>NC_063218.1:11528125-12751562 GCF_020740725.1 Corvus hawaiiensis
ACAACCACGAAGGAACACCTGGGGAGGGAGAAAGAGGAACTGATCTCAGAGCTTCATATGTTTTTTATTACTAGGTAACTCTTTCCATGCAGTGTATGTGTACAGAATGGTTGCCGCACTTGGAGTCTGGCTCCCAGGGAGGCCAGCTTACATCACAGAGTGGGAATAAACAGCCAAAAGTTCAGCACTATTTAGTAAAACCCAGACCAAGCTACTTGATCTTCAGACACAGAAAATACATCTTTTGCAGTGCTGTGGAGTACTTTATTAGCTGTCAGTAGATCTGGCATGACTTGTGCTCCAATTTCCCATGGCTGCAGTGTGTCGCCAGAATGTTAATTTTGAATATGTTCTGTGTTGGATGGGGTGCAGGACAAGGATGAAATGTCAAGAAATTAATCTGAAATGTTCTGGATTTCTTACACATTGTGGGATCCAGCCCATACTGCAGGTGGTGGTCCTATAAAACAGTTGTTTCTCACAAATCATTCTACCTGTTCATTAATTTAATGAACCAGAGGGACATTTACCTGCAGTCTTTTTTAAGAAAAGGGCCATCCAGACCAACATGTCTGCTCTCTACAGTCTGCAATGAGTTACACCTCACTTGTCAATGTGTATGTGAAGACAGAGAATTTATTGGGCATTATGGAGCTGCCAGCTGAAAAGGGAGACCAGATCTGTAAGAAGCATAAAGAGTCAAAGACATTTCTCAGGTGAAAGTTATTTCACTTTAAATTTCTGAAAGTGCAAAATTATCTCATTTTTAAAGCTTTATAGAACAGTTTAGAAAAAAACCCAGATCAGCAAAAATTGACACCTACAGAGTTCATCTGTTGGGCAGACTTTGTCCTGTTCATGAAACAGACAGAGTTGCACAGGTCAGCATTTTCAAACAAGATTCCAAACTGAAGGCTCCAGGCAGGACTTGCTAAAACACAATTGCTGCTCTGTTTTGGGTTTTTTTTGTGAAAGATTTAGGTGTTCCAACATTTATGTTGTCTGAAATAAGAGCAAAAATGACATCATCCCATTTTTGTTTTCTGAGGAAATGATTTAGAGAAAAGGTGCTATCCAAGAAGGTTGTCTTGGTTTGAGACAAATTAGGAGGAAACATCCTGAGATGAATGTATCTTCTAATGGAAGGCAGGTTTCAGCAGCCCGTCCCCCACATGTTTGAAAGGAATTTCTTGGAGGAAAGTGAAAAAAAACCCTGTTTATTTAACAAGCAAGGTGCACGCAGGCACAAAGGAAAGAAAAAAATGAATAATGTTAGATAATAAACTTTCTCATTGTGGAGAAGACCTGGTAGATTCAGAGTCCTTTCTGCAGGTGTGGCTCTGTTCTCTCTGGAGCTGGGGTGTGGCGTGGACCCCTCCAGGCCACGGTGTGGGGCCTCCCAGTGATGGTGTTCTGGACTGGAGCAAAGCTGAACAGTTCCAGAAGAAGAAGAAGCCACAGTCCCAGGAAAACTTATTGCCTCAGCTAAATGAACAAGAAGCTAGCTAAAAAGCAAAGGAATGCAACTCTCTTCCCTGCTGCAGAGCCGAGAGCTGGGAAGAGAGTGAGCGAGTTATCCGTGTTTTTGAACACAGCCGCCGAAAGAATTCCACTGGCTTCCTCCCCTCTCCAGGACCTAGCTTAAAGGTACGGGATTCATGTCTGGGCAGTAAGAAGACGATAGGGAATACAGTATCACACAGTCACCCCAGGACAAAGGCTTACCAGACAAATGGCTGGATCTTGGACATAGAAGCCCTTGGTAAGCACCTTCTTTGCCCACTGAATTACCAAACAAGCCTTTCTGCAGTCTCTCCTCTCAGCCACTAGCGCTCATGTAAACAATCCAGTGTTGATTGAAGAAGACGAAAAGGGGAGACCTTTAATCTAGAAACATCTGGGAAGTGCAAGAACCGATTTGAGCCCTTGTTCAAACTGTTCAGATCACAAAGTCTTGCATACTAAAGGGCAAATGTTCATTCTGCCTCTTCAATTGCACCCTGGCTCTGAGGCAATTTCAAATTCAAAGCAATGTATTTCTGTGGGCCATGCAGAATTTGCTGCTGTAGCGGATTCGGTGCTTCTCCAAAGGAGTCTTTAGAAAGCGACATTTCAGATGATGTTCTCCAGTGGTGTTGAGTGTGTGCGTGCTAACAGTCCCCGCTGCCTCTTCTCACTGGCAAGGAGTTAGAACAACTTTTGGCCCCAAACATGCTGGAAGGCATGAGTTAAATCATCATTTTTGATTCCTACTTTCCCTACAAACAAGGGCTAACCTCTAGTTTACAAATTCAGTGAATTCACCAGGGAGCATATACTTGGAAAGAAGAAATGATAGATGAGATGGGATATAGAAGATCTCTTGTACAGAAAACCAGATAAAATTGTGTTGGCTCCTGAGTGCCTTTGTGTTATAAGGTCACCTCTTTGGTGGAGAGAAACAATACTGGCACTTAGGCAAGATTAAGAGCAAGAGGGCATGGCTGCAATCTAAGTTTGGGAGGGGTGGACAGTACTTTGAAGAAGAAGAGGAATTAGGGACTTATGAGAAAGAGCACTGTAAGCAAGCTAAGGAAATGAAAGGCAATTTTAAAAAAATAATTGGCTGACTCTGAGCATGAGCTGGCTATTTAAGAAACTTGGGTTCAGTTTCACTTGTGCCAGGTACAAACTGTCTCATCTGCTGCAGGGAATAAGTCTAAGATGTCACAAGATGAGAACCTAGTGTAGTTTAGAGAAGTTGGAAAACTTAGGTCAGACATAATTTTATTAATTTAGGACAGCCTAAAATTAGGTAGTTATTCAGCCCATCTGCAAGGTACTTTAGTCCTTGAGGAGAGACAAAAAATGCCCAGATTACCCTGAAAGAAGACTGCATCCTTCTTCCCCTACCCTTCTGCCACTATCCCATTCATCTCCTTTCCTCTACAACTGCAAGTCTTTGTGCAGCTAGTCAGTGAAGGTGATTGGGAAATGAATCAGTTTAAAAATAAACCTTCTGCTGAGTTAGTTTTAACCTGGATTGGTTTCCTGATCTGGTACATAATGCAGCCAACATGGCTAACGGTGTCTGTATCTCGCTTTACGGTCGCAGTCTCTGCCTTCTGTGATTTGCATTAGCCTTGCAGCTGCTGCACGTGTGCTCTGCAGGACTCTCAGACCGCACTAAGGAACACTGTGCTATGGAAAGAGAGGGCTGGGTCTTCCATGTGGGGAAATAACACTGTTTTCAACTGGAAATATTTTACTGGAAATGTGTCTTGCCATCATTCAGGCTAAGCTTACACAAAATAACTCAGTGACTGAAATATGCATGTCATAAAACTACCTGTGCTAATTTCAGACTTTTCTGTGATTTCATGACTATTATAAATGTTCTTATTCTCATATAGCATTGCCAATTAATGAGTTTTATAATTCTGCTGAGAAACTATCATGAAGCATTCATCCTGTCCTGAAGAATGGCCCTTTCTAATGGGCCTTTCTAATTCTCAGAAGAGAGGTTTGAAAATATTGAATATGAAGACCATAGTTTTTACTGCATTTAAAAAAGCATTTTATACTCATCACCACTCAACTTTACTTTTTCAGTTCTGCTATCAGTCTAGCTGCAGAGCTGTGCTGTCTCAAATTTAATTGTACTCTAATCCTGCAGTTCTGCCCATCTCCTCACCATCTTTAAGTCTCTGCTTAAACTCTCTTTTTCTCTTGATAGAAGGTCTTAGCAAGTTCTGCTTTTGATCTTTTTTCTTTCTTTCCCTCTTTCCCTCTCTTTCTGTTTTTTTTTAAACATGTGATATGATATTTCATGATATTTCATCTTCCTATTAGCTTGGGACCCTTCCCCTGTTTTGCTGATTTATCCTGCATGGTCCTGGACACAGACATGCTTCACGTGTTCTTTTCTGTTTGCTTCCTCTTACCCTCTTTCTTCCTGGTTCTTCATCTCCACATGTCCATTCTCTTCCCCTGCATTGTTCCTTTCCTTGACCTCTTGGTCTCTGTTGTTTTCATGGTTTCTAGTCTGTTCTACTTGCTATACCATATGTTAAATGTCTCACATCATAAATAAAACACTTTTGACTCCTTCCATCTCTAGCTACTGGCCCATCTGCAGTTGTTCTTTCATCTCTAAGCTTTCTGAATATGCTGTTTACACTTTTTCTTCCTAAAGCTTTTCCAATCTGGCTTCCCTCCTCTGCCCTTAAATGAAACCATTCTTTCCACAACATCTAATGGCATCTACTTTGCCAGATCTCAGACTCACTGCTATAACCGTAACTTCTCTTGGCCTTTCTGCTTCTGCTGCCCTTGAAATCTCTCTGGGATTCATCAGGTCTGGCTTTCCTTGGCTGCTTCTCTAATCATTTCTTTAATACATCCTCTGGAGGATCCTCCAGTACTTGGTAAAGAAATTCAGGGTTTTTAGCCTTGTGTAATTTTACCCACAACCAAAAACTCCCTTGTCATCTCTTTGTTGAAGATTCACAGATCTACCAATATATTTCTCCTGTCTCATTTTGTCCTAAATAAACTTTTAACTGACACCTTTGTGAATGATTTACTATTTAAACATAATTTGGCTGAATGACAGATTTTTATACCACAGACCTTTTCCCTATGTTCTCCTCACTAACTGTGGACTTTAATGTGGTTGATGTCCCTACTCTGATTATCATCTAGATCCTCACAGCCAAGTGATGTATAAATTTAGCAAAAATATAATTTCCAAGACATAATGCTTTCCAGCTATGCAGGTTGCTGAAACTCTTATCACAGAATCAGAGAATCACAGAATAGTTTGGGTTGGAAGGCACCTTTAATGGTCATTTAGTTCCAACCCCCCTGCTATGACCAGGGACACCTTCAACTAGATCAGGTTGCTCAGAGCCCCATCCAACTTGGCTTTGAATTTTCCCAGGGATGGGGCACCCACCACCTCTCTGGGAAGTCTGTTCCAGTGCCTCACTAACCTCACAGTTAATAATTCCTTTCTGATATCTAATCTACTCTCTTTCAGTTTGAAGACATTACCCCTTGTCCTATCACTATGACCCCAATTAAAAAGTTTGTCTTTTCCTTCTACCGTTCTTTTTTCCGGACAAACTATACAGTATATTTTTCTCAGCCCCTATTAGTCCCCTAATGTTCATTTAAGAAGCAGGAGAAAAAACAATATCCCTGCTTCAAAGTTTAGGGATGTTTAATGTATCTCTCATGTATTTCTGGCTTCATACTGTGGTGATATGTTAACCCACTGCTTTCGTGATGCCATGTTCCCCCTCCTGCTCTCCCCTGCCCTTAGTCCTGGCCACTCCCTCGGGCTCTCCCTATTGGTTCCTGTACCCCAACCCCGCCCAGGGACTGCCCCTGAGTCCCTGAGAAAAGACCCCCACGCCCGCACCGCGAGGTCTCTCTACCTCTGAGGGTTGCTGGGACAAGATGTGATTACAGTCATCTCAAACCCTCATGGGAGACCCTTCTCTGCCTCCTTTGCCATCACTGGTTGTAGTGCTGATAGCTGACCAGAGCAACACCATGGGGCTGTCCGAAATGGACTACAGGAAAGTGAAATGGTTGCATTGCCCTAAGCAGCCCTGCTGAGCTCTCAGGAAAGTTACAGCATGCTAAACTAAATCTAGTGACTACAACATTGTAGTCCTCAGTTATATTCTTTATTCCATCAATAAGAGAACTGCCTACTTTCAGAGTCAAAGCTCTTTATGCCTACTTCCATTTGCCATATATTACAAACTCCTGCTCCCCGTTAACTTCCCAGACAAGGATCCTTGTGGTTTTGATGGCCAAATTTCCTGTAAAATATCTGTAAATCTGTCTCATTGCTTTGCCTCAAATCCCTCTCTAAATCCCTTTCCTTTGGGAAGCACAGTTAGGCAGCTTAAAGTGATGATACTAAAGTCTCTGGTTTTCTTTCTTTTCCTTTGTTTTATTCCACTGCTTACCCTAGACAACCAGTGTAAATTTTTTCCAATCCCTTCATCTTTTTTTTCCATCTATATTCACTACATTCTAATTATGACCATAACATCTATAAGAAGCAGAAAAAATAACAGTCACAATTGCCCAGTAGTTAATTTTGAAGATTCTATGACTGCATGAAGCTTTTTGCATATGTGTATGTATATGTATATGTATGTGACTGGCAACATGAGATGGGAAAGGCAACTATTCCCCATCTTTCTATGTAAAACTTTTAAAAAGTGGGAAATTTAAATGAATAATAGAATGGACGTTGTCATATACCTGCTGTCAATGTCTAGTTTTCATTTTATCTCAAAAAGGAATATATGCACTTGTGTTTGTAAGTGTGCATATATATGTATATATGTATATATATATGTGTGTGTATTTATATATAGCCTACTGGATATTCTACTTGGCTGGTAGTACGTGTTGAACTTGTGATGTACTCTATGAAAGGTGGAAAAATTGTGTTAAGTAGTTAAAGTGGTGTTGACTGATGAGTGAGTAGCTCTTAGGAAAAGGAGATAGTGTTTTGTTCTGCCAAGGGAAGTTATCCTTTGTGTGGGGCAGGCATTTTCAACCTTTTTTTTTTTCACTTGGTGTGTGGTCATCCTGAAATGCTTTAGAAAGGTCTCGTTTTCTTCTTGTGAAGCAGATTTGTTTTTCTTTCCTTCTTTCTTTCTTATTTTCCGTTTTGGTGGATAGTTCATTTTCCTGGTAGGGAGCTGTTGTCTTGTGGATTTTAAGTTTTTAGAAGTAATATCTGTTTGAGCAGAAAAGAGACAGATCCTGAGATGTTAGCAACTGGCAAGACTATTTTGAATATGAGGCTAATTTAAAGATGTTCGCCATATTTATGTATTTCATATAAATTAAGTGCCAAGAATAATTTATTATTTAAATTATTAAATAATATTTGGAGAATAATTTTTTTTTCAAAAATTGAATTTTTTTAATAATTTTCAGAAATGCCCACCAGAATTTAATGTCGTTCTTGTTTCAGTTATGATCAAACTACGCCTTAAAGGAAGCTTTTTAGAATGTGGCATATATTAGTCTAACCACAAAAAATTACACACAAATGCATCTGTATTATCTTTTTGCAGATGAAAATCCTATTTTAAAGTATAAAGGTCTGGTCTGAACTTGAGGGTGGGACCTTAGCTACAGAGGGTCATTCCAGATTGCCAAACTTGAATGACAATTCTTGTTTGCCTGTTACCTTCAAGACCACTTGTTATGAGTTGCACACAGATGGACAAATTGGAAGGCTCTTTCCTCACATCCTAAATGAATATGTATGGGGTTCACTGTCGCAGGATATAATTCACCAATGGTTTCCTTTTCAAGAGATAAGTTAAATCTGTCACTGCTGGCAAATGCCGCAGTTCTGAAAGTCCCATCCAAATTGAAAGAAACAGAGAAAATGTCTGTAAGGCTGTTAAGAGTACTGGATAGCCTCTTCTACGGAAGAATGAGATTGGTGTGTTTATCTTAGTAATACAGAGGCTGAGAGATTTAAAATCTCTCCCTCAGTGCTCATGGGACGAGGGCATTTCAGGCTATTTCAACACAAGGGGAGATGAGTACATGCCAGTTCTGACAATATTTCTGCGGTGATCTACAAGAAAGTGCTACAGGTCAGAGCTTTCAGATGTCAGTCTTAGCAACCTAAAGATCATAGCCCATGGCCAAGCCCTGTTTAGTTTCATTGTGGAGCCTATTACAGTCCTGGAAAAGATTTGTTCAACTTACTTCTGTAACAATCATGCCGATTTGCTCTTCCAAAGTGCCTCTTCCCATCCTCCATCCTTATAATAACTTACGACATATGCAGATGTACTTTATTTATCTATATTTTTAAATAAAGATTTCACAGTGTTCACGTCCTCTTTACTTTCTAAGTATAAGGCAGCTTTACATCGGAACTTAGTAAACCTTCTAATGTTAGAGGGTGATGGCCAGCTCAATGACCACGCAGAACAATGGTGGAAAACTCAGACAAGGTTAGGAGAGTTATTACTAAAAATTGAATCTCGACATGAGTCTAAGAAATAAGTGCAAACTGACTCTAAAAATTAGAAGACAACTCTCTGAATACCACTGCAAATACCACTGGCAAGAGACATGTCTCTAAGCTGTCTTCAGACTCCAGAGTAAATAAATAAAATATTTCGGCGAGAAGAGGGCTGTATATATTGGCAGTATTTCCTGACTTTGTGTGTAAAACCAAGCACGATTCGAACTTCCACTAGGTAAAGACACCAACACAAGAAACTCATTTAAACTGGTCAAATTCTAGCAAACATTTTCTGTGAAATTTTGGTGAGGTGGAGTTTGCCAGAAGTTTTTCCAGGAATTAACAACCTCCAAAGACTGCAAACACTTTTTCTTCTGAACATCTCTGGCCAGAATCTTTCTCCAAAACTCATAAAGCAAGAACTTGAGAAAACCTGCCTGAAAAGCAGTCTGCTTAGTAGAAATATAGTAAGAACTTGCCAATCTTTGAAGCCAGAGAGAACCTAAATAAAGGCAGTGAAGACTTTGCACTCACTCTTCTTCCCAAGCACTATGGAAGAAAATGAACAAGTTTTAAACAATCCACTGGGGGACTTGACCTTTTTCTATCCTCCCTCTTCTACTTCCAACCTCCTGATTTCTGTACAGGAAAGTCATATAAATGGCTGATCTCGTTTAATGTCTATTTAAACTTACTCCTTTGGGCCTCTCTCCCTACTGCCTTTCCCCACTCGTAGCCCTCGGTAATCAAAACTTGGCTTATACTCATTCCAACTCACCCCCCAAAATCAGACAAATATTCACATTCAGTATGAGATCACATTACTTGGTGATCTCAGTTCTGGTGTTAACTTACACTTTCAGCTGGTCAATTATCTCTTTGGAGCAGTTAGAAATGTTCTGTTGACCTGTTGACTCAGTGGTACAATGTTTGCTCTCTTCTAGTAAGACTAATGGACAAATGGCACTGAGCACATATTCTTGGAAAAGATGCACTTGCCAAGATTTCTGGTGAGAATCAGCTCTGTGCAAAACTTAGAGGCAAAAGTTGGTCTGTGTTTTGTTTTTTTTCTTTTGTGTTTTGTTTTGTTTTGTTTTTTTCTTTTGTAACAGGAGAATAAATGAAACATTATTTTTAATTCAAAAGGGATTTTAACTTTAGACACTGCCTGTGTACACTCCCAATAAGGACAAGAGATGTGAGAAATGTGATGACATTTTGTTGCATAATTTTAAATTGAGTGAGATTTACATATATTTTTATTAAAAACAATGCAAGGAGCATGCATTCTTGGAGGAGATTCATCTTGACATGAATCTTGACAAGCACAACTACATTAAATGTCCAGTCAAATTTTTTAAGAGGCAATTATGTGAGATAAGGTGGTCATTTGTGCCTATGCAGTCTTTCATGTTCTCTTGACTTTGCAGACCTTAAAACTTTACCACCATCCCACAACACTTGACCTTTGGGATCCTTTGATCATGCTTTGAGAAGTCTTACTAAAGAATGGTTAATTCTGTGGTGCATGAAATTTGCACAATACTAACTTCATTTTTTTTCTTAATGGAACACATTTTTACTATTTTGCAAGCCATCCACAAATTATTGCTTCACGGTTGGTTTTAAAATACAGTTAGGAAAATCAAAACAAGTCTTGATTACAAATTAATTATGCAGTGAAATAAATTAAAATACAAAATAAAATGAAGTAGCTTCTCAAGTGAAATGTTTAATCAATTTCAAGTGTTCTGAAATGATAAATGATATAGCACCTTTTACAGAAAGTGTTAAATATGTTAAAAATCTTTTAGACTGTAGCTGCATAAATAGTTACAGTTAATTTAAAACAGCTTTCAAAGTACTACAGCAAGATAGAGTTTGGCATAGCATGGTTGAATAGAAAGAAGGTTCTGTTTTTTCTTCCTTTCTTTCCTTCTTTGCCTGCCATACCTATAGCTTGTATCTAACTGATTTATCATCAAATCATCTATGAAGTCTTGACCTGTTGGAATGACATTCATGAACCAGAGTTCTGTATGTATCCATCTTCAGATCATCTGCACTCTTGCCCATTCAATTACAATGCACTCAGGCATAACCTTGCCCTGAGCTAGACCGGTGACTCCATTGCACCTGATAAGCACCTTAGTCTATTTGTTCATGTGTTACTGAATTCTGTGTCCCAGTTAGAGATTCTCTTGGACTAGGATGGTCTTTGTTTCTCTTTGGTACTATTTCAAACATAATGTGATTTTGATCCCTTTGAACAATAAAGTTATTAATAGTAATAACAGTAGCAACACGAATAGAGATATATCTGATTGGTAATTACTGTGGGCAGACATGGCACCTTCCTTCATTTTCTGTTGAAGTTAAGCATCATGTATTTTAATATTTTTCATCCTCAAGAACTATGTGCTTTATCTCCAGTCAAGTAGCAATGGTTCTGGGCCACTGCTGTGGAGCAGACAATCTACAGTATAACCAGTAGGACGTAAAACACTCAAGGACAGTTCTGAAGCACAAAGCTATAAGATCACTGTGTGTCAGAGTTACATCCCTGATGGTCTGAGTTCTGTGCTAAAACCCACTTCAAGACTAAGAAACAAATAACAGTTCCAAAAGAAATCTGTTCATATTCTCAGGAAGCCTGGAATCCCTTTGGCCCACCATCAAGACTTCTATTCTACAGCAGATGACAAAGTTTTTTCTTGTCTTTATCATTAACAGATCAACATAAACTCCAGTCAAGATTTTTTCCCATATTCCTTCATTTCCATTTCATTTCTGAAAGCTATTCTGAAAAAGTTGTGCCACTTCTCAGTAAAAGACTACTGGATGCCAGCCACTGAAATGTAAAGACTTTGTATATACTAAACTTGAAATAGTTCTATGTGTTTTGACACCATCTTGTCTGTATCAGATCTGTGTTGAATACCTAAGCAGTAAATACCTGTAGTAAAAACATCTCACTTCCCTTTATTCAATGCATATTGCTGAAATATGCACTTTCTGTCGTTTAGTCCTGATGATGAAGTTCTTTCATTCAAGTCCCTTTGTGGTAAATATTTACAAAACCTCCCAAAGCCTGTCAAAAACAGGACCTTGAAATTGCAGTTAAAGTTTATTACAGGTGCCAACAAATATCTTCTAAATTAAATTAAGGATATGGCATGCCCTCAGAAGAAATGAATTCTAAGACCAATTCAATCAATTGAATCAGTCAATTTTCCTTAAAACAACCTTGTACCAGGGATCTGAATTATCTGTGGGACTCATGAGAGTTTGATCAGCAGCTGTGCTGGGGAGCTTAGCCCCAGAACACATCAGAATGACCACATATTTCATCGCCTTTTTGATCAAAGGAAAATACTCACTTACTTGACGTAGCTTTCCCACAATAATTGCATGTTAGAGAAAAGCAAACCAAAGCATCTGATGCCCTAAGTAAATAGGCACAATCAAAGGACAGAACAAACAACGTAACATGCCGTTCCACCTCAAATGCTCTTGCTTCCCTCCTTTGCTCTTTTGCTCCTCCAAAATGCCTTGGAACACAACCACCATTACATACTAAAATGATTCGGGGAAATTTTCACCAAACAAGGAATAAATTATGAAGACCCACAGTGAGAGTGCCCATGTTATTTTATCCTGTGTGGTGACATGCACTATGGCCAAACATGTAAAACAGTTACCTCTCAGAATTTTAAACTCAAATAAAATTGATGTCTATGTCTCTCTTTGACTATCTCCCATCTCTTTGACTGTCTCCCTTATCTTTGAATTTCTTCGAGTTACTTCAGATTTGTCAATGTATCTCATCTAGATTTCTTGTAGATTGTAGAGCTGCTTTAGATAGAATTTACATAGCCACATACATAATATTCTAGGATTTAGTGGCCAGGTGACCATTGTGTTACATTTCCCAAGGAGTCTCTGAAGAGTTAAGAGCTCTGGCGTTGTCTGTAGCACAGAGGAAAGGCTAGCCATGGATTCCAGCATTGCTTTTTATTATGTTGCAGCTGTACTGCACTCAATTCTAGTTGGACAAATTCCTGAACAAGAATCTATTTCCCTCACTTCACTTTTGGAATAAGTAGTGTTTTGGTTTTTGGCTCGGCTTTGAAGCAATGTTCTTTTTGTCAGTATTGAAGGAATGAAGGGTATATTTAAAGAATAAACTTGGGATGTGTTTGGTGATTTTGATTTAGGATGTAGGAATAAGGTTCTCAAGGGATGGAAAACTTGAATTCTAAAAATAATGAGCATCTAAAGTTTAGTGGAGATATTATTATTGCATTGACTCATATGGGCCTCGCTTGATTTACTTGTCTGTTTAGGAACAGGGAACTTATTTACAATGCAACAATATTTATAGCAGTTAAAATTTATAAGTGCTTTATTCCAGTAGTTATTTAAATACAATTAATAAAATTCAAATATAATATGATATGATAGGTTGGCTGTCATACCTAGAAAATCCATTAGCCAGAGTTTAGTTTACTGCAGTTAAACACTGATGCAAAATCACTAGTTCACTTGTGTCATTTTTAGCTGGGTGCAAAGCCTGAATAAACTAAGTTTTCTGAATATGTAGGTCACTGTAATCTACCAGTAGACTATTCAAAAAAGACAGTTCTTGACTGCCACTTCCTCTTTGAAGCCTAACCAGTTAAGCTTCAAGATATACAAGATTTGATGTTTCTCCATAGGACATCCATAGGTTGCTTATCCCATCCAATCCCTGCATTATACTTAGAACTGTATTAGCTCCATGGTCCCAGGAGTCACTCTACAGCAGAGTCAGGTTTTGGTTCTAAACGTTTCCTTTGTAAAATAGCAATGTGGAGAGAAAACAGCGGTACAACACAATTATAGGTTAAAGTTACCACTTTGTTCATTGCCTACAGGCATTTACATATATTTAATGGTGTGCTTCACTGTTGGGTAAAGGTAATCCATACAGCAGAACAAAATCTTCCAAAGAGGTTGGCCAAGAGCTGTTCTTTAGTTGCACTGTGGCTTGCAATTATGGAGTTGGAAAGAAGAAATTTTGACAATATAGCAAAAATAAAGTAGACCCTAAACCAGAAAAATCAAAGGAAACAAAGCTCATTTTCTGACGGTGAATTATCGACCCCTCTTGTCTGTAATGGATATAGAAGTTATTCCAGATTTCCTTTGGGAAGATCAGCTTTCAGAACTAAAACATCTTTTGGTTGATGCCAGTAACTAAACAGACAAACCCCTTAGCAGAAGGTGTGAATCTCTAATTGGACAGAAGAAATAAGGCTTTTCATGAGAGACTCTACACACCTCTGCATGTAAGAACAAGCAAACATTGACCAATGAATTTCATTGGTGTGTTTAAAGACTAAGGTCTGGGCAATCACCTAATAGTATGTCAAGCAACAAATCACTTCACAGAGGCTGGCCCTTTGCACTGCAACACCTGCACAAATTATGATGCACTCTCTAGATGAGCCACACAATGTCAATCCCTTACCCACATTTATTTAAAGAAAGGTATTTTGGTCTGCAAGCACAGTCACAATTTCAGCAATCTCTTTTTTTACCCTTTCTCTTATTAAACCATTAATTTGTATTATCTTCACTTAAATTATGTTGTTTTCCAGGAAAACAGAACATTTTATCTCTTTCTAAATCAGGAGAATAAGAATTTGTTACTGTTTCCCTAATCTGACCAGTGCTGCTAAATTGGTCAATTTATGTACCTTTTTGCTCTCTTAAACACAGTTTCTTCCAAGAAACAAGACTTTTTATAGAAAAAGAGCATGAAGCAAATGGTTCATTCCACTTTCTTTCCTGATAAGATTTTGCATTGAGCACATTTAAAATACTCTTTTATTGCTCTATGATAGACTTTAGACAAACACATTTATTTTTGTAGTGATCAAAGAGATATGGATACGTTTGTCATCTGTTACAGATCTAGAGGCAATAGAAGGAAAAGAAGACTCCCCACAGAACTTCACATGAAGACGTTTCTGCCCAGTTATGTATTCTTGGCTAGGTTACAGCTGAGGGGCCCTGGTCTGGCAGAAGTGACATTCTCATATACTCAACTTCATGACCACAAACAATAAGATGAAATTAAAAGGTCTGCTCTCCAGGTGCCAAGCTAAGCATACATTTTATACTTTAAAGTGCTGAAAACTTCACTGAGACTTGTTTGAGTGTCCTGACTCTTGCATCAAATATAAAGTTCAGCAGCAGTTTTTGTCCCCTGTGACAGCCCTATGGATGACAGGTCAAGTGCTGGAGTATGGTGTGAGAAAGCCTGAGGAAAGTTGCACCACCTCCTGAGGTGGTGAAAGGGCAGACTCAAAGAGCAAGGAGACTGGATTGCCAGTATGTAGCCAGGAAGATGAAGAAAAATGACACTTTTTAATATTCTTTTTGGTTTTTTTGTGTAAGGATAGGAACTAAGGATTCAGTCAAGACTTCAAATAAGTGCTCTTCTGCTTTTGGATAACCCTTTTACTTGCTTGTCTTTTTTCTGATAGCCCCATAGCTGTAATGCAAAGATTGGTGTTGGAGAAGTACACCTATTTGAGTCACTGTTTATATCATGATGATGGCACGGGAGCATTTTAAAAATCACAACATACATTTTGGGTCACAGGACTCAGCATGTTTATGAGTATGTCTTTAAATAAAAGGATATGCATTGCATAAGATATCACACATGCCCCAAGCTGCTTAAGAGTTGGAAAAGTAGAATATTTTGCATCTGGATAAGGAGCCAAATTCACAGTATGAGATAGTTATCATATATAAAATTTCAGAGAGATCAAAATATCTACCCACGTACTTATTTTCAGAGCATGGTTATGAAATATAAGCTGTCTTCAATACCTTTTTTGTGTTGTAGTGTGTGCATGTCTTTTATGAATTCCTAACCTATTTTTTTCATACTGAAAACAGGAATTTTAAAAACAACAGAGAAGTTTCCCATTTTTTTTATTTCAGGAAATATATGTCTTTAAAAGTAGATTTATATTGGTCCCATTATTCAAAACATAAAAGACCTCAATAGCTTTGAGAAATTCTGTTTAGAAGTTGCCAATAAAATGGGTTTCATAACTAATATCAGTTTTGATACCAATAAAGCTGTTGAAGACACTGCCAATCATTCATTTTCCTCCAGTTCAAATGTAGATCTTTATAGGGATGACATCTCACTACACTGACATCTGGAACATAGCAACAAAATGCTGCTGGCTCAGAGAAACAGGAGCAACATGCAATATTCATTGCCAAATGTCACTTAGCAACATAACGTGTACAGTGGAGAAAAACTCACATCAGCCATACCCTACCTCTCCAAACAAACAAAAGCTCCTTGTAAGACACATTTTGAAAAGGCAAATGATGTAATTATGCAACCTAGGGAAATTTTCTGTTAAAAATACACGAAAGAGAAAGGGATCAGAATACAAGTTCTGGTTCATTCCATCAGGGAATGGATACGAGGCACATTTAGCCTTTGCATTTCAGTGCCAGCCCCCATCCCCTTGGAAGAAGAGTGTTCTGAGTTAGAGGTGCAGCTGCAAAAACCTTCTGGTATGTTATTGAACTGTTGTTTAAGTTAAGTTACTTATGTAATTCCAGGGTTATATATCAGCCAAGTAAAGCTTTTTGGATTTCCACTTTTTTTCTTAAGTGCCCAGTTGCCACCCTTTTCTCCTGTGAGTGCCTAAATATTTATGTAGTCTCTGAATGTGTAAAGAGCCTAAAGTTCTGAATGGACCACTGCATCCATGTACCAAAGCCCAGTACGACAGTTTGGAGGAATTTTTTAGTTTTTAAAAGTAACATAGTGGCATCAATGCGTTTCTCAGCCTAAGCAGATTAACTATTTTGATTTGGATTTTTACCTGAAAGAGACAGAAACAAAGAGAAAAAGGTATAAAACACAGCAAAAGTTTACCCAAGGAAGATACGTGAAACCAACCAAATACTTCCATGTATTTTCTACCAGATATTTTTCTGAACTGTATCTCTTCTATCTTGCCTTGGGGTTAAACATCTTTGCAGGAACTGTAAAGAAGATGAGAAACTGGTTTGCAGAGGGTCAACAACAAATACCTGTTAACCATTAAAAGTGGCAAGAGTTACAAAGAGTTAGTACTGACAACAGTTTGTGGTTTTATTTTGTTTGTTTAGGGATTTATCTTGTTTAAAGATGTCAGTTCAATCTTCCCATTTGGAAGAATACTAGGGTTATGCTAAAATAAAAGTCCCAATTATCCAAGGTGGAGTCATCACTAACACAACATGATACCACGTTAAAGCGTAAGAGAACCTTGAGGTCCTGCAGAGATTGGATGTAACTAAGTAACCTAAAGAAACAGTACTAACAACATCTGGTAGCAACTAGGAGTTTAGCAGTAAAATGTTTTTGAGAAAGAGCTAGAAATACTTGTTCAGTGCAAGAGGACTACGTGCTGTCAATGCAAAACAGTTACTAAAATACAAATGTACAGTGGTGAATTGGGAATTTGCAAAAAGTTATGCCAGTATCAAAGTCATTGACAGAACGTCTGTGGAAATCTTAGTTTGAGTGCTGTATTCAAATCTGGAGAACTTTGTTCAAGAATGATGAAGAGAAACAATGAAGAAAGGAATTATTAGTGAAGGAACTGAAGGAATTGAAACCCAATGTTATGTGAGAGATTGCTTTCTTTTGGGCAGAGTAGGGAGGGTAAACACAAGGATGGGGAAAAAAAACATTTAAAAAACTATTTTGGAGTACCAAAAAAATTAGCTAACAAATTTTGCGTTATAAACTTTGATTTGAAGTTACAAGAGAAATAAGTATCTTAACACCAAAGAAATAAAGTTATGCAACAGTATACTTGTGGCAAAAAGCTTAATTGGTGCTGAAGTGGAAGATGATCTCTTTCTGAAATGTGAACTTTGATAAGAGCACAAGACTTTCCTTTTGGTTGTAGTAGTCATGCCTGAACCTCTCACAGTCACCTCACTTACACCATTAACCCTGCCAGAGAGGGAAATTTGTTTCCTCTCTGTTTTGGTAAAGATAGGATGCCAACAACAACTCCCAACAGCAATAGCTTTCCTAATTAAAAAAGTTGTTAATTTTGGCAATGGCAATATAGAAATTTGTTCATTACAAATTACAAATTTGTTCATTACAGTTTGGCAATTTCCTAATTTTATGAGAATTCTCAAATTACTTTTTTGTTGTTGTCAACAGAAACCAGGTCAAAAAGGAGAAAGAAAACCTGGACGCTATTGTGATCTTAAAATTTTATTTACTGAGAAAAAGGCATTCCTGTTGAAGGACTTTGTATTAATTGTACATTTCCTGACAAGCTGCATTTCATCAGAAGCCTCCATCAGTTCTTGTCCAGATCATACACATATATCAAGTGGAATTTATTAAAAGCAGCGCTTCAATAAATCAAGACCTTAATTAAAGGAAGAGCATGACATGAAGACGACCCTGTCCCTAAGAAATGTCTCAGCTTGTGTAAAGAGGGGCTCTGTTTCCATACAAACTGTGTTCAAGGTAGATAGTTTTAGGCCTATTTTAAACCCTGAAGGAAAAACTGCCATAAGCTCTGCACACATAGCCTTGTGTTTTCTCTTACTAAATGTCATTCAATTCCTAAAAATGCTTAATTGCTCTGTCCAAATGCTTTAGCAGTTGACAAATAGATCCAGCATATTATGTGGTGGATACTTACACCCTTGACTGATTTGGAATTGTGGATCCTTCTTTTGCAAGGGATGCTCAGCACCCTTTAGAAAATTCACATGTAAGGCTACTTGTACAAAGTAGTGGAAATTTCAGAGGTAGGTTTGTACTTCCTCTAACATCCCTCGTGCCTTTAAATATCAAACAAAGGCCTGGGATATGTTGGCATGATTCATCTTTAGAAAATCTATGTATTTTTTTATGTTCCATTTAAAGGGAGATGTTCTCCTCACAAAATAGAACTCCTGTATGGTAATTTATTACACTAGAATTTAATGTATCTGTTTCTGAGAAATTTTGAAGTGCAGAATATGTGATATTGAAGTAGACTATTTTAAATTCTGAATTTTGCTTCCCCTACCATTCCCACACATCCCAATTTCACCCTGGTGGTCAACATTACTGCTCTTACTGAAGCCTGTAGCAAATTATTCCCTTCATATATCTGTTTCTTTAAATGTTTTTTTTTCACAGGTCAAGGCATGTGAGTGAAGAAGTCTTGCTCATTCTTAAGTGCCCAAGTGGTTAATTTAGCTTCACAAATTTCGGAGAGGGAGCTCAGTTGGGGTTCATTTAAAGCTTGGGTTGTGTTTGCTTTTGTTATGTTTCTTCAGAGCCTCATGAAATTGACTCCAGACCTTTTTACTGCACCTGGCAGAAAGTCGTAGTTGCTTTCCAACCTCTATCTGGAAATTAAGGTCTTCCAAATGAGACTGTTCCTGTCAGATTTCTGCCTTTAATAATGTTAACAAGAGCTCTGTTCCCCACTCTTACTTGTACTGGCCCATGGCTCATTCCCAGGACTGCAACAATATAATTTTATTCATTCTTCTTCCTTTGGATGATTTAGACCCAAAAGGATTCTGTTTCACGATTCATTCTGCAGAATACCACATAATTAACTTAAGATGCTCACAACTATTTTTACCAATTTGATCATATGATGACTGAACAGTGCATATTCCCCAGCACCTGCATTCTAGTCGTGAGTGTAGGCCCACTGGTTTTTATTATAATATCCAGTTTGTCAACCCGTGCTGCTACTAAAGCTCTTGTTTTGTTGTTCAAGCTGGTTGCACTTAGTTTGTGAATGTTTCAGTTGGGCTTTTTAAAATGAATACTTATATATAGTTCCTGTGGCAGACTACATACTTGCATAGTAATTCTCGGCAATTATTTCTTTCTGCTGGAAATCTTCTGTTGCCTCATAGTTTTTTATCAATTGCCATTGTTTTCTCTATGTAATTTCCCAGTACATTGAAGTCAAGAGAAGAAATGTCCTATTTATCTCCTTTTGCATTTTTGTTACAAGTTCCTCTAAGCAACTATACTGGACCGCAGAAAACTGTGTGCCTTGTTGCACAGGCATTACCCTGTAAGATAAGGTTACTCTCTAAGAAGGTGTTCCACAGTTCGTCACTGATACCTTTTTTTTTGCTGCTTCTCAAACTGCCTGAGATTGCTAAGATCTGCCATCTTGCTCTGCAAAGTAATAAAATTCCACTGCAGATAAACTGATCTTCATTTCTTTCCATACCTTGCTTGGTTTCATGAGATTGTCCCTGGTGACAATGAGCCTCATATTCCCATCTCATACCTTCGTCCTACAATACCCTTCCCCGTACCCTGTGAAATTTCATCCAGTTTATCTTCATGCAAGCCCGCCTGGGTTCAGGCTGGTCCTTCCCTTCTGCCCTACCTCATCTTTGTCTCTGCCATCTCTTAATCTCTTGTGAATTGTTTGTTAACTCCAGGCCCTCTCTCTTCGCCATTTCTTCATTTCTTCTTGTGGGGTGACTGCTCTATTCTTTCTATTTTCTCCTGTTTCTTGAAGAGCCCTTGAGCAGCCAGTGCATAACAGATGTGAAGAGCACTCATGGGTGCCACATACTCACTGGTGGCCCTGATGTCCTCAGCACAAGTCACCCACATTGCTAATGTCTACTGGCCTTTACAGCACAGCCAGAGGCACACTTGTGTTCTCTTAACATGCTGGACCTCTTCCAGGACATTGCAAGAGTGAAAGTGGCACAATTTGATGTTAAAGACTACTTCGCCCATGTGCATCATATGATGCAAAGTTGGTTTCATACACAAGAATTTAAATAAGTTTACTTGAAAAATGAAAATGTGGAATTTGCAACAAAGTTATGAAAAAAATAGAGCAATAAGATAGTACTCCAGATGCTCTTTAGCTGTTCTAGTTTCTAAGGTAGTCTGTGAGGTTAACTGAATAGCCTCTGCAGCTTACCCGAGGCCAAGACCAAGAAAATGTCTTCTTTCTGGTGCTGATGGCTAACAGAGCCACACACAATGCCTGTGCTGGATGGCCTGTTCTTTTCCACCCCAGAAACACAAGCTGACTTTTTTCCTCTTTCTTATTTACCCAAAGCAAATTTCATTTATCAGTGTTCATTTAAACAGCGGTTTTTCTGTGGATGATACTCTTTCTTTTTTCCTTTCTCATTAGGTTCTTTTCACTAATATTTCTACTTATATCCTAGTTATCGCATTCTGACATTAGACTGTTTTTTACTGTTATGTTTTTCTGAATATACAGTAGTAAATACTGGAGCTGGAATATCTTAAGCACAGACCTTTGATCAACTACAAACTACTTATTGTCTCCAAGCGTTGTTTTAAAGTAAAACGTACTGTAACATATGATGAAATTGGGCCTAGGGAACTCAAAGAAAGACATACGCCTGCATGCAAACTTACTTCTGAAAGAAATCTCCTTCCTCCAAGTTGTCAGGTATTCAGATAAAGATCCAGGCTCCAAAATAATATCATCAATTTTTTTTTCTTTTTAAAAAGAAAAAAGTTTCCTATTTGATTTTTGACCCCATTTTATTCATGTTTTGAAACTTGCGTCTCTGCAAAAGTGAATCACAGAGGTTTATTTTTAAATTACTTAAAAAAAAAGTCAAGATTAGGATTTCAGACCATCAACTTTCAAATGAATTCCAGAAAAAGCAGATATAATTATATTATTGTGGGACTAAAATGAAAATCCCTGCTTTTTCTACATTATCAAAATGAGTGTTTTGACATTATAATTTGTGTTGCTTTGGGAAGAAACCACCAATATATTATGAACTGTAAGAATTTGTTCAACATTTTATTATTTTATATCTATATAAAAATGCCTTATGTGAATGGGGATATTTTAAAAATGTGGGTGAGATGGATACTGGCCACTGAAGATGAATCTGTAGAATTATGTCGCACATAAACTTTGGCAATAGACATTTTAAGCTCATTTGTTGACTAAAGTCACTAATTTTCTTTTAAATCAGTATATAGATATTGCACTGACAGTCTTTGGAATACTAATACTGTCTTCTGGACCAGCATACCAAACCTGTTGCTAGGGTCAATGTATTCTCACTGCTCAGGGTTATGCTAGGAGCTATTGAAGCTGTGGAATTTGATGGCATTGGCCTTTCAAACTTCCACATTTCTCTTTGTGATGTTTCTGTGATTAGTCTGGGTTTGCATAAGGGGAGGGTCTAGGAATGCATAGCACTGTCAAGACGCTATCAGCCACTACAGAGGGATCCCTGCACTGCAGAAATGCTGCTGACATCTGTGCATACGCAGAGACCATAGTATGCTTCGGCAAGATCTCACAGCCTTATCTTGGAAGCCAGCTGCTGCAGTGCCAAGCAGATTTGGCTTCAGACAGAGGAGAATGGAGGAAATGAAAAAGAGTAGCTACTTGTAGATTCACTTTTCCTGGAACAACCTTATTAAGAACAGAACCATTTCTGGTTCCAGCTAACCAGCACTGTTCAGTAGAACTGCTTTGTAACAATTAGCACTATAGATGTTTATGTTACAGTGGGGAAACTGCAACGCGCGTATCAGACAACGAGGCCCGTGGAAAAGAAATATCTATGGACCGATTCTTGATAGATGTTTCAGAGAGATGTTTATTTCTCCAACCGCATGGCTGGAGCTCTGCTGAGGAACTGCTCAATTGCGGGACCCGAGGGTCCTTGCCCGCACAGGGGAACACAAAATAACCAATGGGGAACGAGGCTGACCAGGGGCAGGGAAACCCTGTGTCTGTCCCCCAGGGCCCCTCTCCCAGGACCACATGGCAGGGGGGGAGACCCCAACATGTTTATATGCAATTTTTTTTGTGAATTAGATCTTTGAACATAGCTGAGTTTTGCAGTAATCTATACAGACGGATATTTATTTAGAATGTACCAAATACACTATAACTGCTGAGTGTGCTCTAAGTGCATTTCTGTCACAGATTAAGAACTTCATAAGAGAGAAGTAACAATATGTTAACTGATATAAACCAGTGTGATTTAACAAAGTTTGATTGTAAATAGGACAGTAGTTTAACAAGATTTCGTGGTAAGGTACAGTTGATAGGGTCAGACAAAACTATCACAGGCACCCTCCCGCTGAGTTTTGAAGTTCAGAAAGGATCCCCTTGCTTTCTAAACCCCTTCTCAGAAGGGAGTTTAGGTGCAGCTGAATCCAGCTTAGTCCCAGACTTGGTCAACAGTTTATGTCTAAAGGATTATATGTGCGCATTCAACCCTTTATATCACCTAGCTGAGATTTCAAAGTTTCAACATGCTTCTTCCCAAGTCACTTACTGAGTTATCAGATGCAATAAGAGTTCTCTTTGAGAAGTTACTTGAGAAGTAACCTTGTGTCTACTCCAGGTGAGATCCTGGCATGCAGCCCACTTCTGTGCAGTAGACCTCAACGGGTCCCACAATTTAAGAAGTAAGGTAATTGACTCATAGCTGGATCTGTATGTCAACTGCAAATGTTTCTTCCAAAGTTGGCTTGACTCAGACCTTGATTAGGTGGATGCGTTGCTCTAAACTTTGGCTATTGTATTGCTATCTGTCTCCCCAAAAACCAGCTTGAGTTGGAGAGAGCTCTCATGACCAGACACACCATTACAACCAGTACTGGTGGTTACCACCTGAGCAGATTATGGGATATAATATAGGATATATACAGATATATATGGGAATGGGAAGGAGAAGCACACCATTACAATATCCTTTGCAAATCTTGAAGGCCACATCTCAGTGCCTTATTATTGTCTGAGCTGAGTGAGAAACTTGACTACCATGTGGATTCAATGCCTTCCCAGCCTGCACAGTGTGAGTGTCACCTTGTCCCATCCTGAAGGAATCCCATTATGTCAAAGAGTGGGATGGGAGACTTGGATGTGTAAAGAATAAAGGCGTAGGGTCTATTTGTCAGACCTTCTTTATTTGAGACATAAAAGTACTCTCTGATGGGGGACAGAGACCGTTAGTCATAATATGCAATTTTATTGAAACCACTCAAAGGGCATCGGACAAATGAAATAAAGAAGCAAATACAACAATTAGCAACAGATTTACAGAAGTTATGTAAATGCACATAAATGCCACAAGAAACAAAATCTTCAATAAGCACGGAAAACTTTAAAGTGTTGGAAACATTTTCCTGGAAAGATGACAAACGGATGTTTCAGGCCTGGGTGTTGGTGGGCATGCCACACTTTTGTAGATCACGTGATTTAGCAGGGATTTTCTCATGGTCCTACATTTGTCCTACTTGGCAACACAGTGCTTACTCTCCACTTTGTCACCAACTGCACCTGTCAGGGCATCTTGGAAGTAGGTCTTCGAAGAATCTGGAATATTGATGAGAAGTGTATTGGGAGGAGGTAGATGTTTTGGACTGGTAGACGCTCACTTTGTCCCACAATGTTCCCTTGACACATGGCCCAGTCCTGCTATACCTAGATGTCTAACTTCCCTTAGAAACTGAAAAGGGACTTTGACTACACTTCCCATTCTACTTCTTCATGTTTTCCTGCATTTCAGGTGGAATCCCACTTTCCTAAGGTTTACATACTAGTCTATCAAAATTTTGTTTCATTTTTGG
Organism: Corvus hawaiiensis; assembly: GCF_020740725.1. Taxonomy (NCBI): domain Eukaryota; kingdom Metazoa; phylum Chordata; class Aves; order Passeriformes; family Corvidae; genus Corvus; species Corvus hawaiiensis. Next base: position 11,551,804 of record NC_063218.1, read on the forward strand.
TTTCCTTCTGCCAGCAATCCGTCATATAAACAAAGTAAAATAGTAGTGCCACTAATTATAGTAATAGCAATGCCAGTGCCTTTAAAGTAGCAATAATAGTTATCATTGGTCATTTGTTAGCTTTATGTTACCCCAAAGACAGCAGGAAGACCACCTTTGGACAGAAAAGGTGATTGTAAAGATCTGCAAAGTTGGAAAACGAGACATAAGGCCATTATAAAAATCTAGTCCAGCATCTTTTCATCTAAGGTGGATATACTGCTCATTAACAGAATCCCTCCAGTTTATCAGTGATCAGAACCCACAATAAAATACAGGAGCAGATTAGGAATAGCATTTTATCTCCTTCCTTGCAAATTTTTAAGAACAAGTTAGATAAATATCTCTGAGAAACCAATGAAGTATAACGCATCCTGCTCTAGTACTGCAGAAATGATCTCAATGGTCTTGGGACAGAGTGTCCACATTTAACATTAGTATGAAATCTAACATCTAACATGACAATGCTACAAGATTCAAAACATTTGGAATAATCACCTATGTTGGAAATTCTAAATTTTGGCGTTTTCTATCACTAATTCTTGGTTTTCTATGGTTCCAGGAGCTCCCAGTTTCTTGCCATGAATTAAAGGAACCTCTCTAAGTCAAAATTGCTCAACTACGAATCATTCTAATGAGATTGTTCACTAATACAATCTCCACACATTTTTGATCATTTCTCCTTAGCATTCCTTCTTTCATGTACTCATCTTGTCTACAAGTATGGCACTGTCACTCCTCAGTTTTTTACAATTCTCTGCTTTCTGTAGCTTTCCTTATAAAGAAGTCTTCCTATTTAACAGGTCTATGCAACTTTTTAGAGTTATCCTGTTTCAGTTGTGCTTACCAAGGATAAAAGAAAATCTAATTGATCTAACATTTGAGTTTACTCTGTTCATTAAAAAAAACTTGCATGTTTGAAAACAATGTCAAAGATGGGGAATTGAGTAATCATTTCAAACAATGCAGTATGGATGAGGGCTGTTTGCCAGCCCCACTTCTATTAACTGTCCCCATGGACCTTAATGGGAAGTGAATTATATACACTACTCCATTGTGGCAAATAAAGTAAAATTTCACATCAGAAACAAACAGAAAAGGCTTCAGGAAGAACATACAGATGTCTGAGAGAGATATTTTATAATCATGTCTTCCCTAGCAGGTCTAATCCAGTCCAGCACAAGGAGGCTTTTCAATTGCCCATTATCTCCCTAGCTGAAACTGATGCTTCAAAAGCAGACCTACTCATGTTCTATCAAGTACATTTTTCCCTACTTACCTGAATTCTCAGAGTCAGGCATTACTGTCAGGCAGTAAGGAAATAAAATTTTGATAGCTGTCTTTTCCCCTTTCTACCAGCAGTGCTGAGCAAAAAGCTCCATCTTTTTTTTGCAGGAAAGCATCAGCTTCCTCTGTGGTTTGAGTCACAAACAGTTCTGACCCATATGCCATAGCTCTGGTCCAAAAGCTGTAAATTTTTGCTGCTGGGATGCTGTTGCTCTTTGGAAAGTTGTGTAACTGTTATCTTCCAAAATTGTACCTGGAAATAAAAGCAATATTTACTGAGAACCTTTCACAGGCACCATAGCCTGTCTGAGGAATCCTAGCATAATACAAAAGGATAATCTTTTCAGTGTTTTTGATGGAATGCAGTGGAACAAGATGAAAATTCATGACAATATTGCATCACTATTGCCAGTAGCTATTAGCAAATAAGTCTCTGAGTTAATCAAACATAAAGTTAACTTCAGGCTAAGGACAAGGAGGAAAAAAAAAGAAATTTTCTTTACAATGTTTGTAAAATTAAAATTCAGTGTCAATTTAGTTTTGCAAGTAGCAAAAGCAGGGGTTAGAAAATTACAAAGTTTTACAAAGGGATCAAGTTGCCCGTTGCCCTTGTCTGGTTTTGGGGTTTTTCGTAGTGTGAAGCCTAAGTATTTTGTCTACACACATTAATGGAATTTCTCAGAATTTACAGAATGCAGCAAGGACATTTCTTTCATGACAATGGAATATTAAATTTAACTTCCAGGTCACTCTTAGTTTACTGAAATCTAGGCACTTAGTATGTCATAGTTTCACAGATGGGAGAAGAAGTAGTGTCAGATAAGGCTTCAGACTCAGTGATCTGGGGGTCCTAAGTATATCTGAATTGCCCATTACTCATAATTAGCATTTTTGGTTCTTTGGTGTTTTATCTATTTAGCACGTATCAGTGAAGACTGTCTGGTCTGATAGATGCTTTTTCTTATTAATATTTTCTAAGTAGAAAATGCAAAACCTGTCCATGGAAGTCAAGTTTCCTGTGTATGGCCGGGTGACCTGCTGTATATGGAGATCTACAGATGAAACTGTTCTCAGTTCATGCCTCTGCTACCACATACATCAGTGGATGTGGAAACAGCAAGATAAACACAATAAAAAGCAAACCCCAAATATAAGCAAGGGTGTAAGCCTTGGCCCTTCACAGTATTGAGGCTTTGGGAAACTGAGAGCAGAAGACATAAAAGTGTCTTCTGACACACTATTCCCCACATTTTGATCATTACTCTGTTTGGAGGAGACAGTTCTTGACTGTCAGTCTTATCTACATACCAAAGTGAGACTGGAAGGAGCGTTCAGTGAGATAACCTTTGTTTACACTGAGCCTTACAGACAAAAAGTAACTCAACTAGCAGCAGCACTGAAGGAGTTAGGTTTCATAAACATTTGTCTCTAGTGGATACAAGGGAGAGAGAAAAGAAATCCTGCAAATTTTCTGAGGTCTAATATTTGGTGTGCTGCTATTACCATGCCTTCCTTTTCATCACACCTTTTTCTCAGGAGATATACCAGTCATTTGATATTTCAAACCTCTTCAACCTTCTGGCATATTTGTTTGAGACTGATAAACAGGATAAAAAGTTACCAGGAAGGGTAAGGGCTATAGGGTACCTCTACCATGGCTGTTTCCACAAACACATGAAGGACATGATCTCACAATTATCACACTATTAGGAAATCAGGATAAAAATGCCACACTATTCCACAGAAATGGTAAGCTCTGCCCAGGACACAGCTGTCATTGGGATGAGAAGGGAGCAGAACAAAGAAGACATGGTGGGAAGACAGCATGAAACTTCCCCTGGCCTTGTTTACACCAACACAATGTGCCCTCCAGTTACACCGGCATAACAGATGTTCCCTAAAATAAATGGATTTCAGGAAAGGGATGGAGATTTTTAATAGGAGCAATGCATTTGGGAGCTAGGCATGACTGTGGGACTGTGTCAGATTCTGTTTCTGGCTCCATGCCTGAGGCAAACCCTGGTACTTCTCACTCAGTTTGTGGCTGTGACACCCATCCAGCTGGTGTGAGAGATCTTCCAGTGCACGACAGAGCAGAACAGCTGATTCTGGTCAAGTGCTGTAGAGATTTTTGTCTCTGGCTCACTGGAACAGGGACATCACATTCCTGCCATACATCTTCTGAGGGTGAACTGTTGCTATGCCTCTGTGACAGGGGAAACAAACCACCATCACTCCTCTGCTCAGTCTACTGATAACCTTGTGTGGCAGCAAGTCAAGAAAAGAGAAACTACAACCAGCAGTAGACTTGCCTTGCCTTTCTCTGAAAGTGAGAAGAAACTGAGCAGGGAGGGACTGCACATTTTTCCTAGGGCACAGATGAGCTTCCTAGAAGGTGCCTGAGTTTGGTACAGAGCAGATTACAAAAGAAACCTGGAGAACATCCTCTCCTAGTGATGGCAGTTTGCACAAAGCTGAATAATATCTCAGAGAAGCAAAGTTTGTTCACAAAGAAAATATCTGCTTTTGCAGGGAAGTCACAGACAACTAAACTCAATGGAAGAGACAGAATTAATCTGCTGCAAGTTAAACCAAAGCCCAGAGCCATTTGAAGTATGAAAGGGTTGAATTGACATCAGGGGCTTATCGATAAACGAGTAGTTGCTTAATAACAGAGGCAAGAAAAAAAAAACACCAGAAAGAGCCAGGAAATTTTTCTAGGAGTGTCTGCTATTTTTCTCCCCCATCACAGGTAAAATTACCTATTTGTAAATATTTATTTGATGAGTGGCACTTAATTAATTTGATTAAAACCATTCCTAATGTGCACCTGACTGGAAACTCGGTCAAAATTATAGCTCTTGTAAAAGTTGAAGAATCTGTTGTGAAGAACAACCCTTGAAATTTGGTGACACTTTTCAAATACTTAGATAGCTATGTAGCTGACACTGAAACCTCCTTTTAGTGTTGAAAAAAAACCCTGGTAATAACTTTGATCAAAAATAAAGGATGAAATAGACTTTTTACTTGAAACCAAACTAAGGTTCACGTGAGCTGTCTTTTTATTTGGGTCCCAAACCCTAGCAGTTTATGGCAATGAAGAAATTTTTGGCTATACACACTTATGCATCTTAGAGGTATAACATATGAGTTGTTGCTCTATTTTCTTCCTGCTCCCTGGCAGGATCTGCCATACTTCCATAGTATGCTCTAGCAATTCAGGTATCATGACTATCCTTCCAGCCACAAAGGTATTGCTACTCTGCTTGGAAGAAACTATGAGCAATGAATGACGTTTTGCTCAGAGTACAAAGCTCTACATGACAAAAAGGCAGCCTGTGGTGATGATGAGTTAATAACACTTGATGAAGACAGAAGTAATGGAACCAACATGTAATAATGACCCAAAGCTGCATAGCAAGCCCCACTACATCTGGCTTTTGTCTGCTTGAAGAGAGCACATCCTTGGGCTCCTGATGTACTTTTTATGAAGTTAAATTCTTGGTTTCAGCTTCTAAGATCCTTCATTAGCCATTATGTTCTCATGCCTCTGATTTCCTTCCCCTTTCCACTGTGTTGTATCAGCACTCATAGCCTCACATCCCTTTAATTACATTCCCTCACGATCACCTTATTGGTGTTATACTTTTTTGAAATTATTTTGTCCTTTCCTTCCTACAGACATATCAACACCAAAACATACTTAAACCATCATGGCAGATGCACACACACACACACTAACGTCACAACTTGTCTCTCCATGCTTCTTTTTGCTTTTTTTTCTGTATTTTCTTGGTGTCTGATCTTTCTACTGCTCTGCAGATGGATGTCTGGGTTTTAGTAAATATAAAGGGTGCAGAAAGACCACAGCTCTTGCTATAAAAATTTTGGAAATTTATTGGAAAAAAAATGGGCTGAGGCCTCAGAGGAACAATGGAGCTACCCTTTCCCTGTACCACTGCAGCACTCCAATCACTGAATATCTAACTACTAAGTGCCCCAGTTAGGAGTCTTCCTTCAGTCCTCCTAAAATCACCAGAGACACAAAAATACCTTTGCAAGCAGTGTTTCAGGACACATCCTGCTTTGAATTCCTCTTAATGAATCCATTTCTTTCCATCTGCTCTATATGTGGGGGACAGGTTGGGGAGTTCAGCCCCCTAATGATGATCTATATGTACAATATGAGCTTCAGGTCAGTAGATGGCAATCTTCTTGTCATCCTAAAAATTCTGAGAGCTCATGGAGTTGGTTTGCTTTGAAGCCAGCAGAACTGGCTGGTCAAAAGAAGAAGGCATATTTATCCCATCAGTCACTAAGCTCCTAAGGATATTCTTCTGTTATTCTGTGTTGCAGTTCATCTAGATATAACTGGTGCCACATGTCCCCCAAAATCAGAAATACTCTGGGCACAGGAATATGCTGATTTTGAATGTTGTATAAGGTACAAATTAGATAATACAAAATTACTATTAATAATAATAGCAGGAGCAGCATACTGTTCACATTATATCCCAGGATACCAAATACTGTGGTTACAAAAAAAGGAAGATCTGTTTTCTTCTTGCTAAGAACATTTAATTGAAGATGAAGAAAAGAATTGACAGGGTATGAAAAATCTAAGTGCAATAATAATTCTTTGTGATATATTGGATGTCTTTGTGGATGTAAAAAGTGTTGTGTAAACTGAGAATTTGCTATACTATAAGGCAATGGGTCGGAAAGAAACCCATGGAACAGCATTGCTGAAATTCAGAGAAAGTAGTAAAATTTTGAATTCCATGATGCTTTGATCTAAGTTAAACCTTCTTCAATAATTGTGGATCTACATCACCTGAGCCATATGGCAGGATTCAAGAAAGTGGAAGGTAATAAAATAATAATAATGCTTTCATCATGCTTGACTGAAAGCTGGAGGTAGACTGAAATCTTTTTAATTGCCTTTTGATATTTAATTTGATTACTTGATCAAAAGATTCTGGGTTGACTCTGATAGTGCCATAACTTGGCTTTAAAAGTTCTTTGTATTGATGAGACTACTAAAAGAAAATGTCTTTTCTTTTAGTAGAAAGATAAGAGTGCATATATAAGAAGCTAGCTTTGGTACAGAGGTAGGGATGAAAATTACAGAACCAATTTATGCATGAATTTACAGTGCTTGAGCTTTATTGCTCAGTTGCAGGTGATTTGAAGAAATTTTTTTCATTGCAAAAATTAAGTTGGAAAAATGCTTCTGTCTGGGTTTTTTGTTCATTGTCATCACACCTCTCAGGCCCAGTGAAAGAATTTTGTGTTTACTGAACAGACTCCATTGGACTTTATACAAATGTAAAATCGATGTGGCTGGAAAAGCATGTTCTTTATTAGTGAGCTGAATTCACCTGCAGGAGCCATGGGATTAAAGGATCTATTTACTTTTAAGAAATAGATAAAAGGAGGTAAAAACCCAGAAGTATTTCTGTGAAGCACATCCACCTACAGCTGGTCAGTGTTTTGTGATGGCTGCTTCCTCTTTGGAAAGTTCTGCTTTCAGTTTGGTTTCCCTGGGAACAATATGTAAGAAATAGTCTCTGTTGGGCTGTCTAGAGGCTTGACTTATTCATCAAAATACCCATGTTATTCCCTTGAGACACAAATATATTCATATCCAGAGATAGCTGATATCCACTGGCCTAGCTCATAGAAAGGTTTAATTTTAGCAAAAAACCAGCTGATCATGTTGCTCCACCACTCAGATAGTTGTTTTTCTACTTGGTTTGTAATACAAAATTATAACAGAGGGGTCCCAAAATTCTGTTTTCAAGATTAACCACTTCAGGAAGTGGGTGTTTTCCTCCCAAAACCAGACAACTTTTTTAAAAAAACCCAAAAGAACCTGTTTATTTTAGCTTCTTTTGCCAAATGAAAAAAAAATCAACAGCCCCAAAAAATCGTTGTCGATAGACTAAACTTTTCTGGTCTAGCTTGAGTAAATATTTTTGATGTAAAAATAAGCAGAGAAATAATTGCCTGACCTTGAATCTTTGTTAGAATACCTATGGAGAGCGTCACTTGTAAGGACCTAGATAAAACTGTTCCATTAAAAAATACAATCATTTCTGATGCCATTTCGCTTTCAAGCAACCTTATAAGGTGTTATATACTTATATACTTATATATTACCTTTAAAACCATATAAAGTCTGACTATTCAAATTCATGGGGCTGATGTAACACCACTGATTCCCAGCCATGTTTTGCACTGGTGCACAATAGGCTCTAATCAGGTAATGCTACTAGCAAAGTGAGCTCCTGTCTTGTCCATGAACTTGCCAGAGTTCAAAGTTCTTCAAGCAGCCGTTGGAGATGATGAATGGTGAATGGTGTTCATGCTCACTAAATCTGTTACCAAACTGGAAATTCGCTTGGAACAAGAGTGTTAATTTTTGTGTGAAAGGGATGTCTGAACTGAAATGGCAAAATCTAACACTTCTAGATATTGGGCATCCTGGGGCCCCCTAAGTCCCTAGAAGTTCTGAGTGATAAATACTTCTTGCAAGACATTGAAGGAAGATTATTGCAAAACCTATTGAAGTGTAAAGACTATCACTGATTCCAACAGGCATCAGATCAAGCTCAGTGTGAATGAGTATCAGAGAAGGTCTACATACAATTTGCAGGCAGAATACAAGTTTTTCTGCCCAAGACTTGAGCCAGTTGGATGTATGACAGCCTTGAACTGGAAGCCATGTTACTGCATTTACAGTGCTGAGCCCAAGCTAAAGCCCCTGCTGAAAGACAGAAAATATCAATTCGTGCTCAGCAGACAGCTCTGTCCAAGGATGCGTAGCATGAATGCACATATGCTCAAAGCTCAAACAGAATGATTTCATGCTTGCCTGAAAAAGACCACGTAGAAAAATGTCCTGAAAGGGGAAGAGCATCTCAACTCTGACGTGAACACTCACTCACTCTTCTGGACCCAGGGAAACTGAGGAAAACAGACGGGCTCTTTCCTACCAATATTTTTCTAGTTTGTTTCTTAGATGGAAAGAAAAGAGATAGCAAGAGAGTTCTGTAGATGAAAAAAACCCCAATTAATGTAATTAAATTCCAAACCCACAAAATTATCAACTTTCACTGGCATGAGCTCTGCAAGCCCCCAAACAATACTTTAAAGTGTTTAATTTTTTCACATCAATTTTAATTAAGCTCTCATTAGGCTCTTGTGCCCCTAGAATTTGGCGAACAAAAGAAGCTGGCTTGCCCAGCGAGTTTCACAAGCTTGCACAGCTCTATTCCTAAGGAGATTTATCGCATTTTTTTCCTCCTCTTGAAAGAACCTTACATGAACCAATTCAAATGAAAACCACATGGACTAAAAAAGACTTCATCATGCCAGATACCTTTTTATATCCAAAGCAGTGAACTTGTAGTCAGTTTGTCCTTTCATGTGTTGTTTTTTCTGGCTTTGGGACCTAAGAATGATTTTTTACTACGTGCAGTAGTAAAACAACATATTATGCAATTCTATTTTTCAGGGAGAACACTATGTAATTCATAGTCTTTGCAATGCCACATTTTCTGTTCAACAAATACAAAAAGTGGCTTCTCTTTCCCTTGTGGGCAGACATCTAGAAATTTGTGTTCAGCAAATGGTATTCCAACTTATTTATTTGGTGTTTTGGAGTTTTAACTATTTCAAAAGTGACTGCATAATGTAGCAATAAGCAGCTTCCAAAATGTATTTTTATCTCTGTCATTCAAGAACCTGGCACATAAGAGGGTTGATATCTTTTATCCTTTATTCCAGTCAAAAAATTCAGGTGAAGGCACAACATACTATGACTAGCTTGCAGCCCAACAGATCTGATATATGAGGAAACTCTTTCCATAAAATGCACATGATGGATTAGCAGCTGTGTTGAAATAAGTCGTTGGCAATGTACTCACTGGGATGATTTTGAAGATTTTGCCATCTTCCAAGGAAAGCTTTCAGAATTCTCATATTTTCTGAAGCCAATCTCTGAAAGAGTTAGTTAAAAGTACACTTTTAAAATTGATGCTTTTGTTTTTTAACTTGAAACAGTCATAATTGCAGAAGACTAGCACTCTAACCCTTCTATGGATTTATGTGGTGCCTAGCATCTCTTCTGCATGCAACTTGGTAGATGTGTGTTCACATGATGGATACTTAGATATTGATTTTCCCAAACCAAAGCTCACAGCTAAAGAATAATCTTTAATGTGTAACTGGTAAAATTTTCCGAAAGAATTCACTTACCTAGAACTTAGAAATTTGTTAGAACTTTGAAATGTGCTGATAAGGAAGATATGATTAGACTAAAGTATGTCTTCTTCTCCTGCTCAGCAGTGGTGCTAAGACAAAACACAGCTGAACCTCCTCCAAGTCATGAAAATCCATTTGCAATCTTTCCAGAGAAGTTCATGGAAGAATAATCCATTTTTTGCTATACAACAATACTACATCAGGATCAGGAAACCTTTGGATTCTGGCTTGATGGAGCCTGGGAAGTGTTGCTGTACACATGGCCTTCCATTATAGTCTTCTATACATGTCTAATTTTTGTGTCATGGCCCTTCTGTTTAAAGTGTGGGTGGCTTTGAAAGGGACGATCAAGACCCTAGAAATAGCTGGTGAAAGAAAAAGTCCAGACCTTCTGCAGACTGGTCAGGATTGAGAGGTAATGAGCAGTGATGTTTGAGATGTTCACTGAAGATATGTCCATGCCTTGCCCTGGAAAGAAAAACACTACAGCAGTCCTTCCCTCTGCATCTGGATATCCCAGTTCATCTCAATTGACCTCCAGTTCATCCCAACTGAGAGAGACATCAGTGGCAAAAAAGATAATTAGATTGAAAATAGAGCAGGCTAGATTGTAAAGCATGCAAAAGGGATACCATGAGACACTGTCACCTTCAACCACCAGGTCAGCACTCCAGACACAGCTGACCTTGGCTGCAAGAAGACAATGTCTGTTGCAGTGGAGGTTTTTCCAGATTGTCTAGGGAGATATGATCTATGATTACCTTATATGTGTTTGTTGGGACCAGAATGTTCCTCCAGTATGGTTCTGGAGATCCTGATGATGTTAAAAACCATGAAAAGGACCAGTCAGTAACAGGTTAATGTGTGAGAAATAGAGTTCACAATTCCTGTAGCTTGCTGGCCATTTCCTCACAGCAGGAAGACTGCTGAAGAGGCTATGCCTTTGTCCTGTTTGTGGTCATGCCAGCCTAATGTTTCCTTAGCCCTAAATGCTTTGGAATAATACATTCTAGATTGAATCTACTGGATCTTGTAGCATTTTGTACCTTCTAAGCAGACATATCACAGCTATCAAGTTGGGCAGGGCTGTGCTCAGGCACAAGTAAGAGGGAGTGCTAAGCACACCACACCATGTGGCACAAAATGAATTTATGGCCTGCCTTGTCTCTGCTTCTTTACTTTAAATAATGCTCTTGTGAAAAATTAGAAGATAAAGAGTAAGAGGACATATAAAAAGAGATGGAAAAGATGCTCTTAACTTTGCATTTTCCTCTGGGTGGCCATAGTGCCAGAAAGTTTATGATAGAATTGAACAACCTTTCCAGAAGACAAAGGGGTGTTTTGCAGTCCCTCTATTCATGAACTCATTTTCTGCTAGCTCTTTGCACTAATCCTTCCAATTCAGATGGTATTCGTAACTTGTCTTGCATGATCTTCCTTTCTGAGGGTTCCCTCACATCTGTTCTCCTTGAGGAATATTCCTTTTGGCTTGAGTTTCCAGTTGGAGCTTTTTCGTCTTCCCCATAAGTATCAAGCCCCATAGACATCAGTGACATAAATTCCTGTGGCATTTAGTAATGGGGGAAGTGTGCTGACTATATAGTCTAAGTGAAGAGAATGACTTAAGATGTGTCACATTAAATGCTCTAAGAGAAAGCTGGTTTAATAATCTTCTATACTGTGCTTACACAAGGTACGATGGCTCCTGGCATTATATGAGACTTGAATTAATTGCTGTATTTGAAACAATCTGATAAACGCAAATGTGAAAGACATTATTACTCACCCTTCGTACTGCAAGCATCATCTGCTACACTTTAGATCAGAGTGGAAACCAACTGAGTTCGGTTGGCTTTCACTGTTCAAACACACCAGGACAAGCAGACTAGGAATCAACCAAAAAAGGAACAGAGGAATCAGTACCTCTTTACTTCCTCTCAGTGCTGTTACACTTCTTGATATTGAAAGTCCCATATTCTTGTTTTAAATCTGTATATTACATCATCTCCACTGTAATGTACGCCTGTGATTTCAGGAGTACAGGCAAGTTTGGAGGATCTTTTGAAGCAGGTTATTTACTCAGTGATATTTCCTCGGTTTTGTGTTGTAAAGATCTCCATACTCTTTCAGAAGCTTTGGGAAGTTAATCTGACCAAAAAACCAAAATGACTTCTGATTGACCTCTACACCTTCTGTCCACTATTTGTTTTGAACTCTCATAATTCATGACATGTCCTGTATTTTGCCTAGATACGTGGTACAGTTCCTTTTTCCTAAGCTGAGTGCAATTTTTTGGATCAGATTGCTGCTGTGAAGTCTCTATGTTAATTTCGCATTCACCTTCTGGAACTATTTAGCAATATTTAAGTAAAATTTACTCTGAATATTCCTTTTTGCAAGACAGGCTACAAGAATGCTTTGTGGGTGAGCCTGGATGAACACAGACCAAATAATTTAATTTGGCAAAACAGAAAGATTTTCATAGAAAGTTGGTTGCCTGCCTCTGCTTCAATATAATATATGTACTATGTTGCTGTAAGATGCTCAGTAAGCCACTTTACAAGTTTAATGCTACACTCTCAGTTAAATGCTTTTTCTTCCTAGTTTTTGTTCTTTTTTGGAACTTGTTTAATGAAAAAAAATTTTCATCCCTAAGTAATTGAAAGGGATAGTCTGTGTCTTTGTTAACTTCTTGGTTCAGCCTCAGTGGAAAAATAATGCAGATGGGAAAAGAACATTAGAGATACTATATGGCTGAGACAGTTCAGGATTTCTCCCTCCAGAACCTATTTCATATTTGCCAAGGAATTCACTGCCACCTTTCAGTATCTCTTACTATCAATCTGAGAACTGTTCCAAGACATCTCCCAGGCTGAGAATGATAGAGATGCTCTGCTCACTGGCAGAATTAAGAAATTATGTTCTTTGGCAGACACATCATCTTCCAGTATAAATCTGTGGACCAGGATAGACATGATGCCAGAGTAAAGAGGCTTTCCCACCATCTGGGAAAGCCTGTTACTCTGCCATTCTTGGTACAGCTGGATTTTAAGTTGGTCCCTATATCTTTAGGAAGCTGAAAGAAATAGAGACAAGGGCAAAGAAATCATTGCCTAGACTGAAGGGCATTTCTCAGGGTGACTGGACTCAGCAGATCACCTCACCAATGCCCCAATGAACTATGCAGACAGTTTTTATAGCTGTTGTCCAATGGCTGCACCAAGAGAGGGACTGGAGTAATTCCAGACTAGGAATTTTTGAGGGCTGCCATGTAAAGGAGATGGTAAACTTTTTCCACCAACAGATACAGAAAAACTTGCAGATAAAACAGACGGTTTTTATTTGCCCAATATGCCCTGCACAAACTGAATTAATTCTGACCATCTGACCCCTTAAGATGGCTAGAGGGAATAATTTCATTGTGCAAATTCCTTGTTAAAGCTTTGCAGTTAAATTTTGTGTGTGAAATAAAAGTACATCTGTGTTTAATTCTACAAGTTTGCCATATATTATAACCTCAGAAGAACCCCTCAAGATCATGCAAATTAAAAGCAAGTATGCAGATGATTTGCATACATGTTTTTCTGGGTTAGGCATTACATCGGAATGCATTGGCAGTGAGTGGCTGTGACTGATGTAACAGAGCATTACATTTAATGTGCTGCATTATACAGTTTTATGCACAGTAATGTAATAATTAGTTTGTCAAGATATCACGCTCAGTTCAAATTTAAATAGTGTTGCTCTCTGCTGGCTAGTCTTGTGAACTACATATTTGTTAATGTGAAAACTGCCCATTAAATTGTTCTCAGAGGCAGAATTTCGGGTGCCGTTCCAACAGCTGCTATCCAAGCAGAGTGATTTTGTGAGAATCAAGGAAGTACATGCAACAACAAATAACTTTGATCACATTCACTCTTTTCTCTGGCAGATGTTATTAAAAACAGCCTTAAAGAATTAGCTCTCATTCTACAGAATTTCTGTGAGGGTTCTCATTAACCCATCTTGTATTTTCACATTTGATCATTCTTCATGTTCTTTTTTATTCCCTCTTCCTCCTGGATTTCCCATCTCCTGAATAAATATTGTGAAGAATGATATTAAAGGATGCTTCTCTTACTCTTACAAAAAAGGTAGCATCCCAAACTGCATTTTTTTGAAGAAAAGGAACTAGTCAGCACATTAAGCATGCTCTGATTTTACCACTTGGACTGAAAATTTAGGAGGATTTTTTTCTCTGGTTTCTCTACCAAAACCTGACTGAGATCTAGAATACTCATGTGCAGTGCCTAGGTATTCATCATGTTTGCAGGTACAATCCTATATGCTGGGTGAACTGCAAAGCTTAGGAAAATATCAGGTCTTTTAGTAGCAAAGAAGGATTTTGGTTTGCCCTTGGGCATCTAAGTTAACTTTAATCACTGCTGAACTAGTCACTGACATCTTGTTTTTCTTATACACAGGTGAGGAGCCTGGAGAGAAGACAAGGTAAAGAGACCATGCAAACCATTCTGTAGCACAGAGCAAAGAGTGATTATCTTTTTCTCTGACCCTCTATCATAACCAGTGCACAACAGAACAAGTGGAAAAAATTAAAATTTGTCAAGAAGTGTGCATGTTATTCACACTGATCATAATGTTTAACCTGGTAATCTTGCAAGTTTTGCTGATTCTGCTCTTAGAATTACAAGCTCTGAGAGATATCACCTTTAAGTTATTTTCATCCCATTTAGCTAGGATATGTATCATAACTCACTTAACTGTATGTATCATTTGTTGAATGTATAAAATGAATACCATACATTTATCCTAGAAAGTTGTTAGATGATTATAGATAAGCAAAATTTTCAGCATAATTACTGAATAGTATTTACATGGGATTTTTTAAAAAATGTGAATTATATAATTTACTTCAATTCTACATTTTAAATTCAAATTTTATGATCTATGGCATAAGTCTTTCCCTGGTTTATGTTTTCAAGTACCAAGAACATTACAATCCAGATCTTTCATATCTGATCCTATTTATGACACTAGCAAAAGCTCCTTGCTGTGTTTACTTCATCACAGATGTGCATTGTAGGAATTTGAAGAGATGTTCAGATACTTCTTGGTCTATTTCTCTTTCCAAACAGACAATCCCTGCAAGTCTTCAGATTTTAATTTTGATTATACACACCAGTTGCTGCCATAAAACAAGTTAGTCTTGGCCCTGATGTTATAGGTTGTCAGGAAACATTTTATATAGAGAAACAATGAACAATGAGTATATGATATAACTTGTGGAAAAGTTGTGCTCCTGCAGTTTTCACTCAGAGATTATTTCCACTTATTATGGTCTTTGCTGCCAGTGTTTTCCAAAATGGCAAAATCAGAACTCAAGAAGAAAATATGACTGAGGGACAACTTGTACTCATACAAGCCTGAGGGTGTATTTTGGGCTGTAAAAGACTTTAGCAAAATTTCAGTACATAATATTATGTGACAAATCTCAAACCAGGACAGGGAGTGTACCACATAATTTTACTTTAGTACCAATGAAAAGTAATTTAAAGGGAATGTTGGAAGACTAAGGTTGTCCTTAGAAAAGATTGTAGGGGTGTAAGATATCCAGTTTTTTCCCCTTTACAGCAATCAAATAGTAAATAATTGTGATTGATTTTTTTTTTTTTTTTGTAAAAAAATAGCTAACTCCCCTATTCCAATTCAAGAGTGTTCCATTTGACTAAGATAGCCTACGTTGGTCATTTCACCAAGGTTCCTGACTAACACGTCAGAGACACTGGTGTACCATGGCTTTTTCTGCTCACTGGCTACTGCCTAGGGGCAGCAGTGGTTCTCTGCAGTCACCTGCCTTTCAACCTTTTATACATCTTTATACTTTTTCAAGGCAGCTAGAGACTTTTTTGTTCTTTGAGATCAATCCAATGTAAAAAACGAGAGCACAGAGGAGCAACTGCATCTTTACCACATAGAAAAACCTACATCTCCACTATAAAAAGGCAGGTTTTGTCTTTATCCAGAAAGGATTTTGCTTCTGAAAAGGTCTTGAAATCCTTCTTTTTATAACTAACTAATTTTTATCTGCATTAAAAAAAACCCCCAACCCAAACCTAACAAGAATCACAAACAAACAAACAAACAAACATAATCCCCCACCAAACACATTTAATATAAGGAACACTGCAATTTGACTGTGATATAGTTTCATATAGGCATGTTGAACTGAGTTGATGGAAAGGGAAATGAACAATAGCATTACTTTCTTAAATAGATCTACATATTACCATGAGAAAACTAGTTAACAGGAAGCTAAAAAGGAGCAGCTAGAAGGACAATTTTTTTATAGCTTGCATGGAGAAAGTTTAAAACCACCACATCAGAGGATTGCAGCTAATGAACAGTGCTAATTAAACAGAACCATTCAATGAAAACAGAACCATTCAATGAAAACCCAACCACAAAATAAAAAGGATTCAGCTTCATGAAACAGCCAGATTAAAGAAGAAAGTAGCTCTTAAAAATACATCCTCCCAAATAGGTGGAAGTCATATATAGTTGTGGGAAATAGAAAAGGGCAGGGGAAATAGAAAAGGGCATAAATGCTACCAAAGGAAGAGCAAAGAATACTAAAGATGGGGGAAAAAAATGTTGTAGAATTTTGGGAACATGTGAAGAGGCAATCTGCCAGATAATTAATTTTGTTCACAAATATCAAGGTGCAACACGATCACTTAAACAGGATGAAGGCATAGTAGGAAAGTAATCTGAAATCTTGGCATTATCTTCCATGATAGAGGAACTGTTTTAGAGAATTGCTGAGAGCAGACAAGATATCAATATGCTGCTTTGAATGCTGTGTATTTTGAATAGAATGTGTAGATCTGGTCATTCCACACATTAGAACTGGAAGTAAAGTAGGTAAAGTAGCTCTAGGAAAGGTATAGAGAAGAACAAGGATAACCAGAAATTTTAAGCAACTTCCACGTAAAGCAACAACAAAGAAAGGACTTTTCAACTTGGAAAGATCTATAAAAATATGAAGAGTGAAGTAAGAAATAGGAAAACTGTTGAGCCTTTCCCTCTATATACAAGTGTGCAGACATGGAAGTTTCAAAGCAATAAAAATAAAAGTACCTTTCACAAACTTAAATATTTACATAACACAACTCATTGGCAGATTATGTTGAGGAGACAACAATTCCATGTAGGTTCAAAAACAAGCAAACAAAATTAGCAAAGAAATAAACAGATTCACAGGGCATACACTAATTAAACATGTCAGTCTGAATCAAAACATCAATTCAGGAAGTCCATGAACTTAAAGAAGTAGGGAAAGTATAGCAGGGGAAATACAAAAACTAGAGTATATTAATAACTGAAACAGTTATTAAAAACACTTTTTATATTTCTTTATCAAATTGTCCATTTCTTTATCATTAACATCAGCAGAACTTAGTATCAACACTTCTGTTCTCCTGTATATTTGTTGTTCAATACAAACACGAGGAAAAATTTTGGTGGCTATGCAGAGTTTTTGTGGATGTTAACAAGCTTGGAATATTTGATAGTGAATTAGACACTGATGGCTTTCGTGTCCTTCAGCCCTTCCTTTCTCCTTGTCTTCCACAATGTTTTGCCAAAAAGAAATTTCTTTCTGAAAGTGAAAAATGATGCTTCATTTAATCCCAGATTTTGACTTGTTTTTTGCTTTCTTCTGTAGTTTTTGATTTAAATGTATGTTTTCTCTTAAATGTCTGTTTCCTACATAATTCAGTTTGTTTCCCAGCTCATTCAGTTTGTTTCCCTGAATAGAAGGCTTGCTTTGGAGTAGCTGAGGTAGCCTGCTACAGCCTCTTCCAGCAGGCACATGGAGCCATCTCCAATAGATTATGGTTAATATTGATAGATCTATTGCTGCCTCAGCGCTGACCTTGCACAGTGACCTGTTTTCCACTGTTAAGTTACATGTAGCTGGATCAGTTCTGCATCTGAAGAAATATGGTCTTGTGCTCATAAAATAAGAGAGATTATCTTTTAGCTCTTTGGAGTGCTCACTGCCTGACAGACTTTGCCTTGGACTCAGACTACCAAAACTTATATAATCAAAGGGAAGCAGAGAGCCCTCCACCTAGGAGGTGGAATGTGTACCTTCCCATCAACATTAAACCTTTTCCCCCTCCTCCTCCTGCCTCCTTATCATTTGCTTTGGCTGGGGTTGTACCCTGAGTTTGAAATGCTTCTTGACAGTCACCATTGCATTTTCTGGCCCAGCCTTGTAAATTCAGGAACTTATGACATTGGGCCATTTTATGCTGACAACCTGATGTAAAATGAGCTCCTCCACATGGAAGCAACCCTCAGGAGAGCAAGTTCCTTCCAACTGGCTTCATATTTTGTGTACTGAAGCAGTTTGATCGTCTCTGAGTTATACTCACATATCTTGTAATTTTTCAGTACTGCTTCTATTACTTTTGGTAATTTCAAAGTTTTGGGCCAGGTTAAATTTTCCTCTGCCAACAATCATCCTTTGAATTCTCTCTTATTAATATCATAAACCAATTTATATTATAGCGTTCCCTCTAGAACATTTCCAAATGAACAACATTCAGTTTGCCTTCTTTCTACCACACAGAGCTGCAGTTTCTTCTTGTGTCTCAAATTATTATAAAATTTATCACATTCTACAGAAACACTTAGCTTTTGTGAGTGAGCTTTTAAGATCTTTCGTAACTCTTCTAAATTATTACCACAGAAAATGGGGCTGGAATAAATCTTGTCCTGGAGCATCCTTCTGCCCCAAGACAAGAGGAGTTCTACCTGACTGAGCTGTTGTTTTTCTGAGACTGTAACAAACTGAGCAGGAGGAAGTTTTATAATGTCTTTGATTAAAAGTTTATCTTCAGATCTTGTTTACAAGAATAGGGAGATCCCAGCTTACATAAATTGCTGCCAACCCTTATTTGATTCATTGCCTGTGTTCAATATTCCTGAAAAAAATTGCTGTTATGATTATTACATCCCCCACCCACACCGATTTTGAAATGGGATCAAGCGGCTGCAGTCCAGAACCTATTTCCTCCTACAGCTGAGCTGGTGGGCAACAGCTGGGTGCTCCTTTTGCTTACCTGTAGAAACAAGTTTGTTGCTCTGAATCCCGACTGATTCTTGGTGTTTACTGCAGAATCCCAATTCTCGTGCCTTTCAGACACCTGAGCCTGGTGCTTCAGAATGTCTTTCTCTTGGCAACTCTTCTGTCTTGTTTCAGGAAGGTAAAGTTCTCTTTAGTCATAAAGGGGACAGATGCAGCTGAGACAGAAGCTCTGGAGCCCCAGTGGGTCTAACACCTAACTATTTTGCCCAAGTTGGGTGCCTATAACAGTTTCAAAAAACAGCATTAAGGCTCTTAGTACTTCTAGTCTCTGTGCTATTGCAAGCAGACTGTGTATTTGGCTGGATAATTTTTGTATCTCATTTGGCCTTGTCTTTTTCAGCCTCTTAGTTACTCAGAGAGACTTTACCAAGGTTTTTGTATCTGGTCTTACAGATGTAACACAGAGCTCAAGGGAGATGACATATTTTGGATCTGGTTTAGTCTTGGGTTCTCAGGGAAACGTTTACTTTTATGATTTTACTTTGTAACTCAATACCATTTTTATATTCAGATCTGAACTCTGCAAATGTTAAGGAGCAAAGCTTTCTGACTTACCCAAGAGGTGCAGCATAATTTTATGAACATTGAAGGTAAAGTTGTGAAAATAATTAAGTGACAAAGTCCATCCTAACCTGGATTCTCTCTGCTGATTAAATCACTAGAGAAAGCCCATCTCTTTCACTCTGTAAGTACCTTCCAGCCATCTGAATAAAATTTCTAGCATGTTATGCAGACTGCAGGAGTGAGGAGGGCAGATATACTGCAAAATCGCTGTGGTCTGGATGGATGAGCCTTTGCCTTCTTAACAGTGCTCACAAAGATCTTCTGTACTGTACCACTTTCTACTGCTGCACATAGAGTGTACATGCTAGATTCAGCACGAATTAAATAGAATGTCCAGCTTATGATCTAGCTGCCTTAGAGTTGTCCACCTTATGCACCACTTGTAGGTCTCATTTTTAATATATGTTATTGTTGAAAAAAACAGTCCATAAAAAAAGTGATGTTGGTTTTGTATGATATCTTCATCAATGATCTGAGGAAGGATATACCCAGGGAAATTTGCATGTTCGCACCTGACATTAAACTTTTTTTTCAGATCATCAGATCTGAAAAAATAGGATAGGTTCTACCTGCCTGGTAGTGAAGAAGACCAGAAAGATATCACCAAACTGAGAGAATGGGCAGGTAGGAGTTGGTGGTTTTCAACTCATCAGTGTTGAAAACATCGGGTTAGCCATCAAAGGAACAGCAGTCTAGCCCACATTCACATTATGCTGATCTTTGAACAGGCACATGCAACCCTTGCCCCCTCCGGCTGCTATATCAGCCTTGCTGATCTGAGGGATGGAAGGACAGTCTCCTGGCCCTATATCACTTATGGAGCAGCTCTCAGGGCTTACCCTCACAGTCAGTCTTCTAGTGGAACCCCATCTAGGCTTTCTTCCTGGGATGCAGTAGTACAAGAGATTGAAGTCCAGCCCACACAAAGACTTGATGTATCTTCTCCTCGTATATCCTGCCATGTTCACACTGCGCAGTTTTACCATTATCCTTTATTGCTGTAGGAGAATGGACAGGTGTTGCACATACTGGGTTGATTCATTTTCCCTTACAAATATTATTGTAGAGCCCTAAACCCAGTCAAGTGTCCATGCAGTGTACAACATAGCACAAAACTACACCAAAAAAGACTGAATTTTAGACTACTTACAGAATTATAAAATGTCAGACAAAAAAATAAGAAATGCTGTATGACAAGAAAGAGACATACTAAACACACATTTCCCTCTTTTGACAGACAGACAGACAACAGGAAAATCATCAGAGACTGTTGACAGTTCCTGTTGTTCATAATAATGACAGTGATCTTATTTTATTCTATTGCCTTGTCCCTCTGGTTCTAATAGATCTTCTTTGAGTATAAATTCAAATGACTTGCCAGATGATGTTAGTAGATTGCCTGATGTTGTTAGCAAGTTATTTTTTTACCTTGTAAATAATGTACTTTCTTTTTCCATGCCCCCTGTATGAGATCAACTCATAGTGCAATTTTCTTAACTTTTTCCTTGGGTGGCTGATAGCAATCAGGCACTTTGAACAATCTATGTAGGTCATTGCGAAGCTAATTAATCCTGCTTTTCAGGCTGAAAATTATTTTCAAGGAAATATGTTCTAAAACAGCTGTCCCAATGATTTTAATAGGTTCTAATAATATGCACATTTAGTGCCTTACCAGTATTTCTAAAAAATAAAATTGATTGCGATTCATTGACAAGATTGAAACAGAAAGCTGAGGGTTACAATTCTGGCTATCTATTTCCTAAGCAAAGGAAGGAAAATTGCAAAGCTAATCAGTTTCTGAATGATCAGTATAAAAGAAAACCAGTAATACAAGGGAGCAAAGGATAATAACTGGATTGGTATTTTCTTCCAAGAGGGAAGCATTTGAACCTTAGAATCTTAAGGAGCAATTATGTCAATGCAGTACCTTTGCCAGGCCCAACATGGGAATTTCTTCATCTATCAAATGCTTTTCTTGGTGTATCTGACTAAATTTTAAAGGTCTGTGGATTCAGAAAGCTATAGAGCTTGTGCTGGGTTTTTGGTTTTATGCCGGTACTGGATCATCGTTTTTAAATTTCGTTTTTCAGTGAAGATCCTTTTCTTTCCTCAAAGTATTGGGCAAGGTGGTAAACGAGAAATTAATCTGTACACTTCCTCACATGGTTGCTGCAAAAACTCTCTCCCTCTATCTGCTGACAATGGCAGCCTTGCCAAACTTCAGTTTACCCAGTGTTGGTTGCAGTTGCTTGTTAATATAAGACAGTCAATAGCCAAATTGCATGTACACAACAGCAGCAAGCAGCTTACCTGATACAATTCACTTGGCTTACTTCTTAGCAGATACATCAGGGAGAGCAATCGAAGCATTAAACGTGGCCTTCAACACAATAATAGATTGGACAGCCATCCTAGGAACCAAGACATTGTTCAGTCTGCATCCAACACAGTACCTCAAATAGTTCTTGGAGGCTGTGTTTCTCAAATTGTGCTTTATGCATCAATGGCAGTGTTTAATACATTGGTCTGTGAAATTTGAAAGAAGCCACACATATTCCCTGTACTTCCAAGAAAACAGACTTTCATTCTGTAATAAATCAACGTTCAAACTTTAGCCTAATTTTAAGTTGCTTGTAAATGAAGACAATTGTGAGGACACTGTAGAGATGGTCTATGTTTTTCTTTTCCTGAAAACATCCTTAAAGTCATTCAATTAAACGAAGTTAAGAAACACTGGCTTGCAAAGTGGATCTTTAGAATCAAGCTGTCAGCAGGAATTACACCTGGAAATAAAAGTTGTATGTTTCTAGGTCAGACTGTCTGCGGTGTTGTATTCACAGATGAAAAATGAGTGTAAAGAGATTTTATATAAAGAATGAAACATATCTTTCCTGTCTTCTGACAGTGGCTCCCCCCAAAATGTTTGTTGGGGTTATGTTCCAAGCTCATAGGTAAATACAGTTCTGAATCCATTCCTTCCTTCTGTCTTCACAATACCGGCAAAGGGAGAGGAAGGGAAGAAAAATTCAGGGGTATTTCAAGTATCTGGCATCACTAAACAACTTGAGATTTGATCACATTTTCCTTGAACTTTAATTTTCACAATCTGAACTGATAAAAGTTTGATTTCACTAGATAATTTTAGGAGGTAAATGAATCTTCTTCTCGAAGTGTTTCATATCTGAACAGATGTCCCAATCTTGATTGAAAAAACAACACTGGGGGCTGTATAATCAGACAGTCTGGACTCTGGCCCTTGCTCCCCCATCTCCAATTCTGAGCCCTCAATCCTCCTTCTCCAGAGTGCATTCCTGATGGACACATTTGTATTGTAGTTCTCTTTCAGGTGCTGTGAGTGCTGGTCCCCCTCCACACTCAGCCCTGATGACTGGTGCTTCTGATGAAGATGAAACCACATAAAGGGGCTTCTGTATGTTCACAGCTCTCCTCAGGCTAAATGTCTGCATGCCTGCCTACATTCCTAAAACCCTCAGAAACGTGAATCCAGTTTTCATGGTGTCATCCAACCTGTGCTTACAATTAAAGTCCTAAGCCCATGAGACAGACAGGATTTGAGACAGCTGCAGATGTTTCACCTTTTCTAGACAGGTTTATCCTGTCTGCCAGGTCACAAACTGGCATTGCACCTCTGCCATTTGCTCACTGTTTTGGGTGCTTCAGAGCCCCAGATTTGAAGGGATGCATCATTGTGTTTCTTCTTACACTTGTGTCAGGTGAAATAAGTGGTCTGAACATTTGATCCACAATTTATGAGACTTCATTAAATGCAAGAAGTGTTAATCAAGGAGGGGGAAAAGCTCTAATAAGCATTTCAGCATTGCTAATTTGCACAGATGGTTGAATTGGAGGGAATATGCAGAAAGAAAAGATAGATCCTGAACATACTTTGAAACCAATTTTTCACCCAAATAGAAATAATTTTGTGAAGCAGCCAAATACAAAAGTTTGCTGAGGCAGCAACACAGAGGCCAGGTTTAGGCAGTAAACAATTGGGTGCCATTGTGATGGCAACACACTATTAAGAAAGATAATGAAAGAGTTTTAAAGAAACAAACATAAAAAGCAGTTTTGTAACTCATATCTCTACCTTCTTCACTGAGCATAACCTTGGATTCAGTTTCTAGTGCACTATGTTTCAAACAGATGCTAGTGGTGAGCATACCATACTCTCATAAGCAGGACAAAGAGAACATAAATCACTTACCACCCTAAAGTATGTATGGTCCCTGAAAAACTACAGGCTGTTTGAAGGGTTACAATTATGTCTATTGAAATAAGTGATATCCAGGCATGGGAAGGCTCCTAACTCTATTATAAATAGATCAGTCTTGTTTTCTTCCTCTATTATATGACTGGTGAAAGGAATATGATAAGGTACACATCTGTAAAACTACTGCAAAAACAATTTTTGTCAACTGTAAACACATGTTCACTAACTACAATTAGAAATGAAAGAATGAAAAAGTCTTCCTAGTCTCAGAATTGTCCTTGTGCTGACCCAAGTGACCATGTCTTAAGTGGTGCCAAAAGCTGGTCTATCTACATCTAGAAAATAGTTTGGGATTTTTTTTCTGCTTTGTGCCTCCCTGACAGCATTAGAATATACATATGAATTATATAAAATAATATTCCCTTCCAATTAAAAATGACTTAAGATTGCCTCAGGTGGTTATTGATTCAGAAGTTTTTTGTCTCTTTTGAGGAAGGTGTGGACTGATTTCTGCAGTGGCCTAAAAAGCAGGATAAGTGGACTTTGCAAAAAGGGTACAGAATTCTTAAACTGCAATCACAAAGTAGCTGCAGTTTGAGTTTGTGGCATTAGTAAGGGATTACAATCAGTTCTTAAAGCTTTAAGGTTAATATATGGTTTAGTTTATATTCCAATGTCAGTACACTTGATTATACATGGAATTTATGTGCAAACACACACAATCTTGTAACTGTATTATAAATAGTTGATTCATGCATTGAGCTTTTTAATCATAGGAACTAGTGATAATTACAAGCATTCTAAAGCATAAGCCAGCATAATTCCATTGTAATCTTAGGAAGGAAAGTCTTGCATTTGCAAAGGCGGTAGCAAAATTCCCAATGCCTTCCCTAAACTGGACTTTGCTTTAATATAAAAAATGATTAGCAACAAGCTAGTAATTGTTTTTTATCTATTAAGTGGGACTGTTTAGTTTAACAGGACACACAATAATGTTCTTAGCAAAAGCTCCTTCGGTGCTTTTGGTGTATTCCTGGAGCACAGACCTGGAAAGCGTAGGTCAGATACCACATTGTGGGAATGAGCTCTTAGTCTGGGAACAGGACAGACATTTTCTGCTTCTTTAATGTGACACTTGGAACATGTTTTAAAGGGGTGCTGAAATAGAAAATGGGAGTTCATTGTGTAGGTGAGAAAAAGCAGAGAATTACAAATGTGGTGAATGATAAAGGAGACTGTGGTGTGGTAGAAGCCAGGCAATGTATGTGACTGGCTACTTCTGTTTTTCTATTTCTTCCCCACGTACTGAGAAGCTGTACCATATCTCAGTATAGACCATCCTTTCTCTCCTTCAAAGTTATGTAAAAAGTCTTTATGCCATGCAAATTATTGTAGCGGTACATTTAATGTACTTTTAACTTCAGGTGATACTATTTGCAGATAGAAGAAGGAATTAAAAGTTACAAATAGTGAGCAAGCATCCCATGAGCAATTCTAGTATCCCTATTGCAATGAATAATTTGGGCAATTGTACTGTTTGAAGAAACATTATTTTTTTAAGTAGGTATTAGAAAATGTCCATGGAAAATGAGTCAGAAGAGTCATTATCTTCACCACAGCCCCCCCTTACAGAATTAGTTTCAGCTTTCTGAGAGCAAAAAAAGGCCATGTGACTTAGTCATCCTACAAAAATTACTGGAGAAACTAGATTTTAAATACTGATATCACACACTGAAACGTTAGTGAGCAATCTATAAAACAAAATAGGTCTGGGAATGCTTGCAGGCACTGTAATTCAACCCACACTTTTTATTCTCTCCATCTCTTTTATTCTTTTATTGCATTATATTAAACTGAATGGATAATTTAAGCAATTAAAAGGCAAAATAATTTTCCTGGCCTAAGAAATTACATTGGTTTCCTTAGGCTTGTTAAGTTTTATGTCAAAATTCAGTTTTTCAGTGTTAGTGTAATATAGAAAGGGTTACATGGATTAGAAGGGCTAACATAAAATCTCCAAAAGATTAAAATATTTACTACTTGACAAAAGCATACATAATCAAGCTGGCACCTCCTTACTACAAATGCATGTTTAAAAGTTTAAGTTTGGAAAGGTTTTAAAGGATTACTTTTATTAAAATGTCTCAGGTTGCTAGAAACAGACCTCATGGTAGACAAACAGTAAACAAGGTCACATACTTCCTACCTGTTGAATAGGGAAAAGCATGCCAGACTTCTTTGCCAAAAATCCCCTTTCGTGCCTTTGTTCTAAATAAACCCAAGGCAGCTCATTGCCAGAGCCTCTCTGCTTCCCGCACCCCCTCCCACTCCAGGCTTAAGATTCCATTTCTAGAAGCAACAGATAATTGGGGATCTTTTGAAATCAAGTATTGAGTTTTCTATTTTTAGCCACGCTAATAAGGATGAACTGAAATTCTTTCCAGAATTTCACCTCTTCAGCTTAGGAACGAGTAATCAAAATTTGTAATAACGCCGTGGTTTGTGTTTTATGTTAATGGCTGAAGTGCCTCAACAGCCTTGGGAAAGGAACAGCTTGCTTGTCTAATTGAAGCTGGCAATATTTCCACGTCTTATTTCAGCTGGTAGGTACTGTAGCAACCAAGGTCATGTAAGAAAATTTCAGCATATGGTAACAGCTGTGCCTGTGATTGCAATATTTTCTGCAGATGGTTTATTCATCATTAGATAACAGTCATGATTATTGAGGGACTAATTGGATTTTCAAACAGCTAATCTTAGAGGATGGAAAAATTACAATAGAAAAATTTGGTGTACCTTAGGGAGTTTCTTTATTCAGCTCCTTGCCAACTCTCAAGTTTTTCTTTAGTGTAAGAAGATATTTCCTTTCTTTATTTGCTTTCTGCCAAACAGTTTCATCACCCGCTAGAGAAGCAGTCTCCCTCAGATCTTTTAAATACTAATGTCATCTTTCTGCCATGTATGGTACCACCACCAAAAATCTGGATTTTGTTTAAGCCTTTTAAATGTCTGGTATGCTATACAGTTCAGCATGTCAGAGTCCTTACTTAGGACAGCCTTACATATGTTTGTACAAGGTCGAGAAGATCGTGTTAGCAAGTTAATCTATAACAGTACATAGAGAACCAAGCATTGTTCTTTCAATCATCAACAAGACACATTTTCCAAATCACAGCCCTGAACATGCTTCTGTCCAAAAAAACTAGAAAAAATCCAAAGAGTTATGAGACTGATGCAGATTGTGAGGATCCCAGAGTTATCAGAGGTGGGGGTTATGGTATGAGAAGTCAGGCACAGAGGTAATTGGCATGAATGAGTGTTTTAAGATCAAACAGAATTGTTCTTCTCATCATGTTACCAAAATTCCTTCCTGGAAGATGGCAAACCAAAATAGGTATCTTAAAATGCTTTTATGTTTTGTCAAGTCAGGGCCATATGACTCTTATATTGATTCAGAAGGTGAAGACCAAAGTACTACGCAGGAGCATAGGTAACATAATCCATTCCTTAGAGGATATGTCTTGGGCTCTAATACCAGCATTTTGTCTAATAACAGCAACAGTAGTAAGATCAGACTGTTAAAGGTTTTCATAAAGATTTAGACTACTCAGTAACATCTTACGTTTAACAATTGATTGATATTTAAATATACAGTCTTGAAGACTTTTAGCCCATAATAGCTCCTGGATGTGGGCTATTTGCTACAAAAACTCATGTACAACTCTTAGCAATTAAAAAAAAAAGGAAAAAAGTACCATTTAGTCTTGCTGGATTTCTACATTAAAAATCTCTTTTAACTCCTTTCTCTGGAAATATGTATTCTTTTGTTTCAGCTCAACCACAAAAAAGGCTAGACTAAAAGAATACTGATGTCTTACATAATAGAATTTTTTTTCTCTATCTGATCTTTATTCTTTCTAGGCTGATCTTGCAAGTTATTTAAGGACACCTTAAAGTTAGAGTGCTCTAGGAGACTGATACAGTGGCCACAGCTCCAATGTTATGCTGGGGATCTGTGTAATAAAAAATAGAAGGCATGGCTACTGCAACTCTTTTGAATATGTTATGATCAGCATAATACGTCTCATTCAACCACACGTATGAAGTTTTACTCTGGTAATATTACTGAATGATGATTGTGCTCTGGTCAGTTTAAAGACATGATAGGCTGAGTTCCACTGTGGGAAGAAAAGATGATATTCCATCCTCCAATCCCCTTCTAATGACAGTAAAGTTTTCCAAGACTTTAATCTTATTGAGTGTCTCTCCTCAGATATGGAAAACAATGGGAAACATGCTAGTGAATGGAATAAAATCATACTTAGAACAACAGTCTAAGAGGAGAGAGAGAAGAAATTGGCAGTTGCTGGCAGGTAAAAAGTTTGAGATGTGTACCTGAAAAGCAAGTACAGAACAAAGAGGGATGGGGACTTATATATAACCAAACAATAGGTTTAGGCTGGAATAAAAACCTTATTCCCTCATGGGAGACCATCAGCACAGTCTCACTAATGTAGACTCTCCTCACAGACAGGGAGAGCAGGTACCCCAGGGAGATGCATTGGTGAAGGCGTTGCAGTTCTTAGCCGAAACTGCAGTTGCAGGAGCCAGGTCTGAACACAGAGAACACAGGGTTCTTCTTTCAAACCTACTTCTATAGATTTTATGAATTAACGTCACTTGACATTTGAAACATGTTTTTAGGAATAATATATGAGGATACAAAAGGAAATTACTAGAACAAGGGATAAAATTAAGAACTGAGAGTTGTACTCCACAGTTACTTTAAGCAGATTATTGAAACCCTGTTTCTTAATTTACGGATCTTGTACAATGAGGATAATCTTTATCCGCAGGGTTTTGTGAATGGAATTTGTGAAGTGATTTGAGGGCTTCTCCAAGAAAGTCCTATAATCTGGAATTACAAATCTTTATTAAAATGTTTTAGTGTGTCTAAGAAGCAGGTAAAGCAAACATAAAAGCTACAAAGTTATGATTTAAAATGTTTATGTAGACTCAGTAGTATTCTGAAGGAGTAGTTATAATGCAATAGTGTACATGGATGTCTGTAAGAGTTCATGAAGTCAAAACCAGCCATAGCACTTTACCACCCTGGACTTTCTGCTTTCTTTTTAATATGTACTTAGAAATTTAATGTGTAATTAGAAATTTTATTAAAATACAATGCACTCAGCAGTGTACACTGAGTATCTTTTCTGTTTAATATCTCATTTCCATTATTCTTCTACCAAAGCCGTATCACATTGAGGCAGGTGACCTTTCCCCTCTACTCAGCACTGGTGTGGCCACACCTGGAGTGCTGTGTCCAGTTCTGGGCTCCTCAGTACAAGAGAGACATGGGCACACTGGAAAGAGGTCAAGAAATGCCCACAAAGATTATTAAAGGTTTAGAGCATCTCTGCTATGAGGAAAGGCTGAGCGAGATGGGAGCCTGGAGAAGAGGAGGTTTGAGGGGGATCTTATCAATCTACATAAATGCTTGAAGGATGGTGCAAAGGAGACACTGCCAGGCTCTTTTCAGTGGTGCCCAGTGACAAGATAAGAAAGAGGAAACAGTTTTTTACTGTGAGGATGGCTGAGCACTGGTACAGGTTGTTCAGGGAAGTTATGGATTTTCGCATCTTGAAGGTATTAAAAATCTGCCTGGACATGATTTAAGGGAGGTCCTGCTTGAGCCGGGGGATTAGACCAGATGAATTCCAGAGGGTCCTTCCAACCTCAGACATTCTGTGATACCTGATCTGTGATGTTAACACAGATTTTCTGGCACAGACAAGAATTTATCAACAAGTTTGAAGAGCTCTAGAGATGGCATGTGAAGTTCTAAATGTTTGTGTTTGTTGGATATGCTCAATAGTGTAGCTAAAGACTCCTTCAAACCAATAAAACCTCAAGCTAAGAACTTGCCTAAACTGAAGATGGGAGAAGGAAGGAAAGAAACTTTGCAAACAATGAATTCCCCTTATGTTAATGAGAGAAACACGGGTTTATCAAAGCTCAGCTGAGTATTTTGGTGATCTCCTTCAATAGCCTCTTCTACAGCTATTAAACCAGATTTTAAATGAGCAAGGAATAGAAATCCCTCATAATACTCATTCTAAAATTAGAAACAAGGCTTAAGAACATGTTTCCACATCTAATACACAGCCAGAGTGCTTCATTATAGCAATCACAAAACATTTGAAGAGAGACCGATTTAGGCCAGTGTTAAGCTGACGAAGGGGGAGTGCAGAATTTAGGAAATTCTTGTTCCTTTTTCCTGCTGCTAAAATTAGAAAATCTTGGCATATTTTCAGGCCATAGACCAATTTGTGTCTTTGTTAGGTGTCCAAATGCATGAAGTTGTACTGATATAAAAGCAGTAAGAGTGAGAGAAGGATCCAGCCTTAAAAGGAGAGATGGATCAAAGATACACTCTTGAAATAATTATCAAAACTTCTTAGAGCAAGTTGAAAAAACAAGAGACAGGTAAAACAATTTTCATTCAAAGTGATCTGAAATTTCAGTAAGACAGATGATTCTGTGAGAATAGGTGAAGTTGCCTGATGAGGAATTTTTGAAGCTGTTTCAAAATACTGATAATTAAATATTTCTTTTACCCAAATTAATCTATTTTTCACTCCTGTCCTGGGTCCCTTCAATCTGCTCCACAATATTTAATTCCAAAAAAGTGCTATATTTAATTTTCCTCTTGGCCAATTCCCCCATAAGAGCTGCAGCCCTTTTTACTTTTCTTCTGTATTAATCAAAAATTCTTTGCTACAACATCACTATCTCTGCTGAAGTGCAGTTTGGCCCTACTTTCCAGACTTCTCCTCATTCTTTGTTTCAGGTTAGAGTTGTTTTTTTTTTTTTTCTGTTGGAAATATTCAGGTTACTTCTGAACCTTGTGGCACAACATGGGAGTCACATGGCTGGTGCATGGGTGGAGACCTGGCCTGGGCAATCTGAGCACTGTGTACCAGACCATCAAGCCAACAAAGTCATTTTCAAGGCACAGTTTGCTGTTTAAATGAATATAAATTTTTTTATCTCATCTTTTCCAACAAAGTCTGAAACAACTTCCCATGGAACAGGACTTCCTACTCTTACTCAGTTCTAATTTGGATCATGGGTGCCTGGAAAAATAAATGAAAACAAGATAAGTTTTGGGGTGACTTTTTGCTGTATCAGTGCCAGTGCATGCACAGTTAGCACAGGAGTGCAGTGCTGGTGGATGGGAACGTGATGAAACAGCCTCTTGGTCAGCCCATGCTGGCAAATGAGATGGTCTGTGTTTACTGAGCTGCAGGACCCCATGGGTCTATGGCAATGCTCAGCTGTTTTGTATTCCTGGTGCTGTGTGTGTCTCAGTCTGCAGTCCTAAAGGGGTCTATGTAATAAAAAGTCTGTGTTGTAGTGTAGGAGCTGTGAGCTTATCCACTCATCTTTGCTGCAGCTATTCCCTTTGAATGAAAAGTTTTTTGAGGTTACAAGTATTAGTGCAAGTAGCAGCTACACCCAGGACAACAAGGAAGAGTCTGTAGTCACCGATCCTGTATTTCCTGTGGTATCTCAACAGGAGGGGGTAATAATCTCCCACAGACCACCCCAAATCATCAAACCAATATGAACTGTACTTGCCATACCAAGAACCAGGCATCAAAGCTCAAGTGCTCACATATTCTATTAAGTGTTTTAATATTAGAGCAGGGAGACCAGAAAAACTGCAACCTTTTGGTTCCCTGAGGTCTGTAAAGAAGGCCACAAGGGACAAAACACTGTATTTTTTTCTGTTCTTCTCTACAATATTAAACCACTTAATAGAATATGTAAGCTCTTGAGCTTTGATGCTTGGTTCTTGGCATGCCAGAGGCTTTGTTACATGTTTCTACAGTAATTGAAAGAAATATCCATCTGTAGCAATTTCATTTTTTAGCAAGCTGAACAGATTCTTGGGAGGTAGGAACTGCAAACATATGAAACGGAATAAAATAGTTTCTATCGAGCTCAATTCTTTTAGTTCTGCTTTTGAGGAAACAATCACAGAGGAGTGTTGTGGAGGAGCCCTGGAATCAGAGCTGACATATTTGCAGTCTTGGTTCAAATAATGCTGCATGCAGCCAACCCTGGGGATGCTTACAAACCTGCCACACCATGTTAGCAGACAGGGCTGGGGTTATGCCACCAGGCTCCGGGTGCAAGACAGCAGCTCCAATTATCCAGCTCAGACTTGTTTCCTGAGTCACAACAACTGTTAAGCAAATCTCATCCACCTTATGGTTCATCTTCCCACTTTCTTATCCTTCACTCTGCTATGGTTTGTTGATATGATTTTGGGACAGTGATTTGTCTCTTACATTGTGTCACAATGGGACCCTGATCTTGGTCCAGAAATACAGATGATACTGTGTTACAACTAAACAGAAAATGTCACAGAACAGCTATTCAAAAATCAGCAAAAAAATGGAAAAACGGGATATGCTACAAGCAGAGGTGACCTGGTGTCTTGGAGGAGTAGGATAAAAGTGAAATGGAACTAAGAAAGGACTAAAGAGAAATTTGTAAAGCCAGAACCTTGTAGACATTTGGCAAGGTGCTGAACAGGGAAAATTTCTTTGAATAGTGGAGAATCAAGTTTCCACAGTGAGGTTTGTTATGGCCTTTGAGAGCTCAGGATTTTTACAGCTTCAGCAGATGGACTTCGCCCAGGTAATATGTTATTTTTTTGGAACCTAAGATGTGTGGTTAGCAGCACCCCCACCAACATCTTTCATTTCTGAAGTTGGCACTGTTCTGCAGTTGGCAACCAATTGCCTACAATGCATGCTCACAGCACTGTGACATCCTGACGCAGAAAACCTAACCACTCTGGAGTGCTCCATGAATACTACTTCCAATCTAAAGGCACAAACCTCCCCAAAAGTAAGGTTCGTGCACCATCTTACCTTTCTGCCAAAAACCAGCAGGGATTTGTTTGCTATTGTTTGCCCTATGCTATTCTCATCTGAAATGTGTAGCTTCAGAGAAGAATTACATTGAGATTTCTTTTTTCTGACAGGTATTAGATTGAGCTCAGTTGTGCACTGAGCTGGGCTCTCCAGGTAGCTGAGCACCTCAGGGCAAAGAGAGGTGCTGTAAGGCCAGTCTGTGAAATACATGAGATTTTAATTTACATTATGAACATCATAAGCCTTTGACTTTACAACAGCCTCTAGAGAGCAAAGCCAGAGCATCTTTTCTAGGCAGGGATGATCCCAGCAATGAAATGTCAATTCAGAGCATGTTGTTCTGCACAACTCCTCATACTGTTTTATTTTTTATTGATATAGTGAAAAAATAGAATCATAAAATGGGTTGGGTTGGAATGGCCCTTAAAGATCATTATGTTCCAACCCCTCTGCCAGGGGCACAGACACCTTCCACTAGAACAGATTGCTCAAAGTCCCATTCAACCTGGCCATGAACACTTCTAGAGATGGAGCATCCACAACTCCTCTGGGCAACCTGTTCCACGGCCTCAGAGAACCCTCAAGAAAGTGCTGGAACATTCTATGGAGCTGACATCCAACTTGCAGTAGTCAATGTCACCAGAGGAATCACTGCAGAGCAGGACAATGCCCACAACAACCACAGCTTTATGACAAAAGTGTCTAGACTTTCTTTCCCTATAGTCTGCACCCCTACAATGACAAAAGAAACAAATAAAAGATAAAAACATAACCTTTAATCTGAAAAACCTAGATTTATAATGTCCCATTATTCTGACATACAGAAATCTAGTTGCAGAACAGACTAAATGCATTTGTACACCTAACTGCCTTTGCTCACCATCTCCTTTGGGGAGCAACCCTTTTTCCAGGCTGCTTCCATCCTCTCCAAATCTAAAGCACCCACTCCAGTGATTGTGTCTTTCCCTCCCCATGAAGGTCTGGCTGCTGTCTCTCACTGCCTTCTCAGCCGTCTGTTTGCAGGGCAAGTTCCTGGCTACTTGCTGCAGCTATTCTTGTCTGCTGCTTTGCCTTGCCCTCATGCCCCCTCTGGGCACAACCTCTCCACTTTCACCTGAAGGTCCTTCCTGACCCAGTGCCTCTCCTCACAGGACACAACACAAATGGAAAACAAGCAAATTAATAATTTCACAGGTGGCTTATAGCAAAGTGTCAGTGCTGACTAAAAAAGATTTGAGAATAGCTGTAAGCGTTCTGGCAAAAAGGAAAAAAAAAAGAATGTAATCTTTGATAAAATGATGGAGGTCAGCAAACTGCAGCTAAAAATGGAGATAGCAATGAGATAAACACCAGCTGTTTTTTAAATCCTTCTGAAGCAGTGTACGAGGTGAATTTCAGGTGTTTAAGAGGACATGTGCAATGTTCTTGGAAAACACACTGCCATAAAGAAATATTAGAGGAAGGAGGAATATATGGTTGTTGCCGACCAGGATAAATTATTATTAATGTTTGCAATGGATGCCCAAATAGCAGGCACCAGAACAGTGCAATGGTTTGGCCTTAAAAAGCCTCTAGACACCAAACTTTTTCACATAGTAAGATGTAAAAGGTCCAGTTTCTGTGTTTTGCATTAGTAGGGGGGAAGCGAATAGAGAAAGCTGACAGCTGCCAGATGGCACAAATAGCTCCACATTACCAAGTACATTTCTTGTCTAAGTTTATGACAGAAGACTTGCAGTTTTGCAAGAGCTCAGCCTTCAGAAAGTACACTTAAAATTTCTTATTGTATGAATCAGGGTGACTGAACAAGGTTTTCAGCTTCCTCTGGAAGACTCTTTATCTCTGGAGTTCCTGGCCATCAGCTTCAGCCCCTTGCTTCAGTGAATTCTGAATGTCACAGTACTACCCTTCAGTCCCCTCTCACAGCTCCTGCAGTCCTCACAGCATCTCTTCGCAAGGTGTTGGAGCTACTTAGGCCTTACCTTGGTGGCTGTTTCTCCACCTATCCTTTACTGATGTGTGTGAATTCCTGAAACCACCTTGGGCAGACCTGGAAAGAAAAATGTTGAACTGCAGATCCTGTAAAATGGATAGGGTCACATGAAAAGACATAGGATGTTGTTTTTTATCTTGCTATAAGTTCATGGGATTTCTAACTTCATACAGATTCCAGAGACAAATAGGAATACTTAAACTGGGACCTTTACAAGGTACACTGAGCTATTCTCAAGTAAAGGATGAGAGAGTCAAGGCTGAAGACTCCTGTGACCGGCTATGAGTGAAGATCCACAAATATAACAGGGGAATGCAGCTTATCTGCCTGCATCTTCCTTTCTGAGGGTTTCTGCATGTAATTCTGCTCACCTTATGAGCTAGAGGACAAAATTTTATTGCTGTAAGTCATATTTCTTTTCCTGTAGAAAAGGACAGAAGCAAAAGACCCTACATGCTGGTTAGTAGTAAGATGGAATAAGATGGAACCAGAAAATTTCCCTTCACATATAAAATCAATACCTGTACTCTTTAGATAAAGTCTGTAGAGTCTGGACATTTGTGCAAGACCCCCTTTTTGCTTTGGCTAAGTTTGTCCCGCTTGTTTTCCAGGTATGCACAAATATGAAAAGAGGCTCAGCTCTGAGTTGAAGTTTCAACAACACAAACAGGGAAATCTGTTCTGTGTCATCAGTATTAGGCACTGAATTTGTATGTCTGCAGTAATTGCCAAAAGAGTTCTCACCCCAGCTTTGTTGTGTTTCTGATGTTCTCTAAATGTCAGTGAAATCAGATAACCGCCCCTTCGCTAAATAATGTCTGTCCTCTCCCTCTGTCCAGGGGACGAACATATTGCCAGGGACTTTTAAATAGAATGAAAGATGGGGAGTGCTGAAACAGCCACATGTACTTCAAATTCTTCTTATAAGAGTGGTTGTCATTAGCACAGATTATTTTTGTTCATTGCATATGTACATTTTCTAAATAAAATTCCCAGTACTATTGCCCCTTTCTCAAAAAAACATCAGGCACTGAACCCCAAAGTTATAGCAA
This sequence comes from Corvus hawaiiensis, assembly GCF_020740725.1. NCBI lineage: Eukaryota > Metazoa > Chordata > Aves > Passeriformes > Corvidae > Corvus > Corvus hawaiiensis. The sequence continues at coordinate 11,587,343 of NC_063218.1, forward strand.
AAGAAAATTTTTATCTCTTTAGAAGGCAAAGTAAATCATTCTGTGGGAACACAGCCAACCTGAGACTTACTGCAAATGAAAAAAAATTACACAACTATCACTTTATTTGGATCAATGACACCTGTTTTTAGGTAGATTCAGTGCAACTGTTATGTGTGCAGATGTACACACAGATGATGCTATTATTTATAGAAAGGTTCGCAGCCCACTAGAAACCATCTTGTAAAAAAGTCGACTTTAAAACCTCTGAAGATGCTTTTAGGAAGCTTCCAGATGCTTGGATAGCCAGCCAAATCTCTGGTCCACAAGAACAGAATGGAGATCTAAAAAAATCAGGTTGTGTTTTTAATTTTCTCCTGCAATATCTCTTGCACTTGGCACCAAAAGAAAACATAATAATTCAAGAGAACCAAAATCCGTCTGAGATCAAAAGAAAGTTACAGTTCAGTTCATGGATGTCCAAACTGGCATCCTGTCTCTATAGGTGGTAAATGCAACTGATGTTTCTCATAATCTTTTCTATAAATAACACCAGCACAAAGGTTTGCAAGACAGGGTCTAAAGAGAATGAGGGTAGTTGATATTCTACTCTTATCTGAATGAATGCGGTGTCATTACTGACCTTTCTTTCTTGTTAACATTGTTAAAAACTTTACCTATTAGTAAAAGAAATTTATTTTTTGGTGTAACTTTATAGACTTATTCTAGAAGAAAGAAAACTATATCTGGGCTTGATCCTGTATAAGGAACTGAAATTAATGAGTGGACAAAAGATGGGGGCAGAAATGACTTCAGTCTGTGCACTGTTCATGTGCATATCCAGACATACAGAAGTATTTCTACTGTATTTTCACCCATTTACTATTCAGTACCATGACATGTTTTCATACAGATGCTGTACCTGAGATCACCTCCTCTTTTGTTCCCTCAAAGACCTTCTACAGAGCTGCTAAGCAATGGAGAGTGCTTTTTCTTCAGGAGTGTTCTGTTCTGTCAACATTTGCTGCTTCCACAGTGAGAAATACACTTTACTCCCAGCTTGCACAATTTAAGTCTTATCACGTAGGTAAAGGCAGTCTACTGGCAGTCAAAACAGACATGTCTTACTTTGCATTTTTCATGATACCAGTACCTGTGAACGGAAACTTCACAGATTTTCAGATTTAACTACTACTGGCTTAGTTTACTTTAAATGATAAATTGTGGGAAAATAGAAAAGGATAACTGAATGTGAACATGAGAAAGAACTGAGTTTTTTCACTGGCCTGTCACTGGTTGTCCCTTAGGTTCAGTAGGGCCGCTCTAAGAAGGAGGTCTTCAAGGAAGCCAAATGACTCTGGAGCCCTCAGTCAGCCAGTCTGGGTAATCCCCAGTACCTGGAGGAGTGGAGCAGTGCTGGTGCTGACTGCACAGGTTGTTGCAGCAGAAATAGCACAGCTCCATCAAAGCACTGCTGTCCTGACCTAAAAACCCAGCTAGGGAATGAGTTCACAGCCACGGGAGCAGTGCTGAGCTGACACAGCTACCTTGCTCTGCCTGTTCACGCTCTCCTGAGCATGCAGCTTAACACTCAGCCCGCACTACATGGTGTATTTTATTTTATTTTATTTTATTTTAATTTCTTTACTCTTATTCTCTAGAGCTACATAGGATTTAACACATCCAGCAAGGCACTAGAACAAAGGGCCATGCCCAGAAAAGTAATGAACACATGCTGTCATAACATGACAGTTAAAGTCACCTCCCTGCCCCTGTGAAACCTTCTGTTTCTTCAGCCTCCTCAGCACATATGCTTTACCAGCTCAAATTCACTCCTGCACTGGTAAATACATATCATCAACTACCCTTTGATAATTTTATGCTAACAGAGTCTATGTCTCTGCTGGAAAGCACCATTTCACTTGGTTTAGTAAGCTTAAAGGGGGTTTACTCAGCTGCAAGCAATACCACTGGTTGTTGCGCAGTATGCTTTACCATCTGACCACAGACACAAAACTAGTACACAAAAGAGAAAAACTGGAATTAAACTCCTGAAATTTAAAATCTTCACTCTGGAACAAATGTCCTTCAATATTTCAAGAAGCACTAAGGAGAAGAGCAGTTTTAAAATAGTAGACAGAGTGATCAAGACTGACCTTTTTCCACAGAGGACAGTTAGTAGTTGCCTTACAAGTGCTGTATCATTCATGGAGCTAACCAAGCCCATGAAAAAGATGTGTCCCAGGGCTGAAGACCTAGAAGTCTAGGGACTTGACGGCAGAAATTAGAGCCAGAAGTCAGGGCCCTGCCAAGGCATAATTTCTTTAATTTTGAGGAAAATAAAATTACCTCTCACAGAACTTTCAAACGAATTTGAAATTCTTTAATTGAAGCTTTTATTCTAAAAGTATTTCTGTGTTATTAATTAAAGAAGGAACTCAGACCAGAACCCAGAATGGTATTCAAAACCAGTGCACCCTAACATGTGGTTTATATGTCAATCTTTGCCTAAACTATATGTGTTTCTAATCAGTATGACTTAAAATGATATTATGTCTGTGGCTTTCATAGGAAGAAAGAGATCAAAACCTAAACCTGTGCTACAATCCAGTCTTTGCCATGACTTTGGTGACAAACCTTTCTAAAATACTTATGCCTGAGAAGAGCCTTAAGCCCTCTTCCACCACCGTCCAGTCAAGCAAGTTAGTTGTTTTGGAAAGAACCATAGGATGCTTTGCCATGGGCAGGGACACCTCCCACTAGAGCAACCACCAGGTTGCTCAATGTCCCATGCAGCCTGGCCTTGAACACTCCCAGGGGTGGGGAATCAACAACTTCTCTGGGCAACCTGTTACAGTGTCTCACTATTCTCACAGGGAAGAATTTCTTCCTTATAGCTAAATTAAATTTCCTCTCTTTCAGTTTGAACTCATTACTCCTTGTCTTTTCACTACAGTTCCTGATGAAGAACCCTCTTCTTGGCTTCTTCTGGGCCCAAAGAGGATCCAAAAGGCAAACACAGCAAGAGTAACCTTTCAGTAATGCTACTTCAAAGAAATGTAGGTACTTACTTCTTTTCTTTTTTTTTTTTTAAATAATCAGTTCAGTTCCACTTTTTAGCATGTACAAAAGAGTGTAATTCACAGCTCCTTTTGTGTTCCCTCATGTCAAAATGCTATCTTACAAGTGCAGATTCATTCTGCAGAGTGCATATGTTGAAGAATCCTTGACCATTTGGGTAGAATGAAAGAGTTGCTGGAGCCCTACTCTGGCTGAATCTTCTGACCTGCACCAGCAGTGGTGTGCCGTATGGGTGATGCACGGCGCTTTGCTGAAGCACTAAACTTTCCTATCCCAGCAACCATAAGATATCCTCGCTGAACTTAGAGAAGAATGCAGCCAGTCAAATGAGAATGCAACCCCAGGGCCCTCTGTGACTCCAGTTTCAGTTCTAATCTCAGAATAGGAGCTTTATCTTGAAATCTTTATTCAGACACACACACACACACGCAAAAATTGAATCAAACTGCAAATGTATTTTCTTCCCACTTGCCCTTTTCATGAAAAAGGATCTCAGGCAGGCTTTGAATAAACATTATGAAGCTTTTCAGTATACCGGTCATAAAATCCCCATTTCTGCCACTGGAACTAATTCAGAGTAAGGATCTGAGGTCCATCCCACCTCAGGACAGGGAACCACATGCACCTGCAGGAGAATAGGACACTACAGCCGGCTGCCTCCTGTAATCATGTGCAACTGGCAGCTCACAACAAGCACAAGGCATTCAGAGTTCACTGAAAGTAGAAGACAAAACAACTCCAATTACTTTTTTATTTGCTCCATGTTGGGCAGCTTCATGCAGCCTGTAACCAGGGCAATTGACGCACAACAACTTGTTATCTGTGAGGGAATGTACTTCAGCCAGAAGCTCTAAGACATTGCGAGGGTTGATCTCTGACCTGCAGGAGGTGTACTTCTACTTTTAAAAAGCTTGATATTTACATGGAATAGTTGTTTCCAATAAACCTGGTGGTTTTCTCCCCTCATGCTTGTTGTTTTAACTATTGCATTAATAACTAGAAATTCATGACAGCCCCATAAAAATCATGTCAAAAGGACATCAAGTCTGTATGAGCAGCCCTCAGAATAGTGCTGTTATGCTTCAACATGACTGTCAGATTATTATTTTTAAATAACAAGTAGAAGAGACAATCTCTTCTCATCCTTGGAAACCAAGCTGTTTTTTCGCTGAGACTTAAAACAACATTAGTCTGAGCCAGAGACTAAGCATGGGAAAACTGAATGTTGATGATTTGCATCAGGCATTGCTATTTCAGCCCCAGCCCAGGCTCATAGAAAGAATTGTCAGACAAGTTTCAGTGCAGGCAGGTTTACAGTATAAATGCCAACAGGACAACATAAATAGTAGTGAATAAGACTTGCTGGATGATTGGACAGAAATACTATGGTGTGTTGTGAGTGCATTGTTAGTCATTGTGCTGTTTGTTTCTTTTTTTCTTTTTTCAGGAGGTTTGCACTTATTATACTGAATAGATATTCTTAATATATACTTAATATATATTCTCAAACCCCAGAGTTCCCCCTTATCCCATAGCTGTGATTACCCTCCCCCAAAGATAAAGACATATATGCACACAGTAATCATCACCAGAGCTTTCACAAATACCTGGGCAAGAAGCAGCTATCACCACTCCATTTGTAGTTTCTATGTATGATATGGCAAGTGCACCATCTAGTCACAGCATCGCTCACTGCCACAGCCATGGCCTGCTAAAGCACCTTGCAAACATTCAAGCACACAATGTCCATGTTCAAAGTGTTCTTTTTTATTTTTTTTTAATATACAATCAATTGGGTTCACTGGAACTGTAAGGCATATGCATTTCTGTAGAAAAAACATGAATATTGATTGGAGAGAGGCTTGTGGGCAGCCTTAGCTGGAAGTTTTCAGTGGAAATTCACTCATTTGCAAACTCAGCAATGCCCACAAGAGACAGAACATATGTAAGCGTTTATTATGTGAATACATCTGAAGACCTATTTAAGCTGATAGTTTAATGCTCCAAGGTTTGTACCACAGGCTTCAATAACATTTTGTCTCCTCTACATCAAGTTCTTCCAAAGACTGGAGAGAAGAAAGAACAGCAAGGAATCCTTTTAAGCTGCAATTGCTTTTTTGAAAGACTTACGTCATGGTCCTACCCAAAGGAACAACACTGTTTTTGCCTAGCTATAGGCAGGATACAGACAGCTCTTCAACTATTTAGGATAGTCTTTGCTGAATATCATTGAATTAAGGTGCAATTGTGTTTTCTTCCAACTTGCCCTTTTCATGAGCAAGGACCTCAGGCAGGCTGAATATCATGTTTGCTGAATATCATCAATCCCATTTCAGCCTCCTCACTTCTTGCATCTCTTTAAACTGTGCAATGGATGGTAGACACTCATCCATACCAGAATGTCGAATTCCTCATCATCATGTAGTGGTCACACATGCCCTGCCGCCTGTAAGCAATTGGGTAGAGTATGGCAAATCTAAACAGCACATCTCAGGGGGAACAGAAGAAAAGAACAAAGCCTAAATTCCCTGCTTCTTCTAGCTATGCCACCTACTTAGATTTCCTCCCCTGCCTGAAGCTAGTCACGCCTGCTAGAACGACAAGGACTTTGAGGACTTTCATTGTTTCCAGGTTAACTGGGTGGCCTTCATTCCTCTTCTGTCTTGGGATTCTGTGGAGACCATCCCACTGTTTTACTTCACATCCTCAAAGAAAATGCTTGGACTCACCATTCCATTGTCTCTTTAAAGTAGGCTATTTCTCCATTTTCTTCTCCTTTTTTTGTGTGCCTCTGCTAAGTAGAACATGAAGCCCATTGCTAAAGTTGTTAGTGGATTATGGCTGCCTCGATTTGGGTGTGATTTTCCATTCTAAATGCTCTACCACCACTCTATTTGTTTACTTTTATCCATGCCATTGTGGTTGCTCTCAAGACAGATGGATTTAAGACACTAGTGTGCTTAGAGTTAAAGGAGCCCCTTTTTCCCCAAATTCATGCTTCTGGAAATGATATCAATGGACATGACCACCCTGGATCCACCTACTTAGGAACTGGAAGGAGCTACTGGAAAGCCATTTGCATGTCAAAATTTTGTAACTTGGCCAACAGAGCTAACAATCTCTAAGCTTTTCCCTGGAGAGGAAAGTCTTGAGGCTGGGGGACAGCCTGAATTTTTTGCACCCTTTTTCACTCATCAGTACTATTTTTTTTTTTTAACGAAGAGCATAACCGTAGGATAGAAAAATGAAAATCTCCAGCCAAGATCAATGCAGAATCCGTGCAGTAATGAGCAAAATATCAAAAGGACTGATATTCAAAAGGGAGACAACACCCCAAGGTAACAGCAGCAGTTTCATTGAAACTATTGGACAATTCCAGCTTTCTGAAGGGGAGAACAGGACTGGGCCTGCAGGCAGCTGTGCGGAACAAACCTGATAAAGCTGCAGCTTCTCCCTCTTAGCTCCCTCAACCTCACACGTGCTCCTATAAAGCACAAACTAAGATCTCCCCTGCTGAGCTAATCTCTTAGAATATAACAGCCCTGAAGTTGTCTAAAGAAAAACTGCCTCAGACAGGGCTCCACATCAGACTTGGTCCCTTTATGGCTCTTTCCCAACAGTAAGCCCACACGTGATCCTTATGCTTTCATCTCTGGCTTCCAGGCAATCTTTGTTCTCTCTCAGCAAGGAGGCATCACTAACTCTTTCTTGGGCTCAAAACTACAGGGACTACTCCAACACTCCCTGAAAACAGGCTGCCTCTCATATCTCCCAGCAATCTAGGCTCCCAGCCACCAGATCAGTCAGATCTCCTTAGTCTTCTAAGTCCCATTAGTTAGGAAGAAAAACAGGCACAGGTGAGAGTAAAGGCACGAATCCCTTCAAAGCTTACATTTGCCCATGATAAAATGCAGGACTCTTATAATACTTCCCGTAATTTAAACACTGGAAAGTAGAATGGAATAAGTCCAAATTTATTTAGCCTTTTGAAATATTAACTATTTCTTGCTGGAAATGTTGTAGATGCACAACTCCCAGCAAGCTGTGATGTGCCTGCATCTGTTCTGAAAATCTGGGTGAAGTTCTGTCCTTGAATTTGGTACAAAAAAGATTTTTCAAAATTAAAACACATATTTTCCCTTTTCCAATTTGAACACCTTAGGCAGAGACAGGCAAATAAAAATCTCACCATACGGTGTGAGTAGCATAAGAATGGATATTCAATTATTAACAAAGTTGCTGTGCATGCCCTTTTGAGTTAAAAAAAAATAGTCAAGCAAAATGAGAGAGGCTAGGAGCATACCAGTGTACCAAAAATCTTTTCATTTAGCTGAATTTATATAAAATAATTTCTTGGTTTTCCTTTCATTATTCTTAATTTCCTCTCAGTGACTGTTCATTTAAGCTACTTTCATTCATGTAGTTTTCTTTATATATCATAGAATCCTAGAATGGCTTGGGTTGGAGAGGACCTTAAAGACCATCTAGTTCTATCTCCCCTACTGTGGTCAGGAACACAAATAGGTTGCTCAAAGCCCTATCCAACACTGCCCTTAAACACTTTTAAAAGTGCACAGTGTCTGCATTTGGTCTATCAAAAGCCATGTACAAGTTAGAAAAATGGCTAAATTCTACTTTCAGTTTAATTCCAAAAGAGAACAGTAATTCTCTTCGGGGAAACACTGCTGTCTTTCTGTGCTGATGCCGAAGTGGTTTTGCTGCAGCTCACCATGTCAGGAGCAATGGTTACCTACAGAAGGACTGCTGGCATGTTCTCGTTCTCTCTTTTTTGCCATTTTCCCGTAACCAATCACCGCGAACGCGTTACAAACTTTTCGATGCAAAATGCGAAGGAAGTGGATTGAAGAAATTTAGACGGTTCTGTGTTCAAATACTGCCATCAAGCGGATAGACACAGTAGAAGGCTGCAACTAATAGTAAGGACATTGTTTTGAAAGAGGAAAGTGGACAGAGAGATGAAGAATAAAACAGTATTTTTGCTCCAAGCTTCACGTTATAAAAACATTTTTGGTCTAATAAAAATTCCTTACTAAGCCTGGCTTATTCCCCCTTCTTTATATTACATCACTTTCATACTTTAGCATCTCTGAAGTTGCTTAGACTTGCCTTTAAGAGACCATGAAAATATAACAATGTTACTCTCTGCCTGTAGAATTTGTTTCAATTGATATGGACAAGAACGATTCTTCATTGTGTACCCATGGACTTCTCTGAGACCCTCAGATAGGAGCTTCAGCACAGGTTCCCCAACTCAAAGACCTACAGGGGAGTGAAATGGAAGAAAAATTATCCTTTTGAATTTTAGCGCTAATAACCAAAATTAATTAATTCAACGGCCCGTTCAAATCCCAGAGCAACAGTTCAGTTTATATTTGAAACTGAAATATTCCTCTTTACATGATATCTTATTCTCCCTCTTGCAAAGTTTTAAAACAACCTTCATTATCATAATTCTAAAATGTATCTTCACCTCCTTCAATAAAATTAAGAGAAACTTCAAAATATTACTTGATTTTAAAAGGGGCAAAATCCCAGTGCATTTTCTGGATTGCGCTCATTTAATGGCCACAGAGATGCAACAAAGATTCCCTGTCTTTGTGGACCTTTGTGCCGATTCCCATACGGGTTGAGCAACTACAAAAGTCTTCTCTCAAGACACTTCTTTCACCTAAGCCAGTCATAACTGGATATTTTCCTAGGCTGTGTGACTTCCAGGAACACAGGATTTGTCCATGGCTCATTCACAAGAAATGCATGGTAAATGAGATGTGTTTTGGAAAATACACAATGTATGTATAGTACATGTGCAATGATTTCATGTTCTCTGGATGCATATGCATGTGGTTCTGCCAGGAAAGTCCTGTATTTACAAAACCAAAAAGTGTCCTATATCTGTAGCAAATTGTTCTGCCCTTAAGGCTGTGATAGTAAATAAATTTGCCAAGGCAAACTTGAGAACTTGGAGAGGGAATGACATAGTTGTGAGAAGTATTGTACTCGGCCAGTGAAAACTGCCCTGTTGTTTTCAGGGATGGTTTGTACATTTTCCTGTAGCCAGGTCCTTAACACTGCTTCACTCTCAAAAGCTGAAGGTCTGTTTTAAATAGAAATACCGCGGTCCACCTGGATCTAAATATTTCTTTGAAAACAGAACCTCATATTATCAACCTAGAAGAGCAAACTAGCTGGGCTGTGGATATATCATCAGCAGATGGTTCAGCACTTCCAAATGGAATCCTTACTGATCCTAAGCAATGCATACATTGTTGGTTTATGCACCCATATCAAGAACGGTAGCAAAAAGAAAAGCCATGTATGTATTCACTAATCAGATATCCTTGTCCAGAATTCAGTGGAATTATTACTTCATATGTTCTACTTTTGCAGCAGACAGACCTCTCCCCCACCACAGCTATGTAATATCCCCCCTCCCCAGAAAAAACAAAACCAACATCTTCCCCTCAAAAAAACCCCAAAACCAAAACCCACCCAAACAAACTCAAAACAAACCAAACCAGAAAAAACATCCACAACCTGTCTCTAAAAACCAGATATTTGTGGAACATCTATCGGTATTTTGTTAACAGGAGCAGATGCTAAGATGGCTCAAAGGGAGGTAGCTAAAATAAAAATAATATAATAATATATTCCCCCACTGTCCCAACCCACCCCTCAAACTAGTTGTCCTTACTTATTTTTTTGTTTACACAGGCAGTAGGGCAGGGACAAGTTTGAATCTCAGAGGCATCATTGCTTGACTAAAGGAGAACATACAGAAATCAAAAGGTGAGACATGGCAACATAGGTTAGTACCTATGGCAATGGGTATCATAGATACATTGTTCTTTGTCCATTGATAAAAAATATGTAGAATTAACATGAAACTGAAGTGGTATCACTGCTGCGTCTTCTCTTTGCTCTTATGTCAGTGTTTATGCACAATGCTTGTTTTAAATTTCTTGCTTTGGAGACCTGTTGCAGGCTATTGGTCCATAATCTTTTTTATCATTCCAGTTGTCTGTCACTTATGTGGTGATAAGGCTTTGGAGTAATTCATGACACTAACAGCACAGATATGAAAAACAAACAGACACGTTTAATTATTTTCTGGAACAGAGAAGCTAAAGACAGATACTACTTTCTTCAGACTTTCCTGTTTAAGGTAACACTTTTTCCCTTTGGAGAAGGTAGCAGGACAATAGCAGTCTTTTATACTGTTCATTCGCATCACTAATGATAGGAAGGATACTGGGAGTTGAAATCTGTTCTTTTTCCATGCTGTGCAAATGACCTTTTCTTCAAAAATGCTCTTCTGTCTGCATAGGAAGAAATGCACTGTGATGGAGGAGCAGCCAACTGGGTCACCATGGCCAAAAAACAGGGTGACAATTTATAAATATGAATTATAATTTCCTAAATTTTGTATGTTTAAAATACAAAGCTTTGTTACTTAAAGTCTTGTTCTGTCCTGGAGCAGGCCAAGCTCTAAGGGATAGGGGAGCCTCTGCTCAAAGGTGGGGGGAAGGTGTACAGGCGATTCAGGAATTTAACCACTGATTCCCAGCAGATATCTGAAGTTGTAACTGGTTTTGAATTAAAGCTGGAAAATACCCAGTGGAGTTATGCATGTTTCTGATTATCTCCAAATTGACCCTAACATATTTCTAATCACGTTAAAATGCACAATACTGAATTATATGTTTAAAACACATTGGTTTAAAAGAAGTGTGTCAACTCCTGTGACTCACGTTTCATGGCTTGAAATTCAACTCTGCTTACCTGGTTTTACATTCATCTGGGTTGCTAGGTCTCCTTCAAACTTCACTACAACTGGCTGAGAAGTTGCTGGGTTTGATGAATATTTGTCTTGCCAACAAGAGCTTTGAGAAGGACAATCTTCTTTCTTTAAAATTTTCACTCTGTTATCTAGAAATCAACACTTTCCGTAGTAGTATCTGAACACCATTTTTCCTCTTAGCACTACATTGTAATGCTATATGTGCAAATATTACCAGCAGTACAGCAAACTTGCTATATACTCATAGCAATTAAGAGAGATTTAACAAAAAAAATCCTACTATAATGCCATGTATGTGCTTTAAGGCTGTTTTTTTTTTTTAATTGAGCAGCTATTAATGGATTTGGGAATAGCATAGTTATGAGAGAGCTGAGAAGAAGCTGCTAATCATTCCTATCTAGGGTGGCTGTGGAAATATATTGTTACATAACTGCAGTTAAAGACACCTTTAGGCACTTGCAGTTGGAAGTGACTGGTTTTGTTGTTTTGGTGAGGTTTCCTTGTTTGTTTGTTTTTCTTACAAGGAGCAGTCAGTGTCAGGTTGGCTATTTAGGAAAGGAAGCTGGGAGACCCAGGAGGGTCATACCCCAGGGTGGGACAGACCCATGGCCTCACCAACAGCACAGGCTCACAGAAGCTGAACACATCACCAGAGCTGGTGCTGGTTAATGGGGCCCATTGGCAGTTCCAGACACAGCAAGTGGAGAACAAGGACAGGGGTCATCAATGGGCTCCAGGCAGGAGCAAAAGCAGACAGGGCCAAAGACGGGGTTAGAGCGCAGGTCCAAAGGGTCCTTTCAGCAGATGGGCCACCCACAGTAGGTAGTCCAACGACCAACTGCAGGCAGAGGTGGAGTCCAGCATGGCTACAGCACAGCTAAGACCAGAACCAACAGCACTGGGCTGACCCAACATGGACCTGGGGGCAGGAGGTGGGCGAGAGCCCCAGAGGAGGCTCCTCAGGGAGATGAAGACTTCTTAATGCCCTCAGGCCCCTGCCATTTTCATGGCTTTCACGACTCTTTGCCTGTTTGCCACTGCTGCTTTTGATTCTTGAAAACCTTGTCCTCTCCTTGAAATGTGACAGAAAAAGCAGAAGTGAAGAATTAAAAGCAGCCGTCCTATTTCAGGGGACACATGGCATCTTTTCATTTCTCCCCATGACACAGTCATGAAGGAAACTTCTCTCAGCAAAGTTCTTTAAGGAGTATTTATAGAAAAGTCAGAATCTGATCCTTTAAATCCCTACCAGGTCTCTAAAAAGGAAGACACTGAAAACCTTTTTAACATTTTAAAATAGATTAAAAGAACAATTTATAGATGCAGCATTTCAAGCAAGAGACCTTTAACCTGAAATCAATATCCCAAAGACCTCTAAGATTCTATAGAATCTCTCTTATAAGCATGTAAAAAATAGCAACACTGACTGAATAGGTGAGATATCAGTGTGAATTTGCTCCTGCTGGTTGCAGTCTCTAAAGCCTTTGTCAGATATAGCAAAAGAATTCAGCATGGACACTTGCTGCAAACTTTGCTGTAGAATAAGGTTTAGAAATGAATAAATAAACAAGTATAGCCCTTAAATCCTGTTTATTAAAAAAAACAAAAAACCATTACTAATTTGCAAGTACTGTACTTGGCAGATAAACTATGCACAAGACAAGAAAGCTGTAGTACAGTTCCAGTGATAAGTCATTTTTTATTTTACAAAAAATAGCTGCCTTGAAAAAGAATCAAAGTAACATTCCTTGCTCTTTAATCAATTTTATTTTTTTTACCTTTTATTTTGGGGAATGAAAAAATCCTTAGCAAGACAGATACATTACATTTCTTCACTATCACTCAACGCAATTTACAGCAAATATACACACAAATACTGAGGCCAAACCACAGGCAACAAATTTTACATATTGCTATGAAAAGTTGCAAGATGCTGCTTGGCTTTCAAGGGCCTAGATGGCAGTGTAGTTCTTAGTGTAATTAGTCAATTTGATCTTCTCTGGGAAGATAATATTAACTGAGAGGTTTTCCTCATTGTTAGACTTCAGAAAAAAGTTCTTTTTCTTGCGCAGGAGATGACTATATTTGGCATTAGCAAGCCACATTTCACATTTTGAAAAAAAAACAATCCCAGTTGTACCCAAGACAACAAGACATGTAAGCAAGCCCAGCACAACAAAACATATCACCTGGCTTCTACTCAATAAGGGATCTGCATTTTGGATTGTTTCTTTCACTGTTATTTTCAGGATTTCCTGTTGTTGATGCACTGATCTGTGGTGAGCTTTTGAGGGTGGCTTGTAATTCTGCATATGCTTTGTCTCCATATTCACTCCAGAGAGACTTGTGTTTTTGCTGGGATGTTTGCAGGTCACGCCAACAAATTCTGGTTTACAGACGCACTCGAACCCTCCCTGGGGATGTTCATGGCAAGTCCCTCCATTCTCACATGGGCCACTTGCACAGAATGTGACACGGCTGCTGCAGAGCTTTCCTGTATAGCCATGGGGACAAGAACAGCTGAAACCCACACCAACATCTGTACATGTTCCTCCATTCTCACATGGGTTGGATTCACAGTCGTCTCTATCAATTTCACAGAAGTTGCCAGCAAAACCAGAAGGGCACAGACAGGAAGCATGGGGTGCAAAACCATTGTCATCAACACATGTTCCTCCATTCTGGCAGGGAGAACTAGGATAGATAACAGATACAGGGACAAAATTGAAGTCCAATGGAAGAAACTATTAGGAAACACTTTATAAAATAAAAAGAGCCAGTTTTCTTTAGAAGAGCCCATTCCGAATGCAAATCCACCAGTCAGTGAAGCTGAATGAAGAATGAGTTTGTTCAACAGCTTTGTCAATACAGATTATAATATCTTCTGCTGACCCTTTGAGCAGGATTAGTACACCAGTATATAAATTCAACCCAAAGAGCTGTGAAGGAATTTAAAATTATTTCAAACATTTATTCAAATTAAGCTTCTCACTGTTTTTATATGCTTGGAGCTATTTAGCTGTGCAACTATTCATACAAGACAGAACAAAGACATGAGCAGCATGGCTGCTCCCTTTCTACCGGATTATTCCTAAAATAATCTATATATTGTGTTGGCAGAGCAAAACACTGCCACAGCAGCTAGACATAAAGCTGATTGTTTTTATTCTGCCTCTCCGGTGGTTTCATGACACAAAAAATTTAGAAGCAAACAGATACTTTCCTATAAACTGCTGTTCAGCCAAAATTTTTGATAGATACAATTACAATAAAAAATATCAATGAAGAGAATTTCAGCCTGGGCAAAGACAGCTATAATGTGAAGGCAGTACTAAAGGAAACCAAGTATTTCTGCAAACTCTTTTAGTCCTTCCCAGCTGTAGCCCGGTATTACGTTTTAAGTGATGTAAATTAACAGAGATCTTTTCTATCTTTACAATGCAACTGTGCCTTACTGAGTGTAATGCCGAAAGATATGGCCACCCACTGACTGGCACAAATGTGTCCATTCAGGGGATCTATGCAAAGTGCACTTGGTCCTTCAGCTGTCCCTGCTGGCTGACAAGGGTTCCTGGGTCCCAGGTTTACAAAAAAACCTCAAACCCCACTTTCATGGCAGTTCATCACATATGAACAAAGCTTTTAAAACTTACCTTGTAAGAAATGAAAAATATTTGGTAAAGCATAGGACAAGCCTCTTTGACAACAGAACTTTTTTTAATACTTATGTATCCCTGAAAACATATAGCACAGTACCATCTGATAGCTGAAAAGTCCAAGCTGTTATTTAAGGCCCCCCACTTCCAGGGCAAAGTCCCAGTGGTAATGAACCTCACAGCTTCAGATGCAGACAATTCACATATGCAGCAGTCAGTAGCAATGGACTGTTACGGAATTCCATGGTGGGACACAGGGATTTAAGAGATCTGTTGATGTCTGAATGAGATGACTGTGGAAGAAATTTAAGCACCTGGCTACAAATGGTCCCTGATCACTGGTCAGAATCGGGCTGGGCTATTCACCATTGCTCTGGGACTACCTACAGTAGAGATTGCTCCAAGCACTTCTGGCTTCACTGGGGACTGAAACACTTGGTGGCCACCCATCAGGAGAGACTGAACATTGTGGCAGAGGAATCATCTGTCTGTTTTCTGCTGCTTCCAAATTAACTGCTCTGTCCTCTAGTACTGTTCTTCATTTTAGATGCTGGCTGGGGAAAAAAGCTACTAAAAGAACATATTGGAAGTCTGGAAGCAGTATTGGGAAAACAAAACTGGACTTTGACATGGACATTGTTAGTGACAACTTGAGGTAAGGAATTTCAAAACATTATCCAGCCACTTTGTCTTTTTAAGCAAAATAGAAAATTGGAGTTGTACTGTTCTTGAGTGGTTATGGCCTTCCTAGAGAGTCGAGCACCCTCCCTTACCTTTATGGGTCCCATGAAAAATTGGACAAGCTGGTTTGCATATGAAAATATGTAGAAGTTTGAACCCTCATGGCTGGCTTGAATCTCAGTACTTTCTAGGGAAATGGGAAGAAATTGCTGGAGAATATAAGTGTAAACTTTTTTCTGAACCTTTCAGAAATGTAAAATATTGACATAAAAAACAGTTAAGGGGAAAAAGGCAGAATTTTGAAAATTTTCCTTATTTATTATTAACAGAGTTGGATTTGTCTAATTTAAATATGTTTAAATAAATCAAGCCCTAATATTAATTTCCTTTAATAAATTCTGCTACTTTGCATTTTTGGCATTTAACACAGCAAGGTGTAGTACATGAAGGGTTAGTTGTGGAAAGCTTGTCCACACCACTTCTTTGCTTCCCAGATAGTCTGGTTTCTTTTAGAAAGTACCATTCACTCCTCTGCTTCAAAGCAAAACCTCAAAACATCACACAGAGTTCACTAACGCAGATATATGTAAACAGACTAGAATAAACACTTTGATTTGTGACTTGTCCTGGTTCCATCTGTGAATATTAACTAAGAAGCTGGCAGTAATGCCACTGAGATAGAGAGGAACCAAGAGGAAGTGAGATGTGAATGAAATGACACCATCTGATGAGGTCTCTCTAGGATGTGGGATGCACTCTCTGGTGGACTGTGAATTATTAGCAGACATGGAGCTCTTATGCTGACAAAGTTGTCTTTTTGAACTAAATGCAGATTTGCAGAGCCTGCTACTCATTTTCCTGAAAAAGACAGCTTCCTAGAGAAAAAGAATCACTATCTCAAGTATGTTGCTTTCTTGAGAAAAATTGTTCATGATTTCCAGACTAGTTCAGCATTCAGTCCAAAAACAGAGTACCAACACAAAAAAAAAGTAGTTTCAGCAATTTAAAACCAAAAGGGTTTTAAGGAAATACACGGAACTAATCTGCATTATTTTGTTGATGCTGTATTTTTGGAACTCACCTGTTTTTTTGGGATAGCTAGTATATATGTCCACACTGAATTACGGAAATATTTGCTCTACAGATGAAAAGCAGAAAAAGCTATTCACATCCCCTATATTAGGCAAGTAGCTTGGATGTGATTCATGACTCTTTCAAGGAACTTAAATTTCCTCATTGTCAGTGAAGTAAAACAGGCAAAACAGAGTAGCTATCTTAGAAGCTGAAAGTAAACCCAGACAGAACTGTGTGAGTATCCCCCAACTAAAAGCAATGGCAAAAAAATTCTACTGACATGTAGTTGTGAAAGAATGGCAATTCTTGCCAGGGAGAGTGAGAGGTGTTAATGTTCCTTAAACGAGGTTGTACAAGTCTTCAGGAAGGTTCAGTCATAAGGTAGATCTGAATACTCATAATTATCTATTGCTGAGCAAAAAGAGAACCAGAGGGCACCGATATAGAGCTAGAGAACAAGAAGGCAATCTCCTAAAAGAAAACAGTGATTTTAGGGTGATAGTTTTACCAAGCTTGTATCCATCAGAAAGGCATTCTGTATGTTTATGGGATCAGAACTTTGATAAGCTAGAAGACAGCATATGCTTCTAGATTTCAACAGAAACCCCAATTCACATTATCTATAACATTGAAAGGTCTTCCTTTTTTAAAGCAGTTCTACCAGTGACTTTGCTGGAAGTTCTTTAGTCTGTGCCCATTGCCTTTTGCCCTTCCACTGGGAATCTCTATGAGAAGTCTGGCTCTGTCATCTTTGCTTCCCCTCATCAGGTACTCACACACATGGGTAAGTTCCTCAGAGCCTGCTCTTCTCCAGGATAAATGACCCAGCTCTCAGTATGTCTTTATAGGAGAAATGCTCCCATTCATTAATTGTATCCGTGGCCCTTCACTGGACTCATTCCAGTGTGGCTGTGTCCCTTTTATATTGGGTAGCCCAGAACTGGACCCAGCAATCCAGATATGTCTCACCAAGATTGAGCAGAGGAGAAGGATCACCTCCTTCAATCTACTGGCACTGCTGTCCTTAATGACCCATTTCTTTTAGAGGATAGAGAGCAATGGTCTCCCTGTTCTGATGGAAGTGTCTCCTTCAGTTAACTATGGACATATTATTATATGTTGGTTAAGAAAAAAGGACATACTGGTGTTTTCATGCTGACAACTTGTGTGCTGACTACTGTTTATTAGGCTTTGTGTAAGTTATCCCTCACCAGAGGTGAGAATGCAGGATGGGAGTCACTTCAAGTTTGTTTACAAAAATCACGAGAAGGCATAAATTCACCACAATAAAATGTGCAAATTAGCACTTTTAGTACTCAAGTTGTGCACATAGAGTTACACTGATAATCTATTAAGTCTTTACAATATTAATAGATCAGATTTGTAAAGTTTGATAATAATATCAGCAACTATCAGAAGCATGATGTATTCTAGCACAGACATACTTCCACTTAGCAAAGAATTCTGAATAATAGAAGTGTAGATTTTAAATGCATGTCAGAAATCAATATTTACCCATTAATAATGCAGGGTCCTTTCTTGAGATGGCAGTTTTTTCCCGTAAATCCCTGGGCACATAGACAAATATATCCTCCATCACCAGTCTCTATACATGTTGAATTATTGGTGCAGGGCTTTGCAGAACATGGGTGAATATCTGTTTAAAAAAACCCAACAGGGCTCAATTAATCTAATGAGAAAGAGTCAGTAAATTATATACAACACTTCAAATAAAATATAGCTTTAACAGTACTTAACTCCACACTTTATAAATTCTGATCTATTCCCCCTTTGTTAAAATGGAGTTCAGATTGTTCAACTATTGCAAGCAATTTCAGCTTATTTCTCTCTTTCTAGCTCCTGCTTGAAAAATGTGTTTGAATTGCTCCATTCTATAAATAAGTAGTATTAGAAATAAAATATTAGTATGGGAGAAGGAACTTCTACATAGTCTAGCTGTACTTTCACAATTTTGGCTTCTCCATGAGCAGAATTCTGATAAAGCAATCAGGAACTAGGAATTCTCCCTGCTCCCTGCCTATATCATTATGTGCTTATGAACAAATGTTTCATAAAAACAGAGATCAGCAAATTACAAAAAATCTGTTAAAATTTCATCTTTTGGATGGGCTACATTCAACCCTCACATAACTGTACCAGAAGACATAGCTCTATGATGTCTGGACCCAAAGTCACACATCTCATTTTCTTTGCAATTGCCCTGCTGAGCCACTTCCCACTCAAACGATTACTGAATTTTTTAAATAATTAAAACTAAATAAACAAACAAGTGTATATTTTAGCAAGCTACTGCAGCAGCTGCAGAGAAGTGCTGACTGGAAGGTATCTGATGCCTCACACACACATATACACACTTTCTAAGAAGATGAAAAGGGATTTAAGGGCATTTATATTTTACTTCCAACAGCATAACATGAAATTTAGATGATATCATGAGGTACTGCAAAATTGTAACCACAGCAAAACAACAGCCTTAGCTTTCAAATACAATCTTCCCTGGATAAAAGGTTCTATTTCCTAATGTATTAGCCTGTTCTCATTGCAAGGCAACAACTTAGCATGCACTTTGAGTGTAAGCTCCAGTTTTCACAAGGACCAAAATAATCTTGAGTGCTTTTTGGAGCAGTGTTGTTTGACAGCTATTTTCACAGACTCTAAAGGCAGCTAATAAAGCCTGTACTTTGACAGAGGAAAAAACATGAACTTTGATGCAGGAGCATGGCAACTCTCTGAAATATATATATGTGAATAGGTATGTGTATATATATATATATATATATATACATTACTGTCAATAATTTATGTCAGATATTTACATTTAAAACACATCTTAAAAGGGTGTTTTACCAGGTTCTTTTAAAACAGAATACATAAATTACCTCAATTAGGCCGTTTTCTCTATTTTTCTTTATTTTACCTCTCAAAAGGCCAACAACCAAGTGGTAACTGAGATGAAAACTCAAAATAAGGATGTTACCTTTACACATATATTATTAGTGGCCTCAATCCCATTACCCATTAATTAATTAATAGTTGCATCATACTAAATACATGAAACAATCACTGAGTGTTTTTATGAGGAAGACACGCTCAGTAGTAGTGGTTTGTCACAGCAGGATTTTTAGCCCCTGTCTCATGCATTCATAGCATGGGCATTAGACTCTACTCTCTGATGAGTTTACCAACATGTGCCCTTGGCAAAGCAGTCCAGTGACAAGTAGGACAATTTACTCCCAGCTCACACTCTATGTTGGCTTTTTAGCTAAACTGAGGCCAGGATTCCAATAGGAGGTCACGGACCAGCTAACACGACTGTGTGGCACAGCCAGGGGTGACAAGCTGACAGATCTGATTTAGAGAGGTGGATCAAATACTCTGACTGGGCTGTCATTTTTTCCTGGAAACAAATTGACTAAATTGATTTTCCCTTTGTTATGGTCAATGTTTGATGTGGTTCCTGTACTCTGGAGTGTATATCAGCTGCAGAGGGAAAGTGTGCTGTGCAGCCTGGTTCCAGGGCTTCACACACCAGATTTCAAGGCTGTGTTTCCACAAGATGAGAAGATGCCATGGCATCATGATTCAGTTCGACAGGCCCCATTGCAAAGAGGTTAACCAGCAGTGTTAACACCAAGACCAGCTCACAGATGTCTTTCTTCAAGTGCCTTGTCTGTCCATGTGAATAACAATAGTCACAAATGCTACCACTGATTCTGCCCTACATGTTTACAGTGGATCAAGGCCAACCCATAACCTGCATGTCTTTCAATTACTAGGATGGTTGCTCTTGACCTGATCTGAGAACCAGGCTGCCCATATTAAAAAACAGCTACACAATCAGAGGCATTAACAAACCAGTTGGTGATCTAAAACTACTCTAGAAAGGAATTTCCATGATCAAAGCCAAGGAGATTGTACACTAACTTTTCTACAAAACAGAAGAAAAGAGGTATCATTGCCAGTCCAAATCATCTTTTTTCCTCCCATGCTTAGCAAGCAAATAAACTGCTGAGACTCTATTTTACAAATGTTTCAGTCATTTGAAGTGGCCAGTGAACTTCAGACCCTCCCACAGTTTTCCATTCTAGGTTTTTCCTTCCTGTTTCCTAACCTGATCAAGTTTCATTTAATGGTATCTTTAAATTAATTGTAACTACCTATACTGACTTTATACACCCAGGAAACTGACACTGACTTTTGGCAGAGGATGATGAGATCAGGGCCTGAGAAATTAACCCATTTGAGGTTTCAGTGCTTTATTGGATCAGGATAATAATTTGTGTCAACCTTCTAGTAGCAAGAAGAGGAGGACGAGCACCCTTCTCTTGATCCCTTATGGCAAATAATGCATTTAGAGTAGGTAAAACCACTGAGATGAAAGACTATCAACGTTGCTGCAGATTAAAAGATAGTTATGTCCTTTTAGCTAAAAATTCTTGGCATCTCTTCATGGGGATCTAGATTCAAATCAGCAAAGAAGACTCTGAGATGACTCTGAGTGTTGAGAGAAATAATAGTTTCTGCACTTAATCATGGGATACCCTGTTTGGTGGGTTCAATTTTCAATGCATTCCTTTGCATCCTAAGTAGCAGTTGTAAGAGGGAAACAATTGCAAAGCTCAGAATTGCAAAGATATATCAGTACTAAGAAATTCAGCTATGCAATTAAAGCTTTTAGAAGTAGCAGTGAAGATGCTACCTTTAAAAATGTGGAACTTTGTATTCACTGATAAGCAACAGAACTGAGCCTCCTAAGGTGGGGATTGTTCTGTGTAGCTTTAGAAATCTATGATTGTAGATCAGAGAAGGACTTATTCCTCCTCATTAACTGTAATGGGAATCTAGGTGTTTGTCTCAGGTACAAACACATATGTGAGACGTGTCCAGAACAACATCTGGGAGTTTATAGTCACATCTGCACCACGATGTCACCACTGCTGCCACAGCTCCCACAGACATACTGGGACTGACTTTAAGAAGCCTCTCTATGCTCACATGTGCAGTCAGTGAGTACAGGCTGCAAAACCTGATGAGAAGGTAAATGAGTACCTGAGAACCTTGCACCAAACTCCGTGTCACTGCAAGGATGTGACCTACCTAAAACCTTCTGAGTCTTTTAGTCATCTTGAAAATCTTACACAGTTCAAACCGTCTTCAATGACCACTTTGGCTATATATTGGAGAGCTCAGGCATGCTCTATAAATTATAAGCCATATACCAACAAAAGCCTGAAAGGCATGAAGAGAAAATGAGGCCCTGGACACCTGTCATGTCACAGCTGCAGCTACGTGGGCTGAACAGCCACATGCTCCTGGATGCTCATGTGGTTTCCATCCCCTCAGATCTCTCTGACTGAACATTTGCCTGTGTCAGCCAAAATAAACCATTTCAACAAAGGCCAGTTCTTCAGCTTGCTTATGCTAAGCTGGCTCATTCTGACTGGCAAAGGGTGAGAGGGTGCACACAGAGCTGTGCTTACCCCTCAGACCTGAGGGGGAAGTGGCAGCCTGTTCAGGCAGACCTTTTTCTCAGTTATAGTAACGTTATTTCACTGAATCATCACCGGGTTAAGTAAAGGAAAAAATAAGCACAATGTTTTCCTTCCAAGAAGTACTGAGAAAATAGCATATATACATATATATAATGTGCTACATAAACATTTAAAATTATTTAATATATACAAGACAACTTGTATTTTGATTAGAAGGGCTTACATGACAACAAGGGAGCAGTTATTTGTTGGCCTTGTCCATGATAATCAATGTTTAAAATAGAATAATTTACACTTTGCTCACACATATGCCCAATTACAAAAGATACTGCATTGCTTCTGCCTAAATTACTATAGAAGTTTGAGATTTATGTGCCGCTGCCCAGAAGCTCCTCATTATCTGGAGCTAACATTCAGTGTTTTAGAATTAGCTCTCCAGAAGGACTTTGCGTGTCTCCAGCACCAGATGGGGCTGCTTCCCCTCACTTGCTCAAGGAGAGACAAGGATGTTCAAACCTGTGTCACAGAGGCTGCCAACCCAGCCCTCCTCACAGATGCACTGCCAGGGCTTGGCACAGCTGCCGTGCAAACACCCAGGGAAAGGAATACACTGATTACAAAGTGCACCCTGCCAGCCAGGTTGGCACCTGAAAGAGATAAAAGGCAACACAGAAACGTAGTTTATTTTTAACAAACATAATTACAAGGATGCCCCCCTTATTGAGGCACAATAAATTACACTTTTGTATACCAAATTGTGCTATTTGAACAAAAGCACACCATAAGTGCTTCTGGGATACTAGAAGCAGTTTACGTGAAGAAAACCATCTCATTCAGTGAGAAAAAAAAGCTAATCAATGTAAATACTTCATGCTGGAAAAAGTAAACTGAACAGGTATATAGACATCCATGCTCTGTGATTCCAGTTACTGTATCCTAATCGAGCGCTGCTTCATCACAGTTCCATATTTTCAGACACCAAACCATTTCAGTTTCTATCTTTCTTACCAGGACTATGAATTATTGAAGCTGACCGCTCCTGTGCTAATACCCCTGTCTGACAGATCTTTTTACCTGCATTCACTGGGAAATTCACAGAATCCATTCTCTGGATGGCAGCCAGCTTTACAGTTCACGCCTGGAAGAAGAGATTTATAACATCAAACCAGAAAAATCAGCACAGAAAACACCATATAGTGTCCTATACACATTAGTGATGTTTAAAAGAACCTAGACTGCAAAATTTTCCATTTCTTTTTTCTTCAAACACATTTTTGAAATATAAAATTTCAAATTAACCTAAGCTGGAACATGTTATAGATTATTCCTACAGGGCAAAGGAAATGTCATAAAGAATTAATCACATAAGAATACAAAGTCACTTTAGCACACGCAAAGTGTATGTAATATCCCTATACACTTTTTAAAAGCGTAATGTCAGAGCAGATTCACGACTGTCGTTTCACGACACGCCACTGCAAATGCATTGTTTCAGAACTACTTGAAACACAACAGTACTTTTAGTCAGAAAACAAATTCCATTTAAAACAACTTACAATAAAAGCGTTGCATTCATTTCAACCCTACATCAGATGAAAAAAATGATTTTCATTAAATCATGCATAAAAAACGTAAGTTAAGGAGAAGAGATCTCAGTCGCAGGTTTTCTTTTGTTTGTTTGTTTAAGCATTTGCATCAAGCGATGCTCCTCTGAAAGATCACCGCTAGCCACTGACACCCTACGCCAACGGCAGGAGAAATCCTCTCCGTCCGCTGCCGAGGAAAAGCTTCCCGACGACACCAGCATCTCTGGCTGGAGCGAGGGCTGGGGAAGCCGTTGCCATCCAGAGACTCCGGGAGGGCTCCCGTCATCGCCGCTGCCCGCCCGGCCCCGGCAAACTCCCCAAACTTTCCCAACTCGCCTCCCCTCCCGCGACGCTTCCCGCGGCGGGCGGAGGAGCCCGGCGGGCAGAGGAGCTCGGCGCCCCGGCGCTCGCCCCGCCGGCCTTACCTGGGGCTGCGGGGAGCACGAGAGGCAGGAGGCAGCAGCAGCCCAGGATGCCGGCGGCGCGCAGCCCCATGGCCGGGCCGGGCCCGCTCCGCTCCCCGCGGGGAGCTCGGCGGACGCGGGGCCGGGCAGGCGGAACCCCCCGCCCGCAGCACCGCCGGGCTCCGGCGCGACGGGGCGGGAGGAGGGAGGGACGGAGGGCGGGGAGGGCTGCCCGCCTCCCCCCGCGGGCGGGGAGCTGCCCACGGGGTCGGGCAGACCCCGGCCAGCGCCTCCGCTGCGAGCCGCGCTCCTGCCCGGGGGCGGCCGGAGGAGCCGCGCACCTCCAGCACCTCCAGCACCTCCAGCAGCTCGTCTCCTGCCGCAGGCGAGGGGAGGAATCCTGTAAGGGCGCAGGAGAAGGGAAGTCTGGGGCGAGGGGGAGTGTTAAGCACGCCTCTGGTCTCCCTAAAACTTAGACTGGCTGTCCGCAAAGAGCTAGTCTGGGGCTTGTCTTCAGAAATTTAAAGAATTCTCAGTCGTTCCCATCAGAGCTCCAACTCTTTCAGGAAAGACCAGGGAAGGCAGGGAAAGTAAGATACTGTTAGGTTTCTGAGGCTTGAGAATTCAAAAAAGACCCCACCAAAACGTCCCAAACTGTACCTTTAGAAGTCACAGAACAGATCAAAAATAAACATTACTTTTACCACGAGGTAATTTAAATTCTGCATTTTATTCTGTGATTGTACATTTCTCTTTTATATATCTTCTTCCTTTGTGCTGTCCCTTAAGGAAATAAACTGGCTACTTTTTATTCTTTGTCTTCCTTCTAGTTCATTGTTTTCTTCTTTTAAAGAAGTTCTGCTTGGTTTTTAGGATTCCTGAGGGACCTATTTTTTGCCTGCTGATGCAGTGCTTGCTTCCACCAGACCTCATTTACTAATTTGTCTGCTTTTATGTGAAGCAACTAGAGATCCTTATACTATGGTGAGAAAATTCTACAGCCATCTGCTTTTCCTCTAGAATTACAATGGGCTAATTCAAGATTACCTGCCTGAAAATGCACACACTGGAAAGCACTCATTAACTTCAGATAGTCCATGAAGTGGTATTTCAAGACAATCTTGTCACATAGGTTGAAAAGGTTTGCTGCTAGCAATGCTGCCTTTTAGTTTTAACCAAGAGTGGAGGAAGTAAAGAACAGAAAAAGGAAGAGTAGAAAATGAGGGTTGGGTTAAAAGAGAACACTCAGGAGCGAGGTGTGAGAGGCAGACACTGCTTCTTCAAATCCCTCCAGAAGCTTTGGTATCTGAGATTAGCTGTGCCTATCTGACTCTATAGGCACAGTTTGCCTCCATGCCTTTTCTGCTTATCTTGCTTTCCTTTTACTACTGAAACATTACTTATTATTTTGAAAAGGTTACTTTGCATCACAGCTTTTGCCACAGCTCACCAGACCAAGCCTTGCTGGGATATTGTCAATGACACCCTGGAGAACGTGGAGTGGTAATGATGACTGCTTAATCCTTTACTCTGCCCTTCCGTAAGCCTCCGCTTTTGTATGGCAAATATTAGCAGCTCTTTGTTCACTTTGCTTTTGGCCTTAGTTATTTGTTCACACTCAGGTTTTGATAGGCCCAAGGTTGCTTATTCTTCCCTTAGGTGGTAAGTTCTCTGCTTGCTGATGTAGAAGCCCTGCTATGTTAGACCTTTTATGCATTTTTGGACCAAGAGATAACCTGGGTAGTTCAAAGGGTTCTAAGCATTCTTTGGTTCTCGACCAACTAGTAAAGGAAGGCTTTAATGTTTCTGCCTTCTATCCTAGAAATTTCTCCTTGTATTCTTTTTTCTTCAGACCTTAAGAGTAAAGAATCTGTAGAATTCATAGGCTTTATCTGTACACTCATCAATGTCAGATTATCTGCCTAATTTGCATTGTAAATAGATACACTGACATATGATGACACATTTCTTCTATTTTCTGAGATAACTACTGAATACCTGCTGTATTGTTCAAAACTGGCATCTTACAAAGAATCATCAGGAAAATCTGGTTCTCACAATGCTATGTACAGTGTTATAATGGCCATTGCAAACTTCAATTTTTGTGCTCTCCTTACTTTTCATACTTTTTTAAAATAGATACACTGTTAGGCAAAAATTACCTACTTTTTAGAACAACTCTATTTCTTACTGTCCTATGTCTCAGGGGTGCCTCCTAGATTGCTGAAAATAGGAAAAATCTCATTTTCCCCATCTTTTCTACTTTCTTCAACTGTTATATAAACTCAACTTGCTAATTTTATTTCTAAGAGGTCATAATCCTTTTCCTTTAGAGTAGAGTTTATCTGTTGGAACAGAATCTGCCCAGATACTAATCCAAAAATAATTTCAAAACAGAAACCCAGCATTCTGTAAATCCAGGCTAATTCTCTTCTCTTCCTCCTTCTACCTGAGTAAACCAAGATGAAAATAATTTTTACTTAGCTTGTTTACTGCCAAAAGCATTCTGAACCAAATCTCCATCGTCTTTACAATACTTCTTGAAAATTACAGTAACTGTGTTCTGTGTTTCAGATCTTAGTGATTTGTACTCAGGATGACCTTAATTTCTTTATCTTTTTGGGTCTTTGCATTAGAAGCTGGAAAGGAAAGCATCTCATGTAATAGCTGTCTAGGTATGGAGATCATCCAAGGTGTAAAGACTGTATTTATTTCTTCACCTAAAAATACTTGAGTGGTGAGTAGAGATTGAAGATCTGCATCAGTGACAAGAAACACAGAGCAATTCATTGGCATTACAGCTCCTGAAGGTCCTTGCAAACTCTGGTAGCCGGAATCTGAGGCTATCATCAGTGTCACAAAGAAACCATAAACCTTGTAAGACCTCACTTGAGGGGGTGAAATAACTTTGATTAATTTGGACTACTTGTACATATTGCAAAGAGAAAGGGAAAAATATCAATTACAGGGCAGTGCCCTGGCACTTTTTGAATTACTGTATCAGAAACTCTGTTGTGGAGATGTTTATCCTTCATCCCTTGAAGTGGTCTCATCAGCCATGAATATACACAGGCATAAAGTTTTAGGCTCTGTTACCTGGTTTTACAAGTTTGTATTCAAAGACTTGTGCTGTCCATTAGAAGAAAGCTCATCAGATGCAGCTGGAGCCCTAAGGAACTATTTTTCACTCTTTCTGTAAGGCTGTCCCATCTTTATGTGTGCTAGGACTAGATGGGCTGAAGCAGCCTACAAACTTGCTGGGTTTGAGCAGAACATCCTCTCTTTCCTTTCCCTCTAACCCTTGCCATGTCCCAGATGTACAGTGGCATTTGTCCCCCCATGCCAGCTTGTCTTCTGCTGCCTCTGGCTCCTCAGTGAGCTGACTCAGTGTGCTGTACTGGCAGGTAACTGACAAGAAAACATGAAATTATTTCTGCTGTCACCATACCATTTTCAAAAACATGTTTCTGCTCTTGCAAAAGGCAACAGGTGAATGCCTGCCGATGTCAGTGGGGAGACGGGCACCTTGTCCAGCTCTGTCTGTGTCAGGGCACATAAGCCAGAAAGTTTTTCTTCACAGAACAGTTTTCACTGCACACTGAAGTTGCAGGTATTGCCAGTGAGCTAGAGATTGCCAAAATATAGTTTTTGTAGCACGGTAAATTTTCCCCATTGGAACAGTAGCCAAAATGTGTAGAGCTAAAATATACAGCAGTAATTTACAGAAGTTAAAGCCAAACTCATTCCCTTGCCTTGTACTGAAAATACTCACAGCCTCCCTCTCTAATATTGTCAAAGCAGTAGCTCAGTGCTATCAGTCACCCAATTACTGTAGCACAGAGAAGTTTGCCAGCTGTTTTGGAAAGTACATTACATGAAATCCTTGGCTGCTCTGAAGACTGAGGCAAAACTTTCATCACTAGAGCAGCTTTCCACTGTCTGTAGCAGACTTGATCAAAAAATAGATCTGATTTTCCTCTTTCTCTGTGTTAGGAATGTCAGAGATTTTGCCATCCCTGAGATCATAGTCTAGTCCTCCTTTGATATTTTAAGGAAATAGACCTAAATGTAGAAATTTGAAATATTCAGTAAGATTCTTAATATTTCTTCTCTGAAATATTCAGAGTCTTTACTCTGTCAGATGTAAAAAGTTAGCAATTAAAATACAGGGTCAAGAAAATAATACATGAAAAGCAAAGCAAGACAGCAGCAAAAAACTTTATTCTTCTAGTAGTTTTTCCATCCTACTATTCACAGCACAAAAGATGAGAAACTGGAGAAGTATAGGCATAAAATAAAATATATTCAGAAAATATGATTCTGTCACTAATGCAAACAAAAATGAAATCTTATCCAAAGGTGTTACAAAATAAGAATACATGTGTATTTAAAGAAATCTAAGCAAAGGCATTTTTCAAAGATCTCAAAGAGTATCACTGTCATTTTAGATAGTAGTAATGGGCCGCCTGTACTTGAAGTGTAGAATAACATAGACAGGTTCATTGAATGACAGTGTGAGAATCGTGGAAAGATTTTTAAGTATAAAACCAGAGAAATTATAAAAGATAGATCCATCATGATGTGTGAAAACAGGAAAGACAAAAATGCAAAAACTTGTAGCAGACAGAAGTAATGGCCAGTACTGTACTTAGAAGAAAGATTAATTTAGCCTGACATTTGCTTTTAACACTGAGGTTGATCAGACAGTATGACAATTTGTCACCAGGGTAGAGGCAAAATAATTAATTAGGTGTCTTTAAGGAAACGTTAAGTACACTTATGAGGAGACTAATTTAAAATCATCATTGCCTGAAGCAGGTGTTTGGATTAGGTTATCCGAGATGTCCGTTTCAAAGCCATAATTTGTGGTCCTCCAATATCTTTTGGTCAGGCAAACATTCCCTTGCAAACAGAACTTAAAAAAAGCCTGAGTCCTAGGAGTTTTTAAAAGGTACTTGACAGCCTGACAGATGTCAACAGTAATTAGGAAGTTTTTATCATAGCATGTCCAATACATCCAACATGCTGTACCAGCTTAGAGATGCAGATAATGTTCAGTTTGTAAATCACATCACCTTGCTATGTTTTCCTGCAGTATAAGACATTTGGTGCAGTGAATACAAGTGTAGATTCTAAATAGTCAGCCAGTAAACAGAACATTTTTTTGCTTTGTTAGTAGTATTGCATCTTAAAATATATCTTTAAGTACTTGCCTGAGGCTAGAAAAATAATTTTACTTCCTACATAAAACATAACTAGATCTGAGACTACATTTCTGGACAGGGGCTGACTGTGTGCACACAGGGGACAAAGCAAGCGAGGGAAAAATAATCTCTCTGTTGAGGCACAATGTTCTTAGGTTTTCTGAATTGACAGAATAAATTATTCTGTCTTCTGGCTGAAAGGGATATTTATAAAGAAAAATGGACAATTCACTGCAAGACAGACATATATCAGAATGAATAGCTTAGTTTTATCTACATGGAGTTTGAAATGATAGAGAGCCATTAAGGATTAAATGTTTGAGAGAGGGGGAAATTCAGCATTGAACCTCTGTTCAGGTCTTTTGGAAGATTGTCCACATGTGAATAATCCAGAAAGTGAAAGCATTGCTGTGTATTTCTGAGTGTGTGTGTATAATCTATTCAAATTTAGTCTTTATAATAAATATCTCTCTATATATGATAGCTATATATGGGGAGTGAACAGGAAAACAAACAGATCTAGGGGAAGTATATAACAAAAATAAACGCATGAAGAAATATCTTATAAAATTGTCATTTATCAAAACAAAATAGAGGTACTCTGACAATTTACAACTTTTACACTCTGAAGACTCCAGTGTGTTCTGATACTAAGAGTTTCAACCTGATCTTTAGTACTTAGAGGAGCCTGCTGTTTTTAAAGCTTTGAACTGGCTCTGACGGAGGCTTTGGTGGCAAAAAATAAATGAAAAACAATCCACGTGCCTTTCTAGACTCATTACTGCTGTCAGAACTCTAGTTGCTATTCAGTCTTTGATTTTGTCTTGATCTCAGCTGGAATTTTTGCAAACTACAGAAGCAAGCTGTTATTTTCAGTCTTAGTGCTTTCTCTGATTTTGTGCCATTTTAAGGGAAAGATGCTGCATTTACTTCCATTATATACAAGCTCTAACAGATCCATTGTTGTTATTTATACACCCTCACATATGGGTATGTTCTGCTGATTCCATTACATGCCAAAACGTTTCCGGTGGTTTTGATTTGCTTTTTTGTTTTTTTTTCTGACAAAGAGACCAGATCACTTGTCTACCCTGTGTTGTTTGGTTGGTTGTTTTCTGTTCAGCTTTTTCCAAAATATATGTTTATTTTCTCAAATTTCTGTGGTGTTTTTTTTTTACATATGTCTACTAATTCTAGAAATCAGATGAGCTTAACTCTGTCATAGCCCCATTCCATGGTTTTTTGGGTTTTTTTTAGTTCTCCACTCTTATATTATAACATCTCTATGCTGTACAATTCTGTCCTTTTCCATACTGTTTCTAATTATTTTTTGTTCTGATACTTTTTTTTAATGTGGTGTCTTATCGTTATGGTTTTCATTACTCTCTCTAATGATATCGTTAAGCTATAAAATGGAACCTAAACTAAGTTCTATTTGCATTATTATGGTTACCTTGCATTTTGTTTAGGTCTATTTAATCTTCAATTTGTTACAGGATATTATATAACCATCAGTTGAAAATGATCAGTTTTGATGAAATTTCCACTGTTCTCTATCAATGCATTTTTTCCTCCTAGGTAAGGGACACATGAAAAAACTGCCTCAAGAGTATCATTCCACAATTGGTGCCATAAAAATAATTATTTGAGAATTTAAAAGAACCCAAACCAGAAGGAATATCTGAGGGGAATAATAAAGCAGAATATGCCAGAAGCAGTCCTTTTTGCCATAGCCAGAAGCTCTTTCCCTCAGTCTAGCATCAAGGCCAAGAAAAATAGAGATTGGAAAATTGTCAACCCTTTATACACAAGTAATATCAAGAAAATAATTTTCACTAAGATATACAACCTGTTTCCTTTGGTTTAGTTCATGTCTCAGCTCTGCACTTGCTGGGAAATTTTTCTTCTTTCTAGCCTTATCTTGAAAGAATTTGCAAGTGAAGGACAAATATTTGATAATGGTGCCACAATAATATATTTTAAATTGTTAATGCTGGTAAATGCTTGAAGTCAGGAAGCCTGAAAATTTTTGCATAATGAAAAGTATGACTTTTTTCCCTGCAATTCCAGTGTGAAACAAATTAATTACTTCAGTGAGTTTATCCAGTGCTTAGTACATATTAATGTAGAAGGCTCAGTGATAGGAATTATTTTATAAAGCGTGGTTTAAGATTAATGTTAGAAATTAATTCAGCAAGAATGTAATTGTTGTTGTTGTTGTGCCTGAAACACCTCACCATTCCTTAGTGGTGAAGATTGAGTGAGGTGGCCAAAGCAAGGCTGAATTAACTGTGGTTTGTTTTTCCCAAATCAGATCTAACTGATAGGATTTTTGCAAATCATATGAAGATAACTTGATAAGCAAGAATGAGTTTGCTGAGATCTTGCTTTTGCACTGGTTTGTTGTTGGTTCCATTTCACAGAGATAAAAGCTGAGGCACAGAGAAATAAAGTAATTAGTTCAAACTCACGCTTGTGGCTAAGTCAGGTATGCACGGTTAGGTCTTCTGCATCCCTCTTTCTTCTTATTATTATTATATTTAATAATAAGGTTCACCTTTGGAGTGAACCACAGACTGGGAAAAAAGGAGAAAGAAATTAGGCAAAAAAAAGAAAAGGAGCTTTTTGGTACAGGCCATGTTAAAAACTAGAACTAAATACAGAATTCCCTTGCATTCTGAATTTCCAATGATGGGTATTGGCAAGGGAAATACTGGTTCTTTTTGTCAGAAGTGGGCACAGTTTCAGTTTCCTGAACTAATATGAACTATGGATCTTCTGCTGGAACGTGCATGTGCTCATGCTCTTGGAACAGTGATATTTTTATGTTTGCCTTTTTTAATCTTTATTGCTGCTAGCATGAACTATGGTAGCTATACATTGCTCCCTCTTGCAGGTCTTCTGTAAACTAAATGCTTCATCTTCATATTGCTTGTGAATTTAAATTTAAGCACAAGTATGATATTTCTCTTCCAAGTGCAATAATCCTTAGGCATTCTGTTCAAATGTGTAATTTTCCCACTATTCCCTTTGAATCTTCAAACAGAAATGTGTCATAAATCTTTTGAATCTTGTTCTCTTGCATAATGCAGTAACATTGAATCCCTTAGTTTTCTGATTTAATAATGTTCACCATTAGTAGAATGTAGATTTTGCCTTAGTCTCCTTGTTACACCTTACAAAATTAAATTTTTAGATGCTGATAAAACAGTGGACACAACAGGGCTTTGGGAACTGGAAACAGAACAAAGAATCTGTTACATATTACATGATTGCTGGCTTGCATTTTGCTGACTATAGGTAAAAGCCTCCAGTGACAAGGAAGAGATAAATAGCTCTCCCTTTAACTGCAACTTCGGAAAGCAGTGTAAAGCAGGTCTGATATGAAAGACACAACAATGCTTTCAATTATCTTTCCATAAATGCAGAAAACTAATGATTTTTTTTCTGATATGAGTACTGTATTTTACTACTTTTTCATCTGCTTATGTCTTTCTTATGTGTTTGTGTCTTATTCCTATAGCCGTGTCTTACTTTGAATTTATAAATTCCTTAGTTCAAAGGCTGTCTTTTTACATTGCATTTCTAAAATACCCTGTGATGGGCTCTTAGTAATTCTGACAATACCAAGATGATGTAACATTTGTGTTGCATTACAGATCTTGCAACTGCCATCAGGACTGTAATCTGACTGCACAGGGAACTAAATAAGTAGATAGAGAGGTACTTTTTACTCAGAAAAATGTGAAAGAACACAATAATGAAAGCAGGACAACAAACTAGGACACAACCACAACAAAATAACATGACCACAACAATCCAGGGAAGAGTTCGCTATTCCCATGGCTCTGAGGGATGGGACTTTCTTATTGCTTCAACATTTGTTTGTGTCTTTGCAGAAAGTAAGACTGTGTACAAAACCTGTGCAATGTTATATTATTACAGTGGTTTTGAGGCTGATAAGTCAAGCCCTCAACAGATGGGAAATGATGCAAGAATTAAGATCCACATGCAAACTTAATTTGGCTTTTTGTGATTATGCTTTCTAATTCCGTCTGCAATCTCATCATTACATACTGTGTTTTTCCATGGCACATCTGCCTGATTGAGTGCTCACTTTTTAAATAGATTTTCAGTATTTTGTTTACTCATGTGGCTCCTGTGCCTTACCTCTTGCATTTTTCAAAACCGGTTCTAAAGAGTTGTTGAACTTTCTCTGAGACTTCTCATTCTGTTTGTATTTGCACCCAACAACTACAAAAATAGAAATGAACATATTTTCAGAGCATCTCTGTAACATGAAGCAGTACTAGAACATCCATTTTATATCTGGAGGACTGAGAAACAAAAGAAGTAAAAAAAGCCCAGTTCCTGCTTGCTCTGAGTTGCCAATGCAAGACTTTTTCAGTGCATTTAGCACATTAGACAGCTTCTGACCTGTGGGTCTGTGGACTGGGCACCTTTCACAGCACAGCCATGGCTCGTTTTCACAACATACTGTTCCATTAAACTGAGCCCTGATTCCTGTTGCAGTTAAAGTGCACAGCATTTATGTAAACCTTCCACCATACAAAGCCATGCAAGTGGGTTGAAAAAAGATTGCAGAGAAAAAAGCAAGAAGTGCATTGCCAATGTTTGTGAGCTTCATGATGCTTTAGAAGTAGCTTGCAGGTAATATTCTGGTTTTTTCCATTTTTTGATGGCTTGTTTGTTTTTAATTCAGAAACAGGAGTGGAATATCCCATAATGTGATATCAGCCTGGTGTTTTCATGGTTTTCCTGCATGTTGGCAACAACTACAGGTACTTCAGAGAACTCTGCAGCTTGAAGCTGGTGAGGTAACTCCCAGTCAAGGCAGATAGTCATTCTTGATGAAGCAATGAGAGCCTTTGCTGAGGAGTTTTACACATATTTGCTGAGAGCATGTGAATGCTGAGACATGAATTTTTAATTCCATTCCAGGTATAGTTCTTGCTGTTTCTCCTTAAGATCAATCCTTTCTGTCCCATGTTTCCAGCATTTCTTTATTAGAGTATTTTATAGCTCAGTCTCTGTTATGCTTTCCTGGATTTCTCACATCAATGTTCCTTTAGAAACATTCCCATTCTCCTTTCCTAGACTTTATGCTGTTCCTCTCCTTCAGTCCTCCAGCTCCACCACTGCTCTCTGGGCAGCTGAGCCTCCTCATTTATTTTTTCTCTCACTCCCCATGGCTGTCTCCTGTACCTTCCTCTTCTCACCTAAGTGGTTCTTCATCTGCAAATCTGCACCCTGAACTATTTCACAACAGGTCCCTTCCCACAATCTGCTTGCCCGTCCAGTCCTAGTTCTCCAGTATCTGGGACTGTCATAAAATCCAGAACCCTTCTTGTTTATTCTCATTTGTTCACACTCTGAAAACATCTACTCACTGGCTTTGAGTCATCTTTTTCCTCTACAGGAAAGATGGGAAGAGACTCAATATCAAGGTGTGTGGTGATAAGGGTAATGTCTTAAACTGAAAGAGGGTAGACTCAGATTAAATATAAGGAGGTATTCTTTACTGTGAGGGTAATAAGGCACTGGCAAATATTGCCCAGAGAAGTTGTGGATGCCCCATCCCTAGAAGTATTTAAGGTCCATTGGAAAGGGTTTTGAGCCACTTGGTCTAGTGGAAGGTGTCCCTACCCATGGCAGGGCTATTGGAGCTGGATGATCTTTAGGGTCTCTCCCAACCTTTTACCATTTTATGATTCAGTGATTCTGCTCATCATCTTAAACTTGTCTTCTCATCTATTGGTCTTGGTTTTCCTCTTGATCCAGCTCCCATTTCAAGAGTCTGCTTACCTTTTTCAGACTCTCAGTCTCATCCTCTTCTTGGGGAACACTGCACTTCAGTTTCTGGCCTGCAACATGCACAGCATAAAAAATACCTTTTGAGGCCTTATCTTGCAAACATTAAGAATTTTCTGTTGATATGTGCAAATGACATTTTTTTCAGGGGTTATATCTTATTTGGAAAAGAACAGATATTCATAAGTAAAAAGGAAGGGTGCTCTGAAGAAAACTGCAGCATGTCTTGATAAACTGCATATCCCTGCTCTGTACCATAGGGATAGGGCAACATGTGTGAAATTTGTTTAAATTTTTTAATAATTACAATAATTTTGGCCCATGCCCATGTCAACCTTATCCCAAATCTTGGAAACATTTTATGAATTTTGGCTGACAGTAATTATGTAAACTTCAAGAAAATAATTTCTTCATCCAGATGTCTGGCACACACAATTCCAGCTGGAATAGCTGTAAACTTGATTAAGTTCTCATCTGCCTGAAAGCAAAGCCCTATGAGAGAATGTATCTTGCAGTGTGAAAGATGGGTGATTCAGAAACTGTCCTATCAGGACCTATGGAGAGTGGCAGGGTGGGTGTGAGCCCATAGGACCACAGGATCAGAAGATGAAGTTTTGGCAAAGGGTTATTACAGAACACAGAAAAGAA
Source organism: Corvus hawaiiensis (assembly GCF_020740725.1). Lineage (NCBI taxonomy): Eukaryota > Metazoa > Chordata > Aves > Passeriformes > Corvidae > Corvus > Corvus hawaiiensis. The sequence continues at coordinate 11,622,820 of NC_063218.1, forward strand.
TGGGAATGAGAACTGTGAGGAAGGAGAACAAGAGCAAGACTGGAGCAGTGAGGAAAGCACTGGACAGACATAGCTGGAAGAAAGCAGTGTTCAACAGACACACCACAATCCTCACGTAACTCCCTCATCCACTTGTCCCACTGAATCACCATGTTGCTCAGGTATTCCATCATGACACTTGGCTCAGCCATCCCCACTTTATTGCCATTGTTTTAGTAGTGTGTTCCTCGCTATTATCTAGTAATATATAGGAGAAGAGGAGATCATTACTGGTTCCTGGGAGTTGCTTTTGCTCCTGAGTCCTTGTCTACCCACTGAGCTCATGGACCTGTGCATATCCAGGCACACAGGCCCAGTGCTTCTCCAAGAGGTACTGTGCCCAAGAGCAGATTGGGAAGGGAACTTGGCTCAGTCTCACAGAAGCACAAAGACACGTTCCCGCTCGTGCTGTGATTTCTCTCACACACTGTGCAACAATGGAAGCAAGCAGGAGTGGGATGACCCATTTGTTTGGTTGCCATGACAATGTGTTACCCAGTATGGAATACTGCTCTGAGCAGCCTTGCTGTTTGGCTGCTGTGGGATGATGATACTCTAAAAAAAATAACATAAGAGAGTCAGCCATTGTCATTTCACTGCACTGCATTGACCTCTGCAAGATGAGAGGTGCAGCTCATCTGAAGTGACAGAGGTCTGCTGCTCAGAATATAGCATTTGTTTGAAAAGGAGGTTATGGTTCTTTTCTGAAGAGGGATTGGATGAACTAGATGGGGATTTATTTATTTCTTTGAAATTCCAAGAGGGGTCATTTAATTTCTAATGCTGCAAATAAAATACCTGAGGAAATCAACAGTGGCTTATAGATGTAGGGACAGAACTGTATTCACATTGCAGCAGAAAGAATACTTTCCCTGGGGTGAAAAATGCTGAGATCTATAAGTGGGTAGGCATCAGAAACATGTATAGATACGCCTGAGGTCTGATTTAGAATGGCGGATAAACTCTTCTGTATTTGACACATGAAATAGGCAGCTCTTGCTCTCCCTACCATGACCAACTACCTCAGCTGGTGTAGAAAGGAAAAATACTTCACCAGCAGCTTATTATCTCCCAGAGATAACTTTCTTTAAAGAAATACTGGTTTCTCAAATACAGATCACACTAGATATATGCCTTTAAGGGTTTTACTGAGTCTTTGAGGCATTTTCCATATGCCTTACCTTATGTTGCAGCTTGCTACAAGACAAAGATGACTTTTATCTTTAATTTTGTACTTTCTTATAGAAGTGCTTATGATATTATTATTATCATTATTATTACTATTATTATTATTAAGGATGAGAATAATACTTTGTATTGCTGTAGAACATAGGTATTCAAAACAAGAGTCTTGTACCAGCCTCTGTACCTACTTGCCCATTTTTATTTAAACTTCTATACTAATTCTTTTCAAAATGTATGTAAGTGAGCAAATATATAATGTATCCATCTAGATCAGATGTAATTTATTTCTATCCTTCAAGAGATTTGGGAATATACATCAGTTCCTGTCACAGGGAGGGATGTGCTTTGCAAATCTCTATTCCCTTGACAAGAACAGCTCTTAGCAACAGGCAATTTCCCTGTGTAACACTCCTGGATCTTCCCTCCCTCTGTTTATTTGCTGTTAACAAGTTTGGCTCTCCTTGGAATTTCAGTTCAAATTGGCTCAAAACAATGTCAAAGCAAAGTGTACACATGCATGTTAGAGATGAAACAATGAAGACTTGAGTTTGTGTTTCTCTTTAGTCTACATGAGTATTTCTACTCACCAGTTTGACCTGCTTTTCAGTAATGAAGACCTTCTCCCCCTTTTAATGGAATTTTCTCCAAAGGAATTTTCTAATTTGTATATCACTGTAAATGGGAAACATTTATGGGGTTTACCAAACATAGATGTTGCAAAAAAGAAAATGAATAACTTTCTCTAATATGATAACTGGTTTTCTAGATAGCAGAAAGGGGAATGAAACCATCTATCTGGATGTCAACCACGCAGTGTGTCGTGGCTTGGAAATACTGATCCGCTCTTCCGTGACACTGGAAGGATGGCCCTTTTCCTCAGAATGGAGTGAGAGTCCCTTCCCCCTGCCTCTGGCAGTGATGTGAGGTGGTATCAAATAACAACAGGGTCCTGGCCTCACCCCTCATGGCAATTGCAAAAAATTAACCCTGTTCCTGTCTGAAACCGGAACAGGGGCACATGGGAATTTAGTTAAGTGCAAAAGTTGGAAATTAAAGTGCAGGAACTGTAACCATGGTAAGAAGTTGGTTAGAGGCATGATGGCAATAGGAAAAGTAGAAAGGGAAAGTATCTGGCTGGACAGAGGGAGATTACTGGAGTTCTTTTTGAGTATTTTTCCAGATTAACCTTGTTTACTGTTTTCAGTAATGAATTTGGCACGAAAATTAGAAATGTGATGAGGAAACCCCTCATGTTGCAGTTGGACAAGATCAGATCTCCATAAAAGAAATAACACAGGAGGAAGCAAGTAGATTAATAGGAGGTGAAATGAGATAGAGGTAAATTAAATGGCATGTAAGTTTGTTCATTTGAGTACTTGGATTTTAAAAGTCAGGAGCTCATCCATGGGAAATGACTGAGGAGAAGGACCAGACCACACTGTAATAGTGGCTCTGCTACTGATTGCTGTTGTCAGTGACATACAGTTGCTGAGAAAGCAATCCATGAATGGGCACTGCAAAATCTTCTTAATTTGAAGTGTCCCCACAACCCAACCACTCATTTGCATATGATGACCCAGAAAGGTGATTAATGTGTGGTTCAGAGGGAAGAAAATGGCGAGACCTGGGGAATAACCAGTGTGATCAGAAGAGACTGCTGAGCTCAACCCAGTCTGAGAACAGCTGCTTTCTATACACATATCACTGAGGATGGAATAGAGGACCTGTACAGAGGACAAGACTAGCACCAAATCAGATTGGTTGGAACTGGCTGTTAATTAAATTTGGCTGGAAATTTGAAGAATTCTTACCAAAGAGTATTGAATAACCTTTTAAAAGGAATATCAAGGGCAAATAAAACACATGCCACGAATGGGGTAAACCCACTGTTTTAAAATTGTTACTGTTTGGCCTCTATCCCTACCATATGATTTATCTTACAGATATAACACTTTCTCCTGTTAGCCTTGTAAAGTGAAGGATGATTAAATTTTTAATGCATATCCTTCAATTCAAAGAAATATTATGTCTGTTTCTATTTTAGGACTTGCTTCTTTCTTGTTATCAAGTTATCAAGTCCCTATACTAGCAGTTTCCAAGTACATGGAAGCAGAAAATCGCTCTCTCACTTTCCTTTTTAAGGCTGTTGTAGAAAACAATTAATTAATTTGTTTATGTCTGCATATATAGGATGAGTGAGGATGGCTTGTTTATGTATAAATAAATGACTGAAGGGAAACTAAATAATTTTGAATGAATGCTACATTTGGAATTTTTTTTGAAACTCGTGGTTAATTTTGTTTCCAAGAACTGCTTCTAAAATGTCATCTCACTTGAGCTCACACATTCACAAGCCTCCATATCTTAACAGTTTCCTGGGACAGCCATCGTGAGAGGTCGCTGCCGAACAGAGATGATCAATGGGATTTCCAGTTTTTTCTTGCCAAGGGTTTGCCCCTTTGCCCCTTGGAATCCAGATTAGAGCTACTGTCTCTGAGGAGAATGCAGTCTGGAACTTGTCCCCTGCTAGTAATGGAATTCATCCTTCAGTATTTGCTTCCTTCATGCAGTAGGCTATCACTCATAGATGTGAAGTATTTTTGGTGTATTCTTTTAAAGCAGTGAGACCTGAAAATTTTACATGTTGCATCAAGAACAATCAAGAACAAACTGGGCAGTGGACTCTGATTTCCTGTGCAGTTTCTTCAGATGAAAGTCCAGGCTTACACACAGACAGCTCAGTAACAGATGTCGTCTCTTGAGATTTAGGCTGGTGGGTGTAAGAATCAATGACAAAAAATGTACAATATCTGAAAAAGAACAGGTACGCAAGAGCATCACATAAGTATTTACTTGGAAATTTGAAAACAAAATCAAATTATTAATTAAACATAAATTGCTTTGTCAGAGTAATTCTGGAAGCATTCTTTATTTACTGGGAACTGCTGAAAATAAACACATTCCTGAAGCACCTTAGAAACATGTTTTTTCCTTCTGATCTGTGCAGATGGTAGACTCCTGATGACTGCTGCTTGGGAGAATTGGGAAATCAAATAAGACTCTTTAATAGAATATAGAAGAATAACAGCATTATGAAGATATCTTACATTAGTCAGTTCTCTGAGAAGGCTTTGCCTGGGCTTCATCCTGGAGTGATGTCTCAAAGACTGAAATGTTTCAAAACCCAAATAAACAAGATTGTAATGGAACATGGACTAAACCAGTTGCTTTAAAACAGAGGAATCTGGAAATGACTGGGTGGGAAAGAATGTAGATATTTACACCCTTTGAATGTCTACAAACAAAGAAGAAACAGCAAGGACACTGAAGAAACAACTAGCAAAAGTAATCAAAACTACTAATAAGTATTTATTAATACTCATGAGAAACAAAGGATCTGCCGGAAAATTTGTAGGGTCTGCTCATGGACAGGGTATCAAAACATGCTCAGAGAACACAGAGCAATTTCAGAGGTGGTAGAAACTTTTTCTGCATCACTGTTCATGGCAGAAGAAATGAGGGATATTCCTATTGAAAAATCATTCTTTATGGGGGACACGTCAATTGAAGTGATTCTGAAGGGATGCTGGAACTGACTGAAAAAATGAACAGTCACACATCCTCAGGACCAGAATGTATTCACTCATGGGATCCAAAGGAAGTCAAGGATGAAATAGCTGAATTACTAATCATGGTGTATGCCCTTTTACTTAAATTGCATCTGTACCTGACGACTCAGGGGTAACATTAAGTCTGTTTTTAAAGAAGAGAAATTAAGAGAAAATTAGTAGAAACTATAATAAAGGGTGGAATGAATGGTTATGTGATACATCTGATTTAACTGGCAAGAGTCAACCTTGGTTCTTTTAATGAAGAAGTCAGTATGGATTTTCTTTGTACAGAGAAGCTCTTCATTGCAAATCTTTTACAGTTCTTTCCAGAATTCAATATAAATATGGGTAAGGATGATGTGATTGATAAATCCTTAGGTTTTCAGAATTCTTTTGATAGTCTTTCAGTTTTACTGCAACTTTGCACCTGTGATGTAGGAGACACAGCAGGGAGCAAAACGAACCATTGGCTTACCATGGTTGTGCTTATATTCTGACGTAGCCAAGATGACTCCTGCCCAGTCTATCCTTGCAAGTACATGGTTGCTTCTATAGTTGGTTTCCAACAAAACAGAGTATTTCTGAATTGCAACAAACACAAAGCAATCCCTTCTGGTCCTGGGGTATTTATTACTACCATCTGAGAGCCCCAGATTTCCACTCTCTGTTCCTCTAAAGAGTTTCTCAGTCTATGCATGTGCTGAGGGCTCACTGCTCTTAGAAGAAACTCTCCTCTTGTGCCACAGACACTCCACTTCCAGTAGTAACCCTATCCTCTGAAAAGCAGAAATCTTCTGCTTTTTAAAGGGACCAACCTCACTCGGTTAGTCCCTTCATGGAACATGATTTAAAACAGCCAAAGAGAGGTTGTCCATCACAGCTACGGGAAATTGTGAACATTTCTGCTGGCAAGCAAGCTGATCGGCAGGAAAGCTTTGGAAACACCTGCTGCCAACTCACAAGTGGAAGTGTCCTTAGTGGGCTCAGAGTCATGCAGGCTGTTCAGATATCAACTCAACTTCATCCTGGTATGTTGTGTTTGAGAAAACAGGCAAAGAGACAGTGTAAATTGTTCAGGGAGACAAGAGGGACATTATGCCACACTGGTCAATGACAGATGAATGTCTTGTAGTAACCACGATCAAATAAAAAGCTGTTATTCTTTCTAACTTACATTCAAGGCCTGGCAGCTTGAGAATTTGACAGCTACAGCAGGGTGCCCTCTGTGGAGCAGATATTGTGGTGGCAAGGGATCTATCCCTTTATGTCCTCGACAGAAATCTACCAGATTTTATGTCCCATTTATGCCTTTCTGACAACTGAAAAGTAGTTGACTTCTGATGACAGGAGCTGGATTGATGTGTATTACAGTCATTTCTCAGCAGTGTAATTTTTTTCATCTTTACTTCAGATGTTCACAGCTATTCTCTTGCCATCTGAGTATCACTAGAACACTAAGACACAGTAATTTTCATCATTCACCCCTTCAATTCACACCAGTTTTTTCTCTTGCTTCTCTTGTGTGGACAATACAAGTGCCTTTCATTATTTTACAAATGTTATTTTACAGTTTTAGTCTTATCTATAAATTGTTGATGATATAATTTAGATATTTCCCAGTGTTTTAATCCAAAAAATGATAGAAGTCCCAATCCATTACTGAGTTTAAAATAAAAATAGCTGAGTCAGCCTGGAGATTCATAGTATCTGTTAGTATAAGCAGCAGAGTAGGCATTACCATGTGGTGACACATACTCTCCTCATCTTGCAGCAGTGTGTGCCGCAGAGATTTCATGAGGGGTATAGTTGTGTAGTACAAAATTTGGGGAAAGAGATCATCAACCAGGATGCAGTTGTACAGATCTCCCCAGATGCCAGAGGGCCATGTTTTTCCTGTTTCCTCAGCTGGCTGCTGTGTGAAGGTCAGAGATGTGGGTTAAGACAGACAAGAGATAAAAATGGCTAAAAAACATGGGTGGTGTAAGTTGGTGGAGTAAAAAATAACTATATTTTCATCATTGTGCTGGAAATATTTTGGCCAGAGATAAAAATCAAGCTATTCATTTAGGATTGGATTTTGGTGTTGTTGGGTTTTTTAGTATACTATGTATGTAAAAATATCCCTCTTCTTTCTGTTCCTCTTTTTAAAGACACAAAGAGACCATAGGTCTTATGATAGTGTAAATGATCTCCTTTAAATTTTATAGTTCTTAATTAGCTAATTTATACAGAATGAGGATTGGGCTCATGTTCTTTGGAATTCGGTGATGGATAGCTCCACAGGAAAACATCAAGTATAAAAAAGAAAACCTTAACCTTCAACACGGAAAAATAAATAATCTGAAAAACCTACAGGAAAAACTTAAGGAAATGGAGTTTGGTAAATGCAAAAGTGTGATTTATTAAAATTCTTGGAGAAAGTTCAGGAAAAATAAACACACGTTATTGCAGCATAGGAACACATAAAAGATATTATTATTATCCTTCTGTCCTAATGAAAGATGCCATAAGAAATCAGAGTGAAATGTGTTCCAGTAAACATAATTAAAAGGAAAAATGTGTAGGATTTATAAATAGAAATATGCAAAGGATATGTTGGCTCACTCTAGTGGGAAGTGGTATTTCAGGAGAAAAGTTCCTATTTATCTTAAAAAAGGTTTGCAGAAACACTGAACAGCCTCCCAGCCTTACTTTCCCAGAACACGAGGGAGGCAGCTCACGCTAATGCAGAACCTAAGTGCGTTTTGGCCGCACACTGCACAGCAGGGCTGGCGTCTGTAATGTTGGGGTTTGCCTTCTCTGTTGATAAGGACAACTCGTGTCATCATCTGAGTTTTACAACTCATTTACCAGCTCTACTTCTATTTCAGAGAAGGCAAGGGCATAGATGTGTCTGGAATTTCTAGTGGAAGGCAAGGAATTTTGTAAATGAATTTCTGGATAAGTCCCATCTACAAACAGTTCCTACCCAATGGAAAAGACATTTCTTCACCTGTTGTTATGATAGGTTTCCTTGAAAGAACTCAGAATTATTAATTATGACCTAAACTTACAACCTGGATTGATATTCTTCAAGAGCCATGTAGAGTTCTTGCAGAACAAATGATATAAAATTCAACCTTACTCCAAAAATGAAAACAACTCTTACTAAAAGATATGTCTTGGTGTTCACGTCAGTGGGCTTATAATTTCATATACTGGGCACATTGCTTTGCTAATTACCAAGACGTTATTCTGGTACAAATAACATTTTCAATTCAAATAGAAATTTAAGTAGAAAATTAGCCTTGGTTTATTACTGGAAGAATTCATGTGCCAAAGCCTAGGTATTTTCATTGTCTGCCTTTAAAAGGAAAGGAATCCCTTTATATTTCCATGCACAAAATGTGGTCACATAAAGGCAAAAGGTGAATAAAGAGCATTTTTCTTAATTTATACATCCTTGTTTTCTTGGCTATCTGCTGTGAAATATCATTTGCTTTTAGTAGGAAGCCTCAGGTATCAAACTGATTGGTACAGTTTCTTTATGAGAACTCGCTGCAAGTTGGGGAACACCTTCTATTTCACAGTGGGTCTGTCTTTTAATTTGAGTAGCTGATGCACTGTGGCTGGAGGAAGGAATAGCGAACTTTTGATTTCAGTCAGCTTTCCCGAGGTACACACAGATGAGCACACAGATAAAGCGGACAAAGAAAGGGAAAAGCTGTAATTGCAATGCTCTGCAGGCTGGAAGGCAGCAAGCTCTGCCTTAGCTCTTCTGAAGCAGGATGCAAGCAAAGGACAATGCCACACTAGATGTCTGCTGTTCCTGCTGGTGAGAAGAGCGAGGGACAAGCTTGGCTACACCATCTCTGCTGTGAAAACCTGGTTAGGCACCATGTTTTCGCCTTGGGACCTGTATGGTAGCCTATTACTGTCCCTGCCCGGCTCCAGGGGGGTCTGTGTGCACCCACAGACGCACGGGTGGGTTCAGTGTTATAGTCGGTAGCAAAGAGTCGAGAAGGGTATTTGCGTACATTCTGGCAGGAGCATTTATTGCTGCTACACTGTCAAAGGTGGCAGAGGCAAATACCAACATGATCCTGAAACTCACACTTTTATCTGGGGGAGGGGCAAAGTCAGGACCAGAGAACAGGGACCAATGGGGAAGCTCTGGGGGAGTGATAAGAGGTAGAGGCTGACAGCCAACCGGGGAATCCAAACTGGGATAGATTAACGTAACAGAACCCGCATCCTGGGAGAAGCCTCTTTCTCTTACCCTGACCACTAAGTCTCTGGCACCAGAGACTGTTTTACCAAGAGCTCTCTGTCCCTTGTGCCACACGCTAATCAGCCACATACATACCTTTTCAGCCCTGACCCAGCGTATTTACTCGCCATCATCACCCACGGACTCAGCATCGTCACCCAGGGGTGGATCTTCAGAGGCTCAGGAGAGCGACTGGACCTTTGCTGTGAGGGCTGTGCAGCCAGACAGGAGAAAGAAGAAAGGAAGATCAGTGCTGCTTTGGGGATACCTCCCTGAAGATACTGGGTGGGTGGGGGTGGATTTTCTTTATATGAGCATGTGGTTTTTTAAGAGGAAGAGGGCTCTCCTCTCATGACAGCAGCTCCTGGAAGGGCACTGACACCACAATTTTGCACCGCATGCATTTCTAAATGCTAAATGCACTGCATGCTTTTCTCATTTACTGTCATCAGTTGCTTTGTTCCTTTCTTTCTCATGCGGGAATAAAGACTGCCTGAGAGTTGTCTTACCAAAATGACTGTGGAAGTAATTTATCTGAGTTGAAACAGGACCAACCAGCAAACCTCACATCCAGGGGAGTGGTGGAGGAAGGGTGAGATTCAAAGAGTAGTGCTGGGGTTTTTTTGCTTCCTATGATTCTCTTGCACCTATGGAGAATTTCAAATGACTGATTTAGGGCAACTGGAGGCTTATTGCCAAGTACTTGATCTGGTAATGCATCCCTATATTCTGTGCTGACTTGTGGGGGACTGAAACAAGATTATCCTCAGTGAAATAAATTCTCCTACTGAGGATGTAAAAGAACTCGATTGTCTTCTGCAAAGCAACTCCAGAAATGAAAAATAGAAACATAAATAGCTAATGGCTTATTCTTTTTCTTAAGGAAAAAAAAAAAGGAAGGGAAAAGGAGGGACCTCCTGCAACACTAAAGGCTTGGATGATGCAGAAAGTCAATTCTTGCTTCTGTCTTTTAATAAATACACAATGCTGTTGAGGATATTGTCTCTCTTTCCTGAGGAAATCCAGCATGCTCTTAACAATTCCTGTACTTTGCCAGGCAGACATCAAAATTACATGGCTAAAAATGTAATATCCTTCTTTCTATACATGCAGATGGTACAAAAATATAACCCTTTGAGATCAGATAATTTAAAGATGGCTGAAATTTTCAAATGAAGTATTTTTGGTGGAAAAGATGTGTTTCTAATAAGCAGAAATGTCTGCTCTCAGAAATTTCTTATTTTCATTATAAACCTGAAAAGGGACCACAACGAGAGAAAATTCTTGCCAAGTTTTGAAATTTTTTTTTGCTTTCATGTTTGTAAATGTATACAGAAGATCTAAATGGTCTGCAATAACTCTTCTGCCTTCAGCTAACACAAAAACATTTTTTACTAAAGATTTTTTTTATAAAGTGATAAGACAATTTCAGTCTTTCTATAGAAATAAATGATTTTGATTCAATATTCCAACAAATAATTTGTGTCATCCAAGTACGAGAGGATATCATCATCTCACATCTGCAACAAATAACAGTTTATGAGAAGAGAAAATTATAACCCCTTACTATAAATGTTCATTTTTAGCCTTCATATGCACATGATCCATGTGGAATTCTCATGTGTTTTAAAATGCAACATGCTTGGCCTACTGCTAGGATAATACATTTAGTTACATTTCCTGTTATGGTTTATTCAAGGTTTTATTCAACCCTATTTCCTAAAACACTTCTACAAATTGTAGATTAAAAAAGCTGAACCCTTAAGGTAATATAAAGCAATATTATAGGTTTTCATTAAATCTCACTGAAAGGGTGGACTGTTATAACCACAAGACATTGAGGTAAATTCAAAAACATATTCTGATCCTGTTACAAAAAAAGGTTTCTTCCACCATAAGTTTATGCTTCTTACTGCACACAGTGACTCACGCACTGGCATGAGGAGATGCACAGAGCCAGGCTTGACAAGCCAGCTGCCACAACAGGAAGAGCTTCTCCATGCCAAGGCACTAGGCACAACCTCCAAACCTGCTTGGGCTGCCATGAAAACTGATAAGGAATTTTGCTGTCAGTTGGCTGGAGGATGTCCACGCACCAGAGCAACCAAGCCAGAGGGAAGGCTTCTACAAGACCTACATTTTAGTCTAATCCATTCCTTTGAGACTGGCTGGGAGCAGGACTCTAAAAATGCCACATTTGAGGCTTAATGCTGACTTAAAGGAGTGTCAAAAAGCTATTAAAGGCAAATATTTCTCTTAGGTCCTCCTGGGTGTAGAAACATCACTTTTCACGTGCTTACTAAAGTAGTGGGGAGGCATCAAAGAAACAAATGACTCCATCACCATTCTTTTTAAAAAATATCCCTCTAGTATTTCACTTTGAACTATCCAATTAGGAATAAAAGTAAATATAAAATAGGAATTATGAACAAAGCTTATTATATTTTTCATCATATAATTTAGTAAATGTTTTTTTCAGTACATGTTCATTTGTCTTGTAGAAGATTTTTGAGCAGACAAATTAAATTAACACTACATCAGGACAAAGAAGTCACATAGCTTCATACTATATCTTTCTGATGTTCTTAAAATAGAAAGGTTTGTAGATACCTTTGATAATTAACAAATGAAATATTAATTGCATATATCCTTAGTGGGAGATACTGAGAATGACAAAATTGGATTATTCTTTCATGCTTAACATTTTTTTTAGCTTTGCAGAAGACCAGATGTGTTGAATTTGGGTCCACACAGAGTTAGCAGACTTTCTGTTCCACCTCTCTGTATAAAGTTTTGTGTTTAATGCAGGCATAGGATTTTGCATGTATGCAACTTATTTCAGGATTTCCTGCTGCCCTCTCCTATGACCTGGAGCTACTTTGAGCTATGCAAGGACTAAGGGAGGAAAAGAGTCCTAGTGGGGACAACTAATGGCAGGAAGGGAGGAAATAGAAGTACCTGATGGACACATTTCATTCCTCCTTTAGCCTATGACCTTACATACAGTCAAGCAAAGAAAGAGCATCCGTAATTCTTCAGCTGGGTTATGAATTGGGAGAAATCTGTGCCATAGTTTATACAAGGCCTGGCTGACCTTGAACATCCACACAAAGCTTCCCTAGAGTCAACTCCCACAACTTGGATAGATAAAGACCATCTGTAAGACAGATGAGACAAAAAAATGTTTTTGGTGTAGTTTAGGATGCTTTTACAGCTTCTATGGAAAACCACTGCTATGAGTATCTCCTTCCTTCTCTCTCCTGTTAACCTGGGTTGGAGACAGGATTTGAGAGTTCAGTATGACCTGGGAGCCACCAAGGCTGTAGTGGGCCAGAGGAGCAGTGGGAAACAGTGCAGAAGAATACAAGCAGTGGAACTTTATTGGATTTGATGCTCACTTGCTAAACTGTGTTTTTAACAGCAGATTTCCATTGTGGTAGAGATCAGTGATATATCCAGAGGAGACCTCATATTTTCATCACTTCTAATGTCTTATTTGGTCTCAAATACCTGACCAAATTTTTAAATCTTCAGCAGTCATTGTCTTGGACACCACTTGTGGGCTAGGTTTCTCAGTAGGTATACGAAGTTCTGGCAGATATCACAGCCTGTCCTTCCTAGCAAATTCCTTCTCAGCATTATTAGCACTTGAGCTATATTACATACTGGCAAGCTGTAATACTTTCTGGTGTGCTACTACGCTCTGTGCTATTGTGAACACTCTATTTCAGTTCTGTTTCATGCCTTTGGGCTGAATGATAATTAGGTGGATTAATTCTTCTTTTCCACTTCCTTTACCCCTTCTCCATTATCCTCCTTTGCTTTCATATTCCCTACTTCCCCAATCCTTTTCATGTCTTCTTCTCTGTTCCTACAGCAGCTCCTTAATTTTTCAATTATCACCTGTACCAAAGGCCAGAAAGAAGCATATCAGTGTGCCTGAATCTATGAGCAGGAAACATGCTCCTCTTCAAATAAGAGCCTCTCTGAAGGACAATCACAGAGGTAGTAGCAGTTTTGATTATGGGGTTTTTTTGTTGTTTTTTTGTTGTTTGTTTTGGTTTTGGTTTTTGTTTTGGTTTGGGTGTTTTTTTGGTGGTTCTTTTTTGGTTTTTGTTTGTTTTGTTGTTGTTGTTGTTCTTGTTGTTGTTTAATTCACTTTTTTTTTCCTAAGGATATTTCTTACTTTAAGTTTAGAAAAGGACAGTTTCATTTGCATGCTGGTGTAAGTGATAATAAATTAGCTGCCTAAATCACTGTTTCCTATTCTACTGAGAAAATAAGAGACATGCTCATTAACATTTTATGCAGCCTCTGGACAGAAACAATATATCCAGGGTCAATGAACAGGTCCTAGATTTCAATATTGAACTCTTTAGCTGCCTAAAAATAAACCAGGTTCCTCAAGGCTTGCTAGAAAAAAAAAAAAAAACTTGCTATGACCAGGGATTCCCTTGAGTTCAGATAACCATAATAGAGCCATTCTCATGGCTGTGAGTAATTCCCTTTATGGCCTTGCAAATAGCCTGAGTTGTGGCCACAATGCAGTAAAATGTGGCTGCTAATATATTTAGGGTGCAAGAATCTACAGCCTGGATATTGACAATTCCTGGAGCTATTTAGGACTTTTTAACCTGTTGTGTTTTGGCTGTTGTTTGGTTTTTTGTTTTAGTTTGGTTAATTCTTTTTATTTGGTTGGTTATTTTTTTTACAACTCATAATTATAAACAACATTCTGTTTAATAATAGCAGTTCCTAGCCCAGGCCTGATTATGTCCTCAGCAGTTTCCAGGAGTCATGATTTTCTTATTATTGTCCTATGAAGAAGAGTTGCCAGTGTTGCAACCACTCCTGATCACTACAATCTCTTTCACCAAGGCAACTCCAGCTTCTACCTCACTTCTCTCTGACTGATTCAACATTCCTCTTAGTTTCTCATATTTGTTGGTGAGAGAGGGTTTCTAGAAACACTCTAAAAATATCCAGAAGGAACTGCATTCTCCAGCCTTGGCTGTTGAAGCCATTTAGCATTGTATTTTTGTAATTTTCAATCACATGATTCTTACTTGATTATTTTTTCTGACTCTTGGCACGAAATTTGAGCATCTGGTCTTCTTTTGAGAAGTTTTTTGAAATCGTATTTCAGTTAGATTTCAACTTTCATGTCCATTTACTCCCTTTCCTTCTGCCAACCATCCTCTCCTCTGCCTGCCCTCTTGTCTTTGCTTTTCTTTTGATGTTTTACATATCCTTGAGGATTCTCTCGTGTTCCAGCTGGGATTTTCATCTTAACACAGATCTCTTGCTGAAACATGGCTCCGTATTGTCCTTTAAACAATCTTTCTGCAAATAAATTATTTAGACACATAAGCACACTTGTGCACACCTTTTAAAATAACTGCTGATTCCAAAAGTAGCTTTTGCAAAACCATAAGGCCCTGCTGGCAGAAAAAATTCCCTCTGAAGGAGTAACATTTTTATGTAGCAAATACTTTTTTTTCCATGCAACAAGTACATAATTTTTTTTAGTGAAATGTGAAAGGTTTTATCTGTGAGTGTGAGCAGGTGCAATAGTTTCTCCCCCAGAGGTATAAATAGAAATGGAAAAAATTGGTTTTTTACCTATCCAAGAGCAAATCTGATTTAGCCAATTCACAGAATACAAAAGCAGTTAAAATAATCTACGAAGCTACTGACTGATCTGAACATTTCTTGATGTAGCTGATTAAACCACACTCAAAACTTTTATCCGAAAACTTGGACACATCTCTGCTCTCTTTATTTTAGATTTTTTAGTGCAATGCCTCAAAAGGGTAAAAGCTCTCTACGTAGAAGAACAGTATGTACATTTGTTTGCTAGCGGTCTGCCCTAAACAGTCCACAAAATTTCTCATAGTTTAGAGGAAAAAAAATGTAAGTCTGCAATTCACAGCAAAATATCTAATCTTACAAACTCATATCTAAATGTCCATAAAACAAACATTGCAATTGTTTTCTAGGGAGAAAACAAGAGAAACCAGCAGTTCTGATTCTAGTATGTACTTCAGAATTGCAATATTTGCTTTGCTTGAACACCATTCTGTGAAAATGTTTGCACTATGTAAACGCATCTAAATCACCAATTTTAAATAAAATTGATTATAAAATCACAGTGATCAATTAAATCTGTAGTCTCATTCTGACTCACAAACTAATGCTGATAAAGTTACAGGCAGGACTGCAGGAGGGCATCTAGTCCATTACCCTGCAGCAAGGGAGAAACAGGGAAATCTAATCTGCTTCTCATATACGGTTTTTCAATCTTAAAAAGCTGTAACCGTGGGGAGCCCATGTTCTCTCAAGGTAAGCTATTTCGTGGGTAATTATCACCACCATTGGAGAGTTTTCTCTAATGTGTATCCCAAATCTCCTTTGGTACAATTTAGCCTCATTACTACTTCTCCTGTTCATTGTAGATGCAAGTAAAAATTGATTCTCTTTCTCTTTGCACCAATGTATTCCATGTAAAAGTTTTTCCATTCTAAGGTCGTATTTTCTAAGCCTTTCTATCTTTTTTGTTACAGGCAGTGATTTGCCTGAGCATTTATACACTAAAAACAAGTTTGGGTAAGACCTTCTGCAAATTTGGAAACCAAGAGATAAAATCTTTCATGCGAGGTTTAATCCAAGTTGGCTGCATAGTAAATGTTAGACGCGCCTTGTGATTCTTCACATAAATCTTGCTGAGAACAGGAATAAAACCTTATAAATATCATGCTTGTAAACAGACTTCTTCCTGGATGAACAGAAAGCAGATCCACAATTATAAAAAATAATACATCATAGGTAGTCTGACTTCAGCCTCTGTCAGTCTCCTAGTCGTTAAAATTGTAATAAGCTGATAATTAAAGCTTTACTAAAACCATTTACTGAACAGTTAGTACTTGGGTGTGGCTAGAAGTACTCATGAGGGAACACTGAGCCCTCCTCCAGCCAAGAAAGGAGATATAAGAGGCAGTGAGTGGTTGTAGCTACAGATTTTAGCCTTTGGCAAGAACCCAGGTTCAAACAGGGAAACTGAGCCTGCTGCGCTGCTTATGCTGCTGTTTGCCACCGTCCACCTCCATCCACCAAGTCCCTGTTCCCTGGTGAATAGTACTGGCAACAGATAGGCTTGCCAAACTGCAGTGGAGCAAGAGTCTCTTCTGCCAGACAACAGCAAAAGGCATACAGTGGATTATTGTCATGACACAGCAGGGCCCTGCTGGAGACAGGTTCAGACCATGACAGGAAGTGATGATGTACATGGAAGCTCACAAATCCTAAACAGCGCAGCAGGATTAATTACCTGGCAGTGAGAGCTGACAAAGGGAGCAGTGTCTGAGAATGAAGGCATTGTCATCCCAGCAGAAACTTTCCAGGCAATCAGAAAACCTTCTCGCACAGATATAGTGACATTTTCCACCTGTCTTAAATAGAAAAGATAGGTCCCACTGTTTCTCTTGTTTTTAGATAATTCACATTACAATGAGAAGTTTAAACACCTGAAAAGGATTAATCTCAGTTTCCCGCAGTGTTCAGAAAAGACACAGTTTTTCCCCTCACAATTTGCCAATCAGTAATGCTACAGAACATTACAGAATTTATTGTGGGTAAGAGCTGTAGAACATGACCAAAGAAATTCCAGTGAAACATCCAAGCAGAGATGCATTGAGAGCAAAACGTGACAATGCAGGATGACCTTGCAGTGTGGATGATCAGACCTGAGCCCAAAGCTGAGCCCAAACCTTGCACTAATCTTTAGACTGCATTTTGCAAGTAGAGCCCTATCCCAGCTTCAGCAGGCTAATAGCAGACCGAGAGAAATGCCAAAAGTCTACCAGTCCAGAGGCTGAAAACGTCTGTATGATTTAGTGAAGGCTTAGCTGATGCTTGAGCCTTTTCTGGAGAGAATGCATAACTTTCACACAAAGCAGTGGAGCAGGGGACTGCTCTATGTCCAGCAGAAAAGGCAGAATCAAAGGCAAGGAGAATGAGACAAGCACATTTGTCAGTAAGTGAGTGCTCTTAAAGGAAACAGTTCTGCTCTGTAACGCCCACAATAATTACTAAGATGAAAAGGTTAGACAGTAGGTGTGCTGAGATATATCTATGAATACTTTCTTTGCCTTTGAAAGGGGAGCTGGTTTGTGTCCTCTGTTTATTCACAGACTACGCCAATGAATCCTTCCTCAGGCTTGGGCTGCTGTCCCTAGGAGAGCACAAAAAGTGTTGGGAATTCTGGTCACACGGAAACAACTTAGTTTGTTACACCGACTAGTTACGAATTTGTAATTAAACTATAAATAGGAAGTATATTTGTAAATGCAGTAGCCACCTAGTCAGGCCATTTTCAAAACCAGCCACTTAGACTGAGATCAACTTTAACAATGTCCATAGGAATTTATAAGCAAATCCAAAAAGCAAACTGCCCCTTTTGGAGAAAGCAGGACACTTAATTGTTGTGGCAAGATAAGAAATTGGCATTTTCAAGACTAGAAAAATATCTTATAGACAGAGATCTTTCTTCATGGTGTTTCTTTACTTCAATACTGCTTTGGTTATGTATTGAAGAACCAAAGTGATTCGTGAACAGTTCCTAAAGGACCAGATATAGCTTCAAACCCTGATTGAACACTGGCAGAGGTCTGCTGTGCTTAAAATTCAGTTGGTTAGGATGCTTTTAGATATGAGCTTTGAGTTGATGGATACTTTTTTCTTCTTTCACTTCATCAAGATGCTTGATTTAGTCTTCAGTTAGAAGCCCTTCTGTATTTCATTTATGAAATGTGAAGAAAGACTCAGAAAATGCTTGCAGCAATCAGAAACAGTTTGGCTTTCACAAATCAGATAGGCTGGGTTTTATAGCATATACAAGGGTGTTCACTTGGACTATTTCTGTCAGAAAAGAACAATTTTTAAACTTACGTGTCTAAGATATTATGTGAACACTATGCACTGTTGAACACCGTTAATTTGACTTGTATCCTGGCACTAATATTTGGTTGAAGTAAACAATTCAGTAATCACACAGTGTTTATTATATATTCTCTGAACTATTTATATTCTTCACCACACTGTTCTAAAGCAGCAACGTGTATTAAAGTGCTCTGCCATCCATAAGGGACATAAATGAAATCAGCCTGACTCAAATGACCAAATTACAATATTCTTAGGGCATTTCAAGCTATGGAAGATGGGATTGTCTGTTAGGACTTAAGTGGCTTAGTGGAAGGAGGGAAGACAAGAGTAAAGCAAGCCAGAATAGGCTAAACTCAACCTGAGGTTCTGCCACTTGCCAAGTTCACTGAGAGGAAGGAGAAACGCAAGGTATCTCCTTTCTTGCATGCTTTGTCACAGAGGTAGGTCAAGTAGACCACATATGAAAGTAAAGCCCTGAACATGTCATGAAACTGGATCAGTTCTCAAAAGAGCAGTGCAGTAAGCCTTTTTGCCCTGGCCAAACATCTGGGTAATTAAATTCTGAAAGCCCTGTAGTTTCAGTTGCTTTTGAAGTACATGATGGTTTCAGGAGACATCTTGTTGATTAGAAGTCAAAGGTTTTAAAAAACCAGCTGATAAAAGAGTCCCCCAGATGAAAATCAAACCATAAAACTAGATTATCAAGGTAAAACTAAATATAACGAAGTTGTCAGGGTGACTTCTTCTGAGCTAATAGTGATAGAATAACTCACCCAGCATGATTTCAATGTTTGATATTTTTTGAAAAATCCTCTTTTCTCCCCTTAACCCTTGTTTCTACAAAAGTGAAAATAGAGGAAACACCTGAACACTTCAAAAATCAAGGCAGCTCACCCGCAGAATTTTCTTCTATGTTCCTGTGTAAAAATACTTACTTTTCTGTTAAGTCCCACCATCTAGGAATATCTGCCTACTACATGTTCTGGCTCTACTAACATTAGCTTTCATCATTGAGGTTTGTTTATTATCTTAAAGAGATGAGAAATATCTTTATGAAGTTACTCTCCAGTTGGGCTTGCATTCCTAAATCACTTAGACATCAGAAAAACTACTTTTCTCCCATTTTTAAAATATAGTTTTAATTACTTAAATGGCACTACAGAAAATGAAAAAAAAAAAAAGGTTGATTTCTCTGGGTGGGATGTCCTACAGAAATAGGAAATGATAATTTTTACTTCCATTTTTTTCCCCTTCTATTAGATTATCATCTCTGCAGGACAAAGTTTATCATCTTAACACCAGTACGATGGTGACCTGAAACCTGACTGAGCAGCCAGAGCTGATCCCTTCCAGACAAGGCTCTGGAGACACAGAAAGCGTGGCCTGCAGCTAGAATCCATCATCATTCTGCAGAGGACTTCAAAAGAAAAGATCCACACCCAGTTGCCTAGCTGCAACTGAGCTTTTGTTATTGCCCTGACTGTGTAATTTGGTAAAAGAATAGCATTTAAAAATGGATTCTCATATCTCAGAGTACAAATCGTTTTGCTCCTGGAGAAGGTCTATTTATGGATAGTAAATTATTAACTAGTGCATTTTCATAAGATTGATACATTAGCTCACTTTATTCCAGCTACAGTTCGTACCCTCAACATCTGAGTCCTCAAGGTGCTGATCTGAATCATCGTGTGCCTGCCTGCCTGATTTGCATGTACAATCTGATAATTAACAGTGCTTTTGGCTTGCTGTCACGGTTGACTTCTGTGGTCTCCATTTGCAAAATACTCAGATAAACTTTGCATGTGGAAATTATGTTTGCAATAGAGAAACATGCCTTTTTGTGATGTATTGGTCTTTAATAAATTTTGGAAGTATTTTCATTTTCTATATGGGAACAAATAGCATGGAAACAACAATCATTTTGTCTCTCGAATGAATGGTAATGCAGGTGACCAACAATTTCTAAAGATAATAATTCTGTCAAGAACTCTTCCTGTGTACAGAAATATGAGGCGTTGAAAATTATAAACTTGCCTAAAGCAATAAATACTTTGCAAAGAGACCCTTATTACCAATGCTACTCCCAGATTTTCCTCAGTATATGCAGTGGCTTTTGGATAGAGACTGCTTTTTAATTTTGGGGCCAGCTGTACAATTACAAGATTGTAGAAGCAAAGGAGACAATTTTATATGCAAAAACAAGAAAAAATTTTGGTTTCATCTACAAGTGAATAAAAATCTCTCTAAATTGTGATGTTTTGCCATACAGAATATGACTTCTTTTTTTCTCTGCCAGTAATGAATTGTTGACACACTCAGCAAAGGAAGAACAGATAAAACGTGCACAAAAAAAAAAAATCTTATTCCAAATGACATCCTGAAATACATTTTCTCTTTATGAGAGTGGGAAGCAAGAATTGAATTTAATATTTGCTTTTACAAAAATCCAGTCGCCAAAGGCCCTAGGTATGGTATCACCTCAAGTCACAGAGATGGATGGTAGATTTTCCATCTACTAGTTTATGACACCATATTTTTGTGGGTTTTATGCCCAAAAGTAGGTGCTGTTTTCCTCATAGATCAGCTGTCATCAATCCCCAAGAGCTCAGTTAAGTGCACGAACTTGTGGTCTTGATCATTATGTGATCCTGCCAGAGTTGTAATTAGCCCTCAAATGGAGACCGCATAGTTCAGAAGAAAGGGAGTGTCTATCAGTCAAACACTCTGAAGGAAAAGTACACCTTCCACTGTAACTCTTTGAGGAAATTCCCTTTCCTACTCTTTTTCAGAAACTGACTTCCAAAAGACCGTTAGCTCTCGGTATTTCTTCAGTTCCTTCTCTTTCTGTGAAACTCACAGTTTGAAATAAACTAGGCATGAGAGGCAAATTATGCTTACCTTAGGGGAGTCAGGCTGTCGAGATGACACAAAACAGGAAGCACGTTCCCTTCACTGAGTTAACAAAGTTATTCTGAGAACCTAGAGACTGATTTTTAATTTTGAGCTTGTACCATTATGAGATGCTAGCAGCAAAGGAAACAGGCCTTGAATTGTCTCAATAAATCAGCAGTTTGGAAGCCATAAAACTCAGCAAACCCTGAGGCACACACAGTAGACTCACAGTTTCCTATGCTCCATAGGATGTTGATCAGTACCTACTTTCTCCACAGCAGGGCAATGAAGAAGCAGTTAAAAAACATACATATTTTAAAAGAATTTGAAAGTCTAAGTGGGGCCTATATAGGCCAATATTTTCATTAAATGATGACTGAGTTTATATATGTCCCAGCTTAAAGCTGTACAATGGGGAGTACAGCATGAGAACTTGGCCCAAACCTCTCTCATTCTTCAAGTGCCCGTTTTTAATTACCTTAGCCAAAACCCCCCAAAATAACACCACTGACCCTTTCTTGGAAAACTAGGAATGTGATCTTTTTTGTTAGGAAATCATTTTTGTTCCAATAATAAGAACCATCTGTCTCACAAAGATTGGTTTGGTTTCAGACATGCTGTGTAACAGTGAACATTGTTACAGAAAAAACTATAAATTATATGGTGCTGTGGGAACTCTGGCACTATAAATGGGTACAGTTTCACCCCATTATCCTGGCAGAAAATCTAGTGTACTGTGTTTCTTATGTCATCAAATAAAAAGATAAGCCACTTAAAGCAAAATCAGACTACCTTTTAAGCCACTGCCTGTCTCACAGGCTAACATACTGCCTGTAGGCTTGGTAATTACCATGCTTGTTCTTGTTTTATTGTCCATATAGGACTATATCATCCAGACAACACGGGAACAGGGGGTAATTGACTTCAAGTTTGAATTGTGACAAGCAAAGAATTTGATTTTGTACTGGAGCTTTGGAGAGTTTATGACATTCTAAAAAGAAAATGATGAGTAAGTGTAAGAAACACAGCAGAAGAGGTATTATGCCAAATTACTGTTAATTTCAAGTCATGGAGTAAGTTTCCAGAGCTCCGCTAACCTGTTGAAGTCAACGGGACTCTATACAGAAGAGGTCTTCTAGATCCTTTACAGGTATACACCCATACTTACAACCCTCTGTCCTGAAGAAAGGTTTAATGCAAACACAAACCTGGTGTTTTCTGCTGATCAGAATCAGCACAAAGAGGAAATTTCAATATACTGATTATCTGTCCTACCCATGATGCTACCAATTATTGTTTAGAATTGGACCAGTTATTATTATTGGATTTTGGTGATGTAGACTAAGAATGTAACACGTTTCAGGCATTGCAAGATGCAACATTACTATTCTCAAAAATGGGAGTGTGGTACCATTCTTCTCATCTAGTTGTATCTGTACTTATGGTAATCTGGGTACAGTTGGAAACATAATAATAATTATATCAAAAAGAAAAGTGCAAATTTGATCTTAAGATGGCTAACTTTTGTTAACCACAGTCTTTGCATGGAATCTTTCCCACTGTTGGCAGCTTGCAGCTTCAAAGATGCTCAATATGATTTCTGACTGTGTTAACTTGACTAAGAAAACAGGAAAAACCTATGTATATTCCTCTCAGGTCAGGACAAGGAACCTTCAAGAGTGGCTGCAATACAAATAATCTCTGTGTGATGGTGATCCCAGATTCCCCTACTACACCAGGTCTCCCACATAGCAAATAACAGAAGGGATTTTTCTTTGCTGGGCTTTGGATATATCTTCAGAATACAAAGCTCTAAAGGAACACTACTGCACTAAACAGGATTAGAAGGACTCTACTAACACTTCTCTTCCTCCCTTAGACTTTGCATTGGGTTTGTGTGGCCAGGTTTTGGTAGTGAGGGTGGCTACAGGGGTGGTTTCTGTGAGAATCTGCTGGAAGCTTCCCGTGTCCTATAGAGCCAATGCCAGCAGGCTCAAGATGGAGATGAACAGCTCTGCAGACACCAAGTTCAGTGGAGAAGGAGCCCAGCTGAGATTCCCCTGCTTCGGCTGAGATTCCCCTGCAGTCCATGGAGAACCCCATGCTGGAGCAGCTGGATGCCCAAAGGAGGTTGTGACCCCATGAGGAGTCCATGCTGGAGCAGGTTTTCTGGTAGGACTCGTGACCCCATGGGTGACCCATGCTAGAGCAGCCTGTTCCTGAAGGACTGCACTCAGTAGAAGAGTGACTCACAGTGGAGCAGTTTGTGAAGAACTGCAGGCTATAGGAAGGACTTGCTTGCACAAGTTCATGGAGGACTGTGTCCCATGGGAGGGACCCCACTCTGGAGCAGGGGAAGAGCGTGAGGAATCCTAATCCTCTCCATTAGGAGGAAAGGGCAGCAGAGACGAGATGAACTGACCGCAGCGTCCATTCCTGTCCCCCTGTGTCCCTGGGGTCAAGGAGGTAGAGAATCAGGAGTGAAATTAAGCCTCAGAAGAAGGGAGTGTTGGAGAAAAAGTGTTTTAGGATTTAGTTTTTATTTCTTTGTATCTAATTCTGATTTGATTGATGAAAAAATAAATGTTTTTTCCTCAAAGTTGAGTATGAAATTGGTGAGTGATCTGTTCCTCTCGTTATCTCAACCCACAAATGTTTCCTTATATTTTCTGTCCCCTGTCCATCTCAGGAGTGATAGAGTGTCTTTGGTGGGCATTTGGCAGCCAGCCAGCATCAACCCACCACAGACCTCCATAAATACCAGTAGAGCAGCACAAGTTCTTCTCCACAAGGACTGGCTGAAGAGAGCAGCAATTCAAGAAGCAACAGCTTAACTCCAGCCAGTCAGCAAATCTGGAAAGCTTCTGGGCACTTACACAGGTGCCAGTTAGCAAAAAAAAAAAACTTTGGGAAAGTCTCAGTGTTTGTAAAAACAAAAGCACTTCATGCCTTGTCCTGAAAAGGGTCATTCATCTGTAACAAACCATTGATATTCAGCACTTTTGTCATGCCAGTTGGCTCTGGGCAGAACTTCCTAGCAGAAGTTGGTTTCCTCTCCAAGTCTTACAGACCCTGCAGTGTGCTGTCCATCAGGGAAGGGAACAAAGCACGGGCAGGACTGCGAGCCAGCCCCTGGCTGGTAGGGAGAGCTGATGCCAGCCGGCCCGCCCTGCAGCAGCACTGTGCTCACCAGTGTGTGGCTCCTCCGATTAAAACACGGCGTTGTCCCTCAGCATCAGCTCCTGCTTTGTCAGTCATCTCAATTGCAGTGATAATTTGGTATCATCTCCCGACTGGGCATAGTGAAACTCACTGCCCCTCTCAGAAATAATTTAGCCCCATTGTGGAAACAATTGAATTAAGTCCTCTCCAGCTTCGCCATAAATCCAGAATTCTAAACTGAAGCTGTACTCAAGAAATCATGACTATCTCTGTGTATCGAATCTTCTCTTTAGGGAAGCAGAAGCTGGAAGGTAAGAAAGAATAAGAGTAAGAACAACAAAGCAGATTCAGCAACCTTTTCTCAGCAGTGAATCCTACCCTATGTCAGTTATATAACAATGGCTCAGTTTTACTGTCAAAAACATTGTCAATCTGTGAATATGAGTCTGTAAAGCAAGACCATGTAAGATTAAAAAACCTAGAATCAGAGGAATGATTGGGGAATTGTCAGTAACTCAAAGTCTTTAGGGATGAATGCTGACATGAAAAGCTGTAAGAACCTTAGGAGAGGAGAAAAGAAAAGAAAGACCAAAACCAGCTGAGTGAAAATAGCAGCTTCGCAAAAATAATTATCAGCCTATTTTAAGTAACAGAGTTCTAACCCAATGTTTTCTTAAAGTTTACCTGTCCATCTAAGACTTGTCTGTAGTGCCTGTAGTGATAAGAAGGGGGCAAACCTGTGAATGTTTAACTAGTGGCATGTTATTCCCAGAATTCTACTATGAATGCTAAGAAATAAGTATTTTTGTGCACTCAAAAATTGTGTAAAATCCTGCCTTGAAGGTGTACCAATAAAGTAACTCAGAGAGCCGAGCGTTACTTTTCCTATGATCTGAGACTGCTTTTAGGCCACCTCAAATCTAGAGTTATATCGGTTTCCTTTCTTGACAGTTTGCCCCAGGGAGCCAATTAAACTTTTGAGAATGAGAGCTAGGTTCAAATTCTGCCTTACGCATCACTTGCAGACTTTTTAGCCAATCTGTAACTGCTGTATGTTTGGAATTTTTTTCCAAGATGATGCATTAGCTGGAAAAATCCATCTAGGTCTCTAATCCCAGGTTGAGTTTGCAAAAATAAAAAAGAAAAATGTTTTTTTCTTGTAAACTGTAAAAATTGGGTTTGCAGTTGTCACATAACTATGGTCATGGAAATGTTTAAAAAATGATTTTGCTTTCATTATTATCTAGCTGTAAGAATTGGTTCTCTCTCACTACATTTCTTTCAAGGCCTGAGCTGGGTTTGTAGACATCAAAGCCCACAGCATTCCTTCCACCAGTGACAGAAGCTGCTGGAGTGTGTCCCAAAACAAAAGAAGTAATGCTTGTACTCAATCTGATATACAGTGAGACCCGAGTAAAATGTACTCTAAGATTTTCTTCAGTGCTCTATCTATCTTAACCTGATGCAAACTGTACATAAAAGGAAGCCAACACTGATTATGTTGGAATAAATCAGATCTCGTAGAATGCTTTTTAGTTTCATGTAGGAATTTAAAGGTTTTTCTTTCATTCTTATGGTAATTTGCCAAAAAAACTGTTTACTACAAGGTGGCCATTTGACAGATTGAGCTGAACAGTGCCAAAAAAAACCCCAAACAAAAAACAAAACCCACAGAATGCTGACAACGTTAATCTTCTTTTTCCTTTCCAGGAGTTTCCTTTTCAGTAATTTCATTTGACCCTTTTTAAATGTTTTTCTCTTGGCACTTTTATAGAAAATTTAATAAGATGCCAGTTTCTCACAAAATGCTTCTTCAAATTCAAGGAGGGTGAAATTCCTTCCCAAAGCATTTGAAATGGGGGAGAACCCAAGGCTACTCCATCATTTAGCAGGAGCACTATGGAGAGCTCCCTCTGTATGAAAACCTGCTCTCATACGGAGAGGGAGTTGGGCAGTCTCAGTGGGATGGTGCTGTCTGACTACAGCACTACAGAGGCTTGAGCTCTACAGTCAGAGTCCCTTTTGGGAGGGAAAAAGAGAGTAAGAATAAGCAATATTCATCCTGCTGGCCTGAAACATATGTGGAATCTATCAGGAAGTTAATGCAGCGTAAATATCATATGGTCAAGGCTCATCTATTGTTATCTTTTAGAGGCAGACAGCAAAGCCAGCAGCATGGGTGGCTGCATTTATGACAATATTCAGTTCAAATACAAACCCCACTTCCTAAGGTTTTTTTTGAGTGCTACAGATAAAGGAAATGGTTTACATTCCCCACTGTCACACACAGGGCTCACTTGCTTTTAGCAAGGCTTAAGCTGCACACAGTCTTCAGCACCAGTACAAAAATGGGTCTCACATTTTTACTTTTGAATTTCAATGGATTTATGTAGAGAATAACATACAACAGGATTCAGACTACGAGCCTTTTTCTGGTGGGCAAGCTTGCTGCAGTGCAACTAGTAACTTGTTGCAGTGCAACTAGTTGGCTTAAAGCCAACCTTCATCCTGTATATTAATGCACTCTAGGAAGTTCCAACAAAGAGTTGAAGATGAATTTTTGACTGTTTGGTACATTTACCATGAGGGAAGGGAACAGAGGGTTTCCACTAGATACTTGGCAAGATTACTTATTTAGCCACAGGATTTCAGTATTTCTGCCTCTTTGCTGAGTTGGAATCACATCATCCCACATTGCCATATTCGGAGTTTTTTTCCCATCAGATCTGAAGTCCTACACAACTCCATAGAAGGAGAAAACTGGATAAGATGTATGTGATTAATAAGTAACTAAAGGCAGGAAATATAATTAATGTCAATCATCATGAATTCATAGCATCCAGAACCTGTCAAATCTGATACATTTTTGAGAGAACAAATATAGTTGGTGAATGCAAAGGTGTCAGTGTAACTGAGATTTCTGTACAGTTCATGGACAAGATAGCATACTGTACTCTGAATAAGAAAGGAGAACAGAAACTGGAGAGCCTGTGAAATGGGATTAGAAGGGACAAGAGAGCTGGCATGGAAAATTAATTCTGAAAGGGAAGTCATCATCAGATCTCTGCTCCAAGTGGTCTCCTATCCTCCTTTAATTAATTAATGGAAACTGAAGATACTCTGCATCAAATTTAAGTTATTTTAAGCTGTCCTGTCTTCCTCAGTGTAGTACCATGGATTAGACAGTCTGATACAAATTTTATACTCCTGAAAACAACATCATAGAAAGTAACAGATTGGCAAATCACTGATGGCACAGTGATACTAGAACAGTGAACCTTGCCAGGCTATGATGTGAGACCACACAACAGTTTCTCTGGTGTCCCTGCTGCACTGGCACTTTGGAGCTGTGGAGACAGTTTACAGCACTGATACAGGCTAGTAGAAGATCTCTCCTCAGATCCTGCTGCCCAAATTCTCCTGCCACTTCTGGATATTAGTGACTCATCTTTCTCTCTGCCAGTATTCAGTACCTGATCACAGGAACTTAAAAAAAATTTTTAGGAGAAATGTCAGTGGCCAATTTCCCAGTCAGTCACTATGATGATCATAAATTTCAATCTCCTTTATTTCTTTTATACTATTTTATGGTCTGTCAACTTTCTAGTCCTGGTCTCTAATTTTTACACCCACCTCTGGTGAGTACTTTTCCTAAAGGAGTTTACTGCTACTTTATGATTCTGAAGGGAAATCACATTTAGCAAAAACATCTATTTAAAACTGAAGATCAGCTGTTTGAAGCTTACATATCTGCTAGGCTGTAGATGCAGATTCTTTAAAGGAAGTAACAGCTAGGGATCCTCTTGAGATTAATGAGATATCTTTTCTTTATTGCGAAGATGGATTAGTCCTAAAGCCCCCATATAAATAATTGAGTTCTGCATTATCTTGCTCACTGTCTTTCCAGAAACAGAAAAGATGACAGAATTATATAGCCAGGCAGGTGTGAATTGTGCAAATAGAGGATTTGTCTTGAAATAACCATACTGGCAAATCAGAAAAATAAAAACATAACAAAATGAAACCTTTCATTCCACCAAAGAAGATTTTTAGATGACAGAAGAGAAGGATTTGAGTCAGCTACTTCAGAGAAGAATTCATTAACCTTTTCTTAAAAAAAAAAAAAGCTTTTTTTTTTTTCTTTTAGTACCAGAAATATTAAGTAATGGCAGATTTGGGAAACAAAATTGACCAGTTCCACAAAAAAAGTCTTTGGTACAAAATTTTCAGATTAATTTTATTTGGAAATTGTAGTTAAAAAAAACCTCAAGGAAAGAAACTTGTGCTGAATATAACAGCAAAAAATTTCATGTAATCTCATTTTCTTACAAGAATGAATCAAGTGGTTCATTTGCCTTGGGAAACTGCAATTAAAAATAAAAAACTCAGATATTCCTCTAAATCTTGAGAACAACCTGTAAGAAGTGTATAATCTACCAAAGGAGTTTTCAAGCAGTAAAGTCCTGAAAATGCATTTGCCTCATTTATTTATAGCTCTTAGGGATCTGGAGGTGATGCATAATACTAGAATTTTATATCTAAAAAGGTCTAAAAGGGATCATTCTAACTCCACAAAATACAAATAAAATATTACTGGTGTCTAATCCACACAGAGAAGCACGGTGCCAGATCATTAGCATTTCATTTAATGAAAGTACTGTCTAAATCTGCAGACCCTCTGGAGAAATCCATCTGTTCTCATTAATCAGGGCATCTGTTTTGGCAACTAGCTATTAACAAGAATTCTGTAGTCTGGATAGAAAATCCAAAAGCCATTTCTTCATGAATGTGATATGAGGTACCTTGTTTCATCTTCAGCAGATTATTTTTTAAATCCTCTCTCTTCTTTCTTGTCCCCCTGCCCTGTCAAACCCACACCTGCAAGTGCTTTACTGAATTGGTGCCTAATCTGTCTTCATCACAGTGAAAGCACACAGATTCCATCTGGGTGATGAGAAGATGGATGTTTAAGCATCCTTCATCAGACGCATCAGCCTTGAATAATTGATATCTGCCTTCACCACCCGAGCTCGCACACACACTTGTGTTGGCATGGAGCTGAATTGTAGTCTCTGCAGCTATGCTGGCAGGGAGAGTTTTAACATTCCTAAAGCACTCCTCAAAGTCCAGTGGCTATAATGCACAGAATATTATTTTATTTTGCATTTATTGAGATGAACTGAGTCTAACACACTAAGACAGCAACAGCTGGATAGAAATAACCTTTTCTTTTGAGGTGCATCTTATTCAGAATGTCTTGATTTTTACTGGATATAACCTTCAAGAATCAAGTAATTCATTATGTGATCTTTACCTCATGATGTACATGAATTTCCACCCACTTGTCATCAGGTTCTGTGAGGACAAGGAATCTTTTAGCTGGTAGGAAAAAATCCTAATTTATTAAATTAAAAATTATCATTATCACAGGTATGTAGGAAAAAAAGCAATTACACTCTCTTTCTGCTTTCCCAGCAATAAAACCAAGAAAAAAGAAAAAAAAATCTGTGAAATCTAGTCTCTGTCTGCTTTCACATGAAATGTAAATTACTCATGGAGAAAAAAGAGCTGATGCATTAAATTGGAATATGAAACTGTTTCCCCCACCTCCAATTATTTTTGTTTGATTTGTTACCCCAGTGGAAATGGTAGTATTACTATTAGAATCAACTTCAATATGAAGAAAAGCACAGTGTAGTGACCTGCATACGTGCTGGGGAATGGGGAACTCAAGCTCTAATTCTGGTGCTGAAACTAATAACTTTGGAGACCCCAGGCATTGTGTTCTGGCCTCAGATCACCACTCTGTATCTCTTCAGCAAAGCATTTAAGTACAAGTGTAAGTACATAAGATGCTCTGGTGTTGCAGTGGGGATACTGCAACACGCATATATCAAACCAGGAGTCCCGTGGAAAGGAAATATATATGGACAGACAGATTCTTGATAGATGTTTCAGAGATGTTTATTTCTCCAGCCGCATGGCCGGAGCTCTGCCCAGGAACTGTTCCAGTCACGGGACCAAGGGTCCTTCTGCCCGCGCAGGGAACACAAACCAACCAATGGGAACGAGGCTGAGCAGGGGCAGGGAAGCCCCGTGTCTGTGCCCTCAGGGCCCCTCTCCCAGGGCTACACGGCAGGGGAGGGACCCCAACACCTCACCCGTTTTATTTTAATAAAAGGAGAATGAAAACAACTGGATAAACATAACAAGAACAGTTTCAAAACAAAACAAGCCACCCTCCTGAGTCTTTAAATGTCCAAACAGATTCTCTGGAACATCTTAGGGCTGACAGAAGGGAGACAGAATTCTCTGAGCATGCTTTGTGGGGAAACTGAGGCAGGAGAGGGTTTAACTTCTTCCCTCCCCCTTTTCATCCCCCACTCGGCATTGGAAAGGGATTTTTGGGGAAACAATTGGCAAAAGCATGGTTTTGTGAGGGAAACCATGGATGAAAAAACGGATTGGGAATACACTGGGGGTAATAGGACATAGGGTAAAAGGGAAAGGTGGGATTAGGAAAGGGAAACTGTAGGGGGGGCTTACAATGGAGATACTGTCTAACATGACTACGATTTTTTGCATATATACTGCCTTTTACAGGAACACCATCAGGCCCAGTGACCTGCGATGCTTGTAACCCTTTTCTCCCTAGTACAATATTAAATTCCACCACCTCTCCATCTCCCAAGCTTGGGATCCATTTTTCAGGGTTATTCTTTTTAATAGCAGTTCTATGCACGAATATGTCTTGCTGGTTGTCACACCTTGTTATAAAACCATAATTTTGCTTAACATTATACCATTTTACTATCCCTAAGGTCTTAGTTGCTATGATCTTTTCCTTTTTCCGAGTGGCTGCTGTTTTCTGTCTTGCTGCGTCTTTGCTCTCTCCTTCGGTCGCTCCCGTGTTGGAATTGTCGGAGCTGCTCGGGCCTGCGCGCTCTTCCCGGGGTCGCGTTCGGGGCTGCGCGGGCCGGGCCGGGCCGTGCCGCTCAGTTCTCCGTGCGTCGCCTCCTCTGGTCGCAGCTTCGCTGCCGCTGCCGGGCGCTGCACCCACGTCTCGGCCGGGCCCCCGAGCGATGACCCCCCCCGCGCTCCGCTCCAGCGCGCGTCTCGGCCGGGCGTGGCTCTGTTCCACCGCCATCGCCGCCAGCCGCCGCCCGCGTGCCGCCCCTCTCGGTCGGGCGTTCACGGGGCTCGCTCCACCACGCACTGCACAGGACCGGGCGGGCACTGCCGGGTCCCGCCGCTCCCGCCGCGCCTCGCTCCGCCACCGACACTGCGGCTCGCGTGGCTCCGCCCGCGTGCGGGAACTGCCTCGCTGCTGCTCGCAGAGCGCTCGGTGCACATGGCCTGGGCCGCACGGTCCCTGCGCCAGGCTTCCCTTCACCAGGACACAGCTGACATTGCTCAACAGTCTCGGTAACTAAATAATATTCACGAAAATATTCTTCCATCGGCATATATTTTGACTCCAGTATTAACTGTGTCCAAACGGTTTTCCAAAAGCCCTTGGTAAGAATTAAATCCCAAGAAACATAGAAAAAGTTCTTAAACAACCATGCCAGGAAGTGTTTCAGTTCTTTTTGAGCTTGAATCAAGCTAAAATTTACAAATCGTTGTTCAAGAATCATTTTAAGTTTAAGATAAATGTCCATATGCGGCTCTGAGAGCCAAGAGTCTTCCCACGGTTCCTCCATAGTTTAGATATGGAATAGCAAAGCAAAACCAAGAAGAGGAATCCAAAGTTTCCAGGGTTTACTCACACAAATCAGTCGCTTAGGGATCGGGGATCGTTCTGCTCACAAATCTCCACCATTTGTTGCAGTGGGGATACTGCAACACGCATATATCAAACCAGGAGTCCCGTGGAAAGGAAATATATATGGACAGACAGATTCTTGATAGCTGTTTCAGAGATGTTTATTTCTCCAGCCGCATGGCCGGAGCTCTGCCCAGGAACTGTTCCAGTCACGGGACCAAGGGTCCTTCTGCCCGCGCAGGGAACACAAACCAACCAATGGGAACGAGGCTGAGCAGGGGCAGGGAAGCCCCGTGTCTGTGCCCTCAGGGCCCCTCTCCCAGGGCTACACGGCGGGAGAGGGACCCCAACACTCTGGGATTTAAGCAACTGGTTAACTGCTTTGCTGCACTGCAAGGTATTTATTGTTTGCTATTGAACCTTTGAGTAACAAAGGAGACATAGAAGAAAATAGATCTTTAAGGTGCTGTCTGAAGCCTGTGCTAGTTTTTGTAATAGGTATAGGAGGACTTGATATAGTAAAAATAAGCATAGGACTTTGGACATAGATATAGTAATTTAAATTAAAGAGATGATCCCTGAAGATGGGAGCTCTAAAATCTGTCATTTGCTTTGTCCTTGCTGAGCCAGAGAGATTGTGATTATGATGTACTAATTACTACTAAAGAATTTGCTTTATTGGTGCTCACATTTGCTTTATTGATATTAATGAAAGTGTTAAACTTATACCACGAAGTTTCTGATGTAGAGAAATATAGCATTTCCTAGAATAACTTCAATAACTTTCATGGGACTCTTTAGAAGGACAAAACACATTAAAAAGCAAGCGAATCTTTGTCTAACAGTCAAGACAAATAGCTTGATCTTTAAAATTGATGGGCAGTAACAGCTCCTGAAGCCAGTGGAAGCTGTCATTATTCTGCACTGTGCCAGTTCAGACCCTATATTTGTCTTTGCTTCCCTATCTATGGAGATGATAACACCTATTCACCTATCTGGGATGACTGACATCAAAATCAACTCTCTGAAACTGAACAGTAAGATTCCAGGGTAGATTAAAAGCCTGCCAGTTCAGTATACTCAGAAATATATGAACTGTTTGCTTTTAAAAATATATATCTGATTATTCTGATTATTAAAAATATCTGATTATTAACACTTTGCATTTTAATGGGAACCATAACAATAGGAACTGAAATAGCTTCTGAATATATTTGATTTGAAGCAAAAGAATCACAGCAACATAACAAGAGAATTCCGTTAAATATAATTTCACCCAGTAAGACATTAAAGAATCCTAGTTGTGAAAATAAACAGGTGTTTAAGATACTATAAAAAGGGACTTAACATCTGGAGAACTCGTACTCAATTTACAGGCTAAATATAATCTAGTCTCTCATTTTCCACATGTATCTGATTATGTCCACAGTATCAGTCAGAAATTCAATGGAAATAGTGAAAAATTAAGCACTCCTTGACTATTTCACTGGGGAGAGTGAATGTTGGGTCCCAGTACCAGCTGTGAAAATTAAATACTTTGACAAGCAATATTCCTCTTAAGGACTCTAAAGGAAAAAAAGGTTAAATAGTAGGATGTACTGATATTACTAAGAGGGTATTGTGAAAAAATATCTTTTCCAGCTGATTCATAGAGACAAATTTGGAGATGAGGCATGACTAGAGATTGAGGGGGGTGATAGGGAATTTAGCTTTGACAAAGGAGTTGTTTCTGGCCTTTTTTACACTTTACTTGCTCACATATAAGTTATGTTGTGGATAACGTAACCCTCTGGATAGGGGCTGTTCCCCCAATAGTGCAGAATAAGAAAGGAGCATGTTGTAAAGAGGCTTTTTATCCTAATGAACAGAAACACTGTGAAAATGCCACCTGATTACTTTGGAAAAGGTTAAGAAATTCCTTTGGACCCCAGTGGTAGGCCAACGTGCATGGTAGGCCACAGGACATGTGAACTGGCAGCAGTCATCAAGGAAGCTGCTATTGTCACTCTTTTATCTATAACAAAGGTCTTACCAACATCCTTGATAATGTAATAGAAAAACCTCCAAATTTCATTGATCAGTTGGCAAACTCTTCTGAGACTGATGTAACCAGTCACAGTCTTTATCTGAAAGCCTAGGGGGGAAAATAATAAAATAATTACAAAAATATGCAGACTGTTGGAGCAAAGATATCTTTCTGCCAAGCATTTGCTTCAAAGTAACTTTCAGTGATGTCTATTTTGAGTGCTAAAACCCAGGATGGAATTTTAAGGGAAGAGATTTACCACAGTTATACACTGTTTAAGTTGAACAGGTAATACTTTCTCTTTGCTGAAGTTAGTGATTGTGCTATTGATTTCACTGGGCCCACATTTAATTTAATAATGCTTTAGAGCAGCTTTGAACCTGTACTGGGTGCATTTAAACTTTTATTCTCTCATGGTTTTAGTTAAGAGGTGGTGACAGTTCCTTCATGCAATGACTCCTTGACTAGATCTTTCAAAAAATTTTCCTGAGTCTTCTTGAATTTTGTTTATAATATAAAAGCTATAAATCACTTTTATAGAAAATTTATTGTCTTGAAAATTCATAAAGCCAGGCAGGAAAACAAAAAGTGTTTCCATTTGCAATACCTTTAAGGGAGAAAGGTTTTTTGTTGGTTTTTTTCCCCTCCAAAACTTCATTGACCTATAACAGCATTGGTGCCCTTCTAAATTGTTGTCACAATTCCTGTAGCTGTATAGGTCTGAATTATGAATTCCCTTGCTGCTCTGGCTCACTTCTCTCTGAGCTCAGAGCTGTGTATTCAAACACAAACTTTTGCATATATAGTCACTCATAAAAACACAATCTAGAGATAATGATGTGTAAGGTAATTGATTTATTCATATTCAATAGAGACTAAAGCTTATAAATCAACTTTACATTCTATAGGAGTGAACTGAATAAAAGTGACACATATATTAATAATAAATTTTTGAATTATGCAGTTTTTCTAGTGAAATTTATTTTCACTGAGCAGACGACAAGTTGACATAACAAAAAAAATTGTTTTCCATCATGATTATATCAATAGATATAATCTTCTAACATTCTGTATTTTTATGTCAGTCCATGCAGATCAGCCACATACTGAGATCTGAAATGTTTGCTACATGGGATCTTGTAATTTAGAACAAGGCAAAACATAACTCAAGAATTTTGCCCTGCATATATTTTTCATTAAAGGCACTTCTTTTCATAATACCTTGAAAAATTCTAATTCTGTGATGTTCAGCAGCAGTCTTCTGAAGCCATGTGCATCCTTCTAAATCTTCATATTGCCATGCTCTAGGCACATGTTAAGGTTCAAGCACGGAGTATCCTGGTGTCAATGTAGCTCTTGCCCCACAAAAAACGGCAGTTGAAAACAAAAGCCTAAAGAAGCAGAGAAAACAGCTGTTTGAGGAGATGGAGACATCAATAGAAGGAGCTTATCTAAAATTAGAGCCAGATGCCTCACTAAGCCCTAAATAACACTTTATTTTATGCAGCCTTTGTTTACCAGATCTCTTCTCTGCATTAATCATAAGAATGTACCTCTGGTTCAGAATAAATGGTACCCAAAGCTAGCAGAGCACACCCTTATTTTCTTTCTCAGTGTAAAATTAATCTCAAGGTGTTAGAGAAGCACATTAATTTAAATGAGTGACTTTAGGAGCAGCATAACTCAGAGTGCACCTTCTTTTTCCCACCTGCCTATCCGCCCTGTCTGCTCACCATTCTTAAAGAGAATCAGACACCTCAAGTTTTAAAACTCGACAAAAATCCATCACAGTCTGGTGACATCTGTTTTATTACATAATTGGAACTGTTTTATGAGCTCTCCAACATTGCATCTGAAATTATAACAACAACTTCACTTCCTCTTCTTTGTGTGGAAGCCAACCTTTGATGCACGTAGCTGGAAGGTAGATTTATACTGTTTAAATAAAAATTATTCTGGTTAGGAATGTTTTGACTCAGGTTCCCTGCCCTGCTCCTCCTTCCCACAGAGGCCAATACTATTGTTTTGGAACTGAAATCCTTAATGAGAAGTGTTTGTTTCAGTGAAACTCAAACAGATCCAGAAAGCCACACAGACCTAAAACTCTCATCTCCAAAAACCCAGTTGCAACAGGATTGCATCTCAGAGCATATTAGAATGACTGATTTATTCTCTAAGATTCTTTAGGTGAGACATCCATTATGCCTGGGAGACTGACACTGCAGTCTAATGACTCTTAACCAGAACCACTTCTTTGCTAAATACAAGAGGAAATCTTGAACTTGGGCCATTCATATCTTAGAAAGCCCTTTGGCCACCTCCAATGAATTGGACGATGCTGAGAGCACCTCCCTGTTTCAGAAGTCAAAGGAAATGACAACATTACAATTATCTGATTTTATATTTGATCATGAAAAATAAAAAGCAGCTGAATGGGAATCTGAAGATGGAACTGGAGTGCAACGGAGAAAAAAATAGTAGAGTGCACAGTTCTTAACTCAAAAAAAGAGCTAATTATATAATAAGGGTAATGAGCTCCCAAAGTAGGCTTCGAGGAGACTCTGGGGACTGTTGGTAGAATCCCTCTGGAAAATAAAAATCTAAGTAAATAAACAGAAATTAGAAGAACTGGAAATTGCTGATAAATTGGTAGAAAGTTCCAACAGGATAAAATTAAATAGAATGATAGCAATGAAACCTTTCCCTTGTAATAGCAAATATAAACTGCAGAATGTAACCTGGGCAGAGTAGTATAGGAGGGAGGATCTGGGATGGGGGAATTCTATTTAAGTGACAAACTGAACCCAGTTTAGTACCGGGCCACTGGGGCCCTCACTGCAGAAGAGACAACGGAACCATTTCAGATAAGGTAAATTGCCAGAGGGAAGCTGCTGTTGGGCAGCACTGACCAGGGAGACTGAGCCACACACAATGATTTACCAAAAGAGGTGACAAACTTGAGAGAATCCAGTGCAATGAAACAAGAGGGCTGAGGATTTTGTAAACCCTGGACTCACTGAGATAAGGATAAATAGTGTTAAAAGGCAATGATACAGATATAGTTATTTGTTCACCAATTATTTTCAGGCAATTATGTGTGATGAAAAATATAAATAGCGTTAAGCACTGGCAGAGCAGCAATGTTTCTGAAGGTCTGATGAACAGGTTAGATGAAAATAGCTAAAGATACCTCAGATATATCTTGTCCCACCATTAAGCTGAGAGCAGAGGGGACAAGACCTGAAATTCATCTCCCTCCAGCCTTACTTTTCCACATGTCTGTGCCCTCATGCTTCTCTGGTTTGTCTGCTGAGGAGGTGGCAGTTTGATGGTGAGCAGAAGTGTTAGGACAGAAAGTGTTAACAAACCAGACAGAAGAAGAGGAAGGAAAAGCGTCAAACTCATTCTTCACAGTTATGCTCATCACTTTTTCAAACAAGGACACGGTGCTATTTTTAGCAAAGTTCCTGGAAACACAACATGATGAATATTCATTATCCACAGCAAAAGATGCAAGATGGTGAGCAACATTGTTCAAATCTGTCTTTTCTTTCACAAAATGGACGAGCCTCAAAGCTGTATATATCAAGCACTTGAATTTGCTCGTGCAGTATTCTGCAGTTAGAGGTGGCCGGACAACTTCCAGCAAATGATGTCTCTCAAAAAAAAAAAAAAAACCCAACAAAAAAAAACCGTGTTAATCATTCAAAGTACATTTTTGTTCAAGATCTAACGGGTCCATGACTCCATGACTTTGCTGTTTTCCTGATGACTTGTCTGCCACCTCAGCTGCTAAACTAGGAAGACCTGGTCAAGGACTCCACAAGGGCATCCAAGTTTCTTGTGTTTCAGGATGCAGGTGGCCCAGACTGGAGGCCAATCATGCACTGGACTTCCCTGTGAAGCCGAGTTAATTTCCCTTCGCTGCTGGACACTTTCATCAAGATTCTTCATCAACTTTCCATTGCTTTCAAGGGAAATTAAAAATTTCCATGAGAAGAGAAGTCACTAGAAACTTTGAAGATTTCCATATGGAAAACAATTTCTTTATCTTCATAAATGGGCTTGAACTACAGATACTAGAAAGCAGGGACACAAAGGAAATAATAAAATAGGTGCCTAAGGGATCAGCACTCATACTATGTAAAGCATGAGGAAGTAGTTCTTCTTTGAGGGGGGAGAAAAACTTTGTGAGCACACAATTAAATAACTTTGTATGTGTATAGGGACTAATCTGACTTTCTGAGGCCATCTAGCATCTGCTCGAGGACAAGCTTCCCAAGTGCTCTCCTAGTTGACGATCATTTAAAATAGATTTTGTGCACATAAGACTGATACTGAGTTCACAGCAGCACATCTCATGATTCAATGTGGCAAACAGCCAGATGAAGATCACAGCCTCACTGACAAGTCTCATTCTTCTCAGTCCTATTTCAGAGTTCACAGCTACCTGAAATGGATTGCTTTGCATTCAAAATAGCCTGCTGTGTAGCACTGCATACCTTTGAAAACCTGCATTATTTTTAGAATCATAACTAAAATGCAGAATGAACTACCAGATGGCCCAACTCATCTTTCTTTGTAGTCATGGCATGATGGTGACATTTCAGATTAGTGATGTCTGCCAAATGGCTTTGGATATTTTATCTTCCTAAAAGGTCTTGCTGCCATATTCTGCATTAAATCTCACGAGTGAATATTTTAAGTTTGGTGGGAATTCAATAGGAGCAAGAGTCATCATGGCATTTTTAGGGAAACCCAATCTGTGAAGACCAACAGGCTGTGAATGTTCTATAGTTTTTTCAGTGCTGCACATACGCTCTCGTACTTCATGCGTATTTTCCCCTCAGATCTACCAAAGCTACATCACACTGCTTTGCATGCTTCTTGATGACTTGTTCAAAAACAAGCAATGAGGTTCATTTTGAGGAAAACTGAACTATCCTTCAGGTTGCCCAGTTTGTATTTCACCTCACTCCTTGATGGGTTATGTCTACACCAGGAAATTCAAGCATTCCCAGGAACATCTAAAACATTTGTTTAACTGCTAGAACACTCCCAGACACCCTTTGGCACATTTTATGCCTCCAAAGCTTCTCCTGGAAATGGCTGAGGAGTTCATATACACCACAGGCCTTTCCAATAGGGAATCAGTACACAGCTGCTCCTTTTTGATGGGATGGGTTAATTTACTGGCCCAGATGTAAGGCATTCTGTGGCAGTTGGCTTGAGTACTTGGGAATGCTCATGGCACGCCTAATGGATGTATAGACACATCCATAAGGAATAAAGTTAAACAAACAATCAAAGGGTCAAAATATTCACCAGGCACCAAGAAGGTGGAATGACCAGAACTAGGCAAGAGCATGAGGGAAGGTACTATTCAGTCAGATTTTGTCACACACACACATGCATGTATCTGTGTCACAGAAAGCCTTAACTGCTTAGATGAGGTATCTCCACTCTTCCAGTATAGCAGTCTTAACTCTGTTTTGCTATTAAAAATGAAAAGTTATACAACCTATTGCTATTACAGAAGTTATTTATCTCTCACTTGCCAAGATCTTTTTTCTACTATTTGTTTAGGTGTTGTTTCCTCCTATAGTACAGAAGAATTGCCCAGATCCACTCAGCTGAAAGTAATCAAATTATGTACAATAAGAGAGTCAGAAAATGTAAATAAATTCTGTGCTATAAATAACTCATACATGGTAACAGGAGAAAAAAAAAAAAAAATGAAAATGAAAGGAAGGTTTTAGGTACCCCCCAAACAAGGTGAGTCAAGAATTATCACCAATATTTATTCCTAGCTGTGCTACAGATTTTCTTGTACCTCAGAAGGTTATTCAACAGTCTTGGATTTTCTGTCTCCCATATAAGCACATTGATACTGATATCACTTAGAAGAAGCTTTGGAGCTTGAAAGCATTCACATTTTTTAATTACTTTATCTGCAGGTGAAAAGATCCATAAGGGTGCAAAATATTATTTCAGAATCTGAAACGGCTTTTGAGTTCTGCTCAACCATATCTTGATATGCAAAAAGACAAGAAATTAATGACAGGAAAATGCACCTGACACTCCATGTGGCACAGTAGTAATGACTATTTTATTAGCAAAAGGAATGAGTCAAAAGGTAAAGAAAAATTGTATACCCAGTTTGCATGCTTGTATTTATACTGCTGGCATGATTTCAAATGAGAACATTGTCCTAAGTAAAGGTGAATATGAAGATATTTAATTTAATTTAGAGTCAGGCAGAAGCAGAGAAGGTATATGGTTTGAAACCCACTCCTTTATTTTTCCCCCATGAAAAACTCCTGATTTGATTTATAAATATCTGTAATTCACATAAAACAGAGATTTCTTAACACATGCGATCTAAGAGAAAGGCAGCACTCAGAGAAAGACACATTTCCTTTTGTATTCCAAAAAGCTGCTGTCTTTTGAGCCATTATTCCACCCAGGCCCTAGCAGCTGTATACACTA
This sequence comes from Corvus hawaiiensis, assembly GCF_020740725.1. NCBI lineage: Eukaryota > Metazoa > Chordata > Aves > Passeriformes > Corvidae > Corvus > Corvus hawaiiensis. Next base: position 11,663,178 of record NC_063218.1, read on the forward strand.
TATTTTAAAGTCATTTCTAAGAGCTCCATACAGTAGGAAAAGCATCTGTCCCTGTCAAAAGTTCAGATGGATAGACTGTGAGGTGTAAAGTGGATTTGTGTCCTTATTCTTTGTTATGTAGAAGCCCATAGATCATCTCTAATTATTAGACCTCTGTAGTGGTTTGGTCCAAAATACTCATTACTGTTTATCTGCTGTGAGATAAGAATTAGGAGAAATGCAAAACAGGCACCAAACTTGAAAGAATATAAAGAAGTTTATTAACAGACCTAAAAGAAGAAAAAAAATTATACCACCTTCAGAACTCTCCTCCTCCCCCCACCTTCCTCCCTTCTCCCACTGACAATGTAAAAAGACAACCCTTAAGATGTTCAGTCTGTTCACCACTTCCATAATAACCTTGTTCAGTCCATTTAGAAAGAGAAGTCTCTTCTTGCTCATGCTATGAAAACATTATCACAACGAGACAGCCGCCCACTTCCAAATATTGTTCAGTCCATTTAGGAAGAGGAGTCTCTCTGCCTGCGTGTGAGTCCTTTCCCCCGACTTGCAGCTTTTCCCGCAACTGCTTTCGAGGGTCCACTCTTGAAGTTTTTTGGGGTACAATTTTAAGGTTGAGCCGTTCAGAAACAAAAACAGAGGCCCTTCTCCTTCCCTGGGAGCAAAGGGTCTTCATCATCTTCATCTTTAGGACTATCTCTGGGAGCATCTCTAGGGACTGAGGTTTCTCCTTTCCCGTTTGGAGCAAAAGTCCTCATCTGGTTCATCTCTCCCTGTCCAAACTTCTCATGAAATTACAGCTGCGTCAGCATCTGCCTATCTCAGCGCAGGTGCTTTTGCTCACGAGTTGAACACTCCACCCCCCATATCTTCATGAAATTACAACAGGATACTCTGATATATCATAGCTTCACAAGAGAATTTCAGCTTTAAGCATCTCCTCTCTCTCTTCCCTCAGGTTTTCAGCTCTTCACAGCATTAAAAGGGTTAATCTCACCTCGGCCTTGCAGCTTTGCAGCTGGAATGTTGAATTTTTCTTATCGCAGTGGAGAGGGGGGAGAGCCGAGCCGCTCCGGCTGCCCACGGCAAGGCAGTGGGGGGGGTTCCACGGCTGGAACAGGTCCATGGCTTCAGGATGGCCGTGGCCCGGCCCGGCCTGGCCCAAGCAGGGCCTGGCCGGGCCCGCTGGCCCCCACACGGGCCCCGCAGCCACCTGTGCCAGCGCCGGAAACGAGAGAGAGCTTGGGGGGGAGTTTGCCTATTCTTAAATGTGGATCACAGAGGTGATCACAACTTTAAGTGGCTTAGAGAATTGTCCATATTCAAACTGGCCAGCTGATAGGTTCTTTCAGTTCCCAGAGGAAACTGTAAGCACCCCTTAGCAAGGACGTCCCTTCCGGGACTATGCTTGCTAACCTATGACAACCTCTTAGCCTTCAATTGTTTTGGATAGATTTGGATTATTCTGTTGACTGGCTTGTAGTCAAAAGATACATGTAGTTATAAGCTATTAAATTCATGAAATGAGTCATTCCACACAAGGAAGTAGCTGAGTGTTATGAGATAATTTGGCACAGAAATACAGATGAGTCCAATTTGTAGCAAACCTACAAATCCAGGTAACACTGAACTCTACTTGCATAGACAGGAACTGGAACGTTTGACAAAACAAAATTTTTTAACTTGACTGCCCAAGTAAGCTGACATAAACTGGCATAACAACTCCAGCAAATATTTTGTTATGATGGTGTAACCCACCAATGTGCTCCCTTTCCCACAGACCACACAGATTTTACTGTTCCAGCACTGTCTGGCCTGTGCCATGCAGGTTTGCAAACCATAAAATTGAACCTTTCTTTCTGTCTAGGCAAACTGTAGAGTTCAGGTGCTTCAATTCTCATGCATTTAAGAAGAAAATTTGCCTCTTATCAAAATTACTGTGATCATCTTTGGAGCTATGAGCTCTTTGCAATGCACTCAGAACACTTGGCGTATTTCTTCAGAAAAATGAAATGCTTATTGTAGAAGTAATTAACACAATACAATTCGAACAAAGATTGAAGCAATCAGAGAAGATCTAGTGAGTTTGTCTTTAATGGCCAGGTAACTTAGCTTACACCTGGCCTGTAAGCAAAGGGCCTTGTAGTCATCTTTGCAGCTTTATCAGCAGCTGGCAAACCTCAGGCAGTCGATGATATGTGCCTTTGCCTGTTTTTCTGTTGTGTGTCTCCTGACAACATGAATGCTTTGTACCAAGGAGCATCACTGCTGAACTCATTTAGCACCTAGTAGTTATTCTCTCTCCTTAAAGTTATTTTGTATGACTATGCCTTTGGCAAGGAAGGAGGTGTTTCTCCTCTATGGGATCCTTTGTTCTTTTCATCAAACTCATAGGAAGGGATTTGCAAGGGACACTCAGCGACTTCATGTGCTTCCGAGGCCACAGTTTGTAGTAGTAAGACCTGCATTGTGGAGACAGAATTAAGTCCACTTCCTAGGAAGAAATGATATATGCTTCATCTGGAAAAAATCTGCCTGGGTGGTACAGAAATATTCAGAGCAATCAAGAGGACTCACTCAAGAGCACTTCTTCTTGTACAGAATTATTAAGATGAATTCTGTTAGCCAGAAAATTAAATCCTGTTATTGAAATCCATATGAAACTTTTATGAAGAATTTGAAGGAAAAGACATTAATAAGTATTTTGACTGAGAATTATTAAAGGTTCATTTCATTTTTACAAGTACACAGGAAGCATCTGAATTTTAAAGTGTTTCATTTACTCATTTACTGCAAGCAGGTCTGAGGCTCTTATTTTACTCTTGAAGTAGATGACTGGTACAGCAGGTTCCTTTCCTTATATTGGAAGGAGCTACTGAGCTCAGTGTACTTCACTTTCCTTGAATGGTCACACCAGCAATTTGTGCAGGCAGGTCATTAGCATATCATAACACCACACTGCAATGTTTATGGATGAGATACTATCATTAAAGTATGTGCAGTTCTTGTGCAAAAATCCAGGAACTCTGAAGGTTTTAGCTCTAACACAGCATCCAGAAAGAAGCAAGGGAGAAGTTGGCGATGAAAAATCCAGATCTCATAATAGATTAAGGGGTCCAGATGGGAAGGCCACCAATTACAGCACTCTTCCTGTAGCCTTCTTTTCCAACCTAGCACGGTTGTACCCATTATCTAGTATATGTCTTCTTTTGAAAAAGAAAAAAGTAAATCTAGTAATTGGTATTGTCAATATGTGAAAACCCAGTTAAAGATGTCTAGTTGAGTGTATTCATGGGCTAGGGGTAAAGGCTCCAAGGAGAAGGATCTGAGGAAGGCTGACCTTGTGGGGAGAGGAGACCTGAGAAAGAAGAAAAAGTTGGGATGAATGTTGGGATATAGCTGATTCTAGGGCAGGAAGGAGGAGTCTGTGATGGCATGAAGGAAGGGGCTTGTCAAAGGGTTGAAATGAGCCAGAGTCTCCTTAGACCAGAGGAGCTGGGAACTAGGGTTAGATCATATCTCAGCTTGAGTGGTAGGTCACACCCCATACACAATATAGCCCAACTCCCACCTTGCCCTTCTCACCCAGCAACAGTGTGTGCATCAATACCAACCTCCTGTTCCATATTCTTTACAGTTGGAAATTCAGCAAGCCCACAAGTCATTAATGGATTTTCTTGTGGTAAAGGCACAATGAGACACTCCCATTTAAATGAAATTATGCTGTTGTTACTATTGCACTTGCCTGGTAAGAGACAAGTTTAGCAAAACCATAAAGGGTATCCTTGAAAGTGTTTTGAATGAAAACATAACTCATTCTTGAAAAAAACGATGATCAAAGTTTGAAAGTACACACAAATTGTAGCACTGGAACACTGGAATCAAGCTTTCTTTCTTACTTACTTTTTTTTTTTAATCTTACAAAAATAGGGACTGACTGAAAAAGTTGCATCTGGAAGTGATTTCTCTCAATTATTTTTTCTAAGTGTTCAGTTTTTAGCTTGGACCCAGCTGATGAATTATGCATGTTCTAAATAACAGAATTACAATGGAGCTGCCTGACTAGACAGATGATGGTGGAGAATGGGGGCAGGAAAGCAAAGGTTAAAATTAATATCTGAGGACAAGGATAAGTAATTAAAAAATCATCTAAAAATATGCATAAATACAATAATTGGAGGGGGGAAGAAAAAACTATGGAAGTCATGAAATATGGAAAAAGAAAAAAGATCACACAATTTACAGCTCCCTTAGGAATCCTGAATATTAATTGATCACAATAGCAATAAACTGTAAGTTTTAAAATACTTGTTTCTTGACTCTCTGCCAACAGAAATTTAGTGACATGAACCCACCATCTTTCAGAGATCTCCAGAGATGAAAAGACTATAGATGTGCATAAAGTGGCCTAGATTAATATGATGACACTTCAAAAGCACAAGTTGGAATACTCCCCATTTCATCTTGAGTTGTGAATAATTCATCACTTTAAAACATGGGAGTTTTAAAACTTAGATGCAGACTTAGATGCATAATTATTGAATTTCCTTTGATCCACATTGTTTGTTTAATCAGTTACCTAACATTAGGAAGTATGCCTTGTAATAATTGTAGTTTGAGTTTTCTTATATAATAGAAAAGAGAAGGGGGGAACGAAAATATTTGAAAACAATACTAAAGCATCCAAAGCCATTTTTACAAATATTTTTAATCAGTTCTGTGTGTAAAGTCTTTGGGTTTTCTACATAGGGGATAAGTGGAAGTTAGGTCTTCATGATCCAGTTCAATGTGGCATTCTAGCTTTGATTAAATCTTTGATTACAGCTGCCAAACTTGGATGACAAATTTATCTAGAGAAGGTAGAACTGTAGAAGCTACATACACCACAGAAAAAATACAGGCATTGTATTTTCTTGAAGTTCCATTATCTATTTTGGTACAGTATAAATGAATGGTTTAGCTTGTTGCAACGATGGTAATTATACTAAACATGTACACTTATCTCTATAAAGAAAATATTTTAAGATATTATTTAAGCCAAATGAAATTTGGTAAATGATCTTTCTTTTGTGTTATTATCCTGCACTGTTCCTGTCAACTCTATAATAGAAGATGGCTTCTAGCCCAGATAAACTATTTATAGTCAAATGGCTTTAAGTATGCTTAATTACAAACTGAGATTTGTTAATTTTCCCAAACAGATCAGTTTCACAACTTAGAAAAACATGGCTCACCATCTTTAGGTGTGAGGCATGATTATGACTTGAAGACATTTCCTACTCCTGAGAACAAAACAAAGCTACCTCTGAAATCTTTCCAGTGCTCAACAGTAGCACAGCAAGGGCAGCTCCATGACCCAACAGGGAGCAGAATGCACAGCTGTACTGTCCAAGCTGTCTGCAGGCCTTAGAAAAGATGGCTATAATCCTATCTCCTCCTGTATCTCATCCAGCTAATGCACGAGAGATGGTAGCCCGGGAGTCCCAGTTATTTGCCTGCACACATGACGGCTGTAATTAGGCCTGGAGAGGAGCGGAGTCTAAATAAGTAAAATTATAATTATAGCATATTAAGCATACCTTAAATGAAGACTAACCTCTTTTTGGCCCATAATATTTTTTTCCCCGTCAGCTTTTAGAAGTTGTCCATTTAAAATCAGCTGAAAAAGATGCATTTACAGACATTCGAGTCAAGAACAGCTGTTCTACCTTTGCTCAGTCAGATCTAAATTGTTTAAGAGAGCATTAATGAATGAGGATATTCTTGACACTGGATGAAAGAAATGCAGCTATCCTGAAGAATGCATCTGCAGTGATCTCAGCTTCTGAAAAACACATTTCTGTTTCCTTTCAAATATACAATCTATTATCCCCAACCCATAAAACCTCATGGTTCACACTCAGCTACTTTAAAGGAGACAAACCTCTTATTCTTTAGAAATACTAGGAACCTATGTGAAATCCAGCTCCTCATAAAACCCATCAGTTTTGACAATATCTGTAAGAAAAGATCTGTAAGAGAGCAAGACTTCATCTGATGCTCCAGTGCAGAACACTTTGAAATCAGTGCAAAGTTTACATTGACTCAATGTCAATTTGGTGGTGGATCTATGATAATATAAAAGTTCTTGTAGTAGCAATGTGTGATCCCCAACAGACTGAATAAGCCCAGAACCCATTTTCACAGAGAATAAGGAGTTATCTTTCCCAGTCTTTGCCTGGACAATGGGTAGTAGCAGTGTTCAGTGAAACACCCTTCCATACTCTCCAACATGGAAAGCAGCAGCTGTGTCTACTCTTTACAGCAGCCTACCAGGATTTTCCTTCCACTGCCATGTTTTACAGCTCTTTGAACCCAACTAAGCTACTGGCATACACAGCATCCTGTGCACAGGCAGTGGGAGTTTTGTGGAAAAAAATTATACTTTGCCTTTGTTTTAAACTTGATATTTGAGTGTTTTATTTGCTATTTCCTATTACTGTGTTCTGAGAAACAGTGAATAGTATTCCCTACCCATCTCCTGTATGACATTATATCATATCTGCCTTCTGTCATATTTTTCAGGGAAAAGGTTCTAATCTATTCAGTCTCTCCTTATGCAGAAGCTCCCCATCACCCTTGCTGTCATTCTTTATTGCTTTTCATTTCCTCTGAAACCCGAGAGGGAGCAACTGCAAAGTTGCACATATTGTTCAAGATGCAGGTGCACTGTGAATTTGAATGGTGGCATAACCATATTTCTTGCTGACTTCCTTACTCCTTTCCTAGACTTTACTTTTTCGATCACCATTGAGTACTATGGTGATGTTTTCTGAGCACGAGCTGAAATCACTCTCAGACTCCTTCCTGTAATAGTGAGAGCTAATTTAGTGATATTTGCTGTGTATGTATATTTAGGGTTATTTTTCCCTGAAAGCTCAAATGGCTTTAATCAACACTGAATTTCCTCTGTTATTTTATTGCCCAGTCACCAGTGTAAGACTCCTCTTTCACAGCTGGATCCCCATTTGACTACGCTGAATAATTTTCTCTCGTCAGCAGGTTTTGCCACCTCACTTTTCATCTTTTTCCCAGGACACCAACAGACATGCAGAACAGCACAGGATCCCTGTGTGGTGTCTTTGATATCTTCCCTCCACTAATGTTCTATTCATTAAATTGCTACTAATCTAGAAAAGGACTTTCTCCTTTATCCCGTGATAAATTTGGGTTCTAAGAGGGTATTCAATAAGAAACATCAGTCAAATGCTTTTTGAAGATAGATACAGACATAAAAATTGAATATGCAAATATAAATCAACTGAATCTTAGTAACATTCTTCACCAAACTAATAGATTTGTGACACAAGACTTCTTTCAGAACTGACATACTAGTTCTTCCTCTATATGCCTAACAATACATCCATAAGTTTTCACATTTTTTCTGGGGTGGGGTTTTTGGAGGGCTTTTGTTTTTGTTAGGGTTTGATTGTTTGGGGGGGTTTTGGTTGGTTGGTTTGTTGGGGGGTGGTTTTTTTGGCTTTTCTGCTTTTTATTTGTTTGGGTTTGGTTTGCTTGTTGTTGATTTCCCCAAACACTAATTTGCCTGGTATGAACAGTAAATTTACTGTTTCAGATGCTATATTATTTATAATATATATAATTTAATTTAGATGCTATATGAATTTTTTTTTAAGTGGTGTCACTTTTGCTCCTTACTATTCCTTTGCACTGAAACCACTTAAAGACTGTGTTATACACCACACTCACTGACTGCAGCTTCACCTCTGAACTCTGCTGATATTTCATGGCAAACACCACATGATTTTGCTGATCCTGTTTTATTTACATTTTCATACGGTTTTTAGTTTCTATGTATTACTTTCTAATGAAGACTTACTATCATCTTGTTTCAGAAATTCCTTTTTAACAAAAGACAACTAATTTTATTTTCAACTTCCAGGACATTTGAAAAATTGGGGACCATCTCTTATCTTTTTGCATTCCTACAGACACTTGTCTTCTACTTACAGAAGGTCTCAAACCAGAGGCATGTGGTGTAAAAGGTCCACGTAGCCCCATTTACCACATGACAGGTGATGAAAGACTAAACGTCAGCAGTCCTTCCTGTCCTTCAGCAGGATTATCCCAGAAAAGTGATCAATAGAACAAAGTGGGCTCAACTTAGCAGTCAGCAACAGTTATCTTGAGCAGAACTGTAGACATCCTGTATGCTAGACAAAAAAGTAAAACACCCAGACAAGGGAATTTCAGATTCTCCATAGACAAAAAAAAACCTCAAGCAAACCAAAGAAGCACTGTGCAAAGTGACCAAATACTGGCATTTTTCTTAGGAAAGGCTGGACATCTGACTGGAGCAGATTCAAAAATCTTTTTCCTAAGAAAGCCTTAGCAGGGAATCAGTGACAGACCAGCCACTGGCAGTCAGAAATTGCCAAGCCACAAAGCCACAAAATAACATAAGCTGGAAGGGATGTCCAGCAGGTCTCTGATCCAGCATTTGCTCAAAGCAGAGGCACCATCAAGGTTAAATCAGGCGGCTGATGGCTGCATCAAGGTAGATTTGAATCTCTCCAAGGATGGAGTTTCCACAGCCTCTGGCTTCATATTCCAGGTTTGGGCCACCTGACATGGGGCTTTTTTGCCACTAATACCAAAAAAAATTCTCTTCCTGCCTAAAGCCTCTGGCGAGGTGGCAGACGTTTCAGTGTGGAAGGGGCAGGGAGCAGCTGAGAAGAGGTGAGCCCACGTTTGCCTGTCTGTGCCATCTCCCTGGCTGTGGAGGCACCACTGCCCCTCGTTCTGCTGGTGCAGGTCCTGGTAAATCAGAGTGTCAGAGAGGAAAAGCTCAACTACTTTAGCTCTGGCTGAGCAGGCACCTCCTGTCAGCAGCACAGCTCACCCACCATGGCTGGGCACCCTCTAACTGAGGGCACCACTCATCATTAAATGTCCTCACACTGCCTTCTTCCCTCCCCATCCCCCAGGAATTTTGGCATCAAACCTCCTTCAGAGATAAGGCTTAAATTCCTGACTATTAAAGATGACATTATCCATGCAGATGAAAACTGGCTAAACGTCAACTGGTTAGTAAAGAAGCTGTTGAGACCTTCAGGCAAAATTCCTGTTCCTGGCATCCAATTCTGTTATGTAAAATTTAAAAAAAGGAAATTTAAAATAATACAGGAATGCCTCCTCAGGCCACCACCTTGTGTTCTCCCTCTTCTTACAGCCAGTCACTCCCACATTCTGCCTCCCCTGCTGGAGTCCAGACATCCATTTCCCTGTACCCAAAGGCTCTGACAGCCTGGAGTCATAGGAGAATCCTGTCGGAGATAATTTTTTGCTGACCCAATTCAGTTTCTAAGGTAAGGAAGGTATTACATATACCTGAGCAACTCTGTTGTTTACTGCAAAGCCAATATCTTTCAGTTTGCACAATTGTCACAGTAAATAAAAAGATCTAAATAAAAGTGTCTTAGAGGCTTTAAAAATCCAAGAAATTATGCACAGATTTTCTGTTTACCAAATTTACTAACCATTTAAAGAACCATCACACCAAAGACAGCTTTCAGATACATAGCAGTAGGGGAAAGGAGTAAGAAAGTATAAAAAGATCCAGACAAAAAAGCAGATTATACACATGAAAATTAAACTGAAAGTGAAAATTTCTTGTTTGAAGTCAGTCCCTGGACAACACAGACTGCACAGACTGAACAGTCTGCATGATTTCAAGGCTTCACTCTAAATATTATTTTGTCAGTTAAGAGAAAAAAAAACAAACTGACAAAGTACTTGAGAACACTATGCAGCCTCTGATACATTCTGGAAAAATTTTTCAAGCAGGGTGGTAAAGAAATTCAAACCATGCTGAGAAAATACCTTTGTGCTGTACAAAAAGAATCTTTATTAGTAAGAGACTTTCAGCTCTGAAAGTCAGGCTTTCAGGATCAATCAAAGTTCCCACGGAGAACAGTCAAAAATGTGCTTTGAAGAGGTGTTTGTTATTTACTAGTTTTTGTAAGAGTCAGCTCAAGAAGTAACAGACATTTCTTCATCCGATTGCAACTGGACAGGAGCTAGAAAAGTAGTTGGGGAAAAATTTTGATGATTCTCAAGTCAACCTTTAGCCATCTCTTGTCAGGTTTTTTTCGGTTTTTATTTCTGTCCAGCTTTGAACATGCTGTTCCATCCAAAAACTTGCTCTCCACATACTTTGTTACTAAGCATTTATGCAAATTATCTTAAAATAATGAGGAGATTTAATGCACTGTAACTCGTATTAAGATAGAGAGACATTCTCAGCAGTTCTTGCAAGAAAGAACTCCTAAAAGAGGGCAAAAATATAAATTACAAAGCATGGATAACAGAAAATAATCTCAGTAGTACAGCAGCCAAAGACAGATAAACAAGAACAACCATCACAGTGTGATATACAAGATGTTCATTACTCATGACTCTGAGCAATAGCAGATCACTTTGCATATTTATTAATTCTTGTATTACAATGCTGGCAATAAAGTGTGGTCTTTGTCATGAAATGCTAGATATAAAAAAGCAGGTAGAATAAATTAGTTTAGGCTCTGTACATGACTAGAAACTGTGTAGCAGCAATAAATAAATTGGTGCTTGAGGGACATTCATTTATTTTCATGCACAATTCTGTTGTGTTCATGTCACAATAACTCTTCATTTGGACAGGTGAGTAGCTGTAGCTGAGGGAAATGTGTAACACCAAATGCCATGAACACTAGGGTATACACTGATGGGCAGAAAAGGTGTAAGTGAATGTTTATTTAATTCATGTCCCCTGAAACCACATTATAGCCCAATGTATTTCCAGGACATGGAGGTTGGAATGATGTACTAATGTGGGTCTCTGAAATCTGATGACAGCCTCCAGCCTCATCTCCTAATGAAAAGCCATTGGTAACTCTTCCCCCAAACATTTAAGCACAGAGACAGATCAGATGAAATACAGACTTCTAAAGCATCAGCATTGGGAACTGGTGCACATAATCAACAAAAAGCGCAACTGCTTAACTCAACCCTTGGATTATGGTTGTGTCCCCCTCTCCATGCCCATGACTGACTTTCTTCAGAAATTTGTAGTTCTTCCTCTTTTCCAAATGCCCCTTTGGTCAACAGGTTGCTTGCACCTTCAGTTTTCATTTATTAGAATAATAAAATTATTGAAACATTTAGGTTGGAAAATACCTCTAAGATCATCAAGTCTAACTGTTAACCCAGCAGTGCCAATTCCACCACTTAACCATGTCCCTGAGTGCCACATCTGCATGTCTTCTAGGGGGTGACTCAATCCCTTATCTCCCTGGGCAGCCTCTTCCAATGCTCGACAACAATTTCAGTGAAAATGTTTTCTGACGATCCAATGTAAACCTGCCCTAGCACAACTTGAGTAAAACCTTCAAGCTTGACAACCTGACTAGCCAGTACACATCCATATGTACCCTACAGAGGAAACAGTGAATTACACTGATATAGCAGATCCATTAAAAATGAACATATGAAGACCAGGCAGCATCACAAATTCAGATCCCAGTCATATACAAATACTCTACACATTCAGATACATACGTTTTTAGAATACATTTTTGACCATAAAGAATATACAAAATCTCATTTGATGGAGGAGTTTGCATCAGGTGACCTTGAGAGATCCCTCATAGATCAAGCTGAGTACCAAAACAAAACAGAACCATACATATGAAGAAAAAACCAAAACTAAACAGACAAAGAAACACCATTCCAAAAAACCCCAAAACCACCAAATCCAAAAACCACCAAATCAAACCTCGCTATATCAGTGAATGATGCCTTTGCAGGAAGGTAAGTGTCAACCAACCAGCCATATCAAATATTTTGCTGTTCCAGCTTTGTACAAGCACATTGCTGTGGCTCAGTTAATATGGTAATTGTACAGCCCATGCATTCTCATCACACTAACCATTTTCAGGCCAAGAGTGGATGTATATAACCCTTCCTCTTTTCCACAGGTTGAAATGTCTGTAATTAGCCAGTCAATCAATTAAAGTTCTAATGGGGGAAAGCCAAAGGTCAAAGCAGAATATCATATTGGATGAAGCAGAGTAGTTTTATATGGTCAAGTGAGACACATTCCTGCTAAAATTAAACTGACATGCGCTAGCAAGGTATTCCTTGCCATCCCTGGCCCCCAATCCTTGACACACAAACAAATCTAGTCAGTGTTTGGAGTAAATTCCCACTATGACCTTGTTGTGTCCAGCTGAACATACATACCCACGAGTGGAGACAAGAACAGTGGCATTTATATGAGCAGAAATGAGAGACTTCAATTTATGGATCTAAGTGGGTGCAGGGAGGAAAACTGAACAGACCATTGGGCTGAAAGCTGGGAGCACTACTGAACCCTGTTCTGACACAAAGTGTCTGTCTTGGACAAGCTGCTGAAGTACCCTTCTGCTTTTATTTTCTCATTGCATTTCTCAGTCACACAAAGCTTCATAAGAGATGACTGTGCCATGCAGACACCAGTTAACTGCCCATGAAATGTCACAGTTTTGTCACAAACAGACCGCAGTGCAGCCCATGTGGAGCTCTGCCCTCCCTTCCCTGTGAGATGAGGTCAGGTCAGACTGATCTATGCAAGTTTTAATTCTGATGGATTCAGAATAAACATTTAATGTTATGCTACAAGAGGAGAGAAAAACTTTTGCAGTTGTGAAGATGAGTGTTTCCCCTTTTCCACAAATAGAAAAGGATCCTAATCCACACACAAGTTAGCTTCAACCCTGTGGCCCGTCAAGTTGTTTTGGGGTACGGTGTGTCACCAATTATTTGCTGTAATGTACCATTGTTGTAAATATATACATACATACATTTCAATTTAATCCATCTATTTAGATCCCCACAAAAGGCACTTCAGGGGCAGCAGCTTGTTCTTGAATGTGCAGCACTTCATCACAGCTCCATTTCAGCCTGGATTGGGACTGAAAGGCCTCACTATTGGCCCAGCAAGATCTGTGAAAACACACAGCACCAGGAGCACTTTGCTTTCAGCAGCTGCTTTATCCAAAACCCCAAGCAATCACTAAATTCTGTTTTGCAGTGATTGAAACTCTCAGCTTAAATACTGTGCAATCAAACTACAGCACATTGATAGAGAAGATCAGGAGAAAGACAACTGCTGCTGCTACTACTCTAAACCTGCAAAAAACCTCCAGACACCGTAAACCAATGCTCTGTGAGTTTTTATACTTTTTTAAAATTTAGATAGGTCTTCTGAATCCATTGCCACTTTGATTTTTCTCCAGACTTTGTGTTCCTAACACAAAAAAACAGCCCTTCACCTCCTTTCTGACTATTGTCAGCTGAAAAACTCCTAAACACAGCTGGCTGTGGGTGGCAGCAGGAGGCTGAATTGGCAGAAAATTTCTGGCTCAATACTGTTGTCAGGAAAGGCAACTTGCTGAGGCTACTGATGGCAGTTTGTTGCATACTCTCAGGGCAAATTTCCTTGTCCCCTCTGTAACCAAAAAGAACAGGGTAATTCAGCAATAGTTAAATAAGCTACAGATCGTATTTGCTTCTTACCTATGTGACTGAAAAGGGCTCAAGCCTGATAACACCAGTCACATAAACAAAAATGAGGATAATAAACTCTGAGTAAATTTTTACTCTAATTTGAGAGTCAGAGACAGCATGTCTACAAAAGTGATTAAGAAAACAACATTCTTTGATATTTTCTGATCAATGTGGTTTGTTGTGATAAGAGGAAGGATTTGCCAAAATAAAAACAAATTTTAAACTGAACTTTTTCTTTCTGTCCTACCCACAGAGGACCTCATTAATAAAAAAAAAAGCAACCAACCAAACAACAAAAGTCAATCATCAATTCCAAAAAGTGCCATCAACAGCCCTCCATCACCTCCACTTTCTATCAAGACCAAGAGCATTGTGGCTTTTTTAGGACAACTGGGCCACTGGGCTGCAAATATTTGTGACAGAACTACCTCCTTGGCCAGGGCTGCCTGGGGCGGCCTATGCCCAGCAGAGATGGATCCCAGCTGCCCTCCCTCAGTGCAGAGTCCCCCAATGTCAGATGCACAGCACAGTCCCCAAGCAGCAGCTTCTGCTTGGAAGCACAGGTGAAGACATTGTAGGCTTCATTCACTGCAGCGATTAAAGATATTGGTTTTCTGCTCCCCGCTGACTGTCCCGCAGGCATCCCATTTCAGAGCCACCCCATACTCACCCTTCAGTGGGTCTAGACCAAAAAAGATCCAGAGATGCCAAAAGAGGTGGTGCAATGGACACAAATGGCAGAAGGAATTTTGTCATCCATTGCAAGAAAATGGATCAGAGCTTTCTTTGGTAAGACTGAGAATGAGCCCAACATCTCTTTATTATGATCATAGTCCTACCAGCTTTTGCCTCCTACTCCGCAGTACTGGGAAGAATAAAATTATCACAGTGGATAAATACTATCTACATTGTGTCATATGGGGCAAAAAACCCAAACCACATTATTTGAAGTAGGAAACATGCATAGACAGGGTGCTTGCTGAGCCCAGATGCCTAGACACAGATGGAAAAAAAAAACCTTTTTGAGACATCATTGCCAGTAAACAGCATATTTGGTTTACCCTCATGGTAACCCAGCCAGCTTCTGGAATTGAACATGCATTCATGTTCAGCATCAAACAGGATGAACCTGACCCATTTCTGTATCTGGACTGACACCTATTTTGAGAGACTGGAGGTTTATCTGCATTAAAATTTTCCAATCTGCAAAAAAATTTTTTTCTAATACTCTTCTATTTTAAAAGATTTTAGTTTCCCATAATTTGTATTTAATTAGCATAAAGTGAAAGTGTTTCCATGGAAACACCAGGGATATATAATTTCTAAATAATAAATTTTCCACAAAGAACTCACAAAATTATTTTCAGATTACAATGCAAAATTCTCCAAAGTAAGTTCATTTATTAATATTACAGAGAGGACATATGTAAAGACTTTGAACTTAAAATTGTAGCTCTAAAACATTAAATATAAATTAAGTACTTTAATATTTAAATCACAGAAAATAAAAAACCAGGAAAACTAAAGTCAAAATTACACTAAGCTTAATTTCACTGATTCAGCAATCAAATATGTCAGTATCAGTACAACAGGTCATATATAGCTTGTATATATTCAGATCCCTCTATATAATTGTTTTCTACTTTGACTATAAAATATTTTAGGTCTATATCTTTCTGTAAGCTCAATTAAGATAATAAGATGCATTAAAATTAAATAACTTTTTTCTGCTTGTTCATCATCCATTCCAGTAAGGTGCTTACCAATACTAACTTGGGTAGGATGATTATTAAGAATCAAATCTCCCAGCTGAACTTTAAAACAAATAGGAAAAACATCACCTTCACCAGGGAAAAGTTATAAAAAGCCAGAGATTACTCTGAATTCTACTCTCAAAGGAAGCAAAAAGGCAAGATGAGCAGGAAAAAAGGAAGAAGAGGTGCTAAAGAGGATGTTATTTTCCCAGGCTCAGTAGTAAAGAAATCTCAAAGAACTTTTGGACTTGAGAGGAAAGGGATTTGTAGCTGGAGAGGAGGTAGGGATTTTGTGTTTATTTCATGTGTCATTTCATTGTGTTATTTAGGTCTAAAACATAATGGTGTTAGAAATCCTGTTATGGTGTTTTGACATTGTTTCTTCATATATGTCATTTTTCTAGGGGTAAATATTTCTTCCATGATTTTCATAGTTGATATTGTGCTTGATACCAAAAAATCCTCAACCCTATGTACTTCTTCATTTATATGGTTAAGTGGAACATGAGGAATAGCACACAGCACAAATCAGGCCAGTGAACTCAAATGCTGGGGCCAGTCAGTGGGAGGCGGAGCTGTGCATGCATTCTGGAAATAAAGGGGAGAAGAAAAGAGAAAAAAAGGCACAAGCTGAATGAAATGTCAGGTAGATCCCAAAAAAAAGCACTCCCAAAAACTGTGTCTCTGACCAGACACCTACATAAAACTTTTGACATAAATTGCTTTTCCCTTTCTCAAAAAAGATTCTGCTTAAAGACTATGGGCCATCTGCCATGGGCCAGATTCTCTTATAGGATTTTTGTACACTAACATTAATATTCATTAAAAAAAAAAAAAGTAATGAAGAACTGACTGCAATCAACTCCTCCAGGTGAAAACAGAGTCCAGAAATAAAAAAATATTGACTGAAAGCACAAAGTGAGGCACAGTGTCTCAATGAGGGGGGAAAGAGCACTTACAAGATGAGGATGACAGGTGGTTTATGAAAGTTTATCCAAAGATACTTTGAAGTGGTAAATGACTGTCTATTCAAAAAGTTATGCCCAAGGAACTAGAAACTAAGGCCATGGGCTGCCACAACCCTGAAGGACATGAGCAGTTAGTATTAAAAAGAATTACTGTTAGCAGGAGCTTGCTTTGAGCATGAATAAAAATAAGGTTGCTACTTGCATATGCTAAAAGGCTTCTTGGCACAGTCACTTTAAGAAGCACAGCAGTTGTACTTGTTAGAAAAGGACGTGAAGTGTGTCCAACACACAGCTGCTGGGTCTGAAAACCCACCAGGCATCCTACTCCCTTGTCAGGTTCTCAGTGTGTGCAACATTACTGAGTATCCCACCCTCACACAGCACCTGACCTGCCAGAAAGAGATCAACCAGCTGTAACATCTGAGAAAATCCTTCCCTAGGATTTTCCCTAGTAGGAGGTAAAAGGAGACGGTAGGTTCAGTATTTGGGCTCAGGCTCAGGCTCTATTCTCTCCTTAGAGAAAAAAAAAAAAAAAGAAAACAAAAGAAAAGAAAAATGGAAAACATATGTGGAAAAGTTTTGTTTTCTTAAACATTGAAAAAGTCTTTATTTCCAGTCCAATGACTCTTTCATGAACTACATTCCTCATGAGCTTCCTTGGTTTAATGGCCTGATTTGTGCTTTGTTCCACCTCCTAAAAAACAATGTGAAAATTGAACTGCCTAGGTTAAAGCTATATGCATCCAGAAAGTTAATTTTGAGAACAAAATAATTCAAAGAGTATAAGTAAATCCACTAGAACTTATTCTATGAAACAGCAGATCCTCAGCCATACAGTTAACAAATTATTAATAAAGTATGTGATCCTAAAATAGGAGAGGTATCACCTGCCATAGAATTCTTTCTTTTTTTTTTTTTTTTTTTAATAAATCCTGAGTTCTTAGAGATAAAACTGAGTAACATTTTATTAAGATATTTTAATGTCAGAAGGTGACAGGTCAGGTCAATAAGTTACAGTATGTGTTCTGCCACCACACTTTGCACATTAATCTCCAGTTTTGTGGGGAATGAGTTCAGTAGCCAGCTCAGGCTCCATAAAAAGGAACAAAGATCTGTGTTAGTGTCAGGTAGAGGTAGCACCCCTGTGCCATGCTGTCAGAACTCTGATCCTGATGAAAGCTGACAGACATCGGCCTTTCGGCCTTGGTAGCAGGGGCATTTCTGTTTGGATCCAGAGCAGCATTTTCTCTCATCCTTGTCAGGATGAGAGGAAGAAACCAGCTGCCCAGAGACAACAAACTTTGGGGTTCATGGAGTCAGCCAGGTCCCCTAATATCTCAGACAGCAATGGCTTTTTAACAAAGCTTCTAGATCACCGTGTCCTACTTTAGCACTTGTGGGGCAGTGGAAGACCATTATGACTCTGTTACAGCAGGACCTTTAGCACAGAAACATTTTTCACTGATCTTATTTCTAGGCTAGAAAAGCTGTCATTCCAAACTACTTAAATGTAATTATGATTTTTACTGCAGTTTTGCAGGCAGCAGATTTTACCACTACCTCAGAACTTGCAAGTTTTAATTATATACTGAAGCTTATTAAATCAATGCCTCATACAATGAGAGGGCTAAGCACAGACTATTAATACCTGCCCTTTAAGTCTTTACATTGTTTCCACAAACTGGAAAATTTTATGAGACATTTCTTTTTTCAGGGGTGTGGGGGAGTGTTTTCAGTTTGGTTTATTTTTTTGCAAAGCAGTTGTCTAGCACTGTAAGTTATGATTAAGTATATGCAGCTGGAATGTTTACTGCATGTTTGCACCTGCATGTTGAGTAATAAGACCCAAGAGATTTGATAAACCTACAAAAATCACAGAGAAAGACAAAGGATGATGTTGGAGAACAGCCTGCAGGCTTTCTTCTTAAGGGGGTCCAGAACCATGTGGGCATTAAGTTGCATAGTAATGACCTAAGTATGAGCATTCTTTATTTATGCCAGTCTGTATTCACGCCTCTCATATTATTTAAACATGAAGTTTAAAAAAAAAAAAAAAGTTGTCTTTCTTTTGAACAGGAAGTCTTCCAAAGACAGTTACTGAAAATGCATATTATTATCCTGAGGCACCATAACATCCATATTAATCTCTCATGAGTGCTCTTGGGAGGGTTGTTTTATGATTATATAAGATGGTTTTGAATATCTTCACAAGATAATAAACAGTGTCAGCTTCTCCCAATGCTTTCATTACTAAGTCTTCAAAAATTAGTGCATCTCCTCTTGACATGGTTTTGAATTAAACCTGAGTATTTCCTGAATGATAGGGCAGACTGTCAAGATGATATATATAGTCAGATAATTACCTTATTTCAAATTATATTCCTTAGGAAAATGTAAGAAATGTATTAGACACAGCTCTGTGTCTAATAAAGTATAAAGACATTCAGGGTAGAAAAAAATTAAAGAAAACACACAACAAACTGCCCAACAGTACATTTTGCCTTTTGAGCATTTTGCCTTTAGTAAGCCACTTCATTATAGAAGTTAGTAACCAGATGGAGGAGCCAAGAGTCTGTTCTTACAACTGGCACACAAAACCCCCAACAATTCTACAGCTATGGAAATACAAAAAAAAAAAAAAAAAAAGAGCCCTAAGTAATCTGAATGTATTGTCCTTTCTGTGCCTTGATATTCAAGTCCAAATTAATATTCTGATCAGATCTTAAGAGTCTAAGTCACTCTGCAGCAAGGCACTGAGCAAATTCCTGATAAAACTCTTAAAAGTGATTATTGAGAATAGCTTGAGAATAGCTATTTTTGACAGTTATTCCCAGGAAACGTGTTTTGCAGTCAGGATGACCAAAATCTCAGTTCAATTCAAAAGGCTAAATGCATAAATCTATGTGCTAAAATCAATACTATGTAAGTATTCAGCAGCTTAAGTCAGACACTCAAAACCTAAAAGCTGGCCTGAAAAATGCATTTTGGCTGTTCAAATACATGCTTTATGACATAGCCTTACTGAGGCATCTTACAGAAAAATTACTTTGCAATCACCAGTCTCATTCAGTCAATAGGAGGGGCATTATTTAATTAACAAGCTTTGAGTTTGTACAACTTCTGTAGTACAAAATGTGCCATAAATAAACCCCAAGGCTACACAATTCAAACTGTTCCTGACAGAGTAATTTTTATCCCTCACAGGTGTTTACACTGCTCACTGTTGGGAGCTCCCCCATTTTAGGGAATTCCCACAGTCACATTATTGCAACTCTCCTGGCACTCTCAAAACCACCTTTCCTGACCACACTCAGGGATTATGTGGGTACTCCCTAAAGTACTCTGACTTGTGGGTTTTTTCCCCACCCCAAATGCCACAGGAAACCTCTAGACCAACACAGACAACCTCTATATCCAGCTGGGGCTCCTGCCTCCCAAAAAACTGATGTTAGCCAACACTTTTTACACAAAGCAGCACCTCCTTACCCCATGCATGTCCATGACCCTGCATCACAACCACTTTCTTTTACATGTACACTCTACTTAAAATATGCAGCCAAAGCACCCAGACAAATCTGCTTACACACTGCAGCTCTGGGCAAAGCTGGAGTGGGGTGGAAGCCTACTCACTCCTCTCATATGGGCAGGCTGTACGAGAAAGCTTCATTTCAGATAGGCCATCCAGTCTTTGTTAAGTGTGGGCATGCTCATGCTGGTGAGCTATGCCATCACCAAACAATGACGAGGAGGTCCCAGTCAGGCTAAAGATAGCAATTCTTATTTCAGATGAAAAGCACTCCTGCTGCTCCAGAAAATACTCAGCCCAGCAAGGGCTAACTGGCTCCAATAGCATCTTTTGACAAAAAAAGAGAAGACGCTTCATGATCTAACAGCCAGAGAAAACACAAGAAGACCATGCCACAGAAATGCTCAGTTGTCATGGTTTAAGCCCAGCTGAAAATTAAGCTCCAGGCAGCCACTTGCTCAATCCCCACCAGCAGGACTGGGGAGAGAATTGGAAGGATAAAACCAGGAAAACTTTTGAGTTGAGATAAAAACAGTTTAATAGAGAAAGCAAAAGCAAAGCACAACAAGGCATTAATTCCCTGCTTCCCATGGGCAGGCAGGTGCTCACCCACCTCCAGGAGAGCAGGGCCCCATCACATGTGATAGTGACTTGGGAAGACAAACACCATCACTCCAAATGTCCCCTCTTCCTCCTTCTTCCCTCTGCTTTATATACTGCACATGATGTCATATGGCCTGGAATTTCCCTTTGGTCACCTGGGGTCACCTGTCCTGGCTGTGTCTCCTCCCAACCTCCCATGCACCTCCAACTTCCCCACATTGCAGTACAGAAAGGAGAAAAGGCCTTGGCTCTGTGTAAGCCCTGCTCAGTAATAACAAAGACATCTCTGTATTACCAACCCTGTGTTCAGCACAAATCCAAAATACAGCCCCACACCAGTGACTGGGAAGAAAATCAACTCTACCCCAGCCAAAACCAGCACACCAGGATACACACAGAGCTAAGGCAGGAACTGAAAGCAGCCAGAAAGCAAGACTAGGATTTCTTCCTGGCAGCAATAAGATACCTCTTGTCAGAGCAGACCTTATGTCTGTGCTACATTGTGACTCCAGTGGCCCTCCACCTGGCTCTGACTCACAGGTCAACTCACCAGAAAGTTGTGGCCACTACTTCTTTGTGATTCAGAAAATCTTCATTTAGCAGCTTTACAGGTTTCTCTGTGTGGCAATGGGTGATCCTTCCTGGGTTTGGATAGTGTCCTTACTTGTGCTCAGCAGCAAGCAGCCAGTTCCCTGCCACAGGGTGAAGAGCTCCCTACAGTGCTGGTCAGTGGGGACTAGCTTTTAGGGTTTACACCTTACTAAAAGCCTCTGTAATGAGGGAAATATGATCGTGATGGCCAATAAGAAACTATTTTACATCTGATAACAGTTTAAATTATTTCTGCTACTGACATACATTTGACCAACAGTAACAACTGACAGCTGCTCTCCTCTGCCAGGTAGAGATGAGGACCCTGCTTTGCTAATAGAAGACATTTTGCTTTAGGAAACACCATGTAAGACTTGCATTACCATCCAAGCATTGGTAGTGAGTGCCTAAAATTAGGCACAGCTGCAGGTTCCATCAAGTTGGACCTCTTTTTTGTTGGTGCAAAACACACAAAACTTTTAGTCCCAGTGGGTAGCATCTAACGAAGCCATAAGACTCTGGAAACTGCATTTTACCATTAGATGTGTCCAATAATTGGGAGAGACACTGCACAAAAATATTCCTCTGTCAGCAAGGAAGCACAAAAGGTAAAAAGGAATTTCTGAGACTCCTTAAGATAACTTTTGCCAGGTGAATTGTCAGAGCATGATTACAGCTGATTACTGAATTCTGACAACTGGGGCTTATTGGCAATTCCCCCTCCCACCTTGTCCCCAAGATTTCTGTCAGAAAGCATGATTTTCCTGCAATCCATAGGAAAGTAATACATAGAGAAGAGTTTATCTTTCAAGCTGTCAATTTTTTTTCATTATTACTCTCCAGTACTTAGGTAGTCTAATCAGCTTTTTCACTTAAATGAAATTTGCTTCCAATATTTACTATCTTAAATATATTTGCATATTCATATAAATACATATATTAAATACACATGTGCTTTATATTACTTTCATCCCTCCACACTGGGAAGTCCAGAATAAGCAGGAATACAGGGAATACAAAAAACAAAAGGTGATTTGAAGTAGTACTAAAATTTCGCTGAAATTATGCTTAGGTAAGAGGTATAGCTTTTGCCTGGGAGGAAGAATTCCCCCAGATACATCACTCTAATTGAAACTACACAAAAAATATGCATAGTTGTCCAACAGAGTCGGACACTTTCTTTATAGGGAGAACTGTACACAAGCATGGACAGATGGGAAGAAGGCACCCTGCACCTATCTGTTTATCAGTCCATCTGCTTGTGTTGGCCTTCTTCAGTGCCCAGAGGTCTCTCTTTGAAGGACTGAGTTTAAGCTGACCCTTTCCCCCCCTCTCTCAGACCTGTTCTCCCAGTGCCACCAGTTAACAAAAGATCCTAATGCCTTTATCCCTTCCTTTTCTTCCCTGGACTAAAACCCTTGTCAGTGTCAAGACCATCAGCTGTCATTGCTCCCTAATATTTAGTTTAGCTTTAAATACAATTGTATTTAGGTAGTAAACTGGGAAGAAACAAAAGTACAGAAAATAATTAGGGATCAGATCAATAGAGAAACATGAGCTTTGAATCAGGCTCCTGTAATTATTTCTGACCTTGCACATCTGCAAAAGAAAAACAAGCAGTGATCAATTCTACTTGGTGTGGGTAAAGCATTTTGAACTCATTTTGAACAGATGTGTCATTATTACCTTAATTATTGTGGCTGGGTAGAGCACCTATTTCCAAATTGCTTTCAAGCTAATAGCCTTTGTTCCAATTAAGTCTATTAGCATTATAATTTCCTCACCCTGAGAATTATTTGCTATTTTTAAAGGTCTTTTTTTCCCAGATTCAGACTGAAATCAATCACAGATATTGTCACAGTGTATATTCTTTAAATAGAATGTGCCACACTACAGGTTCTTTCTTTGATTTCAATGAGGCTGTGCTAAGTGCTTGCAGTAGTGAAAAATGGCAATTGTTTCAGGAGGATTATGCCTATGCAGTCAGAGTAAGAACAGAGGTAACCCCCTTGTGCTGCCCACATATGATTGCAAAGCCAATGCACAAACTTCATGTACAAAAGCCTGACATTAGCTTTAGCATAACGGGATGCTCCTGAAATCACTTAAATCAGGCTAGAGATGGAGTACTTTGACCTAGATTTGGAATACCCCAAAAACCAGGTGCAGAATTCAGATTTCATGGCTTTGTTGGGTTTTCTATTAAAACAGAAATTCAAACCTTGCTCTTAACATTGGTCCTCTGTCTTCTTTTGCGTGTTTAACACAAAGTTTGTGCATAAGGTTTTCTTTGTGAAAAACAGAAAGTATTTTGCTTAAATAGTAAAGGTATTAAAAAACCAACAGCAATTTACTTGACTGTACAAAGAATAATTTCACAAAAATGCATTAACTGTGCCTTGACTGAAATTACTCTCAGCTTATGCAATCATAAATGAGAAGGTGATTTTGTGAAAATGGCACACAGAGCATGCATAGACATAGGCATCTCAACTTTGAATGTTTCATGCTTCCACTAGCAATTGGGTACCAGGTAATCCACCACTACATGACTTGTCTTTAAGGAGGTCTGCTGCTAGGTTTTTTGATCTGATGCCTCTGGAAATAATTAGCAAGCCCTCATAAATGATGTTTATAATATATAAGTGCTGACAAACCCTGAAGTATACAGTAAGTCTCTTAAAAAAAGCAAACCATAATGAATGATGATCACCTACAATATGAATTATAGATTCTTTGCAAGTTAGCCTGATTCATGATTATGCAGTGCTTCAGGGTCTGCAGCTACATTTGCATTTTTACCATGAGCCTTTTTGGTTTGCATCGTCTTGAAATATAGATTAAAACTCCACAGCCAGATGATTAATTAAGTCTAAGAAAACCTTGTGTGCCTAATTTTCACGTACTGAATATGAATGCAAAATTTGCCCCAGATGAATATCCAGCTCTGAATTTCACTCAGACCCTAAGAGTTTAGGACTTTTATTTACACAAAAAGTAGACTTCCTGGAACATCAGTTCTGTAATTTAATTTTTCCTCAGTGAGAGAACAAATGCAGTTGTATTTTGATATGAAGTCAATATGTTTCACAAATTCTTCAGATGTAAACTTTTATCTGAAAAAAAACAACCCTCCACCAAATTGTGGATCACTTACTGGAAAACTGAGTGAAGGACAGGAAACTTAGACACAAGAATTAACCAGTCTCTGTCCAAAAGTTCCACATGGGAATTCAAAGAAATCATAGTATGATAAAATGGTTTGAGTTGGAAGGGACCTTAAAGAACCTCATGTTCCAAAACCCCTGCCTTAGGTAGGGATAACTTTCACCAGACCAGGTTGCTCAGAGCCCCATCCAGCCTGGCCCTGAACACTTCCAGGGATGGAGCATCCACAGCTTCTTTGGGCAACCTGTTCCTGTGCCTCACCACCCTCACAATGAAGAATTTCCTCCTTGTATCTAATCTAAACCTACTCTTTTTCAGTTTGAAGTCATTCTCCCCTTGTCCTGTCACTTCGTGCCCCTGCAAAAAGTTTCTGCATCTTTCTTGTGGCGCCCTTCAGGTACTGAAAGGCTGCAGTTGGGTCACCCAAAGCCTTTTCTTCTCCAAGCTGAACAATTCCAATTCTTTTAGCCTTTTCCCATGGGAGACTTGCTCCATCCCTCTAATCATCTTGGTGGCCTCTTCTGGCCTCACTCCAACAGGTCCATGTCCTTCCTGTGCTGGGGATCCCATGTTCAGTACCTGGGCTGTCTGACTACAAAAGCTGATAAGAACAGCCGTACTGCCTAGCACAGGAACAAGGGGTTTTTGACTCTTGGAGAACTGAATAATGTGGCTGAATAATGAAGCAGTGATATGTGCTTTCCAACACCTTGTTTGTGCAGAGAAAATCTCTCTTCTGATAAATTATTCAAAACAAAACTGCTAACCTATTTAAGTTTGAAAATATGTGTACTGTAATCAGGAATCATGTTTCTCAGCTGTCTGAACAGCTACACTTCAAATCTGGCATTGTCTAAAATGCCTGCACAAAACAGTACATGAAGATAACTATGTCCAGTGAACCTTTCTGAGTAGTAAATCTTTCATAGTTATGGGGCAGTGTGTCAAAGAAATCTAGAGTTTTCCTAAATGTAGAAAAGCCTATTTAAGTATAACTTGCAGAAAGTGTCTGAAAATACTTCCAACATGTGCAAATCTTTTCATTGTAACTTTAAGCATGACAACTGCCCCATTTGTGTCAAAGGGTTAATGGAATTCCTTCAATAATTTATCAAGGTTAAAGATTCTCTCTAAACAAATGTGGCTTATGTGGAACTAATTAAATACTCATTCTGCCTTTCAACATGGAAGATTAAATAAGCTGTGACATTTTGCAATTTTAATTTATGGTGCATTTTCCAGCATCTTCACCTTAGTTTCATTTTTTAGGAGACTCAAACATTAATAGAAATCATATGATCAGCAATTGCATGTAATGCGCTCTTTTCCCTCTGTCATTAAACTTAGAAGCAACTGGAGCACTCCAGTATTTGGACCAGAAGCACAGTGTTAGGGATTAGTGTTAAAGCACAATAATATGCTTAGTTAAGGCAATCCCTAAACCAGTTTATTTATTATGTATATTAGAGAAATGCAATCTAAAATTGACACTTAGAACTCATTGGGGTTTTCCCTTTCAGAGAGGAGTTTTTAGGTTTTGGTTTTGACACCCAGAGAGGATGTTTAGGTTGAACATCAGGAAGACAGGTGATTCCAGCCAAAGTAAGGGTCTTTTCAAGATTATGGGATTGGAATACTGCTTTGGAGTATCTGCCTTTATGACATAATGTGGTGTAATGAATATCCTTTACATGGAGAGTCTCAAAAGTGGGCACTAGCTGTGTGTCTCTGTTCATGGATATTTAACATATATCTATAGGAAAGCTGAATAGTCCTCACTGCTTCTGTAATCAATGGGAACTGTTCTTTCAGCATATCAGTGGGTTCATTTTCTGGAAATCCATGTTGTGGATACACAAATAAACAACAATTTTTGATTTCACAGTCAGTAAAAATAAATAGTTATGGCTTGTGATGCACACAGATACTACAACAATGGCCATTAACTGAACAAGAAAAAAGATAAATTCATGAGAAATCAATTGTGGTGCTAAAGTTTTTGAACATCATGCAGTAAATGAGTACAAGCTGCTCTCTGAATGGGACAAGCCTCTCCATCCAGCTGATCCATCTGTCCTGGAGCAGGGATAGGGAGTCAGTGAACAGAAGCACCTGGCTATCAGAAAAAGTCTGTTCCTGCACTGAACAGCAGAGACGTAATTAAAATATGGAGCAGTTGCTCCCAAACTGAGCACTGTCTACTGTGCTGGCTGCTTCCAGCCTATACCACTGCTGCTGGAGTTTCGTGTAGGTGGAGAAGGTGCCAAAAGAAAGATTCTCAAAGAAAATTTTGTGCTGAAGTTTCTAACAAGAGCATATGCACACTTTATCTTCAGCAAAGTCATTTCAAGTTCATCTTTTCAGTTCACTCCCTGGGCTTTAAAAGCCAGGCCCTCAGATGCTATCACGTAGGACTGTACTGACAGAGGCGTGACTCGACAGAAGGTTTCGAACCTTTGGCTCCACTAAGGAGATTGCAGTAATTTCAGCTAATGGAATAATGGATAGCAATCTTAGGTTGTCATTCTCAGTCTGAGTCAGCGCTAGAGAGGAGCGGACACTTTACGAGTTTTTTCACAGATATTTGTGACAGCAGAGAAATGATGATTCCCAGTTCATTTCCGTGCACTTGATTGAAGCGTGCTCGCTTAGAAGACTCAATTTTCTCTGCTGATTCCCCTTTCTCCACTCTTTTCTCAAATTATCTTTTTTTGCAGCCTTGTGGCTTAGCTATTTCATGGTCCTCATTTCACACTCCTTGACTCTCAGTCCTGATCTTTGCTCAGTAAACTGCAGTTCAAATCAGCAACAGATGACATCTGGCTGCACGTTTAAAAGTCCTAAAAGCAAACCCAATTTGGATAGAATTTCAGAAGAGCAAGAATAAAACAAACACCGTACTAAATTTCATGTAATTTGCAGACAAGAAGTAACTTTTTTTTACTCTACAGAATACAAACTTGGTGTTTTTCTTAACCTTACAATTATTTTCAGCTAAAATTTTTTCTAAGCCACTTTAACTATACAGAATCATTTAGAACTATCAGTCCTAACAGAAGAATGGCAGCAAAGCTTGAGGCAAGTGGAAAAACTGTTCTTACTACAGAGAATAATTAGTACACCTTCTTGAAATTTGCCACTGATTTCTGTGTTAACAGCAAATGAAAAAAAACACGACAAAAATAATTATGTAGAAAGTTTTGGAGCTGTCTAAGTAAACATTTTTTAAATTTGCCAGGATCAATTTCCATTCATCCATGAAGACCCAAGCCCTAGAATAGTCCTAGAAGTAAAACAGATTTCAAAATTACATTGATCAGGCCAATGGCACTTGTGCCATTTTTATCAAAAGTTAGTAATCATAAGATGTGATACACCAAGTAATATAAAGATATTCTAAATTATCTGTCCAAGTTATATTGCTATGAATTATAAGATTCAGAAAAATGTAATGCATGCCCTCCTCCTTACCCTACTATTTGTTTGTTTGATTTTGATTAAACTTATCTCATTTCTCTTTTTCTCTATTGTTTTTTTCTTTTTTCTTCTTTTCCTCTTGTTACCACACAACTTCTTTCTAGGTTCTACACTTTCCTGCACAGAAAGCATATGTCATTGCTTTGTGTTGTACCTGTAAAACTTTCAAGTGAGTGTGTTTATGTTCTACTGTAAATCTGTCCATTAAGGTAACAAAGGCTATAATTAGATAAATAATAATAGAAAGACATATTGCAGATCCCTTACTCACAGTGCTGGGCAATTACTCATGTGAGCTGTGCCATGAAATCCATCACTGACTGCATGACTCCTGTGAAAAACTGAGCAGTGAGGACTTCAATCTGGTCCATTATCACTATGCAATGTAACATATTTGTGTAAATTGGTCTAATTCTGAGGTCTCTTCGGAACAAAGGTCTCTTTGAATATACTCTGCTGCAGTAATAGATTAACTGCCAAGCTGTGAGACCCCAGCAGGAGACAGTACAGCAGTCAATATGAGGGGATATATACAGTATCTAATTAATTCTAATGCTTTTCCATGTTTAATCATCCAGGTCATCAACATCCAAATATTTAAGTGTAAGCTTCAGCCTTTCCAAGGGATCTGCAGACATATGACAAATAGCAGTGACTGTTCAAATCTTTCCAAATTACATGATATATCTACAAGTGACTTACGTCCTTTTACACACCACGTTCCCATGTTCCTGGGAGAGAAGCTGCCATGCTGGATGGAATCACATACGCTGGTTTAGGATATAAGTTGAACAACAACAGCTTAGACTATCCACATAAAAATTGTCACTTATCCATACAGAGATATGAACAAGTTCTCTATCCTATTCTGTTTGAGTGTCTGCTGACTTTGGTACTTCTGCATCCATGGTGACACCTCTTTCTCTCCTGCTCCAAGACATCCCTGACCAGGCTGCCAGCTATGGCCATCATCCTCAGCCATCTTTGCTATGTTTTTTTCCTGATCATAAGTACTCTTCCTCAAATGTGCCTGATGGATCAGTATTTTAAAAAGTTTGAAAACTACAGCAATATATTTTAAAAGCAATTTATTTTCAAACAGAAAATATCAGAGCTAATGAATCCACTAAGATAGATAAACTGCATTCTGTTTTGGTCCCTGCTATACCCCAAAAAAAAAAAAAGATGTGGACAGGCTGGAGAAGGTCTAGAGAGGGTTCACAAAGATGATCAAAGAACGGGGAAGCTGCCATACGAGGAAAGGCTGAGAGAACTGAGTTTGTTCAGCCTTGAGAAAAGAAGGCTTAAGGGAGACCTTATCACCATGTTCCAGCATTTAAAGAGGGGCTAAAATCAAGATTGAAATTCCCTTTCTACCAGGAGTCACATGGATAAGGCTCAGGTGTGATGGGTAAAAGATATTCCTGGGGAGGATTCTGCTTGGACATAAGAGGAAAATTTTTCATTATGAGAAAAATTCGTCATTGGATTAATCCCCAAGTAAGTGGTGGATTCAGCAATGTTGGACACTTCTAAGATTCAGCTGGACAGGCTGCTGAGCCGTCCTGTCCAGACCATGCTTTTGCCAAGAAAGGAAGGACCAGATGACCTCTGTGGTCCCTTCCAATCTGGTAGTCTATCATTCTGTAAGTAAATTTGCATTTAAAAGGATGCTTTTCATGTTAGAAACTGGTCATCAGTCATTTTACTTCATTTTATTTTTTTTTTCATAATTGTTTTCTTGAAAATAAGTGTTTTGTCTGTCACAGGTTGTTTTGGGAAGAGGCAGTGAGTTAGAGTATGGAGGGATTTTTTCAAGAGGAGTTAATCTGCTGGATGACTTTTTGGGCTGGGATCCATCATCGCCCACACAGTGCAGACCAAGAGCATCTCATCATTTTGGACTTTCAATTTTTACTATGGCTAACAGGTTTCTGAATGTGCTTTACATTTTCTCATAGTGGTAACTATTCTCACAGAAATCACACTGTTGTGCCACCAATGCAATGCAGATACCCACGTGTGTTTGAACAAGAAATGTGAAATGATGATTTGGAAAATGAGATTACAAGAGAAAAAGCACGCTCTCCCAGACCCCAACCCCTCAGGTATTTCACAAAATTAAGGAGGAAAGGAAGAATAAGAAAAATGAAAGGAAAAATGACAAATTTAATAATTTAGGATTTTTCAAAAAAAAATTTGAAACATATCCAAAAGTACTTAATTCCTGCTCACAAGCTTGCTCCCAAAACATCTAACAGATAATTAAATTGATTTTACAGTGAGCTAATAGGGATTTGACATTGGTCTAGTACAAAAAAAGGGCAGTACCTGCTACTCCTATTGCCTGCCTTGTGTTGCCTTGAAGTCTTCTTACAGCCGGGAGGTGAGTCAAATGA
Organism: Corvus hawaiiensis; assembly: GCF_020740725.1. Taxonomy (NCBI): domain Eukaryota; kingdom Metazoa; phylum Chordata; class Aves; order Passeriformes; family Corvidae; genus Corvus; species Corvus hawaiiensis. Next base: position 11,693,251 of record NC_063218.1, read on the forward strand.
CTCTGCTTATGCAAGTGCCAGCTGAGTCCCTATGACAATTTGTTGTTACATTGACATAACACAGTCATCAAATGTCTGGTGAGATTTGGAAAACAGATGGAAGACTAAGTGGCACAGAATAAAGATGCGCTCTAACTGTGTCTTTACCTCCAGCAAACAGGAAAATACTCCATTGATTCCCAATGAACGATCAGAGTGAGGGAGAGACAGCTCCAGGTTAGAAACTCGTAAGATTGCCAAGTGCCTGGGAACACATCTAAAAGACAGTGAATAATTATCTCATACAAGAAAATTAAATATAAGACAAGATCAAATACATTTTCAGAGGTAACAGTAATTTATAAAATGGATACACTGGAAGATCAACAAATGCAACTCAGCAGATTGTCAAAAGGCAATCAAATATCAGAATATACACACATATACATCTAAAAGACTGGTGATGATTTAAAATCTCACTCTTTTCTGACTGTTAGACAACCCAGAATTTTTCAAATGAACTCTCGTCTGATTTTATTTCCCAAAGGATGTATGTTTGAGAAGTGCTATCTCAATTGTCAAAAGTTATAATTCTCTACATGCAGAAAGGCTGATGCAGACAAAGCAATTGTCCCTATCTGGCCAGCTCTAGACTGGTGACAGGTTTTGCACCAACACTTGTTGTATTTCAGCTAAAGGTGAACTTAATCTTCCAAGCCACTTTTCTAAAGCAAAAGAATTTCGGAGAATGCATTGTCCAAATGACCACTGGAACTGCTGAGGGACTTTGATCAGGACTTACAACCATGGAATCTAGTTCATGATCTCCGTCTCCATTCAGATGTTGGTACAATATATGTTTCAGGAAACAAAATTAAATTATGCTCTGGAATGGAGACAGAACCACTTCCCACCAGAACCCAGCCTCTAAAACACCGATTGTGCATGGGCATTTAGACCTGTGTGGAAGAAATGCCAGTTTCTTTACTTCTCTTTTTTTAAAAGTCACCTACAACTTTCTTTTGTTGAATAAAAGACAAAGGACAACAAGGTATAGCAATTTATTTTAAAAGCCATTTTATAGAACATTGTGAATTTTATGCAAAAGAATTTTTTTTGTTGTTTTGGTTTGGATTTTTTTTTGTCACCAATGTGTATATATTATTAAATGCTTCTTTCATATTTAGCAAAAATTTTACTTGTATTTTTAAATGTCTTAGTCATGCCTTTGATTTTTTTTTTCATATCAGATATATGAGAATGAGAAATGACTACACAACAAATCCCTTTGCCCTCAGAACAATAGCATAAAGAATCCTATTGGCTAGTATAAAAAAGGTTGGATAAATGAACAATGTAGTTGGTTTTACTGAAAAACAGGCATGGGCTATGTGTCTGAAAACCTGTTTAATACTCTTTATCAGCCAAAACACATATTTGCAGGTACACTGCAAATGCACAGCAAGTGCACTCTGAACAGGTAATTAATGTTATCTGCAGCACAGAGGCCTGCAATGCAGAAGAAAAAGAGACAGAGGTGACTGGTACTCCATGGCAGTGATTGGCAGTGAAACAAAGAACAAAGATTTGGGGTGAAACATGTTCTGTTCTTGAGCTTTCTCAAGCAGGCATACAGAAGGTAGTGAAAGGAGGACAAAAACACAATCCCTTTTTCTTTTCAGCTGTACATAAAAGATGGCAATCACACCAGCAGAGAACACTTGCAGCTGATTCAGCTCGTTCATCAGCCCTTGTTTGGACTTAAACTCAACTCTCACTGAAGTCAAGGGGAGTACTTCCTTCGCCTTCTGTGCTGAAATGGATTGAATCTTTCACAGTCCTCTGGGAAAGTAGAGAACTCTCCTTTAGCCAAAGTGGAAAGTGCTCTTTCCTCAAGCAGTAGAAATGCTAAAGCAACTGCATGTCAGACATCTCGAAATGGGCTGGCAGAACTGGTATTACCTTCCCCCAGAATGATGCACCTGGAAAGAAGCCACAGTAAAATGGGAAGTGTTTATCATTCCCAAACATGCAGCTCTGTCTGTTAAACTTCATATAAAATGAAGCAGTTCTCTCCTGCTCTCTTCTCTACCTGCATGAGAGCAGTGAGGCAGAGCTCTCTGGTGGCTCTCATGAGCAGGAACTGATGGGGTGTTTTTTTAAAAAAAACCAAAAAATCCCAAACTAAACAAGTCTTTATTTAAGGAACTTATTTGCAAAGCTCGATTTCTTTTTATAAATCTGAGAAGAAGCAGATTACAATCTACAATATTCCTTTCACACACGACTGAATAGTATTTGGGGTTTTTTTGGAGAACACCAAAAGTTCCTTGCTTTCACCACAGGACCAGTTTCACTCCTAAGTTCAGCTTCTCTCTGACTTTACACAGGCAATATCTTATCTCAGCTGCCTCACTTGCTACTGAAATGCCTGAGGGGGTCTTTTTTCCACACCAACCCCAGCCCAACAAAAAACCCAGGTGAGACTTCCACAGGCTTGAAGTTCTCTGACTTTCTTCCCAATGTGGTTAAGAGCCTGTATTTGGAATTACTTCTTCTTGCTGGCAAAAACGCCTGCTTTTTCTGAAACAAGGCTTCTATTTTTTTTCCTCTCTTTGCAGCAATACCAAAGCACTCACAGGATATTTGTGAACATGGTGTTCAAGAGCTTTCATGTGCACCGGTGTATCAGCTAGGTGCAATCAGCATTCCAACACAGACTTGCAGAAAGTACCCTTTCCATTAACCTTTTAAATGTGACAGTCACTTGAGCAAATTGAAATCCATCATTTTAGATTGCTGGGGGATTTTTTCTAACTGAGCTAAAAGTCTTTTTACTCTTTAGCTTCACTTATTGACAACGTGCCCTTTAAGTTCTCCTCTGGAAACCATGTATATCTACAGCTACCTTGACCTTACTAATTCCTCTAATTTTCTGTAGTTTACACCAATCTGGTGCTGCTGTATTTCTTAGCTCACACTTAGGTAATCTCCAATCTCATATATGACTCAAAGAGTTTTTCTCCATGGCCCTTCCCTCCTCATTCCTGCCAACAGGAGAGATGGCTTTGAAGGGTTGAGGTTATCATGCTGGTAACTCATGGTACCATCACAGTGCAAACATCATTGTGGAAAAATTGGCAAGAATTTTTTCTGTTTTCTACCCCATTTCCAATGTTGAGAGGTTCAGGGAAGAGAGAAGGGTTTGTCTTATATAATGTATTTTCCCTGGAAAAAAAAAATCATGTGGTTTACATGATTCAATTCAGTACCATAATTTTACTGATTGGCAGGGAAGACAACCTCAAAAGTGAGTGTTTCCCTCCTGTCTTAGGTGGTCAAGACAATAATGCTGCAGAATCTTAGTAATTTAATTAGAAATTATACAGAACTGACTGATCTTTGATAAGAACCAAAATGACATTGTTTGGAGTGAAAGTGGCCAATGAGAGTGTTTATATGTTCTTTTCTTGACCTGAGATTGTAGTTATGGATGTATTGATGGAAGCCAAAGACATTCAATAGGTCTGTGTAAGAGGCTGAAGAAACTGAGACTTACAATTGCATGTTAGTCCTGAAGTCCACATGGAGGCCTTGGGGAACTGCATGGCATTCCTGAGTGGCACTACTCAGGTCGGAAAAGGAATTAGGAATGGCAGAAAGGATTGGCAGAATAAACATAAGCTTTCCAGAAACAGAAGATGCTATGGAAATCCTGACCATGCCAGAACTTTTAAGAACAAGCCATAACTGAGCCTCTAAAATGAGTCACAGCCCTACTTAGCACTTCTGCTGTGAAGAGATGTGAAGTCTTTTTTCCCATGCTGGATCTTCCTGATGAGCTCTGGCAGAACAGAATGACCCAGAGGAAAAGTGAAATCCTGCTCTCAAAGCAGGAGAAGGCCTCTGACAAGCTGAAGCCCTGCTTTCCAGTGGATACAATGCACTACTGAGTTTCTGCAATGCACTAATGAGTTTCTGCAAAGTCTGACTGGGTCTTGCGAGTCGGGTCAGATGGCTGAGTGTCTCCAGCAGAGACCCAAATACACAGTGAAACTTTTAACCATGAATTCCTTTTTATAAGCAGCCCTCATTATAAGTTCATGATCCTTGCCCAAAGAAATGCAGTTTCTTTTTCAGAGGAAAGACAATTTTACCTTGAGCACATGCCCTGGGACGAGGAGAATTGCTAATGACCCCCATGTGAATTCCCTTTCCCCAAATGAAGTTGAACCATAAGAACTGGCTATTCTAAACTAGTGGTGAAGTTTTGACTCTCTTGTGGAACAGCTGCTGTTTCCAAACCTCTATCACTGTTGGGTTAAGAAGGACAAAAGTTCTCATAGCCACACTGGAGTACACAGTAACTGAATCCTTTAAGGGCTGAAAAGAAGCCTGAATTTCTGCATCCGAATTTCATCTCATTCACATTAAGGATTAGGGCTAATGCTTTGTGGTTTGGAAGGAATGGAAAGCCCGAGGGTGGTGATAGCTTTGGACAGCAATGGCTTAGCTCTTCAGAAAAAAAAAATTCTCTGCCCAGAAGGAATTGTTACATTGATAGGCTATGAAATGGGCAGTGATTAACTTTCTGAAACTTGTTTGATGTTACTTGAGTAATGTTATTTTGGGATAGTAATGTATAAAAATCCTTTAACACAGACACTGCTGCTTAGCTGAAATTCACCAGTTGTATTTATTACACTATTTTACTTGGGATGTGTTGTTCAGAGTAACATTATTTTAACCTCTATCAGGTTATTGAGCCATACAGTGATACAGTGAGTTGAGTAATTCCTACTAAAACTAGTGGGTGGGCACTGCTGCTTCTGAGATTGGCAAAGATATGAAATAGTTAACAATTAACAGGAATTATCTATAGAATCTGAATGCTGTTATAATAATGCTGTTGTGCTGAGCACATCACAAGCTGTCACCAGTAGCTCAGAAAATACACATTCAGAAGCACGATGAAGGGCTACATCAAATTTTCCTAGGGGGTATATGCAAGTAGTTAAATGAGAAACACCCAAAGAGTGGCAAAGAAAGGCAAGTTGTCAAGGGAACATCAAGGAACATGGTCCTTAGAAAAGGCTTGTGGTGATAATGGTGGGGCAGATGAGGGACATTTTCCTATTTGAAATCTCCTCCATTTAGGAAAAAGGTACACATAAACTGAATTGAATTGAGGATGACTGCCAAACCACATATGGATTCACTATAACTGCAAGTTTAATTTCTCTATGATGGATCAATAATCCTGGTTCCTAGTGATGTGAAGATAACTTCATGTGACCATTTGTTGCATCACATAGTCTTTTTGTAGAAATAACCAAAACCATCACAACCTTGATGTGGACTATTCAACATTACTTATTAGATTAATGGGTGAGGTCTCAAGAAATGCTTATGGAGAGAGAAACTCAGGTTGTTTTCATAACCTCACTATTCGCAAGAGCGTGTGTCCCTCACTGGCAGGCTCTGCCTCCCAGCATACAGGCATGAATCTGAAATAACTTGGACTCAGAAAATGCTCCCATTTGAATAAATATATAAGATCAACTTTTAGACATGTTCCTTAAGCGTTCTATTAATTGTGAATAGACTAACATGATCTTAGGTAGTTTCCTGAATCCAGCTGAGGCACCCGACTCCTCTTTTGCATGTTATGAATCAGCTTGATCCCAAGGGCTCTGTACTTCAGCTTTCCCTGGAAGCTCCTCATCTGCAAACACATTCCAAAGGACAATTCAAAATTTGGATCTTGCACTACAATACATTCTTTCTCTGATAGAATTAATGCCCTGGATGTGCAAAATTGAACTGCCACCCCACTTAGCCCTTTCAATCTCTGCTCCTGTTCCAGATTCATGACTTAGCCTGGTGTGGAAGGCAAAATTTTTGTTTCAATGAAGGCCTGAAGATTTATGAAATCTGTTTTGAAATGGAAAGTCCACCTTTCCAAAATTCTCCGAAAACAGATATGAGGGAAGGCATTTTCTTTTGAGTTGATCAAAAATTCTTCACTGAAGTTGCTTTTTGAGAAAATCACATCTTATAAAGCAACAGTATTGGGCAAGGTAAAATGAAAAATAAACATTTAAACCTTTTTCTTAAACTCTTCAAATACCTTTTATTGTCTTACCTGAACTACACCCAGAGACTGCATTTTTTCCTAAATAATATCTTATCAATATGATAGACTAAGCAGATCTAGGTAGAAACACTTCCTAGCTCACTCTGATTTGTGAATTATCACAGAAACTTATGACAGGATTAAAAGCAAGGATATTAAATGCTTTCAAATCTGCAACAATAGAATAAATGGCAGAACAGTTTTTCATTTAATCTAATAATATCAAACCTATCACATTTTTATTTTAATCAGGCAGCAGGAGCTATTTGAAAGATCTTCTTCTAGCAGCTGTGCTCCCATGCAGTGTGTGACCCTTCCTTTTGCAGCATCACTCGGCTCTCGTGAGTGGCCGAGACGCTCCCATGCACGGAGCTCGCAGGGATGGCCCGGTTCCAAGCGCTGCTCTCACCAGGTGAGGGCAGTCACATTCCTTAATGAAAACCGAGCAGCTGTCACCTTGGGAGAAAACCAGATTGGCCGCCCACACACAGACCCAGAGGGATCCTGTTTGGCCTGAGCTTTGTGTATAGCAGAGGGAAAGAAAAATCAGAAACAAAGAAAGGGAAGAGCCCCTTTCATGAGCGTCATTTATTTGTGGGCTTTGTCTCATGTAGCCCGTTCTGTTTGAACATCAGTTGCTATCATTTTGGTGGAAGCAGGGGCACTGGGATAATATACATATTTATGTGCAAAACCAACATGGAAATGCAGTCATCTTTGTCCCGATGCAGTGAAAGACTGTAACATCTGCATATCAATAGCCACAAATTTGATTCAGTTCTCAGTAGTGTCACTCCAGAGAAACTCAAGGCAGGAAAGGGGTGAGTTTTCATGTCTTTTTTTGCTATGGCACCAGTTGGGTTTTTTCATATTCTCAATCAAGAAGCCAAATTCAGCAGAGCAGATGAGGATGAGGCAGAGCATACCCACCCGGGTCAGGAAACCTCGCTGTGCTCTGAATGAGGGATAAGAAACCTGCCTTTGCCTCTGCTGACGGAGAAAACAGCTTTTCTTGTACCTCCATGGGAATTTAAAGGCAGCTGCTGCAGTCTGTTAGCTAGGTTAGATTCTCCAGAGACTGTGCTGAGCCTGTCTGGATCCCTGGGGAATGGAGGAATGAGATCAGTGAGTGCAATAGATGCTTGCTGCAAACTATGTGTGCTGGCCCTTGAAATCTCCTCAGCTCTATGACCCCTTCAATTGCTTGGGCTCCTAAAACACATGGGCATTAATGAATATCCCTGTCCTCAACTTCACCAGAACGACTTTGACATTCATTTTGAAGGAAACCCAGTATTTAAGAGTTTTACGTCCTGTGCTTTTATAAACATCAGCTGTTGGTAACTGTCAGAGACATGGCCTGGAAAAGGACCAGGTGCTCAAGGGGAGCTCTTTATTCCTTCGTCTTTCTCCAGCAAATCCACAAGCCTACCAGGAAACTAGGATGGGCTGACAAAGGCATTGTGGGCTTGCATGATACAGTAAAACATCTGCTTCCAGGGCTGCCAGCAAAATGCTGACTATGAATGCACAGGAAAGAAAACAAGTACTACGGATGCTGCAATGCTCAGATGCATGAGAAATATTTTAATGGATGGGAAATAGATCAACAGACCTGTGAGCTTTTGTCATCGCTCTTATACTTCCCTTGCAGGAATATTTTTAAAAATCTACAGAGCCAAATATTAAGCTTTTATAAAATTATCATGCCCATTTACTTAGTCAGATGTTTGAAGGATTTGCCACCCCCCACCCTCCCCAAGTCTTATTAATATTTCCTTCAGTCCTCAAATTACAGGAAATTATCTGATTCAAGCCCAATATATGCATGAGAAATTCATCCTGCAGTAGAGGCAACATTAGCGTTAGAAATTTATTATAGAATTAATAACTATTAATCATTGGAAGTAATGATGTTTCACCTAATAGGGTAAGTTTAAGATTCAATACACCTTCCCCAGGATAGTGATAACTCTTGTTACTGAGAAAAGCAACAAAATGTTTGTGAAAGGGAGCTCCCAGCCAAATCAATAACATAAACCTTTCACATCTTTGCATTTCAGTCTAAAGTAAAGAACTACATAAATCCCCTTGAAAGCTGAACCAAAGAAATAGCATATGAGCCACTCTTTAAATGGGAAAAAATATTTAAGAGGAACTATTTTAAGTCAGTTGGTGTACAGAGTTCTTTGTTCATCGCTGGGACAAGTGAGAAGGCATCTCCTCTTTTTGTGTACGTGTCTGTATTTGTCAAGATATTTCAGAGTACAGCCATATATGATTCTTGTTTGTGTAGTTTTGGGTGTTTTTAAAGTCTTAGAATAACCATATTTCTATGAAATATCTTTTTTTTACTGAGACCATATTCATAAATACATCTATCAGCCACAGGCATGATGTACCTGTATCAAAGACAAGCAAACATTATCCTCAGCATACTTCATTTCCAACTCCTTTAAACAGGATTGTGTGATGAAATTTTAACTTCAGATAAATCAGAAATTTTTTTAACTTCCTTTTTATTTGATGGGAAACACGTCACAGGCCTGTTACTTGATTTTCAAAGTTCCGCATCACATGGCAAGTGCACATTGCAAATCTTATTGAGTGATAGGACCTAAAAATACTTATTTAAGGCTTTTTTTTTCTTTCTTACTGAACAGAGGAATTCTGGTAAATTTTTGCTATATTTGAACTTAAAAAAATTATGGGATCCAGAGATTTAAGTATTGTATTCCCATTTCCACAAACTCTACATTGTTATGAAAGCTGTTACAGATTTTTTTTTTTTTAATCTTCTAAATTTTCTGCTATTTCTGTAAGAGTATAGAGGGACCCAACTCACTGGTGTTCACTTCCAGCAGATCATAGCAGCAAAAGAATAGATACACATCCCCTGTTGCACAAAACCTCGTTTTCTCTGTTTGATCTGGAGAAAGAATGTCTGACTGAAATACCTATCTTCCCCTCCTATATGAGACAACACTGTATAGTCTGTGTTGTAGAAGGTAAATGTGTTTACAGGAAAAACCAAGGGTCTTTTCTGGAGAGCAGAGCCTGAGCTCAGCTGCCAGAAATGCTGGAGCTCAGGGAGGAATTTGAGGGACATGTGACCTGGTATTGGTTCATGTCTCTTGGTACCATAGCACACCATCTTGCAATCACCTTTACAGCAACCAAATGCAACAGAAAGATGACTTAGTTTAGGTGAGGTGTTTGTGAACAAACCTCTTCTGAGCAATAAAATTCCTGGTACCTTGCAAATGTCCTTAATGATAAAGAATAAGGGAGAAACTGTTTATACAGTACAGTTTTTAATAGAAAGACTTCATAGGCTTTTCCATTAGACGTTGGAAGGTCTCTAATATGCACTGTTAAACTTCTTATTGAAATAATTTGTACACATTAGAAACACTGCTATTGTAGCAGCAGTCTTGAAAGATCTGCTATAGAATAATGGAGGGTATCCTTCTACAGAATAGTGGAGGCTTTCCTGCTGAGGCTGTCTCAATTGCTACCACCTCAATTGTTACAATTTCAATTGCAACTGTACATCAGCAGGTACTGTGACTCGGATACATTCCTTACTGCCCAATTCTCATCTTCCTTTCTTGCACCTCAAATGTTCACAGTAAATCAGGACCATTTGGCTGCTAGGTGCATTATGCTGCCTTGGAGGAAGGAAAGGGGAATGGATATAAAAGTTAACTTACTGCTGTTAGAGGTCTGAAATCCATCAATGCTTTGTGTGCTTCTCCAGAAAGAAAAGCAGATGTGCAGGTCCTGCTGCAGACACAAGTATAGTGGAAGACTGAAGGAGAAGACTTCTTTGCTATTGCTACTTTGCATAGGTGATGAATGGTGTTGCATCCAGCTGGTCACCAGTCACTAGTGGTGTCCCACAGAGATCAGTGTTGGGCCGAGTCCTGTTTAATATCTTTATTGATGTTGTGGATGAGGGGATCCAGTCCACCATTAGGAGGTTTACAAATGGCACCGAGTTGAGGAGGAATGCTGGTCTGCTGGATGGCAGGAGGGTTCTGCAGAGGGATCTGGACAGTCTGGATCAATGAGCCGAAGCCAATGGTGTGAGGGTCAACAAGGCAAAGTGCCCTTGGATCACAACAACCCCTATAGTGCTGCAGGCTGGGGACAGAGTGGCTGGAAATCTCCCCAGCAGAAAAGGACCTGGGGGTGCTGGTTGAAAGCAGCTGAACATGAGCCAGTGTGAGCCCAGGTGGCCAAGAAGGCCAATGGCACCTGGCCTGGATCAGCAAGAGTGTGGCCACCAGGACCGGGGCAGTGATTGTCCCCCTGTACTCAGCACTGGTGAGGCCACGCCTTGAGTGCTGTGCTCAGTTCTGGGCCCCCCAACTTAGGAAGGACGTTGAGGTGCTGAAATGTGTCCAGAGAAGGGCAATGGAACTGGTGAAGGGTCTGGAGCACAGGTCATATGAGCAGTGGTTGAGAGATGTGGGGGTGTTTAGCCTGGAGAAAAGGAGGCTCGGGGGAGACCTTATTTCTCTTTACAACTCCCTGAAAAGAGGGAAAAGGTGAGCATCAGTCTCTTCTCCCAGGCAACCAGAAATAGGACAAGAAGGCACAGTCTTAACCGGCTCCAGGGGAGGTTTAGTTTGGACATTAGGAAGAAGTACTTCACAGAAAGAGTGATTAGGCATTGGAATGGACTGCCCAGGGAGGTGTTGGAGTCACTGTCCCTGGAGGTGTTTAAGGAAAGACTGGATGTGGCACTCAGTGCCATGGTCTGATTGGTAAGGTGGTGTACAATGATAGGCTGGACTTGATGATCTCGAAGGTCTTTTCCAACCTAATTGCTTCTGTGCTTCTGTGGTTAGTATAAACTTCATGATATGGCCAGCCTTTAGTCACTGTCGTGTCTTCTGAGCAGCAGACATAAGCAGAACCTCAGTAATTTCACTCAACGCAGTCCCCTCCTCTCAGGCTGAAAAAACGCTTTTTCCATGTTCTTACCCTGCACTTCAGGGAGATCGTGCAATTTCACTGCCGGGAGCCAAAGTCCTACCACGCAGCTGAGAAGCTTTCAGCACCTTGTTACTTGTTCCAGAAAAACAGGCTGGATTTGCTGATGGTTTCATCATGTCATGGTAAATATTTCACTATCACTTTTCCTCTCCCTTTCTGCATGATCAACTTCTGGTCTCATTTGACTAGACTGGAGTGGCAGCTTTTGCAGAGCCTGCTGCAATATAACCTCATTGCTACATGGGTTATAATGAAATGCATCTCTTTTTGCCCAACACATCTTAATATTTCCATAGAAACTATATTAGGCCCCCATCTTCTGTGAGCTCCTGCAATGATAATCTTCTCTCTCGCTCACTGACTGGATTTTCTTCAGATGTCTCCAGGTATCTAAAATTCAATTAAATGGCTAGGAAAATGCAAAGACTTGGTGAAGAGGACTGGGAGCTGTGGTTTCCAGACAAGACTGGCAGGCATTTGGCAGTCCTTACCAGACCATAACTATACCTTTTTTACTGCAAATTCACACTTTGGTTGCCTCTACAGTTAAGCCACAAAAAGTCTTTACTTCTACCAAGAGACTCATTGCTGGGTACACACAAGTGTAATGCTTGTTACTGTGGAATTAAGCAGGTGTGCAAATGAGGCCTACTCAGCATCTGGAAGAAGAAAGTATCATCTGGCATTTTCTCTCAGTAAGATCTGAGCAGCTCATGCACCAATTGTTTATATAATCCTTGCTCTTTCTAACTTCATCTCTATGCTCAGACCCTACAACTCCAAATTATGGCTTCACTGCAGTATTGCATTTCATGATGACAGAAGGAATTCCATCCTTGATGGTAAAAAGCAGGAACTCTCTTTGATACGATCTGCACACAGAGCTGAGAATTTCTGGAAACAGCATTGTCCACATCCTGAGAGGTTTTTCATCACTCCAAACCCACAGAAGTGGGATATAGACTTTAGCAGAGATGCAAATTGTTTTCAGTCACGTTGCATTTCTTGTGCCATGTATAATATACTGATGGCATCTCATTCATCACTGGAGAATAGCACGGGAGAGTAGAGTAAATAACACACAGGTTTCCTTTCTGTTTTGACCATAAAGGTTGAAATTCAAATGAGAACAGGAGAACAGCTCCCAGAGAGCTGTTTCAACACAAAAGCATGGAGAAGTGGCATGCACTTCTCGTGTTCATGCCTGGGGACAGACACCAGGCTGGAAAGTAGAAACTGTGAATCTTCCCCAAGGACACATTTTCCAGTGATCTTTCAAAAGCAACATACTGTTTTTCAGAAATGTTCGTCATCATGGTTTGACCCAGCAAGTAGCTAAACGCTTCCCTCTCCCCCATGCTTATATCATCATTTTGTTCCCTTCAGTACTTCCAGACTGAACTCAACAGTGTTCAAGCTGAGGAAAGCTGCGGAAGAGCAGAGACTGCTCTTTTAAATCCCCACAGGGGTTCTGTTTGCCCCCAAAGCGGCCTGCAGTGGACGTCCTTGTGCATTACTGAGCACTTAGGTTTTTTCCTAAGAGCATGCACATATTACTAGTAGCAAGATATAGTCCCCTGTATAGTTTCCTATCAAGAGTTTAATTCTGTCAGAAATCTGCTGGCTTGCAAAAGCCCACAATAACAACTTCAACAAAAGCTGGCAGTTCTGACAGCCAGTCTGTCTCCCTCAGTTCTCCCAAACACCTGTATACATCTATATAGACACACAGGGCAGGAGGGAGAGAAAATAAAATATGTCTTAAAGTTCTTTCCCATATCTCTGACATTGGACAAATAGCTTTTTCCTCACAGTCTTTTACGTATTACCTCCTTCTCTGCAAGCTTATAGAGCAATTCTGGAGAAAAATGAAATATTGAAGGGCTAATCCTTTATTTAAAAAGCCACCAGATATGAATGGTTGGCTCTGACAATTTATTACCAGTTCTGGGAAGATTGGGAAAATAAATGTTTCATATCTCTTTGCAAGTGACAGATGAAAGGAGGAAAATACTCATCAGCTCTGGAGAGCAACAAGTTTTCACTTTATGAAAGAAAATTTTTAAAATGTCAGGAATTTAGGTATTTTCTTCCTTAAAGCTCACTGCTGATACTTTCCTAGAAGAACTTTTATCTATTCTTTCTGTTTTACATCCACAGTGGAGCATTAAGATCTTAGATTAGCTATTACTTCAAAAGTTCAGCATAATTACAGGTTTGTACTTTCAGGTCAAGAGACAGTCTTTTGAAGGCACATAACACCTCATGTTTGCTCTGCTCACCCAGGTTATGAAAATTGTTTAGGCCTTGAGCTATTCCTTAGCCTGTTTTCCAGAACAGCTAGCTAAGTAGTAGCACCTTCTCTCTCTGTATATTTCTACTACTTTATCAGATGTTTTCCCTCATTATATCCACTGTTTTCCTCTGTCCCCTCTCCTTTTTTCAAACAAAACTGTTACTCATGCACTGAGAAGCAAATAATAAAATACTGTACTTTGCATCTGGAGGACAATGTTCTAGCTGAGCCCATGAAAAGGCATAAAAGACCCCCAAAGGAGTAAATTACACTCCTGAAATACAGTATGATGAGCTGCCTCTGCTGTATTCAAGACCAGACCTGTAGCCATGCCCTTCACATTAGAACCAGACTAAGAGAAATAACTAGCTGATAGGGGGTATTTGGAGAAATTATTGCTGAGTGCCTGCTCTGTAAAGCTGTTCCACAATTCCTTGCTGCAGATGGGCCACTGAAGAATGGTTGAGAAAAACCATAATTTCAGTGTCAATCAATTGGCCTGCTTGCATGGCTCTGAGTGTCTCAGCTTTCAGCAGGCAAGGCAGAAAGTCCCCTCACAGCAGCTACAGGGCAGGTCTGAACACAAATAGCATATTGCTTCCCACACGAACACCTTCACTGTCATTCTAAGGAATGCCTGATGGAGGGCCATATATTTTGTGACACCACAAATAGCATTTTGCAAACATGATTTGGATATCAGTTAAGATTGTGTGGTCACTTCCATTTTCTCTGCCTAGCTGCTGTAATGCCCAGGTAAAAGACAATGGCTTCTTAAAATCTATTATTCCTCTAGAAATGGGTTTTAATTTTGAGGTGACTGTTGGCTTTTATGCCATCATTGGTATGCATCAATTTGAACACAACCCACTGTCATGATTCTGCCTTGTGGTTCCCCTTTACAGAATAGAGAGATAACATCTTTGTTCTATATTTATGCTGCTTCCTTGTTTTGAGCCTCCTCCGGTGTTTAAATGCACATTAAACCCGCTCAGATCTCAATGTCTCTCTTTGGCAGTCATACTCATCTTCATGGAAAAGGCAAGCAGGTGTGTATGGCTCCACAGATACTGCTTTTCTGCATCTGCTCTCCTTGTGCTATCCCAGAAATAAAGTGATCTGGATTTGAAACATGAGAGAAAACATCAGAGTTCTGTTAAGGAGAACCTATGCCCTGGGTTCTGTATCCTTCAGAACATACACCCTGAGCAGATTGGCATAATGATGCCAGTAAAGTCAGAGAGAAAATTGTTAATCTCTTCCTCAAACCCCAGGGGCTTTGCAGGAAATAGGGTAGGCTTTTGGACTTCTATGTGAGTGCTAAGCTAGTTTCAAGGCTGGGAAGATTAGTCAGCCTTCACAGGTAGACTATTCTCAGCAATGGTCTTTTCACCCTCCTCTTAGCAGCCTGGAAACCTCATTGGTAGGTTGTATTTTAGGTAGAAATCAGTAGGTGTTTGTGAAAGTAAGTGAGCAAGACTGTACACTGGTCCTCAATAAAGGTGATGCAAACCAGAACTACATCTCCTGTTGAAATTTATGACCCCCTTCCCTCCCTGGAGCCAGAAAAGGCTTTTTCCTCACTTCCTCTGCTGGAGACACGTTTATGAAGCTTGAAGATGGAGGTCATTGTCCCTGTCATGGAGGTGTTTACATTAGGCAGACTGACCTGTACTGGATGAGTTATGCCTCAGATAGTCCCTAAATATACCAATAAACAAAACTGTGATTGAGGGCCACACATAGGTGGTACAATGGCCCTTCCAGAGCTGGAAGGTGCTGCAGTGTGGGGACTCCACAGCTGCTTTGGATTTTTCCTTTCCTCTTGCAGTTCTAAAGGGTGTGAGAATCTGACATGGAGGTTTGCAGAAGACACCAACTTAATTAAAAACTTAAAAACGGAAATTGTCCCTGTAGAGCAATGATGGATTATTTAATTCTTTCTAGACAGCATAGGATGTTGATCTCATCTCAGCTGAAGTTTTCAGATCATGAGTATTTGTGCATTCAATATAGGATACAGCAAAAAGACATTGTTCTAGTCAAATTACACCAAAATTAAATTCTCCCTGTAACTGAAGCGTGTTGGACTGATAATCTTGAAGTAAGAAGATGAAAGCTATCAGCATCCTCTTTGTACACACATATGCATTACATTTCCCGGGCAAATTTGTTGCTGTTGTGATCAAGACCAAAAAATTAGTTGCATTAATAAAATTTTCAGTGTTTCTATGCTCTGAGTCCATCAGGAATTGCTTGCCCAGCATGCTAGATGCTTTTTTCTATTCTCAGCACCAGTATTTGGACTCATTCTATTCACAACTGAATAATACTAGCATGTTTTTATTCCAAAATTAATTTTCAGTCCACACTTGCATTTTTGTGTGGCTCAACAACAGTCAAACCCAGGGACTCAAAATGTGATAGAAAAATGAATACAGAAAGTGTCATGAAAAATGCCAAATGAAAATTCAACCTCCAGTGAGTACTGACAGAAAAACAGCCTTTGTCTCTGAAACAAGGTATCATGAAAGCTGGTTTTGCCATAAAAGTTTTCTAATTATACAAAAATAAAACTCACAGCAAAGGCCCATTAATTCATCTGCCCAATGATGTATGACATGTTACACATACCAAACAGAGGCAAAAACCAGAACAAATTTCCAAACATATTTAAAGAAAAAAAAAAAGAAAAGTCTCTATTTCATTGAAAACTACGAGAAGAGTCAGATAATCCAGGTAGGAAGGCTAGGAGGTAGACTCCTTGGAGATAAGCAAAGGTATAATTTATCAATTTTTACAAATATTAATTTTACTGGGCCCTTTTGGTTTCATTGCTGTTAAAATGATGAGAACTAGTCTCATTGGAAAACACTTACTAAAAATATGAAAAGGATTCAACAAGACTTTTTTTTCTGCACAAAGCTAGGTGTAGTATGTATAGTTTGTGCCATTAGCTTGCTCAGAACAGAGAGCAGAGGTTACATTTCTGAAGACATTGATGGACTCCTCTCACTGACATTTTCAGAGCCATTAAATCATCAAAAGACACTGGAAAGGGAATTCAGGTGTGCAGGAGACCTCACAGACCTGGGATATTAATTATATTTTCTTCTTCACCACCACGTGTCATATCAAATTAAATGTTTATCTTGCAGAAATCAACTTTTGTTTGCATTATTTCCTCTTTAGCTCTGTTTGCAGATAGAAACCTATGGCTCTTCTGTTTTGAAGGGGGAGTGCCAAAATACAAATTTAGAGGACGCCCTCTTGAGCAATTTGAGGGTGAACTCAGCTTCCTGTTTCTACCTTTTGGCTTTAATTTCTTGAGAAATAGAGTATAAAAAACTTTCTGTGCCAGCACATCAGGGATAAAATCTCAATACGAGCTGGCAACAGCAGCAGGAAACTATCATAAATATCTAAGCACTTTTCTGTTCCATCCTGTGCATTTATGGCTAAACTAAGAAGAAGAGAACAGATAAAAAATAACATGGGGAAGGAGGAAATGAAGAGGATGATATCTGTATTCTGTATTAAAATTCCCCTGAATTGTTTTGAGTTACTCATAAACCTTTTCTATACATAAATGATTACTGAATCAAATCTGAAAACAGGGCAAGCTAGTCCTTAAATCCATCTTTATATATCTGGAAAGAAATGAAATTGTATTAGCACGGACTTCAGTTGTGGAAGCAGTCACGGGAGGCAGTCTACCACCAAACAGTAAAATATATGCAGCTCTGTAGAACAGTCTATCATCTCTTAACTCAAGTGCAATTTCAGTTCACAAGATAACTCCTGATGACACTGGACCGATGTTGAAGGATGAATTGGAAGCAATGTTAATAACTTATTGATGTTGATTGAGGTAAGTAAGATAATCTCACACACAAACAGACACAAACACAGTTCATCAAAGCTCAAGAAAGTTAATGAAAGTTAGTGGGAGGAATATTAAAGTTAATTGGGATTTTTTTAATGAAAAAATTTTATTAGAGACTGTTGAAAAGCTACAAATCAGTGCATGAATGAAGGCAGCAATTACCGTGGATGGAAAATGACAGAAGGAGAAACAGGAGAAATAGATATCAGCATAAATTAGAATTTATGAAATATAGAAAACTGATGAGAAAATCTAAGGACACAAGGGAAAAATCAACGTCTGGCAAGAAAAATAATGTTATGAATATTTATGGAAAGATAGCTTCCAAATTTTTTATATAAATTCCTAAGATACATTATTTGGTAGCATTGGAACACACACATTACTTAAAATTTTAAGTGATACTGCAAAAACAACACTATTTGAAAATATTTATAATCTATGCTTGGGAAAAAGCAGGTGATAAACATATCCAGCAAGAACACTTCTTAGTTCACTAGCTGATAAAAGGGCTGTTATATGCTACATCAGTGTTTAAACTTTTATTTTTTAAAGCAAGTAGTTCTGGAGAATTTGCACCCAAGAATGCTGCAAAGTCTTCATGGCAAGTCCTGGACACTAGCATTCCTACTGTAGAAAATAAATTGTGGAATAAGTAGGAAATACAACAGACGAGAATCTTAATACTTATGATTGCTTGGCAAGGATTAGGCTAGTTACTCTACTGTCAGTCAGGCCTGAAATAATGGAAAATTCATCTAGCTAATAAAGGACAGGAATATAATTAATGCCAATCAACATCTTCTAATAGAAAATAGTCTTTTTTTTTTCATTTTCTTAGAAGAAATTTTGATGTACATAATCAACTACAAAATATGCCTGACTCTCAAGCTGCTTTTCCACATTACTGAATTCTCTGGGCAGAAAATAAAAGCTCTCCACTGTATTGCTAAAATGAACAAAGGCCATGGAAGTGGCAAACTGGAAAATGTGGGTCTCGAAGAATGAAGTGGAAGTACCTTTAATGAGGTCCATCACAATACAGCTTCTGAGTTTAGCAAACCTACGTAAAAGAAATGTTTGCAAAACATAAGTAATAGCAAGAAGAAAGAATTATGGGTGACTTAAACTACATTTACTTCTCCCCATTAAAATAAAAAAATCCAAATGTTTCCTCCATATAAAAAGTTCTTTGCCAAAGAAGGAAAAGGCAAAGTGAAAGCTGTTTACCAGTGTTATAAAGAAAATCAATGCATTATGGTCTAATGATGTCTTGGGTCCCTAAACCTGAGGATTAGGAGTCTGTTTTCCATTCCTCCCAATTGCAATCCATCCTTGCAAGGTAAGTCTTCCTCTCACAGTTGTTCTTCTTAGTTCTTCTTTGCAAAATCTTGAAGATTTTCCAAAGAAATATGTCCCTTGTTTCAGTGAAAAATGGTTTATACTGTGAATGTCACTTCAAGAGTAGTAGGGAGTAAATTTCATTAAGATGTTTTGCCTTCTTGTCAGTACACTAAGCAACAGGTGTCTTATAAACTAGAAAATAGCCACTGAAAGGGATAAAGTTGAGGTCACCAACAGAAGGATTGTCTGGGGGCAAGGGGGTAAGGCATAATAAAGGCCCCTTTACCAAAATGCCATAAATTTGAATTTGCAGTTTTCCTGGATCCAAGACAAGAACTCCCCTTCTCTGCCTGAACTGGAGATCTATGACACCACAACACTGAGCACCACTTCTTCCTTCTACATTATTTTTATATTATTATTTGCAAATCAAAGTCTGAAACAACTAAGCTGCACATCTGAAATGCATTTTGCATGTTTTCCAGGGCCAACAGCTGGATTTTCAGAAAGGGCAGTTTATAAGTACAAATCCTCCCATTGCAAATAAATATGAAGGGCAGGTGTGAGCAAGTGCCTAAGAGCCACTGAATATACAGCCAGTAATACACACAAGCATTTGAGAGGCACATTAATATCTGAAGGTTGAATTCAATTATGCACTATTATTTTGGCACTAAGACGTCAGTAAAAAATATCAGTGCTGTTATTTGCCCTGTGCCTTTGTTACATAAACATTTCTGCCATGTGAATCCTCCTTCATTCAGGCCTTACCACTCCTAGGTGGAGGTACAGTGCAGACCTATCTCCCCTCTACAAGATTGTTTGCCCCTGGTATGAGTCAAAGCACCCCATTATGCATGGTATCAGACTACCATGAGTAATCTGCTTGAAATAAGAGAGGCTTATAGCTCTGAGCATTCCACAGAATGCTGTAATCATATGCTTTCTTTGCAAGTGTTCTCAGGAGCACACAAATTACCACCTTTATTAGAGACCAGCAAATATGTTTGGATAAAACCGGAGAGGATGCATGCTATCACTTGAACCACAAACCAAACATAAGCCTTTCTACTTATTATATATAAAAAAAAAATCACTGCATTATTCCTTCTAAACAAGAATTTTTACATATCTGCATTTCTTGGCTGGGGATAAATAGTATTTAGAAACTAGCCCGAAATCAGACAGCACTGGCAAGCTCCTAACTTAAGCTCAGATAATTTACAAGCATTTTAAATCCAGTGAGACTTTTGATGGCTAAACAAATGGAAACAAATCTCTATATGGTTTGCTGTGAATATTTCATCTGAAAGGATCTCACGTTTGCCAAGTAAAGCTGTCTTCCTTTTTCCCCTTAACATTACTTCTTAGATAAATAAGGACATGCTGCCATGTTGAAGAGGAAACACAGAACCTGTGCACATATGCCACAGATGTAAATGATGAGGAAGAGCTCATGAGAACACACATATTAAATGAAGTTAATGAGAATTGAAATAAGGATTATGAGATCAAGCATTTTATCCAGATGCAGAATGATCAGAAGAATTCCATCAATATTAACCCAAGCTATATGCTCTTTAAACTAAATATTAGATGCCTAAAAAATGCCAGCTGATCTGGCAAGTCTGAATGGCTACCTTACTGATCACAAACAGGAACAGTCATGGATGCACAGCACTGCCTTTTTGGGGAGCCTATTTCACAACAGAGACTTGTTCATGTACAGTGCTGGAAGTTTCAGAGGCAAATATTGTTTCTGCAACAAATTGAAACGTGATTGAAATGTGTCAGATCTCTGTCAGGCAGCCACAGTAAGCAATTGCAAGGCATAGGTGGGCTTTCTGTACAGTTATTGGATGAACTGAAAAATTAACTGCTCATTAACTTCATTTTTTTTTCATGGCTCCAATAAGTGTAGTTATATCAGGCCCTCTCTTTCTCACTCTGTATTACAACATATTCAGTCTTTTCTGTTTGGCTTCACTACCTTTTTCACCCCTGTAGAAAATACACTTTTTCTGTCATTATGGATGGAGACAGCTTCCCAGGCACCACTGTGGTCTTCCATGTAAAAGTCACATCCTGGAAGCATCAGTCAATATCGGCCTTTTCAAGAGCACCCAAATCCACTGTTGTCAAATATGTGGGATGCTCACAGTCAGCTCTTCTGTCCTTATCAGCCACTTGTTCCAGTCCAGTGACCTTTCCAGCACAGTAAAAGCTGCCAGCGTACTGCAGACATGGTAAAAGTGTGCAAATGCCAAGTGCTTCTAAATGTGCCCACTGTCTCTTGAAATACAAGTCCTTGCTTTCTCTCCGCCAAAAGAAATCTCTTAGATCATTGTGCAAATAAAGACAACTTGAGGTTATATTTATTTACATTCCTTAAATTCAAACAAGCCTCAGGAATATGTTTAAAGGCTGTATGACTTCTTTAGAAGCTTGCAGAAGATATATAAAGTGAGTACACGCTTTGTAGATCATATGGATATCATAGTCATTTCAAACACTAAGGCAAGGGCTTCCTAAGGGAGCTAGCTGTCCTAGTCACTGCAGCTTCTGAGGACAGCTGGACACCTGCTTCCCTTGAGGTCTCAGAAAATCATGAAGCCCTAACGAAAAGGCAATCAAAGTCTTGTAATGAGAATTTATAGCTTATCGCCTTCTTACCCGTTCAGCTGACATGAAAGAATTTTAGAAAGGGAACAATGTCAACCTTTCACGTAGCTGAAACTTGATCTCAGTTGTATCAGGGTGCTGGATAGCCTTTTAACAAGAGGAGAGGTGGAATTAGGCAAGTGATTAATGCCCACTGGTTTCACAGACAGTCTGGCATAACATATTTTGCTAGCAGGTCAGTCAAGAAGCAAGATTAGTTTTAGCTCAGAGCTCTCTGTCTCCCCTTTTATGATAAGATTTACTAATTAATTAGAGTAACTGAGAATATTGATAAATAGATATTTCTAGTGTACATTTTTAATAAAAGTCTACCAGTATTGCCAACTGCTTCTGATGTCAGAGTTTCCTTCTTAGCCACATACTACCAAAACCAGAAGTTTTCAGAGTTTGAATGACAAGTTACCAAACCAAACGCAATGATGAATTAAAAAACTAATTCTTTTACAGAAAAATGTAAGACTATAGTGACTAGCTGTTATGAACCCCAAGATTGTTGCTTAAAATCCAAATTTTAGGCCATTTAAACATTATATTCCTATCAATGTCAGACAGCAACAATGATGAAACATATCTTTGCTAAACTGCAATGACATAGTAAGCATAGAAATTGTACTTACACTTACACATCAGACTCGTTTACAATTACCACCTTTGGCCTCATAAATACAGTCACAACTCAGTCCTCCACCTATGCAGACTACAGTCCTTTTGATAACCTAACTCTAGAGATCTCCAAGCAGAACCCTTCTGAGTGAAGAAAACTGTGTGAATGACCACAGATATAAATGAGAATTTTTTTCCCTACCTCCTTCACTTTGGGCAGCATTAATGGAGTTTAAAGGGGAATGTGACTTTTTTTGAGAGAGCCAGAGTCTCCACAAGGACACATGCAAAGAATGAAGTTATAAGCCAAATCCATGTTTTCATAATTTTTCAATCAGAATTTTCATTGGTACTCATTATGGTTGGACTCAATGATCTTAAGGGGCTTTTTCAATCTAAACATTTCTATGGTTCTGATTATTCACGATGAATGCAATTCCTCCATGGGCAATTAAGCTTAATTTAGCATTCCAGCACACAAAGGAAAAAAAAAAGGAAAAAACTATGCATAAAATAGTACAACTTTGTATTCCTGCCAGCCAGGAAGTAGTTGGACACCTAAATACACAGGTACTTCTTTAGTAGGATTTTCAAGTCATGCGAATTCAATAAGAAGCAGTACTGAAAATTAGGGTAGAAATCACTAAGAAGCAACACATTGGTTGAATTTATTCAGATCTTATTCATGTAGTACAGGAAGGGGGACATTCTTTTCTGCGACAGAGAAAAAAAGACAGACTAAAGCCTGAAGTCTCTAGTAGTATTACCTTTGAAATTATCCCTGCATCTATTAGAAATCAAGATTTAGATATTCCCTTTTAACCAGTGCAGCATGTTTAATTTTTGGTTAACTTTTATAATGAGTTATATAAGTGAAGAAATATCTTCTCATTTTGCCTCTTCTGCCACATCTTGTAATTTCTTTGCTAAGCAATCTTTTCTTCTTTGTGTTTCATAAGGTAACACAGCTGTGCACACAGATCTGCAAATAATAGCAATAACAACAGTAAGAATAAACTTGAGCAGTTTTTTTCCTGTTCATTACATTTCAGAATTAGGCCTAAAAAAGTTTTATTTCCTGCTAATGGGACTCATAATTGCTCAATTTTTTCCTGATGATAAAAATAAAGTCATACTTTTATTATGGCTGCATATTTTAACACAATTGTCATTTTTGGATTTTGTGCAATAATTAAAGACAAAACAACAATGCTGTGCCAACACCCAACAGCATCTTTACTTAGTTAAGCATAATTGTAGCAAATTTAGACAAATGTTGTAATAAAATAATCTATAGTGTGTTGGGTTTTGTAGCTGAATATACAGAAACACCTGCCTGTAGTTGTTGCAGAAAGTATTTCCTCACATAAGCTGTACACATAACCAAATAATAGAGTTATATCAAACTGTCTATTAAAAAGATTGTATCTGTAAATCCTAATCATAGCATTCATAAGAAATACTGAAGGCGATTAATATTAGAGTGATACCAGTCCCTTGAAAAAATCCAGAGGACAAAAGGCAGCACAGGGGAGCTTTAATTTTATGCTGGTGAACACTGTGGGTTTTTCTTATTAAAATTTAAATTCATTCTCCTTCTTATAGCAAGCAAGACTCTTTAAACATTGTACTTAGTAAAAAAATGTTAGAAATGCTCCTGCCAAAAGGACATTTAGCAATGAAAATGCAAATCTGAAATCTAAAATAACTTGCTGACACCCCCACAGGGCTTCATGGCAGTAGAAAGAAAAATCAAGGGTCTTCAGCATAGATGGAGCTAATCTTGAGACCAAATATTTTCTTGTATTTGGGATTTTTCTGAAGCTTTCTGAACCTTTCTTTTCTCATACTGCTACTATCTGCCATAATCTGGTATTTAGCAGAAGGATTAACATCCGGCTGAGAATTTCTTTACCCCCCAAATTCTATTCAGATTTGTCAGACATATTAAAAAAAATTTTTGCTTCTTAAGGAGGAAAAGGCATAATAGCATCATGAAAACAGTTTTCAGATATATTCTTTTCCAGAAATTTTTACTTGAAAGTACAACACTTATGAATTTCTCTCGCCAGTTTCATAGCTGAATATACTACACATAATATATACATTTTCATTCACATTTTAAAGTTAATTACTTTAGGCATCAATCAAATTCCTTCTGAATTTACTTTTCTAAATATATTCAGTGATGGGAATATTTGGTAAAACTATTAATACTGAGGAATATTTTGGGGACAGAAAGCTGATTTGAAATATTGCATTGGAAAGTTAAATTTGAAAGTAATTGTCATCTCTTTGGGGGGAAAAAAAAAATCATTTTTTTGTTTCACTGAAAACCACAGTAATGAAGACTTCATTCCCACCTCTAGCTGCCATCAAAGTGTTGTTTCTGCATAGGAAGCCAGTAACCATTGCCTGACTACAAAACTGGGAAGCAGAGACAAAATGTCTTGAATAAGGTTGCCAATAAGTATCTGGACTGGGAATAAAATTCAGACCAACTAGTCAGGTGTTCTCTCACACCTCTGCCCATGAAATCATAATGGTTTGTTAATTAGTAGAATAGAAACTAAGAGCAACATCTGTATTGGTTCATAAAAATGAATACTGATTCCAGTATTGCTCTGCATCCACTGTCACAAAGGAGGTGCCATACTTGTTGGCTAAATACTTCTTTAAATTGTCCAAACACTTCTGATTCCAAGCCCAGCTGTTGTGGCAGTTGAGCTCAATAAAGGATATGAAAAGTCAGACCACTTGGGAGCTGGAAACCAGGTATTAAATAGAGAATTAACAAAACTTTGTTTAGTACAGATGTGTTTTAAATGCTGATGGAATCTATTAAGGAACTCTGCAAGTGTCCTTTATGTCCACAGAGTGTTCTGGATACAATGACTGTTCCCGATGATTTTTTTTTTAATTGAAGGACTTGGTCTGCAGAACACCGACATTCTAATCAGAGGGCTAGAGGAGAAACTGCAGTCTCATACGTTTAACTGATGTTTCCATGGATGCAACTGACTTGATCTGTAGCTTGCAAATTTACCTTCAATAAGTGGCAAAACATATCCCACCTTCCCAAAGAATTGAGTGTCAACATACAGATATCACCTGTCCATGCAATAAATATGAAGCCGAGGAATGGAGTGCAGAATCAAGGAGAAATGCACTTGCATTACTAATCTGACAAACTGCAGCACTGTGTGCTGGGGAATCTTAATCAGGGTGGGTCATTTTTTTGGGTGTAAGCAACATTTAGGCTGGAATAATCGACAGCACAAATAAAGACCAGGAAACAATTGGTTGTGAAGAAGTTCTGGAAAAAAACATATCAAAGGGATGCTGTGGGCCATCAACCAAACATGAGTCAACAATGCCATGCTGTTTCAATGAAAAGAGAATGCTGCATTAGGCTCTATTAATAGGAATAGCTCACCAGACATGTGATGCAATCCTTCCATCCAAACTCTGTCTGAAATCCTGACTTCTATTCCAACGCCCACACAAACATGTCTAGAGCATGTCAGATGTCCATGGTGGGAAGAACAAGAAGCAGTGGGCCTGTATTGCTGCAAGGAATATTCAAGAATGTTATTAGGGGAACTTTTTATCAGTAAGTATAGTGCAGGCATGTAATATATTGTCAGGGGAAATTCTGAAATCTCCACAACCATGAGTCATCGAGAATAAGAGGGACAAGTCTATCAGGAATGACAGAAACATAGGCTATCACTACCTGAGGCTGGGACAAGCTTTTGATTCTGTGCTGCATTAAAATAAATGGTACTGAAACACTAGGAATCACTAAATACTATAGCCATCCTTAATTTCAACACACTAATGGACCAACTTACCACATCAATCCCCATAGTATATTAAAATTAATAGTCTGTGCAAAGACACATTCTAAAGGTGACCACATTTCTAAACACTTTTTTATTCATACTAGAACTACTGCAGCCTTTTTGACATTTGTCAGTTTTGGCAAATCCCTCAGAAATCCGGGAAGTTGTTCAGGAAGCTAGTTTTCTACATGAAGAATATGCAGCAATATATACTGAATGCTCCATTCTGCCCTAGCTTCATTCTGCCTCTCTTCTTTCTACACAGTCTATCCAATATCAGCCAGGAAGTTAATTTGGATATGTAATAGTAAGGATGAGAGGAAAAGCCCAAGGAATCCCTAATGATGAATATTTTAACAATAGAAACAGATTTTCCTGCAGAGTTCCTGTAACCTGTCAGAGATGAAAAAACTTAACCCAACACTCAACATTTCCATTCATTACTCAGTTTTTGTGGAGGCATGGAAAGGATACGATGAATTACATCACAAGCTACACAGGGAACAAAAACACATGATCTTTTGCTATAATTAGGAGGAGTACCTCAAGCAGAGCATTGATTGCCTGAAATTGTATCTGCGCTACAGGAGGCAAATTGTGGACTTCACTTAAATAAAGCTTTCTTATAAAATGGGGGCATGTCACTGGGTCATTACCTGCTGGGGCTGGCAGCACTGTGGGGCAGAAATGTGGGAGAAGTTTAGGATTCTGCACAGTGCTACAGGCTCTCTCCATCTTCCTCATGCTGTGCATCAAATATGGGGAGCTCAAAGAAAATTCAGAGTAGGCAGTGGGAGCTTACAAGCTCCAAGCCCTGAGGCAGAGAAGTCAGAAACTAGTGGTAGGGTTTGTATCCTTTCCATTCTTCCCCAGTAAATCTGCCTCTGAGTGGGTTTCATCTGACATGTTCACTGTAAATCTAGTAAACTTCCCTGCATTCACTGAGATGCCAGCTCTTCCACAAAAAAAAAAAAAAAAAAAGATTTAAAATCAAAGTATCTGGTCTAGTGATAATAACAGCAAGTTTCTGGCAGGGTTATAAAGAGAGAATTTGCTGAGACAATATTTCATTGGTTGATATGGTAGATGGCACTTAGCCGGTCACTTGAATAAAAGCGATCGTTTCCCCTTCTGCTGTCAGGAGCTTTTGTACATGTTAGACTGAGTAATTTCTTTTCTGAAGATTTAGAGATATTTTCTTTACTGTAATTGTCATACTACACTGACAATCTGAATGCCATTACCTCAGTAATAACTGAAATTTAGAAGTGGAATAGTGTCATTTGAAGATGAATACAAAGGATATAGAAAGACTTGTGCTATTCTTTACCTTTTATTCTGTGTGTCTCTTAGTTGAATTTATTGCAGTGTGAGCAGTTTTTCTTCATTTTAACATCTCCTAATGGATTTTACATCTCTTGGCCAAACTTACCTCTGATATAGCATTCAAGCAATTAATGGACTCCTTTACAACAAATCGGTCTCAGAAAGCAAACCTGAATTATTTAAAGGAAAAGTTATCATTAACATAGGATGTAAAGACATGCTGAACTGAACCAACATTTGGAAGTGGGAACTGCTAGGAAATGGGCTTTAAAATCACACAAGTGCTCCAAACCAAAATGTTACTATGGACCCAGAGAAGATGCTCAGGCCACTAGGAATGGGGACATGAATTAGCAAACTACTGTTCCTCAATTGGAACCTCTTAGAAGCAGTTCAGGTCATCTAAATATTTAAACATTTGAATATTTGAAGGTGTTTAATGGGATTTGAGAGCACTTTTTTTTAAATTCCACTTTAGTGCTGAGAGTGGAACAAGATAATTCAGGCACTTGAATGTGCTGCTTGTGACTTAGCAAAGCCAACTTAGTGTCTGGCTGCTGTACACAGGGACCGTCTCATCAGTCTCCTGAAGGTCCAGACCTGAAACAACCCTAAAAAACAACAACAATCAAAAAAAAAAAAACAAAAAACAAAAAAAAAAAAAAAAAAAAAAAAAAAAAAAAAACAAACCAAAACAAACAAAAAAAAACCCAAAAAAAAAAAAGCAAAAAAAAACCAAAACAAAAAAAAAAAAGAAGAAAAGTGATTACCTTTCTTCTGATTTATCCTTCTTAACGTGCATCTTCAAGGATCAGATGCCTATGCCATCAGGAAGTACAGTATTGATAATCTCATCAGAAAGAAGTGGATGAGAGCAAGATCACACCTCTTGGTAGCAACTATCTGGGACATGTCTTTAAGTGTACTACAAGGCCATGCACAAAAGTAGATGAGATGATACAATTACTTCCCACAGTGTGCAAAAATGGAAGGGTAGGGGAGCTCAGAAGCTGTCAAAAGCGCCATTACCAGAGAAGAATGATTATGAAAACTCTGGACAGCTTTCTCCCAATAAAGTGTTATTGTCCTAATTAAAGATTTTTACTAATATGCATGGGAAGTGGGAGAGAGGATAGATTGGAAGTAAATTTTGCAAGGTTGATGTCTGCATCTCTGACCTGTTGTGTGGAACAGAAGCAATGGGTACAAGATGGTTACAAATGCACTCAAGATCACAAATGACAAAGGGAAATAAAAAATTAATTTAAAAATACGTTTCACAGTTCACGCACAGTTAGGTGCAACTCATTTTTTTAAAATTCCCTTCTCTATTTGGGATTCACTTTCCTTGATGTAATATGTTTTGTTTTATACTTATGGGACCTGACTTACGAATAATACAATTAGTGAGTTTGGGCTTTCAGAAAAGGTCTATGCTTACTAGCATTCATTAAATTTAAGCGAGAGGTACTTTGCACTTTTTGTACTGTGCAGGGTAACTATGAAGAAGGCATCACTTTGTTGAAATAATTATTTTCCTCTCATTACATTATGATTGAGATAGACTCACCTCACTTAAATTCATGTTAGCATTGGAGTATAACAGAGTAATAGCACAAGAATCCTAGCCTAGGATTTGTATGGCTCAAGCAAATACAATATGTGGGCTGGCATGACAAGCTGTTCCACACCCCAGTAAGCACTGACATGGGGAAAACACCAGGTAGCCTCACCCTCTGTGTGCTGCTCCTTGTCAGTGTTTTCCTACACAGCCAAGCTGATACACAGGAATCCAGAAAAGGCAATTGCAAAAAAAAATTGTTCTGAGAGACTCAAAAGTTAATATTATGTGTGATTGATGAAATGTTCAGTTTCCAAACTTGCACTGGATGCCTTACTAGTGTCTACCAAAGCATATCTACCAAAATCACAGAATCACAGAGTAGTTTTATCTGGGTCTCCAAAGACCATCCAGTGTGACCCACCTGCCATGGGGGAGGTCACAGACACACTAAGATGAGTAGGAGTGTTGATCTGCTGGATGGCAGGAGGGCTCTGCAGAGGGATCTGGACAGGTTGGATCAATGGGCCGAAGCCAGCGGTGTGAGGTTAAACAAGGCCAAGTTCTGGGTCCTGCCCTTTGCCACAACAACCCCTATAGCGCTTCAGGCTGGGGACAGAGTGGCTAAAAGGACCTGGGGATGCTGGTTGATAGTAGCTGAACATGAGCCAGCTGTGCCCAGGTGGCCAAGAAGGCCAATGGCACCTGGCCTGGATCATCAAGAGTGTGGCCGGCAGGACCAGGGCAGGGATTGTCCCCCTGTACTCAGCACTGGTGAGACCACACCTCAAATCCTGTGTTCTGTTCTGGGCCCGTCACTACAGGAAGGACATTGAGGGGCTGGAGAGTGTCCAGAGAAGGGCAATGGAGCTGGTGAAGGGTCTGGAGCAAAAGTCCTGTGAGGAGCAACTGAGGGATGTGGGGGTGTTTAGCCTGGAAAAAAGGAGGCTCAGGGGAGACCTTATTGCTCTCCACAACTACCCAAAGGGAGGTTGTGGCAAGGTGAGCGTCAGTCTCTTCTCCCAGATGACAAGTGACAGGACAAAAGGAAAAGGCCTCAAGTGGCACCAGAGGAGGTTCAGATGGTATATTAGGAAAATTTTCTTCACAGAAAGCGTGGTTAAGCATTGGAACAGACTGCCCAAGGAAGTGGTGAAGTCACCATCACTGGAAGTGTTCAAAAAGACTGTTGAAGTGGCACTTGAGGACATGGTTTAATGGTGAACATGGTGGTAGTGCTGGGTTGGCAGCTGGACTTGATTTATCTTAAAGGTCTTTTCCAACATTAACAATCCTGTGGTCCTATCTTGAACTGATCAGGTTGCTAACAGTCCCATCCAGCCTGACCTCCATGTTTCCAGGGGTGGAGCACCCACCATCTCTCTGGGCAATCTGTGCCAGTATCTCATTACACTCATTATAAAAAAAATGTATTTCTTACATCTAGTCCAAATCTACTATCTTTTAGATTAAAACTATTGCCCCTTGTCCTGTCACTACAAGCCTTACTAAAGTTGGTTCCCATCTTTCTTACAAGCCCTCTTTAGGTATTAAAAGGCCACAATAAGGTCTCCCTGGAGTCCTCTCTAGGCTGAAAAACCTAAAATCTCTCAGCCTTTCTTCGTAGGAGAGGTGCTTCAACCGTCTGATCATTTTTGTCGCCCTCCTCTGAATCTGCTCCAACAGTTCCACGTCTTTCCTATGCTGAGGACTCCAGAGATGGGTGCAGTACTATAGGTGAGGTCTCACCAGAGTGAAGCAGAAAAATCAAAAGATAGCAGAAAATCAAAGGATAAACACATAAATGTATTTTGCAGGAGGTATCACAAATCCATTGTCAGTCCGCTGGAAGACTGAAATTACTAAGATGATCTTCCTTACTGTTATTTAGCCTTTGTACCATTGGTGCAAATGTTAGCTTTGTTTTAACATCCACTGTTCTCACTGTAGTTTCTTTAGAGCAATACCAGTACCCACCAGTTACTGATCTGCTATCCTTGATTATAGACTAAAACCCACTGTTAGCTCCAAACCAAGATATTGGAGCTGACCACATATTTTGCAGCTTAGGTAAAAAGAAAATTAAATGTTCAATTGATCTGCAGTAAGCTCACTGTCTGATTTATATCATCATAGAGGTTTCCTTTTGGTCTGGAGACTAACAGACTGTGAGCTGTTAGAAAAAAAACCAAAACAACCAGACGAAAAGGGTATCAAATAGCAGGTTTTTTTGCAATGATCTTTGAGTGAAAATCAAGCACATATTGTGCTTTATTGAATACCTGTCTTTTCTGAGTCAGATTAGAAGTGGCAAACATCCAGAACTCCTAGTAATCCCGGGATTTTTTTTTTTTTTTAATTTGTCTTGGCAAAGGTTGAGGCCATATTTATGAAAGGGGAGTAATGTTTGCTTGTCTTCTTTTCCAGTTCTATTTCCAGCCCATTAGAGGCTATAGATTCCTAATAGATATAACTTAAGTACCTAATATAGACATCCTGTCATGGCAAAACACAAGGGAAAGATTGCACCTGTAAGTGGAGGGCAGAGTTCTGCTGTATCAAAGTTCATTTTGCTGTGGAGCTACAGGAATCCTAAGTCACTTTGACAAATTAGCATCCACACAAGCCACCAGTGCAGAAGTCTAAATCTCTCCTTGCAAAGAGGTGGCCACAGCAAACAACCAATTTTCTAATAGATCAGCTTTTATGCTACCAGCTGCAACAATGCCAAAGAGAAGACAGCTTCAATTAAAGGCCGAGAACACCACTCATGTGCATGATAGAGGTTTTATTTTGAGGCTTTGAAGATGAATGTCAGAATGGTTTCACAGAAATGCAAAAGATCTCCTCACAAAAGGTCTTTTATGTTAGAGCCATCAATGTCAATCTGGTCATCAAGGCTAGAAGTCTTCAAGGATGTTAGTCATTTCAGGCAATTTAGGAAAGAGGGAATAAATTTTTTGTTTAAAGCATTTTGTTTAAGGGTTTTTTTCCAAAACTTTGCCACAGACATACAAATATATTAGCTATTATTTATGAGGATCTACTATTCTCTTGAATTTGAGACAAAACAAGACAAGAAACTTTTTATGAGGGGTAACTTGTGGCCTCAGGAACAGAATCACAGTCTGAACATCATGTAAGGAGAGAGTTAAAAATAGATGGTCTCCATTCTTTGACCTGATCCTGCACTTGGTGCACACAGGAGCAGATCTGTTCATTTGTCAAGTGGTGGCTGTTGACAGCACTTTGTACTGGCACAGAGGGATGACATGCCCTAGAAACAATGTCAGTGTAAAGCAGAGTTCATCAGTCAGCTCTGGGAGTAGTTACAAACCTCCCCATATGTCAGCAGACATTATACACCTCTGGCCTGAGAGTGAATAGGGCAGAATGTGCTGACCCCACAGCAGCTCAGCTGAGTCTCCTGCCCTTCGCATTGCTCCTGGTTCTGCTCCCAGGGCTTCCTTCGCAGCAAGCTACAGACTGACCTTCAGAAACAAACAAAAAGCACAAACTCTCAGGTCCCATCAAACTCGTCCCCAAAACTTTCCCTGCTAAAGGACAGGAAAAAACTGCGTAACGTTGCAGAAAGTCACAACGAAAGCGATGGTTGAAAGTCATTACTTGTCAGATCCTCTGCTTGAGCAAATCCATTGAACCTCAACATCCTTTTAGTTTTAATGGAGCAATAGAAGGGGATTTTGTTCCAGAGGAGAGTACAGTGCTATCTAGGCCATATATGCCTTTAAACTTCCTAACTTAAAAAATGATAAAAAACTGAATTAGTTAATCACTTTATTCACATGTCAGTAAAACCCCTTGATCATGCAAAATCTCACACACCTGTCTGAATTCAGAAGGTTTCAAGAACTCACTAAAAAAACCCCAAAATAAAACAAAATAACCTGCCAATTTTTTTCGTATCTTTTTCCTTTTTTTTCCTTTTTCCCCATTGGTTTAGGCTTCCTAAAATATTTACGTTACTTTAAACTGTTTTACAACACTTTCAGCAAGTCTCCTGTCTAGTATCTCCCTGTTACATGCGTGATCTCAATGCAGCCATGCTCTTGCCTGGCTTTTCACTATATTTACTGTAGCACTGGCTGGTCTTATTAAAACCTGGACACATTATGCACTTGTGCATCTCTTATTTTTATCTAGTAGAAATAATTCTAGGCCATTATTTTTCTGTCATATAGCCATTAGGGATAGAACAGGTCATCATTTTGATTGTATGCTAGAGTCTATGGGACTCAGACACCTAAAATTTAAAGAAATTTAAAGGACCCATATGGCAAACCTTTGCCATATTTGAAATGCTACCCAATAGGTAACTTAATTAGGAGGCACCCTAGCTGTAAAGCTATTCCTTCAACTTTAGTGCCAGAATACAGATTTGCAGACAATTCTACAAAGAAATTGGTAATTAAACTTTCTCTGCATGCTCTGGGCTCATAAATTTTTCTCTCCTTTTCTTCATGAAGATTTTAAGGTCTATAGAAGGCAGAAGGCTTAACATATGAAGCTCAATTTTCAACTAAAACATAAAAGAGAGAGAGAGAGAGTAAAAGATTGTGAAACTTTCCACTTGCTTTATGGGAAACACACGAGCATCCTGCTACAGAGAACTGTCTGAAGCAAATGCTGTTTATCTCATGCCCAAAGGGCAGACAGCAGAGAATTCACAGCAGGCACAGAAAATGTAAATCTTTGGTACAATGCACCTTATAGGTCCCTTGATGCATCATTAAGATGACATGCCAAATCTAGCCACATTGACAGATTACATCTCTCTCAGGACAAAAAAAAAATCAAACAAACCACCACCAAAAAAACCCAGCATTTGCAAAAATCCAAAATACATATTTTGGGTTTTAAATTACCTATTTCTGATCATAAAAATATTCAGACTTCATAATCATTTAATAACCTCTAAATTTGAATTTAAAACGAGGGAAAGTGTTATCTCTGACTAATTTTTCTGGTTTGTGGAATCAGTATGAATGTGGTTTAAGCTGCTGTGTAAAATTATTTTTAAAAATTTATTTTATCTGTCTGTGTCCCAAGGAAGTGTTCTTACTCTATTCATGGTGAAAAAGCAGGCTAGCATCTTTCTTCTTCATTACTATTAGGTACCCTTTCTGTCTCTTTTCTCTCTGACATTTTTGTACCAGAGAACTAGCTATAATTTCACCTTTTTGTTTCTCATCATTAGGATATCATTAAGAAATATTGGATCTGACAAACTTTCTTCATTGATCTGTGTCCTGGTTGTCGCAGAGCTTTGGTCTTTTCTTTTTGAAAATTTACATACCTTAACTTCCATTAATGAAAAAAAAAAAGTTAGATTTGTTTCTCATGGTTTCAAGGAGAAAAACTTGAAGCAAAACTTGAAGTGAACTGAGGAAAAAGTGTGTCCTGCTATCCATGGAGAGCAGGGAGAGAAAAACCCAGACAGCTGACCTGCCTTTCCACTTGCCACTGGATCCTTAGAGCTGAAAGAAACTTCCAAAGGTGAGCACTGTTATAACATGAAAGGTTTAAATTCTCCATGGAGGGAACATACTCCAGAAAGACCTTAGTTAATGAAGGAGGATGGGTGCTTGTAGTCAGGCCACTACTGGCTGTCACTCCCACTCCCACGCAGTCAGCATCTGCATGGCCACAGCCGTGGATGGTTAGTGGTGAATCTTCCTGTTCTTCATCTTGTATTCATGTAATTTATCTGAAATTTCTCTATTTCTCGAATAGTGCAATTACCTCGGAATGATGACAGGTACAATGCAACCAGCTCTCAGCACCAGTTCCATGTCTGTGAATACTCAGAAATGTATACTTTACTGTACTGAGGCCAATCTCTGTCTTCTGGTCAAAAGAGACAGAAAAGTGGGCTGGATTCGGCCCTTTTTGGGCTTGGAGATGAAGCTTTGGCTCTGAATTAGTCCCTCAAAGAACATCTCTCTCCGATGTCTACATAAGTAGCCTAGCAAGATTTCTGAATAACTGTAGCACAGAAACCTGATTTCTTATTTACAACCCTCCCCCCAAAAAACAGTCACAAAAAACCCTCCAAAAAAAAATCCCTAAACCAAACAAGTAAACCCCCTCCCAAAAAAACCAACCAACCAGAACAAACAAACCAACTTCAAACATACAAACAGGAAAAAAACAACCCTCAAAACCTATCAGCAAAATTGGGACAAAGAAAAAACTAAGGGTCGAATTTGCCCCATCCCCAAAACTTTTGCCTGTGTGTAAAAAATTTATTGCGAAGAAAAAATAAAACAAAGACTTAGCAAATAAACAGGGGAAAAAGGCTGAGGAAATGAAAAAAAACTGTGTTCTCCCTTCTGGGCACCTATTCTCCATGCTACTTCTATTCACAAATAAGGCAGAATTTCCTCAGGACCATTTAGGGCTTTTATTGGCAGAACTACACAGCAGCACCCTTGGTAAAGTTTTCCATTTAAAATCTCTAATCTGCATGTTATCTGATTCTGAGTAACCTTCTTCTAAGTAGAATTTATGCACTCTCTCTTTGAATGCCCCTTGGGACAAGAGACTATGTATAGCACTTATTCACTTAAATTTCTCATTTATTTTTTTTAAAAAGCTCACAGGTTCTTCCAAGTTGGTTTCTTTGTAATGATTCAAATTGATTGCTTCACAGCAGCATAGCAATACAGTGAACAAGAATGGCAAGAACAGCAAGCTCATGCTTGACATATGAGAAAAAAAATTATATATTTGGTTGTTTGAAAAAGCAATAAAATGAGCAGAGTGGGAAAAAGCCCCCAAGAAATCCTAATGATGCAGTGTTTAAAATATAAATTAATCAAATAATCAATTAACTGGAAAAAACAGACTCAGCCTCTCTTCCCCTGCATAGCAAAAGCTTCTTGCCATGTTTTTCTTCAATTTAGATGATGAGTATTGCCTGCTTGGGTCATTTTCAGATCATCTGACAAGTAAATGTATTTTTAGATCTCTTTTTTAAAAAAAACCCTGGGCTTTAAGGATATAGGCATTATTTTCAGAAACAAAAGAAATGAGTAAAAAAAAAAAAAAAGCCTTTGAGAAAAGCCTTTGAGAGATGCAGCCACAAATGTTGCAGCTGGAAGCCAGGGGGTGCTTAGTGTGTCACATCTGGCCCCAGCTTTCAGTGCTGAGCACTGGAAACCTGAACCTGTGCCATTTTGGAGCTCTAGCTTTACTGGAATGGAGCCTAGAACCTTGCCTGGGAATAGCCTACTCTGTATTGGATGACCTTCAGAGTTTGTCTCTCCCCCACTCTTATCCACACGTGAAGCATCTGGCAGAAAGAGGAAAGATAGGAAAAACTGTTTGAATGAGTAGGTAGGGAATTTGTGACTGGTCAGCTCTGACTGCTGTCTATAGATTTTATCCTGTAGAGGGAACCTAAAGTTGTTGAAGAACCTTGTACATGCTGCACATCTGGCAATTTCGTTGGCTTCCTGTCACTTTTTCAAAAGCCCAGATATAATCTGTAATTTGTGCTGACCACTGAAACGAACTTTCTGCACACGGTGCCCCCACCTAAGAGTTTTCAGCCCTGAGCACTGTGAAGATAACTGAATATTTGATTAGATCCCTGGTGCTTTTTGAAAAAACCAAACCCAAAGAACTATACTCTGCTTTTGAGAAACAAATTTGACATGCACTGATGTATTTCCATAAGGTGCTAGAAGTTGTCAAAACACTGAATTTCTCAAATTTTGCTCTGGGACAGTTCTCATGCAAAGCTTTTACTTAAAACCCAACAATTCAGAGATTAAAAGTACAGTTTCTTTAAATTTACTAAGAGCCATCACATAGACAGACTTAGAAAAAGTATTTATCAGCTGCAGCTTCAAACTTGAAGACTTAGTTTGGGTCTTCTGGTTTTGGCTTGCACTCAGATTTCTTTTTAAGGGTGAATTCTGCATGAGCACTTTCCATTAGAGTTGGAAATCCAATTTTCAAATGCCAGTGCCAAGGTGCCATTAGGCAGAGTGAGCCAGCGCTACTTGACTACTTGATTAATTTCTCTCAGAATAAGACACAAAGTGAGAAGTTTTGAATGTCTGTTGAAAGGGTTCTTTACCCCAGGAAACAGGTGGGTCTGTGTGAACATGAATACAAAAAACTAAAGATTGTGACTGAAAAGTTGAAAATCTTTAAAACATATTTATAAAGATTTCTCTGTGTTTAGTCTAGCAAGGGACACATCTGTCATAATGATGGTAGACCACGTGTTTCCAAAAAAACATGATCAAATTTTGGCAATGCTCAGGCATCCAGCATGGCCATTGCCACCTCATGAGGATCAATCCCAAAGCAATTCCCTTAATAAGGTTTCCCGTGGGATAAGGATCACCTTCCTGCAGGTGAGAAAGGAAGGGGTTAAAGGAAAACTCACGATGGAAAACAAACCCTGACTTGTCATGACCACATTTAGGTTAGTGATACCTTAAGCAACTGCAAATTCCAGGGGGATCTCCGAGCACCACAAGAGGCTCTTTGTCTCTCTGAATAATGTGCATTTTTGTTAGTAATTTGACTCCATCACACTGGCTGTAAGCATCCTAAATTAGGATTAAAGTAACAAGACCTTCATCTGACCAGTGTCACTTCATCTTCCTGCTGCCTCATTCCCTCCTTTCACACTGCATAGGACCTGCCAGGATTGCTGGGAAGCTGCAGAGTCCATATGTCCTCACAGATGGGCTACAAAGGATGCTTATTTAACACATTCATGTAGCTGCTTTTGGCCTCATGCCATATGAACTGCCCTTTCATGAGTTTTAATTCTACCGATCCCTGATTATCTTCAAGGGGAAAAAGAATTGAAATGCCATTCTTTCGTTCACAGCCAAATTCTTTTCATGCAATCTAAAAAGCATCTTGTAGCTCCTTCACAGCCCTGCCCCTTCCTCCTCCCCTCTTACATCTGCTGCTATAAAACACAGCCTGTTCCATATTTCTAAAAATTGAGAACTAGATTTCTGAATCACTTCACCTTTGGTTGCCACTCACATTATTAATCTTTGTGTCATAAATAGAGGTTCAGTTGGCTCCAAGAAACTGTTATTTTAGTGTCTGACAGGCACAGGCTTCCTTCTCAGTCTGGGGACTTATTTACATTCCTTATTTACATTCCTATATCCCAACCCACTGCTGAAGCTTTCCCTAGCTCTCATTCAGACAAAATTCCCACTGAGATTTTAAAGGCCCCCCTCAAATAAATACTTAGTATCTCTCTTATGTGTGGAGCTCAGGATAATGAAACCTGAATTCAAGTTGTTTGTGCTGGTGCCTTGCTCATGTCATTCTGCTACAACTCCAATCAAGTGAAAATTTACCCTGGTTGCTATAAGAAGGAAGGGATGCTGCAAGAGTGTTCTCAAAACTCTGCCCTTTTTTTTCAATGTTATGCATTACCTCACAGATTTGCTTTCTGGCATTCTTCAAACCAGAGGCTTTCCAGCTGTCACTACAATAAAAATTCAACTTGACATGAGGGGTTAGACTCTCCTGCCCCTAATCAATATCCTTCTTTGTCTAATGAGATGAAATGACAGCAATGGCCAGCAAATGAGACACTGGCAAAGGTATTTGCAAAAGTAGGTTTAATATTAAAGTGAAACCATGACAAAGTTTGTTAGCAAGGTTCACTCTACTGCTGTGGTTAAGGCACACAGAGCGAAATCAGACTACAATCTAAAATCAATCAATCTAAAATTAAAATCAGCCTAAAATTATCTACGTGGAGGCTGAGGATGGGAAAAGGGTAAGAATAGGAAAGGGTAATGATACAAAGAAGTAAGGAAGACCTTCCTGTTGAGTTACAAGGTTCAGAGTGGAGTCCCTTATCAAACTTAGCCCTGGACTTGACCAAAGTTTTAGGCCTAAAGGTTTTAACAGCACTTAGACTTAACAGCTCTTAGTCAATAAACAATTTAACAAAAGATTCTACAGAATATACAATAGGCTCAGTTACAGCCCTACCTTACTTACAAATCCAACATACTTAAGAATCTAAGAGAGCAACATTCATAGCATATTTTTATAGCATATCCACACTTGCACACACACAGACATAAAGGAGCATGTACAAGGTGTATACCTGTGAAAAAATCCCCTTGAATTCAGCAAAGTACGTTCAGTGAAAATTCCTTTGCATCTTCTCAATGGACAAAGGGCTGAGCCTTGAGGAGTTGGGATATCAGCCCAGGTTCCATCACTGGTGTTCAGCATCAGCCCTCCAAGTACATCAAACTTGCGAATTCACCAGCTCTAAGAGACATTCCTCACAGAGGGAGACTCGTGGTAAATGCCTGCTGCAGTCCAGGAGGGCTCAAAAGGTCTCATTTAGGACCTCTGTTTATAGGGTTGCAAGACAATTGGCTTTGGTCATAGTAATCTTCCATCCTGGCTGAAGTTTGAGATGGTTACTTTCTTTGAAAGTTTGATAGCAAAAATGGTTCCACTTGGGTTGTAATTTGGGCAAGAAAAATAAATTTCCAAAGCTTTCCATTAAAAAAATCAGGAGGTTCTTAGCCAGTATATGATCCTGGGAAGAGACAGTGTTTCTGATAAGCTCAAGAGGAGCTTAGCTCAGGTGCTGAGCATTTCTGAAATCATAGTGCAGCCTGAGAGGTGGGAAAGGGAGAGAATGTACCATCACAACATGCAGCAGGGAAGAGAGCAGTGGAGACATGTTCCTCGACAACCAAAACCAAGTCAGAGTTCCTCACAACTTGCCTTGGAGTACTAGTTTGAAAGTCCTTAATTGTCCCACAGATATAAACATTTAAATGTCATTTAGCACTAGGAATTGAGGCTAATTTTCCTATTCAGTGATTCTATCATTTTGCAAAATATGTACAAGATGCAACATCATTTATTACAATAAACAGTGTAAGAAGATTAAAATTCCAACAGAGGCGTATTAGCTTTTCTTGGCAAAAGAAAAAACTTCCAATGTTTGTGAATCATTCCTGAGATAATAAGATTCCCTTTAAATATCATAAAGAAAAAATTTTCATGTTGCTTCTGGAAAACATCATGAATATTAATAAAAGACAAACACAATTTGTCCATTTTGGGGATTAATGAGGCTTTTCCTTCAAAAGATTTTGTAAAGACAGTATATAGATTTTGAAATGCTAAAGACACTACTAATCTGAGACAGATTTGTGTGTGAACATTTGTACCATAAATCTGGTAGAAATCACACTCAGTTTTAAAAATAAAGCCCAACTGGTAGCTGTTTCAGTCAGTTTGTACTCACTCCTCCTGTGTGAGAGGGGTGTAGAGTTTTGGAGACATTTAAGATCATAGCAGCACGCTGCCAATGAACTCTTCGAGGAACTTGAAAGGTTTAGAATTTTCTTCTAAAGAAATGAGGAAGGAAGAGTAGAAGGAGCATCTCAATTTGTATTTAAAGTGTCTTTTTTAACAGTAAGAGTCTAAGTCACATGGATGCAATGGGTACTGTTTGAATAAAGTCAGAGCCTTTCAGCTTACCACATATTCCATCAACTCCCTACACCTCAGTTCCAGTGTAATGTGAAAGCCCAGCACCTTTCCCACTTCACTTTTCACAATCCATCTTACTTGTGGCAAATGCGCAGGAGTGTGGATGCTGTTGCCCAGTTCTCATCTCCTCAGTACAGTCTAGAGAATGTCACTTTGTGTTGCAGTTTTCTGATATCAACAGCCAGTATAATGATATATTTGCCAGCTTCATAAGGATACAAAGAGATAAAATATTTTTTAAGGATGGGAAGAGAGTGTTTCTCTTTATTTACAGCTATCTTTAACCATATAGATGCTGAAGAGGCCTGTATAATAGGACAAAACGATGCAAAGGTAATTTGAAGATCAGGACTTATTCCTGTCAGTCATGAGAAAACTGCAGGGAAAGGTTGCAGGAAAGTGGTCTGGCAGTAAAGGCTATAGACAGGATGCAAGAGCATCACAGTTACATGCAACAAAACCAAACTGATCCCCAAGACATAATTATGCAAATAATGCCTCAAACTTGATCTGAGAAGAGTGGGAAACAAAGTTATGGATGCTTCCCTACTGACAATAGAATATAGGTTTCTTCCTGTGTCAGTAAGGTTTAATACAAAAATAAGTGCTGTGTCTTGCTGGTGGGTATCACTGCTCCTGTCATTAGCGTATAAAAAACAAAATAAAAGTCACAAGAACTATGGTTAGTTTATTGAGAGAATTGGAAAAAGACCCCACCCAAAATAAAAGAAGTCTTATTTCTTTCTTATCTTATATCATGCATAACAATTTCTGAGAAAAAAAGTATGTAGGGGAAAAATTTCAGTCTGGATATGAGAAGATTTCTAAACCATTCACCTTCAGGCACTACACAGAAAAGGAGGAAACAGGGAACGTGGCTGATTTTCTGGCAACTGCAATTAAATACCACAACAAAAATAAGCTCTGATCACAGAATCACAGAATCAGCTGAGTTGGAAGGGACCCATAAGGATCATCGAGTCCAGCTCCTGGCCCTGCACAGGGCCATCCACAAGAGTCACACCATGCGCCTGAGAGCATTGTCCAAACACTTCTTAACTCTCTCAGGCTTTGTGCTGTGACCACTTCCCTGGGGAGCCTGTTCCAGTGCCCAACCACCCCCTGGGTGAAGAACCTTTCTGTAATATCCAACCTAAACCTCCCCTGACACAACTTCAGGCCATTCCCTCAGGTCCTGTCACTGATCACCACAGAGAAGAGATCAGTGCCTGCCCCTACTCTTCCCCATATGAGGTAGCTGTAACTGCAATGAGGTTTCCCCTCAGGCTCCTCTTCTCCAGGCTGAAGAGACCAAATAACCTCAGACACTCCAAATCAGACACTAGAATCAATTATACAGCTCAAAATGCAAAGGAAGAGGTTGAAATAAAAACTTCTCTCTCTCTTTTGAAAAATAATATAATCTAACACTTTGCCAAAAACACACTGAGCTAGTCTGAATCATTTTGAATTTATTCAGCACAGAAAGAAACAAAGCTCAGATAAAAACCAGTTAATTTAATCAATTGAAATTGCTCAATATCTAGAAAAAAAAGAATGCAAATAATTCAGACCATAGTATAGTTTTGTGAAAGTCACACCATTTCTTCTGGGGGGAGTGTAGGGAAGAAGAACTGACACATACCAAGCCATTTTCTCCACTGCCCTAATTGTAATGTTTAACTTGCTCAATGCAATTTTACAAATCCAAATGATTATGCTGGAGAAAATACTGGCAAATAATCCTGATTTACTTTAATTATAGGATTTTCAAAATGATAAATGAAAGCTTGGGAAAAAGGTACAGGTTAAAATAAATCAGTTTAAAGTGGCCCAGAAGTGTCAATGAGAAAGCTGAGATACTGAAAAAGAAATAGCTAATGTTCTAAAGGATAAATGTGGTTAAAGCCTTCAGTGATTATTAGCTTCTGGAATTATGATTCTGTACTGTTCTCAGGGAAAAATAAAAATGTTATCTATAAGAGTCTAGATAAAAAAAATTATTGCAAACCAAATGGTTTAAGTGCCCTTTGGAAATGTTAAAGATTGAAGTTAGAGACATGAAGAACTGCTATACTGGAGTAATAAGCTGATGTCATTATCTTGGATCAAATAATGAGAACCTATTCAAGGAGTTATGCTGCTAGAACAGGACGTTGTGACAATATAATCCATTTAGCTTCACAGAACCCCAGCTTTGTTTTGATTTAAGATCAAGAACTGGAATAAGCCTGTTTCAAAATAGAAACACTAGCATCAAGGCTTGATTAGAGAAAGTCTCTTATCTTCTCTGCTCTGCCGCTGAGAGGCCGTCAGGTATGCCTGACTTTTGCTCAGACAGAGGGAAAACAAGTCCCTTCTCTATGGGGAGCTGAGCTCTCTCATCCCAGGATTCCTGATCATGCCAGGAGGAAATTCTGCGTTTAAAGGAAGAAGACCCCTTCTGTGAAGAATGGCCCCTTCTGTGGATTTGCCATGGAGGAAAAGCAGGCTTCTCCAAGAGGCAGCTTGTGACATGAGATCCAGAACTTACTTCGTTGGCTATGTACTGTGGATATAGTCCTTTTATGCAAATGTAGCAGAAGCACAGTGGTGTAGTGGAGATCATAAAGTGGCCAAGTAAATAGGGAAGGTTAATTCAAGAACAGCTCAGGAACAATCACCTCTTAATAATTTATATTCACAGCGCAGCTATATTGCAAGGCAGATTAAATTAACCACACTGGTTACTAAAAGGTTTTGATGTAAGGAATAAGCATATTTTTACATGCCTACAGGAACACCAAACCCCCAAAGTCCAGCAGAAATTATCAGAAATTGCCTGTACTTCCACAACTACACTTTCTGATATAAATAAATATATGTAGTCATGTCATTAAAGCCTGTGTCACAACACATAGAACATGGGACCTCTACATTCCTCATTTTCTGTTATCCAGATGGACACCATAGGGTTGGATTTATGGATGTATTTGAATGTTGTAGATGTGGCTGAAATCAATGAAAGCTGAACCTAGAGGGCTATACAATTCAAGTTCTGATATCTCAAATGAGACATGATAGAATAAACAGGCAAATTTTACTTTAGTATACCAGTATCTCCTCTTTTGATTTACCAAATATTCAAAAACCTTTCTTCAAGATTCTCTTCACTACATCAGCCTTTTTCACCAGCAGTTATACCATGGCCCACTAGCTCCATGTGTAAACAACACTTTCTTAGCAGTCTTTAGATATGTGCCCTTAATTCTTTAGGTAACCCCTCCCTATCTGCTTCTTCATTTTAACTTTTTAGACTTCAATTAACTCCCATTTCACTTAATTTCTTCATCATCTGTCTTTCATCAGAATCCTTGTCCCCATCTTTCCACTCTGCAATGCAGCTTTTGCATCAGGTACTCTTCCTCCTCCCGTTTCACCAGATGTGGGCACAGATGTTACAGAAGATGAGAAAAAGGCAGACAGCTTCCCTGCTCCGTGCTTTAATGTCCATGCTTATCCTGGTCCAGAACAGTTATTGCAGATCAAGTTCACATTTTTGGTGTAGCATGAGCCTGCCTCAGTTAAATCATGAGGGAATAATTTGACGTATCAGCCAGTAAAACTGATCTCGCTTGAGCATGTGCAAACTTCAATTACTTTAAGATTCTGCCTTGGCTAAATTTCTGCAGTATTTCAGGCACTGAAAAACACACATTCTGACAAAAAAAGGTGCTGCTACCAAATTTTAAACCACTGTTCAAGAGCTGTTGATATTTTGCAAGTTTACCAGAATTCTTTTTAAGTGTAAGATTGTTCTTGGGAGTGTTTTGCTTCCTGAGATTGAGTCTAATAACTAGCATCTAACATTCAGCCAAAGTTTAATCTTATCTTCTCATTACAAACAGTTGAAAGCTTGATTAACTCTCAGAAGAGCCAATGAACCAATTTTGCTCACAAAGATTTCCAGCCAAAAAATTCCAGTTTTTAAGCAGATACTGTTTAGGCTACAGTACATTAGATTGAAAGCTATATTTTGCCACCATCAGTTTTCTACCTTAAAATGATATGTAAAAGCCCAGTATTTTTCTTCAAAATAAATGCCTATATAAAACTTCTGGGTTTTGTAATGTTTCTGCCACAGCACTGCAATTACACTCAAGTTAATTCAGCTCAAAGATTCCAGACTATTAGGACTAAGGAAAGTACATAATGCAATTTATTCTCTAATGATATTGTGTAAATGCAAACCTATCACTTGTTGCTGGTGTTGAAATACACGGCCTTAAATGAAAAAGGAAGCATAAGTTAATTAAACACTAGAGTGTCAAGGTTTTAATTACTCCTCTACTGGGAAGCAGTGAATAACAGAAACCTTTAAATAGCTGATTAGAATAACATTCATACACCAGTGATGTTGTTTTAATTTAGTAGTTGAAGAGATACTCTGTTGGAAATACAAGAATTCAGAGCAATGGCTCTTTTACTTTGCTAGCCAGAAGGATAAGTTGCACATATACATTTTTATAATTAATTGTGTATAAATTTGAAGAAAATTCTACCAATCCAGTCAGGTTTTAGTAGCAGATACCTCCTCTCAGTTCTGAGTCAAGGGAAAGCAGTAGTGGATTAGCCAGCTTGGAACACTCCAGCTGCAAACAGTGAAATCCAGACTCTTCAGTCTGTAAGAAGGGCTGTCAGCTCCTCTCCTCACCCAGCTGGAAGGCTGCACGTCCAAGAGTGCCTGGCTGGAACAGTTAGCTCATCACAAATGTCTGCAAGGCAGCTTCCCCTTACAGC
Source organism: Corvus hawaiiensis (assembly GCF_020740725.1). Taxonomy (NCBI): domain Eukaryota; kingdom Metazoa; phylum Chordata; class Aves; order Passeriformes; family Corvidae; genus Corvus; species Corvus hawaiiensis. The sequence goes on from NC_063218.1 coordinate 11,738,236, forward strand.
CTGATCCACATGTCACATCTCCACCTTCCATCCTGTTGTACCTCTTATCTCCTTGCTGAGGAAGGGATAAAGAGCAGGCATTCTTCTCCTTTCATTATCCAGTTCACTGGTACAGTTCTCCCGTTGTTTAGATGAACAAGTTGAAATCTTTTTGTCAAACATGCACTCTTGAGGCCAAGCTGATAACACTGGGGATAGCACTGTTTTCAGTCTGAGGCACTTGCGGTATTTGTTTAAGGAAAACAGCATCCTCAACTAATGATGCAGTTATCCTGGAAATATTCCAGTTCAGTTTAAATTAAAAAAATTACTTCTAGTAAGAGAGCTGGCATCCCTAGAGAAAGGAAGAACAATTTTCCCTTCCTTTGCAGCTTGGGTGGGGTATGGGACGCCCAGTTCCCCTTGGTGATACAGGAAAATGAACCCACATCTCCTAACTACCATATTTCTGTAAGTAGAATGAAAATAAGTAGTTATGTGGGGGTATGTCTGCAATGCTTCTTTCTGGTCTTTTTCCACTTCTAAAAAAAAATTTACTTGCTTTTGTAATCAGCAACAGAAACCAAAATCATTTGTTCCCCTGGGGAAAGCGCAATTCACTAGGGTAGAGACTCATTTTCATTTTCTTAAGAACATCTCAGCACTACACTTTGCAACTTTGTAGACCTGCCAATCCACCTCAGAACTGTGATACTACTAAGCATCAGCCTACATACCACAAAAGGTGGGATTCATCCTCAACTTAGAGGACTTGGGGACAGCATTAAAAGTAAAGATCAAGGGCAACCAAATTCTAAAAACTGGTTGCTAGGGAACTTCTCTGAGAGAATTCTGGACACCTAAGGTAAGAGGAAAGACTTGCCTTCAGTTCCTTCAAGCCTTATAACCTAATTTCTGCAGCAGTTAATAGGGAAAAGGATTGATGGAGCACTTCCTCTTTTAGCATTCCTAAAAATCTATTCCTCCCTTTTCACTTATCTGTGTCTGTAAACAAAGCATTTCAATAAAACACCTGTATTAAATAAAATAGCATTATTTTACTCTTTATTTTGAAAGTCTTTTGAACAAATCTAAGAGGCCTCATTTTGAATGAGTAGCTATACCAACCTACCCGCAAGCTGCACAGCCACTGGTGCCTGATTGGGACAAACATGGGAGAGAGATGTAACTTATAACAAGACTTAACCAGAAGAACAGGGCCTAAGTTCAGATGTAAAGGCATGCAATAAAATTTTGTCCCTCTCAAGGAGTGAAAAGAAGTTAAACTTGGTGTTTAATGGGTCACCTGGTCCTTTGCAAACATGGATCAATTGCCTTCACAATTATTATTAATCTTATTAAAGGAAGGTGAGACAGCCCCACAGAGCAGATTATTGGTGGAAGGCTGCTCTACAATGTAACCAGTGCTAATTACACTTGCCAAGGCCAGCTGCTTTCTTTCAGTCTTGGGTAAACTCTACTTCATGGCTGAGTACTGTCAGGTCTTGCCTGTCAACAAAGCTTAACTGAGGCTGCTACCCTGTTGTGGTGATGTGCCTTCTTGCTGCTGGCTGCCCAGGCCCTTCTGGAGCTCTCTGCCTTCGCGCTGCCTGCTCCCAGGAGAGGATCCTCCTTGCTTCAGCTAACAACCAGCTCTCGCTGCTGTAGCTCTGAGCCATGCACAGCAAACAGAGCACTAATGCAGTCCCTCAGCACAGAGCTCTGAATAGATGTCTCTTTGCAAGGCTCCTGTGGTGTGTAAATGTCTCCTACCTTTCCTGCTCTCTACTGAAGGACTAAAAGTTTGCATTTCAATATCTCCTGATCTTTTTGCTTAACTTAAAGTTGACCATTCATCCCAGGCATAAGAAGGCATTAATTAGATAGCCTAGAATATCTACATTATCAGAATTACAAGGTTTTCCCCACTTGAAATTCTTTCTTTGCTCTTTAAACAGAAAGGCCTCCCAAATCTTACAAAAAACCCACCAAAACTGGAATTCAGGCCAGTTCAATTCAGGATCAGTGATGATCCTTTTTATTTATATCCCCTTTTCCCTCTCTAATTTTTGAAGGAAGAGTTTTGGAGAGGGGGAGGGAAAGAGCCTGAGTTTTCTGTAGGCTATAGCCATTGGCTTTATCCATGGAAGGCCTTTCCCATGAAATTAAAGCTTGAAGTTTATGCAGATATATAACCACATGAAACATTCCCAGAAAGTATTTTTGAAATTTTATTGGCAAGAATAAGGGGTTGAAACTTATCCCTACAAAGTGATTTTAGCATCTTTAATGATTGCATACCAAAGAACTGGAGGCCAAAGTCACAAATCTACACTACCTTTGTCCAGTACAACTAAGGCCCAGTTAAGTCAAAGAAACGTCTTTAAGGAGAGCATTAAATGTAAGCCATTCACTGCAGTGACACAAAGCCCAGCACAGAAAGAATCTGTCTCTTCAACACACTGTTGTGGTTTCTGTAAGGAGGTTTTTCCAGTGCCAGGATAGGTTCTAGTGGAAAAATTCCTTCCTAAACCTCTCAACTTCTAGCAGTCACTATAGTGAAGAGAGACTACAAATTCTGCCCTATGTCAATCTGTGCAAAGCAGAAATAATTCCACCCGTGTACAGGCTCAGCTTTTATTCTCAGGACAGAACACATCTACCATTTTATCTCTGAGTCAACAACATGTGGCACGCAAGACAGAAATGCAAATATCTTAGTTTCAACATTGAATTCGATATCTGAGCAGCTAGATCCACCTTTATTCTGTTTAAAGTATTACTTGCATCTTCTGATTTTAAGGTTTATGTCAAAGCTAATATTCCTGTGCATCCACTTAACTTGTAAAAGTAAAGCTTGACAATATCTAGATGCCAACAGGGAACATGTTGGGCTACTCTTGGCAAGATTTTGCAAATGAACCGGCAAAACCAGTCCCCATCTAAATAACCTGTCACTAGTTCTTCCCATACTATCATTTAATATATACAATCCAAACATAACATTTCAGTTTAGGTTACTCTGATGTTTAAAATTAATATCTTAGCAAACAAGACCTTGCTCTCAAATTCTTTCTGTACTAGTAAATAAGAAAATCCCTTGAAGTGTAAGGACAGAAGATACAGAAAATTATATTTTCCTTCCATCTCCACAGTTGCTTCCTCTACTCCTGCTAGTCAGGAAGACATCGAGTAAAAAGACAAGCAATCATTTCATGCATGTACATATCATGTACATGGAACTCTTTTCTGTATTTTTTGATTGGTAAAGCAGCAATTCAGTCAGGTAAAATTTTCAAATACTGCACTACTTCTGATGAATTACAGTTCAGAAGTCAAATTCACTCAACTTCGGCCTCTTATCTCCTTGTGTGGCCACATAAACATCAGCCCCATGTCAGATTCCCTATCAGCATCTGTACAAATAGGGTGTAGGAGTTATCCATGTTTGAAGCAAAGTGTCAGTAATCTGTTTTTCAGTATAGAGCCAGTCTTGCTCATCAGTTTCAATCATATCCCCAGACACACTGAAAATTTCTTCTGAATAAATAGTGGGAGAAAGACAAGTTGTGTATTTGACAGTGATTTTAATCATGGTAGGCTCCTTTCTTTGCTTCCAAATCCACAAATTAAAGGAGTTTTACTCTACTGCTGGTACTTTATTGTCATACAAGAAGCCACATGTAGGCCTTTCATTCTGCACCTTTTTTCTGCATTGTGTTTCAGAGAAAAAAGAGAAGATTGTGCAGTTCCAGGGACACTCAAACTGTCTTACAGCAGCTTGCTGAAAGACCTGACATTGATAATCATGTTTATTGCTGAATACAATCTTGCAGCAACAAATTACAAGGCAGTCTATAAACACGAGCCAGAGATTTTGTGTCGTCTGTAAAACAGAATTAATAATGATCACACGGACAGAAAGCTGACAGGTAAGGCTTTTTGTCCTAGCTTAATAGTAATGAATAATCAAAATATTCCACATTTTAGAATGAAAACTTCTTTGAGTTCCAAGTAGGAAATTTCAGTCAAAACCTATGGCTTAAACTATGAATAATAATGTTCAGTAAATTCATGAGTGTATTATAGAGAATTGGTGACTGAATGTACATCTCCAAACAGTGATTAGACTATGCAATTTAGTCAGTCAATGTGTTTGAGAGTCACTGCATGACACCAGCTGACTGACAGAGGTGCTTTGGGGAATGAAGCCTGATCATGTTTTAGCAACTATGTAGTGAAGTTTTGCCTGATGCAGTTTGTTCTGAGAATGCATTTGCACTCTTCTACAGAATATATTTTTTTCAGGTACCACACTGACCAGGTACAAGGCTGAATAGATGGCAAACTGCTCAAAACAGTGCATTTTCTTCAAACTGATAGGGATGTTTCTTTCCAATCTGACCGCTTTAAAGAAAGAAATTAAGAAAACAAACAGCTCTGAAAAATGGCCATTTCAGATCATGGTTCCGCATTTTTAGCCCCCGATACACCTGTTTTCTAATTTTAAAAAATAATCTGTTTGGGTACATCATACCATTTTCGCAATATAGTGGTGTATACACTGTAGCAGAGTATATACACTCTGGGTGTATATACTCTGTTTGGGTTTCATTCTTCTCATACTGAACAACCTCTCTCAGCATCTTCCTGGTTCTCTGCTCTCAGTGTGTCATAACTCTTCTGACTCATGCCCCATGGGGTCCTACAACTCCTCTGTAGTTCCTGGGCTTTCTATTACCTGGCATGGTTTTGTCCTTGTGAGATAATTCCACACTTGGAAACAGATAACCAAAGACTGACTGGCTTTCCCAGGCTCACACATTAAGCAGTGGAAAAGACATACCAATTCAAAAGGCCACCTTACCTATAAAGCCACCCCTAATTTACAGAATTGAATCCTTTATTTCCATCTCACCTGCACTTCCTTCTCCATTCTGGCTTCTAAGACTTGGAAGGCTTCTCATTTAACCACATGGCAAACACCTTTTCTCTATTTCAGATCCCTTAGGGGCTTATCATATTGCCAGAAGCATCTTCACAACTTTGAGCTTGTATTTAGGCTTAATTTTTCCCAGAGTCACAAAAGACATTCTGCAAGTTCACTGAAAATAAAGTAGCCACAAAGAGAGACGGTATCTTGAGACCTGTCTTCGGTGGCAACAAGACAGTGTGACCTTTTGATCCTCTGCAAGACTTTTATTCACAGATCAGCATGGCTTCATGTCAGCTATAATGAAAGTGATGTTATTTTCCATTTTCCAATAACATCTTTATGGCATTATGTTATTTTTCATTTTCAGATAATACTTGCAGTAAGACATAAGTCAAGCCAAAGCTGGGAGAGGACTTGATTGAAAGACAATTTCCCTTGCAGTGAGTGAGTGACCTTTCTTAAAAGATCAGAAGCTGTGCTGGAAACCATGCATTCATTTTATCAAATAACAAATAGGCACATTCAACTTTGACTTGTTGCCAGTACCTTGGTTCCTCTCATTCAGTTTCAGTATAATGCACAAACTAACTATAATAATTGATTAGAACTATTCTCTAAAAGTGGTCCAAGATCAAACCCCCTATTTTGGTGTCAGGATCTGAATATTAAAAATATTCTATATCTTCTCAACTTCCCTCTGCACCCTGGTTTATTGATGACTAGCAGTAAAAAAGATTGAAACAAACAGGAGTTTCCACAACAGGTGAAGCTGCCCTCTCACATGTCTATGTAGTGGATGCAGGCAAGCTCTATAATTTCCCCTTCTCTACCAACTTCTTGAAACCCATAGGGATATACCCCTTACAGGACTTTGATCTTTTAAAAGGAAGGCAGAACAGGAAATACCAGTGTATCAGAGCTAAACAAAGGCAGCCTTAGAAGCACAATGAGCAGAATTCCATTGTTCCCTTCCCCTTGCTTTACCCTTTCTGTTCATTTTATCAGGTACGAATACAATTAGGTCCTCTCTTTCTTTAATTAAAAATAAGTCACTGGTTCTATACCTCAAGGATAAGTATAATGAATTGTGTTTCATTCTGCTTTGTCTAATGCACTCAGAGTATTTGACTGTATTTTTGCTTATACTCATTGGTTGAATGAATTTTTTTTAGAGTACAAGCTTTAAACAGATTATGTATTTTTTAACAATGTTATCAAAGACTCATAAAAATTTTATTTTTTTGTTGCGAATAAAAGTTCATTTTCCGCTTTAAAAAGCCTGTAATACTAAATTGTTAAATAGAGAAAACTTAGAGCAATACACACTGCATTTTTAAAAATAAAATTTTCAGGTTAGTTATGCAAAATTGCTTCAGGCACAATGATACTGGAGGTTTTCAAGATGTAATTGGACAGGGCACTAGATAATCTCATCTAGACTCCCCTTGCCGTGGGAGGTTGGACCAGGTAAACCCTTGAGGTCCCTTCCAACATTGGCTGCTCAATTCTTCACCACTTCTTCCTTCGCCTTTCAAAAGCAGAAGCTTCTCCAGTAAACATTCTTTCCATTTCAATCCTCAAAACCATATTTTTGAAGTGAAAATGAGAAACTGAGAAGAACTCAAAATACAATGTTCAGTGGTGCCAAAAGCTTGTAATGAATGCAGATTTCCAGCTGAAATCAGTTTTAATTAGCATAGTTGATGCCATGTTTTTGAGATGCCCAAAATTCTTGAATGACCAATGCAATAACTGTAAATACACACTGAACACCAAATTTGGTCCTTAATCTTCATAAATTGCTGTGCAAGAAAAGGCATTTTTTAGGGGCCATGTAAGGATTTGCAAGGTTACTGCTTTGGAGTACAGTGTAGCTCACAGCATACATTATAGAGGTCCTTAACTCTTAAACTACATTGTACATAAAATAATACATTTTCCATTCAAAAAGTCGAGAAAACATTCCTGAAATTTTCATTAAAAAATACTTGATAAACTTCATGGCATTTTTTTTAAATAAAGTATTCATACTAGGTTTCATGGAATTTACTTATAACCAGTAAGTACAAAGTTGTGAATCCTAGTGCAAGCCTATTCCTAGGCACGGACTGTATTTATATGTGGTGATACAATATTCAAGCTTAGATATCTAAAGTTAGAATTCCAAATCCATGCACTAAGGAATAAAAGAACAAACTGATTTTAGACTGTACTTGTTCTAAGCAATGAGCAGAACAGATAAGTGTAAAAATACAGGTGGGGAGGTGGGGGAAAGAGGAATAGAAATCACAAAAAAATGAAACTGATGTTATTTCTGGAAAATCAGCATCATAGAATTGATGAAGCAGCTACTAAGTAATACTTTCTGCATTGAACTCAGGAACAAAAAGAAAAGAGTTGAACCATTATATTGCATTGAAGTTAAGTGAAACCAGGGAGGTAAAAATAAAATGGAAACAGCCCCAAAACACAGTGTGATTGTGACTCTTGAGTGGATGAAGAGGTCACTGGATTATTCAAGGTGCAGACATAATGGAAACAGGTGCAAAAGCATATTTCTATGAAAAAAAAAAAAGAGCAGTAATAGCAAGGCTGTTATCTTAGCTGAATTTAAACAGCTGAAAATTGGTGAAGAAACTGAAATGTGACAGAATAGAGCTCCTGCAGCTTTTTGATAAATGGTGATGAGAAATGTAACTGTCCTGGTAGACTAGACCCAGGTTAGTGAACAGTATGAAGAAACATTCCTAGGCAATGAAACACAATTATCTAAACCATTACAATGACATTATAGCCTGACACAGCTTTGACTGAAGATATTTAGCTCTTGCCTAAATCCTGGGCACAGTCTAAGAATCAATAAGGACAAATAAACATTCCAAGCTATAATCTACAAATAATTTTCTATTTTTAAGACTGAGAGAGATCAAGAGTATGGCAAAGTTATTTTGTGACAGTCAGCCTCAGTGCTAGAGATGTTAATTTATTGGTATAAGGATATAGTTGAAGTAGAGGCAGCAGACCTGATCCCAAGACTAGTTTTTTAATCACTTCAGTGGAACTTGGACCCAAAAGCTGTTGAGCTGCAGTGGTCCTGAAGAAATTTCAAAAGAATGATCTGCTTTGGCTACATAAGAGGGTTGTAAGCTATTTTATGCTAAGAATATTGTATAATGCACTTTTACTCTGAGCTAGAAAAATATCTCTGCAATTAGTTCAGTGAATTGGGTATTTCAAATAGAGGTATTAGTAGCAAAAATGCAGTGATTAAACCATGTCTAACATGGGAGAGAAAAAGCTTGGCCTCAAAAGTGCTCCCTGAGGAACAGAACACTGAGGAACAGAGCACTTTGCCTCATAAAGAGGCATGATGAGCACAGAGGTGGAGGTACATTGCGGGAAGATATTGGGTAAACCATCTTAGGCAGAGCAGTGGAACAGGCATAAATTTCAAAAGGCATGATGCACAGCCAGCTGCTAACTCATGGAAGCAGATAAAGTTACTCACAGATAAAGTTACTCCTTGTCTTTCTTTGAAACAAGGTGCATATTTACACCACGCTGAGCACAGTGATGACATGAAAGCAATTAATGAGAATCCATGCCATATTATAAACTTTAATACTCCTCGTCTTTTACCTAGAGGTAATTTCATCCATCATTGACTGTAGGAACCTCAGGAAAGTCTACGGGAACTGCTGCTAAGAACAGTACTGCATAAGAAATTCTAGCTAAACAGCAGACAAAAGTAATCTCCTTCTTAGCCTGAAATTAAAGACAAGGCCTTAAGAACAGAAAATGAAATTTCTGCACCTGCAGTTTGTCAGTATGTCTAGTCTAAACAATTTTTGGTCAGAGAAAAACAGGAACCCATCTTCTTGACATCATCTATTATATGCGTTAAGTCCAGTCCATTGATCTGATAAATAGTACTTTAGCTTTTACAGCTAGTGTATTTCTGTCTGTACTTTCACCTATATAAAAATGAATTAACTAGATATCCTGTATTCTTGTAAACTTCTGACTTTGCTTGTTCTGCATTTATTTATCCTGCATTAGACAAGTAACTGTAAATACATTGTTACCACAATCCAATCACAGCAAATATTACGGAGCATTTGGGAAAAAATTTCACCTCCTCGTTTTCAGCAATTGACTTGATAAATAACCTCATATGCATCCCTTGTATTTTATTGTAAAATTATTAGCATGATTGGTTACTAGAATATAGGGTCCAAATATCTTCAACTGGAGAAAATTGCTACAGGAAGGAAGGTACTTTGCCTTCCTCTGAAGCAGCCTAATTTGATGTGGTACATGATTTTATGTGAGATATATGTTCCATTCATGTAGGAGATACAATTTTGCAAACATTTTCCGGTGGGGGCTGTGTCTTTGAATAGGATCGATCTGCTAGAGCTGACTGTGTCACTCAGGGTCTTACAGATCATAACTCAGATCTACCAGGCTTCAGGCATTCAGCAACTTTTTGCTTCTTTCTCCTCTCTGAACACCTATCAAACCAGCAACATTGTTGACATCTGGAAAATGAGGTAACAGATTTTATCAGAAAACTACTGGCTGAGTCAGATATGCACCCACAGGGATCTGGGATGGTCCCTGTGGCCCAGGAGCTTGCTGATAAGCAACCCTTCCTCTGAGGCTGAAAAGGCAAAGACCGAAGACATTGTTAAACCGAGGAGTGCTACTGTGCCCTGAGAAAACCATTGATGCCTCAGGTCAGCGAACACAATCAGGAGACAACAGTCATCTTGTCCTGTGTATTAGTGGGTCTCAAAAAAATTACAGTGCTGGAGGCTTGGGTACTATCACTCTGAAACATCAGGGATTTGATTGAATTTCAAATGGCAGTAGCACTGAGTACTTCTGAAAATCATCGTCTTCTAATATCATAAAAATGTCTGAAATACTCAAATTTGCATTCAGATCAGCAAAACATCTTCATCAAAATTTCCTGAAAATATCCGCATTTCTATATGGTAAGTATGCTAGACTGGATGAGAATTTATCCATTTTCTTAATTCAATAGCTTTTTGAATCCACCCTTCCTGCTTTCTTTCAAACAAACTTATATCCCTCATATGATAATCTCTCTAAGCAATTCCTTCTACCTGCTAGATTGCCCCTCTTAGACTGCGGTCTACTGTGTTACTTAAGGCAAGTTTCATGCTTTTGAAGGTAGTTCATTTGCCACAGACAGCCATTTCTGCCCATTCAAGGATTTGACACAGTGCTAGTCCTCTTAATTACCATGTGCCACAAGATTTTTATATGTCATGTAACATGATTGGCCTTTCCTGGGAGCTCAGAAGTGGCTGCTCTGTTGGCATGATCCTATTCCTCAGCTTTCTCCTTTTGTCTTTTTAAATCTCAAATATCACAAAATATTCTGCAGGAATAAAGGGCCCCAAAGGTGCACATCCCACAAATTCCACGTAAAATAAAATTTTATCCAACTTTGTGACAATAACTACAGACGATTCATTTTAGTTTTCCTAGTAGGAATGTGGGCAGAGGTTATTAGCTCTCGAAATCCTGGAGCAATATACTGTATCAAAGTACAAACCCAACTTCCTCCATAAACAAACTTTCTCCTGTAAGAAACACTTTGATTCACAAGTCTATTGAGCAAAATAAACATGAATACTCAAATAAAATCCCTATGATTTGCAAGGGGGAAGGTAAGAGAAAACATCACATACAGCAAAAAATACAGATAATGCAATAATGACAATCTCTGTTTTGTTGGTCCACTATCTACCCCTGCAATCACTATTCATCACTACCTGAATAGTTTTGCCACACTGATTGTGAATTTCTATTCTATATCATTTAATGCAATCTGCCTCATTATAACCCTCTTGACAGCACAGAAGAGGTGATCTGATGGAGTAAGCTGCCAGAATTAAAAGATATTTTAGCAGAAGAAAGCCTCTTTAAACAATATGTTTCTGAAGAGAAATTCATGGAGGATAAGAGGAGTAAAAGAGTAATTCTTCAAGAGTTAAAACATGAAATACAGACTATTGTGTAAAGCACAACTTTGCCAAAATCCATATGGAACACTGAAACACAGCACTATGGGCAGATTTCTAATAAGGCATCAGGGCTATCCAGCAGTCTTCTTATGTAACAATCCTGAATGGGGCATCTGTCAGTTAAATGGGAATCTGTCAGTTCAATGACAAACTCAGGCTAAGTGTCTGAAACTCCTTGAATTTTTGGGATGATTAAAAATTGAAAATTAATCCAAAGATAACAATTTGGATGATGAAATTTTGAGCCTGCTCATCACCAGAAACTTATTAAAAAGCCTATTAAATGTACCTCTAGTATCTATGCCCCTACAGAGGATCACCTAGAAATTGCATTTTTGAGTTTAATCATTACTGCAGCAGATGCTATAATTTCTCCTTAGTAGAATCAAATAGGTCCAAGAGCGATTTGTTTTAGTCTAGATCAGCACTTTCTAACACATTAAGTCTATTTGGAGCTGGATCATGTTTTTTGAGGGGTTATGTTGTTTGCATCATGTCCTGAAAGATCTTTAAAGTACAAATTGCAATGTGAACAAACTGTCATTTCCAGCTAATGAAAACTTGTTTTATTAATCTGGCATGATAAAAATTAATTAATTATTTTAAAATAAATTTTTTAACTTTGTCTTGGGGTTTCCTACTTCTGTATCTTTGCAGTTACAACATTAGCAGGTATTTTTGCTAAAGCACAGCTTCCTCTTCTCATAAATTAAATCCATGAATCGCATGACTCCATGATCTGAAATCTAAATAAACTGTTGGATATTTAAACTATAATACATTTTACAAGACTGAAAAATTTTAAAAATGGGCTGATTTACATGATAGGTGGCATAAACGGTTGAAAATTTATTTTCCCTCTAAGAATTACCTTAAGAATGCTGATCCTGTGCTGTTGGCATTTAGCCAGTGAGGAATTATGGTGTTCTTTGTTGGCAGAAACAATGCATCACTCCCTGGAAGAGAGGCACTACATCTCGGCAAAGAAAATAGCCCAGACTCTTACCACCCTGCAACTGCCATGCTCCATGGTAGAATGGGATGTTATATCCTATTAGCAGTATGTTAATGACACCCACCTCGAAACATAATTTTCAATTTTCAGAGCTGATGGGTATTGGATTATGGTTGAGGTTAGGGTTACAGGGGGACCTTGGTGAGTTAAAATTTCTGTTTGTTCTTCATACTCCCAAGTAAAGAAGGTTGTTCAAAGTAGGGCTCTAAAACAATAGTCATATTAAGTAGTGGGATGAAACATGACTCTAAAGCAATCAATATTTCATCAGGCATTCAAGCAACAAAAATTATTTTGGAAGTAGTCAATCAACTTCTTCATACCAAGAAGTGACATTATGTCTAAATCACAAGTAATCTTTCCTGCCTATAATGCCTTATAGTACTGCATACTATTTCATTTCCATTCATTTTTGCTAGAGATTAAGAAAGACCAATTAGAAAAATTGTACAATGGCAGCTCTAAGAAGCAGCTTTTCTCTTTTCTAGAAACACGACATGTTTATGGTTTGGAAACCTGTTTTCTCACATTAGCTAGCATGATACAGGGCCATAGTTGCCCCTTTCCTACCTTGAAGGGTGTGAAAAGATTCATTTTCAAGTGAGTCAAATTAAGTGAGCAAATATACTTAGCAAAAAGCTGTCTAAATAGAGCTTAACAGACATATGCATTTTCACAAATCATTTTGACATCTGGAGTATGATTTTTCTATTTTGCCTTTCCTACATCTTCTTGAGGCAATTATAGGAGAAATAACTAGAAAAGCAACATTGGCAACATATTGGAAAAATGATGGTTACAGATGGTACAAAGAATACTATCCTGTTGAAAATCTATAGAGACTCAGAGCAACAGACAAAAAGAATGAGATAAAAAATACTTTACAAAATCCAAAAGCATTCTAGTTTAGTAGCTTTATCTACGAAGTTAACAAAATACACTTGAAATTTAAAGGCAGAGACTGTAACAGGTCATGTTCTTAGCAGTGCTGACCCAAGGTGAAGTCCAATTTGCTTCAAGCTATATTGGAGTCAATACCTTTAACAGGGTAATATTATATTTCCTACTTTTAATAATGTTCTCAGCTTGACACCATCAAATTCTTATATGCTTCTTTTGACAAAAGTAAAGTTTGTATTCCTCAAAAGTCATTATATATGACATTTGTATTGCCTTTTTTTTTACATTTTATTTTCTAATAATAAAAGAGACAAGGTTTACTGGAACACAAAATCTAACCTACAAGTGTCCAGAATGACCACCTCCGAGGAAAAGGGTGGACTCTTCACCAATGTTCTCATTAACAAGATTAATTTTCTGTGTATGCTGTGGTTTCCATAGAGGTGTTTAGATGCTGACACAAATCTGAAATGAATGAAGACTGTGGGAATCTGTGCGTAGGTGTGCAGTAGCCAGGCTGCTTAGAGTTGAGCGTGACTGATGTGCAGATAGCAGGCTATGTGTGCAGAATTATTAACATGGAAGGGGGGAAACATTAGTGCACACGTGAAAGGGAACTTGCTTTCTATTGCCTGACTTTGCAGCACACCCCCTCTCTCAAGGTTATCTCCTCTCTCCTCTCCCCATATTCGATTACACTTGACAGTGATGAGTGCTGCAGCCAGATGAGAGACACTTATTTTGCTGAACAATCCCAGAGGACTTTGAAAGACAGAACAACCCCCCAGCTAAGGAACAGCTTAGGTCTCCAGGATACAAACTGGGCATTTTTATTTTTTCTTCTGAATGGAAGTTCAAAGCAGCTGAGGTTATTTGTAGACTGAGGTCAAACCCAGCAAATATCAAGATTGTCAGTTTTAAGGGATGAATTTATGTTTATCCAAAAGTCCTGCTGCACCAATATAAAGCATTTGCAGGACAAATCCTTCCTAGGACTTCTGTTTTTAGTGAGTCACTGCACTCACCCACCACATATGAGGTTCCCCCAAGTCTGGACAAGGCAAACGCGAGGCTCTGGCAGGCAAGAACTTAGAGGTGTCTCTGGGAGCCGCCGGCCCTGGCTACATCCTTGATGGTGTTCCTCTGTAGGTTTTGAGTTAGCAAAGGGACATCAATGCCCCCTTTCTCTCCCTCTCCCTGTTAAGTTCTGGGGCCTGTGAAATTTTGCACAATTGTTGTTGGACTATTAGGGAAGGATTCTGAAGCCCATTCCCCAGCCCCTTCTGTTATTTTGTGTCTTAGCATTAGAAAATACTCCCCATACAAAAGGCCTGAGTAAGCTTCTTTCTCCAAACTCCCTGCTTACATCATTCCATGAAGGGAGGATAAGCAAGACCAAGTAAAGAGGATGAATTCTCTGTACTGGTTTGTCACTTTAAGGAAACACTCTGTATTCAAACACAAGTGACCATTCCATTTTACTGTGTTCATGACTTTTTTCCCATGGAAGTATTAATTACTTTGCTAATCAAAATATGTGCACATGTATGTACATTTATATAGGTGTGCGTATACACACATATAAATGTACAGGGCAGGTTTAAATTAGATATTGGGAGGAAATTCTTTACAGTGAAGGTGCTGGGAGACTGGCATAGGTTGCCCAAAGAAGCTGTGGAAGTGCTCAAGGCCAGGTTGAATGGAGCTCTGAGCAAGCTGGTCTGGTGGAAGAAGTCCCTGGCAGGAGAGCTGGAAATAGATGATCTTTAAGATCCTTTCTACCCCAATCCATTCTGTGATTCTTTGAAATTTAGTAAAATTTCCAAATTCTAAAGAATTTATCACACTCCATAGCAATTTGTTTCAGAGAAACCTACTGTCTTTATTTAAGTGTTACATTTTATTTTGCACTGGGCAGTTTTCCAGCTACTAACCTCTTGTTATTTTATATCTGGATTTGAGGTGATGAGGGTATTTATAACAAGGATTTGAAACATGATGCTGAAAGAAGGTGACACTAAGAGACACTAAACTTTAGAAAGCTCCTCTTATTGTTTAAGTGTTGTGATTCTTTTAATATGTTTTACCCAAGTTCATTATAGATGCATTCTTCATAGACTCTTAGAAAATACTTGAAGTTTCCTGGCAGTATTTCTATGGCAATGCCTGTTATTCATTCAAGTTGAACTGGAATGTACTGGAGGATTTAATCCTTGTTCTGTTTGGTGCAATAAAAATATGGTCCACATAAAGTTACCAACAAACTAAGAGAAAAGCTGCTTCTTAGAGCTGCCATTGTACAATTTTTCTAATTGGTCTTTCTTAATCTCTAGCAAAAATGAATGGAAATGAAATAGTATGCAGTACTATAAGGCATTATAGGCAGGAAAGATTACTTGTGATTTAGACATAATGTCACTTCTTGGTATGAAGAAGTTGATTGACTACTTCCAAAATAATTTTTGTTGCTTGAATGCCTGATGAAATATTGACTGCTCTAGAGTCATGTTTCATCCCACTACTTAATATGACTATTGTTTTAGAGCCTTACTTTGAACAACCTTCTTTATTTGGGAGTATGAAGAACAAACAAAAATTTTAACTCACCAAGGTCCCCCTGTAACCCTAACCTCAACCATAATCCAATACCCATCAGCTCTGAAAATTGAAAATTATACAATCAATGACCAACTCAGCAATGGGATCAATCTTATCCTAGACTTTTGCTTTTACCTGTTGGAGCACCAAATTTACAAATATCTGCTTCATTGTATTCTTTCTGTCACCATTCTGAGACGTACCCTTCACGTTGAATGAATTTTAAAATATTCAGTTCAAATCCCATAAAAGGGCAAGGCCAAAGATTTTGGTCACATTACTGCTGAAATTCAAATTTGAGCCTTGACTGTACTTTCTTTTCCTACTGCTGCTGCAGTTATTGTTAGCAATAATTTTACTGAGAAAAGAAGAAGGTGGATTAAAAAAAAAATGTTCAGAAAGAGAAAGAATGAGTGGTTAAATAGCAGTGTTCTGCAAGCTATACTTAGAATCAATCATCTTACTGTTTTCTCAGCCACACTAGTGATCATGAATCCTGTATCTTTCTCCAAGTTTGGTGGTTGTGCCAGCCCTTCATTCTTAGAAGCTTCATGTGTCCTGTACAGGACTTCACAGTAGGTTTATGGATTCAGGAGAAAGCTCTGCTCAAAGAGGGGCAGGAAGTGAAAGGGGATTTGTTTGGTACAGCACACCAGAGAGTGCAAAAGGAAGAGCAAGCCATGAAGATAGAGAAATTGAAAAGGAGGTAGGAAAAGAAGGAGTTATTTGTAGCTCATGACAGACATTTTGTTCAATGAGGAGTTCTTCTGCCTTGACTAACTTTCGTTTGGTGACTGGAACTGGAATTCCATTGGGCTAATTTGGAATTGACCACTAACACCTGGAAAAACATTTTTCAACCTGCAAGATCTGTAGACAAAAGAAGTATGCACATAGAGACAAATATTTTGTCTCTCTAACCTCCCAGTTGTATGTATGGCAACGGCTAAAGCAAAATCTGCAAATGAAGTCATGTTTTCTTTTCTCTCATGTCATCTCACTGGGGAAAAAGTTACATTTCTCAAAAAAAATGAAATGGTCTTTCTCCCTTCCTCATACATGAAGGCCCTGACATATAATCACTGCACATTTGCATTTGGCTCAAACTCACCAGGCTGCTTCTAAGATATACTGGATCTTGAGGGGAGGAATTTGTTAGTCAAAAGATCTTATCATAGAAAAACTGTTACAGAATTTTGCAATGGCCTAGCTGCTCTGGAAAAAACCAAAAACCAAACCAACAAACTACACCAAACAAGCATCCCCCTCTCCCCCCAAACACCACAAAACCAAACTGAATAAAGAGCTAATAAAGAGAGATGTTTGGCTAAACATCTTCCATGTCACCATTGGTTAAAACAAGTGGGAACACAAGTAGGGATACAGTTACAAGCTGCTGTGGTTACAGGAGCCACTCTACTACTGAAGACACAAGGAGTCATGAGCTACAAACTTCTTCTCTGCATTTGCACCTTGCAGCTGTTAGAAGCAATGTGTGATGGATTCTAGAACCTTCTTTTGAGTTTTGAAATCAGTGTCAGTCCGGAGGCATTAATTGTTGCCTTTTGAGAAACAAGGCCTGTTTTTTTCTGGTGAGAGGAAGGTGCTACTGTCAAGTTTGCTGCTGGGATGTTGTGAAGATCTGCCTCCTTGAATAGCCAGGTTCTTGCACATTGCACAGTCATCAAAACATAGTGGGAGCAATAAACCCAAATCTCCTGAGAGATAAGTACTGATAAGTAGCAACTGTAAGGAGGAGATTCGAGCATGCCCACTCTAGCTGGGATGCAGGTAGGAACTCAAAAGCAACACTTCAATAACTTAATGTAGGCAGTTATCCTTCCCCATACCCTGACACTTCTGGTGTTTTTCAAGTCAAGGCATTCAGTATGGCTAAACATTGGCCATCTCCCCACCTCAGGCTGGCAAGGTAATGATGCAGAGTGTGACTGATAGCACAGTTCACCTCTGTCTCCACACCAGAGATGAAAGATCCAGTCTTTTGGGCAAACCAAACCAGCCAAAACCTGACTACTGAGAGGAATTTCCAACTGACAAATAGATCAGAGATCTCTCTATATCCTAAAGCATTCTTGGGCAGAAGACAAAATGGAATGTTTCAAAATGCAGGGCTAAATTTATATATGCAGTGCAATACTGCAGATGTAATAGACTATTGTACCATGATAGACACATTTTTGTTGGTCTTTCCACAGACAGAATTCTATCAAAAGCATTCAAATACTTTAAATGGTGATATCACTAAAACTTAGAAACTGTGAGTGGTCCTATGTATTAAATATACAGATATATGTGGATAATTTTATAACCATAATTACATGTCTTTATAATTGCAATGGTTTGACATCAATGAAACTCCAAAACTGGGTGTGGTTTTATATGGTAAATACATAGATACATATGGGTGATTTTATAACCATAATTACATGTCTTTATAGTTGCATTGGTTTGTGTACACACAAAAATATGTGATACTTAATAGTCTTTCTCCTAAAATATCAAAGGCAATAAAAAATACATAGTATTTCACGTTTGTGTGATCCCTTTGGGCCAGTTCCTGTGCTCTTTTCTTAGTGCTAGAGCTGTAGACATAGCATCCAAAACCAGGAGAGTCGCAAGTACTGCAGATTGACTGTAATCAGAGCCTTGTTCCCTTTTAAGAGAATTCAGTGGGTGTTCCAAATTGAAAGATTTTGTCTTAACATGGTTTTATACCTGTATTCACAAACAATACTGCCTCAATCACTTTCAATCTCAAGTGTACACGACTGACTAGTAATTTCCTGCGTTTGTGACATGCCATGATCTTGCTTGATGCTGTCAAACTTTACAACTACACAGGAAAGCAGTGGCAGGTTGATAGTGAATGACCCCTGGTAAGTTATTTTGAAATTGCCAGACTTTGCTCTGCAAGTTTAGTCTCTCATAGCAACATGGGCAGCATATCATTCTGTGCTGGCTTCATTAAAAGAAAACGATTCCGTCTTTCAGTTAAAAAAAAAGAAAAGCTGTAACTGTTGAAGCAGCATGCACCTAATAAGCTACTTCTAAATCTGGCTCCATCATTTCAGTCTGTGAACTAGCACAACAGAGCTTGCAGAATCCTTCTCAAGTAAGTATTGCTTTCTCTTAACTGCATGTTTCTATTTTTTTTATTTAAAATTTATAACAGGTAGGAAAGAAGTCTTCAGCACTGAATTAGTGGTGCTGCAATATGACAACTGGGTGCCTGGTGCATGAATTAACATGCTCTGTTGTTTCATTTGGCAGACATTACTGTCTTTAAAATGAAATAGTTAATACATTAAGGTACAAGACAGCAAATTATATGGATGAAGCTTCCTAAAGCTGCAGTGCTGGAAAGCTAATGAAATGATTTATAATTGACTGTCATGATAGGGGTTTTTTAATGAGTTATGTATCTTTTATTTGCATAATGCACATCATGGAACATGTCTATTTGATCTCATCAAAACTGGAATATTTATTCTGAATATGTTACTGGCCATTAAGAATGAAATTAGCAAAATAATTTATATCTTCAAGAAAGGAAAAATTCAGGCAGTGGCATTAATATTAATAAAGCTAGTATGTACACATTAAACCTAGCTTAGGTTTGTATTAAATGATGAAGGAAAATATATGTGGTGCATGACTTTGTCTAATTACACAAAGTATTAGTCAAACGTTGCTAAACCAAACAGAGTATAGATGAAATAATTGTTTGTATGAAAAACAACATAAATGCATAACATTTGCCCAAACAAACAGGACATACTGTAGCATGCTTTCTACAAGAGTATTTAAACAACTCTGGTGGACATGTCTCTTTAATATAATGAATGAGGTGGGACTATGGTCATGGAAGGAAAATAAATAGCGGTATTTTGCTTCATGTTTAAATTGCAACTGTTGTAATAGAAAGGAGTTAGGGACAGGCAATGTGCAGGGCTACTGTTACATTTGGTATGCAAACACACACATATCCAAGTACAAACAGACCTTTTATTTTCTTATTTACTCATAGCTGCTTATCACCAATTCCTGTAACATGCAACTCTGATTGTAAACCTGCAGGTTTGCAGCATTCAGCAGAAATATATTGGAGCTGCAACAGAGACATTACAGCACCAGAACTAATCTTCTGGAAATGTTTAGCACAAGCATATCCTATACCTCCAAGTAATATTATTTATCATAGTTTTTTATGTAGGGAAGATTATGCTGCAAAAAATTCACACTGTTTAGTTAACTTCCACAGAAAACTACACAAATACTTCCCTCCTGCTCAAGTTATCCATCCCCCAATAACCCATGGTAACAGCAGTCAAGAAATTACCATTTATTTCTCCCAGTTATTTTCAAATTACTCAGAACAACAAATTTTAAAACATACTTCCAGCCCAACTCATTTATATGCAGGCAAGTTTTTTATAAGCAAACTTTTTCAGGACATACTGAAGCATGGAACTGGAAAAACCATTTCCTTTTTTACTGTGTAATAGAAATAAAAAGTTTTTGGCAGATTATGTATACGCAGAGATAAAGAATGGAAACAGAGATAAAAAAATTACTGTGTTCCAGGTATGGTGAACAATAATATAGCCTTCCTTTTGCAAGCAACATTAGGCTTCCCAAGGGCTGGCTCTGAAGAGCCTAATAAATTAGAAGCCAATAATGGAGAGGTTTAGTCTGACATTCCACAACCCTTCCCCAAATCTCAAGAAAACACAGCATAGTAATAACAAGACCAGTAAATAGTGAAATTTATGGTACCATCTCTACAAGACTAAAGGAGACATCAGTGAGCAGAAATGCCACTAACAAGCTTAGACTGTTTCCACAGCTGTTACTCTTTACTAGAGGAGGCAATCCTCAGTAACTATTTCTGAGACAGACTGGGAGGGTGAGGAAGAGGTAGAGAACTGCCTTTGGAGTGTCTTTAAGGGGAAATGGCGACTTCGTGATAGAGGGGACAGCGTTGCCCAGGTAAAAAGGCTTATTCCTTCCTTATACTTCGTGATTTCCTAATCCTGCAAAAGAATGATCCTAATGAAATGCCACAAACCTAGTACAGGTCTATTGCTCTTATGAAGTCAAAGTCCCTATGGGGGGTGTAGCATTACCTACTACAAAGAACTGTGAATATTTGTATTATGCTCTGGAACAACTTGGTCAAACACATATTTCACTAATTTAAATAAGCTCATTGGACAGGGGGAAAAAAAAAGAAGAGATAGAGAATATCACAGCAGCATCTTATTCCTTATGTGGTTTATGCATTTAGACTTACCTTCCAGTCTTAAACTCTCCTCTATGTTTAACATTTAATTAGAAGAATTGCATATTCCTGCAGATATAAAAAAAAGATGACAAGAAAAACACTGCTGTACTGAAAGATCTCTTCAATACTCCTTGAAGCATCAATGGGAAGGACTTTGGGTAGCCTTAGTTCACCACTAATGTGGTATGGGATCAGAAAGAGACATTATACAGCTTCAGAGACAGCAAGGCCTTGCACATTGTGGCATCCAGCATAAATTTAGGAATGGATTAAAGTAAAATAAACTGGTATATAAAATATCATTAATTTTAAAATATAACATAATGAATGAGTGGGAAATATTTTCAGTCCACCTGAAGAAAAAGGCAGTGTATTTTTATCCTAAGCCTGATTTTGCATGAGAAATTCATTCCATTCTTCCACTCATTTTTCCTCTCTACTGTCTTAAATTTTCTCATGCTTTTTCCCCCTCTTCTTAATGATGATAATGATGATAATAATAATGATGATGATTTTGATTATAATAATTATTATGATTATGATTATTATTGGGAAAAAAGAAGAGAGAAAAGAGAGAGGAAAATGAGGAAAATGGTATACCTAATTTGGAAAGCCACATGACACTGCCAGACTACCTCAAAGAAGGACAGTTTTAAGGACTAGACTCAAAGGATTTGACACTTTTCTAAAAATATACATTTTCAAGGAGCAGTGGAAGAAACTAAGACTCCTCATCTGTGTATTCTCAGAAGGATCAATTATTTTACTGTCTTTTCACCAAGCAACTACAAAGTGAACTGGAGACACAGAATCAAATGCTAGTGTAATGCAGATGACCTACAGCTCTACCCATCCTACAGCACGGCCACAAAAACGGTACAGCGTGTGAAGAAGAGCTCATGGAGCAGCTGGCTAAAGCAGAAACTGAGCAAGAAAAAGATGATGTTGGCAGAGGATAGAGAGCATTTTGAGGACTCATTCACAGTCAAGGTACGCAGCCGCGGTTGGTCACTTAAACGCAAATCTGATAAATTGTTATTCACAGATCCTGTTAACTTTTGTTAGCTAGGAAGCTCTATCTCTCTTAGATGGGAACAAAAATTTCTCAGACAGGTGATATTACAAGTTTTTAGTGCTAAGAAGTTCCAACATGAAGGAAAAGCTATAGTGTTTATGCTCTGAAGCTTGGCCTAACTAGACTAGTAATCTGTTCCTTACACAGTAGATCAGCCTCATATAATTTTGTATTCCTCTCTTCCAAGCAGTCCATTGTCTGGACCGTGGATAAATAAAAGACCACTTAAAACACTTAGAAAAAAATTAGTCTGCTGCTTCATTTCTCTGGCTTTTCTCAGCAAGAGTAAAATTTCTCTTCATGGGAGACAAAATTCCATTGGTAATTAAGGGTAGCCAAACGTCATTAGCTAGTGCCACAAGTACCTTGTATATATATCTTTGAAAAACTTTAAAGCTATGTGCAGTAACATGTGTCCACAGTGCCATTTTCTACTGCTAAGGAGCAGACAACACTACAGCCAACAGCTTACAATTGATACTGATTTGGCTGCTTGCACTGTAATGGAAGGTGCTCTGACAGGATGATATTGAGGACAGTAAGAGCCTGTGTCCAATATGCTGTTGTACTGGAATTAAAAAAAAAAAAAAAAAAAAAAAAAGGTGTATTAAAACATTTTGTGCTTACATTTTTCTCTTTAATTTTTCATTTATTTTTAAAGCTGTAAATATAGCTTGCATTTTAATTGGGTGTCTGTCTCTAATTTTACTGCAGCTGTAGCATTTGCCAGAGAACAGTGGCTCTTTTTTCAGGGTGGTGCAGGATTTATACCAAAAAAAAATCTCTTTTCTAATGCTCAGCACTTCTTACAGGCCTATCACAGCTCTGTCTAGTATACAGCTATAAATTAAATGAATCAGACTTATGGATGTTGACAAGAAAGATGACACAGCAATTTGTTGCCTTTAGTTTAGTCATCCTGTAGTTGTAAAACAGATAAATGTTTTACTCATCATGGTGGAGAGGTTGATTAATGAGAATTTAGGGCAATTTAGATCCATTATATATTTTGATTTAGATTCAAGGCTGAATGCAAACACTGTCCACCATGCAGATTCCTGCATAGAAACATTAGTCTTTGCTCTTTAAGACACCACAGTACCTTTTCACCTCCTTTTCATGCCAACAAAACCTACCATTTCTTAAGAATCCAGACTGGTTTAATGGTGGCAGTACTGGTCCAATTTTCTGTTTGTCGTAACGTGTTACAAATCTACCAACAACTGATAGAAAAAGGAAAAACCCATTTTAACTTGTTCACATTAGCAGTCGTACATTAAAATAACTGAATTTTCATTCTACTGGTCCTGAAGACAGCTAGATCTTACAGACTTAGAGCAAATGCCTGCTTAAATTCTCCTCAAGGCTGAAACACTTTCAGGCAGAACCTAGTGAGGTAAAACCAACACATACAACACTGACTGCATCTCCACTCCATTACAAATTGTTTGTTCCAAAAGGAAACAGAAATGGTGAAAGTAATATTTAGTGAAATTGAATTTTTCCTGTGTGAGGCCTAGCATCCTAGAAAGAGATATTATTCCCATTAATTAGAAAATGTGGTAGAATTTCTGGAGAAGAACAAAACAGAACAATGCTGAGAAGAATTTAAGGAAACACTGTCTTGCTGATGAAACTGGTCTAGGCAACCTTACATTAAAAGCAAATTTGTATTTGACAACCAATACAGAAAAAAAAGAAAAAGAAACCATCTGTTAGAAAAACCCAGAGAGGAACATCTGTATTATTTAAAGGGATAAACTGAAGTGTAAAACTGAAAGGTCTCATAAAACACTTCAAAATTAACTGCATTAATTGTGAAGAGGACTGGATAAAATAAAATTTTCATTAATGGCAGGAGGGAAGAATACATCTGAGCAAGAATGGGCACTGGGAGAGTTGGGATATAGCTATTTTAAGAGTGGAGTATCTGCTGAGGGATGTACATATCTGTAGGGCAAACTGAGAGCTTTGAACTGAATGCCATTCCTACAAATAATAGCAAATTTGGCCCTGCTGCTTAGGCAATATTTCTGAATAGTTGAAAGGATGAGTGAGAACTAGGAACAAAAATACAGGAAATACACTCCATTATAATGTAAAACTTGTTCTTTGCTTCAACAAGAACAGCACAGACAACAGTGTTATTATTCATCCATAATCTTGGAGTTTATTCACTGACTGTAAAAGACTCTGGAACCAGTCTTAATTGCAATTAAAGTAAACCTCAATATTGTTTAAAAATCATATTTTTTTAACAATAACTTAAAAGTTTTTTATGAATCTCAAAATGTAAAAAACCTTTATACATGTTTGGGTTTTTTAATGTAGATAATCTGCTGAAGATATTCTTGTTCATGTATCAAGAGACATACTCTTGGATACAGAAGAACTTAGTACTAAAACTGTTGAATATTTTCTGCCTTGATCCAAAAATGATCATATCTTCCAGAGCTCTACACAAAGAAACTTCTAGTTGTCATAACAACATCCTGCAGCAAATACAAGAAAGCTTGTACTTGCTTTTAGTACAATTAGCAAACATCTCCTGAAGATTAAAACCCAGGGATGTTATTTAAAAGGGAGGGTGGAATGTTTGTTTTTTTTAAATTCCCACAAAATTCAGCTTTTAAATTAAAATCATAAGCCAATGGTATGTAGAAATATTCCATTACATCAAGTCATATTTGCAGGTAACTCTGTTATGCTCCATGTTTATACATGGAGGTTTCTAATAATGTCTTTCTAAAATGACATGCAGAATATAAATAAGCCTAAATTTAGAAAAATCTTGATGTGTTTTCCTAAGTAACAAGTTTACTAGACAAATTCCTGAATGTTTCGATCTTGTCAAATGCAATACTAAGTCATTATGAAAGTCCCATTTAAGCTATGATCTTAAATATCATGCTGTTATAAATGTTCCAGGTTCAGAAGTTTATCAGGAAAGGATCAGTGTCACTCTGTTTATGTTCTTATATTAACACTAAAATAGGATAGAAAAACTTAGCCATTGCAACACACAAAATCACAAACTGTATCCACTCGAGTCCCTAGAAAGGGTTCACTTATGAGCGAGCCCTGATGGTATCTGGGGATGTGTCCTTATGCAAGATTGGGTATCATAGAAGTACATAGAAAAATACAGTCCTTTCCTAATTGAAAGAATACAATATAGTCCTTTCCTAATTTAAAGGCCAGTTAATGGCAGCTACAGACCAAAGTGCAGGTATTGATCAAAGGTGAATGAACTAGATAATGGCAGAGCTGCTGATAGAGGAAATCTTATTTATAGTGAAGTCTGTTACTTAGGGCAGACAGTTTTCAGTTGATTTGCACAGACATACTGTTTTATTCCAACAATGGTGTCCACCATTTCTAAAGCAGGGCAAAATTAATGCATAACTTTTTCTCTTAAGATTATTTTAATGTTAATACGACTGGTTCAGAAGAACCTAGAAATCTGGCAAGCATCCACCTAGCTGAGGCATATTGTAGTAATAAAGAACAGAAGAATTTTAGCTCTCTGAAGGTATTTATTTCAAGAGTACAACTCAGACTACTGCAGCAAAGTATTGCCAGCCACAGACACACCCGCTTGCATTGGAACAGGAAATTCCCTATATCAGCAATGTCTTCAAAGAGATTTAAATACATAAGGTAAAATAACTTGAACACTTCAAAAAATAAGTCACTTAACATATGGAAAATAAATAATGACCATCAAATAATTATAAATAAAGTTCAAGATATCAAACATTCAGATTTTTAATCATATTTTGTTGTAATATTCAGCTTCTCTATTTGTACACATAATGGAAATAATTTCTGGATTCAGGTAGTCTCTAGAGAATATTTTGGCAAACTTACTTAAGAGAACACTGAATAGTTACTGTTACTACAAACTTTGATAACATCTGTTCTGACCAAGATTCGCACTGATTGATGTTAAAAGATCTGTATCATTTAAGTAAGAAGAATTATTTTTCATTTTGCAGCTGTGGATTATATTTTTTTCTTAATAATCAGATGTGTCTGTGTCATATGTCTAGTGTCATTAGGCAGAAATCATCTGAAGAAAGAGAAACAGCATTATCAGCTGTATGACACCCACAAGTGTTATGTACCTTACCTAAGTTACCTATGACCATATATCTATATATATATATTTGACTGCTGTGCAAATAACATCTTTCTGAACAAAAGAGCTCTTTCCTGACAATAAAAGAGAATTATATGGTCCATTTTTATTGACTGTACCACAGATTTTTAAATTCATACCTTAAAATTTGAACACATGCAATGGATAGCTGAATTTATGCTTGTAGTTAACATAGCTTTATTCATGTACGAAGGAGCCCAATCTCTCATGAATAAAAAAGCTCTTCTCCAAATATGTACAAGTCATTACAGGTTCTGGATCAACAATAAGGCTTGCTCTATTTCTGAAACAGGCATTATTAATGAAGTCCATTAAAACTGCAGAACTCACCCATTGCCAAGCTCTAATGGATCTGGAAGGCAAAAGACCTAGGATAGATTGGCATAGACTCTATGCAATTCAGAATCCTGTGTGCTTCAAGAATAACATTAAGTTTGTAGAAGTCTGTATTAGACATAATGAAAAATCCCTAAATTCTGGCTTTACAAGAAGAGAGTAGTGCTGTATTGTTCCCTGACTGCATTGAAAATGTCATGAAAATCTTTGTGTTGACAATTGAAAGCATTTGCCAGCCCTTTAAACTGCTAGCATTCACATTCAAGTGAGAGAGGCATAAATTAATCTAAAACAAGACAGTGTGAACCAGATTTATGCATTTTAATCCCCATTATCTCTGTGATCAGGATAATGTTTGTAGGATGCAATGGAATGGCACAGTCCCATCGAAAATATGGAAGCATTTCAAAAAGTAATTCCAGTAAAAGCAATTGATTTCTGATGTGTTAAAAGGATCTTCGTGTCCCCCTGTTATTTGCGAAATTAATGTACTTACTATGTTAATTTGAGAGATTTGCAACACTTCAGCAGCTTTTATGAACTATGATTTAAATGAGTGTTGGAATTACCAACGTGGAGACAATAAATTCTAGGCAGTAAGTAAAGTGCCTTATAATGAGGGACCTAAATGTCTGCTTCAAAAGCACATGGAAGTACATTTCAGCTCAAGACGCTGTTGACCTGTCAGCTATGCATTATATTTTAAAATGTGCTCTTATCTTTAAGGAAGGTCACTCAGTTTTCTCTTTGTCAGTCTCTTTCTCTGCTTGCTGCATTTTACAGTGATGTAAGCAGAGTCTGAATCCCACTACACAAAAAGGGGAAAATCACTTGGTTTCACCCTTATGCTAAAGTAAGGAGATGAAAAAACCAAAAAAACTCCAGCCTTTCAAATTTATCAGTCTTTTCTCTGGTCATTTCCTGTGGCAACACATCATTGGGGCACTACAAATATCCACACTGATTATAAAGTCAGACTATAGTCTTTAATCTCACTTAAACTAGTCCTTAGGTTCCTGCATGTACCAACCAAAAATAGAAATTCTTCACTTCAGAGTTCAGACTTGCCTGTCTATAAAGACAGTAAATAATGAGAACTTCACATACAAGGTACTGAAAGAACTTTTCTTTACTACTCCAATCTCATTGACAATTTTGAAATATTGCACCTTGCTTTGGAACCTAACCTTTTAAAATTATTTTAGAATTAAAATTATGACAAAAACAAGCAGGTAGGAAGTGAGAATCACATTTTGTTTGCTTTTCTGGATCTAGCAAATTTGTCACTAACTTTTTTAATAGAACAGCAAACACTAGTAGCATTAGGACAATATAGCATGACCTTCTCTACTATTGGATTTTAAAAAGCCCTGAAACAGAACCACCCCAGACTTTACTTAGTGAGAATTGATCTACATCATGGTAGTTTGGTTTCCAGTTCAACAAACAGGAATATATCATATGTTGCTCTGGGTCAATGAAAGCCCATGCTTGTCGACTGAGCACTCAATACCCTGGAAAATTTGCATGTCCTATAGATTCTGTTCATTAGTATGGTTAATTAAAATTATGAGAGTTTGCTTGTGATGTAATTATGAAATACATGCATAATTTGAGGTGCATATGGGACAAATGTGGTGGGTGCATTGTTATGCCCTTTGAAGACATACCTTTTGTCTTATAAGTTAGACAAGGATTTATGGGAATCCCTCTTTCACTGACAGTATTTGACATACAGACACTAAAGTAAATGGAAAGGTTCCATTTCCCCAGTTAAGCCAGAGGGTGCTGTGCCTGGAAGATCAGCCAAGCAAGAGGGGGGTGGCAGGGTGAATGAAGGAAGAGCATGCGGTGCGTGCACCACTGCATGCGCACCAGAAGTACGAACTGATGCAGAGAGGAACCCCTCTGGAGATTTGACAATGAACAGTTACTCAAAACGCTGCAGCTCCAGTGAGGACAGCTTTGAGTTACCAGGTAGACCAAGGTCAGAAGCTAAAAGCTCTTTTAAAAGCAAAAATAAGGATGAAGGCTATCGACCCCATCGATCAAAGCACTGTCAGAAAGGGGGTGAAAAAACTCACGGACTGGAACACTCTTCTCTATATCCAGCAGAAGTGGGAAATGCAAGCCAAAAGCTCCAGAGGCAGAAGAAGGCTCACAAGAAAAGCAGTTCCTCTACATCTGATTTGAGCTTGGTGAGTCAAGGATCATCAAGTTCATTGTCTGTTGTGGAAGAAAAAATAGAAGCTAAACTCAAATTCTCTCAATTTATTAATGAAGTTACTTTCAGAGTGCTTGATCCCATGAGCCTGAGGGCATACCGAGCTGCTAAACTGAAAAATACCTTTCCATCCAGTGTGAGAAGCTTAGATGATTTTCATATTAAGAGAAAGTCTCCTGAAAACTGGAAAGAAAACATTCTAGATGGGAAGACTCATGAAGAAGTAGACTTAGAGACTCTGAGAAGTGACGACATCGTGGCTGGAGCACACAAATTAGAGAAATCGTTGTCCCTGGATACAAGTCCCTCTTTCAGGTCATTTGATAATGGTGTCTCATGCAGAACAAGATCTGGCTTGCCAGTAGAAATTATGATTTCTCAAAGCAAAGGAATGCCAGCCACAAAATCTGAGTCTCTTCCTAGAAGTACAAGCATGGTGAGCTCTCTCAAATATGTTCTTTGGGTGGTATATCACAAGTACTTACGCATTAGTGTGACTATTTGAAAAGTGTTTCTGTCTTCCTGGGTGGGCTCTTACCATGTGAAAAAACTTTCTTCCAGGGTGAGAAGAAATGTGGAATGTTTATTTTTAATAGCTCAAGGAACCAGCTGTAGAAGGTATGGGAGGAAGGAAAAACAGAATACAATTCCCTAGTCCTTTTAGTTTGGTGTTGTAGAAGATGGCTTTACAATATCAAACTAGAAAGTTATTCCTGCACTGCAATGAACCATGTGTATAACCAGGTCACCTTGATATGAACAAGGCACTTTCAGAAAAGGGTGAAGAGAGCACTGTGATGGACCACTCGGGTATTTAAGCTCGCTAGTTTAGAACTTGCTCAGGTATCTCTACACTAAACAAGAATGCTCAGTTAGTGTGTTTAAGTACTACTCAGAGCTCTGACATCCTGAAAGTGTTGCTAATGTTTGTGTGTCTGGAATTAATACGTATCAATTGATAATTTCTTTGCTGATGTGCTAAAAAACCCCCAAGCAGACACAAAATCTTAGCAACTAAAAAAAAAGAAAAAAACTAAAAAGGGCTGAAGCTTTCTTCTATGGTCTGGTAAAAAAAAAATTTATGTGTTTAATCTTTTCATACGAGAGTCTTGGTTTTGTTGAGGAAGAGGTATTTATGCTTATGAAAGAGGGCAAAGGGAAATTGTTGCTTGCTAGCATGGCATGGTCTGAAATCCTGAACTGCCAAACCTTGAACTGATACATTATGTTAGTATCTCTCCAGAGTAGTATTTGCAATTCCACTAGAACAATAAAGGTCCAGAAACTATTGCTTAAGACTATACACATGTACACAGACGTTGCTAAACTGGGAGCTATTACCAGTGCATTATTCTTTAAAAATTCTATTCAAGTTTAAAACCAAAGAAACAAAAAGTTATTTCATTTCACAGAGGACTGCAGCAAATAGGAGAACATCCCAGTCTTAAGAATTTCATTCAAGCTTCAGCAACCCGAGCTTAGGATTTTATGTCCTTGGATGTTTTAATTATGACCCGTCAAAGATGTCTGGAGGGAGAAGAGGTGAAAGGTAATGAAACAGAGAGAATTTCCACACTATGTTGTGTCACAGCTCCACAATGAGAGCTGTCCTGCAAAGGGGTGAGGAGGCTCCAGTCTGAGCCCATGGCAGGATATGTTTTTTTCAAATTTTAATTAAGCTTCTGTCAGAGCATCTTTTCCAGTGGACTTGATTATACGTACAGATTGAAACTTCCAACCGATCAAGTACTCACTGACTAAACACTGCCGAGCGCTCTGTAATTCCACACAGACAGTGTAGGCATCAGTCTACTCTAGTTTAAGCATCAGTCTGCTCTAAGCCTAGTCATTTAAATTAAACACAGTAGTTACCCAACCTTCTACCTCAACAAAATGCCTCAGACTGCAGAGCTCAGCATGAGAAAAGAAAGGAGTGGCAGGGCAAAATACAAGAGCAAAACATGTTCAGCCACATCTACAGAGTCATGTCTTTGCATTCACAGATGCAGAAGCTTTGACTTCAATGCAATTTATTTAGTGCCAGTCCTCACCTGAAGCGTGCCTAGCAAGAAGCAGAAGGATAACTGTACAGTCTCGGGTGTCATTATTGTAAAGATATTTTAAAAGTTCTTGTTTATGTAATGTTCATTTGAATACACATATAGAACATTGCCTAAAACTGTTTCATGTTTTAGTTGCCAAGTTATTATTCGTGTGCAGAAGATAACCTTTGAGAGAAAGAAATTATAAGATTACATTGGCTTAAATATAAAAACTGGATAGCAGAGGTATAATAACACACATCCTAAAGAGCATGAAAGAACATGCCTGAAAGTTTGAGGTTAAAAAAGCCCCACCTCATTAAAAAAATGTGACTCAGAAGATGAATGCTGTGACATTGCCTCCTGTCTATTATGTTTTCTGAAGACCCCTAAGGTGTCCACAACTACCTCTGTACAACAATTGATTGGATCCAGACCCACTAAAGTGATTTTCAACTTTTAGACTTCTGAGAACTGGTCAAAATGTTCAATTTCTGCAGCAACTATTTATTGGTTCAGCTGCTGCTGAAATGAAATCTCACAAAAAAAACAACCGTCACTGTAGATTTATGCAGAGGAATTTCTGGACAGCTAGCAGAATAAAAAAAAGGTTGCTTTATTTCTTGACTGAAGTTAAAGGGAATTGGGATAGGTAGAAAGCAATTCCAAAATACAATGACTATGTGGTCTAAATATTTTAGTAACCTGGCTGGCAGGATGAAATAATTTTTCTTTTCTATGTATTGATCTAAATTTGAAGTCACTGGACAAACAAGCAGGAAAGACAAATGCTATAACTAAATGAAAGCAAACCTCTGAATCCACACCAATGTAGTGGAGGGTGTGCAACTCGAGACTGTGTCATACTTCCAGGCTGAAATGATATGAGCAGTTCAGTGGGCTGAAAAATGCAGGAAATATCTGAAAAGGGTTGTACACAATGGAAGGTTTCTAAGAACTGGAAAGACATGCTTGTCAGTCTGTCAAAGGACAGATCAATACAGAGAGAAATGTGGAGGGATCCAAACAATACATACTTTTTTTATTAGACCCAGGGTATGTTTCAAAGAAAGCCAGGTATGAAAGGAGATTAGCCTGTGTCTTTTAATATATATTTTATCTCAAATACATTTGTTCCAAGTAACCAATGCCTTCAGGAAAGCTTTATACACCACTACTACTGTTCCAGGAAGAAAATACAGGTAAAAATTTAATTCTTGAATGATCATACAGGATCTTCAGACTGACTTCAGACCTGAGTAAGTCTGCAGCACCTTAGGGTTTGAATCAACCTGAAAATTACATTTCAGTTAAATTTAGTAATACATGAATGAGGTCTCATCACGAGACCAGCTAGGTCTCATCTTTACATACCTACTTTTACCTGCACCAGGAACCATATAACACAACATTAGACATTGGCTCTTCTTGATCACAGGAAGTCAATTTCTTTCTTCAAAGAGCTGTATCTTTCCATCTTACTTTAAACTATTTCTGTGTGCAAGAGGTCTCAGAAAAAATTTTTGACCTCACCATTTCAACTATATGCATACATATCCTAAGGAATTGTGCATTTCTCACCTAAGACCATGTCATTATCATGCAAAATAAGTATGGGCAAGCCTGATCAATACAAATGACTTACTAAGCTGCAAAGGCTGTCTTAAAAAACAAGCTAGGGTTGGGATAGTGCCACTTCTACACTTTGGAAGTTAAGACTTCAGATACTGTAAACTATGTCTGAATAAGGCAGGTGGTGAGAGGCAGAAACTTTGCCATGCTCCACAGGAACTTAGATTCCTCATAATCATCATAATCATTCCCTAGACACCCCTATATATTTGGATCACAGAATATTCTGAGTTTGAAGGGACCCACAAGGATTATCAAGTCCTGCTCTTAAACGAAGGCCCACACAGGGATCAAACCTGCAACCTTGGCGTTATTAGCACCAGGCTCTGACTAGCTGAGCTAGGAATGTTAAGGAGTGGGAGGGACTTTAAAGGCCATCTCGTCCCAATGTCCCCTGCCATGGGCAGGGACATCTTTCACTAAAGCACATTGCTCAGGACCTTACCCAACCTGGCCTTGAAACACTGCCAGGGTTGGGGCATCGACAACCCACCTGGGCAACCTGTTCCAGTGCCTCACCACCCTCACAGTGCAGAAGTTCTTCCTAATATCTAACCTAAATTTCCTCTCTTTTAGTTTGTACCCTGTATTCCTTGTCCTATCACTGCAGTTCACAAGTCCCTCTCCAGCTTTCTTGTAGCCCCTTCAATTACTGTAAGGTTGCTGTGAATTCTCCATGCAACCTTCTCTTCTCCAGGCTGAACAGCCCCAACTTCCTCAGCCTGTCTTTGTAGAGAAAGGTGCTCCAGGCCTTTTTTCATCTTCTCTGGACTTGCTCCAACAGTTCCATGTTCTTCCAATGGGCACACCAGAGCTGGATGCAGCACTCCAGGTGGGGTTTTACAAGGGCAGAATAGAGCGGCAGAATCCCCTCCCTTAACGTGCTGCCCACACTCCTTCGGATGCAACCCAGGACACGGTTGTTTTTCTGGGCTGTGAGCACACTTTGCCAGCTCATACTGAGTTTTTCATCAACCATCACCCCCAAGTCTTTCTCTGCAAGGCTGCTCTCAATCAGTTCTCTGCCCAGCTTGTTGCTCTGCCTGGGATTGCTGTGATCCAGGACCTTGCATTTCACTTTGCTAAGCTTGAAGTATGTGTGTTTTAGTCTCAAGGGCCAAACTTTGACCCCATATAAGCAGTTCAATTCCCTCCCATAGCCTTAGCAAAACTATTTGAAAACAAAAGATTCTCTTACTCTGATTTCAGGCAATGTATTCCCTAAAGGATTTAATTTCTATAACCCTTGAGAGAGAAGGGAACAATTGCCTGTTACAAAGGCTTGCATCCTTATAAAATGCAGATGAATGAAGCACGAACTAGAATAACACCCCTTTTCATTCCTCTAACAAGAAAACATTATTACAATAGCTACTGTAAAGAAGAAAAACAACCAGAGTAGACATTTATCTAGGATAATGAGAAGATTCAAAGATCCATGTATATCTCTAATCCAGGTAGGCTGTTTAATTCTTAAGGAACCCTGTGGTAGCCACTGAAGTACAGTGTCACAGACATTAACACAAACAAGGAAAATTTTATTAATTTCTGCTCTTTTACTGTTTGTTATCCATGAGGATTCCTGCTGCTCATTACAGGTTCTCTTGCAAGACAAATGCCTGAGTATGGGGATGTCTCTCTGAAGGTCCACAAGCATCTTTAGAAATTACAGCATCACACACCTGAACTTCACAGGCATTAAGGGGTTTCATCCCTATATGGGCCATTCTCTTAAGAGCTGAACTCAAAGTTCCTTGTGGTTCTCTTCCAACTCAGAATATTCTGTGAAATCTGTGAAATTGGTAAGTGTAGAGGAAGATTGTCATGCAAAGGCTGTGGTAGAATTCCACAGCAGTAGAAGATGCAACCAATCTCCCATTTCTAAATGGAAGTTTCTAGGGCAGTTTCTAGGTTCTCAGTTTCTAGGGCACCTGAGTACTAACAGAATCTTGCTGAAAGAGCAGACAAGATTTTTGTTGCTTTAGGTCAAAGCTCTTTTATACAAGAAGGTTTTCAGTCCTCTTTTAGCCCTTCCAGCCTGCCACCACGATGTAAAAATAGGTATTTGCTTTGTTCTTGGATGAATACCAAATCTTTCATTTCTATTTACAGTACAGTGATGTTTACAAGTAAGATTTGGGTTCAAATACATTATAATGGAAAGTATATATTGTTTCACTGACTCATGCATGCAATATGCTAAAAGAGAAATAGTAAGAGGTGACACCAGAAGGAAAGGGTAGTGAGATGCTTTCCCTGGGCCAGTGATGAAGCCAGCAACCAAACACAGGCCTGAAAAGTCTTCCAGTGTCCTATTTTCTGGTCTGTTCCTGCTCTTGCTCTGCAGACAGGCAGGTCAATGTAGAACTACCCTCAGTAGCTGATATAATGAAGCTGTGGTATCTCTAGGTTACCAGAGGAAAGTAAGAAAGTGAAGTACATCAGGTGCTTCAGTTCTTTAGCAGGATATCCAGATAACACAGCATATCATTAGGGCTTTTTATGAGTCTCATACAGCAATGGAAAATGCCACATGGCCACCTTTCCTGATATCCTGGCCTCTTTCTTGCCATGATATTCCACATGACACTGCATAGAAGTTTGTTCCCCTCTTCTATCCAAATTGGAGGAGACCATCAGGTTGTCAGTAGCCTAATTTTTTTTTCTCAAAACGGGTATTAAAATAGATGGTTTAATTCCTTACCTTAAACTTGATTGACAGAAGATGGTCTTCACTTCTTTTCACCATTCAGAGATATCAGGCAAATACAACAATTTTAAGATTTACTAGTTTAAACTCATTATTATGTGAAGTGAGCATAGACACTGAATTGCAAGCAACATGCACCATAACAACTTCACTCTGTTATTTTTCCTTCATCTGCAGATTCCTGAAAACAGTCTCTGTGTCTAGCAGTACTGTATAAGAATCTCAGGTCATAACAATTGCATTTGGGTGTGGAAAGCCAAGTACTAAATCTTTAATCATCTGGGGCTGCAGTTCCTTGGTACTTCCAAGGATTTCTATTGCATCATTATAACCTCTTTCCTCTGACACCAACACTGTTTTCCTGTACACCACTCTTATGAAAGAATCACTCTGGGTATAGTAGTAATGAGCAGTATTGAAAATGTACTCCACTGTGTATACTTGGAGCTTCCAAGGTAGGTAAATTGGCTTTATAACACCTCATAGGTGTTAGGCAGCCAAGTACTCTAAGCTATAAAATCTGATGGCCAAAGGAAATGGTAGTACTTTCTGAGCTCATTCCATCTGAAATCAAAGAAAAATCTCATTTTCCACCAATCAAGCTATCTCAAATATCTTCTCAATCTCTGAGAGGACTTAGCCTTGGTAAGCTTGATACATACAGTGGTATTAGTTGTACCAGCAGCAGCCAAGCTGGGGCAAGATGCAGCTCATCAAAGACTTACAGTTTAAGTATTTAACCAGCTTCACCAGTTAAATGTAGAGTGCTGAATCCCCTCCCTAATTTTTTTTTTTTTTTTTGATGACATTTATGGTTTGGTCACAATACATGGAAAGCCAAGCAGGCCATGTGCAATTTCATCTGCAGTTAACGCCTCTTGTCCCAGTACTGTGACATTGACTCCTTTTTCCAGTGCTAAGAGGAGGGCAGCAGCCGTGTGCTGTAGGAGAGATCAGCATAATGTTTTTAGAGCAGCAGATGTGACATCGTTTTACAAGCAACAGTAGGAGCAGATGGTGTTTAGAGAGTTCTCCTTGCCTGCTCTAAAACACCTCCGTTGGGTCACTAATGGATCCTTCGTCTCGTCGAACACTGCATAAAGCTACAATGTTCCCAAGATGACACATATGGTCATTTACAGCTTCCCAGCTCATCAAATACAAATTAGATCAAAATCTTCTTCACAGAGCATAGACATCTATAAGGCAGTACTCAAAAGAATAAGCTATTTATTCAAGACAGGCTAAAATAGACAGTCTGAGCTGTTTCCCAATAACAAGAATGTGTTTCCAATGAAATTAAGTATTTCACCATAAAGAATGAATTTTTCAAGCCAGGGTTTTAATTCAGTTTTCCTCCCTTTTCTGCTCTCCCACCCTTCCTTTTTTAGAGAAGGAGAGCAGCGAGTGAGTCAGGAGGGAGATATTTGTAAAAGGAAAAAACCCCAATATTATAATGGTGAGTTTTTGCACAGGATTCAGAGCTCCAACTCGAAAACAAAATAATTTTCCAGCCTACTATTTGCCTTCAGAGGGGCAGCTACTCAGACAGAGAAAAATCCAGAGCACATGCAGTTCACATTGATTTCAGTATCTTTTGGCACGTGGCACAGGAAAGCAAAACTGGCTGTCAGAAATATTTAGTGCTCCTTTCCCAGTGATTTTTGTTAACATGACTTTTTTGCTTCCTTTGAGTTCCCCTTCCTTTGAGTTTGAAAAAAACTCCTCAATTGTACTCTATCTTTGGATGCCTTTGGAAAGAAATGGTGCTTTCAGAGTAATGGCGGTTACAATAGGCTTAGAACAATTACCATCAGCAGACATGTCTGAAAACTGCAAGCCAGGCAAGGGAAGGTGAAAGAGCAAGAGGTAGAAAAGACTAATAGATTTCTCTTTTCTAGTCCAGATTTGGTCTACAAGTGTTATTTATGACAAAGATTTTAAAGGTGCTTCAGCTCATTTTTCATTTCTTCATTCAGCTAGCAGCCTGTGTTTGTCATGTTTACAAAATGTGGGTCTTGCCCTGCCATAACATGGCTGTAGTACATCAGAAAAGCAAAGACCTCGGTATGCAGTGACCCTCTCACACAGCCATATGCAATACTTAATGTAACTATTTAACCTGGTCCACATAGTGAAAATCTCTGAACTCTACTGAGAAAAAATTCAAGTGCAAGGCACTGCCCAGAGCCAGAGGTTGCTCTGATTTATTTTTCAGTTGTGAGGGACTGATATTTTTCCCCACTCATTCTAAGGTTTTCATCTCTATTAAAGTTCTGCTCAGTGATGTACTGCATGCAATTAATAGAAACATAGATGTGACTTTGCTCCCAAATTCCCATTGTTTTCTAACATCCAACTGGAGTAAAATAAAAGTTTACTTATTAATATGAACCCACCACAGCAAGCATTTTGGGGACAGAAAAGAGGGAATCAGTATTACATTGCTCTGCCAAAGCTGCATTTGCATTACTCTGTTTTTTATGTAGGCTTGGTGGTCCTATAGGTTGGTTTTATTCTCCCATCAGAAACTGTAGCATTAAAACTTTGAGCCAAATAAATTTAAAGAACAGAAATTTTCATGAATTATGGGATGGTTTGAAAGGTTTTATACTAAATGTACGTCTCAGAAATTAAGCCTACCTGCCCCAACAGCATGACTCACGTCTCATAACATCAGGAACTGTTGTTTTTTACCTCAGATCAGATAAGAAGAAGCAGGACGTCATTTGGGAACC
Source organism: Corvus hawaiiensis (assembly GCF_020740725.1). Classification (NCBI taxonomy): domain Eukaryota; kingdom Metazoa; phylum Chordata; class Aves; order Passeriformes; family Corvidae; genus Corvus; species Corvus hawaiiensis. The sequence continues at coordinate 11,775,947 of NC_063218.1, forward strand.
TATTTTATGTTTATAAAATACATATTTTTTTCATAAAACTCAAAAAAAAGGTATTTTCACAGACTAGCTCAGGCATTTGTTTCAACGACTTCTTCTTTGCAAAGCAGCTTAGATTTGACCTTCTCAGAAACTCTTCAGTGCCAGGAGGTTTAGGTGACAGAAAAACACATCTTGTGGATAAGGAAGAAGCAGTAGATGCCGTAAATCTTGGCTTTAAAACAGTCTCCGTGATATTCTCAAAATTAAGCTGGTAAGATAAGGGGGGATATATTAAAAGGTAGAGGCAAAACTGATTGGAAAACCTTATTGAGAGGGTAATTCATAATACTTAGTTGTGACCAGGGTCTCAGGGATACCAAAACTATTTGCTATTAGCAAGCAGATGCATTTGTTTTGAGATACCATTTCTTTCTAACTACAGAGAGCAAATAAAACATGAAATTCTTCTCCTTTATCTGAGCTGGACACTACAGTAGTGTGTCTATGCCCCTGTGTAATACTCTTGAGAGGATGCTTTTGGAATTTCAAAAATGCTAATTTCGCAAAAGTAAGCAGGTACTTAGCAAGTTTAAAGAAACCTTTCCTGTGTTGAAAATCACTCTTAGTTGAAAAGCCTTCAAGTGCTTTTATTCTGTGTCACACTTACTCAGTACCTAGAATGGACAGAAATTGTTTAAAGATCCCACTGTTGTCTCCATGCCTCAAATCAGCACTGTCTACATCCAACTCCCTTTCCTTTTTCACTACCAAAAGGGAATTCCAAACCTTGTTCAGAACTTAATGTTGAAAAAACCCAAGGGAGCTGGATACAACAATGTTGGAGCTCCCATCGCTGAACAACTAGCTCCTAGACTGTAGTCTGCAGGGCCTTCTGTTATGACACTGTGGGCCAACAGCTCTCAATTTCTGACAGTAAATTCAATACCTGCAATGATAAACTAACATTATTCAAATCACATCTGTATCTGTTGAGCTTATGAGCTGGTTGCATTAATATTTGATGACAGTTGGGCAAGAATGATCAGGGATATGGCAGTCTCAGCCCCCTGTTCGCTGCTTGGATAGAGAGAGCATTTTAAACAAAAGAGAATGAGGAATAAATACCAGGCCTGTTCACACAGCTACAATTGTTCTCTTAAAAATGAAGAGACATTTCCCGCAAAGAACAGCTATTCCCTGGATAACTGTAGTGACAAAAACCCGCTTTGTGAACACGGCTAAAATGAGCAGCTATTGAGGATTCAAAATCTGGTTCACAACCACTTATTTCTCCAGCAGCCAGTCAGACCTTTTCTCTGCTTGCGATGCTGCACGGTGCTGCGAGCGCACAGAAAGCACCAGACACGGCCTATTTCTGGAGACTCAGAGCTGATTCATAGTCTTGCAAGGGGAAAGCCAGGAGTGCTGGTAAGTCAACAGGACTCAGAGGAGGAGAAATAGTGAGCAGTCAGGGGCATAAGCGGAACTTCATGACACAGGAGGGTGCCCTGGGTGCGGGGCTGGGGCTGCCCCTGGTGCCCCCGGCTGACCTGACAGACCCCAGGGGAGTCCCCAGCCCCACAGTGGGATTCCAGCAGAGCAGAGATGGAGGCAGTGCTGTACCAGGCACTGGCTTCCTGCCACTCCCTGAGCTGATCCCTGAGCAGCAGTAGAAGATAAAATATTGCCAAGTTATCATAAGGAAGAAACAGAACCACCATATTGCAACCCATGCAAAACCAGAGTTACTTATGGAGTAACAAATTGCTAACAAATTTACATAGAGTAACAAATTGCCAACAAAAGCCTCCTAAAATTAGCTTCATAAGTGCCCATATTCACCAGTAAAATGCAGAAAAGACCCTTCATTTTCTCTGGATAAACCTGTCTTCTCTTGCTTCCTTTTTTGATGTAGTAAAGCAAAATGGAAGCTAAACCAGTCAGCAGTTACATGAGGGAAGTGTACAGTCCATCGCAATCAATGCAGTTAATTAAAAATACAATTAAAACAGAATCAGTCATGAGAATTGGAACACAATAAATAATTAAAACAAAATTAGTTTGGCTCTTTTGTTGGGCCTCTCAGTCCCCAGTTAAAAGTAAATGGCTTTTTACTTCATTGATAGCTACAAAAGCAGACCTTTGCAGCCCCAAGTTCTCCTTCCAGTGTTAAGGTGTAAATACATAAGCCCCTCCTTTCCCCCCTTCCCCCTTCTCTACACACCTTCCACAACCAATCTGCCATTCAACTCCCAGTGCTGCAAAACTGGGAGCTGGTCTGAGGAGTTGCAAATACAGAGCAGAAAAGCAGCATATGGTGGTAGAAAATAACAAAAAGACTGTTAATTATTCCAACCAAACATGGAACATTTCCCTACAGCAGGAGGGAAGTTGTTGGCAAATTATTATTTATCTGTTTATTTATGTTGGAAATAGGCAAGGGCAGAAAGAAGTAAGACTGTTCCACTCACAAGCTACTGGCAGCTTTTTTGTATCTTGCTCATAATCATTTTGGAGTGTAGAAACTAACATTGCAGGAAGCAACCTAGGAATGAAAGAGGCTTTGTCCTTCAACGACCAGGCCTTCAGAACAAATGGTACTAACATAGCTAATGGCTCATTTCTGAGCTCAGGTCTGCAGGAATTCCTTTTACAGGTGATTGCTTCTCTGACTGATATTACCCCAGCAGTGTTGCAGCTCTATAAATTGTGTATTGACAGCTGTGGTTGGTTTCCTGCTTTTCTTGTATTCATTCGCATCTTAAATGTTCCTTCCTTCCTTGAAGGAAATACATCTCTCGCCCATGTTGGGAAATGTGAGTAACAAAGAGTGGGATGCTGAGAAGAAAGTTTCAGCTTTTACTTTCCCATTGCATAAGCTTTCAAGCTCTTCCAGTCGAGAAGGAAGAAACAAATGAACCCTTCTGGCTGAGTCACTATTTAATAACACAATAGCTAAAAATCATGACAACCAGGGATTAAGTATTTTCCACTCTTAATGAACTTCTATCATCAGAAGAAAAACAAGAGGTAGCTCTTCTAGCAACTCAGTTATTTTAGTGCCACAGATCAATAGCTTGATTTTTACATTTCTCAAAATTATGAAGCCTAATAGCTATAATAAATATTAGTATGTGTCCTCTAAGCTGTAATGGAATTTTATGAAGGTGAATGTGCACTGCTGTGGTTTTTCAGGAAGAACTGGCTAACAAGTGTCTTTTAAATCCTTACTTTCTGTGGAACAATTGTTAACATCACAGCTGCTCCAGTGCTGATTGTTACTTCTTGTAAAAACAATTATTTTCCAGATAAACATTGTGGCAAAATGTAGGTAAATTTAGATACATATTTATAGGAAATAAGACTGGCTTTTCTCACAGTTGCGTCCACTGGTTTATTGTGTAACTTTGGGTAAGGGTCGAATTTGGCAGTTCCTCAGTTTCTCCAGCTGCAAAATAAAAATAACGCTTAATCAGTTTGTTTAGTGTTTCAAGATCCTCTCATAAAATGGATGTGTTTCAAAAACATTCTTAGAAAAATGAGGAATCCTTATTCTAATGTACACTGGAAAATTGTCCTATCCCCCTGTAGTACTTATCATATTTACTATGATACTATGATATTTAGGAGTGTTTCTGTTCTTGCTATTCTGAAGTGTTTATGCCTAGCTTCGGTCTTTGTTAAAAACTTTTAAGATGTAGCCTGCAACTGAAAACATAGGATCTTTTCCTGGAATAGATAATTAAATAGATAATTAAATTATGGTGAGTGTTAGAATATCATATAATCTTTATATCTGAAAGAAAATAACTAAGAATTGAAAGAGGGTCACCATGAAAGTGATCACAGCACCAAGCCCATCAGAGCTCAAGGAGTGTTTGGGTAATGCTCTCAGGCACATGATGTGAACTTTGGGGTGTCCTGTGCAGGACCAGGAGTTGGACTCAATGACCCTGATGGGTCCCTTCCAACTCAGGATAGTCTATGAACATCGTGTGCAGTCTGGCCAGCAAGGTAAAGGTATAGCACTGCTTGAGTCCCTCTTGCGGCACTGAGGGACGACTGAGTCTCCTGCTTACTGCCCTAATACTTCAAGAAATGAATGTGTTTGTTTCATTCCTCAGTTTCCTGAAATTGTTTAAAGTGAGCAGTCCTTTTTTGGCACGTAGTTTTGCGTATGCCATTCCCAGGTCAACTAAATTAGACACACATTCACCAAAAGAATTACCTGTTTCCACGAAAGTATGTACACCTTCCTTTTTTTATCAGAGCAGGTAGATTGACACTGAATTGTGTCACTAATACCTTTTATTTTTTCACACTTAATATATCTTATGAACCTCCTAGTCATAACAGAATTTTACAAAAACATGGATATGTCCCTCTAGGGTAACTAGGGAATTATGAGCTTCTCAATATCTTCCATTTGTTGAAAGGAAAATTTCTGCATTGTAGTTGATTGTTTTTAGCTCCAGACCAGTAAGACTGGTTATTCCCAAAGTTACTTACACCCTACTATCACATTACCTCATTATTTTTCTTCCAGATTAGGGCATAATCTCTGTGAGCCTAAGTAATGGCACTAATGTGTTTTCTAGGGAAATTTCTTGGGCATCAAGTATAACAGGATTTTCCAAGAAAGGTGTTGAATGTGCAAAAATATATCTGCTATGCTGTCTTCCTTGGTCTTTTTAAGGGCATCTAAATCTACGAACATATTAACCCCTCTGTGTGCCATCTAAATTTCTCTTCTTGAAGAAATTATTCTTTGTATTTATGTAATTCCAGTTGAGCTAGTTGTAACAAAAATAAAATAGAATAATAAAACCATGGAATCATCAAAGTCGGAAGAGACCTTTAAGATCATCCAGAGCAACCATTAACCCGTCACTGCCCCTGTAGCCCCTAGACCAGTAAACCACATCACCCAGTACCACACCCACATACCTCTAGAACACCTTCAGGGATGGTAACTCCCCAACCTCCCTGGGCAACCTATTCCTAGTAATGAATAAAGTTAGATCCATCTATAATTTCAATGCACTGTCAACCCCTGAAAACTTTGATCTACGTAGAATGCAGCATGTCATGGCAAATTTAACTGTCTTGTCTCGGGTTGGTCCTGAGTCTTCCAGCATTCAGTGCCTTTTCTGCCAGCCAGAACTGGCAGGACTTGCAGCCTGCAAAGCTGTTGTGGTTCAGACTTAGTTCAGTTGCAGACTTTCTATATTTGCACTTTCCTCTTATAGCTCAGAGTTAAAAATATCTTACATTTCTATGTCAAGTACAGCACTCAAACCCCTGTAATGCAGTTTTGCAGTTAAATTACCGTGTCTGGATTAACTGTAAACTATTAACTTCAGTAGAAGTGGAGCAGAACTTGTTACTGTGAGAAATAAATCTACCTTTTTATTATCTTGCTTTCCATTGTCATCCATTGCCTTCACAGATGATAGGTGCACCATTAAAATCTTTTCCAACTGTCATCTGTATTTCCCAAAATACCCTATCTAGCAGACCTTTTTCATATCTCTTCTTCTCTTTAATAGTTCTGCATTTTTTTATGTACCACTGGTGCAATGGGGTGTTGTGTGTTCATTTTAGGCCTAAAATACTTCAAATAACTTCTTTTTATTCAGTGATGCATTTCTACCTCTCTCCACTAAAACACATTAAAAGTTAACTGACAGCCATGCTACTGTTTTATATTAATGTTTTAACTCTCAAAATATTAAAAGAGAACTCAGGGAAAAAAACCCCAAGTGCTGAAAGAACTATAGCTTTTTGTGCTCTTCTGACATAAAAGCCTGAAATTATCTAGCCCTGGGTTTTATTTATTTGTGGAAAAATATTATTTAAGGGTTATGACAAATACTGTAAGTAGGAAGTCTAATGATACATGTGCTGTTATTATCAATGTATGACACATTATGGCCACTGTGGAACTACTCATTACTGAGATGTGAAGTCAAAGGCAAAGCAGTAGGGCTTGAGAACCTAATCTTGAAAATGCTCCCTGATGTGTCAGGCAATGAAACAAACACAGGCAGAAAATTCTCACCTGTGCTTGGAGTCACCACTCATCCTCACTCTTTGGGTTGTGTTCCCAAACTGGATGAGATGTATGTGAGAGGTACTGATTGGAGGTGAGAGGGAGTGTCTTTAGGATTGATTCCCAGGATGAAAATAGTGATAGTTTACATGGAATATCATCACTGAGCTGGTCAGCCTGGCAGCCAAGTAAGCTTGCAGCATTCCAGTGCCCAGTAATCCTGATTCTACATCATTTGAGACTTTGGATTGTATTCCCTCTCCTACTGCTGTCCTGTCACTCTTTTAAGGGGAAGGAAAACCCAGCTGCCCATTGCAGAAGGAAGCACAGTGTGCTTCAGTCAAGTCCCCAGTCTTAACAGCAAGGACCGAAGGACACCCCCAAAAGGAGGCATTGCATAGTCCTCACAGAGCCTGAGTCTCAGCTTATGATGCTAAATAATTGTAACAGCTGATTTCTCAGTTTGAGTCTTGCATAATCACAGCAGGCTGGAAGGAAATAATTAAACTGGGGTTTTTTCAAAGTTCTATAAAATGTCATCACTCTGATAAGAAGTACTGTGATGTTTCCATCCCTATAGACAATGTCAGCTTTACACTCTGGCCAAAGTTCCCTGAAGGACTGATAAATTTGAAAGAGCAGCTGTACCAGTCTTTTACGGATATTTGATTTAATATGACACGATGCTTTCTTTTGAAAAATGTATGGAGCTATACTATGGCAATAAAACACTTTTGCAGTGACTACAGAACAGACTAACTACTCTTTAGAGAGTTGTTTCAAAGAAATTCACCTTACAAGGATCTGAGAAATCAGGTCTAAGAGTATTAATCCTTTTCGTTGGTGATTGCAAGGAAAACCTTTTATGATTAATTAATGGTTAATGCAAACATTCATAGTGCGATAAATAATGATATCAGGACAGAGTGATCTCACTTCTAACCTACTGAAAGAACATTTAAATGGTCAATGATAAAATTATACATCCAGATGTAGGAAGGTAAGATCATGCTTTTTAGACTAGGAGACCATAAATCAGAGTCTGCTGAGGATCAAGGAGTTCTGTTCAGCTGAAAAGAAGCTAACATAACCTTAGATTTAAAAACTTAAATGGGTGGAATGTTAAGGTATATTAACCTCTGTGCACAGAGTAAAGCAACATCAGTGTTAGAAAGACTGACAAAAATTCCAGGCTGTCATTGTAGAAAAACACAATTATACCGTGACAGAAGAAACTCATGTGTGTGGAAATGGATTCAAGTATATGCTCTGTGGCTATTCCAGACCAGAGGCAAGGCTGACTGGTGTGTAATTCCTCAATGCTCCCCTCTCAGAGGCTTCTTAAAGTTACTGTTCTCCAAGTCATTCAAGAAGATATACTACATTTGGTAGGTCCCATGGAGGTGTGTATGGAATACGTGCTTTTATCAGTTAAATGAAGTCAGAAAGGAGTGAGAGGGAAGTAAAATTTTGTTGCCATTCAAAACAAACTAAGAAAAAGAAATTTTAAGGCTAAATGTTCAAAAAGGTTAACAAAAGTTAAAGGCTAATAATAGGTTAACGCGGGGACCACTGGGTCATACTTTAGCAAAAACGTAGGAAAAGTAGATGAAAAGTGAAGGAAAAAGCCTTAAAGATGCACAAACTTATTCAGAAGAATCAGTAGATAAAATATTTCAAGGAGAACTAACAGAACTGGATGAAGATAGAGCACGAGAGAAGGAAAAGTTCAATACTGAGAAATCCAAGTGTGCTTGGTGACAAGAAGTCTAAATTTATTGTGGGGGGAAAAGACAGGAACAGAACCAAAAAACCCATATGGAAAACCCAGTAGTAAGGTCTGCTGAGCACTGCTGTAGTCAAAACACAACGCAGGCAAAGAAAAATGTAATTTTTCTGACCATATAACTCTGGTCTAGAGTATAGAAAAGAGTTCTGATCTTCACCTCGCCAACAACAATCAGAAAGAGAAAGCTTTTAGGAAAGATGAACTAGAAGTTAAAAGACTCCTTTAGGAAGAGACAGCAAAAAGAACACATTATGTTTAGGAGAAAAATATACAAAACCATGGGTAGAAAAATGATTGTCAGGTGCTCCACTTTCTACTTTCATAATGCAAGAACGAAAGACTTAAATGACAAAGAAAGGCAATAAGATCAAAACTGATAAAAAGTGATTTTTAGATAGAGTAAGTTGCATGTGGAGCTCATTGTCACAAAACAATCTGAAGGTCTAAAAAGATCAATGGGAATCAGAGTGAAGTTAGACATTTGTCTGAAGGTACAGAAATCCCCAGGCAGCAAGGCATAATCCAAATTCTACCTGGCAGGAATTAGAAAGTTAGTTCCTACTTATGAGTTCTTCCCCAATCACTCACTATGTCACTTCATCCATTTTCTTGTGAAACATTAGGGATAAGACTTTTAGTTTAGATGCTACAATGCCAAGAGCATAGAATTCCAAAATGCATTTCTGGAGATCACTGATGTGGAAAATTGGGAAGGAGGGGAGCGTTTAGGTCATTATCAAGCTGAATACAACTGTATACAGTGGTAGCAAAATATGGAAGGATACACACATGCCACATTTTTGCAGAGTTATTCTAGCTTTCATAATATAAGGATATAAGCAGGAAATGTTTGAAGAACAAGAGAAATTAGATTGGGCTAAGTGATATAGCTGGGGAAAGAAAGCAAAACCAACAAAGACTGTTTGTGTTTAAACCTTTGTTTCTCCCAAATAAAGTTTCAAGGATGTCATGGCTTTTCTGCTATTCAGAAATATACCAACTGGTGTAATAAAATGTATGAATCCTCCCTATAAAACTTGACTACCTCATTTCATGTGTGTCAGTTATTGCTCTAAAGAGAAAAAAAAGCAGCTTTTCTTTTTGAAATAATGACATGGCAGCATGAAATATTTCTTTCAGAGGGTTCATTTGGCTTTGTAGTAATAGCCAGGCTACTAGACTGGCCTCACTGCAGCCTTAAAGAGGAGATGATCCCAACAGCCCTTTCCTAGTGATGTCTGAAGTACAGGCCTACAGGCAAATCCTTGCTATTCTCTTTGGTTTAAGAGAGAGAAGAGTGATGTCATCTTCTCACTGATAACACTATTACCAAACTGGAAGTTAAAGTGAATTCTCTATCCTAGAAGAATATGCCTGTTGGATGAAATTCTGGAAACAGTTGAATCAAATAGCAAAAATCACACAAGAGATCAATAGAGCCAGAATTTCGGTCTGTAAATTTAGATCCTTTCCTAGTTGTAAAAGGACATCATAAGAACGGAGTTCTCTGGTGGGCTCTGACATTTTCCTACAGTGTTTGTGAAAAGTCTCTTGGTATGTTGATTGCAAAAATGTCATAATATTGTATACCAAAGGTTTGTCTGCTAAGCCTTATATTTTTCATTTGCTCCTAGATTTTCTAGATATGTTCTTTTTAACCCTTCCTTATTTTAGTTAATTATCTCACTCCCCTTCATTTTATGCTTCATGTAATTATTTTGGCTCAATGGATTCTGTATTCTGCCACACTGGTGACAATCCTTTCTCTGGTTCTCTTACTTGAGTTTCTCATGTTTTCACCGTTCAAAGAAGAAATTTACAACTGTATGAGATGATCATCCTCTACCCTGAAGTTCTCCCTGTGACTTTTTCTATTTTGGCCACCCAGAAAGCTATTTGCCCCTACATATCTTGTAGTTGCTTATATGCTTTACTCTTTATCGATCTGCCTATCCCTGATTAATTCTCAAGCAGATTTTCAGCACTAAAATTCTTTCTACTTCATGACAAAGCATTTGTTTATTTCTCTACAAAGGCTATTATTTCACCGCTTCATATTCACAAAGGTATGGTCATGCCAAAGACCACTACCAACATAAATGTGCCTTCAGTTTAATTTAGACCTACTTTAATGCCCCATTTCCTTTCCATAGTCAGGAATAAGTGTTTTACAGATACAACACCAGCTGTGGGTTTTCTTACTGAGTCCATCTCCTTTTGCCTCTGAAGATTTCATGGTCCTTGGTTCTTTTCTTCCCTCTCCTTATTTGTGATATTGTGAAGCTTTGTTTACAACCTTTATTTTACAGGTATCAATATAGAGACACTAAGACACAAATCTATCTCCCAAGTAGTCCCATTGTCACTCAACAAATGAGCTGAAAAGCAAGATTTGTGAAACTAGATGTAGTCTTGAACCACAGCGACATCTTCCCTCTTTGATACAAAAATTTAATTTAAATACAAAACAAAACCTTTGACGGATACAAAATATATTTCAGTTTATAGAGCTTAACTAGTTGAATCTTTATCACTTGTATTATCCTTATCTTTTTTATGAAATCAGTGCAGTAATAATACAGCTTTCCTAGCTAAAATAAAATTATGATTGCAATTGTCACTGTATGATTGTGACATAAATATACAGGAAGAAGCAGTGATATTTGTAGTGCTTGTAAAGTGTAAACTGTAGGATAGATGGAGATTTAGACCCTAAACCTCCACATATGAGTGCAGTTATTTATCTTGGCAATAGTAGGGGTCAAGAAACTTACTGGAAAGGAAATGTGAAGTAGATGAAGGAATTGAATCAAGGTTTCTAACGAGGTTTCTTTACTGCTTGAATCACAATCTCCCAACTAAAATAGTTGACTTCTTAAAAGATGTCACTATGTCTTCATTCAACCTTGACTGGAAAGCCAGCATGTGGTGACACTATTCATAAAGCACTGTTCATTAATTTATTAGGGTCCCATTTAGATATTTGTTTATCCAAGCCTCTGCAATATCCTTGAGTCTTTGCAAGTGACAGCTCTTGTTCATCCCTATGCATTTGTCTTTCTGGTGCCCAAACCTGCCATTCTCCTATAGCAGTGATGGGCATAACACAGTTCAAAAGATGCCCAGCTCTTTTGAAATAATAACATCTAAAGAAAACCTACCCTCAAAACAGCCATTCTGGTGCCAGCAGAGCAAAATCCTCGACTCCCACGCTCTTTCCATTTGTATCTATCCAGAAGAATTTTTGAAATAATTAGCAGAGACACTCTGGCTGAAGTCACTTTGATGTGGCTCTGCTCAGTTGCTCTTCCATTGCCACTTGGTAAGGGAGAACCTTCCCTGGCCCATATTAAAAGCATTTCTTCTACAAGCACTTAGAATTGGTTGGCTTTCAGTTGACCTCTTGAGAAAGAGAACAGTTCTGTAATGTCTCTGGAGTTTGGAAAAAGCCAGAGCCTCTGTTCCCCACCTCTTTGTCAGGTATTCATCAGAAAACCATTAGCCTAGCAAAGCACTGGAAGACACATTTTTAATGCAATAATACTTCTCTTACAAATTTATTTAGTGCAACATGAGAACTTTGCAGGTGTAGGTTGTCATTATTTGATACCTCTCCATTCTTCTTCTCTCTATAGCCTTTTGATAGGCTCTCCTTATGTTTCAGTCCCTTTTTCTAGTCTCAACAGCAGCCACCTGGGATGTAAATAGGTGACTGACCTTGGTCAACAGCACTGCTTCACATATGGTCTGTGTCTCAGAAATCATATGGGGTCACAAAAGAGGACAGTTTGCATAATGTGTCTGCCTTATAACAAGAAAACAAACTTCCCTAATGTAGGGACAAGATGTACTATTGTGCTAAATAATGATACAAGCATAAAGAAACATAGTCTTGTTGAATAGAGAAAAAAGATATGTCTCTACAGTCAGGAAATTCCATCACTGGTTATTGCTAGCTAAGGGGTAGGATAAAAAGAGGGAAACATTTTAGGCCTGTTTACAATCTTGGTTTTTCACTTATAATCTCACTTATAAATAGATAAATATTGTAAAAAACTTTCCTTTTGGACCATTGCAGTAATCATCTGAGTGGCTGTATCTCTAGACAGCACACACCAGAGAACTCACAGAAAGAAATTTCCTTGCATTTGCAGTAACTTCTAAAAAGATTCTGAATGTCAGAGCTCCATACAAGGACACAATCTGATATCTGCAATATTTCTTAGCAGTTTAAGAAATCTAGAAGATCTAGAAATACCTGTTTAAAATTACTCAAAAGAAGGCCATAGATCTCAGTTACAGAGATTTTCATTACCTGGAGAATCCCCCTCCACTCTGCTGTAGCTTTGCTTACTGATTACATGCATAGAAATTAGCGGCAGCTCTTTTCAATATGCTACAAATAGAAATGCTTTAAATAGAAGGAAAGTTCCCTTCATGCACTCAAGAGCTCAGGCGGGGCTGCTCTGGAGGAGACAGACACTGCCTCTCATACGCTTCACTTCTGTTCTATCAACCCTTTTTTCACTCTAAAATAAGCCAAGCAGATACTGTGACCACAAATGGTCAGTTGTCCTTTGGCTGTAAGAGAAATGGATAAGGGGAAGCCTTTTTCCTCTCTGTGAAGCCTCTATAATGAACATAATAAAGACAAAACTAATGAGATTCTGTGGCACTTAAACAATAGTCAGTAGAAATGGATGAGAAATGCTACGCTTTGTCTATCAACTGCCCTACAGAGACTTAGAATGCATGTGTTCTTTACAGCTCAGCTCCGTATGGGAAGATGCATTTTTGCTAATTCCAAGATTCCTGAGTAGTTATTTCATACAGTTTGTTCTTTGTTCAATTCTTTTGTCTCTTCAGAAAGGCATAGTTGAGGGGGGACAAAAAGCATTTGTGAACTCTCCTCCTTATTTTTCAGAAATAGGAATTTCAGTCCCTTACAATAAGTTTTGCCTGGCACTATGGTCCTTCCTGCTCCATTCATTAAAAATAGCAATGCAGCAGCATGAATAAATCCTTTGGGATTCTACATTAAATGCAGAGTCTTGCATCCTGCGCTGGCTTACATCTGTGTATCCCTTTTGATAACTGCTGGCACACCACTGCAGCTGTCCCTCGTAGTAGGCATTTGAATTGATTAACATGCTTGCTCCTTTTTTTATTTCTCTCCCACTCTCAGGGCCTCACCCAGAAAGGTTTGCTGCACTATGGAGGGGTGAGGCACTCTGTAGGTGCTCTGAGGACAAGATAATTGCTGAATCAAAATCTCCCATAAGAATGTGAGCTTTGAACTTTGCTTTCAAGATTTAAATTCTCTGTTTCTCAGCATGTGTATGAAAAATTGTCAGAGAATTATCTCCTAATAACATGCCTGTAGATAACCAGGGGAAGAGAGATCAGGTCTTTAAAATATTGCCCACTAAAATTCAGACTGTAAATCTTCAGTCCAGCAAGTAATTAAACACATAAATAGTCACATGAAGTTCACTGGGACTACTCATATACACAATTATGAGTATAAGCATTTGCACTACTGGGATTTAGTAATGCAGATCTAATTAAACACAACAAAAATGGTTAGCAACTCAGACTGGGTTGAGTCACTGTCAGAACTGTGCTACAGTTGCTGACTAGTGCACTGTTATTCTGGACTGAAGATATGTCAAAATTTCTCCTTTCATTAGGTGTGGATCCCAATGTTTTATTTTGCAATATCTAGTGGCATTAACATATTTTAAGAACTATCAAAGAGAAGATTCTTAGAGGATCTGTGGTTGCTAGGAGACTGCTGTTTCATCCTGCAAATCTTCCACACTGTGAAGAGCAAACTGGCAATAATCAGGTTTTCCTGCCAGACAGCACTCAAACAACTGAAGTTATGGTTTAGTGTTTAAAAATTTTGATTTAAACTAAAGTTTGTACAACAGGAAAATTCAGGAGTCCTTGGATTTCTCCAAGTAGGTATTTTATCTTGTATCTATAATACGGCACCATTAAATCCTTTTTTAATCAATAGTACCTTGGGTATCTGATATCTAGAAACTTGTTTTCAGTGTGCTGACAAGTTTTTCCCACCACAGAAAGAGCTGAGCTCATTTAAGTCAGTTCAGAGTGAGAGTTTGGCCATCCCCAGCCCTTCCATTTCCATTGCCTTACAGGCAGACCATCTGCACCCTGAGCAACCTCAAACTGCCTCCTTTACCACCTGTGGCTCTGGGAGCTCCCAGGTTACAGCTACAGCAACAGAAGTGCATTGGTCTCCCTGGCACCTAGACATCCTAGAATATGTGCACTTAGAGGTAGGAGTGCCACAGTGGACTTTTTGCAACATTGACTCCATCTCCTAATTTTAACTAAATTAAAGGAAATATCCCATATCTGCTAAATCAGAGTGGTTTTATTGCAGTGACCGAGAGGGCATAGTAAGGATCTCGGAAATCACTGAGGTCTATAATTTGGTAATCTTTAAAATTCTGTATTCTTTATGACCCAGGAGCTCTGCTAAGCACAAGAGCATGCTATTTTCAATGAAATAACACTTGTGATCAGAGCTCTGTATCGGTTTTATGCTCTACTGGATCACTGCCTTTAGTACAGTTTAAATAGGTATATGTTACAAAGTTATTCACCTATGAAGAATAATGTCTATTTTCTCATTCATAGCTTTTAAGTTATTCAGTGTAACATCACAATATTAAACCCCAATCTGTAGGTGACTGGAGCCAGCCTTTTTATGGATTTTGATCCTGATTCTATTTAACTGCAAATGCCTTCATTTCTTATCATGCATCAGAACAGAATAATGTTCTGACCTGATCCTTCACTGTCCTCATCTAACACCATGGCCAAACTCTTTTCTCCTTCATGCATCTGTAAGGGTAAATGAAAGAAAGTGCCTGTAGGGTAAAAAGGGGCAGGAGAGAGGAAAAAGGGTAAAATGCTAGCTGAAGTCACAGTATGGTTGACTGCCATTCCTTTCAGAAAAATTATAGCTTCCCCCAGAGTCTTCTGATAATCTTCTACTCTGTAATGATTCAAACCTGGATTGTAATTATATTTAAGCACTTTATAATTTCAATCTAAAACCTGACAGTTCCATGCAATTACATGTCCTAAATGTGGTATTTGTCCCCCACTATGGTAAGATTATATAGTAATAGTAGCAACGAACATGGCTGAATCATTGACAAATTCAACCTTAACTATCTTCTCCTGCTTGCCTTGACAACTAGACTATTGAATTCCAACAGTATGAAAATCTAAAAATAGCACTGTGTGAAGAAAGACTGCAGGCAAAGCCACTACGTAATACAGGCTCAATGCTCCCATGAAATGTGACACGTGCAAAAGCCAGATGTAATTTTAACAATACAGCTTCCCTTTCAACAAAGGAATCTCCAGAGTCTGATTTAATATCTCCACAGTAAAGCCTAGCAACTCCACGTTTTGTGTAGGAGTAAGAACAGACTTCTTTAAACTCCCAGAAAAGAACCCCTGAGAAAAATGCTAATGCACAGTGCAGTGAAAATAAAAAGACCTCTGATGACCCTGTAGCAATTAAAGACACCATCCAAGTCCAGCATAGAAGTCACCTTATATTATACTTAAAATTATTACAATTGCACCAGTGGACTCAGCAATGCTGACACACACCAGTAATATTGTGGCTTTGCAGAAACAAAAATCACTACAGCTTAGGAAATATTTCCTAGGCAATACCGGAGTGAGAGCCTGGCTGGCTCTCATGCAAGAGTGCAGAGAGGAGCTGGCAAGAGGAGCTTTACTTACTTTCATACCCTGCCTAAAAAGTAGTGAAGAGACAGATTAAGTAGTTAGCAAATTAGTTAAAGACTTGGGGAGAGCAAAGTTCAAGTCTCTTCTGCCTCTTCACATCACTGCTTGGCCTTGGAACTCCCTTAAGGAACTTCAGCTTTCTTTAGTACTTCTCTAAACCCTATCTTACCTAGCAGATTAATTTGATGGTAATTAATATTCACAGTTTAAAGCTCTAAGTGAGTTATCCATATAAATACATCTACATATAATATATTAAAAATATATGGTGATGCCTCATTATCTCTTGACCTCCATGTGGACAGCAGACACTATAATTTAACAGAGGACTGAGACAGACCTGTTTTACAGATGCATAATTTGCAGGTACCCTAAGGCAACTGAGGGAACAAATGTACAAGTCAAGTTTTACAGTGGCATAAAAAGAAAAGCAGCATCGACCTACAGCACTTCTAGGAATATGATCTCCTCTTTGCTTCCCCATATTTATACTTTCCTGGCACATGAGTAAAAGTGGTGACTAGAACAAGTTCTTTTCATTCAAGTAACATCCTAATTCCCTTCTAGTCTGCTCTGGGTTTGGGGAGATTTTTTTAATCTTTTGGGAAGATCCTATGCCTTTGGTGAAGAGACTGGTTTGAAGGAGGAAGATCAAAGATCTCCTCAGCATTATTCTCTGGCCTCATTCTTTTATTGCTTAAGTAAAGTTCTCTTAAACAATTTCAGGCAAAAATCCAAATGATCTATCACAGGCCATGGGTTTTTATTCCCTGGAAATACCATTGTTCCAGAAATAGATGTAGCACCACTGGTATGACTTTGAAGCCCCACTCCCGTTGGTTGGAAGCAGGATGAAAAATAAGGCAAATCAATTAGCAGATACTGTTTTCCACCAGTGCTGTGACAGGAGAAGTGAAAGCTTTGAAGTTTGCCTTTCTTTTAAAGGAAATGTCTGTGATATTGACTGGGTGTATTGGTGCACCTTGTTTAGTTTACTCTTCCCTGTCCATAGACAAGTTCACAAGAGACAAACGTCATGAACACAAATGTCCTACTTTTAGGACACCTTTTCAAGACCCCAGTGTATAGGTCCCAGGGAAGCAGTGGTGCCTTGGGAACTGATTCATGCTGAAGGCAGTAAAGCAGAGAGAAAATTCCGTTTGTTTTAAGAAATATTTACACTGATTTATATTGTCCTTTGTTCGTGGACTCAGAAGAGTCATGAAGACCATTAAAGGTCTGTCCTCCTGCCCCAGGCAAGGAAAGTTGTATGTAAATCCTTCCAATCTTTATGGAACATGCTATTATGGGAAATCCCCTCAGTATGTAACTACCTCTGTGATTAAAATAATCCCTCTAACACTTTCTCTACATTTTTTGTCTTCACATTGAATCCATTATTTCCTATTCAATCTACACTGAACATGAAAAATGGTAGATTTCCATTCTCTTTACAGCAATCTTCACCCTGTTTGAAAACAAATATCTTCATCCATTGCAGTCCTGGTTTTGCTAGGATGTTGTTTGGCTGTCCTAGGATTCTGGTTGCCTTCCTCTGAACTTTTCCTTTAGGGGTGGTTCTAAACACAGGGCACAAAACTAGGGACCACAACAAGAATTAGAGGTGAAGTTTTATTTAACAGGGCCTCATGTGATTACTTTTATCACCTAGATAGGTATAGAAGCAGTTAGAGCATAAAATACATGTTTTGTAACAAACAGAGTTCTCGAAGTGTAGGATGTATGAATTTTGCAGTTCTGCTCCCCCTCTCATCTCTCTCTCCCACTTCCCATCTTCAACATTCATGAGCAAAACATCCTCATTATGTAGGGACATATGTAGAGATACAAAGCTGCAAGCACAGAAATTCCTGGTAGCAGCTATGTTAGAATTCATATGCCATCCTGGGTCATGACAACCCAGGCTTTGGTCCCACTCAGTGCAAATCCATACCTAACCAGTCAGGAGTCAGTGCTCCAGGATATTGCAGTTACTCCTCACTGTCTCAGATACCACTTTATATTATCTATTGACAAACAGGAGCTTTTCAAATGACAATTGCTGTAGCTAAATGCTTTCATATTGTGTCTGTAACTGCAGTTATCAATGTCTGTATTAGAGGCAGCCACATATGTGTACTGGCAATGTCCAGTTGGTAGTGTTATTAGTAGTTTAGGAGACATAGAGTCCATTTAGTCCACTAGATTGCATCTAAGTCTCACTTAAAGTATTTAGTTACACTGTCACTGGTGGGGTCTCACTGGATGGAACTGAAATGTACAGAGGGTTGACTGGGCAAGCAGTGTGGCTTCACCTCAATATTCTAACCTTTTGTAATGTTATGGCATCATAGGATGCTGAACAACTCTAAAGAAAATAGTTCATCAATCCATTGTCAGACATGCTGCTGTGTCTCTGCACCATAAAGGAAAAAAATTACTGTACATATCTGTCCCTATTTTAGTTGGTCAGGTCATCTGGGAACAGCTTTCCTTTTCACTTGAAAAGTTTGTACAGCTCCTAGCACTATGGATCCTCATCTCTGCTGCTGACTACAAGGACTATTTTCATAAAAACCAAGCATTTAATCACAATAGTTGCATGCACAGGTTCAAGCAATCTGATTGAGCAAAAATATACTGAACAATTCAAGTGGAGTCTGAACTATCATTTTAAGGCAGGAAGCCCCCTGTTTTCAATGATCTTTGTTCAGGTTTCACTGGATGGTTTGCCCAGTGACATGGAGAAGAGGTGTAGGTTCTTTTGGGACCCTTTTCTGAGAGAAACTACAGCATTCATGGTACTTGGGGGTAATGGGTATGACAGAAATCAGCTTGACTCATTGAAACAGCCATTTAAAAGCAGAACCTCTAGCGATATAAATCAGCAAGACTTCACTTCACTGGAGCTCTGCTAATTTGCCCCTGTTGGGAATGTGGCTTTAAGACTTTACAGAGTGAAAAAGAAACTAAGGAAGCAAAACAAAGGTTCTAAAATATTAGCAAATAAAACAGCTTGAGAACGCTATGTTTTCCCAACCATGCAAAAAAAAAAGCCTGTAGGTTACAGTTTCAATTTACTTTGTTGCTATTTGATACATGTTCACACATGCAGGATGTGTCATGAAGAATTTAAATGTCTGTTTTGAGAAAAAATCCCATTATTTCTTTTTATCTTATTTCTGTTATGATTACTCCCCAGTCTGTTTCAGGCAAAAATTCAGTGATGTCAGACCTTGCTAATGATTTTTAAAACACTAGTGCTGAAAAGGTCTTCAACCACACAGACAGAAAAACAAAAAAAAATAAAAGGAAGACCTAGTGTATATTGAAAGTCAGACAGAAGTTCAGGATAACTTAGATGTTGTCCAGTTATAAAAGAGATTCTCTGCCTCATCTTTCAGTATGAATGATAGTGAACAGGGAATAATTGGAGGATATCTGAGTAAGGATGAGGAAGGTTTAACAGAAACTATCATAATTAAGGCAGATTCAAACTAAGACTATTCACTCTGCTGGTGTCAGGAATCCTGCAGTAATCCCCAGCCCAAAATCTTGATCAGTTGACACATGAATAGGCAAGCTCAGAAGAAAGGCTTTTCTCTGTGTGCAATGGTACAAATATATCCTAAGTGGTAAAGAGAAAATGTAACATGAAATGAAGCAAAGGCTTCATGGTCAAGCAAGCTGAGCAATCAAGGATGAGGAAAAGTGGCATAAATCATGACAGTTCTTGCAAAAGTAACTTTTTGTTAAGAGAAGCAATTTCATACTCAGGGAACAAGTCGTGATCTATCTAGATTTGCACAAAGTAGTTCATAAAGTGCTCAGTTGAGAATTACCCTCTAAAACATAAAATGGAGAGTAATTCAGGATTATTAATCTGAACAAAAACCCTATGCAAATGTTAAAATTGAAGTCTGTCAGGTTGGAAAGGGATTATTGGAACTTTCAAAGAATGTTTGGAAACATTTTTTTGCTAATACTTGTTACTGACTTTGAGCCAATAAACTGTTTGCCTAAATAATACAGGCATTTTGACATATTGACAACAGTTAGGAAGCTCATATAAGAACTGGTTTATATATAAGCAGAATAATGGAAACTGATGAACTTTAACACAACATATCCACACAAAGACTTTATGTTGTGTAGCTCATCATTTGGCAGCAGCAGAGAGACAGAGATCCAGGTGTGTTGTCAGACTGTGAAACAGGTGTGAGCCTCCAGTGAGAGAGAACCACGAGAAATCTGAGACAAGCCTAAGATGCACTGCAGATATATTTTCTTTGGAGTCACTGAAGCATACATTTACCATACAAGGTACTGCCAAGGTGCTTTGTGCATGATGTTTATTCTGATCACCCATTTTCAAATCAGATTTAAGGTAATTTGGAGCAAACCCAGAGAAGGAATACTGAAATGACAGATGAAAAGGAGTACAATCTTCTGAGAGCAGTCAGAGAAGCACATCTTGTTTTCCTTCTCAGATAAAACTTCATAAATGTGTATGGGAATGTAAAAACAGGGTGGGAGTAATAAGCTTTAAACATAAAATTGGTACAAGATCAAAGAGAGAATTGGTCATACAAAATTTAACATGGTTAAAATCACCCTCTGATTTCAATCAGTTTAGTAGTGTTCAGAAAAACAGAGTAAAAATAAATCTAACTGTTTCAAGATGGGTCCCAACAGCCTTATGGACATTGCATGACAGAGTACAGGTGTTCTGGTGCAGTGTAAAAATTCTGGGCATTGAACTTAGTCATCTGCTCTAAGAATTAAAAAGACAATTTATGTTTTTGTTTACTGAGTTGGGTCCATTTATGCCATATCTTTGCTGTATACAGTTAGACCCAAATATCTGAGTTTTTATTTGTAACTTAATTTTGCTGTGGAGGATTTTTTCTGTAACCCTAAGAAACATCGGCAATTTGTCCCAGATAGGGAGGGAATGCTGGGAAAGTGCAATGCTACTCTTGGGGGAGTTAAGAGATTTGCTATGACTTACTTGTGGTTGTTTACATCTAAACTGGTTGACAAATGCTTTTCCTCATGTCCAACATGCAAACCCTCTACAGCTTAATGGAACCCTCCCATTCTTTTTAATATGTGTGATGCTCCTTTTCCCAAGAGAAAATCTTCAGTGGCCCCAACAAGTTCATTAGTATGGAAAGGATAAAGGCTGTTAGTCTTGGCAGCTTCTGCCTTCTTCCCTCAGTATTAAACCTCTTCACCTTTCATATCTGAACTATCTTCAGATGGTCTGAGCATAGTGGAAGTATTTCATGGCCTGTGGTGTGGAGGTATGGCTGGAGAACATGCTTTCTGAGCAAAATATCTACTACATAGGTAACTGTGGAGACATGGACCCAATTTTCTATGTATCTTCATGAAATTTCTGGCAAGAGTTTTACAGAAAGACGATTCTTCTTTTGTAAACATCTATCAGATACATTCGATACAATCAAATTCAAATGAACACTTCCTCCAGCTTTTTTAAAGTTTCTATAGATTAAACTTTAGTCTTTCTTCAGGCATTTCCTGAGTGGTACTTTAAAGCTGATAAAACAAATCTCTAAAAATTGATTAAGGTCTAATTAAAGATTGATCCTATTCAATTACATAGTCTCTAATTTTTATTAAATCAAATCTTTAACTCTTGTACTCTGTGCGAAAAGAAAGGAAAAAGATCACAGTGGTTTCTATCAATAAAACTTTAGTACAACAGCGAGCACAAAAAGATGTTGAAGTAATGTAGTTGGTTTGAAAACAAGTGGCAGTTTACAAATGTGCCAGAAGTCCAGAAAACTTTAGTTGCGAAAGAGCTCTCATTTACGGGTTTCCTCAACAAAGAAATAAAAGTAACTTCCACAAAAATAAACAAGTCTGAGTAAACAGTCAGAATAAATTAGTGGCAGTAACTTCCTGCTACACTTTCTTTTCTTCTACATTTGCCGCTCCAAAGTGACTGAACACAGTGGGAAGACTTGGTGAGCACTGAGCCAGTCTGGGTCCTGTCTCTCCCTCTGAAATGAAACAGCTCTTTCCAAGAAAACAAAAGATAACAAGTGAAATTAAAAATTCGCCTTCAGGGTACTCCTTCTTTTTCACACACACATTGGGAAGATGCAGAAGGATGAAAATTAACCTCAAGATCATAGGGGAAGGAAATTTCATTAGACATCTGAAAGATCTGAAATCTTATGATTGCTTATCCCTCAAAAAGTGGTCATAAAGGAAATAAAATATAAACACACTGTGAACTGAATAGTGGTAGATAGACCATCAGCATGACTTTTTCATTAAAAAAATGTTTAGGTTCACTAATCAATACTATGGATACTGATTATATAAAAAACCCAAAGAATTGGATCACTATACTAAGTTTTATGTATGTCAATGACTAAGAATATTCTGCCATTGTCTTGAGGTTGTTTGACTCATTAATGAAACATGGAAAGATAAAAAATTAGGGGAGCACAGTATCCTTTATTCACTCTGCTAACCTGAAAACAACTCAGAAGTTGTCACACTGTCAAAAAGGCAATAACCATATTGTAAAGAGGGAAAAAAGCACAGTAAAATTTCCTGGGGTTTCCATTAACAGCATCCATGCTTTCATTAAAGCCAATAAATGACTTTGTTTTCAAAGAATATCAAATATCAACTTGCAATCTAGAATAAGTGAGGGGTGGGGGATTATATTAAATATATATATATATATATATATATAACTTATTTCCTTTTTCAATATCTCCTCCAAAATGAACCTTTAAATGTTTAACATTTCCAAAAAAGGAGAGTCTTGGCAGTTGTTCAGTGTATCACACTTGCTTCCTTCAAATACTTGAAAAAAAATCAGGTTTCTACCAATATTATTAGGCATTGCCCAAAAGTGCTTCTAGGCAGAGTTGCCACACCAAGAATTTCTGTAAATATCAAAATCTTCAAACCTGTCTCAGTATTTTAAATAAAGAGACTGTGTATGGAAATGTAGGCTATTGAATTACTAAGACCAAACTTTTTATTAAAAGAAAAAGTTGTTATTTTTAGGCCAATTAAATAAATTCTTTAGTCATACAGCATTGATATTGTTTAAAAAAAACCCCCATGTAAATAAATAACATCTAATATTTTTGTAGTTAAAGGTAATTACTGATCTTAATTTAAACACACATCTTCAATCACTGCTCAGTTTAGGCATCCAGAATCACTTGAAATGAATCAACACACTAGCAAGCAACAATTTATGGATGACTTGCCATTAAGGACATTCTTATACGAACTTTTACTTCAGTCTATCTGCTTGAAATAGGTCCCACAAGACTTTAAGGACAAGATTTGTCCTTAAAGTGGCCAATTCAGAGCTGTTTAAAATATATTTTTAACTCAATTCAGTAAGATATTTCAAATAGGAGCCTTCATGGCAGTGGGAGGATGATGCAACCTCTAAACTTCTACAGGCTAAATCAATGGCAGGGATCCGGCTAGGAACAGCAATTTTGCCTTAGTAAAAATGTCACCTTGTGATAACAGAGCTATTTCAGAAAACCACAGACTTTTAAAATAGTTATGAGTTGCTAAGGCTTTTTGGGGGGATAAAAGAAAAAAAATTTAAAAAAAAATAAAAAGGGAGAGGAGGAAGAAATAGAAGAAGAAGAAGAAGAAAACCAAAAAAAGAGGATTAAAAGGACCTTTCTAAGGGACACAACTATCTGAGAAAATAAACTGCTTGGGATGAAAGCTATATTTCTACAGATGCTCCTGTCTTTGTTTCCACCATTTCTAGTTTCTCTACACTCATTTGACTCCCTAGACTGAAAGCTAGGGCAATCTGCTGGAGAACACACAGGCCCTAGTCCTGTCCTGTGCTCTTACTTATTTACTGGAAGCGGATCCCCATCAAAAGACATAATAGAGAATTGCAGTGCTGCAGCCCAGAGAGGCCCCTGACCTGGGGCAGAGCATCCTCCTCGAGGAGGATTGATCTGAACCCACAGCTTCCATATCAGAGAGGAGCTGTCTCTTTACTGCACATCCTGCCAGGGAAAGGCAGAGGAGGACATCCTCAACGGTTCAAAGGAAAATTGGCAATATTACATGAAACAAAGAGCTTTTACTGTGAGGAGGTAAAAAACCCAGCCCTACCAGGAAAAAGAAAGGTAATTGAAGCTTGGTTTAGTTTTCTTGTTTGAATTGGTGTTAGGCATTTTCTGTGCTTTTCTTCCCCCTACTAATTTCCTGTCAGGATTGGCGGCCAATGACTCACCTGCATTCACAGATAAGTATCACCAAAACATCAGTCTGCAGCTCCTCTTCTCAATACTTTGATTTAATCACACAAAGCAACCCCCACAGTGACCCCAAGAGTGCAGCATTATTCAAAGTACTAGGCAAAAACAAGGCCAGGTAGCTTCCCTTTATGTCTGCAGATATTGCCACAACAGAAGCTCTAAAATCAGATATTCTAAGTACTCTGCCTTCATGGTGGCTCCCAGAGTTCAAGGCAAGGAAATAGTAAGTAACCCTGGAGAGAAACTATGTTGTCTCCCCAGAATTAAAGGAACATCATGATCAGGGCAGTGTTGGAGAGTTCATGTCTGGAGAGCCAAACTGTCAAGCCCATGGGTCTGCCAGCAGCTTCTAATGCCCAGCGAGAAAGCCCCTGTGGTTCATTTTCTAATCAGCAATGTTGAATCTATTTCCTGCATATGACAGCATGATTCAATGGATAGACACAAATTAGAGAACGCAATTATGGGTCTTTAGGTTACATTTTGAAACTCGAGGTCCAGGCAACCTTGTGGTTCCAACAGACATTGCAAGGACCATGTAAACATGTATTACGTATGTTACTGAGAAACTGAGGAGGGTTTTTCCTGCAGCTGGCTTCCTGCCTGCCATGTTATGGTAGATGCCTAAAATCCTTAATGTTTGTCATCAGAAATTACTGTGCAAACACCAGCCTGACTGACAACTTATCTAATGGGCAAATCAAAAGTAAATGAGAAAAACGGAAGACAAGTGACCCAGTGAAGAACCAACAATTTGTCATTTGGGATGTGTTATTAAGCAGTTTGACAAATTTCCTGCTGGTCAACTGATTAAATTTACATTTCTCTATTTTTAATCTTTAATTTATTTCATACTCAAATATGATTGTTAGCCATTAATCAATAAGGCTTAAAGTGCTCACGATTAATGGCCAGTGCTTTCACTATAAATAAGAGATTCTGGCTCTAGAGATGGCAGGATTGCTCTGAGTGCTCATTCTTTAGTTACAATAAAGCGGGACCAGAAGAATTGATGAGATTCTGTCCCAGTGCTTGCTGAAATGAAATGAGAGCAGCTGTTAAGGATCTGTGCGAGATAATTATGAAAAAGAAACCAAAGGGTTAACAAGAGTATGCTTTTGATATAAGTAATGCCGGAGAAATTAGAGTCTCCATGCTATAGATAAGTAGGGATTTACAGCATCTATACGGTCAAAAGAGCTCAGGCAGATTAATGAAATGACCACCCACTGCTGTGCCAGGTCTGTGAGGATGCAAGGAGAGCCTCTGTCTCCGTGGGAGAGCCGAGCCGCGGGCGAAGGGTTAACGGGAGCCCGGCGCGGCGGGGCAGGGGCCGGGGCAGGCACTGGGGCGGGGACCTTCCGGCGGGGCAGCAGCAGCGAAAGGGTTAACGAGACGCCTCCATGTATCGAGCTGCTAATTGTCAAGATAGTGTATTACTTGAGGAAAGTAATTTGATTACTCGAAGCTCCCACTAAGGAGGCAAGCTCGTGTCCTTCCATCTGTCGGGCTCTGTGAAAGATGATGAATTGAGCTCCAAATTCACGTGTGATGAAGTCACTGTCAATCCCCGCCAGCCCAGCCCGCTGCCATGCCCACCGCACACAGGGTAGCACTGCAATTCAACTTTCCCTCGGAAACCCAGGAGGCTCAGTAACCTGTTACTTGCTGCTGCTTGCTTTTTTCTTTTTTTTTTTTTTCCTTTCTTTTTTTTTTTTTCCCCTCCCCATTTTCTGCCTCAGCGCTACAACTGAGTCATTCTGGTGCCCATGGCTCGTGGGTATACCGGGCTCCCACTGCGCTCGGCTTTATTCCCCACTTCAGCTGGCAGCGTTATTTTCGGCTAATGCAGATGTGGGGCTCGCTCGCCGGCGCTTTGTAGCCACTTGTCGAGAAGCATTCGGAAAGCCTTAACTATGCATAAATCTGCAGAGTGAATGTTTTCTTTCATTCACTTGCTCCTATTATTTGATTTCTTGTAGGCCTCTGCGGCAGAAATGGAGAAAATAAGGTAAGTGAGACAGTTTATTTACATCTCATTATAGAGAAGAAATGTTCTGTTGCACAATGCTCGTTACAGGCTCTTGGAAAATATTTCGCTTAATGCCATCAGAGTAGAACACTGGATTGCATGATGATGCAAGGCAATCTGTGCTTTAGAGACAAAAGAAAAGGAATGTGGTTGTTCTAGTAAATCTGTTTTGCAGGGATGTCAATTCAGAAAGCATGTTTTACACACAAACATTTTATTGCCAGATGCAGCGCATATTTGATTATATAAATGTTGTAGCCACTTGTCCATTTACTGCAAGAGCCTGCCATTCCATTTAATGTGGAAAGTGGATCAATAATTCATGAAAAAGCTGAAGAAAACATAGGCTTGACTTCAAAGCATCTAATTAATGTGGATTGTTTCAATACAGCACTATAACATTGGTGTTCGATTTTTGTTTTATATTGTATACCAGCCAGATAAATCTTGTCTCTTCTGTGTTTAAAATGTTGTCATATTGTACCAGTTTCTCAGTACATCTCTCTGCTTTAAGCAGAAGGAGATAGGTTTTATAACATAAGTTTTCCATCTCATGTCCTAGTGCAAGTCTGCTTTGGGGGATATTGCTTTTGTGTATGTTGTTGAGAGAGAAAAAGAAAGAAGAAAGCATTCTAGCCCTTTTTAATAAATTAATTAAAAATTAGTAAAATCTTGTCTACTAACACATTATCAAAGTGATAGGCAAGAGATGAACCTTTTACTACCCTTTAAATACTTTATGGAACTTCTTTTCATAACCAAATACACTGGCTATGATCTTACTTGGTTTTATTGGACAAACCTAAATTCCTTCTCTGAACCTGGTAACTCCAGTTAGTGACAACTGTTGTCCAAGAGCAACTTTTTAGATTCCTTCAGTTTGGAATGGCTATCCTGAGTTATCAGAAATGCAGAAAAGTTCTGAAATTCTAGAAATAGCTGGGGAAGGAATGGCAAATGCAAAACAACAGAAATTTGATCAAGTGTTTAATGAATTCTGGGCTGGAAACAGAATCCTGTTTTTCTTTTGATGCAAAGGAGGTTGAGTCTCTTACAGTGGACCTGAAGATGCATGTCCAAAAGTTACTAAGAATACATTTTTAAAGCACTTAACTTACACACTTTCGTAGAGCCTCATGACAACAGAAGTATTGCAACTTTTGTGCTGAAAGGAAAGCACTGTGCAATGTACTATGGATTAGCAATGTATATAAGCATTATAATGTTAAAGCTTGAGTTTTTCCTGAGTAATGCCTGAGAAAGTGCCTCGATATGTGGACTGGTGTCTAATAAAAATTCCAAACAATCACTTATGGTGTATGCACGCTCCTGTCATGAATTACTTTCTTAGAAGATACAAGCAAATATATATTTACATGTTTGCTTGATAAGCATGAGTGCACAAATGCAATATAATTCTTGTAATACTTTCCTGAGCATACTTTGGCCTCTGCTTTTAGTCTCACCTCTTTTGCAATAATGGGCTGCAGAGCCCAGGAGAACAAGCAGAATGTATTGAAAAAAGAAAGAATTTTCTATGATGAGAATAAGCATTTGTAAAGTTCCATTTTCCAAACACCACAATTTTGCAGCTGTCAGGCTTGCCAGACTTTACCTCCCTACTCTCTGAGTGCTACATAGATGGAAAACCCACCCTGCCCCACTGAATGATGTAGGAGCTTCACTATTAACTCCACAAAGAGAAGGGCCAGGCTCTCTCAGGAGTTTGCTAAAGAAATTTTCTGTTAAAAATTCTTGTGTGCAAAAGCTGATTTTGGCAGATGTTTGTCCCCATCACCCCAGCAGGTGCAAGGCTAGTTCCAGAGTTTTGTGTGCTCCCAAGTAGAGCAGCGAGCCAGGCTAGAGGCACTCCAGCAGGACCCAGTGCAGAAGCTGCACTGCTCCATCACAAACTTTTCCAGCCTCCCTGTCGACAGTCATTCTCTAGGATGCAAGCTGACAGAATTTTCAGCAGTTTAAGGAAACTATCTGGAGTCGTTATCTTAAATAGCTGGTAAACTCACAGCCTGGAGAGAATTAGATTTTTCTAAACTTACAGAAGTCTGGTACCCAGGTAAAAAACAAGTTACCCTGTATTTTAACCACAGTGGATTCAGAGAGGTCATGAAGAAAGCTAACCTGAAGCTAGGAGAAGAAAGAAAGAAACAACAGGAAAATGGCAGGCTGGGAGGAAAGAGGTATTTTTTGTTATATGTAGAAACCAGTGTAATGTGGAAAAGCCATTCCCACATGATACTTCATTGTGTTCTACCCTATCTCCTCTGCCCAGCTCCTTTGCCACTGTTTTTTGTTACTAGCTGATGATATGCAATTCCACAGCACCTGGGACAGTGTTGGCCCAAGGAATAGAGGGTGAGCCCACACCAGCTGTGGAGCTGGGGTGCACAGAGGGTACAAGGCTCCTGCAACAGAGGGAGAGAAAGGGGTTCTGTAATCAGCATAAAGGAAACAAATCTTGTTAGACAAACAGGACAAGAGGAGAAAGGTGCATAACCACAGGACAGTGAAGCCAGGTTGAAAACCCTCAGGGTTAGAGAAATAGAGGTTTGCGTTCCACAGTGCTCTTCAGAGAAGAAAGTCTTTTAAATAAGGAGAACAGGTGACAGACCTTGGGAGCTCGAAGGGCCAAACATTTTAAGAAGGCAGCTCTGTAAGTCTTTGGGTGAGCTTTGCACGTTCTCCAGCCCAGGAGAATGGGGATCCATCTGGAGCATCCCCAAGGACTGGGGTAGCCAGGCCCATTCAGAAAGAGGGGTGAATGCAGGAGCCTGAAAAATTGATCCACTGATGGCCCATGCTTTATTCAGCCATAAAATTCATTGAGCCAAGCAGCACAAGTAGTAGTCCAGCAAATTAATACACGTCTTATTGTTACATTCCTTCACTGAGGATCTGTCCAGAGCAATGTGATTCATCTCACGTAATGCAGCAATAATTCCCTTTGCAGACCAAGGAGCTGCTGTGACCTGCAATGTCACAAGCAGGGGCTCTGCTGTGACAGAGTTATATGTGGAAGGAGCAGCAGGAAGCAGAGGTGGGAGGTTGTCAGTATTTAGCCTGGCACAGGGACACCTTCCTCTAGAAGTGGAAACATGCAATTTCATGCTAAAACTTGGACTCAAAAGAATCAGTTTTTGCAATGAAGTCTTGTCACTGTGAATGATTCTTAGCAGTACAGTGTTTATTACATCTCAAGGTGCCAATATATTAGGCAGAAGTAAGGCTAACTACTAAACACAAACCTCTTGAGGATCTGCACTTATGTAGGTTGGCTGTGTATGGTTATAGAGTCACTTTGAGCATTAATTACTTCTGACTCCAACCTTTTAAATACTGTTTTTTGGATCTGGTTCTTTTTCATGTCTATAAACAAGGATTGAAAATCTTAGTTAATTAAAGTGAGTTTCAAATATACCTATGCTACCTTATTTTGACTCAGCAGTGTGCAATCTTTGCTGCATATATGCAAGAGAAGCACAAGCCTTCCAAGCTGGAGGCCTTGTAGATCTGTGGGGGCTGGCACACAAAATTGCCAGTACACTGGAAACGACTCCTTTAAATCAGATTGAACCCATGGAATGGTTAGATGTGCAAATGAAAGACCAGTTCCGCTGCAGCTCCAGTACAGACTCCTGGCAGGTTTTCTCTGCTTCCATTTCATCCAGCTTGAAATACAGGCTGTAATATTCAAAGTTTCTAGTGCAGAAGATGTAAGGTTTGACAGAAGAGAACTCTAGATATACTTTATACACAAATACTGATCAGATTCTCAGGGTTCCTTACACTGAAGTGTATCTCACTCTACAGGAAATGTCACTCGAAGAGACAGATATTGTTCAGTAAAAGCTTTTTCTTTTTTTTTTTTTAATACACTCCTAAAATTTCAGTGACAATTCAGAAACTCTATAAATCAATATTCTTAGTTCTAAGCTTTCAAGATCCACAACAGGCTGAACTGTATATCTAAAAGTACACGAAACAGGACACATCATCACCATCGCCAACTGCCAGGCTCACAGTGCCTCTAAGGAGGCTGAGTTTCCACTTTACAATATAATCATGGTATTCCTCAACTGAGGATTACTTTCTTTTGGTAGCATCAGTAGAGGAACTTTACTAATTACCCAGGGATCTCTGATGAAAGTGACCTGTGTCTCAAAGAACCTGCGAGGTAACATCTTCATTTCACTTGAGTCCTTGTTTCAGAACATATGAAAGCAAAGTGGTTTGTTTTGCACACACAGCTGGTAGTAAGTCAGCAGCTTGATCCAAGTCTCTTGAATTTTTAGACTTGGACTTTTCTCAACCATGTTTGAGTTCATCTGTGGTAAGGAAGGAATATGGGTTTCCTCAAAAGGAACATCAGAGACACATGCAGTTGTAGGGAAAAGCCTCTGCCATCCTTTGCTGGAAATGTAAATACCTTTCTAAATGCCCACCTGATCATGCTGCCTTCCTTGCACTTGGTATAAGTATAGCCCTCTTCATATGCTAATGAGCACACTGCAATTTCCTGCCCTCCCCACCTTGTCCTTATTACTCACTCAGCCTGTACCCACATTAATTTTACCATATACTTGAACACAAGGGGAGGATGTTTTTTCCCAGAAAGTTAACCAACAAACATGGTTTACTTTACCCTAGGTCTGGTCTTCACATCCACAGCTGATATGCTGGGAGCCACTGCCTTGTACAGAAGCAAAATGCCACAGGACAGCAGCAGGGCTGCGCAAGAAGCAGCTCCACCATCTGCCTAGCAGTGTCTTCAGGCTCTAGCTGATGCTGGGATGTGAAACCCCAGCTGCGGACACAGGCAAAGAGATGGAACAGGGCAAGCTCGGAAGAAACAGAGCATAGGGAAATGCTAGCATGAAAGGGCCAAGAGTTTGGGGTAATTAGAGGCAATGGTGCAAAAGTCAGCAAGCTGGGTGAATTTTGGGTCCATTTTGAAAGATGGAGAAGAGAAGGAAAAGGATAAAAAAGCTGCCTAACATATATTCAAACAGGTAAAACAGGTTTTCATTTTTCCTCTGTTTTGCAAGCTGTTTTTATCTGTCAGGCAGTCCCAGCAGCAGGGACAGCCCTGCAGTGCTGTTTTCAGCACACCTGGTTTGTTCATGCTGCCATCCAAGGTGTGACTGCAGCTAAAGCACATCTCTCTCTCCCCCCCGAGACTACACTCAGCTTTGAGTTTGGTGGTTGTCAAACATAGCAATGGGAGCAATGGACACATACAGATACATTCACAGTCCCCAGGGGAACCATATCCCTGGAACTGGGATTGGTTGAGGCACAGAGCCATGCTGATCTACCTATTCCAGTACCTCTGAGAATTTTGTTAGTGCTGTCAGAGGCACAGTATGCTTGTGCAGCTTATCATACCCAATTTCCACTATTGCTATTCCCTATGCTAGTCAGTCAAACCTGCACTACCTCAGCTGAGGAAGGAGTGTTGCTGCCATGCTGTCCAACAAGCCTGTGCCCTGAGCTTCATCTGCTGCTTGAATGATCTAAAAGGCAGTGATGTCAGTATGCAGGGAACCATCCCCAGTCAGCTGATGTAACAAGTGTTGTGTTATAGTATCCTTCAGTTCCAGATAGATACTGAGAGAAGCAAAAACATCCACCAAACAAGAAACATGACAGAAACAGAGGGCAGAACAGATTCAAGTTGAATGAAACCAGGTATAGCCGTGTAAAGTGGCCTGCAGGGACAAGTGGGAGATGAACAAACATCTGAAGAGACCAAGGAAGTAGGTAGGAGTAGATGAGCCATGCCATCACCCAGGAGCTGCAGTGAGTCATGGGGAAGAGGCTGGACCTAAGTGATGCCTAGCTTACAAATAATGTTCTGCCTACCCCTCTCTTGCAAGGCAAAATGCATCACTGAGCAATGCCACGAGCTTCTCAGAACAGAAAAATAAACAAAAGGAGGCATTTTGGACAAATATTTAAGAAAAAAGAAAGGAAACACCATTTTGTATAGTGCTTGTTATTAGTTCAGAACTCTGTACCATAGGGAGCAGAACTTACAGAACAGTTTCTTTTTTGTTGTTGGGTTCTCCCCCTTCGAGCTCCAAAAACACAATTATCCATGATTATAAGAAATTCAAAGGTGGGAAAATTGGATGCATCCCCTTTATTGCTAATAGGCTTCAGTTTATGTAAGCACTTTGACTGCAGCTACTGGAGGGTATGTGTTGAACACTGAAAGCAGCAACTTGCAAAGCAAACAGTGGCAGCCACTGCAGCAGTAACAAAAACAATCTTATAAGCTGAAGAATATAAGAGGTTTCATGCTATGAACCCCAGATGGTTCAAGGACAGTACAGTTTGTGAACTGCACTTGAGTGTGCTCTGTGGTGAAATCAAGTAGATTTTGAATGCTTGCTGCTGCTACAGCTCACAGACTGTTGAAAGAAAGGAGGTAACTTGTCTGCAACACTTTATTACAAGCTTTTTGCAATTTCCAGCTCTGCTGCTGCTGGCATGGCTTAGGCAATTTAATTTACCAATCAGTTCTTGATTTACACAAGTGACTTTAGAATACATTCAAATAAAAACTGTATCACCACATTTGATTCAGCATTCTTTAAAATTCAAAAGCATCTGAAGTATACCAAAACTATTAAGCTTTTCACATTAAAAAATTGAAAAGACTGAATTGTCCTAATATTTTAGTGATGACCTAAAGCCAGCTTAGCATGAAGCACAATGTGCTGAAAAATGAGCAGTAGATAGTGAGGTGTAATCATGCTTTTTGGAATTCATGAATGCGAGGGTTGTATACAGAGCCCTCCAGCAGAACAGCAGGATCATAAGTGCCTGTAGGATCCTCCTTGAAGGATTTCTCCCATGTGTGTGACCATCCTACTGCTCATGTGAACTGCACAACTGTTGTCATTCAACTCTTCCAGGAGAAACAAGATCCCCCTCACTGAACAGTGCAGAGTCACAGCTCATTTATTGGTTTGTAATATTTGAACTGGGATAAAAGTGAGGGCTCCACATCACATGCAGTTATATTGTTCCTTACAGCATGAGTTTCTTCATATATGCATTTTTAAGCTCTGAAAATCATTGAAAAATCAAATTTTCATCCTGAACTTGCCCAACTGTCACCGTGTCAGCAAAGCCATAACTGAGAAGTTGCGTTCTACGATCGTACGCACACAACTCATGCAGCAGACTTGCGTCTAAGAGGGCAAACAGCATTGAGCACAATGTTGTTGGCAAAGCAGTGGTTGACTGTCTTACTAGGACATCATGACTACACAAATGCCATTTCAGCTGTTCAGAGCAAAATGCAAATCTTTACCACCTTGCCTTGATTTTTCCCAAGGAGGAGAAAGAGGTAGGAGGGTCCTAGAAGAAAAGAGGAGCTTCAAACTTTTTTTGGAAACCACTGAGCTCTTCAGGGAGTCTCTGCTGTTCTACAAAGACCCTCACGTTCACAAGAAACTCTCATGACTCAGCAGCTCCAGACTGCTGCCTTTTGTTCGAGACCATGTCAGAGAAAAGGGCCTTAACTCTGAAGCTTCCATAGAAATCAGGTCAAGCAAATGAGCTCATTGTATGTTTCTGTTAGCTGTAACTACCATTCAGACAAAATGACCAATTTAAGAAACTGCTCTATTTTTAAGGCATTCCAAGAACTATACTGGAATTCTCGACAATGAATGGCTACTTAATCTTTTCCCTTGACATCACCCAAGAGCTCATTCTTGCATCAGGCAATTTGAAGAGAAAAGCAATCAGCACTCCTCTTTTCTAGTTTAAAAAGTGTTAAATCTTTCTGCTGCTATTTAACTCAGGGATGTTGGCTTAACCAAGGTACTGCACAAATTAACACAGTATTCAATGCTTCACCTGTACAGAGTAGTCTACACATAAGTAAAGAACTTGCCTACATATCTGTATAATTGGTCTTATTGCTAAGAAGTTCTACAGATGTAGGTGTTTGAAATTACATTTAAGTAGCACTAAATGTGTGGCACATGACTTTGCATGTGCATATTTAACTAAGTTTGTACCTGCTGGGTCACTTGCCCTTTTGAGATATGATTTCCTCATGTTATGAATCCTATCTCTGTCCTGTAACAAGGAAGAAGTATTTCCAAGAAGTTAATTTCCAAGTAGATAAAGGTGTACCAAGTACATTCCAAGATTTAAAGCAGATCCATGAGTTGCTGAAAAATAAATATTTTCCAGCTCTGCCCGATATTCTTAACAATTAAGTGTGAAACTAATAACAATGTACATTCATGGACAGAAACATCCTTAATGATGAGGCAAGTGCTGCTTTCTATACGGAAATAGAGATTTTTTGAGACTACATACAATCAATTTATAGCATTGAAAGTGTCTGTTCAAATTCAAAATAAATTGTATGTTTCTTTTTGACTCTCAGCTTATGAATAACAATGACGCTTTTATTTGTATTTGCATTCTGATTAAGATTGATAAGAGACCAACAAATAAAGAAGGAAAGATTGAGTCAAATACTCTGAAGACTGGGCAAAAATGTGAAACACAGCAAACTAGCCCAAAGCAATGCAAGTAGAGTGATGAAAGACAGAGCAGCAATAATATTTAAGTAATTACTTGGAAAGCAACAGCACAGACAAAGCTCAACACACAGAAAAATTTGGTTGTTCCGGTCATAAAACTGGCCAGGAGGTTTTTACACAAGCCCAAATGCTCCTCTGTCCTACTCCTTTCAAGTGCTGAATTCACAGACAGGCTGCTGCTAAAAGGGGTGCATGACTGCCCTGGGTTATTTTTGTCTAAATCTGCACAGCAGCTGGCCCTCAAATCCCACTTTGACATCTCCTTGCAGCCCTGCAAACACAGGGCTGGGCAGAGCCACGCGGTGAAGGAAACACCTGCTGTCTCAACCCACATCAGCAGCGTGACCCTGACAGGGCTGAACCTCAGCACTTCCACTTCAGTCCTGAGCCTTCACAAGCCTTTTGGAAAAGAAAAACATTTCCTGGCTAATCCCTGTCCTTACTGTACCAATGCCACCAAGTGTGATGGGCATGAGGGGCAGGTTTCCAGGTAGATTTTCAGCCCACACTTCAAAACGTAGTCTAGAATAGCCCAGTTAATGCCAGTCTTTGCTCTGGAACCCCTAGATATCTGACAAGCTTGCAGAGGTGCCCAGGTAAACAGGGCTGATGAAGGTAACGTGAACGATGGAATTTTCTGTTCTCTTGCTTGTGGAAGGCAAAGCAGTACCCTTGCTCTGCAACTGGAACTGCTGTGGTAAGTGCTGCAGTCCCCTTGCTAAAATGACATTCCCAGCAGTGGAGTCCCCCGCAGCAGGTTTTCATGTTTCTTTGGCCCTGTTTTATTTCTTCACAAGATGCTGACAGTGTCTTGTCTTTACATCAAATGTTCTTTATTAAACTCTTTCACTCCTGAAGGGACCAAGAGCAGGAAGCCTCTAGGAGATACACAGCAGTCCCGCAGTTCCATGTGAAGGAAGGACCAAATTCAAGAGTCTTGGCTTTTCCTTGAAGAAGGTTAATTAGGCCTTTGTATAACTCAAGGGGTAGCTCTGGCAACAGACCACATGAGCAGGAGAGGGAAGAAATGAGTCATAGTAGAGGAGACTGGCGTGAGTTTCTTTGGGCCGAATTTAGCTGACCTATACTGTTTAGTAACAAAGCAAAATACTTCCCTCCCTGCCCCACTTCCCTCCTTCTCAATCTACAAGAGAAATCACAATCTAAAAGTCACGATTTTTTTTGCTGAGAAATTAAAAATACATTAAATTATAGCACTAAACAGGTACTCTGCTAACAAATGTCAGTTCAGAGGACTAAAGCTGTCTTGTCTGATGAATATGATGCAAAAAGTTCTAGATAATGGTAACTTCTGAAAACAAGAACATTTTTTTCTCCACCTTGACAAAGCTGCTGATGCAGAGTTTTACAGCAACTGTAGACTTCAACTTGCTTTGCTGTTATGCTTAACTGTGTTATGCTTTTTGAATTGATAAAGCCTCAGCAGATTCAGTTACTAGAACTGACAAGTTTCACATGCTGTGAGCTTCTGGAGGATTTTCTCTACAAACTAGAACTGAATATTATATAAATGTAAAAGAAAAATTCTCCAGGAGAGATGTCCCATTAATTCCAGCACACAGTGACTTGGAGCTGTTTGAGAAAAGCAATGTTAATCTAGCCAGTTTGGCTCAATATACTTTGCTTTTAAGAACATTTATTTTCATCTAAAAGCATTCTTTTTTTAGTGCAGTGACAACCCTCCCATGGTCCACTTTGGAAAACACCCTTTATCGTAACCTAAGAATGTGTAGCAAATAAGCATCATTTTACTTGGACTCAATGAACACAGAAGGTTTGAGTTACAGTTTTCACAGTAAAATTTTAATGAATGCTTTTCAGTAACACAGTGTGGACTGGACTTCTCTACTGTGGCTTTGCAGTTACTTTGCATTCTCATCTCCATCCCCCAAAGAGAACTCCAAATCCTACTGCACAGTAAAAACAAAGTCTACTAGGATTTTCATCTCAAGGTTCCTATAGCACTGAACTACTAATTATCATGGCAGGCAGAGCAGACAGTTCTGATTAAATTGCCAGCCTGGATTTGCAGACCATCCCATCTCCTTATTCATCATCTCTATAGGCACAATATTGGGAAACATCTTAAGATATAAATAGGCATAGATATGGTTGCATGCTGAATTCTAAGTAACTGAATGAATCCATTATTTCATCCTTGGAGGACTCCAGTTTTTTCCCAGAACTGCAACTCCTTTATGAGTGTTATCTACCTCATTATGCATAGATTAGTTACATCATATATTGGTTTGCACAGACCACACAGAAGCTGAAAAGAGTTCACTACAGTTTTTCAGAGAGATTAATTTAATTAGACACTAAAGAAAACAACATATTCTTTTCTCTAAAAGGCAATGCTATTTATACTTTTTTACTTTCATAAAAACAACAAAGCACTCACATGATGCTGTCAGTCATATCCGGAGTGTTTCCAGATATAAGTCTGCATTCATGCACCCATAGTTGGCATACAGCATACATGCATAACAGCATGGGTTTGTGGCACAAATTGTTTCCTTATACTTTTGTTGTGAGCCACTGAATCGGAGACGGGTTAACTACAACTTTCACAATGACAGAAGGCGTTGTTATTAACAGAAGAATCAGAAAAATGAACAAAAACTCTTATCCCTTTACTAGTGGCAGCTCTTTTGTAGAAAGCTCTTAACTGCATTTTCTATTCTTACCCTGGCTACTTTCTTCAGCACTGGAAATTAGGGCATTGGCTTGCAGAGTCATTGCCATTTAAGGGCAATTATGCAATGAAAAGAGGAAGTACGAGAGGTCAGAGATTGTACATCTGCCTGAAATGCAGGTGGTGAAGGTGCTGCCATGACTGAGTTGAAAATATGGACTGAGGTCCAAAGATCTGAAACCTGTGATGGTCCTGCTCTGCAGACACAGGTTGCAGGCATGGTCATTAAGATGCTCCCTGAAACACTGTCAAAGTTTAAAGGATTCTCTTCTTTTTTACCTTCCTTTTCATTTTTTGAGCACTAAGTCACAAATTACCATCTCCTCACAGAACACTCACCATTCTTTCCAGAGTAATGAAGAGTTGCAGTTAGAAGCTGGCAATCTTTCACGGGCAATGTGTCAGACCGTATTTTTTGTTCCTAATTTAGTTTAAACATGTTGGTAGACAATATTGAGAAGCTGGGAGCCACTGCCTCTCACAGATGCTTCTATCAAGATGCTGCGGATCCCAAATCCCAGCCCTGTGCTGACCCCGTCAGACTAGCAGAAGTCCCCTGATGTCTGCAGACCACTGGGAGTCCTTTAGAAGGAAAATTTTATAAATGTGCAGAATACTGCTTCTGGTTTTTTTCCCCTGACTCACTCATTCTGCATTGCTTGACATTTTAACATATTGCCATATTAACCACCAAAAGTCTGATCTATGAGCATGACTTCAAATGTGTATTTACAA
This sequence comes from Corvus hawaiiensis, assembly GCF_020740725.1. Taxonomy (NCBI): domain Eukaryota; kingdom Metazoa; phylum Chordata; class Aves; order Passeriformes; family Corvidae; genus Corvus; species Corvus hawaiiensis. The sequence goes on from NC_063218.1 coordinate 11,813,938, forward strand.
GAGCAGAGATGCAGCGGCATATGGACCACCAGCTGGTGAGAAGCAAGAATGGTACTTTGTGGAGTTTGAGTCACTAAGTAAATTTTAAAAAACCCAAAACGTTTCCACAGACAAAAAGTTAGAGACAAAACCTTGGTTTCTTTGAATGGCAGTACTTTGAAAGGATAACTGCAACAAAGCCAGTACTAAGAAAGCACAAAATCTGGAGGCATTAAATAAACTAGAAGCTATGTTGTTTATTATAAGAGGTGTATGCAAACAAGATGCTTCCTGCTAAGGCTGCAAGAAATAGTACCACAGAGGGAGTGATGTGAGAAAAAAAGAGTGATGACAGTCTGTTCCTCTGGAAAAGGAGGAATAAAAATCACTTTGAGAGTGAGGGTGACACTGGGGGAAGTGTCTTTTTTATTGAGGTCATAACCACCTACATTCAAATGCAGAAGACTCCAGCCTTTCTTCCCACCTCTCCCTAGACTTGTGTGTTTTTCTCATGTGTTTCCCACCCATTTGCCTTCTGGAGGGATTCTCCTCCTGCTCCACCAACAGCTTCACCCTTTCCCTCCCCAGATATTGAGTTAGGCCTGCAGAACATTAGCTCCTGATATTTCCCACCCCAGTGGTTTTTAAGACATTAATGTCTTATTTAAATCAACTAAGCTTGAGTACTTCCAGGAAGTAGTTTCTTCCTTCTCATCCTGGTTTCGGCCCTCAGACTGTTGTTTTTCACCATATTACTCCAGAAACAGCTGGAAACTCCACACCTAAGAACATGAAACTTTAACAAAGATTATTTTGCATATAACTTCAGAGACTGAGGTTTACTCTTCGGCTTTACTGCCAGTCTGTTTCATTAGCCTTTTCACTTTTCCTATTTCCCTTGAAGCCCAGGTGAGGAGAAACACAGGCTTCATAGGACAGTTCTGCAGTCTCTGTTTGCAGTGCTGCCAACCACTGGTCCCCCTCAGCTGTGTTCCCTTGCCAGCTCAAGAGTGATTCCTGTGGTTTTCTCAGAGAGATGCAAGAAGAGGAAGTCTCCTGCAGCTCCATCAATGCAGCTGCTAAGCAGAAGCTCTTTTTCAATAACTGGGAACTTTTTGGAGAAAGTAGTAAACAGAAAAAAAAAAAAAGATGATTTGGCAAGGGGAAAGATTCATAGATAAACATTTATTTGTAATGGGGAAGGAAGACTGAGAAGGAAAGGCCTATTCCTTGAAAAAAATAGAATATTGTCTGGGGACTATTAAATAACAATATAACTAATTACAAAGATAATTTTCTTCATGCTGGAGCACCAAACAGCTGAAATACAGAAGCTGCTGAGAGCACTTACTATAGTAAATTACTGAAATACTTCTCATGGTTTATTTGGCTGAATTAGGGTACTAAAAGGAGTGTGTTGCATTATTTCTCTATTGACTCTTTCACATGTGATTATTTATTATTAGATGCATAAGTACAAATCAGACAGGAAGGTCAAATTACTAATAGTTCTCATCAGCTGTAGAGTATTATTGGCCCTGTAAAGGTAGAAACATTGTTTACCTGCATAATAAGAATGATGTGAGTGATCATTAGAGTACTTGAACATGAGTCACATTAAAAAAAAAAAAAAACCTCTAAACCAGCATGCAAAGCATTCACATTGTAAATGTTGTATTGGAGTTGTAATGTAAAGGAAATAAAAACCATGCCTTTTTGCCTACGCTTCCCTGAACAAAGAGCAGAAGCTCAGCAGCAAGAGAGAGAAATCTGAAATCATTGCTTTCACTGTGTAGGTTTGTTTGACCAACAAAGGAACTTTTGCACTTCTAGATATCAGCCCTGACTCAGGAACCCTCTGTAGCTCCTGCAAGTACTGCTGCCTTCTTAAAGGCGAGGCTGAGAACAGCTAAGTGACTTCTCCAAGTTCTTTGAGGGGCTTCTGTCAAAGCCAAGAGACCCCATGCAGGTTTTTTTTATAATAAGACAGAGGTCAGAGAACATAGAACAAGAGAACAAAACTCTTGCTCCAGGAGGGGAATAACCATTTCTGAAATGAGTAGTTTCAATCTGCCAAGAAGCAGGGACAAGTTCCAAAGAGGAACACCTCTCAGCCAAATCAAAATGCTCATAGACCTGCATAATTCTTACCTGTCTCACAAATTATTTCAAAAATTCATTTGTGACTGTTTTTCTTCTCATTTCCTCTCCACAGCAGAGAGCCCTTGTGAAGAAGGATCCAGATACAAAGACTTGTTAACTTGACCCCAATTACAAATAATCCCCACAAAATCAGTGCTACTCATTGCAGTTACAGGCTCCTAACATCCCTTAGGGGTACTGGATAAGTATCATTGCACATATTCTTGCAAGAAAAGTACTACTTGCAGGATATTTAAGAGCTAAATCCACCACCAGTGTGAGCAGACTCAGCTGCATTCAGATCAAAATAGTTACTGCGGCTTCTACAGGTAATCTTCAGAATGATTTATTCGATGTTTTTCTGTGCACTAAAAAAGGTCACCCAATAAGTAATAAAAACCAGTGTGAAATGAAGGCAATTACCATAACTTCAGTTTCAATAGTGGAGTTTCCCCCCGACCCTTCCTGACACCTTTCAACTTCAGGGAGATAAGCCCAATTCTAGCTACCATTTCCATGCCCTTTTCAGTTTATGGTAAATGCTGTTGTGTAGCATCACAATATTGAGGCCTGTGCTCTGTCCCTCCCCCCATTTTGTGCAGGCAGTAGGAGAATTTTCTTTTGATTTATTCTTCTAATAGCTTCAGCAATGTCAGAATATTAGAACTGCCTATTATCTAAAGGTTGCTTTGCAAATTCACTTTAAATGAAAATGTAACTTTTCAGTCATTAATGCACTGAAAGAGGTTGTGGTTAAAAGAGGAGATGGATGGTTTGGAAGCTTATCCATTACATTTAAAAGCAAATTATCAGTGACGGAATCTAGGTGAAACAGGCAGCAGGAGAAATGAAAAGACGGATTGAGATATCAATCAAAGAGACTTTCAGATCCTTTTCTTTTTGCAGGAACCACTAAAGTAGGCATTTAGAGGGATGTAACAAAGCAAAGATAGTCTTCTGCCATGTGGGAAAACCAAGGCATTTTTGCTGCCCCGCCACTGAGGGCAATGCATCCTGCACCCAGGCAGGAGAGGCAGGAAAGCAGAACTGGATGTTGGCAGAAACCTGGAGATGCCGTGGGAGACACCGCACACACTCCTTACAGGTCTGAAAGGCAACAGTTAAAGAAATCAAGAGGGTTGTTTAGTAAGAGGGAACTTTGTACCCAAGCTGGAAGCATCTTTGCAGGGAAATTGTTGAAGCAGACAAGTTTAGGAAAAATACTTCGTTTCTCAAAAATGAAAAAAAAAATGCAAAGAGATACTGCAAATACCTCAGAGGGGATTTAAGATTACAAAGACTGTATGGATCTCACCTTTAATATATTCAGGCCTCAGTTTTCATCTGTAAAATGGGAATGGTGGAGAGCTCTTTTCAAGAGTAAAAGGACAACATGAAGTAAGGACATAGAAAGCTATGAGGCACCTCCATCAAGTGGTTATCTAATTCAAATATACCAGGTGCCGGTAGGACAAGAGAGTTTATTGATTAGTAGGACACCAGAGGACGATTCAGATCTGCAAATGACTCATTGCATAAGAGTTAATATTTGTTATTTGATTCTACGTCATTAAAAGCTCATGAGTTACTTCAGTCTTCATTAGATATAAAAGGCACTGCAGTAGTTTCTGTATAGTTCTTCACATTTGAAGTTTTACTCTTTGCTTTGACTTGGAAAGAAACAGTGCATTTTATTTTTTCTGACCCTTGCATCTTTTGCTCCCATTCTCAGAAGTACTGTTTGGACTCTAAGTTCTGCATTATAAACTGCATTCTTGATATGGATATGGATCTCCCATATTTAGGTGCTCTGATTGTTCAAAGGACTCTCCAGCTGGGTAGCAAGACTATTTGAGTGCTAATACAGTGATTGTAAAGAATGGGACATCAGTTCCCATTTTAGAACATAAATCTTGGCAAGTTTGAATGGAGTATATTCAAACGGGAACAAATGGACATTTTCAGCATGTAATTTGAAACAAAACATTCGGCACTTACATGAATAAGCTCAGCAACTGCAGCACCCCTAGCTCAGTGTCTAAGAGCCCCAAAAGCCTATGTGTGACAGTTCCAAGCCCAAAGCCATCAAGCAGCACAGGAGACCACCTGGTCCTGGGGTTCTGCAGTAGGAATCCTGTTCTCCAGGTCCCCTTTCTGTGGCTGCAGGTTTCAGCTAAGGATTCACCTTCCTTCCTTCTTTATCTGTGGCTCCCAGACAGACAACCCCCAGCTTCTTATGGCTTCCAAGAGGAAAACCGTACCAGCACTGCATCTATTCAAGTGTCAGGCTTGGGTACATTGTACATATGTCCATGTGCTTATAGACACATCCACTTCCAGCTGCTGAGTCTTTCTAAAATTCACTTTGAAAAGTTCTCCCTTAAATTAATGTTAAGCAGAGCTGCTTATACTCTGTAATACTAGAAGTAAGCTTTACCTTTCCAACTGAGTAAAACCAAAAAAATTTAAAAAAATCTGTATGGGGTTGAGAAAAGTGACTTGCAGATCAGGCTGCTTTTCCTCAGAAGTGAGCATCTTGCCTGCTTGTGGCATTTTGCTCTAGCAGAGTAGGTGTCGTGCATCAAATTAAAAGGATATTGAAGGAGACAAGACTGGAATGAGAATGAATAAACCCTGCAGCTGCACTGGGAAGACCTATAAAACACACAGGTGGAAGAATAATTGTCTTCTGACCATTCCTGCAGTACACTAGTGATGGTACTAAAGCCCAAGAACTAAACTGGATTGTCTACTGCATGCTACAGATATGCCTCCTCTTTACTCTTGTGTAGTTATATTGAGTTCAGTGAAGAAATTTTGCATTAATGGAAAAAGTAAGGATGTCCAACCTTTCACTGTGCAGCAGCTATTAAAGACACTGAGAGGACAAGCATACAGTGATTTTTTTTCTGATTCCCATTCCAGCAGTGCCACCATTGTCTGCATAGTCAGATCCCAGCAATCACCTCTGCCATGCAATGGGAGGGCCAACTGCACCGAGGTCACATGATAAGAGAGTTGCCCCCCTCCCTCCAGTAGGAAAAAAGAGCTACAAGCCAGGAAAAAACTAATAATGTCTGTGGAGAAAACAAGAAGCAAGCTAAACACCAGATAAACTCTTCTGGAAGGCTGAATCTGCTAAATTAGTCATAGGCTAAGCATGTCCTCTTGACAAGGAAAAGGCTGAGAGAGCTGGGATTGCTCAACCTGTAAAAGAGAAGGCTCCAGGGAGACATTATTGCAGCCTTCCAGTAGCTAAAGGGGGCTTATAAGAAAGAAGGGAACACACTGTTTAGTAAGACTTGTTGTGAGAAGACAAGGAGAAGTGGTTTAATCTAAAAGAGGGTATATTTCGGCTAAAAAAAATTAAATTGTTCCTTAAAGGAATTTTTAAAATATCTTTTTTACAAGGAGATTGGTGAAACATTGGCAGAGGTTGCCCAGAGAGGTGGTAGATATCCCATCCCTGGAAATATTCAAGGTCAGGTTGGGCAGGGCTCTGAACAAACTAGTTGAAGATGTTCCTGCCCATTGCAGGGGGGTTGGTTGGACTAGATGACCTTTAAATGTCCCTTCCCAATGAAACTTTTCTGAGATTCTATGTCTACATGAAAGGCTAAGGAAGAATTACTCCATTAAAATTTTCCACTAGAAATTGCAAGGCATCCCTGACAGTGTGAAATTCTAACAGATCCAGTGCTTTGCTATAAAATCCTCTCCTCCCCTCACTAGTTTTCACTAATGATTTTCCTAACAGATGAAAATTTTGTGGTACCACTGGTTTTTGTTTTCTCTAAATGGATATTTTTCTTGGTGTGCATTTTGGTCAGATTTAAGTCTGGTTTTAGCAATGGCCTGAGAACAGACAATAGCAGAGAGGAAGGGTAATGTAGAATGCTTAGAGAGATTATGAAATTTCCATCCTTGAAGATATTCAGAATTTGACTGGGCAAGGCCCTAAGCATCCTGGTCTGACTGAATCTGCTTTGAACAAGAGGTTTGACCACATGACCTTTAGAAGCACACTCCAACCTAATTTTTTCTATGATTCTACAGACTCCCAGTCTAGGTCTTTTATACGCTGGAATTCCCATTGGAGGGAATGGGAGTTTAAAGGACATCTTTATCTACTGCAGACATATTTAATTTCAATATGTTTTTTCTTTTATGTAGTTCAATTTAAGGACAGAAGTATTTACTTTTTCATCCCTGTGACAGATGCCACCTAGCAGAATAATTTCTGATAAACATTGAGCTCCGTCAGTTATAATTATATGGGTCTGGAACTCCATTTAAAGAAAAGCATTTACCAGAAAAAGTGTTTTGTACAGAAATGACAAAATGACTGGGACAAGTTCCTTATTTTCCTTCGGGAATTTTAAGCTGTGGACAGAGGTAGGCAGACACGAACATACACAAAAACTCACTTCTCCTGTGTAAATATCATACTTGTGCTTGTAGCCACGGTCAGCTGGGTGAACAGCTCCATGTCTGCACATACCAATGGTAGATTTCTTCATGTCCTTATGTTCATGCATGAAATATGGTGTGCACTTACATGGGAGAAGGAAAAAACAAAACCTTTGAGAGCCACTGCCCAGGGGAAAATGATTTCCCATCTGCAAATAAAGCATCACAGCTGTTTCCTAAGAGCCAGGGAAGCCAGGGCCCACATTTCCTGTGAACATACAGAAGACTTTTCTCAGGGCCTAAATGGAACAGAGTTGTGGAAGTCACTTGTATAAAACATCAGAGTGCACATTTCAGCCCATTACAAACCACTACATACTTGCTGAAATGACAGCTTGCACTGACTTGTAGGCATTTTTCTTGAACACAGTTACTCAGCAAGAAGCACAGAGCATAATTAATATTTGTGTAGAACTCCATTTTAACTTAGGTCATCTAGGACTTCAGAATAAAATAGTTACTCTTCTATTCATTTTTGTTCTTTTATTTATGAAACTGCATAGCCTTTATTCTCCCCAATTAGTTAAATAAACACCAAACACTTCTAAACACCAAATCTGAAAATGTCTAAATGGTGCAGTAATAGGTGTGCTGCAAACATATAGATTAGCTATAGCTTGGAGCAAGGAAGAAAATTAATTGATGTGTGATACGCTGTTGTGTAAAATTGTTTTCTGCTTGAAATTGAACAGTAGCATTTATCATACTAACACAGACACCTTTTCCAATCATCTCTGCTAGTGCTGCTGAGGCACTGCCATTACCACTAGTAAATAGATGAGAGTCATGTTTATAAAAGGAAGTGAACAGTGTGGTTTCAGGCACAGTGTTTAAGTGTCTGCTACTGAAAAATGAAATAACAATTAAAACCAAACAAACAAAGAAACAAAACCAACACTACTAAGCTGTACACACCTACCCAGTACAGAACAGATTATTATTTGTAGTACATGTTGTTTCTTCAAGTTCAAGAATCGCTCAGAACCCTTTGCTTGTATTCCATCACCCTGATGTACAGGCAAGAACTGTGCCAACTCAGGGCAATAAAGCAGCCTGTGCAAAGTGGAAAATGATTAAACATGCTGAACTGGATGCACTCCCCGATCAATAGGTCTTCCAGTACAATGTAATCAGCCTGTCCATCACTGTGCCTTCTTACCCTCTTCTCACTGTAAGGTTTTCATATGAATTTCAGTTTATAAGAAGCACCTCTTTGGAAAGCCAGAGGCTTTAAACTCCTCCTAAAAAGATCTTACAGTAACCCATATTCATTCAGGAAGCCTTACAAATCCCTGTTCAAGATCCCATGAGCCCAGCCAGCATATTTCAGGCTGATTTGGAGGATGTTGGTCCTTAGTTTGAATTTTGTTTAATGAAGATTCTTTTCCACTTTTTGACCTCACAAAAATGCTGTTTCCCCAACATGCAAAATTGTATATTTTCAGTCTGTGAACATCTCATTACTGGGCTCAGCCCACAAGAGGAAAGAAGGTTACTTGGCTTTAGCACTATAAAAATACCTGCCAGAGGACCAAGTGGGCTACTAAAAACAAAACTTAATGAACATCAGAGAGCAACCATGAAAAAAAATCAATGGCACAAATAGGAAAGAGATTTGTGTGACTGAGTTTTGTGAAGGAGAGTTGTGTGACCCAGAGCAAAGAAGTACAGCCCTCACTGCCCTGGAGGCCTTCACTTGACCAGCAAAGGCAGAAAACTTAACACTAGCAAAGGTCACAACACCAAAATCTATTTGAGATTGTTTTGTGCAGCTCATGAGAATAAATGAGAAGATCAAAGCTTTTGCTTAGGACTGGAAGGGATTAAGTTGCAGAGAAAGTATCTGCAAGGTAGAAAAAAAAGATAACTAAATCTCAGAGACTCCTTATCAGCTTCCCAGCCAAGACGTATTATTTGAACGAAAAATAGTTGTAGCCTGTGCTACAAACAACATCAAAATACAAATCTTGCAGTGATTTGACATTTACAATACATATGTTTCTGCTACAAGGAAGAGCAGGCTTCTTCCTTGGAACCACTTGAGCTTAAGTCAAGGGATGGATCCTTCTGTTCTTGGGGAGCATGCAGACAGTTATGCTGGAAATATGCTACTGTTTCAGAGAAATTATTTCTGCTGAAACCTTTTTAATTTGACAGCTACCTCCCTAGGCCTTGCCTGCACAGCATGGCAAAACTGGGGGCAGCTGGGGCAAGGGGCACACCACCACTGCACAGAGAGTTCAGGCTCAGGAAAATCTTAGCTCTGACACTGGACTTTGAGCCTGCATGTCTCTGGCTCAGTGCTTTCATCTTTACTGGGAGAAATGAGGTATTAAAAACCTCATTGCATTGTTATTGTGGTCAGAAAGGTGCTCTGAAGTCGGGAACAGTAAACAAACACACCATTGTTTTGGAGAACACAGGGAGCAGGGTGCCAACAGCACCTATCAGCAAGTCCTGTTTAAAAAACTACTAAAATAACTATCCAGTCTGTACTGAAATTATGAAACTGCTTTGGTGACAAGAGCAAAAGCATCAAGAATTCAAGTAGAAGAGATCAGTCCTTGAGACAGGAATGGAGCAAAATTGTTCTTCACCTCAAATATCTCTTGGTCAGGCTCTTCTGCCCAGCCTTGTCCTGACCTCCTCAGTCCCCTCTAACCTGACCCCTGAGGTATTAGAGTGCTCTTGCAGGTTGTCCTTATGTTTCCCTCAGTTGGATTTATGCAATTTCTTTTCTTTGGAGCCAAATCTCACAAATAAGTAGATGCAACTGACTTAAGCCAACAGAGGACAAAGGAGAAGAAAAGATCAATCTTCAAATTCACTGAACATCTCAATTACAAGGAGATTCCTTCTTAAGACTCAGTTATTCACAAGCAATTTTTCTGACTACCTCCTCTCCCCCCCACCCCCATCTTGTTCTTTACAAGTAGACAAAAGTTATAGTGAGCAGAGAGGTATATAAGCTACAAGGCACCACGGGTATAAAAACAAATGAGCCCAAACTGAGCAGGAATACATTTAGTCTTGCAGTTGAAAGACTATTTGTAACCATAAAGATGGGGCTAAAGACTAAAACTAAATTAATTTTAAGAAAAATCCTGATCAGTTGATTAAATGGAATATAGAACACAATAGGGAGCACATCCCTGTGGCCCAAAGTACTTATTTCAATCTTGTATTCCTGTAAAATTTGTGATATCTTCTTTAACTGTTTCTTTGTGCCTTGTTTGCTGTTCAGATTGTCTGTGAGATTTGATTAGGTAAGAAGCTGAAGGAAGAGAAACAGGCATATAAAGTGCAGTGGCCCAACAGCTTTGGAGGGCAGATAATCTAGCCCAGAGGGAGATAAAATGTATAGCCTACAGTCTATTGACACTGCTCCATAAAAAACAGATCTGATTTACCTTCAAGCATGATGATTCTTTACTCCTGAACAATAAGAAAAAGGGAAATGAAGGCAATAAGCCATTTACCTTTAGCATTTACAGCAGTACCTAAGTAATTCACTACCAAGTATCCTTTACACTTTCATTGCTGTGCCTCATTTCTGTAAAACAGCAGGTCAGAAGGCACTCATAATTTAGGGTCCAAATATTTGCCTTCCTTGCTTCGGTTCTGAAAGGTCAAAGATGGTCAAGATTGGAAAAATTAAGCACCCCTCTTGCATTCTGCAAATATTTTCTGTGACAGTGTATCTCATTTGTAAAGTACAAGAATGAGGCATATCCTTCTTATAGCAGAAATTTATATTTCTTCTATAAATTATTATAGGGAAGCGGCCATAATCCTTCCCTCAGTGAATACAGGATTCTCCTATGGTTGAAAAATAGGTAAACACACTGTACTGCATTTGTTTTTAATAGCAACAATGTACTCAGTCACTGGCTGACACAGCAGTGCTAATTTGGCCCAAAGATGGTGTTTGCAGCCTGTTCACTACAGCACATATCTGAAAATGTTTCATGTGGCTCATTTGGCATTTGCAAACACCCAAAGTGCTTCAGGGCCACAGGAGAGAACCAGCAACACTGCATCAATCTTGTTAAATGCAGAGGTTTCCTCGCCAACAGTGTGACACAAGTATAGTTTCCAAGTAGAGTAAAAAAAGCACATAAAGTGGAAAAATAAAAGGTCCAAAGTACATTACTTAATTAAAACCTTCATGTCTGGCATGTACCCCAAGAGAAGTATTTTTGGTCTGCCACCAATACTTAAGTATCAAGTCTACAGATTTTACCCAAGGTTCTGCACATCACCCTAACCTTAAGCACCCAAGTTCTAACACAGCTTTACATCTAAATTAGCATACTGGAGTATTTCACACCAGTGATGCTTCACTGTACAGTTATTGTTCCAAATCTGCAGATACTTAAAATATCTCTATCTCAGATTTTTCTCAGTACTCCCAGTCACGATAAATAAATGGAATGAGCAGAAAAACCTGAATTCATAACACACTCCTTAAAGACTATGAAATACCACTAGCCAAAAGCTTTCCTGGTACAAGTTACTGAGGGTTCAGTGATGTCAGTCCTTTGAGTTGAAGGTTCATTCTGAAGTTTCTCTGCAGGTGACCTTGGGTTTTACTGACTGTGTCAGGCTCATCAGGGGTAGAGGTCTCTGCTTTAGGAGGGATGGAGCAACTGACAGAGCTCACTCACTGCTCCTTCCCCAGGCTGCAAATGAAAGGTGAGGATACAACTGCCCCAGGCAATAAACACCTCAGCTGTGATGTCCAAGGGGGCACGAGTACCTAGCAAATTGTTGGAGAAAGGAGTGTGTACTCTGTTTCTCTGTCTGTATCCTGTCTCCCATCCCTTAACCTTTCTGCTTCAGTCCAGGGTCTCCAAATGGGGGTTACTCTGACCTTTCCCCATGCCAGTTCATCTGGAGCAGCACAGGCTGCCAACAGCTTGCTCAGGAGTTCTCTCAGGCACCTTCTTCTGCAGCCTTTTGAAATCCTAATGGTATCTCTCAAGAACTTTTCAGACAGTCCCCAGGAAATGCTATAGGTAGTCAATGCCAGGAGCGAGTTTCCTTTCCTTGGAGTCATTCCCCATAGCCCATCTGTACCAGGTAACCTGCAAGTCAAAGCTTCCAAGAAAACCACTCCCATGGCCTATTGCCACCATCACAGTCTGTGGATTTGCTTGCCATGTGTGCTGCTGGGACCATACCCCAAGAAGAACATTTGGACTGTGTTCTACCTCCCCAAATCTCAGGGTGGTTGACCTGCCAACTCCTTATTTGTCTTTCCTGAGGCTACCCATGTTTTCCCATCTTCTAAATTAGTGGGACTGTCCATTTTAAGTCAAAACTGCTCTATTTCTTATTGATAGTTAAATTCAATATGTACATAAAAGGGAATTGTTCTCTATTATTCTGAGCCACAGTAGACACATTAATTTTAGAGTACATAGTTTTCATTGATACATAAGGCTTATTTCTTTATTCATTTATGAATAAGAAAGGTTTGTTTCTTTATTCATTTATGTTGTGTTTGACATGCGCTAGCAGGTCTGAACAAAATGAATGACTATAAAAATAAGAAAAAATAATTTCAAGAACATCAACTGGGCTCAATAAATCCAGACAACTGCATTTGCTTTACATCTACTTTTCCTTTTTCACTTTTTTACTCATTTACCTTGTTTGGTCAAAATGAACAGAGAAGTGTTGGGATACGTACAAAAATTGCTACCTACCATAAAAGAATGAACCCTGTATTCATAGAAATCTAGAGAGACCTCAGCTTATTTTAAATCCTTTTCCTGACTTGTACTGCTATCATTCAACTTCATTTCAAAGTGGGAAATGGAAATGGAATGTATCATTAATTGTAATAAGATTGACATCAACTTGCTAAGAATGTTTTCCACAAATTACTGTCCACTAAGAAAGTGCAGAGTTGGAAAAAACTTGTGATTGAACATCAGTAAGGTGAAGATAGAAAAATCTATTAATACTTTTACACTGCCTATGGGAGTTAATCAGAAAGCAAGGCTTGACTGAAATGAAAGCCCTTTTCACAACGGGATGTGAAACCCTTACAGATGGAAATTATTTGTTTATTTTATTTTCCATAACACTTAATGAAGTATCTAGCAAAGGTTAAAATGGTAACACAACTGTCTACAGGGTGCACAGAACTCACATGTGTTTTGGTGACCTATTCCCACATTTATTATTGATACTCCATGTACTGACTCTTTATAACTCGTGTTATAAACCAGAAATGTGCACAGCTAGCTGAACACATCACTAGCTAACCTTAAATTTTTTCTTTTTCTTCCTTGGTTTCCCATTTCTATAGCCTTACCTTGGTCTAATTGTCCAAGACAAATGATTGGTTGCAGTGGTTCTGAAATACGTTGAGAGTGAAAAACAATCAAAAGTGACCAACTGTCAGAACTTTCTAATATGTGAGGGTTTTTTGCTAACTCAGGTCTGATTAATGAGGTGATAGAGCTGATCATCTGCCTGGATTAGCCTTCAGGAGTCAGAAGGTAGCAGATCATAGCTCTGCCAGGTTATAAATACATCATCCATTAGTAAGCAATCATCTAAGAGCATAAAAATCCTGTCATATCATGAGATATGACTATTAAAGGTTAACTTTGGCCACAGGTTTGGCCAGAGAATTCACATTAAATCAAAGCAGGAACTCAACCCCAAATTCCCATTGGCTCTTCAATATTAAATACACCAGAGCAAAAACTAATCCTAAGGTATCAAAATGTGCCTTTAAGACAAAGCCCATGAAAGAGAAATTGTGGAGTTTTATTGCTAGACTCCTACAGAGCTCTCCCAGATGTTAGCCAGTAATGCAGACATGGGACACTGCTGGCCCCATACCCTTCCACCCTATTACTGTCCAAACAGTTGCTTGTCTGCATTCCCCAGAGTGCAGGCACTGCCATTCCTGTTGCACTGGAACACAGCAAGGAAGAAAAAGAGCAGGACTTTGAATTCCCCTTCCATACTCATCCGAGGGTCCATAGGGAACAGAACAAGTCTAAGTCTTATCAGAAAAAGGCCAAGAAATACAGCTAGTGAGTGTGCTTTGGCCCTCCTGCCAAGATGTCTGGAGCTGTTAAAAGTAGATTACATGTAAACAAGACAGGAACAAGATACTGGGCATTAGACCGTGAAAGGATGTCACTTCTCAGCAAAGAGGTAGTTGCCAGTAGGAAGTTCAGGGATGATGCCAAAATACACTTTGCAAAGGAGAAAGAGAGTGAGAAAAAAAAGATTCTGTTACAACAAGCTATAAGTGGATATTCCTGTAAGTATTCAAAAAGATTGCTTATCTAAAAGTGTAATGCAGCTGCCAGGATCAAGCCTAAGCCTTCCAGTAGCAATGGAGGAGTGCAGTTTCTTTCCAAAAGACAATAGATTGAGAGAAAGTGGCTAGCAGGTGCTGAAATAAGTAATAAAACACATTGTTTATCTATGCTCAGAGGCAAAGGAATAGGAAAAAATACATTGTAAAAAATTTCTGAATTCCAACACCAAGAGCTCAGATGTTCACTAGTTGCAACAGTGCAGGGGTTAGAAGTGAGTTAGAGCAAGCTCTGCTGATGGTCAAGGTTGTCAGCCTTCCTGCAGAATAGCTACTGCTGAGGCAGTACAGAAATTCCAGTCCTTTCTGTGATCTTGTCCTGCATAAATGCAATATAAGGATCTGAGAAAGTTAAACCTCTTAAGTTTATACTCAGTTCTCATTACGCAGAGGAAATCAAAGGGATGTTAGGAATGAGCAATGTACAAGCAAGACCAGTGAAGCTGAGGGGAGGTAGCCCTTCAGCTCCCAAAATTCTCTTTCTATAAAGCAAGGAGAAGATGTCAGATCAAAAAGGAAACACAAACTGTTCCAAATAAACTATCTTGATAATTGAGGATTTGCTGTATTCTCACATGAGCTATCTTTATTTAGTGCTTCTTTCTCCCACAAACACTTCCTCTCTCATCTCGCATTCCCAGAGGTCCCTTGCAGACTATAACATTATTAAGTAGTCACCAGCTTCTGCAAATACTACCCAGCAGATGGGGGCTGGGGAGGACTGCTTAGCTCATCATCAAGTTCTACCCAACTCCTGGCATTTGCATTAGCTCAGCTCTGGTGTCTGTTTATCAGGCTTGATGCTTTCCCCAATTCTTAAGTCGAGCAAGAGACAATCCCTTAATCTACCCTGCTTTAATGCAATAACTTCTACACTTGTAGGAGCCAAGAGGCTGCAGCTCTGGTCTGGAGCTGGCAGGATCCTAAAGCTGTTATTTTGCAGAGACAAGCCCCATTACTCAGCTACTAAGCAGTAGCACATTTCTGGCAAAGGAGATGATGATACCTTTTAGCAGGGACCAGGGGGGAGTTACAGACTCCAAAATTACATGAGATTGAAGCAAGTACAATCTGCTATTTACAGTCCCTCTTAACATCTGCAGCCCTAAAACATTTGGCTGCGTGGGCCACATGATAATCTTCCAACTCCTTGAGGAGTGGCCCAGAGTTTCAGTATCCTTTAGGGAGGTATTAGAATGTTACACTTTAACTGAGCTGGTAATTTGACTCTAATTGCTATGACCAGTAAGGCTTGCACAAGTATGAACTAGATTTCTCTGTGTCTTGGCCCCACTACCAGACTGGAAATTCTGCTTTCCTGGCTTCATGTGTGTGTTGGGTTTTCTTGTTTGAGGGCACCAGCTCCCAGATCAGACCTCCTGGTTTCCACGTTTGTACCGTAACAAGCTAACACTGTTGCAAACCTCGGGCCCAATTAACCATCAGTTGCACTTGGCAGCCAAGTCCAAAGGGATGTGCTAAAATTTAAATTGCTTGCACAGCCTGGTTACCATTAGTGTACTGCACCTAACGTGCACACGCTTGCTCTTTCTGCTGTCTGAGCCATATCATATTCTGGGCACAAAATACAGGCATGGCACTGCTTCTAGAACTGATCCCTGGGTCCAGAGGGGACTTTCAGACCTCCTGAAAAAGGAACCCTGAGTCCTTAAAGACCTGAAGAGAGAAATACACTACAGCTAGGGAAAGGAGAGATATAGATTTTTATTTTTGTTTTATTTTTTTGCTTGCTTGCTTTCTTACTGGCTTCATGACTTTGTATTCCTGGTTATCCAGTGCCAAGTCTCAGTGGAGGGCGTGGAAACCTGTGCTGATAGCCACCTAGCAAGAGTATATCCTGAGAAAAAGTAGAAACAAGACTGAGGTCTTCAATTTGATATAAAATAAATTTGCTCCCTGCTCAAATTTCTGAAAGTGTGGGATATATACCACTACCTCTGGGCTTTTAAAATAAGAGATAACAGCTGCTGATCTCCATGCTAATTCTGTACTGCCCATCCCTGTGGGCTAGGGGGATTTGAAGCACCATGAATGGGTCAAGCTCCACCATGGACCTGTACCTCTTGCCTTGCTGAGGAATTGCAGTAGTGCTGGGGGGCCTGGCCACTTGTCCTCAGGCAGGTCAGTGTCTGCACAACCTCCCAGGGCACTCCAGAATCCCAAATTCTGCATGGCTGTGAGACTGGTTAGAGAGAGTAATTTTTCTGTACTCATGCCTTGAAAACAGGACATGCACTTCAGCCAAGTATTGCTTCTGAGCCATCCCCACCCTTAGCGCTCGATGCCCTCCCTTTGAGAGGAGTATTCCATGCACTCGGATTCTCACCGTTACACATTCTGCATTTCTGTTTCTGTAGTTTTAACAGTATCCATTAGTTAGCTGCTATCCTAGTTAGACATTGTCTACATTGAATAAAGCAGTCTCATGCCCGTGACTCACTGCTGTACATCTGGATGAAAACTGAGTCTGTTTTCTGCCACACAGCCTATTCTGGCAAGAGAAAGTTTGAAGAAACACATGACATGAGTTATCCAGGCAGTAATAAGACTCACCTGAACATATACATCTTTTAATTGCTAAATGAGACATGTTCCACAACAGCTAGCATTTTTTTTTTAAGGAGATAATTCATTCCATTCATAATAGATTTAACTGTGCTCTGATTGCTCACACCTGGCAATTTTGTTTTGAGACATGCTTTTTTCCCCCAAAGCACTTTCAAAGCATAGGATGGGCCTTGCGCCAGGTATAGTACATGTTTCAAGCCCTGAAATAAATGGAATGGGATTTGCAGAGCCAGCTTTAAACACAGACAAAGTATGCAGTTGCTGAGGCAGCTGCCTGCTTTGCCTCTGCCAGAGACCTGCCACTGCTACTGCCAAAGGAAAGGATGCTCTGAGTAGACTAAAAATTCTTGCTCATCCTTCTTGGAAGAAGCAGTGGTCATGGCCCTTTGTTCTGGCACAAGCAGGAGCACCACGCCTACTTCTCCACAGCCCTGCCACCTTCCTTGACAGCAGTCATCCACGGGGTAGTGAAATTCTGCATTTTCTTTGCCTCTGAGTCAGCTCTGTTTCCTGCATTTTTCTGGATTCAGTTGTTTCATTGACATTTGTCTGGTTTAAATTGGTATGCAGGATAATGAAATAATTTTGAAATCTTCCCATTAGCTGTTCTGAAATACAGCCCTGAACAAATCTGAGAGTATTGGGATGTTTTTAATACATCTTAAGTCTGCCATCCCTCACATGCTTTTTTTACTCTTTTTCTTGTTTTCTCAAAAGATCCTCCACTCAAGTGACCCCACCAGAATCTTGAGGTCCCATTCTGAGATAAGGATTCATTATACTGCGTGTTGTTCTTCCACAGGCCTAAGAGATTTCCTCTCCCTCGATAAACTCATGCTTTAAATGGAGAAGAAGGAAAAGGGTAGGAGAGCAAGTCAAGCAACAGAAAAGAGAGCTGATTGTCTCTATATTGGGAGCCATATTGTTTATTTGACATACCCAGGAGTCCAATGTAACAGTGCCTGGCATAGAGAAGTGCCTGCAAAATGAGTGTAGCGTACCCTAAGACAACAGAAAATCTGTCCTGTATAATGGAAGGCATGTAAAACTAGGAAGAATCAATTCAAATAGCACCACAGAGTGCGAGATAGACTGAGACAACTTGCACAGGTATACAAGGGATAAACGTCATCCTGGCTAGCCCAGGCAATTTCACTGAATCATTTCACCAGAGGTACAGTCAGTGCTGAATTAATTAGTCAATAAAATCAGAATTTAACAAAAATAATCTAAATCTGTGGTGGCAAGCAGAGGAGGAAACTTTGACTGGGTTTCTGAGGAGACAGAAAAACAATTTCTGAAGTCTATTCTCTCTTGTTTTAATTAATTCCTTCTTCTAGCCTACCAAACTGTAACATAAAAATAGCTCAGATTATACTCTAGGGCAGTTGTTTACATGCATATTTACCAATTCTCCAGTGAGCAGATTTCTGAAGCAGATCACTCACTGCTTAATTTTCTCAGCAAAAGGAACGTAGAAATCTATCCACAGTGGAAGAACCCATGCTCTTCAGGGGTAAAAGATAAGGGCTGCAATAGCCAAACCAGAAGCAAAATCTGAACAGATGTAAAATACTCATCATGTCTATTGATTTTAAGCTGCCTGGAAGCATCTCCTGGGAATGTTTCTCTAGATATTATCTCTGTAATCATAGAATTCTGAATTGTAAATTCAACTGCTCTGTAGCAGAGCATTCGTATTGTAAACACATTAAAGTGTTGAACTTATAAATGCATTGCTAACAGAGATCAAATGACAAATTTATTAACTGCATCAGGTTCTGAAAGGTAAGACTGTTTTTTCAATGATGTTTCTTCCATTTCTGACTCCAGTCATTGGCAGTACTGATATGGTGCCTAGATCTTTCTCCCACAAGTACCAATTACTGAAGGGAGTGATATATTGAAGGGCTGAGATCCATTGTTAGAAAATATCTATTGACAATAGCCTTTTTGTAAAAAATCAGTTTATGAAAAAAGACATTTAGGAACCTGGACATTTAGGGACAGTGAGCTGCATTTACAGGTACAGAACTGCATTACAGGTATCCAGATGCTCCATCTTCCAAGTGGTTCTCTATCTGCTACTCTTACTGAAAGGCTGTTTCAGAATCATGTTCTGTCATTAGAAATCTTCTAAATTCCAGTAGAAAATGTAATCATTATCAGTTTCTTCTTAAACCATCACTTTTCTTTAGAGGAAATAAATTTTGCCCTTCCCTGTTACGTTTACAATATCAGCCACATCCCCACTCCGTTTTGGTTTTTTTTTTTTGACTTATCTAGACAAACTTTACTTTGAGTTGGTTTCCTAAGTTGCCTCAGAGAAACCCTTTTCTGTGCATCTCTTCCAGACTGAATCCCTCTCTTGAAAAAGGGTGACTGAGATTCTGCATAATGTTCCCAGAGACATCACTGCCCTTTGTCCAGTATGCCAACATTCCTTCTCTTGCTGAAACACTTCACACCATAGTTTCCTGGAGCTGCTTAGAAAACAGATCTTTAGCCTAAAAGCCTTTTTAGCACTGCATTCAGTGACTAAATGAAAGTTACTGAACCACCAGATATAATTTAGGATACCTCTTTATGGCTAAAGGAATATGTTTCAGTCTTAATTGTTAGCCTTATTCGACTTACTATGTAAAACGTGTGTAATTTTAAAGGAATGCCTTGTAATTATTAGATTCTCTGGAGGCACCAGGCAAGGATTGCTGGAACTCTGAAAGCACAGACCAGTCTTTGCACAAAAGAGCTGCTATTCTCAGAAAAGATAGTCCTACTCTATATTCAGTATGATTTTATTCACACATTCACATCCCCCTGCTTAAAATCATCACAGCAGATTTTGGAAAAGGTATGAAATATAAATACAAGCACAGTTGATGTATGCAGTAAATACATCCATATATTTAGAGAAGACCTCTTACATAGTGCATTCCTAGATGACAAAATGACTCAGTGATTATCTAAAGCTCCCAAACTTAGAGGCTCCAAGGAAGACTGTTGAAAGGGAAAATTACACTGGCAATAGAGGATTTAGAAGGTAGATTTTAATATATTACTAATTTATGCAGCTGATACCTTAAGCATCTTAATATTCCAAACTAGGATACCAAAATATCTTTCCAAATTTGACTCCTTAAGATTGATAAAAATTAATGTGTAGACAGAGAAATCTTCTCAACCTGATGCTTACTGACAGCTACCCCATAATGTTCTCCACATTGAAACAAAGCTTTAAGTGTACTCAGACAGGGCAGCTGGAGTGTTGTAAAGATTGCCTGAAGTAAAACCATAAAAAAAGGATGAAAAAAATACAGATCTGCTGCTGGGACACTGGAACAAAGCATTTATGGTAGAGGAAAAGTAGGGGGGGAATGATTCGTGATGGTCTAATTACATTAAAAACAACTCTTATTCAGCTAGATGAAGAAAAGCACTCAATGGAAATGGAGGAAAGAGCAGCCCTTAGGTCAATCTGATATTTATTTTCCTGCATGTGGAAAATCATTCCTCATGAAAACTGTTTCCTGCCATTATGCAAAAACTCATCATAAAAATAAATGCCTCAGAGAAGCTGTTGTGTATTATCATTGGCAGCACTGGAGAGCCACTGCTAATACTGACCCTTCAGGACACACACAAAACACACTAGCAGGTAGAGTCCCAATGGGAAATGTCCACAAACAACAGGTATGTTTTGGCACCTACACAAGGCATTTATGGATATTGCTTCCCACTGGAAATAATAATAAAATGTGTTTAAGCAGTATACAAACTGTCAGCTGTCATTGAATTACATTGCAAAAATGATCTCTAACCCTTAAAAGAGTGACTGTTTTTATTTTAAAGCAATAGTTTATAAATTGTAGGACAGTAAAGCTAGCTGATGTTTTTCACAATATGCAGATGATCAGCTTCTCTAGCAGGAGACTCAAAATGAAATATTATTAACAATTTATGACTATTTCCATCCAGATACTGAATGACTAATTCCTATCATATTTTTCTGCAGTTGCAGGAGGGAGTGTTTCTGCACCTGTTTCTCTTTTTCTCCTGCAAATCTAATAATCAGTAAAATTGTACTCAGCCAGCTATTAAATTTCAGATCTGTTAGTATATTTCAAGCATTTAAAGACTGACAAAATTTGAAGTCATATAGCCAAAATATAATGCCACAGTGATACCAAGAAAAGTGATCACCAAGCATGCAAAGCTTCAAAATCTTGGATTTTGTTGCAATAACCCACTAGCTTAAAGCCAATATTGGAGTACCCCATTAATGCAATAAAGCAAAAGTTTGGAAAAATGTGATCTGTTTCCACAGGTACTTTTGAGAGCTTAAATCTGTTTTTAAATATCAGAAATTTATGGAAAACTGATTAGCTTATGTTATCATACAGAGAGCAAGGCATCTTAGCATTTTGAGAACAGAGTTCATTAATTCATTAGTCATATATCCCTATATTTTGTTCCTACACCTCTATTGAACTGACTGCTTTGTGTCTGAATGAAATGTAATTTGTATTTTGGCGACACAACTATTTGAAGGGATCAACAAACAAAATCAAACACTGCAAATAACTCCAATTCTACCACAACTGCTCTGTCATCCCGCCTAATAGAGTGATAATTATTCATTTGTGTATTTATAGCATAAGAATGGCATTTTAAAGGCTTTGTGTACTATTTTCCTCATATATTTCCTGAAAAGAGTGGATTTGAAGTATGTACATACATATACATACACATATGTGTATGCATATTCATACATGTTTACTTCATAAAAGGCCACCCACATGGTTTGATAAATATAGGTGGATAAATAGGTAGGTAAGGGAGATGTGGTGACCCAGCAGCGTTACTGATCACTGAGACTACCCAAAATTTTCCACTGACAGATTTCTTAACACTTTGCAAAATTTTGACTGTATCAATTGGAATGTTGTATGCCACATTTTTGTGTTAAAATACCTCAGCTATTTCAGAAAATATAACTAAGAAAAAAAAAGCGTGTTTACTCATAGCAATTACTTTTTTTCATTAGGAACACCTCAACCAACCTGCTTTGCATCTGAGACCTAAAATATTCCGAGGAGCTTTCCAGAGTGTCACGAACTTGTGTTATAGTTAGCATAGGCTTGGAAAGTTTGTGAAAAGGGCTTTAAACTGATGTTGTGAAGGGACAGGAATCTCAATCCATCCTAGTTGCACCAGTTTGATGTCAGTGCCTTTAACAGAGCCTGAAGAGGGATCACATGTCAGTAGGAGGTCACCTGAAAAGCAGCACAAACTCTGGCCAGTAGTTTGGCTTTAACAGAAGGCCAGCTTAAATGCCTCTGTGAGGAATAAAGATACTGTTTGACATCTTTGCCATCAACATGGACAGTGGGATTCAGTGCACCCTCAGCAATTTGCTGACAACGCCGAGCTGTGTGGTGGAGTTGGCACGTTTGAGGGAAGGGATGTCATCCAGAGGGACCTGGACAGGCTTCAGAGGTGGGAGGTGGGCCCATGCAAACCTTGTGAAGTATAACAAGGCCAAGAGCAAGGTCCTGCGTATGGGTGAGAGTAATCCCAAACACAAGTACAGGCTGGGCAGAGAATGGATTGAGAACAGCCCTGAGGAGAAGGACCTGGGGGACTTCCAGTACCTAGAGTGGGCTTACAGGAGAGGAACATTTGAGAGGGGCATGTAGTGATAGGACAAGGAAGAATGGCTTTAAAGTGGAAAAGAATAAATTTAGATTAAATATTAAGAATAAATTCTTTGCTGTGAGGATGGTGAGGCTCAGGTTGTCCAAAGAAGTTATGGATGGCATATCCCTGGAATTGCTCAGGCCAGACTGGATGGGCCTTTGAGCAACCTTGTCTAGTGGAAGGTGTCCCAGACCATGGCAAGGGAGTTTAAACTAGAGGATCTTTAAGGTCTCTTCCAACCAAAATCGTTCTATATTTCTATGATTTTTATAAACTTGTGAAGTTGTGCACTTCAAAAGTATTAGTTTCTAAACTAGATCTCACACAGGTTCAATCTCAGTCAAGTGTTCTTGATCCTAGAGTTTCAAGTCTAAGACTTCCTCCCTAACTCTTTATGGCAGGTGAAGTTTTTGTAGTGTCTGGCTTCCTAAGAAGGCACATGGATGTGGTCTCTCACCAGGTGCAGCAGGTGATGGACCAAGAGGAGCCAGTGGCCATACAAGAAACATCTAATTTGGGGATTAAACCAATGGACAAAGCTGTAGATGAAGAGAAGCCATAGCAGGAGCTTGTTAGAAGAGTGAGGCAAAAAACCGACAAGAAATAGGATGAGGAAAAAAGTGGGAGTTGTGACTAGTCAGAAAGTTACTGAGAGGTAGGGAAGCAAGCAGGCCTTTTTCAGGGAAACACCCTCTCCTGCAATGTGTTAAACTGAGCAACATCTCTGTATTCCTATACTGTCACAAAAGAGGTATTAACTTCACTGATTACAGGTGTCCTCATCTTCCTCCCTTTTCTGCTTCACGGACATTCCCAGCCTCCTTATAGTCTCACACACTCTGTTAGCATCTGTGTCTGCACTGCAGAGCTCTTGGTCCAGACCCAGCAGATTACCCCAGCTGGTGGGATGCCTGGTTCCATAGGACCCTGCTTTCCAACTAGGGAGTTATACTTAAAATGTTCATTAACGTATATTGTTGCAGTCCCTGCAGCAGTTTTACACTATTTAATGCTGTGGTCATGGATAGTTCTGGTAACTCCAGGAATAGAACTACCACCCCCTCACAGAAAATGGATTGTTTGACATTTTTATTAGCTCCAGCCTTTGTTCCATGGAGATGACAGCCAGTTACCTACACTGGCGTGACTGGTAGGAAAGTAGGTAGAAGGAAAGCACAGCTGACAGCATCTTGCAAGTCTGTGATGCTAAATCAGCATCAGTGCCACGTGCCTTCTCAATGAGGACGGGATGTAGAGGTAGAGTCGTGACAGTATGTTCCAAGGTGTCCCTGTGGTTCTCCCAGCTTGCTCTGTCAATGTTTCATCTCAGGTTATTAGTATTTATAAAAGCATGCCCTTAAAATAGCTTTATGGTGTTAATAGAAGCAAAAATAGCAGTTCTTGTGCTTAAGTTCCTTGTAGCAGTGTAAAATAAGGCTAAATTGGGCAAGCACAGAAATCATAATAGCACAACCCAGCTTAAAGGTGACTTTCAAATCCCCTTCATGTCTTAAAAATCACTGACTTTAAGCTAAAATGTAGACTGGGATACATTCCTTGCTGCTTTACAGAAAATCCTTCTCCCTTTAACAGGTGTGATATTAGGGGAGACTTTTTCTTGAAGACTGCTTAAATCTACTCACTAAGTCTTCTACTCACGAGTGGAGCAACCACAAAATCCTCCAACTTCTGAAAAACACATTATTACAGAAAAACCTTTCAGATTTGCATTTGACATTTGCAAAAGAGACGTGGATTCTCCTGTTGTGGTTTGACCCTGACTGGACACCAGGTGCCCAGCAAAGCTGCCCTGTCACTTCCCTTCTCGACTGGACAGGGAGGGGAGAGAAAATATTATGAAAGGCTTATGTGCTGAGAGATCACGCACCAGTTGCTATCACAAGCCAAACAGATCCCACATGGGGAAATTAGTTTATCACCAATAAAATAAGAGAAAAATGATGAGAAAAAAAAATCTAAATCTTAAAACACATTCCCACCACCCCCCCCTCCTTCACTCTCATCTATCTCCTCCCCTCAAGTGTCACAGGAGGACACGAATGAGGGCTGTGGTCAGTTCATCCTTTGTCTCTGCCACTCCTTCCTCCTCAGTGTGACGACTCTTCACGCTCCCTACTCCAGTGTGGAGCCCTTCCCATGGGAGACAGTAGGGGCACAGTTCTCTCACCATGGGCTGCCCATGCTCCAGCTCCTGGAGCACCTCTTGACACTCCTTCTGCACTGAACTTAGTGTCTGAGGAATGGCTTCTCTCACAGATTCTCACACTCGTCTTCAAGCTGCAGCTTCAGAAAGAACTGAAAAAAATTTTATTCACCACCACTACAGAATATGGAGAGGGTAGTATACAGGGCCTTGCATTTACTTTTCTTATCAAATTGTTTCTTAAATAGGCATAGCAGTCTGTATATGTCCATTCCAGGCACAGTGGATCAATGACCTTCTGGCACCAAAACTGATGAATTGTTAGCTGTTCTTCTCTAGACAGTGTTGATCACGTTTCACTGAGATACCCACACCTTTTTTTTTTTTCCAAATTTGCTATAGATCTGTAAGTATCCTCTGTGATTATTGCCAGATGAGCCACAGACAGTATTCGAAGTAACATACTGCATGTTCTAGGACAAGACAAGGAAACACAGACTATTACAACAGTGTGTCCAAATTCCAACCTCACTTGACACTGGAGTCAATCTCAATCACATCAGTTAAGCATAAGGGGAGATCTGGAGAAAGAAGAGGAAAATTAGTTGCTTTATCATGCCTTGGCATAATAAAAAGTAGTTTTAATATTTGATAATCTGAAAAACTTCATAATCAGGTTTTTGGGACTGGCATTTTTCCTTTAGTAAACTACTAATTGTCTGGAGTGACTATACAATTTTTTTTGAATAGGCTGGTTCCTTATTTGCAATACTTACAAATTTCTTATAAATGTTGTTTCAGAAGGGAAGCAACACAGTAACAAAACTGGAGATTTTTCCATTTTGTCTCCTTTAAAATTTGCAGTTGTTTTAGACAAAAATGTTTGTCTGTTTTGCTGAATTCTTTTTTGCCAGTGCTAAAACAATATCCCATGTAAACTGTAGAGGCTGACAAATTAATTTTTGTGGTTTAATATCAGGCAAATAAATCTTACCATTACTAATTATTTTTCAACCTTGCATGTGAGAATAGGATTAGACTGACTACAACTGACACTGATTATATGAGACAGGATGTTATTAAATCCCTTTGGGGAGCTTTTGAAAGATCCACTACATTTAGAGCAGAGAGCTTTTCTCTGCATTAGCTCATTTATGGAGCAATTACATGGGACTTACTACAAAAACAGTGTCAGGAAAAACACTGAACAAACAGCTAAAGTGGAATTTACATCGCTCCCATCTCTGTCAAAACATCTCACAACGTCACAGCCTTAAAATATTTTGTCAAGATTACCTATGGCAAAGCCATTTGCTATAGATCAGTAAAAGGTTAGATTATATATCAGTATAGATGCTATATATCAGTAATAGATTAGATTAAGACTATATGGATGAGAACTTGCTCTGGATCTGAAGGCAGCAGAGATTTCTCCTTGCTCAAATGGCTTCTTTGCACCAAGAGCCCAAATTTAATTAATTTTGCAGGCTTGAAAATCCTAATGTTTTCATTTAAGCCATCTCAGGATTTTCAAGTTTTGTTATTTCATCAGAACACTCTTATAGAGGGTTTCTCAATGAAGTGCAGAGAAATATGCAAAATGTACTGGCTTGAAAAACCTCTGCTCATTCTGGAAAAACCTGTGGCTAGATTCCCTGTTTTGTTTGGTTGGGTTTTTTTTCAATATTAAGGTTTCTCAGATGATTTTTAGGAGCAGTTTACAATTTTGTATGTAAAAGTATGCAAATACTAAATGGAGAGCCAGGTAAAGACCATTTCCAAAACTGTGTTCCTACAACAGACTGTTTCCTAATATCCATAGCTGAGAATGAAAAGGCATAGTGAAGTGCCACAGAACTGTGTGTATTAAATATGTACTCACCTATTGATTATGACATTTGCACTTTGAGAACATCAAAAAAGCTGTGCAAGATACATAATCCAAAGTAACACTGACAGTTCACTGGAGAACAAACAGTACTGAGGTGTCAGACAGCATAGATTTATTCTCACCCCCAGTTTGATTTCAAAGTTGATATTGCTGTAAATTCATGTGATGGCAGCACTTAATACTTGGGCCCTCACATTTTTTATGTCTTCCCTCGGTGTCTTCACACGCTTAATCCAAGTCCAGTATGGAAGAAGTTAAAAGATGCTTAAATGTTCTTTCCTTAGGTACAACTCAGTATGACTAAAGTAACAGACTGAAATTCACTTGTGGCTTTTCCTCAGTGTCTCAAAGACCATCATCTTGCTGCCAGTAGTCCTTGACATGAAGCCAAACCCAGGGCAGACTTAGAGCTGTGGCAAGAGCCTCAGCAGGGTTATCCTTTCCCACAGACACTGAGATTCTCTGCTGCTCTCTGTAGCACTCCTGAAATACGTCATGTATGTAAAGATATGTTCAGGGTCCAGAAGGTCCCTGCTTTGCGGTACCCACTGGTAATTGATGGGTAGGATCTTCTGCATGTGTAGTGATCACTGACCAGAGGGAAAGTTTATGCAAAAATTCTGGTTCATGAATATGGATATGCTCGGGTGAGGAACAACTGATTTTTTTATTGAGTTTGTCCTTCCAGGCATGTTATGTTGCACTTCTGATATTGCAAAGGAATAAAGAAATACTGTATGAGGTATTCTGCATGGCCAAATATTGTAGTCCTTACTCAGAGCTTACTCAGGAAAAAACACCTTTGACTTCAGTGAGGATTTGCTTGACTAAGGACTGCACAGACTGTTTTGAATCTTACCAGCATTGCTTGATCCTAATGTTGGGCAACAGTTCTCATTGCTAATTTGCCTGCCTCATCCTTCTACTGGGCTCAGGATCTGCTTTTGCTGTGTGTTATTCATAGCTTCTATTGCTAGTTTAGATTGCTTCTCTTTGTGCTTTTCTTTACCAGCAAACATTTTGCAGCTACTGTTCTGCTGCTGGTAGATGAGCACAGAACCTGATATGTGGGACTTGAACCTCAGCCCAGATTCAATTAACACTGTTAAACATGTTCTCACTATGGTGCTCAGAAGGCATTTTGATGACCCTCTTTCAATGAAGCATAAATTTGTTTAAGCTGATGTTTTTACAATGCAAAAATATAAGGGCTTGATTCACAAACCTTAAGACCAAATGCTTCTCCAGTAAAATAAATGGAGTAGCACCCATTTAGAGCTGTCACAAGGTCAATTGTAAATGCTTTTTCTGACCTACAACAGTCACACAAGAAAATTTCTAAATGTGTGTGCTGTAGCATCACTCTGTTTTGTAGTTTTAATACTGCTTTAAAGTAAGATATCCTGAATAATAATTAGTACCAAATTATGCCATAGCCTTCTAATATGCAGCAAATCTAGCTAGGTTATCACTCGTATGTCTTATGAGCCACACCTAGCCATGGTTTATCCTCTATTCATGCTACAGGGTACGAAATTCCTGGGTGCCAACATGCCTATGGCAACCTAGAATTCTCCAGGGCAGGCTCGCAAAATCTTCACCTACTCTCTGGGACAGGTAACTAATAAGTGATGTTTTGTGCAGTTATGCTTTCTTTCTAACTTTCTGATGTCCTTAAAAATGTTTCATTTCTTTGTGTCAGTCTGTGGTCTCTCATTGTTCAGTGCCACTGTGTTTTCTGGACTAGGGGAGTAACAGCAGATCTGTTTGTTATACTACTCTAGATGCTTGCCTCAGCCAAGCCTGTAATAATTGTTAGTAACATGCATAAAAACTGAAAGTTGTTTTAGAAGCTGCAAAATCCACAGCTGCCTACTACCAATTAATCCCTTTTCTGATGAAGTAGTTTGACAATACAGGCACATTGCATTTCACTGTTGATACCACAGTTATCTGGGCAGTTCACCCACCTTCCTTAATTGCTGGTATGTATATATATTCTTTCCTTTATCAGGTTTACATTAATTTTGGGTCTCCTGAACTAAGGATTTTCTCAATGCTATAGGTACAGAACACTGAAAGGATGGGGGAGTTATGACTGATCCTGGTTTATATTTCTATGCAGCATGTAGTATAAGTTTAAGTAATGACTCAGTTTTCCATATTTTTCTTAAATTCTCTTCTACTTTTCTCCTGAATGCACTGTTTTTTCTTTTTTGCTTGACTTTATTCCAAGTGGCAGGTATGTAGAAGAAATGTCATTCACTAATCCTATCCTTGCAGTGACATATGAAATATTGTAATATATTTCAAACTAAGAAAGTAATTAGGTTAAAAAATAAAGACAGGCTAAGCTTCAGATTGGTTCTTGCAGTATATTGATTTTCTCTGAATAATGTGTGAGAATTTTCATCTTAAGTGTGCTGCTAGTGTAAGGAAGACATAAGTGAGATTCTTTTTGGTAATTTTTCCCATGGTCTACACTCTGTGGAGTAAAAAAACTCAGCAATCTTGGAAAAGTGGTTTGAATTTCTGCTTTTCAATCCCCTGGGATTCTGTAGATACACTCTACTCTTACCTGGAGCTTGATGCAAAAATAGCTTTGCTCTACTGCTTGTTCTTGCTAAAATCAAGAGATGATCAGTGAAGTGAAACATAATCCAGGCATATAAAACTCTTTTACAAAATGTTTGACCCTAATTCCAACTTGGTTAAATATTTGGAAATCCTTTAAAATCAGAACAAATTCATACATCCACAGTGTAATCACTGAGTTTGGTCTTGCATTCTGTTTTTAAATGGATGTCCACATGCAAGTTCTGAGTCTTGGGATGATACTTAGTCATCTTTTTGTAGAGCTCACTAAAAAAATATCTTTTTTTCCTACCACCCCTGTCTACTTGTAGTTGTTATTTGCAAAATAAAAAAAAAAGATTGCTCTTGTAGAGGACAATACCACAGTTTATCGCCATGTATACTACAACTTAAAATGCACAAATCCAGGATTTTAGCTCAGGCTATTTAGCCATTTCATAAAAAAAAAAATAAAAATAAACAGCCATTGAAAGATAATTTTCATTTTCCTGCCTGCTTTTTGGAAAGCTCACAAGGATCTAAATTTTTAGAGAAATTTTTGTATTTCCTGAAAGCCAGCTTGTTTCTTTCCTGTTGATTAACTCTGATCTTGACCACACTGTTTCAACCTATCTAGGCTGTAAAAATATATCTGGAAACTTGCTTTCCAGTTATATTGAAAAATACCACCTCGCTGAAGGAACTAATAAAAAACCCCAAACATTTGTTTGGTAAAATGAAAGATAGTGAGTATGGCAAAATGAGGATAGGTTCTATTTTATCCAGCCTGATGCACCTTAACCTTTAAAATCTAATGTGAAAGCAGTAATAGTATCAGCAAGAGAGTTAAAGTAAAAACATAAGTTTTGATTCACCCAGAATGCGGAAGTGGTTTAGTTATAAGATGCCAAAAAAACCCCAAAATATATGGCCTGTGTTTATGTAATCCACATCTCAATGCACAAGAGGAATTTTTGGGAAAGTCTGGAGTAATGAATCTGCTTCCTCACTCTGTACAGTTCTCTGGGGTGCTACGTCCACAGGGGAGGTGGAATCAGAGCGCTCCTGGGTCTCGTCTGAAGGAGCACATTGTGCACTGCTTTTCACATGAGTAGCGTGAGCAGCTTTTCAGATGAACACCTGCTGCCTGATTTGGTTCCTCCACATTTGCAGAGAGCTCCTTCATTTGCTGGCTCACTCCAAAAATTACCCAAGAGCCAGTGTCAAGGTGCGGGACTAGCAACAAGCATCTGGAGGAATGCAGTCCTGTTCCCTCTCTTTTCCCATACAGCCACAAAAGAGGTGACAAAACAGAATCTTACACTGAAAAGCCAGTGCAGCCAGGGGAGCAGGATAAAATACTGAACTAATAAATTATGACATTCAGCTGGGAGGAAGGCTGTGTGAGATGATGGCACAACATGCTGAGCAGTGGGGAACTTGCTAGAGGTGAACTCATTTATACTCTTGCAGAGTAGAAGACTTCTCAGTTAACAAGTCCCAAAATAGTGTGCTGCAGTGTATAAAACAAGGTAGGGCTTGAAATAATTAGCCACAGATGACAGATGGCAACTCCTTTCTCTTTTTTTCCTTCCTTTCTTTTGCTGTAATATCAAGTTGATCAAAGAGCTGAGGATCGTTTGTTATTGTAGGAAAACTAAAAATATCTTGAAATATTCAGGCAAAATAAGTTCATTCAGGTATGAGCCAGTAGCTCTCATTGTTCCTGTTCAACAGCTTATACATGAGTCTATGTGTAGTAATAGCTTACCTCAGAATCTGAATTACATGTGCACAGCTGAGAATTTGGGTGTGTCCAGGCTTAGGAATATTATTTAATCAAATTATTAAATCAAATTATTAATTCATTTAATTTAATTGTTTGCTTGTGTTAACAAACCAGCGATCTACTCTGCTGCCAGAAAGCCTTCCCAAAAGTGTCCGGAGCTCTCCTCTCTGGCATGTCACTTAAGCAATGTCATACAGCTGTGTGTGAGGGGAAACAAATGCTAAAGAACAGAGACTGCAGTGGAACTGATTGCACTGATGACCACTGAAGGTGTCTGAACGGTCAAGAAAGAGCAGCATTACCTCCTGTGCTCTTTAGGGGTAATATGGGCACTTTTTTAAAGGCAAGCACCTATGGATTCAAGTTAGAGATACAACAGGAGCTTCTGTTTTGTATGACTTCTGTCACAAAAGAGGATCAGGATGCAACTGTAATGGATATAGTTAAAAGGAAAATTCAGTAATTTCCTCAAATAATGTAATATATAGTGCTTGTAATGGAAGAAAAACAATAGCATCTGGAGTTCCTCCCCTACCAGCAGTCCCATAGTAATTCTGTCTGACTGGTTCTAGAGCCAAAAGAGCATATTTAATTTTTTCAGCAGTTTAGCATAACCTTTCTGATGGAAAGTGTTAAGCCAACCCACCTAAATGAGTTCCTTGAGCCACACAAAGATGAATTTCAAATCAGAGGAAAGAGAAAAGGATTGGGAAAGGAAGAAAATAGAAAGGAATGAAATAGTTAAGGTGAGAATCTTAACCTAACCTCTGTCCGTTAACCTATGTCTGGATGTTTTATACCAAATAAAACAGGAACAAAATTCTATCCCTACTGCTAAAGCACATTTCTCTAGTATTCCCCTACCACACTTCCAACCTCAGTCCTTTAATAGAAAGAATAAGATCAATTTCAGATTGCTTCTGGGAAGTGGGCTTCACCCATTCTCATTACATTCCTATTACAAATAAACTGCACAATTCAGGAGGAACCACACTTCTGTTCCAGCACAGCTTGATCCAGATGAATCAGGGAAATAAACAGACAAAAACAAAAGTGAGAAAGGTTTAATAACACAATTAAAATATAACTTTATAAGCTTGTGAGCTGATGTGGCAGGCTGCTTTCAGTAATTTCCAGAGGGAGTGCTTATCCGTGACTACAAACCAAAGCAATCTAGGAGCTGGCCACTCAAAGCTGTAAGGAGAGCTACTGCGACTCAAGGCAGCCTGCTTAATCACCTGGAGAGCTCTCTTTAGCTTTCTAATCACATATTGAAGTCTACTTCTAATTTTGCTTCCTCAATTTTTCAATACCTTACTATTTTTTTCCCCTTTCTTATCACCTCTCAGTAGTCTGGATTCCCTAGCGAGATGCAGTGCAGACGGGTAGGATTCTGACAGACATTAAAAAGCAGACAACAACTGTCCAACAACTTCAAATAAGTTTCTGTCTGAGGCACTTCCCCCCCATGGCCTGTGTTACATCAAGACGTATTTGTTGCAGTCTTTGCTGCTGGTTTTGCTATCCTTTCGAACCCTGCAACTTTACACTGTAACTCACCATTTCTGCTAGTCAAATATTTTATGAAAACTTATCAGCTTCTGGGAAGCCAGGAAATAGTGGCTTTTACAGAGGTGAATCTTCTTCCAGAGTCATGTGAAGAGCAGAGTCTGGGCAGCAAGCAGTGAAGATCCCTTAATCCCTAGGAAGGGTCAGGGTCATTATGACTCTGCTCTCTTGGACGAATGCTGTCTGAAGTTTGTCATGCCAGAAGTTACCTCCCTTCTCTCCCAGTTTCACCAGCTGATTCATTTCAGATATGTTCCAAGCACTAGGCAGCATTTAGACAATGCAGACAAAATGAAGTAGGGCATGAACACAAACAGAGTCCTTCATTATGGAAAAAAAATTAAACGTGCTTCCTACCTCTAGAGAATGAGCCAGAAAGCATGTATTCTTCCTGGAATCATAGGCTGGTTTTCTTCTTTTGGAACCATATTTTTCAGCTCTCCATCCCTTCATTTTCTAGCAATAAAGAGAAACAAATTGAACAGGAACAGTGCTTATTAAAACTTCTGTAGGATCACTTACTGAGCCTAAAGGTTTGCATTTAACCCACCAAGAGTCTACCTGCCAGAACTGAAAACAATTAGTTGCCACTTTAAGGAGAGCCTAAAAGAGGCACTAGGAGGCAGCTTGGAAGAAGGCAGAGATTGCAGTAACAACTTCTGCTGCTTCCAATGTTTCCCTCTGCTTTAGTCACCTTTGAATTTGGGCACAAGTCTCCTGCTGTTTCACTGTGCACTGCATTCATTTCTCACATACTCATGTATTTCACCTCAGAAGGGTCTCATAAGCAAAAATAGTCATCTCATTAATAGGAGACAGAAACACATTTGGAAGATTCCAGTTCCAAATCAAGTTAGCAGAAGTATTAAATCAATCCTCAGAGAGCTGGCTCAGCCCTTCAGTCTCTGCTCAGCCCTGCACCGAGCACGGGCTGGGGTTCCCAGTGAGAGTGCACATCCTGGTTTGTAAGTCCACGTCCTTCCTTCTCCATGAGCTGCTCTGTAGCCTTGCTTAGTGCTCTGCACAATAACACACTCCCTGGTCACAGGTCTGGATTCTCACAGTTCATTTTCATTTGCCCTTTTGTATTTTTCAGTACACTGGAGGAATCAAAATTGTCTGCTGAAGAAACTTCATTTAAAGTAATCAAAACACCTCTAGTGTCTATTTTTGAAAGCTGTAATTTTATTCATGGTATTTATATTCAATCCATTCAGAGCCTTAGGTTATGGATAGCACCTTTAAATAAAGGAAAACCTGTATGTCTTTATTATGAGCTTATTTTAAAAACCGTGTCACATTTCACTGAAAATAATGGCATTCATTTAAGACAACTCAGTGCTGACAGATGGTCCTTTAAGGGTTTTTTGCATGTCAACATGTAACTGAATTTTCGTATCTTAATCACCTCATATTATTGTTAATACTGAATGCTCTTGTTGGATAGATGTGTCTGTGGGCTTCTGATATTCGTTATAGAAGTCACCCTTCTGCAATGAAAGACTGCCAGCTCATTATAACCAAAACATAATTCAGTTTTATTTTTAAGAGAAAAAAACCTCTTTTCTACCTCTTATGAACAAGGCTAGTACAGTTCAGACACATTTACCATATGATATATCTTGTCAGGTCTGAATTTTTAATTGTGTGAATTATGAAAGACTGAGGTACTCACATCCAAAGTAAAGAAAAGCTACCTTCCAAAATCCAGTGATATATCTGTTTTAAAGTAGCTATATCAAATCTACAGGTGCCTCGAACAGACTTTCATGCTAAGGATCTATAATAATAAATAAATAAAATAAATAAATAAATAAATAAATAAATAAATAAATAAAATAATAAGCACTTGGCATTCCAACTGCTAAACATCTCTTTCTTTTCCCCACCTCCCTTCCAAATGACTCTCTAATTTTTCTGATAAAGGATCCCTCTTCTCTGGTTTAAATTCTGCCAGAATGCCTGGAACCTAAGAAAAGGACTCTGTTACTTGTGTTACAGGTCCATCAGTCATTTGGAAACTATCTGAGCTCCAGATTTGGATCACCCACACATTTGTTCTGAAACATATATATAGGCCTTCCTTCTCATAATCCAAACTCAGCTTCAAGTTGTTTATTTTGAAAAGAAGTACTTCAAAGAAAATTCAAATGGTTTAATACTTGCAATAAACTCCTCCAAAAGCTATCTGTCTAAATATGTTTATATATATATATATCTACAGGAAAGAGAGATCTGCATACAATTTGACAGGCAAACTATTCATACTCCAAAGTTTCAAATATTTAACAAACTTCTTCAAAAGTAATGGAGAAATTTGGTGGATGTGCTGTAATGGAAAAAAAAATCCTGACAGACCTTGGTAAGAATTTGAAATAAAAAAT
Source organism: Corvus hawaiiensis (assembly GCF_020740725.1). Classification (NCBI taxonomy): domain Eukaryota; kingdom Metazoa; phylum Chordata; class Aves; order Passeriformes; family Corvidae; genus Corvus; species Corvus hawaiiensis. Next base: position 11,848,537 of record NC_063218.1, read on the forward strand.
AGGTAAGCTGAACAAACTCTGTGTGAGCCTGAATTTATAGGAAAATGCCTATTGTAGAACACAGATACAAATTTGCCGAAGCAAATTTCTTTAAGTACAAATGAAGCTGCTGAATAAAGAGTGCAAGGGAATTGGGATTTGTGGACTTGACTCTGGGTCTGAGCTGCAGCATGTAATCTTTCTCCCCAATAAAATTTTAATTTCAAGTCTGTAGTTGGATTCTCAGGCTCTGGATCTTGACTTTGTATTTTTATCCCATCCCCCTCCTAATCAGATAAAGCAAGAGCAAGGTTAGACACAAAAACTGCAGACAAGGAAATTTTGGCATTAACCTTTTGATACAGTGACCCTGAGCACGTAACACATAATCAAAACTTGATTAACATAGAAATCCAATTAAATTGGATTCATTAAAAATCTTTCATTAATCTAGAAAGCACTTGTGTTGGACCTCATTTCTCAACAACTACAGCTTGGAAAAAATGTTGTTGAGGGGTCAGATTCAATGTCACAACTGTCATCTCAAAGCTATGCTTTCTAAGATGGGGTTTGGGTGTCTTTCTTGCAACATGTCCACCTTGGGCAGCCTCCAGACCCATTCCAGAGTGGAATAAAATGTCTCATGTAATCCAGACCACCAGAAGTGGATCATCAAGAGCTGCTGGAGCCAAAATTCCTTGGTAGTCTCAAGATCAAGTTGGCAATGCAGTCCAGCTCCATTGAGTAGTAACACAGAAGCACTGAGGACTTGCTGGCATCTCTGCCAGCTGTGAACAACCCCAGAGATTTCTGTCCCCAACTTCTGCTCCCTGGGGTGTGAGCTACAGGTCAGGAAGGTGTCTCCCAGAGTCTTGCCTCTTGCCTGGCTGATGATCTTCATCTCTGTGATCCAAAAATCAGAAACAAAACCAGGGGTGTGGATGGCTGCATTCCTTGAGCTAAAGAGCCCATCTGTTGCAGAGATCCACAGCAGACTTACAGTGTTGGGAAAGTGCTTCCAGGAAAGCAAGGGCACAAAGCTGCCCCAGCCCCTATGGCTGCCTGCCATGTCTGTCATCAGTGGTTAAAGCTGGGTTGCCATGACTGGGTGCACATGTTCTCCCTTGGCCTTTCCCGGAGACCCTCTCCTGATCTTTATACTCTTTCACAGAAAGCACCCCTACAGGGTTGACTGTTATTGACCTTTCCCTAGATAAAACCCCACAGGGCAAAAGAAGAAAACTTTTTTTTTTTTTAAATTCTGTTCAGAATATATTTTTAAACTTTTCCTCAGCACTCCCAAATTCCTGATCCTATGAAGTTTTATTTTAGAATGTGACACATCGCAGACATGAAGCAGATCTGATAAACATTTTAAAAGCATTTAGTGGTTCATTTTTGTGGACCCCCACGCCATCTAAGCAAACAAGAAAGGCAATACTATTACCTCATCTCATACACACAGAACTGAGTCAGGAAGAGGGGGAGTTATCTGATGAGATGTGATTGTCTACATCTGAGATACTTGTCTAGATTCCCTTTGTAATTAACGGAAATGGGTACTTCCAGATTTGCGTCAACTCATCTAAAAGTCGGCTTCCAAAATAGGTCAGATTAATTTCATCCTGATAGTGCCTGCTCTTGACTAAGAACAGGAGCCAGAGCTGACCAGCAGTAGGCAAGCTCAGTCTTGCCTTAACTCTCTTGAGTGATACAGCCAGGTTCAAAACAGAGAACCAAACCCCAGTCCAGATTAGTTCCTTCTTACACGTTCTTTCTTTTGAGACAGGCTTTTTCCCCCAAAATGCTATTAGTTGTACTTAGGATTTCACAGCTACATTAAAATGTTCACTATATAAGAACCTTTGATATGGGTATTTTTCAGTATATTTGGCATGGGCATCTATCTTGCCTTTGTTTTGCATTCCTTTCACTGCTAATTTTCCTCCTAATACCATTAATCATTTTTTTTTTCCACTCACTTCAGAAGCAGTGTGAAGGAATGTAATCAGTCCTTTCAGGGAGAATTTCCCTGGTTCAAAAAAAATGGTTTTGCTCTGGCTTTAGACAACATTGCAGAATCATCTAAAACCAGAGCCCTGGGGTGGCAGGCAGACATGAAAGTGCTGCCGAAGCAGTTTGACCAGTGAGGTGGAGATATGTAGTTGCTGGAATACTCCACTGATGGGGCAGACCCATAGACATCAACTCTCATGGAGTAAAGGCTCAGGGAGCACCTGAACCTACCCTTTTTGTTGGCCACCTGAGGGTAGAAGGCTCTAGAAATCCTCTAGCCTCCAGGCAGCTGAACATCCCCAGCTTTGCATGCCAGCACTCCTTTGTCATAAGCCCATCTGCCAGGCAGATGAGCTGGCAGAAGATCAGACAGGTACAATGAAAACCTGCTTGTTTTCCAGCACACCTTCCCCAGAATAGGCCCTTATCTTGTGGCATCTCAGCTTTGTCTGAAATCCAGTGGGAATGTGTTCACCTGGAGCTTCTCCAGCCAGCACTACAGATTAACCCTGACCAACAGCTGCAGGCTGAGATAATGTTTGTGGGCACAAATTTCTGTGCAAATACATGTTTCATCTATTTTATACTTTTTTTGCGTATAAACAGAGCTAATCAGTGAAAATACTACTTTGGAAAGTTTAAAGACCAATTTTTAATAACCTTTAAAGTAGCTTCCCTTGAGAGGTTTTCTTTCACCAGTCTAAATATTTAATATTGTATTCACTGTTCTTGTTGTTAGAGAAATATTTTAATGAAGCAAAGTGGGTAATGACTTGCAAACCACTGATTGTCACAGGAGCAGTACATTAGAGATCATTAAAAGAAATAGACAACCACTTATGCTAAAGGTGGAATAATCTACAGGATTTTTGAGCCTGCCCTGTAATTCCATACTCCTTGAAGCTGTCAGAATTTTAGGAAGACCATAGGATCTGTATTTTCTAAGACATAGCATTATCAGATTGCTAAGACATAACACTATCAGAATTTTATTTGCAAATAAGTCCTCTCATTTCTCCAGGCTGTACTTTTTCCCATGTATTTATTTTCTTAGTTTTACATATATATAAAACTAAAGAACCATGAGGATCAACACCCATAGAACATAAATTATGAATCAAAATACAGTGATTTACCAGCATTAAAAAAACCTGTGCAATGAACTTTTCTAATTAACTGGTATGTGACAAGCAGAAAAAAAGTTCAGCTAATTTATGGAGTTGGTTGGTTTGTAGAAAAGGGAACACGCTAAATGGTTGACTTTGTGACTCCATATTTTGACTTTTTATCTTTTCCCTCTTTTCAACTCTAGTTAAATTACCACTATCAAATTTACAGTGATAAAGAGCAAAATTTATCCCTCCTCATGAAAGCCTCAGATTAGTAGAACAAAAAACACAGCAAAGCATAAGGAATGAGAATCCAAGCATGTCATTATGTGATGACATGGGAAGATAATGGTTAGGGGAAGGTTTTCAGAAAAAGAACATCTGTTTCTTGAGATATGAAAAAAAACCCCAAACAACAAAACAAACAAACAAAAATCTCATTAAATACCTTAGATTAGCTTAAAACAAAAATTGAGGCTCTGATCCTGTTATTAGAGATGCAGAATTTGATATATTGCATCCTCTTCTTCTTTCTGCTGTGTCACTCGCTTTGCCTTTGCTTTTTAGATGCTTGTTCATATAGAACCAATATCAAGAGAAAACAACAGGGTTTACCTCCAACCAATAATGTATCTAGATAAGGCTCAAATCATGCAGAAATAAAAGCCATCTTGGGAATCCTGGGAAATCTGCTCTCAGTGTTGGAGCTATCAGTACCCTTTCAATGGTTGCAGTCTAAGATTTGGGAAAATTTCCCAATTGTGCCATTCATGAGCGTAAGTTTCATTGTGCCATTGCTTAAAGTTAGCTGTCTTTCCAGACTTGCTTGACTCAAGACAGATATTAAAGCGGATGATTTAACACTTTCCCAGCTGTGGTCTTTTCTCTCTCTCTTTCTTTTTTCTTCTTCCATGAAAGTGACTATAAGATTTTGCCATTCAGCATATTCTTGTCAGAACATAATTTCTTTCCTTCTAAAAGTTTTGCCTTTCTATCTAATAACTTGTGTTTTAGTAAGGACTCACTGTTATGCATCTACTATTGTATCTTAAATAATCCCATCATAAATCAGGGATTATTTCCTATCTAAAATTATATGTCCTCTTGAAAACAATTAGCTGTTTTAACATGTATCAGGTGAATCAAAGTACACAGTGAGGAGGGGTTCTCCTAGGGTTGGGAGAGTTTAAAAATGTCACCCCATCTTTCCAGCTTGGGTGGAAACGAATAAAACTTTTTCAGAATTATGGTTTGCTGGTTGGGAATAACTTTGATCTTTGAAGCTGCCTGAGTTTTGCCTTAATCAGTGGAGTTTTTCTTTTTTTGAACAAAGTTACAGCTATGGTTTACTACCCAAAACATCACATGGAAGAGTCCATGTGTGTAGACTTTCAGTAAAGCTCATTAGAATAGTCTTTATTTTAATGGATTGAATAATCTCATTCTGAAAGCAAAGAATTCAAGAATACAGATACTTCAAAGTGAACTTCAAGGGAAAAAGTGAGTTGGAAGTTTATGCTTCTAGTACAAGCTTCAGCCTGCCAAAACCTACAAAACTGTCGAGATCTGAATCTAAAAACACATTTCAGCATCTCAGAGCAGCACTGCCTTCCACCTCAGGATCAAGCTTTACACAGAACTCAGATTTTTAACCCCAAGTTTCCCCACATAGACATGTCTAGGCACACAGGTCTATGCAGAAGCAACTTCATTTGAGGAGTCAGGAGTTTTGCTCCTGCTTATTCTTCTCACAACTGAGACCCAAAGCAAGAAGTACCTACATGAGGAAGCAGAAAACAAAGTTATTGGAGGTGATTAACTTTCCCCGTTTTCTTCTTTTATTAAGCAGTCTCCAGCTGTTATTAACTTAAACACTCCTGGCATTACCATTACATTTGTACCCCAATAGCTCCTCTTCCTCCCAAAGGTTATGCTCCCTGTGTCCAAAACTTCCCAGTGAAGCAGGATGCTCTAGCCTTCCTTGATCTGGCTTAACTTGCATTAACTGCACTTGCCCAGCAGCCTCAGCCTGGGCATTTTTATTCAAAATCATAGCTGGAGGACCTACTGTCTACTTTTTGTGCAAATCCTAGTGATTAGATTTTTAGAGCAGCAGAAAACTTGAGATCATATCTCTTTTCACTCTAAACAATTTTGACACTGTAACTGCCACTTCACAGAAGAAAATCCAAGTTGCCATGCTACAGGAAGGAAAACTGACCACTCTTCTTTCCCAAGACAAGCAGATGAGTAGCAAGAACAGGCCAGAAGCAGAGCAAGTGAAAGGCGGTATGATGTGGTAACATCATCAATGAGGACATGTAGAAATGAGCAGCATGGGTTCTCAGTTCCCTAGATAACTTCAGAGTTTAATTCACAAAGTGAAATATAAAAATTAAATGGTTATATTAAGTGGAGCTGCATTAAATATCTGAATTAGAATATATTATTTTTAGAGAATATAACTGCAAGTGGTAATCTAAGTATAGCTGTAACCACGCAATACATGCAATTGAAATAGAGCACTGTTGACAAAACCTTAGGCTGTTTCCTAGCTCAAAGCTGCATGGATCAAGCAAGCAGCAATTGTAAGGCTTTTGCATTAACTTACTGAGCTCCTACCATAGCTTGAAGAGGAGAAGCCAGTCACGCTGTAGACAGCTCAGATAAGTGTTCCTTGAAGATCGACATGTTGTTCCCACCTCTCTTGTCTAATTAAAGATCCAAAATATTATTCTACTGCAGCTGATGGCGGTACTCACTTGACATCAAAGGGAATCAAGATTTGCCATTCATTTATGAAGAACTATTTTTACCATAGGATTAAAAAAAACCAAAACAATTCACAATGCATCCCGTGGTAGCACTTTGTGTCTAGGTGATGGCAGATCCCAGTTCCATAGTGCCTCAGGGGTCCCACCTGGAGCCAAGTGATCAGCTCCATACTGAGGTTGCTGTATCTGAACCAAGTTACATTCATCTCCAGAGATCCAGCTCTGGCAGGAATCCCATCCTGCTGTTCAACTGGCAAAAATGTGAGAAGACTGAGGAGCTTACAAACTAAATAGACAAGGATACAAAAGTCTCCATTGTGCAGATAAGAACTGAGGCGCATGCAGAGTGGGTCACCTGAGTCTCCTGCTTTGTTTTGTTTACGACCATAAGTGAAGATGCTTTACAATAAGTTCTTTAGTGAAAAAAAACTGTGAAAAATTAGGGGTTACACCTGGGTCTGGAAAGTCTTGGCTCCCAAATAAGTGGGGGAAAAGGGAAAGATCTACAACCTTACAGTTGTGATATTATTAATTGATTACCATTCTCCAAACGAGATGCTGAACAATAAGATCTCTAGCATCTGTGGCAGTGATTGGGGTGGAAATGGAATCAAACAAGACAAAAGTTTCTTCCTCCACAGAATTTTAATTTGGATTTTAGGTAAGGAAATTTTTTTGGTAGTTTATTTAGAGTTGCTGCTCTATAGAGACCTGCTACTTCAGTCATAGTATGGTAAGATAAATCTAAATGGAAGTCCTATGTGAAACCAAACACTAGAGCGTGTTTTGTATTTTAATGAAGATTCTTTCACAACATATTCCATTCTGGATAATGAGATAGTAGCAATAAATGCACCAGAAAGGACAGATGGAAGATAGTCAGCTGTCTGAATCAGAAGATTTTCAAAGTGCAGTAAACAGATTATTAAGCACACTTTTCTGGCTTGAGGCCAAGCTATACTCTAGGGAACTAGTCAAAGAGTGGATCATGAAAAGCTTTTTGGGAGCAGCTAAATTCTACAGCTGTGGTCTTTGTTTTTCTAGTACTTTGCAAGAACAGAAGGGGGAATTACGAAAGCGCCTATCGTACACTACCCATAAGCTGGAAATGCTTGAAACGGAGTTTGATTCTACACGTCAGTATCTTGAAATAGAATTGAGACGTGCTCAGGAGGAACTTGAAAAAGTAACTGAAAAACTGAGAAGGTTAGTAATGAACTTTTTGAAATAAACAGAGTTATTAGAATTTTAAAAGTGGCTGTATTAAAGACATATGTTAAGTAAAAACAAATATAGTCACAAATGTGTAATTTATTATTTATTGATTACACATCGTGTTTCATATTTAATATATAGATTTCATTTACCTGAGTATATATTACATGCCACATGCAGTTATTTATCTGTGATATGTAAAATGTCTCTGTACCAAAAGCAAATATGTTAATAGAAATACACCTATATATGTGCATATATGGCATTATTTATGTATAAAGACACATGTGGGGTAGTGCCGCATGGCATTACACATACAAAGGTTAAAAACACACTACATATATATATATTATTTATACTCTAGATATACAGATAAATCTTTTTTAAATGACTTTGCTCATTTTCTTTGTTTAGACTTCTTTGCTTTCATACAAGAGAATAGAATTTGGGTCTCCATCACTCAAAGCTGAGACTATGTTCAATTCAAATAATATTAAGGCATTTTGCATTATAGTATAGCAAATAATTTCCTTTTTAGCCTCAAGCAGAATGGGATGATGGTGAAAAGCTATTATTTAAAACTGTTGTAGCTGTGGTACCTTGCTGTTGCAAATCAGGGACCTAGGTAGTGCTAATGATAGATTATGTTAAGCAAGCAGTCCTGACATTAATGGCACTGATGAAAATGGTCTGTGGACTTAGCCTAAAATTTATCATTGATTCTTAATATCCATTTTTTCATTTGTTTTCAAAACTTCTGAAACTAGAATTATCCACTTATGCAGGAATGTATTTGCATGTCTTGTGAGACTTTCCTAAACTGATATCTTAATGGAACTATTTGGTTAATTCATTGGATGACTCAAAACTAAATTCAGAATAAATCATTCCAGGGCAATACCTAAGGAAATATTTTTCATTCCTTGCAGAAGGCAAAAGCCAAACCAAAACAATGTCAAAAACCACCAATAAACAGAGTCAACCAAACCATTTTATGCAAATTTCAAACAGAATGAGTCTGTAAGATCTCAATTTAGGAAACATTCTAGTGTGGTCTTATAACTTAAATGCTTCTCTAACTGGGGATGTTTCTCAAAACGATACTAAAATATGCAGGTGTTGTGGTGAGTTTGAAATCTACACACATCTATCAAGAGCAGTCTGGAGGTTCTCTATATAGTTTTCTTGTCAACAATATTTTTCCTATCTTTTCACTTAGAGCAGAGTCACTGAAAGTAACTTCATTCTTGATGTAGTTTCGCTTCAATACATTCCAGGACAGGGAACACTGGTACTCTTTTGAAGCATGAATTTGTGCAGCTGCCATAAAGCAGCAGAGGGGCTGACCATCCCACTCTTGTTAAAACAGAGGGGCTTCCTAGTCAGTAGAAAGCCTCTTATCAATTTCACTGGGCATTAATGAGTCAAGCACCCTTTGAAATTCAGGCCAGGGTCTCACAGCCAAGTCTAGAACTCATACTAGAACATTACTTTAGCAGAACTGACTTTCCAATATTCTAATGGAACATTGTACCATATTACAAAGAAAACTTATATTAAAAATTATGTTTCAGGCAGGTGATTACTCCCCTGAAGACATATCATAATGGAAGCCAAAAATGTTTTACGAGGTGAGCTTTAAAAATGTTTCTATTGAGAATAGCAAGGCATCCTGCAAGTTGAACATCTAGATTTGTCAACCTGGAGAAGGGTAATGTCTGAAAAAAACCTGTCATCCAAAAGCATGTCAGCAACATGTCACAGAGGAAAATCAATGTGAGGAAAACAAAGTATAATTAGTTTCAATTATGTGCCTCTTCCTTTATTCACTGCACAGGGAGAGAAATTCAACCCCTCATAAATAAATAGGCCCTGTGTAGCAAGATCCCACTTGTACACTGGAGAACATTTCTGTTATTAAATTTCTGTTTCTGTAAAGTGTAAATTTTTTTCCAAGAGGCTGAATGAATACCTTTTCTAATCCTTTCTGAAAGTCTTTGTCTTAATTTACCCAGAATTGCCTGTGTTGTTGCTAGGCCTCCCTACTTTTACCCAAGAGAAGAAGTCATTTTTGTGTCTCAAGGGTCAAGTTTTCAAACTCTCTACAAACATTTAGAGATGGCTTCTTTCTTTTTTCTCAGTGGGAGAACAGTGCTGACTAGATTTGAAAATAATGACTGTAAAGCATATGTTCAGCTTTGAAAAGTGACTGAAGAGATAGGGGATTTCATATACCTCAGAGTGGTCCCTTATCTGACATGGTCAGCATAGCTTTTATAAGTTGAAATCTAAAAAAATATCAAAAACCAAGCTTGGAACCACATCTGGACTCCAAAGTTCACGCTGGGTTTTTTCCTTGAGGCTCTACCCTGGGTAACAACTTGGCGAGGTCCCCATCCTATCCTTTAACAGAAAGTTATTTTAAGACATGAGAAGTAAACCCATACAAGGCTATATTTAGCACTGAGATTAGCCCACACAGATAATTGTATCACCAAAAGCAAGGCATTTCACAGACTGAAGGGGTGTTCTGAACAGGAATCCTGGAGGAAAAACTATTGTTTTCATAAGGATGTTGGTATAACTTGTGATAACAGAGAGAGAAAAGTTTTTTGAAGAAGTTACTCTTTCAAGAGTCACTTTTCAAAGCTAACTGCACTCTAGAAGAAATTCTCTTCTTTAAAGAAAGTCAGCCCAAGACTAAGTTTTACTTTAGATTTATTTCATGGCCTTAAGAGGGCTTGAGATTGAGTGGAAGCAGAGAAATAGAGGCTTTTGCAGACTTCCTCTTCAGTGGTCTGCAGTCTTAGGGAGGAGTGTGTTGTCTAGTGTGTTGGAGCACAGACACCTGATACATTCAATATGGTCAGAATATTTTTAATTAGGCCCCAATTTGTTCAAGAATCGAAATATTTGTTTAATGGATGCATGTATGTGCACCTGAAGTTACATGAGCATCTCCTAATGACATGAACAACACAAAAATACATCAACAAATGATAATAGGTTATCAAGCCACATGACTTTATCCTTATAGCAGTTTTGCAGGATAGTGAAGCCTACCCTTCATTTTCTTTTCAAAGAAGCCAGATTTACAAGGTTAAAATATTTCATACTTCACAATGTTCAGGCTATCTGGGTGTATTTTTTTCTGCAAACAAGGTTAAGTTACCATTTGGTCACCTGATCATTTTCAAATTTGAACTTTCCCTGCTCTTTATTTCCCCTTCCCTTTATCTTACAGTTTTGCCCGAAGACTGATCTGACTCTGTTCCTCTTTTATCCCTTTAACACTTTCTTCCATGTACTTCTGGGTCCATTTCTCTCCTTGCCACCTACATTTGCTGACACTTCTTTTGGCACAGTGAATTTCCAATTTGGGGTTTATGCCTATATGTGCATGTGTATGTGCTTGTGTATGTGTGTATGTGTTTGTGCTTATTTTGACTACCTTTGCATACTGTTCTCAATAGAAACACTTTTTGAAGCTCAGCTTCCTACTTTCTGTGGATTTTTTTTAGATTGGATTTGACTGTACTGGGAGGTGGTCATTTTCTCAGTGCAAAATGAATGTGCTAGAGAACTAGAGTTTGTGGGCTACTTTCTCCTAAACATACAACAGGCAAAAATTTGATGGGCAAAGGCAAAAGAAGTTATAAAGAGAGAAGGAGATTGTGAAAAACTTGAAAAACCTTCTAACACCATCTATGGCATGGAAGTATTGTCACTGAAAAACAATTAATAATAGTTAACCTTTTGGTCATTCATATCAAGAGAAAAAGTGACAACAGAAGCTGAGGAACAAACCCATTGTTACCATAAGTGAGTCTATCCAAGCAGTAATCACTGCTGGTTTTATTCATGGTCTCAAAGTTATGGACAAGGAACCTTCAGGGTCTCCCTTGAGCTGTCCACATCAGTAACCACTGCAGAACAGCCTGTGGTACAGGGACACCTAGAAAAGCCCTGAAGGAAATTTCTTCTTCCCTTTACTTTCAGGAAGTTATGCAAGTGCTTTTGAACACATGCAAACTTTTAGGGAATTGCAGGTGCTAACTGTTTAAATCAGTTTTTACACCACCTCCACTTGAACCACAAACTTCCTGGGTGCCAAGCAAGTTTAATCTGTTCTATTTCGCTTTACTAGACAAAAAATGTAGACCACAACAAAGAAGATGCCAGGGCACTTTAGGGCTCAGCCAAAAGGCACTATTTTATTTCCCAAAATCCTTTCTTCCTGCACCATGGCATGCATCCTTACCAGCAAAACAAAATATTTGTGCTAACTGCAGGCAAAGCCATTTTAATCCTCTTTGTATCAAGATCATCTTTGCTTTCTCCTGTGCCACAAAAAGCTGGGTACAGAGTACCCTGAGATTTGTCTTCGTTGTGTTGTCAGCTAAATGGCTGGGAAAATCCCAAGTAAACCTAGAGCTGCACAAGTCAATGTCTATAGTGAGGCTTAGTGGTAAATGCTGTGAGGAGCATGGACAATGCAGAGAATTGTAAACTTGAGTCAATCCTTTAAGTCACCTGGACACAAGCATAATGGCACTATGAGAATTGGTGAGTATTGACCAAGTCTCACAGTACAAGTCTCAGAGGTTTTCAGCCCATTTGGGTCACCACCTCAGCAAACACTGTTTACCACAGACCCTCCTCACAGGAAGGAAGTCTCTGCTCAGCAGCTCTGTAAAATGTAGGCAACATTGAGACTTCCCCCAGGCTTGCAATGCATATTGGAAATGGCTGATGATTCTGGGCTGACCCTTGGTACCCCGAGGAGGTTCACCCATGGGGATGTTATTATTTATATCCACAGAGCAGATGTCCTTGGCACAGACATCCCCTCTCAGGTCCGTGCAGCAGATGTTATTTCACTGCTGGGAGGCCCAGCCAGAGCTCTGCATCCCTCAAGAGGGGCACTGCAAGCCACTGGCCTGCCCTGGATGGAGAATTCTGATCATTTAACTGGAAAGAAAATCTCCATGGCAACAGAATCTGGGAGAAGCATCACTTTGCCAGGAAGGGGTGGGCTGGACCCTTTGATTCGAAGCTATGGCATGTTTGGAAAACAGACCTTCATTCCAATTTCAACAGCCACTCCTAACCAAATGACAAACCAACGAGACTTCTTTAATCCCAGTCCCATCCTGATAACCACAGAAACTACACCCGGATCCAGACTTCTGAAAGGAAGTGCGTTCTGCTGTATAAATGTGTATTACATCTGAGTTCACTCTTACAGTGAAAACACTTGCACATTACGTAAAATCTCCTCACTGCTGAAAATACTTTGACCTATTGATCAGTACAGACATATAGATTTGTTCAGACAAAATTTTCAACCCTGAGCTTCTAATATTTGCTTTACATTTGTTATACATCTTGCTGACGTGATGGGTACTAATGAACAAGGAGCTATCCTCCTTAGGTTCTGTGAAGAGAAAGCTACTACCAAAATGCCAATGTTTTTCCCACAGGCTGTGGGAAAATCTTTTCCCACAGGCTTGTTCACTACCATACCAAGGTTACCATCTAAGTAACCTAAAGATGTGCAGGCTGAAACTTTTCTTTGGTGTGTTGCTCTGGAATAAGCAGGGAAGCCTCATTTTGAGAGTTCATTCAGTCCCTAAGTGCTGATAAAAATAAATACCCATCTTTTCCCAGCTAAGGTATCTAAATATACTTCCTGAAAAAATAAGCAACTCCTTGAACTCCTGTTGAAAGAAGAAATATTCTCTTCTAAGTCACATGTTGATGCCCACATGTTGCTACAGTCATCAGGATTCTGCTGCAATTTCACAATAAATCTTTTATTTTTGTGCTGCCTAAGCCTACAGCTCAAGCTTCCTCTCTGACATACTATTCTTGAGCCTGATGTAAAACTATAATTACCTTGTGCAAGTTCCTAGGCTGTAATGTGTGTCTGCACACAAGTGCAGAACAACCAACATATCTTCACTTCCTGCTGGAATTTGCTGCTAAATATAGTAAGCAAATATGACAAAGAAGTTTGCTTAGGAAGCAGATGGTAATTGCATTTCAAAGGCAACCACTGACTGGTAACAGGAGTGATAAGCAAATAGAATTCAAGTAGTGCAAGCCAAGGTTTTGTACTGATGTGAAAATACAGGTAAAAAACAACATGAAAAGCAATGCATTCAGTTACATGATATCATCTTTGTTTTAGGATACAAAACAATTACCTAGCCTTACAAAGAATTAATCAGGATCTGGAGGATAAGCTTTACAGAATGGTAAGTTATCATAAGTGCTTTTTAAAAAAAAAACTATATTAAATGTGGTTTTATGGTTCTTAAGTCATTGGAAAAACATGTATATAGTTGTCACAAAAAAAAAGTCAAGTTCTAAAAGCAGAGACGCTTAGAAAAGATATCATGTGAAGAGCTCAAGCTGTGTACAATGACATAACTCCATCAATTTAAATAGAGATTGCCTTGACTGATGATCTAGCTGAGTAAATTGTACCTTTAAAATAATTCTGGTAAATTTAGTTAATAACTTTATGGGTTTTAAATATTTATGTTTTCATTAAGTATCAAATTTAAATAAGGTAATCCAAGGTTTTCTCATGTTTCTTAGATGCTTCTACTCAGCCTTTTTTTTAAGTGATTTAAGAGCTTGGATGGTCTGAATTAAATTCTTTTGTAGCTATCAATCTCAGCATATTAATTTACAATCTGCATGTGTCTGCCACCACAATGTCAATGTCACTGTCATGGGCCAATTAATAACCAAGAGAGGAAAACACTGCAGCCTTTGTGGGCTCCACATTGCAAGACACAGCACCACTGATTCAAAATAGCTTGAAGATGTCAAAAAGAAATGGCAATGCCATTGGTCCCCTGGCTTGTTGCTAATGCTGCTGGGACATTGTGCTCACTGGTAGGAGTACAATTACAAAGGAATGTGAAGATAATGTTTAGAGAGGAAAGAATGACAGTTATGAATTTCCAAAGACCTTAGGTAGCAATTGCATGGATGAGCAGCTTGAAATGGGGGGAACGGTTTATTGTGGATTTTGAGAGAGTACGGACTATAGTAACATACAGGACAGGCACCAGCCTTTACTAATAAACAAATTTTTGAAAATGCCATGGTTCTTATCTCAGAATCCTATTTCAATAGCTAACAATGAATAGAGGACTGAGCTTTTGCAACTGGCTAACAACAGAGCAAAGTTACAGCTGGGTTGTAGCTGACATTTGTTCATAAATAAATGTTTAAAGACTGTAAAAGCGTAAATAATGTTTGGCCTCGGGTTATTGCTTTTTTTACCCACTCTTCTTTTGTCGCTTTTTCTTTTTGCCCAAACCACTTGAGGATTTTGCCCAAATCACTTCATCTGTAGCCCAACATTTATTACCTATGTGCCACAAAAGATAAATAAAGTAGAGTCATTTGGGCTGGTAAATGAAATAATAATATTAGAAACACAGAAAGGACTCCAGAAAATCCATGTGTTTTTATCAGGTATTTCAGATCAGAGCAAAGAATTTTTAAACTGCTGTTTCAGCATCCAGTTAAATCCTTGAGAAACTATTTCAGAGCACAGCACAGAAAGATGTAAAACCAGTCCTTTGGAGCACTGTGCCTTTCTTTATCCCACTAATATGACAGTCACTGAAGATAGCTTTAGAGGCTTGGAGAAGATCAGTCAGGCTCTGCACACCACTTAACTCCAGACTGCTTCGCTTTCTGAAATATTGAAACTGAAGACACAAAACAAATGTGAACTAGAAACTCTATTAAAAGGAAAAAGATGAAGAAGAAAGTACCATATCTGATTTAGATAAGTCAAACCTTTTGATTTTCAGGGTGCTCCAAAAGCCCTCAATACTTCAGAGACAGTTGAATTGAACAACAGCTGGTCTGGTTACTCAACAGCTATGGTGGGCTCTTGGATACCTTTCTCTCCCTTTCCTGCTTAGGAGGAACAGCTGTGTGTACTGTTTTGTTTTGTTTAGTTTGTCATTCTAAAATCAAGCACTTCTGATTTCTCTACCCTTATACAAATCCAAATATATAAACCATGTGTTTACTTCCTCCTTCTCTCCCCTACCCCATCCCTTTGTACACACACATGTATATATACACTCACACTTACACAGGTTTTGACTATTTAGTGGGCTCAAATTCAACAAGTAGGAGAAGAAAGACACCCAGGCAGTGGTCCCTTGCTCCCCTTGTAGACAACATGGGATGCTCCCAGGAGATGAGTTACTCCCTGCCCTAACAGGTGACCCACAGTTCCCCCTCTCCCAGTGACTGGTCCTTCTCATCACAACTTATCTAGGAGTTCATTGTGGCTCCCTCTTCTAACATTTCTTGGTGTCCTGAATGTTAAAGCCTTTCATGCCTGCTATTGGTATAAGAGATGTAAAAGAATAATCATTAATTCATCAGGAGTCACAGAAAAGAAGCTGATGTAGCAGTTACTTTTCTTCTAGGCTCTGCTTCCTTTTGGGTGATAATCTATAAAATATTTAAAAATATTTGAAAGCACACTTCTGATCACAGCAAATGGTATCCAGCTGAAACCTCTGTCACATCAGAAGTGGAAGTATAAATATAAAATATAAACCATGGTGTCTGATTTGGCTAAGAGCTAAAAAATGTAATCCTGAAATCAGGGGAGAGCTTGCTGTAATAAACTGGGCAAGACAACACATGGAACAGTAGAGGAATGTGGCACAGAGTTAAAGTTCTGCTGTCACTCCTCATAAAACTATTGTTCTTACCACAGTAAGTGTCTTCAGCTGGAGAAGATTTCTTTGGTTTTGTAAGCACTGGTTAAGAAGTGGAATATACAGGCTGTCTTCCTAAATAATTAATCTTTATAACTCTTTTCTCCATTAAGATGTGTGAAAAGACTAGGCAGAGTCCTCACATTTTGCACTGCAATTCCATCAAAGCACTGTTTAATCAAACAACTTTTTATAATATTTAGTTCCAGTTGTCATCAGTTATCTTCACTTACCTTTACATTTGTTTGATTTTCTGGAGCATGCTCTGCCATGGTCCTGCTGCTCACAAATAGCAATTACAAGTAGATTATGCAAGTCACCCCAACCACATGGTAAGAAATCCTTTATATGATCTCAATCCAGTTGTATTCTCCATATGATCCTGTCTGGAATTAAGCAACATATTTTAAAAAGCTTTTGAAGTTTTAAGGCTTTTGGCTGCAGTTAGTTCTGTAGATTTACCTTTAATGCCTTAAACCAGATTTTTAATAGTATCCTCTTTTGGGAAGAACTGAAGCCTAATAATAGCTGCTTAATAAAACCAACTGCTAATGAAAATTACACCCATTTCTCCTCCCCCGTCTGCATTTTGAATGTTCTTGAAAACATGATCACAGAAATCCAGCTGCAAAGAGCTCAGGAGACCTTATTATCCAGAAACACCCCAAAATATGTCATTTTTACACAGTTTGAACAGACTGCTGGATGGTATCAGCTCTGGCTCCCACCTCTGCAAAGCCAGCACCGGCCCTCTGCACAAAGTGCATTATACATTTTATCATCTGTCAAGATGAAAACTCTTACATTTTTTTAATAAAAATGTACAAAGTTTACAGCTAAATTTTACCATAGATCTTTTGCAATATTACACATCACAGCCTGATTTTTCATTCACATTAAGGCAGACTGGGAGTGTGACTCTGCCATAAAGTTGGAAGAAATTATTATATAAACCAGCAGTAAAGAGGGGTTTGTGTTAAGGATGATCATGTCTGAAATGCTGCACTTTCTGAGCACTGCACTGATTTTTATCCTGTTTCTGCCTCTGCCTATGAGCTGGAGGAGGACTAAGAGGTACAGCAAATACTTTATATTCTATGTTATTAAGAGTTATTTATCCAGCTCTTGAATATCTGGGGTTTTCCAGTTTGCTGGTCATAATATATACTTAAGTATCTCCAGCTGGGGAAATCCAAATAGGAATTAAATATGAGCTGGGCAATTTTAAGTGGTGCTCCGAGACCTTGTGTCAGGGAAATGTTATTTTAAAAGAAGCAGATTGCTGGGTATCCAGGCCAGGAAGGTAAAGAATATGGAAAGTAGTGAGGAATTTGATGAACAATTTCAGTCAGACATTAGAAACATCTAAGTACCAGCAGTTTGGCTTTGCAATTTGAACCAGTGACTAGATTGCACCTGAGTCTCCTATGAGACCTACCAGTCACAACCCCAATATGGTTTAAATCATAGGTGAAATATTAAAACAATGGAGAGAAATCCTTTTTCTCACACAAACACAAGGAAAACAGAAGCCCAGCATCCTCAGGTTTTTGAATGGAACATGATGACTTTGATAGTGACTTTGAACAGAGTGATTTAAAGCCCATCTTTTTCATTTTCTTTCCTTTATGGAAGAAGAAGTTTCTTCTCCTCCCCCATGTCCCATGAAAATCAAATAGAGATGACCTAAATATACTTAAAAGGATTTGCATCCCAAAGACAAGAAAGTTTGGAGTCAGCTCAACCTGACAGGCTCATTTACTCACATTCAGTGAAGACAGCTGTGAATTTCAAGAGAAATTTATACTGGTTGGTTAGTTAAGGCAGAAGCCAGAGAGGGTTTGTGCTTTGTGGACTAAACAACTGTAAAATAACATTTCTAAGGAAGGAAATGACCATAAATGCCACAGAAACAAGTAATTTATAAAAATAGCAGTTGAAAAATGCATTTCTAGGAGGACTTAAGGCTGGATGGTTTTATGCTTACAGTCACTTTGTGCTAAAGATGTCCATTTCTCCCTAACTCTTCACAATCATATTCCAGGTTAAAAATATTGCCAAGTAAACAATAGGACCTACACACACTAACACCTGCAGCAACTACACAAGCTCAGACTGAGTAGGTTCATGAGTTTTGCAGTCAAATAAATGAATTCCCCTGGATAATTTGGGAACATGAGCATGAGCACACAGGCTTTCAGACATTCTCAGTCCTTTCACTCTCTCTGAACAGAGATTCACTTCCCATTGTTGCCCCATTGTTATGTGATTGGTGATGGTTGCCCAGTCCTCTTCCCAAGAGACACCTAAGGCAGCCCAGCCACTCCCTGATTGCTCTACATGAATTGCTCTCATGAGAGACTGTTCTGGAAACTACTTTCCATTTTTCCAAAAGGCATGAGACTGTTCTGCTCTGTCTCTCCCTCTCGGTAGGACATCTTCCACAGGTATGAGAAGCCTAAGGAAGGTGTAAAGTGACAATGAACCCTTCTCACTTCCAACACTGTCTCTGTTGCATGATGACAAAACTCCTTCTTAATACGTCTTATCTCTTGGCCACTGATATGCATTTCTGATACCTGAGGTTTTCAATCATTTTCTTCATCCTGATCTCCATGGTTTGGTCTCTGTCTCTTAGCAAAATCCCTAGGGACACCATATTGAACAGCCGAGAACAGAAAAAGCCGTTGCTTTCAAAATAGCTGAAAAAACCAGAAATATGTGTGGGATGTGGGTATTTTTGACCTGTGTATTTCTTGTAAGTGCCTCGGTCCTTTGTGATTATCTCCCAGTTCACCACAATGACAGAGAAAGCAAGAACAAGAATAAGCCTGAAAAGGTGTTCTGTAGCAGGCATTTCACATCTCAAAAGAAAGAAAGAAAGAAAGAAAGAAAGAAAGAAAGAAAGAAAGAAAGAAAGAAAGAAAGAAAGAAAGAAAAAAAGAAAGATACAAGCAGAGTACTGGTACTCAGTATACAGTACTTAGAGTATTTAGTACAGGTCATTATGGATCATCTGTTTCATAATCTATTAGTTTTTTCCTAAATAAAGAAAAGTACTTTTTGGAAATAGTATTGCATCTGGAAATAGTATTGCATCTGCAGAATCCAAAACCATTTCATTTATTGAGTACAGGAGAGAATACAGAATTAATTGAGATAAGACAATGACTTTTGTGAATTGAAAATCAAGAGAGGGATGGAGAAAGATGAATTAGTACATTTTCTGGCTGCATACTTTGTGCTCACAGAACAGTACTAAAGGTATGAAGGATGATCAACATTGTAAGGCCTTTTCTTTATTATCGCAAGTGGCATGTACCTCCAGCAGAATCCTCTTTGCTCACTAGAGGTGTAATATTTAATCCTGTACTTCATTCTTTTTCTTTTTTCCTCCAGAAAGAAACATTTATTCTTTCAACCTCCTGTCACTAACACAGCCTCAGAAGACACTATTACATTGACTTCAGGGAATTAGCATCAGTCAACACCATATCTATTCCCTCCAGCTATAATTTATTTAGCATTTTCATATCAGGAAGGACTCTACCCTGGCAAGGCATACCACTGATGTGAAATGTGGGAGATGATAGGTACAAGGAAAGACTATAAGCACATTTTTTCAACTTCATCTATAGTGCCAGAAGAAAGAGCACAGGCTGTGAAGCTGACTAGCTATCTTAGAAAGCCTTCTAATGAGCTGATAGGAAAGACACCTTTTTCAAGCATAATTGCAATGCCGTAGGAGACCAAGGAAGTTGATGGCAAGTAAAACTACCCTCTGGCTTCCAACAAGTTTGTCCTGCTGTCAGTGGGGTTAGATAATGAACTGATTACGTTCCTTTATAAACAACAGATCCTCAGCACTGCTGGTTTCCCAAAGAACTGGCCCTAAGTCAGCAAAATAAAACAATTCTAAACTGGGAAAAAACTTCTTGCCACAAAAGATATCTAGTGCCTGGAGCAAAGTCCTGAACACTTGAAAAAGATGAGAAGCCAGCTAATTCCTGCTTAGAGGAGCAATCAGCCTGTGTAGTGATACCCTGTTCATCCATATTTTATATCAAAGAGCACATTTAAGCAGAACCCAGGCCAGAAATGGCAGGACCCTTCCCCAGCCTAGGGCCAGGTTTGTTTGCATTCATTGAATTTAGGAAAAGGATCCCTGTTTATTATTTAAATTCGCTGCTTGGATTTCCATTCCAAAAAAGCTGAATAAGAAGTGACAAGTGCCTTTATCCTGAGCTCATGTTAGACACGGGACATGCACTGAACTGAAAACCTCAGGAGTATTTCAAGATGACACTGTGACAAAAAGACCTTTAGCAGGAGGTGCAGGTGTAAACGGATTTTATTGCAATGTCCTTTTACAAAGTGTATGCCATGTAGTTTGGCATTATTTCAAATTAGGAGCAAAACTCCTGCAGTTGTCAGCGCTGAGGAGCTGTGTGAAGTGACACACCCTGCTCAGTCGAGGCAGGCTTGCCCCCATAAAGAAACATTAAAGATCAACACTAGTACTTGTTGTACCAGGAAGAAAAGTAATCATCCTGCATTTCTTTTACAAATCACTTGCACAGAAAGAAAAGCATGCTTTTACTTCACAAGCAGAACCCTGACAGCACTTTGCTAAACAGATTTCTTTCTGTGATACGTTATTAATTATACACCAGTGTCAAAGTTTTTTTCCCTTTTACTGCTATGGAATTACCTTTCAAGCCTGTAACATGGGGTAGTCAAGGAAACAAATCTTTGTAAGACCTTTGCTAATACCAGGTTGAATATGACATTAAGAGCAAATCATTCTTCAAGTGAAATGCCAGAGAGCATATCAGAATCCTCAGACAAAACACTACAGCCCCATGATGTTATCTTTAACAAAATTATAGTATTGGGAAATCAAGAAGAAAAATCAGATTCTGCTGCAAGTCATATTTAGTCAGAAACAAGTGTTGTTTACTAAAAAGGATAAATTCCATAATTTTGGACAAATGGACAGATTAGATCAGGTCAGTAATTCAGACTTGAGACAACACCTCATTTATCAGAGAAAAAGATGCTGCTTATTTCCATATCACTACTTTGCAGAATAGATCATCTAAAGTGTTATGGGCACAGAAGATACATTGATAGCACATCCATTTATTCAGTTCCTGTGATCTATCATAAAAAGAAGAAAATGCCAAGCTTGAAGACCACACTATGAATTATATTGCTGTAGTTTTATTCTATCAAAAGGTCCACAGCAATCAGAAAAAGGCATTCAATAAGTAAACCTCTGTATGCCTAAACTCTATCCTCCTCCTCTTACAACTCTTTTAGTGAAGGGGCAAAGTAGATTATAAAAATTTCAGCTGACAGATAAATTTCTTCCCTGAAAAATACTTTTATTGTTTTGTCTTTCCCTTGGCATGTCTTCTTGAAATCCATCCCCAACTCTAAATGATTTTTCCCCTGCATTGAAACCAGGTTTTTTACCCTTTAGTCTTGGAGAACCCTTCCTAGGCTCTGGACCTGCATCTTAGAAAGAGCTGACAATGTATACACAAGCACATTGTGTCCAGTAAAGCATTTTCTCATTCCTCTCTTCTTTGATTTCTTAGGCACATCTTGGCTTTGTTTTCTGTGTCTCCCTCTTATATCTTCATTCTCCATAACAGCATTTGAGAGCAATTGTCTAAAGTGACTTGCTGGTAATGTGGTACAAGGATTTCACGATCTGCTGTAGAAATTTGCTGTATTTTCTTAAAACTGGTTCCTTCCTAGTTGTATTTTAAGTCTTGTTGCCTCTATACACTTTGTAATTATTGCAGAACATTTGTATGGAAGAATAAATCTCTTTATTTTGGGAAATGATTGATATATCAAACTTCCACATGACTACAAATTTTTTCAATAGGCTTAAATTAACTAAATTCATACTTTTGACTATTCTTCCCCAATGTACCATAGAATAATCTGGCATGAGAAGGATTAGAAAAGACTTAATTTAATTATATGCTCTGTCTGAGAAAATACAATTCAATTAAGGAAGACGTGATTATTAAATCTAAAATGTATTAGCATGCATCAATCAGCAGTATAAGCTTTAAATTAATAAATAGTTCTTTCACAGTTGCCCAACTACTAGACAGAGAATCTGAATTAAACCCTCTAATAAAATTAGCCCAAGTCTCTCAATGCATTTTTTAAAGCATAATTTACTGAATGGATCTTTGTACAGCAGCTGTAGTAATTTCAATGAAATTTGTTCCACTATTGGGTGACGTTAAAGTAGTAAAGTATTCTGTTTTGTCCCACAATCTAGGTTTTTTGTATGAAGAGACTAATTGAAGTGAACATGGTACAACATTAGCATGTTTTTGTCTCAAATTAGCTGATCATATAAGGTTTCTATCAAAACTTCTGGTACTTTCCTGTTTAAATATTTTAGCTATTTTTTTTCAAATTTCTAATGTGGATACAGGGAGATATCAAAGATTTCAGTGAATAAATAGACAAAACGTGCCTAGTAAAGTAAAACTATGATTTCTATACATGATGCCAGGAAAGCAAATTAGAGTTTAAGTTACCAATTATTGAATCTATTCTATTAAGATATATTTAATTTCTTCTAATAGGGTGCAACCATTCAATACCCAACTCAAGATGCTAGCGAAGGTTGTCTCAATGGGGAAGTCAGTTTTGTTAGATCTCCAAGTAAGCCTAGTAAGAAAATGTAAAGAATTCAAAATATGGTTGTGTCAGCCTGCTGCACTAAGGTTTCTGACATGTAAAGCCCAAGCCATGTGATTTTATGGGATTGACATGAGGAGGAAGATGAGCAAGAAAAACTTTCCTCCGGAGACACACCAGGGACAGTGGCTCCCCTCTCTCCTTGGCTGGAGTCCTGAGAACCCTGCAACCAGGAGAGACCCTGCCAGAGGCTGGAGAACACAAAACTTTTCCTCCTCAGTCTAAATGTCTCTGCTTATTTACTCCTTTTCTTTTTTTCCAGTTAGATATTTCTTCCTAGAGCACACTGAGGAGGGAAGCAGTCTGTAGGCAGGAGAGATGCTGACAGTCCCGTGCGACACCAGGGAAAGCAGCTGTCTCCCCTTCTCAGGGTGACTGGAGACTTATCTCCCCATTGGATGATTCCCCAGTACCTGCTCTGCTCCTGTGAGAATTTTTATGCTGTTATTTTAATGTATCTTCATCTCGATGTTCCCAGATACATTGACGCAAGAGCTCCATAAATATAACATCAAGGGAAGAAATTTCATTAGAGCAAGACTTATTTTACTCCTTGATGACACATGTAATCGCCTTTATCTGCTGCAATGAGATTTTTCATAAACCCTCACTACATGGTCTTGCTCAGCTTTCTATTGCTCAACTTCCAGGAATTTTTCTTTTGGCTAAATAGCCAGAGATAAATATTAAGAGTGAGAATATATTCCATGAGGAGGAAGAAATAAGGCCAGAAGCCCTTTAGGAAGAGAGCTCTAAAGAAGCATGAATCTGCCTGCTTCTTTCAACATTTTAACTACACATGCTCTCCCTTAAGCCGATTTAACCAGTTCTAAAGGCTCAGAGATTAGAATGAGGAATTGGAATGATTATTCCCCCCCAGGTGCTAATGCCAGCTTGCTTTATTGTCTTTAACAGACTTCCCAGTAGACTGCTGAAAGACAGGAGCCATTCATACAAGTTCTGGTCAGAGAGCCGTCTTATACTACATGGAAAACAGAATAGAAAGCAGGAAGAGAGCTGATAGCAAGGCATGTGGCTTTAGGTGGAGAATTTGGGTTCTGTGGAATCCTCATTCATCTGCTGTGAGGAAAAGAAGACGCTAGGTTTAGCTGTATTCATCTAAAGCAGTTAGGAAAGTCCTGCCTGTGCAACTGGCGAGCTGTACCAGCCAGGTATCAACCTAGATAACAAAAACGGGGTGGAAGATGAAGGATTTTACCATACAATCAAGGTGTCAAGGACAAAACCAATCACAATAAAACCAATCAACCCACAGCCACCAAGATGTATGAAAAGAGACTCTTTAGCTGTCTGCATGCCGAACTAAGAATCTAGTAATAAACTAGGAGATTTAGAAGCATTGTGTATGTATTGGTGCTGGAAAATGACTCCAGCTCATGGAAAAGACTTGTGCAACTAAAATGGTTAACTTGTTTGGGATAGGCTAAGTGGATTGCAGAGCTTGGGAACAACACTCTCTATTGTGCCTGGCAACTCTAAAATAGTAGTACTGAATATTCCTCAATTATTAATAGATAGCAGAGGTAGATCATATGCTAGTCTCTGCCTGCCACAGACCATAATAACCCTGTGATGAGTAGTGCAGAATCTCTATAAAGAGCTGTTTGTAACAGCGAGGAGGAAAAAATCTGTCATCTTTAGCTTTAATGACCTATGCTGATGGTCTCTTACAGCCACTACAGAGCTCCTTACCCATGGTTAAAAAAATTACAGTAACAATTTTCTGATTATGAAAATTCTGCATTAAACATGAAGGAATCTCTCCTTTCCTTCATTATGATAAATGCAGGGACTCATCTTTGAACTAAAATGAGTTGTAGCTTAAGGGAAAGAGATCATGAATTTGTTACATTTGATATTGGTACATAGAATAAAGTCCAAAGCAATGATATCTGTTTTCAATGCAAAGGAGTGAATCTTGCAAATTATTTTGAGCCAAGCCATCTGGGAGAAAAGATTTTAAACACTTATCAGTCACTGTTCACATTGTTTTGCTAAAAACAAATCTCACATGTAGGAATAAAAGACTAGAAACCTATGATTAAAAAACTTTATGAGAAGAAGGAAACAATTGCTGTGTAAAATGGAAGCTGTACAAGTAGCAAGTAGAAAGAAAAACTGATAACAGTCAATACCAGCTGTATGGTCTGAAACATTGAGAATAGGTAAAGGAAGGAAAAATATACCGGAAAATAACCTGTAAGATACAAGGTAGGTATAATGATGGGGTTCATATAACTAGAAGGAATTTAAACAATAACTTTGATATTTTACCTACAAGTCATGGAGGAGTGTGCACTCTAATGGAGTTTGTTCTCTAATGGAACTGAAGTCAATGAGGTTTTTGGGTTTGGGAAAATTAATACAAGGAAGCAGTAATCAGAACTTAGGACAAAACATGTGTTTCATGTCTCCTACTTCTAGCTTATTAATTAAGTATAAGGACTCAGCTAGTGCCCAGGCTCTGCTCTATTCCAATGAGAGACAGAAACACCTCTACCGTGTGACTGCCACCTTCAAACAGGTGTCTAAGCACATAGGCAGAAACAACCTTCGGGCACATCTCTTCCACTGACTAGATACTAGACAAGCAGTTTTATCCAGTGTCTTTCTTGTAGATGGTTAGATGAATTAAAGTTATGGGAGATGAATACCCAGCTCCTGAGATGTGATGATACTCCATAATTCCCTATGAATCGCTATGTTCCCCCTGGATATCTGTGTTTCTTCTTTTTGTCCTACAGTAGAAATATACTTAAAAGAATCCTTAAAAAAAAAAAAACAAAACAAAAACAAAAAAAACCCCAAAAAAACCACAAAACAAAACAAAAAAAACCAAAAAAAACCAAAGACTTCAAAAATTTAAGTAGAAGAGCAGATAGTCCAAGACATTAAAAAGTTATACCATGAAATCTTATTTTCATCAACCTGGGAAGAGCAGCCACACAATGGCATGTCAAGAATCATTACTTAAGTATGCAGAGCTTTTCCGAAGGGTGTGAAGATATTTCCTTTTCTAAATACAGCTTTCATATTTACTGTGCTCTATTAAGCACTGCAGCATTAGCAGATAGCTAGCCAGTGCTAGGGCATTTATGAAGAGAGTTTTCTTTTTACATAGATTATCTAAACAATATAGTCATACTCCAGGTATGATTCTCCAAGTTTAATGTCAGTAAGTGCTGGGTAACACGCTGGGGTGAGACAACATTGTCTTTTATAGATGACAGTACCAGCAGCATCCCTAAACATATTTTATTTAGCAGGGTACAAAGTTATATTTTGCTCACTCCTGGTTTAGCTGTTCCTGTAGTTCCAACAGTAAAAAGCTTTGATTCATTAAGAAGTAGAGATCAGATTTAACCTGAAGTGAACAAAGGTTTTACACACCCACAGAAGTGTGTCCCAATATCCTAAAGCCTGTGGGTTTTTAAATCAAAATCTGATGCGCTCTAAGGGCTTTGATTATCCTCTCCTAAGGTCTCAACTGCTGCAGAATGTCTCAGAGGAAGGTCATTTCTACAAAGGTACTCTTAAAAATTTTCTGAGCCTCTCCACTTTCTCCCATCTTGGCTTGCAATTCTCCTACAAAATACAGTAAAGCCAGCTCCGCTTTGTAGCAGATTTTGCTACGAAAAGCTAGGGTTTTGAAGGGAGTTGCTATATCCTGTGGTATGTGATGAGTTTGCAGTGTGTCCAAACGTCTTTTCCCGTCCTACTCAGACTCTATTACCTCCTCCTTCATCAACAACAGATGCCCTAAGCAATCCCGCAGAGATCCCTGATACTGCAGGATGGGAAGCTCTTGCTCATGATGTCAAAATTTGCTAACACAGTTAAAAGACCAAGATTCTTGACACTGTCTTCTAAATGATTGACTACCTACTGTGCCATCAAGTGAGTTTCAAGCAATTTTCCTGAAGAAGAAGAGTGACATGATCAGGTTTAATTGTGTCAATGTAGGTTCTGTATTATAAATTCAGTAGGGTTTTTTAAACATATTCTATGGGATTCAATAGCAAAATTCTGGGGGATGGATATAGACATATAAGTCAGCTTTCAGATGCAACTATTTCATGTTGAAAATCACTCAGTAATCAGATTAATTCTTCCTTTTAATGAGGTCCCTACTTTCTATTCAAATCACAAGCTCTACCCCACATTTCTCCTTCTGGAGTACGAAATGCTTTTATCAGCATAAAGATGTTGAAGGAAATAGTAGGTTGGATGGCTCACTACAGGGGGTTGCTGCTTTTATCTTTTTTTTTCTTTTGCAGCATATACTTCATTTGTATAGGCTGAAAAAGCCTGAAAATCCTTGTGAAGTTACACCACTTCTTATGGAGTAGGAAACGATGTATTTTCACATTCCCCCTAGATTAGAAATTTATGCTGTTGACTTGTCCTGGTAACACACAGAGTCACCTGTGAGCAAGAAAGCTGAAAGTAGAGCATGAGCTGCACAATAAAAATGGCCTCAGTAGGTGCCTAGTTACAAACAGGACCAGTTTTTGACCTACAGAGGACAGTTTGGATACAAAAGCAAAGAAATCATTCTTACAGTGGGCTGAGGAGAGCGCAGGATTTCACTGACAGGGAAGAAAAAACTCTGAGTCCAGATAGAGGGGTTGAATCCAAGGAGTCTTCAAATGATTGACAGTCTTAATGGAAGCAGCCTGGTGTCTGGAAAATGATAGCTAGAAAAAAAATAGGAATGACTTCTCTATGACCACAAGTCAGTGGGTGGTCTGCTCTCACACTTGGAAGAGTGCACTGGATTGTGAAGTGGAAGGAAGTAGCAGGAATTGACAGTAGAAATGAAAAAGAAGCAGAATTGTGGTATAAACTGCTGTCTTTACAGTCAAACAGGACCTTGGAGAGTAACCTGTTTACACGGATTTTCTCCTAGAACTCCTGAAATGCAATCGAACACCTGCAACAAATGAAAGGTGCCAGGAGGAAGGGAAAAGGTTCTTTTTTCATATCTTCTACTTTAAAGTATTTAATAACTGTGTAGCTGACTTCTGCACAGCTTGGCTCTGGCAGACAGGGTTATTTAGTACCATAATAGATGAGATAACTGACAATTTTGTAGAAAACATTAACATTGCAAATGTTGAGATTAGCAAGTTGGCAACTTGGATAGAGGCTGTATCAATCATTCATATTATTGTTGCACTCAAACTTTTCTTGCCTGGATCCCTGGGAACAGTACAAAGAATTAAAATTCAACAGTACAAATATTTAAGCATGAGCCAAGTTAAACAGAGGGAGAGCTTAAATCAAAACCTTCTCAGCAGGACATTTTGCTACCAGGAGAGAGTTTTTAACTCAAAGTAAAACTCTTAACCTAAGTGAATTTTTACAAGCAATTAAGGATAACCAAAGGGCAACATCAGTAGATATTAAGGTGTAGTTTATGACATCATTCGCTGCATATAAAATTCTGAATTATATTAAATTGGGATGCCAAGAATTTTAGACAATCAGAGTGTTTTAAAGGGAAAAGATACGAAAAGTCAGTACAAGCAAGGACAGGAGATGTATCTTGGACATGGCACTGAAAGGAACTTCGAAGGCAAAATTTTATACATGATCTAGCTGTGGTTTCAATAATTCTATAAATTTAAGCATATAATAACTTCCTGAAGCGATCAGAGCAGGAATAACTTTTTAGCACCCAACGGATACAGCAGAGAAGAAAGTCTAGGAACATAGCTGTTAAAATATCACAAGCATCTGTCAATCCTGTCTTGCCTGTTATGCCCATTGACATCAGAATTGCTTGTCCTTTCCCTGCTAAGGTACCTTATATCTATCTCTAATTATATTTACTGCAGGAAGACAGATGGTCTGACTTTTCAAAAATATATGTTTCCCTTATTATATCACAATTGGGTAATCTGCTGGTGGAAGGAAGAATTTGTATGCAAAACAGTGTGAATAGGATTCATTCCTAAATAAAATCTCTTCTGACTAACTAAAACCAGACCTTATCCTTCTGAGCTAGGAAAAACCTTGAATACGCTTTGAAACTTGCCAGAGCCCTTCCCATTAAGCTCAACACATGCTAACTCTCTCTCAGTTAATCAGTAGATACTGCCGTCCATTCTCATTAAACTAAATCAGTTCCCCAGGAGATATCCCAATAAACTGGTGGTCCCAATTAAACTCATTCCAATTAATTTGCACTTCATGAGGGTTTTAGCCTTACTTCACCTAAATCCAGCCTAAGACTTCTGCTGTCTTGTGTGACATCACCAGCAATTTTCCTACAAAAAGGGCTAAAAATGCATTCCATATAAGGGATCTATCCTCTGGAGAGGCTAGTTTGCAAAGCACTTCCTGTTATTTCAAAGCATGGGTGTTGAATTGCAAGCTGCTTAACTAGATCTGAAGAACCCCAGCCTTTCTCTCCAGTTCCCATGTGTGGTTGTCCTATCACCTGCACGGAGTCCAGATTTCTCCTGGGCATCTTCCACCTTTCCCCATGTCCTCCAAATTCCCTTCCCAGAACAGATCTCTCCAGCTGCTGTATGCTCACAAAGAAAATTCCAACTTACTTTGTGCTTTTCAACTCAACAGTGCTCTATTAAGCCTCTGTCAAATGTGTTATAGACAAAACCCCCACCCTTTTCTTGAGCATAATAGTGATTACTCATGAGTGATTGGCTGTATACTGTCAGAAATCATCTAGTTTTTGGGCTGAAACTCAGACATCTGTTTTGCCATAATGAAGAATGAAAAATGTCCAAGATGGAAAAGGACAGTTTCATTTGCCAACCCCACAACTCTCCTATTTGTTTTCCAACTACATCTTCCCTTATTTCTTTTAATATTTTTTTTAGAAACAAATGTACAAATCAAATAATTCAAAAGATTTAGCTATCAGGTGTCTACAAGATTAATTTCTTTATGATAATTGAAAACACACCTTACATTTGCACTACCAATAAAAGAGGATAATATGAATATATTTGTACAAAAGCCAAAATATAGGGCAAGTAAATCTTACATTTCACTTGTCAAGTTAACATGAACTCATAACTGGGAAAACACATTGAGTATAGAACTACAAACACTACCAAGAAGACCAGTAGTTACTATCCTCCATTTTCTGTAGCAGCTGACTTCTGCATCGCTTTCAAGCAATTATACAGTGATTCAAATACTACTCATGGCCTGAATGTAGAACCAGCTACCAGTGACGTGCTCTTGTTAGTGCTCCTTATACCTGGATCTGGTTACATTCAGCTATACACCAGAAACATATCTGAGATATACATGGATTTCAGGCATATGATGTATCACATCCCCATGAAAAAGGACAGAATGCACCAGTGGGGAGATTTGGAACAATATAGATTAGTGCATGTTTGGAATTGGATAGACTTGGAATGGTAGATGAAAAGTAATTGGAAACAAATTACTGCATGGCATACCAAAAAATCATCAAAATTACCATTTTCATAGGGTTCAGTCATCATTCCTGGTAAATAATACCACTGAGAGCAAAATTACCAAGACCTGAAGTCTTGCAGTCTAGAAAAGATTTGAAGGTTTCTGGCTCAGTATCTGGCTCAGGGTGCAAACATGGGAAGCAGAAGATGCTGTGCAGGGCATGCATTTATGGTGTAGCCCATGGAGGACATGGGACAGTAGTCAATACACTTCTCAAGAAGTCCCTGCTACTACCTGTTGTATCAGGATCAGGAAGAATTACACACCAGCACCCTCCACAGCTTCCTTTCTCCTCCCCTCCCTGACCTTTTTGTTCTTTTCCTCTTAGGAGTCCCTGGCCTTCACCTCCTCCCTCTTCCTTATGCACTCCCAGGAATTTGGAAAGGAAGGAGGGAGACCAAGGGGGCTCTTGTAGGAAATGGAATGGATTGTCAACTACATGGCAGTGAGGAGAGATTAAGTCCTGTACTCCAGAGGAATGGGAGTAAGAGGGTAGAAGCCTGAGACTCTTGTGTAGATCCTCCTGGAACACCTTCTTGCCTGTTTCTACTCCATCATCAACAACTCCTTCAAAATCCTAATATGACCCACGTCGATGAAATGTCTGGGCCAGTTTTGACACTCGGATATGAGGCTGGCCTTAAATTCCCAAAGGGAGAGCGGGGAATGGAAGACTGACTTGATGAGGGCTCTTCTCTCTTATTTCCCCAGCTCCCTTTTAACAGTATTTTTCTCTGTCCTCCCTGTAAATACCCTGTCTGGGAGAAAAAAATGTGTTATTCTGTCAGCCCAGGAGGAGACAACACCAAGAGGAAAACATGTACACTAATGAGACATGTGGTAGCAGATGGAGTCAAAGTTTGATGACTGACTAGGGATGATGATAAATGCCCAAAATTTTCAGCTATCTTTAAGTTCTGTGCCTGAGATACATCCTGTTTTAGGAGAAAAAAAAAAAAAGAAAAAAAAAAAAAGAAAAAGAACCACAAGAACATAAGCTGGCATGCGTTATAGATGTTCCTAAGCCAACACGTGTTTTGGTCTTAGTGCAAGACTGGAACTCAATGAACTAATTTATAGATGAGATTACATTAGCTGATTAAACATTGTCTTTGAACCCTAAAATCTATGACTCAGTCAATTTTACAAATCCTTCATCCAAAAATAAAGTACACAGTGTTCACACTGCTCAACTATTTGCTTATACCTAAAGCTTTTCTTAATAAATGGGCTAAAATTGCCTTTTTTTGTTGTT
Source organism: Corvus hawaiiensis (assembly GCF_020740725.1). Taxonomy (NCBI): domain Eukaryota; kingdom Metazoa; phylum Chordata; class Aves; order Passeriformes; family Corvidae; genus Corvus; species Corvus hawaiiensis. Next base: position 11,879,873 of record NC_063218.1, read on the forward strand.
GTAGTTTACCAGAGAATATAAGCATCAGTTCAATAGCCTTGTGATTTTTTGTCCTTAAAGGAAGAGCTTTGCTGCAGAAAATATTATAGAATTTTTGCCTGAAATTATCCCCCCAGGCCACCACTAATGTAAACCTAATAGATAAATCGCTCACTTTTAGGATGCACCACATGAGAAAGAAATAAGCAGTTATTGTGAATTTCAGGAACATGAATAAAGCTGTTTTGGGAAGTCCTCTCAACAATGTTTTAACTGCTCAATTTTAAAGTACTATTAGAGCAAGCAAACAAAAGGAAATTCCATTACTCGGGAAAAAAATTTATAAGAAATATTAAATTACAGAAAAGACAATCCCAGTGGTATATTGATTTCCACAGAGGTTTACATTTCATTAGCTGTGCAGATAATTACCAAGGTAGTGTGGATGTTTTTCAGTAGCCTTCGATTCCTATCACTTTATGTGTGCCACACTTATTTATTGTTTGTAGAATTACATGGATCAGAATTATTTTTTACAATGCCACTAAGCAGTACTATAAACTTTCAAATGATCTTGGAGACTCTACAGCTTGTCCACTCATTACTAAAGTGGCTCATTCCATCAAGGACTGAGGAGATGTTCAGAGTTATTTTGGTACCAGGTATGTCTCTAGGGCTGAGGATTTTTATAGTGAAATAGAAGGACTCAAATACTCTGTCTGGGAAATACACCACACAAAAGCCTCGTGTACAACTTAAGCTCCACAGTGATGATTAAATGGGTTTGAAGGCAAGAGTAAATAGCGTTTTATGCAGGCTCTTTGCACCTGCATGAACATTACACTAATTGCCTGGGCTTATTTACTTTTCCTCTCACAGCCAGAACCTAGAGATAAGCTTCCACTGCAAATCAGCCTGAGCAAAACAGTCTGCAGCAACAGCAGAAGGAATTGAGCCCATGAATGTGTTCATTTTACTTTGTAGGCATGAACAGACCATTATTGCACCCAATTATTCCTACTTCTTCTGCAACCAAACACTACGCAAAAGAGGTAAATTAAACCCTTAAGTTGGCAGTGCACGTACTCAACGAGAACAGGATATCAAGCAGACTGCTGGATCCAGGAGCAATGTCTTCAATGGCTAAAGACAAAACTCCTCCAAAATATAAAAGAAGGGTGTAGACACAGCATGACACAGACATGACACATGGACAGACATGACACAATTATACATCTCAGCAAACTGGCTGACTCCAGATCCATATCTTCACACTTGTTATCTCTAATTGTCCGCACCAGAAATGTCTGATGTCACTTTTAGTGCTCACTGGTAACCGGAACAAAGGCATTGAAGTTGTTATTGTTATAAAATCACTATACCTGAAAGCAATGTTCCATGTAGAAAAGGTACAGGACACATGAGTGGTTACATTTAAATTATGGTATTATAGGTAATGCTGGTTATAAATTGTATTTTTCTCTTGTTAAGAGATGTTGAAAGGTTGGAAAGGAAATGTGTAAGTGGTCTATTTTGTCAATGAAGGAAAATGAGATTTGATCTCAGGTCTGGGTGGATTTAGATATGACCTGTAGAAATTAATAGATCAGTGCAATGACAGCAGTGAGATAGTCAGGGCCATGGGGCTAAAAGGTGATGGCAACAATCCACACAAGGTTTCCAAGCAGAGACTGACGGCATGTGAGAAACACAGTACTAACCTCACACATGCCTTGAGAGATTCATAACTCACCATTACCACTCATGGGTTTGAGTTATAATAGATATTTCTAATAAAATACCACCTTAAAACTATTCTGTCTTCTATCATAGAATTCCAGAATAGCTTGGGTTGAAAGGGACCTTTAAAAGTCATCTAGTCCAAGCCCCCTGCAATGAACTGGGACATCTGCAACCAGATCAGGTTGCTCAGGGCTCCATCCAACCTGACCTTGACTGAAGGGTTGATTCCAGGGACGGGGGCATCCACCACCTCTCTGTGCAACCTGTGACAGTGTTTCACCACAGTCATAGTAAAAATTTCTTCCTTATATCTAGTCTGAATCTACCCTCTTTAGTTTAAAACCACCACCCCTTGTCCTATGGCATCAGGCACTCCTAAATTGTCTGTCCCCATCTTTCTCATTAAGCCCCCTTAGTAAAAGTCAGCGGTGCATCCATAAGCTGATGATTGTATGCCACTTAGGTTCTCCATCTCAAAAAACATATAAAATAGAAAAAACATAGTGAAGAGCAACAGCATGAGAACACTGTGGAGCGTGTTCCATGCAAATACACAGACAGGACTCTCCCGCATGCTGAAGGAATGGCAGAGAGAGAAGGATCTCAGGAAAGATATATTAAATGCCTAGAAAAGCAAGGAACAAGTGAACTGAAATTACTTCTCATTATAACTAATAAAAGAACCAAAGACCATCAAATGGCAGGGGCAAGTGATAGATTTAAAACAAAACAGGGGAGGCATTTATCCACATAGCACCTAGGTAAAGATCTTTCTGCCACAGGATACTATGAATATTAAAATCACCTCTGGATTAAGAAAGTGATAAGAAATTACTACTTTGTTACAGTATCACCTATAAGTAAGGAAGCACTTGAACTGAAAATTGACAGAGGCTGGGGATACCTGGGAAATTATGACTCTGTGCTTGGTCTGTTCTTGTACACTACTCTGGGTACCTCTGCTCTCAACCAGATAGCTGGGTAGATGTACCCCTGCCTTGAGTAATACAGTTCTTTTCTTGTTTAGACCTTTTATTGGTTTCATTATTATAACTTGGAAAAATAAGCTTTAGGCCAGAAGGATGAACCATGAAAACACAACAAATGTGAGAGATAAACAGCTTGTATTTAATTCACTTCTGGTTAGATACATTACTAGGACATTTTTATATTCACCTCCCACAGCTTTTCCTGACCCAGCCTTTTCTACATAGCCCATTAGCAAATTGCAACTCCATTTATACTGAGGGGCTCAGCAACCAATTAGGAGCTATCCCCAGATATTCACGAGGGGGAAACACATAAATAAAGGTATCAGTAAAGATTCATCAGAGTTTGCATATGATTTAGGAACACCTTGTTCTCTGCAGGAGTGGGTAACTTTAACTTAGTGGGAACAGAGAATAAAAGCCTAGAAGGCTTTTTATAAGACTGGTAGAAAGGCTTTGGTTAAACTACTTTTCAGTGAAAAATTACCCAGTCTGATGCTTGATCTCCAAAGTGATGATGTTGAATTTTTTTCTCAAAAAGTGGCAGATTATTAAGGGCAAACTTCAGCTTTTCATCTAGAAAGTAGTTGAGAGGTGTTCAGTTTGTAACTGCAGACTCACCTGAACATTCTTGTTGGAAACAGCACCGAAGTGTCTGAGGGATTTGCCATTTGGGTCCTTGTCTGGATGACTTCTCTGCACCATCTGCCCTGAATGAACAACAGTTCCCATGAGGTACAACAGTGATTCAGAGCAAAAATAGACTACAGGACACATCAGCAACCCTGGGATCCTATTTCACAAAGGAGAAACATGCAGGAGCTGTCTACACTGCAGCTCTCTGGAGAGAACACTTCTGAAAAGGCATTGTTGACCAAAGACAGGGAGCTCATCTCTCACTCATCTTTCCTTTTTGCAGCAGAAGTCCTGAATCTGTGGGAGCCTAAATGATTTGTCAGTGCTGACAGGATATTCTTTGAAACCTTGGATGCAGAGATTGGTCAGTGACAAATTTAGGAAAACTTAGGAGAGTATCTAGCAAGATTTCTCCACAGTGACTAAGTGATATCACCCAAGTTTTTAGAGCAGAAGCCATGTTTCAATGAAGTTTTAGTCCTATTACATCTTCTTGTTTTAATGCAAAATGAATTTATAATAGTCAACTGATTTTAATCTGGAAATACCTAACAATTTAACATGCTGAGCCAAAAGTTTTGTCTTAGGTATTATTCTTCTGCTTAAAATCAGGTTTTAAATATTGCAGTTGCTGTTTCTAAGCACTACCCTTCCACTTTGCTTTATTAGTTAGCATTTAGGTGCTAAGTATTAAATAGAATTCAGTCCACTGGGGTTTGTCATACTCTGCAGTTTGGAGCAGAAGTAGCTGAGGCATCATTCTTTAATAGTGGCATAAGTGCTTGTATGAGCAATAGAAGCTGCCACTCTCTTTATGAGCCAAGCTAAATGCTATTAAATGATGAATGAACTAGTTCCATTTTATTTGTTCAGCCTTTCCCAGTGCTATTCCCACAACCCAGTTTAAATCACCAGCTTGTATTCTACATAAATTCCTGTGTGCTTGAAATACATAGATGCCTGCATAGAATAGCAGTAAAGGTTTATTTTCCAGTGAGCAAAGAGTTAAATAATTGAAATTGAGCTGAAATAAAAATTCAAGATTAATGCCCCTGTTCTGAGACGGCCCTTAGGAGACTTTTCCAGGTAGTTTGCAAGACCATCCTGTTTTGCAGCCAAGTGTTGCTGGGTATCCATGGGAAGTTGAATCTCAGGCTGGTCAGTCCGTCTGGACTGCAATACAAAACAATAATGTTCAAACCAAAGCATCTTGATTAAATAACCTAATTAAAAGGTACATAAAAGTGGTGTTTTAGCAGACTATTTTTCTCCTGTAAGGATGAAAAAATCTCCAAATTTACCTTATTTTCAAAATTAAGGGTAAACATTTGCTTCCAGTGATGTGTTTATGCCCTATTAATTAGTTCCTACAAGCATAGCTGAAATCCCAAACCTGATTTAACATGGTTCAAGGAGATAAAATTACCTTCAGCCAAACACCCCAAGACACAAACTGAGAAAGAAATCGCATCTCACTGAAGTTTCACTGGATGAACAAATACAGACCTCCAAGGTCCTACCTTTAAATTCAGTGGAGAGGAGGAGGGGAGCGAGGGAGAAGAGGAGGAGAAAGAGACAAAGAGCACGCAAGAGAACACACACCAGAGAAATTAAACTGCCAACCAAATGAGCTGTCAACCAAAGTCCATAGCCCATGGTTTATTTTAAATGAGCATATATATCTGCTCTATGTCACCAGGAGACACAAGTCTGTTCCAAGTCTTAACCATGCAGGATCATCTTTAGCTCAAATCTTGAGTTTTAAAGATCCTCCTCTCAGTCTCTGGTCTATTAGGACCAACACATATGCCTAAGGAGTGTGTAAGAAATTGTAAGAAAAAAAAAAAGAGCTGGGATAATCACTTGCTGTGGATAGCACTGTAAATGTGAAAAAGTGAATGCCTAAATTTTCTAAGTCCATTTGCTGTTACACAGTTACTTGCTACAGTGCAATTACTTCAATCTAGGTGCAAGTCACACAGTTAGATGACTGAGTTGTGGGTAAAAAATACCTCTCTTTTATTTCATTCTTTCCCCACAAACACAAGAGATATAACTTTGTCTGAGCTGTATTTATAAACTTTGAAGAAGAACTGAGAAATTATTCGTCTCACAGTGATGTGAATGGCCTGAAAGAAAAGTTCTCATAGTATAAGATATTTTTTCCACAATTCTCCCAATAAAATAGAAAAAGTAACTAAAAGCCAGTAAAAAGAAATGTGTGGTACTGGGTAGACTGAAACTAATTCACTGATTGTGATGGGAACAGTTACAGCCACACTTAGAAATGTAGCAGAATCCAAGTTCATTTCTTTTCTTCCTTATTTGCTACTAATTTTTATCGGAATTTCTATCAAAGATGCTTTCCACAGAGAGCACAGAGTGCAATTAAAGGAAGTTGCTTACAATGGCACAGGGAAGGTCCATGCAATTGTAAGAGGGATATGATCCACCCCGAGGAAAGGTAGTTTGAGAATCTCAACGAGTACTAGCTTATGGAAACACTCAAATGGTTGCCATTAAGGAAATAATGTATAGAAAAACACTCTTTTGTCTTTTGAGAGATACCTCAGAAACAGAGTGAGTAAACAGATTTGTATGTGCAGGTCTGACTTTGGACTTTACAGTGGATATCAAAGAGGAATATTTATCTGGACTGATAGAATTCAGGGGAATTAAAATGGCTGTTTATCTGGACTAAAGAATTAAAGAATCTGGAATGTGAAAAAGGTCTGAGAGCCTTTGAAATCAAGGATACAGGATTATGCACTGCAAGTTAGAAGGAAAAATTGTCTAGAACATTTCTGAGATTCACTGAATGAGAAACTTCCTTGCAACAGAGTATCTGAGAGGCTTGGAAGGAGAAACTTGTATGTCATAAATCATACAAATAAACTTAAAATTGCCAAAACTCAAGGTATGCTAGACTACACAAGGGAAACTAAAACATGTAGCAAAATAAACTTTATCTGTGTAAATAGTTGCACGAGAATAAAAGAAGTTGTTTAAAGAGGAGTGAAGAAATTGATGTTCAGCATAGCCCAAAAAGAAGTGAATCAGACAGTCATACAGAAGATACAAAATAGAACATTACCACTTGGAAGCACGATATAATCATGCTAAGTGAAAAGGCAGCTGAACCATTGTCCTTCTAGGGAACCGAGTTTTATTATCAGAGAAAGCGAATATAATAAGGCCTTCCTACAATCAGTCCTACATCATTTCCATCAATTGTGCTGCAGTGGTGGGAACTGGGAAGCACAGGAGAGAATGGATGCCCCTGGCTTATGGGAACAGGATGAAATTTTGCAGTGCACACTACAAGGTGTGTGTGTGTGTGTGTGTGTGTACTGCACATAGGCCAGATTCAGCCCACCTACCCAAGTTTAGGAACCAAATTTAGGAACATGGAATTCCCATGTTCCTTCTGTGGTCAATAGGGATAGATAGATTAGCACTTCCAGCACCAGACAGAACATGAATCAATTTGTTGGGGAAACTGGCTCTGTCACTCCACTGACCACAGCCGTTTTACTGAGGAGCAAAGGCACTTTGCTTCCCCAGTTTGCTCAGATAAGTGCCCACCCACAGGCCAGACAAAACTGTGCCCTCGAACTAATGAAAAAAATATGTTAGAAATTGGGGATTGCCCACTGGAGGTGCCAGAAAGCAATAAAATTCTGGCTTGATTATTCAATCATAGCTGGAAAAATAATTTGGTTTCAGATGTCCCTTGTGAGGCATTTTTAGAGAACAAGAGCATGATGAGGCCATCTGGAATACAATATGCAGTCTCGGGCATCCAGATGCAAGGAAGATTAATTTAGTCTGTAACAAAACTACAATAATCAAGGAAATGAAGAATTTATCTTCTTAAATGAGATTAAAATATGCTGGCTTGTGTGGCCTAAGAGAATAAAGGTTGCTTTCTATAAACTGAGCAGTCTAAGTTTCTGTAAACTTAGCAGAGGCTAAAAGCTATTTAAACTAAAAGACACTTCTGCTGCAAAAACAAATGGATACTCATTACCCTTTAATAAATTTAGCCTGACTATTGGAAAAAGGTTGCAAATCCCCAGAGGACTAGAACAACTTTTATTAGGATCAGTTCTACTGCTTAGTCACATTGGTGCCAAAGTGTGATCCATTTAGGATCAGGATTTCCAGGCCAGCTGCCTGCAACAGCAAGGAGTGGGAGGCATTAACTCATGGGGTCCTCTCTAGTCCAATGCACCTTTGTGCTCCCCCATTTCTCTTTTGGAGCTGAACGTTTTCTGACCATTGCTCTGTATTCAATGACTTTATATGTGTAGTGACAGACTTCCAGAGACCTTCTTGCCTCACGGAGACAAAGGCCAAATTTTGGGAAGTGCTCTCTAGTCATAGGGCTTCTGTCCTTGGATTCACACACTTGAGAGTGTTGACTCGGCAGCAGATGATGGCTTTTCTTTCATGTCATGTTCTCTTTCAGGGACCATGTTCTGTGGCAGAAGTGAAAACAAAGGCGTGCTGAGGGCTTACAACAAAAATAATCTAAGCTAGAGGTATTCACAGAATATTTCACACAAGTCAGGGAGTCAGCTGAAAGCCAGCTGGCTGCAGGCTGAGTCTGGCTAAGGCAAAAGTGACAGATACTGGTTGTTCGGAAAGAGGAGGTAGTGGGGGGAGAGAGAGCAAAGCAAAGCAAATAGGAAGGCTAAGAGGAGATGCCAAGAGTTACCAACAGACTTGGTTTTGATACAGAATTACTATATGCAGACAAAGAAAATAAATAGCGCCTAAAATAGAGCACAAAAAGTAATTTTTCCTCTTTTGAGAACCACCATGTAACCACACTTTTAGATAAGCACCAGCATCTCTGGGACAGCACAGATCTCCTATGCAAGGCAGCACTCCCCACCTATCACTCTTGAGCCTTGTTCATACAAAATGTGTATATATTAGCTGACATATCAGAAACTTGACAGATTTTCCAGCAGCTGATGAGGCCAAAGAATCCTCTGCAACAGTCATGTTTTGAGGAAGAATTCAAGAGAATAATGCAGATGTAGAAGCACAAAGCCCAAAGGGCTCTCCTAACAAACAAAACCAGGCCCCTTTCTACTAGAACATGGGATTTGGCTCAGGTATGCTTAGGCTGATCCCCACTGACACTGGGATCTCTTAATTTTTCTTCTCTGCATAGCATTTTTCTCTTTACTGGGGTCCTGATTCATGAATAAAACTCCCAAGCACTACTACAATACTAGGGAATGCAGTAACATCCCATCAGTAAATTTCTATTCATTTTAGTAAGTGATCATCCTTGTGTATGCCATAACACCATATGGCACCTGCCTTTGTTCTCCCATATTACTGTCATAATTGACATTGTTTTCAATCTTTCCTTAAAGGGCAAAATACATTTTACTTGTCCTGATCTCAACAGGCATTTGAAAAGGTAGGAGCATTAATTAGCTCCTCTGCACTCTCATACCATTCATTTTCCAAATATATTCAGTGCTTGTTAACCATTGGTTTTCCATAGTTAGAAATACCAGAGCAACTATACGGCTTTCAGGATCCTGCTCAGGTTAATATACAGAGTAACTTAGAGTTACTTTGAGAGTGGGGCCTGGTAGTAGGTATCATCAAGGTGTTTTGTTGCATGAAAAATGAACTCATTTTCTATTCTGACTCACTTCTCAGTTTTGACTCCTATCCAGCACTTCTTCTGAGTAGTCAGGAGATGGCATCATCTGCAATCACTATAGAAGTAGCCAGTCATATTTTTGCCCACTTTCAGGACTGCCATGAAAAGTGCCTTTAAAAATGAAATTCAAGAGGGGAGAGAAATTAACATCAGTGTTATGAAAAGGTTCAGGCTGGAGGGATTTTATTCACATACACTCTCATGCACACACTTGATTCTTTAATTTGGAAATTTCTGTTCATCCTCAAAACAAGTGGTATGATAAAATGGTTCTCTCATCGACTCTGTTCTGGCACCATAATACATCCCAATGAGATTGTTGATTTGTAATCCACTCTTGAAAGAAATGTGGTGCATCTCATTCATGTTATGAGCACAGGGCAATGCTTTTCAGTTTTAAGCCTGGAAAGCAAATTCTATCTTAAAACAGATTTGTCCACTGTATTTTGAAGTACAGATCAGAGCTTTTATAGTGTTAATTTGAAGAAAATCCTATAGTAACTGATTAATAATGTAAAAGGAGCCTAGAGATAATCCCTTAATATTTTAAAATGTTCAGGCCACTTTTTTTAAGCAACACTACAACAACAACAAAAGAAATACACATCTGTACTAGATGATCTTTGAGGTCCCTTCCAGGCATTTCTGTGATCTTCCAGAGGTGTAGAAGTTGTTCAAGTGATATGAGATGTGTAGCTTCTGTTCAGTGGTTTACTGATTGAAGCTTGAAGATAAACCATAACTTAAGCTTTATTTCCTTCACCTGCATCACATAATCATTAAAACCCTGACCTGAGACAAGGTATGGGGATCCTTCCTATTCACAGAATGCTTGAGCATCTAAAACTGCTGTTCTGATGCTGGTCCACATCTTCCAGACAATCTCTTAGCAGAGTTTAGGTGTTCTTGAAATGTCTTTTCATAGACTAGAAATGCAAATATTATTACAACCTTCATTCTCCAAAATCAGAAAGGAGTCACCATCAGTTCCACTGTATATTTAAAACACTGCTGGAGGCAGCTGCAAAGGTGGATGAAGATGAGTGTAAACTGCAGAATTCTCTTAGTATGACCGTTTTCAATGATTGCAATGAGAATTAGGATTTGTAAAGACACACCAGTGAAAAAGGGAGGTATAGATTGCAGTTCCATAGCTGCAGACTGATATCATAGGCCTCTTTAAATAATGCATCTAGAAGCTGAGTCACCTGTAGTAGGAACATTTGAGGTTGCTGCATAATTCAGGAGCTTTTGTTTCTGTAAAGAATACATTAAGGTTTTCAATTCTAAGCTTCTAACAAGCCCATGGTCTCCTGACAGTGACAAACACTGAGAACTGACATGTTGTACAGTTTAAAGATCTCACTCTTTGACTTGCATTTTTCATTTTCATTTCTCCTGTAGCCCTCACACTCCCATCCACCCTTATGACAATGACCTAAGTCCCATTCAAGGGCAGCCTTTCTTCTCTCTGAGGCTGGCACAGGGCAAACCCTGGCCAGGACTTCCCAGGGAAGGCTGGACAGATTCATATATCCATTCAAAGCAGACTGCCACAGCTCAAAGATTTCACAAGATACCAAGCCCAAGGACTAGACAAGCTGCTCTGGTAATGACCTTCAGCCACGTGGAGCACTGAGATGCCTCCTGGGTGGTTCTTACTGAGCCAGGACATGCAGAGGATGTGTCAGACTCAGCCTTCTCCAGATAGGCAACAATTACCTCATGAAGTGCCAGCCAGCTTTCTGCAGGTTCTTCTGGTGCTTATTTACCAATAGAAAACAAAATTTGTATTCTTCAATCTCAGGAACTGCTGACTGTTTATGGCATGAGCTAGATGGATCAGATGAGTGATCACAGTGGTCTTCTTGCTGGTATAGAAAAACTATTCAAAAAACAAGTTGTTTTGACTTAGTTGGCTAAATTATTTATGCATGCCTGGTTTTTCACAGACATATCTAGAGAACCCTAAAATCTGCCATGGCATCTCCTGCCAGCTCTTAAGCTGCATCTTTGTTAGCTATCAACTAGCAATTAAGACATTGCTTAGAATCAGCCTTCTATATCTAATCTGCTGGAAAATATGGACTCTGAAACCATGCCAGAGCAGTAGGAAGTGTTTCTGTACCTTCCAATAGTGCCTAGTTTTATCACCAAAAGCAGTTAGCACAGGCTGTGATGAGGTTTAAATAGTATAGTTCTACCATTGCCTTCAATGAAAGCATTTTTTCCCTCCTATCTATGTGGATTAAATTATACCTCAGGAAATTTAAAACATCTATATTAAGTTATATTTTTCTACAGTGGTAAAAGATAAACTGAGACAGAGCCAAACAGTAGTTTTGCTGATGACTTTATGCATTTACTGGAGCTAGATTCTGGAGGACACCAGGAATTTTCCTTACCACAGCAAGTTACAGAAGATTTTTTAAAGTTTTTATTCAGAATGCACTGGATCTCCTTATCTCTTAGAACAACTCTTATGACTTCTGATGAAATTTGAGACTAGTGCAGAGACATTCAACATTATTTTCTAGCTGTCAAGTTGCCTGAAATTTGGCCTCTCACTCACCCAAAATATACTCATGGATGGGGACAGTATTCAGTCTCTTATTTTGGAGTGGCAGAACAGAAAGGATGTTTGTTAAGACTCAAAGCTAGAAGTAAAAATTGGGATAAAAGAACCCTTTTAGCAATCAGAGATTTTTTCTAAAGCCTTGACAGAAATTTCTTATCACTAATGAGAATCAACACAGCTCTTCAGTGTCCATCCACATTAGCACATTTCTCTCAATAAATAAACCTCAGTAGCTGAAAAACAAATTATCTCTGCACTCCTCAAGCATAAGATGTTGTGACAGGAAGCATTAAAAAAGGACCAGTAAATTAGATGTCAATTCTGAAGACAACAAGCACATGCAATGTACTACATTGTGTGGAGGATAAATTCAAACAGAACAATGTGGAAATACAAGGAAAACAAAAGCCAGTAAATCAAGTCATAAACAAAAGTCATAAACCAAAGGCTGGGTACAAAAATCAGACTAATTAGATTAAAAGTTTCACTGAATTTAAAACTATATTCCTAGAAATACTTTTGAACAGTGAGATGGAAGGAACCAGAAGGCAATCAACAGGACAAGAGGATATGGACTTTTGTAGAGTGGTGCATTTGGGTCTGGCTTCTAACCTTCAGTTTTCTGGGGTCTATTCTCTGTCAAATATTTCTCATTTCATCCTCAACTATGATTAAAAAGAGTCTCTCTAAAGTTTCTTCCTAAGATCAAAGCCTTAAGGATTAATCAGTGTGTTCTCAAGTGTGAGTCTATTCTTTTTCCTTCCTCTTCTGGCAGGTTCAGGGGCCTAACATCCTGCCCAACGCTCATGTTTTCCATAAACCAGTAAAGTTTTACTCTTCACAGTGAGAGAGGGCTTGGTTATGGTATCTAAATCTCATTTTCTTAATGGTAGAGAACAGTTTACCTACAGGTTCCCAGGGCTTTTGGTATTCCCTTGGCAGGAAGGAAACAGCTGTCAAATGACTTCAGTGCCCATGATTGAAGGACCATCCCTTAAAGAAGTGGAAAATAAATCCAAACTATTAATTTTAGTATTGTGTGCTTACCAAGAAGTTTTGGGGTTTTTTTCATTTGGTTTTGGGGTTTGAGTTTTGCTTTTTTCTGTTTCCAGAGAGCTGTCTCTGAAACTAAATGAATTAGTTATTAAGCAGTAAATAACTTTCAAATCAATGGCTGTTGACAGACACCACATTTAAAAAAGAAATGAAAGGTGCCAAAGTTAGAGTAGAAAGTTTATTATGGATAGTGTTAATCTCTGATGTTTTCCAGAAGAAATTTCCAAAATTTCTCTGTGTAGCACCCAGGGATTTACTAAATCTTCTGCAGTTGGGGTACCTCAAACCTCAGGGACATGGTGCTGGGCAAAGTTCCCCCATGTTGTCCCTATAGCTCTGTGTACTCCAAATGTCCAGTAGCTCCCTCCTGACTACACAATATCGTTAATGTGCTTTTTGCACCAGCTTTGCAAAGAAATGTCTCATTCTGACCTAACTGGGCCATTTTGCAGTACTTCCCAGTCCTTGCCTTGCCACATGAGCCAGAAAACAGATGAGCACCTTTCCCTCTTCACTTGGCTCCCCTTAGCAGCAGGCAGAGTACTTGTGTCACTCTTTGCTTTAAGGCCAAGCATTTTTTTTAACTACTGATTGCAACCCAACATCCAAATTCAATGGAAACTACAGACAATGTTGAGCAATGTGTCTTAGCAAACACTTGCAAAATCCTTCTTATAAAAAACAGGAGCCTACATAAATTTCCACCTAAGGTTCCTAAAAGAACCAGCTGAACAGATTCCCAGCTTCCTACTCCAAGCTAAATTAGAAATACATTCTAATGTGTTAAGCTGTTATTCATTTTAAATAAGACTCTGAATGTAGAGATAATTCTGAACCAGCTGTACCAACATCTGAGAGGTCAAGGATAGAATGGGGCAAATAGAGATTGTGCAAAACACAAAGTCATTTTTTATGTTGTTCAGCTACTGGAAAATTAAATCAGAAGAGTATAAATAATGGAAACCAACACATTTTTATGAAAAATTACATAAACCACTATTTCTTTTGCAAAGGCAATTGAGTAGATCTATCTGGATAGTAAGACTTGAAAAGTACCACTTCATATGATTGTGATTACTAAATAAACATGATACAGTATCAAAAGCAGTTAGCAGAAGGGTTGCAGTAAAAGTCACTTCAAAAAGTACCAGGTGCTGTGGTATTTCCATTTAAAAGAGTCTGTTCAGAGGGCTGGATCAGGACAGCTCAGTGATTGGTACGGGTCTCAGCACAAACCAATGTCTTCAACAGTGTCCCAGAAGTAAACACAAAATTATTGCTGATAAAATGAGATAAGAAGGATTAGCAATGTTGTTAAATGTTGATAAGCAAATTAATTCAAATGACCAGTGCCTTTCATAAGATGTTCCCATTCAGTCAAAATATGTTTTTCCACAGAGATTTAAAAGCATAAAATCTATGAGGGTCCTTTGCAGACCCTATTGCAACAAATGGGAAGGAAGAAGTAAGTGGAATGGGTTATGCTCTGGAAAGGAGGGACTCAGGAAACATAACTGATTCTGAAAGTCAGACTGGTTGAACAACCCCACATGAGCCCCCAGCATCAAGCCATGACAAAAATGACAAAAGCAGTATTTGTATAACCATGAGAAAAGTGAATAGAGCAGAATGATAATTTTGCCACAGTTTCAGACAAAGAAAATCCAGTTTGAAGACAGTGGCTCAAGTTCTGATATTGAAAATATTTTAGAGGGTTTGTAAAATCATTCAAGTTGCCTGAGAATTGGAAAGACTGAAAAGTGAAGAAGCTGCCTCAGCAAGAGACTCAGGCAGCTCACAAGTTTAGTGCAGAGAAGAAAGACAACTTACTCATACAAATGTCTTCACAGAGAGAAAATGCTAAATATCAGACAGGTTTTTAATCAGGCAAAACAAGAGCTACACTCAGGATCCAGACCTGTTCAAAGGGGGAAAGCTGTTTGCACATTCAGAGGCACAGAGCTCCTGGTATCCAGGGAAATAGCATATACTTCATTTCTTGAAGTTTTCCCATTGAACAGGTCATTACAATCAACTTACTGAAAGTCTGTCTCAGCTAGATTCACATTAGTTGCAAAATCTCTTCATGCTGCTCTTCCCTGGGGACACTTACAGACCCAGAAAAGCAAGCTTCCCATGAATTACAAGATTTATGTCTTGGGAGATACGGATTCAGTCCTTGCCTCTGCCAAACATCATTTATGAGTCATTGAGCTAGTTACTCAAAGTAAGCTTCGTTTTACCTACTTTTAGATATCTACATGCTAGATGTCTATTTAGCATGTGTATGTCTGAAGTGTTTTTACTCAGCATCATTATCAGTCAGTGGAGAGAAGCAGGCACCATTGGAGAGCTACTCCTCCAAAAATAAATCACCATACAATGAGGAATTTCATGCTTTGAAGAAATCTCTATGCTGATTGAAGGAAGGCAGGAAGGTGGCTGGCTTAAAAGTGGACAATGACACCCCTGACATATAAATAAGGGAGGGTTTGCTTTAGCATCTTCTCAAGAGGATATTAATATTTCTAAGCTGCAGTGAAAATAATACCTTAGAGACTTAATATTATTAGGAAGTATATGAATAGCTATAATAAATGGAATTAAGAAATCACAGTGTTCAAATTTTTGCCAGGCTGCAGGGCAAAAGAAAACTGCATCTTGGGGTAGCATTGGAAAATATTTAAACTGTGAGCCAGATTTTCTGAATGCCATGGAGAAATACTGAGGCTATTGAATCCATGAACACTTTTCTTAATGGCAAAAATGGTTAAAAATATCTCTTTCCCAAAAAAAAGGGCTTTTCAGTTTTGAAGGGTTATTTTTGATCAGCCTGGCTTTCAGGATGGCCACAGAGTTGTGCCAGCACAGCTGATGGGGCCATGAACTGTTGTGGGGCAGCAAAGGGCCTTTAAACCAAATTCACGACTGAAAAAAAAAAGGATTGTGGAGTTACAGTATAACTCAGGACAGTTAAGGAGGCAAATGAAGTTACAGCAAAGCTCTGAAATGGCACAGAGGAGAGCAGTGCTGATTCAAGACAGTTGATCTTATGACATGGGACAAAGGTTGTGACATTTCTCTTGATCAAAAGGTAGAGTCTCTTCCATCTACACAAACTCTGGAGGCAACAGGTAAAATGACCATCCTGAATAGCAACACAAGAAACACACAGCAGTGAGTTCCCTATCTGCTTGTCCATAAAAATATATCCATCTTTAATTTTCCTTGGATTTGATCCCAGCAGTCAGATGGCAAGGAAGTGTTGCACTTCCCTTATAGTAAAACTCAATCAGTTACACCAAGCAAACCATTGCAGCTTTTCCTTATGCCAGAAGAGTTTACTCCTCAAGCACTGGGGAGCAGAAACAGTGTCCTCATTGTGGGGATCAAATGTGGCTCTATCCAGCAAAGCCTCCCGTGACCACAACCTGCAGCAAACACCACTCCAGCTCTCCAGCACAGTCCCACCTGTCCCTCCCTGCAGGGTTCCTCAGCAATTCCAAAGAGTCACAAATAAATTCATATGAAAAAGAACTACAACAACAACCCCCCCAAGCTGCATTAGGAGACAAAGACTTGAGTAACCTACTAGCAGGGTTGGAAGCAAAATTCTGACTTTTTTCAAGCAATTTGCATAATGGCTCTTGTTGGGGAAGATGAAACAGGAAATATGATTGCCTGACAAAAGATTTTGGGAATATGAAAACTACAGGCGACATCGAAATGAAAGCCACTTTTGAAATACCAAGTCTTAGTTACTGAACAACTGGAAAACAATGGTATGGCCACTGAAGTAATCCCCTCTTGATGGAACAATACCCTCTGCTTGCAAACAGGTCCAAGGGTCAGAGCAGACCCTACTAGCTCAGCAGAAGGGGTCCAAAGAGTAGGTTTTAGAAGTTAAGATGTAACACTCTATGGTAATATAAGAACTCTTATAGGCTGTATGTAAATGCTATAGGATTTGTATCTTGTATTAGATTGGTTAGTGACAATTAGAATATTCAGTACAGAAGATGATTTATTGTATTGTAACCAGGACTTCACGATTCCATCCTATTCTCATCACTTCTTCTTCACTCTCATTCCTCTCGCTCTCTCTCTCTTACTCGCTTACTCTCTTGCTCTCTTGGGCCTGCTCAGAGCTGCGGCTGGCAGCTCTAAGCAGTGCCCCTATACCCACGCCCTTTGCAATAAACCGCATGTTCCAAGATCTGACTATAGAGATCTCTCGTCTCCGTCAGTCCCGTCCGAACCACCCCTGCTGTCCTACAGGCTCTTTCCTTTTTTTATACTTTTTTTTTTTTTTTTTTTTTGGGGCAGTTGTTATTTAATGTAGTCATTATACTTGGTTATGGCAGTTTGAATTGGGATGCTACCAAAAAGACACTATTTAGCAGGGTATGAGGGGCTGGATATTTGAACAGAGTATTTTGTTTTAATGAATTTCCACTGCTTTACCTTGAAAAGAGCTTATATGGATTTTCTCAAAATGTTCTCAAGGATCTGGTGTTGATTGGGGTGTGGGTTAAACACCAAACCTTAAATATCTTTACCCAACATGAGGTTTTACAAAGTAAATATCAGAGATATATTTTAATAAAAAATGGAGAGGCTAATTCACACAGAAAAGACACAAGTAAATTATGTTTATTCCCTGTACTACACTTACAATTTTTCAGCCAGCTCACCAAATCTTCCCAATCAATACCCCAGCTGATGTTTCAATGTATATTAAACAGATATGAGAGATCAGGGGAGCAGAATATAGAGACATGCACACATTGGACATGGACATGTTTAGAAAGATCAAATTCCACAAGAGGAAGAGCCCAAGATGTGGAAAAGTGAGGAGACGGAAGCCTAAGGTATAACAATAATGCAGCAATAATCCTAATAGCAGATTTGCCATTGTGACAAGCTCTGTGGGCAGGCCAGAGCTGCTGGGCTGGCTCTGGGCTGTTCAGGGTCCACCAAGCAGGGCTTGGGCACAAATCCTGCTTATCACAGGTTTTCAGTGCAAGAACGGCTTCTGTGCACTCAAGTGCACTCTGAACGCAGAGATGAAAAGTCAGCTTTGCCACAGGACTGTGATATATAAGAGAAACTTTTGTGAGAGGGAAGTACTTTAGCTCCCGAGAGACCATTTAGATAAACCATTCTTTTAGTCACAGGGGGAAAAGAAGAGACTTTAAGTTTTCTTCTGAACAACTAATTATTAAAAGAAAGGGTCAAAAGGTGACAGGAAATGTGAATTTCAAAATTCTTAGAGCTGAACAAATTATTAAAGAGCAAAGTACTGTAAATAATCTAGCCTTTACTTTTTTTATTTGGCTGGGAAATTGTCCTTGTTTAGGTAGTCAGGTCTAATTAGAATTCACTTGCATATTGAAGCAATCTGCAATGTATATGAAAGAATTTAATATTCCAAAGTTCAGAATGCCACATTTTTCTTCCTAGACCATTTTACTTCTTTACTCAGAGAAATTAATGCTACCTCCTCTTTCTAGACTATCTAAGTAGTTAATTTAAGCAATATCCAGTCTCCAGTAATTTCTCCATTTCCACAGAGGAGCCTTTGTGGCTGGAAAGTTTGAGTGTCAGGCAATCAGTCCTTAGAGTGACAGCTTCAAGCTACAAGGCTGGTGAGCCTACCTTATGTGGCCTGCAGCAGTGGAATGTCTCCTTTTCTACCCATTCACACAATTTCTTTTTCTTTTTGCAAGATGTTTTGCTCCTTACCACTAGCTCAGCAGAAGACTCCATTCCTTTCATTTCACTATGACCATGTAATTGTTTTAAATTATTTTGCTGAGCTCCTAGGAGGAGTGAAAAGATAAAAAAAAAAAAATAATAATTAAGCTATGGGCAAGGACAGAAAATCCAGTCTCTTCCTGAGCCAACCCAAGGGTCATACATCTGTCACTTCCTTTTATCCCATGTGTTCATCATAAGAAAGGCCTGTCACATTGGAATAATGTTCTTGCCACTATCTTCTTTATGTGGAAGAACTCCAACATGACTTAGATTTTTGCAGTAGGTAAAGCCTTAGGCAAAAGACACATCAACAACATATTTACTCTGACCTGCCCAGAAAAATGGGTATTTTCAAATCCTTAGTGCCATATGTTTGTCTCTGAAGAATGCAGCCTTGCCTGCAACCTTGGCAGCTTGGCAACATAAAATCACTTTAAATAAACATCTAATATTCCGTAGGATAAATATAATGAATTAGTCATTGCTCCTTACCATAAAGTAGCAGCACTCCTGAAAGCCAGGCTCTATTAGCATTTTGAAGAAGTATTGAGACAAGGATGGGTGTCCTGGGGATTACTGCAATGGGAAGCAAAGATGAGACAGTGGTAGATGATGAAGTGCAATCAG
The DNA here is from genome assembly GCF_020740725.1 of Corvus hawaiiensis. Classification (NCBI taxonomy): domain Eukaryota; kingdom Metazoa; phylum Chordata; class Aves; order Passeriformes; family Corvidae; genus Corvus; species Corvus hawaiiensis. The sequence continues at coordinate 11,898,933 of NC_063218.1, forward strand.
GATGCTGCCACAGCCTCTGCATACATCCCTACACATTCCTGCAGTTTTGTTTGTAACTTGATAAAGAATTACCTCATAAATCTGCTAAACATTTGGCTCTTTTCCTCTTTTGCTTGTAAAGATGCACATTCTTAAATAGACTTGTGGGTTCAGTGAATCTGTAAGTGAACATCTCCTTTGGATACTCATTTTGCTCTTAAACCAAAATAAGATTGTTATGCACAGAAGTGAAACTAAAAATTTAATGTGTATTAAATGTTGCTTTCATGCCGCAATGATCAGCCCCAAATCCTGCACCCCAAGGATCATGTTGTGAACTGGTATCAGTTGATACAGTTTCACTATTCATTGAAAAGTCTTTCATTATTATTTGCTCTTCTGATCTTGTCAGTTCACTGTTTTTATTACAGTTTCTGCCTGTGGGTGCAAGTGAGTGTGAGTAGGGGATATCCACTGCTCTTCACTGGCAGGTAAACTCACACAGAGCATCCATAAACAGGCACAAAGACAAACAAGTCATCTGTCATGAAATCATGAAGATCTGCAGAGCAGAAGTTAACATGCTTAAAATCAGGGATTACTGCAGAGAATATCCAGTAATTCCTGCAAATCTATCCTTTGCTTCTTTATGAGCCAATTGATAAAACAAATTATGCATATGATCTGCAAATAGAACAGCTGTTAACTTTCAGAGTTACAGGTGGAAAAAAGGTTTTATTTCCACCACATTTTTCATTCTTGTTTTCTTTACCTTGTTGGCTATAACCCTGGCCTAGCCATGCCCACCACCACATATGTTTCTATTAAAGACTCTGCTTGCAATCTAAGATGTCCCTTATTGTGAACACCGTGCCTTGCTCAGCTGAGACCGTGACACATTTGAATGAGAAGAAAAGTGCACATTAGCTTGAACTAATCCACAATAGTACCCTCTGCAACAGCGAGAAGTATCCACACCTGGTGGGAGAGACCATTGCATAATCTCCCAATCTTCAATTTCACAAAGAATGGCTGTTTTTATTAATTGCTCACCAGGACACGAGATATGTACTGACAGATGCTATAAAACAAATTCATCCTCACTCATCACTGAAGTGCTGTCATTGAACTATCACTGAGAATGCACAGGGCATCTGGGGGCCCTTTCTTTGTGACAGATAACACACTCACATCCTCCATGATTGCTGTAATTATCAGTAATAACTAGATGTGGCATCACTGACTCCAGAAGGCATACATTCACATGCACCAAGTCAAGTAGGGAGTCTGTTTGGAGTCTTGATGGAATACCAGGGAAAAACATAAGTGAACTTGTACCATATTCCATGCATCCTTGTTCTCGATTTTATTAGGACCTAAAGATGTCTTAATTATATATTAAATCATCTCTGCATAACAATAAAAGCATTTGCTTATATGCAAATATCAGGATTTGCTAATAACAGAAATTTAAATTGTCATATCATAACAACGCCACTTACCACAGCAGTCCAGTGAGATGTGGCAGCCATACATTGCTACAGTACTCACAAGAGGACAGCATGGTTGAGGTTGGAAGGGACATCTCGGCATTATCTTCTTCAAACTCCCTGATCAAGCACCTACAGCAGGTCATCAAGGACCATGTCCAGGCAGTTTTTTAATATCTCCAGGGATGGAAACTCCACAGTATTGCTGGGCAACCTTTTTCACTGCTCAGTCACCCTCAACAGTTAAAGAGTTTTCTATGTTCAGATGGCACTGCTTGAGTTTCATGTGTTGTGCCACTGGTATTGTGCCTGTTGCTTCTTGTCCTGTCACTGGGCACCTCTGAAGGGAGCCTGGATCTGTCCTCTTTGCACCCTCCCTTCAGTTATTTTTCCACATTTGATGAGATCCCACTCAAGCTGTATTTTCTCCAGGCTAAACAGTCCCTGCTCTCTCAGTCTTTCCTCAGAACAGAGATGCTCCAATCCCTTAATCATCTTCCTGGCCGTTTCTTAGACTCTCTCCAGCACGTCTATATCCACCTGTACTGAGCCTGAACAGGACACAGTACTCTGGGTGTGGCCACAGCAGTGCTGAAGGGAAGAATCGTGCTGGCAGCACTTTGCCTAATGCAGCCCAGGGTTACCTTTGGCCTTCTTTGCAGAGAGGAGACACACTGGTGGCTTGTGTTCAACTTGGATCCCAGCAGGACCTCCTGATCCTTTTCTGAAAAGCTTCAATGTGTGCTGGGTGGCCCCAAGCATACATTGGTGCAAGGGGTTGTTCCTCCCCAGGTGCAGGATCTTGCACCTATCCTTCTTGAAATCCATGAAGTTCCTCTCAGCCCATTTCTCCAGCCTATGAGGTCTCTGGGGAGTGCAGCACCACACTCTGCTGTACCAACCACTCCTCCCAGTTTGTCATCATCAACTGCTCAGTTTTGTCCTTCATTATTTCAATGAGGTTATAAAATATCACCATAAAATACATAGACTTTGGTTAGAAACTATATCACCACAGCACTTGTTTGCTGACTACAATCCATGGAACAGTAAACCCCCTGCATTTTCTTAGCAGATACCTTAAAGCATAAGCAGTGAAAGATTGTGACTACTGTTCCAGGAGAAAAGTACTGAGTTAACAGTGTTACACTGGCCCACAAAGTTGGGGAATTTCTCCTGTCAGTGTTGTGTTCCCCCTGGACAAGAAGAGGAATAAAGAAAAAAGGGAACAAAGTTCTGCCTGTATTCCTCATCCAAAAACGTTGTAGTACACCTCTGGCAAGGCGTTCAGGATGGGATACCAGTATCATTCTGGTGGTATTTGTAACAGAAAAAGTCTCTCTCTCTCTCTTTCTGTCAGTCATTTGGGCATTACTTATTAAGAAGTATTTCCAAAGGAATACTGCTGGCCACTAATACCTTGCTGGTCAGTACTACCATTACATTATTGTCACTGTAGCATCGAAATTGCATCCACAGAAATGTTCCTTACAGGAACATCAAGAACAGATTTACTTTGCCATGTTTGAAAAGTCTGACATTTCCACAGACCAGTACTTCCCGTTTGCAAATTTGAGGCTGCTTTCCAAAGGTCTGTACACATCAGAGCTCCCACAGGACAGCAGAGACGACAGGAACCAGCCAAGCCCTGACTAATAGGCTGACACTACTCTATGGTAGGACACCCTCCAGCTGCTGGAAAGCAATGAAGGGAGACTGAAACATTACGAGAGAGAGAGAGAGAGAGAACTTTTAGCCTGCCCATTTCTGCTGGAGGACTAGAGTAGGAACCTTTGTGGATCCACTAATATGCAAGATAAGCAGATCTTTTCACCCAGCTTTTGTTACTTTTAAAAATGCAATTATCTATTAATTATTTCATGCTGAATCAACCTACCAAAATGCTTTTCACCCCACTTACATCACAGATTTCAAATGTAGGGACACGATGGCACCAAACACTTCTGAAAGCATCAACTTATACTTTTATGGATTTGTAAATATCTGAGCGATGTTTTCACCATGATAGATATAAATTATAAAAATGGCCCCAAGGTTCCAGACAGAGAATGTATATTTTATTATATCATTTGGTTCCTTTGTGAAGAACAGATATGCAATTCCTTCCTCAGATCTGATGAGGAAGCACTGAGCTCATGCTAAATCCAGGATAGGAGCAAGGTGCCCTCAAAATCGGTGCTATGATTGCTGGAGTCACCCAGCAGTACCAATTTGGTCTGACTCAGATGTGGGCACATGATTGTAGTTCTCTTGTGTTAGTCAGACACTACAGAGCTGTATTCTTGTGTGCTGACTCTGTGGCAAGGGATGAGGGAGGCAGAAGATGCGCAGAGCTGACTCAACAAAGACTTCTAGACAAGGACCCACCAGGCGCTCAGCCCACTGCCATCTATAGCTCTGGCATTTTGGAGTGGACTTCAGGAGCCCTCAGCCCAGCTGCAAGCTATTGGCATATCAATAACACCATTGATTTAATTCACTACTGGGTTTTGAGACACAGGGTATTAGCACCTGCAGAGCAGAAAGCAGTGCCAAAAGGAGGGAGGAGGGGTCACCAGCCTTATGGAAGAGTAGGAGGACCAACCTTCTATAAGCTACCAAAAATAGAGGGATCTGCCAAAAGAGGTTACAAGTAAAATAAACACTTATATTTGTAACTCATGATCACAGCATTGATATTATTATTCCCATCCTCCTTTCATACCTCTCTGACAATTTGATGCTGAATATATGATTGTTTGACTGCAACTGGAGAGCTCAAAGTTGCAGTCCCCTGTGACCAACAATCCTTCTAATGCAGTGATCCAGCACTACCACACTGTCTCTTCCAGCTGTGCTATACTCCCACAGCTGGTGTCAGGATTAAGCCTTTGTCCTCTTGTTGCCACCACTGCACCACAATAATGTCTGTCTGAAGCTCTGAACTTCCAGAGATGAACACACAGTGTGTGGCCAACACGCCAAAGGATTTCAGTGTCCTGCCCGCCCTTAGGCTACCTCATTTTGCTGCGTTGAAACAGACTCCTTGCTCATGTCAACAACACTGATTTCAAGAGAAAGATGTGAAATAATAATGGTGGAGAAGACTGGGACTGGCCTTTCCTTCTTACTCTTCCGCAGCACTACCGAGATGTTTATTACTTTGGTGTCTACCTGCTAACCTGTATATTATAAATTTGAACTGAGGCGAGTTTTACAGTTCAAAAAATACAGAATATGTTTTAAAGTCACTCTTGAGCAGGTACAAAGTCTGGGAAACATCATCCAAATGTTATCATAAATGAAATAAAGTGAAATCATAATTCAGCAAGATTCAGCCTTACTCAAATGCAGTGGAAAGTAGTGCTTCCAATGCCTGAATCTGCTGCCCTTTTATTAGTTTCTCTCCTGAAAACTGTAAATCCTTGATCAGATATTCTCTCCTGAACTGCAAAATAGAATGACTGAAGTTCAATTTGGCTAGGCAAGAGCAACAGTAACTGAGATCAGAGAGATTTAGAGCAGCAGAGTTCTACAAATCAGCTGTCCTGGCATGACAACTTGTCATAAAAGGACTGATAAAATCTTCCATATGAATGGTTATTTGGAAGATTAAGTCTGTGGACATGGATCCTTCAAAAGCATGAAATTACTTAGAAAATTGAGGGGACACTTTTTTTGTGGGTACTTAGGTAGTCCCTTTTCTACCCCATTACACAGCTAAATACCTCTGGAAATGTAATCTTCAGTCACAGTCTCAAAGGAGACAGATTTTTAGAGGTGCACAGATGGCCAGGAGGTTTACAAAGTGCCTAGTTGTTTAGTTCACTATAAAATCAATGAGAGTTAAGGGTCTCATATAAAACCATGTCGATCTGCCTAATTAAAAAAAACATCCCTGTGTCTGGTTAAAATCAGTAAGGTTGGAGCCTTGCAAGCTCTCAAAGCTGCACTTTGGCCTTCCATGAGGTAGTCCCAAGGCAGGAGTGCCTGATCAATGGGAACGAGGAGGGGAGAGGTGTCAAGCCTGAACCAGCCTCCAGACACAGCTGAGCTGTCAGGACAGAGGGCTGGCAACAGCAGGGAATAGACAGTCCATAGAAAAACTGACATTAAAATAGGCCAGTCCAGACCTTCACAGAGACACTTCAATCATATCTGCACAGTTTAAAGCAAGCTGTGGGTTTGCTTAGACCATTCGAGAAGGTGTTTTTCTTTAAATAGCAGCTTAGGAGGAGAGCTGCCACTTCCAATTTAATCACCCTCCTTTAATACAGGCCAGTGCTTTGCAGCTGGATAATTAACCTTGATATTCGTTGGGACTTCAAAACACCCAACTCCCATTGCTGTCAATTAGCTGACGATGCCAAGCATGTGTTGATAGAAGACTTTTTGTGACCCTGGCAATATGGCATTTGGGAAATTTCAGTCCTACACAACTAGTTTAGAATGGGAAGTGACATTCACAGAATCACAGAATGGTTGAGGTTGGAAGGGACCACTGGAGGTCATCTAGTCCAATCTCCCTCCTCAGATAGGGTCCTCTGAAGCACTTTACCCAGAATTGTGTCCAGGGAGATTTTCAGTATCTCCAGGGAAGGAGACTCCTCAGCTTCTATGGGCACCCTGCTGCAGTGCTCGGCCACCCTCACAGTACAGAATTCCTTCCTCATATTCACGTGAACTTCCCATGTTCCAGTTTCCACCTGTTGCCTCTTGTCCTGCTGCTCAGCACCACTGAGATTTATGAATTATGAATTTTGGATTGAGTTCACTGAACAAAACAGATGTACATTAGGGTTCACCCTACTTTCTGCTCTTATGGCATCGTAACTTTCTAAAAGACCCTCAAGATAATTTTCAACCTTCTTGTTGCAGCTCTGAGTGCACAGAAGATGCCTTGATCTCAGGGCATTCAGAAGGTTCCATACTTTTTAATGCCAATGTAAGGCTGGAGGCAGAGTTATAAATGACTGGCACACAATGATTTTTGATATAAGAGGCAATAAAATAAACACTGCATATCAAAATGAGACAAAATATGGGAAGGGCCAGTGACATTTCATTCTTTCCACTGATTTCTTTGCATTTATAATAAAGAGTTACAGCACACTGGTAACAAGTTTAAATTAGGGGGAGAAAGAAATTTGAATCAGACTGTTTTCCTGATATGCCACAGTGGGTTGTGTTCTGCTAATGAGTGTTAACACTGCAATCAGGTAAACATTCACCTTGAGAAATGAACAGCCTTAATCAGAGCTTTTAAATCAGCCAGAACAGTCAACAGCTAAAATGATATTGGCTCAAACACAACTGCTTTTCTTTTTAAATATTGTTCTTCCTTCCTTATGAGAATGGGAAATAATAGCATAAGTGGAACATTCTTGTAGCAAAAGAGCAGCTCCAGTCCCTTCTGTGTTAGAAACCCTGTCCTGTGACTAAGAAGGATGTATTGATTGAGGCTCAATACAACATTTTTGCACTGGCTAACTTAAAGTCTTTTGTGAAGGTTCCTAATGGCAGCTCAATCTGACCTCCATATTTCTAAAGGACTTTGCTGCATCTGCTGAGTACAAATAGCAAAATAATGGAGAAAACCAATAGGGGGGGGTGGAGGAGAAAGAAAAAAGAAATATTGGTCTGTTGTGCTTTTCTCTGGATTTGAGAATGACATCAGTCTGTGGGCCTTTATCTGAAATATTCTGACAGTAGAAAAAACACTGACTACTCCATTGTCTACACAGGGTCAGCACTATGAAGAGGAAAAACGGGCTTTGAGCCATGAAATAATTGCACTCAATAATCACTTAATAGAAGCCAAGGTGACGATAGATAAGTTGTCAGAAGACAATGTAAGTATTTAAATGTGCAACTGTATTATTTTTGATATTATATTCAGAAAAAAATTAGGTCTTGCACTTCCCATGAAATTATAGAATAATTTTTTATGTTTGTATAAAATATAAGTTGTCACCTCAACAGTTAAAATTTATGTATGTTTGTTCCCATCATTTCGTAAATCTGGCTCTCCTTATCCTATGAGGTGAGACTTTTCACTGATATTTTTTTCTTTATCTCTAGCCTGAAACTGATGAAAAAATATTCTAAGAGATGGCAATATTCCCACATTGATTTTGCCATCAGTACAGCAAACTGGTGCAAGCACACGGTCAGAGATTTTGCAGGGTCACGTGTGGAGTGAGGACTCATCAGAAGGATTTTAGGCACAGTGTAGACCCCAACATTTCCTGCAATTCTTTGTTCTTTCAGTCTTTGCTCACCAAAAGGCCCAGCACAAGGGAGCTCTGCTAGCAGAAGGTAGGATTGACCCAGCCTGGTCACTCAGATCACTCCGGCAGGGAGCAGGAGACGGGCTTTCCCCAGCAGTTGTTAATGTGTAACAATTTACCTGTCTCTGTGTGGGACAAAACAGGGAACATCTCTGGTGATTGTCACCCTGCATCTCATTAAACACTGCTGCAAAATGGCATGAGTACTGCAGCTGGCAACAAGCTCATTAAATTCTTCCTGAGACAAACCTACAAAGACAGCAAAGAGAGGAATATTGCAGGCATTTAGTTCATTATTGTGCCATTCCTTCCACACTTAATAAAAAATTCATCTACAGAGGACATGTTTCTGTTAGTACTTATTTTTCAGCATCTTATATTCAATCTTCCCGAATTTCACATGAACTCCTAATCATAGCTGGGAGCATTTGATCCCATTAAAATGCCTGCCAATGTGAACTCTGTCTGTGCAATTAACAGCTTTCCAACAGAAACAAAAAGTTCCCAATCTGACCCCTTACTTTTATAGAAGTTGAGTTGAAAGAAGAGTTACTTCACAACTCTACCAGCTGTAAGTAATGGAGTGTGGTAAATGTAATGGGCTACATTCAGGTTTTGGAAGCACAGGTATACCTCCAGACTAATTCAGCTGAAATCAGTGGAGTTATTTCTGCTTTAAAATACAGGTGGAAAAAAATTGCAGAACTCTCCCTTTAAGTGTGCATGCATTTACACTACTTCACGGAGTCAGGTTTGAACCCACATTTGAAGTGTTTTCAATATTCATAGTGGTACTCTGAGCATTAGAATATGGTCCAGAGACCTCAAATAACAGTACCACTGCATCGGACTTGAAGTTGGATCACAGACAAAGTTCTGCCCTTGCAGGATTCAAGAAAATTGCATGAAGTTGAGTCAGGGGAGCTTTAGGTCGGATATCAGGAGAAGGTTCATTCCCCAGAGGGTGGTTGGGCACTGGAACAGGCTCCCCAGGAAGTGGTCATGGCCCCAAGCCTGACAGAGTTCAAGAAGCATCTGAACAATGCTCACAGGCACATGGTGTGACTCTTGATATCTTGGTCTTGGGGATTGTCCTGTGCAGGGCCATCGATGATCCTTGTGAGTCCCTTCCAACTCAGGATAACCTGTGATTTTGTGTAGTATTACTGATAAAAGTAAAGGTTACATTCCAAATTTTAAAATAAAGGACTATGAAGCAAACCACTAGTATTGTACCTAAGTAGAGAAGGGATAAACTGAAGAATCCTACATGGGGAGAAAGTTTTTGTATTGGCAAGATCTCTTCCTTCAAATCTATTTCCTGTCACTCTTCTGACAGAAATGTAAAATGATGCTTTTGATACAAAAATATATTTCAAACTGTGGGAAACACTTCTGACATTAGTTGCCAGTTATTGTTCTAGTTGCCACAGATATGGTTGGTTTCCATTTAGGCAGATATTAAAGGAGAGAAAGTCGGTCCAGTCACATGGCTCGGCCCAGCAGGTTGAGAACAAAGTGCATGTGGCACATGTAGCTCACATGTAATTTTTCTGTAGTAATTTTTAAAGCTGCTAAAAATAAAGTGTCAGAAATGCTTTTTGTACTCTCCATGACAACTGCTGCGCAGAAAGAGAGGCACACAGCTTTAGAAGAAAGGATTAGATTCTGGAGAGATATCATTTTTGTGTGCCTGGAAATGCCATATGGGACTCAGGGTACCTGTCTGTGCTATACTCTGTGCAGCAATATATTATGGGTTTAATGTGCATGCAACGTGTCAGAATCACATGCACGTGCAACAGATTTTACTTCTAAATTGAATTCTTGGGTTCTTACATTTTCACGGATGAAAATAGTGTGTCCTGATATGAAATTTAAGACCCACATAAATGAGTATGCCTCCGCAATACATTTGAGGCAGAAGTGGCATGGATAAAATCTCACAAAGACACAGAAAAAAATCACAAAATAAAATTATCTAAAGGTCGTTGAATATGAAGATATATGAACTAATGTTCATAGGAAAATTATTCCCATCCCTCATAGACTTACAAGAACATCTTGCTGCATGTTATTACAAAATACCTTAAAATGGTATTTTAAAAGAGAGGAAATTTTCTTTTTCACAGAAAAATTTCTCTATCAGTTTTTAAGAGAATAAATGGAGCTATAAAAATCGGCATGCAATAAAATTATTAACACCAGAGAAAATCAAAATCATATCAATATTCTACAACATCTGCCTATAAACATATGCTAATTTTTACAGATTAACACAGGCCAGTGCCAATAGCACTTTTATGCTTTGTATATTTTGTTTCTTCCCACCTATAAAGTCAGCTTCTGTAGCCAGCTGTGGCTAGGGCAACTAGATAAGGAAAAGGAAAAACAACATACAACTCTTACCTTCAGGGACCCAGAGATACTGGTTGAAGGATACAGTTACGCAGTCATGTGTGCTAAATTAAATTTAGGTGAAGGGCAAATCTGTGTGCCGAATTTTCCCATTAAATAGGCTGTGGGAGCCATCCACTATGAAGATAGCATAAGAAGCTTGCTTAAATTCTCTCCTTTCCTGTGTGGAATTCTCATGGTAACTTCTTGCTCAGTGAAAATATTCTGCTCTGCAGCATCAAATATTTGCAGTGAGATTTAATATATTTCTATAGCTGCATTCTGCAAGACATTAAAGGGGCCAGGAACCAGCAAGAAAAATCAAAAGGAGAGAGTCTCCCTTTTTAAAAAAAGACACGTATATTTCTGCAGTGAATTTCTCCACAATCTCATAAGATTATTTTAGCACTTTCTAAAGCAGTATTTTAATGCTAGTCTGGATAATAATCAGTAAAAATTTTCTTTTTTGCTTAAAAGATCATGGTTTTTAACCTTCACAATACCATGCATGTTAACAGTATAAAATTCTGTTCTTAATGGTAAGCATCCATCTTCTGAAATGCAGATTACTGTTCTGTTGTAACAGGTTTCAAAAGTTTATTCTTAGTAATTTTATCAGCCTTCCCAGAGCAAAGGGGGAAATATCTCTGGGATGTGCAAGAAACACAGCATCTTAATTTGTTTAGAAGTTAAAGTATGCTCCAAATCTCCCCAAAGTGAATTTTCAAAAGATTGATCAGGCATGGGGAAAAGGCTGAAATCCACAAGCACTTTGCAAACTTTAAAGAGGCTATTTTTTGTTTTTTCCAGGAGCTCTACAGGAAGGACTGCAATTTGGCTGCTCAGCTGCTCCAGTGCAGCAAGAACTACGACAGGGCACATAAACTTTCAGAGGTAATGTGACCAAGCCTCTTGAATATTCAAGGATATAAATATTGTATGGAAAGCAGGTTATTTTGCACGTATAAATTCCAGCATTTTTTTGCCCTTAAGGCTTTTATTCCTGCACACACCTTCCTTTAAGCTGCAGGAGGCCTTGTGCACCTGCTGGTGTTCTGTGCAGTCGAGGGAGCTGCTGACAAAATCACAGCCCATGGTGGAACTTAAAGGTACTCTCTTCCCCAAAACCTCTCCTATCCTGTAGAATGGGCCTGCACTGATTGCCTGTAAAACAAAGGTTTTAGCAACGCTGAAGTGCTGTGAGCTCTAGAATGCAAAATGCTGGGCAGGAGCAGTGGGGTGAGAGCAGGGAAATGACAAGCTACAGGCGTCAGAGATCCTGATATAATCAATTTTCCTCCTGAAGCTATTTTCCAGTCCAGCTAGTTTCCAAACCTTAATTTTAAAATGGACTGACAGAACAAATATCTTTTTGTAAAGAAACCAGAGCACCGAATGATTGATTTCCAAGGTGTAAACTTTAATTAATAATCCTCACTTCCAAGGAAACAAGGCTTGAGAGATAGGCTCCTTAAAGGGGAGGTAAATATTATTTTAGTGAACAAGACAGTCTTTAGGGATCCAGGCCCTTCACAAAGCAATAGCACCTTCCTCACATGTATTGCTTCAGTGAAGTTTACAGAGAATAGCTTTTCCTTCATCAATCCCATCAGGTCAACATTCCCCCAAATAGCCTCTCAGGCAATTCTGCAGTGGAATATTGCAAAATTAAATTTGGAATGTACAAACCGTTTATAAGTCAGTAGATGGTTTCAGAGCACTAAACAACCCTGTTAAATAAAGATGGAGCAAGATTCTTCTGTCAAACAGGCAATGATTTTCTGAACAGAGACAGAATTTCCAAATTAACCATTATCTTGGTCCTGTTATTTTTTCCTGTTAACTGACTTCCCTTAGCAAATTGTATCCAGGAATTATCATTACATTACTCACACTTGAAAGCACCCTACCTGTTACAATTAGGACTTTAAAAGCACTTAGCTGTTCATTTACCGAGAAGTATCACAAATGTGAGCTCTCCCCACAATTTCCCAGACTGTCGTATACTCCGTTCAATAGGCAGTCTCCACTCATAAGTCCAAGTATTTATTAATTTAGCAAGTGTGAATGTGCTGTCACAGCCAATAAATTCCTTACAAATGCAAATATTGCCTGATAAACTATTGTATGTTATCCAGAAACCTAAACTCTAGTACAATATAGTAATGTGACAGCAGAATCATTTTAGTAATTCCAGTTTCCAGTGCAATGCCCAGAAAACAATGTTCTTTTTAACACATTTCATAATACTAATAACGTATATAAAATAGATCAAACAGTGGTGCTACAGGATACTGAAATAAGAGCTGTCCCATACAGCATTTTCACATTCAGTTAACTGTATTTTTTTTCCTCATTTCTATGGCAATTTACACCAGGCCTATTTTACAACCTCTTTATTCAATCTTTGTTGCATCTGTACTTACTATGACTAATGTTGCTGTCTGCCAGCAGACTGGCAATGTCATTTATTTCCAATGGAAGACATATGAGTTAATTAGCAACGTAATGATTAATCCAAAATATCCTGGAAGGTCTGTTGATTGAAAAAACACTCATACTACTACAAATAACAAGAATGCCATTTCACTACATGCCTTATTTTCAACACACTGAGGTTTGAGGATTAAACCAGCTTTAAAAGTTTCCCAATGAAGCTAAAAGAGGAGATCCATATCTTATACAATGTGAGACCATGACAAGGTGCAGGCACCTTAAATTTCCTTTGCCAAAAATAAAGAGGAGGGGGGCAATTACAGTTATATGTAGTGTTCTCTCCTCTAGAGGAACAAATTTAAGGAGGAAGTGAGATTGCTAAGGTCATAAGGTTAACCACTGATGATTTTGTGAAGAGGAATTTGATTTCTAGTTATAAAAAGAAAGTGCTGAGTAAATCAGAGTTCAGCCAAGCACTGAAGGGATAAATTCCCAAGTGGCATAAATCAACACAGATATTAAAGGAGCTATCACAATCACAAACTCAAAACTTATTCCAAACATGAATTCTTCTGATTTCCAGAAAGAAATACTGAGAAGCAACCTCTCTCATATTGCTGTCTGATCATTGATAGAGATCTGAAGTGAGCAAGGCAGATAAAATTTGACAGGAAAGCATGTTTGGTGATACCTGAGTAGGCATCCAAGGAGTGTCATCGCTCTCTCTCCTCTGGTCCACATGACAGAATTGCAGGGGAAACCACCATCCACAGCCCTGATCCTGACTTTCTAAAAAAACCCTATATGATTTCTGATGCATAAGAGACTTGTTGATTAACTCTGTCACAGGAATCACAATGTGAGTTCAGGTCTTAGTGCTTATTTCTATCAGCATGGAAGGACATGTTGAGGCTTATATGGATGGTTGATCTGACAAGCAGTGTCTGACCGAAGGGGCAAGGAAGCCAGCTTGATTTGCTTCTTCCCAGCACAGGTATAATCCTGTCACAGCAGCCAGTACCACTCTAAGTGTCAGGCAGCTTTACTGCATCTTCAAAGAGCACTGTTTATCAAATGTGATGCTGGAGGGCAGGAGCCAGTTTGGCATGGGGTTGTAGGCAAGATGAGCTCAAGGAAAGGCAAAAGAAGAACAGAATAGATCTGATCTCTTCCTCCTCCTTCCTCACCCTCAGAGAGACCTCTGCACACCCACACTCCAACTGTAAATCACACCCAAGCACACAGTCTGGAAAGTGTTGCTGTAGGCTGTAATTCCCTACCTGCCTTTTTAAGATTGTTGTTTACTACATACTTTATTTACGCCAGTAAAGTAAACCTGGAAGTGCTGGGTTAACGGCTGGACTCAATGAGCGTAGAGGTCTTTCCTGACCTGAGCGATTCTATGATCATTCCTACCCAACCTGAATTAATTTGGAAGGAAACATTTCAGTTTCACATGTTATCCATGAGGGAAAGCAGATGAAGATGTACAAATATTAAGTAAACAAAGGTCATTTGATTACATTTATTTCCAGAAAGGCACAAAGATTGTGGCCATCACATTAGCCAAAGAACCATGCATAGTGAGCTATGTAATGTCATAAGCAGCACTCATCTGACAGCTCTATTAACGTGTGCCCTTTTCTCCTTTCTCCTTGCCATCTCTTTATGTTGCAGTTGCCAACCGACTTTCAGGAAAGAGTCAGCATCCACCTGGAAAAACACGGCTGCAGCCTTTCTGTCCCCTTGTGCCACACTTCTTACACTGACACCATTCCCACTTGCGTCATTGCCAAAGTACTGGAAAAACCAGACCCCAACAGCTTGTCCTCACACTTGTCAAGCCCATCTACAAGGGATCTCAATTTTCAGGACTCCGCTGGAAAAGTCGGACAAAGACCCCAGTACAAGTCCGACATCTACTGCAGTGACACGGCCCTTTACTGCCCCGAGGAGAGGAGGAGGGAGAGGCGGCCAAGTGCAGACACGCAGGTGAAAGACGTGGGCTTCCTGCGGTCCCAAAACTCCACGGACAGCACTGTCGAAGAAGACGGTTTCCATTCCAGCTTCTCCCACGAAGCCTTCCCAGAGTACATTACCTCTCTGCCAACCTCCAGCTCCTACTCCAGCTTCAGCGTCACATCTGAGGAGAAGGAGAATGCCCAAGCCAACACTCTGACAGCCTCCCAGCAAGCGATCTACATGAGCAACCGAGACGAACTGTTTGAGAGGAAGTCACCCGCGGGTTACGAGCATCAGGGGAGCCCCAGGTTTGCCAAGCCCAAACCCGCACAGCACATGGAGCTCGCTGACGACAACGAGAACTCACCCACTTTTACCAGGACACTGCCTCCATATGCAAATGAACCTTTTCATTTCTCAGCCATAACACCACAGCAGGCTTTAGCAAACCAGAAAATGAGGAACGAGTGCAGGAGCACCCACCTTTCAGAAGAAGACTTGCCAGGGCGATGGAGGCAGCTGAGTGTGGAGGACATTGGAGCGTACTCCTACAGGAACGCTGGCAGGCTGTCACCCTGCAGTTTCTCAGAGCAGTACTACAGCAGCCCCATCAAGAAGGGGGACAGTCGAACAAGCCCCATCTATGCTAGTTACAAAGCAGACAGCTGCTCAGAGGGAGACGACATCTGCCAAAGCAGACTTGTGGATTCTTGCTTCCTGAGAACAGACAGTGGCCTGAACATTGACATCAGCACAAGCTGTAAACAGGAAAAGTTGCCCACTTACAAAACAAAGGAATCAAGAGACCAAAAAAACGAAAGGATCACTGTCCAGTTATGCAGTAGCAAAAACATCGAAAATAGCCCAGTATTGAAAAGAGAATACGTGGATGTGAGCCCCAACAGCTCAGCAGAGTCCCTCAATCAGAGTTCAGTGGAGGCTTCAGAAATCCACCAGTCTTCCATGGATCAAGGAAGTCATTCGGGTATTCACAGCAAACAGCAGCAGTTTCAGCGGACTGGGAGCACTGGTCTGAGTCGGAAGGACAGCCTTACAAAAGCACAGTTATATGGAACCCTTCTGAACTAGGCATCTCCCCAGCTGGCAATAAGACAGCAAACAACAGGAAGGAAAGAGCATTTGATACTTCTAGTGAACAATAAGGTTCTAAGAAACAGGATTATTATAAAATATATATTCATAATGGTACTATATGTTTAAAACAAAATCTCTTCAAAAACGTTATACAGCACTTTTCACTTGACATCCTTTCCACATGGGAGACCGTCCCCTCCCCTCTTTTATAAACCTGAAATATTTTTATAAACAAAAATGTATTTATTAGACTATCCTAAGCTATTTGAGCAGAATTCTTTTCCCTTCAAGCAGGTTTCTTATTTATTTTTGTGCATGAGGCCATCTGTGCCTAAATTCTTGGAGGAAAAGGGTAAAATCATGATGGCAGTGACAAAAAAAAAATAAACCCACCTGATAAAATACCATAAAATGTCATGTGAAATCAAAACAAAAATAGTGAATTTGAAGAAGTATATTTTTTAAGAAGAATGGAATTGTATCTTAAGTTATTTCATACAAATGTATTTATGAGTGACTAATGTATGCACAAAGTGATACTAATATTTTGTTCTTTTAATCCACTGTGTTTCTGCTTTCCTATTTTTCCTTGTATACTACCTCAAAAGTAATTGAGGGTTTCTTTGTCACATTTTCTGTAGGCTTGCATTTATATTGTCTAAAATGCATGCAGTGTCATAATTAATACTGTATTTTGCATAACTTAATAAAAGACACCAGTGGATATATTTCGGGGTTGTTTTTCCCTTAATTCAATAGAACACAGAATTGCTCTGAGGGGCATCAGTCCAGCAAAAGTTGACTAAAGCTCGTGAACTGGATTGCTTTCTAAAGGAGTGTCTCTTTCTTTGTAAGCTCCAGAGAAATCTGGTTCACAGCGCATGGCCTCTGGGTGTGGGAGGGTGACTTCTCATCAGCCTGTTGAAAGTAAGAAAGGAAAAAAGATGTTTATCCAGTCTTGAGTTCACTAGAGGGTTCTGTATTTTCTGGAAAATTACTCAAAAACCAGTGATGTAAGTTCCTCCTCTATTACTTACTTACTTGACACAATCTTTTATGTCTTTAGGGCTGATACATTCCACAGTTGCCCTTTCTTCATATGTACTTGGTATTTCTAACAGTGATTTTTCTAAAGCCTAAGGAAAGTCTGGCTGTCTGTAGCCTTTACCCCTGAGTCTGAGAAGATGTATTTTTACCTGTACTTTTGGAATTTCCTCCACTGACTTTTCTGTTTCTCACCATTTCACCATAATGGAGAGTACAACTGGGACAGGAGGAAAAGGAAGAGAGCAAAAGGAGAGGAGGAGAAAAACAAAAAGTAGAGAGATGAAATCCTGTGGATTTTCTTCCTGGCTTCAGTATTCCTGCTTGGTAAGAGGTAGAACACAGCAATAAATATTTAATAATTATTTTATGTCATGTTCATATATCCTATACTTAAAATACTGAATCTCGATAGCTCATGTATGGGGGAAGCCCTTGCTTAGTGCAATATGTGGTAGTAATCAGTGAGATCACTGTGGAAATATAAACTAGCTCCTTGTAAAGCTAAAATAATGATCTATTCAGTAGCTATTAAGAAAATATACTTTTTCTGCTGATTCTCTGAAAGCAGTTACCTGGCAACTAACTATGAACCAGGACTACTGAACTGTTCATTTCCCACATAAGCACCTTCAATCATGAGGCCACAGATTCAATGCATTTGGTATGAATATCTCCCATTGCTCTCCATTTTCTTCATGGATAATATAAAAATTTTACCATTATTGATGTGTGCAAGTACTTGCTGTGCTGTCTGATCAGGCATCAAGTCCCTGCAGTTCCTCCAGGGTCTATTGCAGCACCATGGAGAACAACAGTAGCAAATAATATCACACAGGTAAGGCATGAGATAGCTCCAAAGTGGTGCTCATTTCAGTACAAAAGCTGCCACAGGCCTTGTGGTTTTACACTCCCAAACTTGCTCACAGTGAGTGTGAGAGGTAGGGCAAGCTGCAAATAATTCCATGAAGTAGACAATAAACACATACAATGAGCTTTCCAAAGGCCAAGGGCTTCTTATGGCAGGATGTGACCTGCAGTAAATTGACTTGGAGATCCAGAAGAGCTGTTATTTCCCCTTCGAAACACGAAGATAGAAAACAGATATAAAAAAATCCTCACTGTTGACTCATCCAGGTATGTAAAATTTAGACAATCCCTAAGGCAAGGAATTCGTTTCTCTGGTCAATGAATACAAGGATTTGTATGGAAGAAGTGAAAATTAACTGTTATCTCACCTAAGAAAATATGTAAGCTACAGAACAGTAAATTGTCTCATTTATGAACTGGAACACAGTGTCAGAATAATCCTTTTATAATATTGTTCATTATTTGACTTAAAGTGCTATTTTGGCAATTACACAGAATTACATTTCTGCTAGATACTGTATCTCTGATTATTTAATATCCTGTTCTATTATATTCTTTCATACTATTGCAGTTTCAAAGTCTGCTTCTATGCTTCACTTGACTCTTTTTCTCAGTTTATGTGAGCTAATACATAGATTAAAACCAGCCTTTTCAGTCAATTAGTACTGGGTGTTTTTGTAAAATAGCCTATAACCTTGTAACATTTTTCTGTAATGAATTCTGTTACAGAACAATATATTACCCTGTATTTCAACTGAATCAACCAAAATGACTATAAAATTTATTAGCTTTAATGTGTTGATTTAAATTTCTCCTTAATTAGAAAAACTGACAATATGTTTGCTAATTTCCTATGAGCATGAGAAACACTTTTAATAATTCATCAAAATTTTCTCAGATTTACAGGTATACCATGGTTTGGTTTAATTTTTCCAAACAAAAATAACTTTGAAAGATTATAATAAAGGATTTAGTCCCAGAATTTTGGGGTTAATTTTGTCACATTCAGTTTAGATTTATTGAGACATCCACAGAGAGAGATCTGAGGCATAAGGCCAGAATGATGATAGGTGTTTTCACAATAAATTTTTATTTGTACTAATGTCTTAATTTTTTGCTTGCCTTCAGTTTTCACACGAGGAGAAAGTAACCCAAAAAAATCATGATGAGTTTTAGAGTATGTCATTGGAGATATTTAAAGCAGCCTACAGAGCTCTGCTGTGCCATCAGACAGTCTGTTTGTACAGACTTACAGTCACCGAGATTTTAAGAGATTGAAACTTGTTAAAAAGAGACAAAGGCAGAGAATAAGTTTTAACCCAGATGAAAGGGGTAATAGATCTGTCTGGCACGACGTTTCTCAGAGCACTTACGTTCTCTGGGACTTTTCTGATAGAGAACAGCTGGCTTCCCTTTTTCATTCAAGTAGAGGTGATTTGATAAACTTTACTCTTATGTTCATTTAATGACAAGAGTCTCCAGAAATGCAAAGCAACAGATCTTCAGCCAAAGTGCCACAGACCCCTCCACTCCAGTGGCTGAGAATTTGCTATGAAATACCTTTTCCCAAGGACATAAATGTGCAATTTTCTCTTAAGCATTATTAGAATGCCAAGGTGTCTGCATGCTGACACAAAAACGACATCAAATTCTGTATGCAGGGTTTGTAGGTAACTATGGCAGGAATTTTGATTTGATTAATTATTTCATTTGCTGTAAGTAAGAACAGAAAGAGTGAGTAAAAGAAGTGGCAAGTCCCCAACAGTGCAGTGAAGCAGAAGATGAAAAATGTCATTTTAATGAATGAAAACCGAAAGCAGAATGTAGATGACACAGAACACTGATCGGGGGAAAACAAAAGGCGCTGAAAGAAATCAGAGTGAGGCATATTGAATCACATATCAAAGCAGACAAGACTACCAAAATACTACTAGGGATATGGGGTACAATGCACCAGGAATAACAGACCAAAGCTATTATGAAATGGAAAGCAGATGCATTTTTGAGATGTTTTCTTACTCCAAATTAAGCTTTAAAAAAGGTACATAATCTCAATAATTATGAATAATGCAGGTCCCTTTTGTTAAGCTTTTTAGAAGTCTAAAATTTTTAAGTTTAAACCATGGCAAGCCATAACATAGGTCATTTTCAACTCAACCGTTTCTAACTTCTTCACCCAAACTAGAAAATTAATCAAACTGAACATTTCCCCTTCCAGCACTTTTAATTAAAAAGAATTTTCACTTTATAATCTATCACATAGCGTGATTATGCAGCTACTTAGAGTAATTTCCCCTTGTTTAATTTTCAAGTACTAATTGGCATCCTTTGGATTTTCATATAAAATTCTTATCCCCCATTCATGTTTGCAACCCTGTAATCTTTACAGACCATTACTATATGTCTCCTTAAATATTGTTTAAATTATGTAAATGTAGTCCTCTCCGATTTTTTCTTGGAAGACACTCCTCTCAGGACACTAACTGCTTCTTATTCTCTTTAAGGAACACCCTCCTCACCTTTCTAATGCTGAATACCATAACATTTTAATATGAACAATGAGCTGTTCAAACCCCCTATACAAAAGTACAGTTCAAGGAAAGGAGAGGACCACACAGATTGGAGTGGCTTCTAATGACTGTACATGCTGATCTGTAAGCATTAAGTCATGGCATGTTGTCTACATGGTCTTGTATCAACATTACCAGAAGCTTTTCATTGTTTTCCCAATCTTCCCTCCATGTCTTTGAAAACAAACTTCATTGTTATAAAACAACTCTGGCTATTCAGTCATTCTTCACCAGACTGTCATTCATTCCAGCTTCTCTCACATTATTTTGTCTTTGGTATTTTCTTTTTGCTGTATTTTAGTAACTGAGAGGGTTTGTTCAGCTGCAGTTAAAAATAATAATTTGAATATTCATGCAATGAAAGGTTCTGCTGCTTTTGTACCCCACAAGACCTTAGACAGCAGCTTAATGTCCAGTGCAGCAAAGTTTTGGAAGGCTGTTGTTCCAAGAGCCCCTGAGGTCTCTCTTCCCCAGGCTCCTGCAGCCCCCGTGCTGCAAAGGGCACTTTGCTTTCTGCCAGATGGGAGCTCCTTAAGGATGCTGTCGGCCCCATATCCCACACCTGTGGGGAGTGGTAAAGCCCCTCCCACCCCCGCTTGCTGAGGCAAGGGTCATCCCTGCAGAATGTTACTCTATCCCAGAGTAGGGAGAACATCTTCATCTGCAAGGGACAAAACAAGATGCATGGATACAAGATGAAACTGTTGGAAAATATCCTTGATGGGAGTTAAATGCCTTCTCAACAACACACCCATCACGATACATATACACTAATACTCTAACCAGGATAATTCAGAAAAATTCTAATCTTTGAAGTCAGCTCTAATGAATAAATATTTAAATATATTCACCCGTCTCAATTTTTCCTTTGCAATTTATGAGTCAGAGCAGACATGCACGAGCTGCAGAGCCTCAGCAGTATTTACTACACCCAGATGAGCTATGACAGCGCTATGATTTAGAAGAAGAGAAACAGCAGCAAGTCCCAGAATCATTAAATTTGTAATGTCAATGTCAGCCAGAGTCCTTTCCCATTCCAGATCTTCGCATGTGACACTGCAAAACAGATCACAAGGAATAAAAGCATCGTCAGCACATAAGGGTTATAAATTTCAGTGGGGTCCCACTCAAGAGGTTTTTTGTTAAAGTAGAGCTTTTATTGTTACAGTAGAATTCCTCTTGGTCTGGAGACCAGTTGCATAGGGTGACATGAGGAGGAAGACCTACACTGAAAGTCCAGACAGCATAGAACCCCTCACCTCAAGAAACCACTGTGCCACCGACCTGAGGAGATGGGGACAACAGCAACAGCACTTCTAACTGATAAATTACTAGTGTCGAATCTGGTGGGATTATTTTTGGCAGGGAGATAAATCCAGGCTTATGTTCACTTGACTCAAATTTGACAATTTATTTCAATGGGCCTTCAGCACTTCACGATCTTTATCCTCCACAAATGAGGGAAATGCTCTTATCCCCAAAGCCCTGGGAGTTACACTAAGATGACATGTCTAATCCCAGAGAGATAGTAAGGAGTTATCTATTTTAGTGTTAGCAGATTTTAAGGCTCTTGGCCTTTTGCCTATGTTATAACTTGAGAAACAGATAAAGAACGAAAGCTCAAGTTCTCAAGCTCAGCCTCAGCACAGGAACTGAATCATCATTTTCTGATTCATCCCCACTTACCTGTGCTTACAGAGTCCACAATAGCCTGAAGGTGAGGAAGGAAAGACCTGACACTGGAAGAAAGAAAATTCAGAAATTAATCTGTGCATCCAAACTGTTAAAAGGCCAAATTATTTCTAAGACAGTCGTGCTTGTCTACAATAAAACTGGGGTTTTTTCCGTATTTTGCCCAGAGAATACATAGAATGCCAGAGAAAATATGTAACTGAGCTGAGAACTTGCATCTTTCTGTTTTGAACCAACTTGGATTTTCCTGACAAACTGCAAGGGTAGATAAGGGAATGGAGGCAGAGCAAGGATGATTGCTCTGTCAGCACAAAATGCAGTAAAACATTCCAGTCACAACATTTACTGTATTCCCCTGATTTTTAGGGAGCATTATGAAAAGTCCCAGGAAAAGGTTTTCAGAAACACATACCATTTTCTTTCAATCTTATTTTGGCCTTTTCCCCCACCTCTTTTTAAAGAGAAAAAAAAATCCTGTTTTGCAAGCTGCAGTGATATGGGGTTTTTTGCTAGAGCTGTCAGTCCTGCCTATAAAGACCTGACTTGTGTCAGTAGGGAAAAACAATCCTGAAATTAAATCAGTTTAACCGAATAACATTTGCTACTCAAGGAGAAATGGTCTAATTGAAAAGAATGCCAGTAAACAGCTCAGTACTGAGATTTCAGAGCCCAGAAAGCCAAGGTGTGGGAACACAAGAAATCCAGTGAAGTCACACTTTGCAAAGACCCTGAACAAGTATTTTATTTAAAATAGGTTTGGACTGCCTTTTACTTTTCTTTCATTCTCTATTGATGATGAAGATGAAATGCACTTTTTGGTACTCCAGATGACACTAATTAAACTTGATTTCTTGCTTCAGATCATAACTCCACTTGTCTCTAAGACTAGTTTGTTGTGAGCTTTAAATTTCTGCTTTGTTTAGAGAGAAAGTGTTGCTCTGACTCAAACACCCTAACTTTCAACTCATGAAAATGCACACACAAGTCCCAAGCCCTACCAAATAGGTAATTTGTCCAACGTTTGTATTTTATCCTTATAAAAAGTTAGGGTAATTCTTCTATCTTTTTATCCTTTAAGCTTATGAAGGATGGATTGTCTCTCATTACTTGATTATACAGTACTTGACATAATAGTCTCTTGATTATAATTGCATATGCCATGCATATTCCATTACCTACCTACCATTACCAAATATTATGGTTTCTTATCCTTAGTATTTTTTTCCCTTTTAATGTGAAATCTAGCATTTCCTATTCACAGGTCAGTCCCTGGGCTTCAACACCTCACACCTATGCATGCCTCATACAGAGAAATGAAGGGGACTATTTGAACTACCAGTATTTGAACAAAGTCCATTACCCTGGGCTCTCCCTTTCCCTTGCTAGGCCTTTCTCCTTGCAAAGCTTCTTAAACTGAAAGAGCAAAATCCTCAGCATACAGTATTTGGAAATTACTACAGAACAGCTGGGCTCCACCTCATTTTTCCACAGGCACTGACACTGCATGTATCATATTTCTCAACACTCTGCAGTTTATCTTTATATTTGCAAGCCAAAGCTATTTATCAATCCACACACAAAAAAAAATCTATTCAAAAGAAGGCACCACCCTGGCCACACCTACATTCTTCCATTAGTGCCATCCACTCTAGCTGAACATTGATACTTAGAAATTGCTCTAGATATTCTCCTGCTGAGTGGGTAAAGTTTCACACAGCTGTTGAAAGAAATAGCTCTTCCTGGAGAAAAATAACCCAAACAAACAAAACAGGGAAGACTTCAGAGAAGCAAGACTGCTCAGAGAGCGCATTGGACTGGACTGGTGCAGCTGTTAAAGAGGTGATAAGGAAGTACCCCCCCATCTAAAAAAGGGCTTTCCACTTCATTGGAGAGCACACTCACTCTCTGCAGGAGCTGCACAGCTGGCAAGAGCCTGGGAGAAGCCTCGTGACTGTAACATGGCTGGCAGACAGCAACTAGCAGTCTCTCAGCTACTCTTTCAGAGGCTGGTGACAGTCAGATTTTGATCACATTTGAACCAGCACAAGTCTCAGATGATGCCTTTAAGGCTCTCAGTTGCTCTACAGATGCTGTAGTAATAGCTGCATCCACACAGCAACATTTCCTCATTACATCAGTGATGGAGATTCCATGGGCTGTCCAGGCAGGTTTTGAAATCTGTGGCATGAATAGTGCAAGGGACTGGACAGCTGTGAATACTTGGTGAGAGTGGGAGGAGGTAAAATGTAAGGCAAGAACACAAGAGAGAGGCATGTCTCCATCTCATATCTTGGGGTACACAATCCTAGCCTAGGACTGCACAGCGACACAAAACAGACAACAGAATGAAGTGAGATTCATCAGAAAATATGGGAGAAACAGCAACCAAGCCTGGGAACCTCCCAGACCCTCAGGATCCAGACTACAGATATCTTTGCCATTAATATTGCTGAGTCTGCTGCCTGTTGTCCAAGAAATAGAGACTGGAAATCAAGAGAGGATTCTGTTTTCCTGAAGGCTCACAGGGCAGACCTGAGAAAATCATAGTGCCCCCTGATGTTGCAGAACCACATCTGCAGAGCAGGCACCAGGGCAGCAGCTCCTCAGAAGTGTATAACAATGATGAAAAAAACATATGGCATAGCTTGACTTGCCTGTCAAAATTTTTCCTATTTAATGGTGGTGTCAGAGTCAGGCTTCTCCCTCATTGTGCTGGCTGAATCAATCAATTTTTCTCTGCTCCAGCCCTATGTGTGTCAGGCAGGAGCTACCCACTGCATTCAAATGTTATCATTTCGACATTCATCAGCATTTTCTCTCCTCTCTCGGCACTAGTGAAAGTTTTCATGCCACAGTTTATTTACAGTACATTCAATTCATGCCTCTAGCCATTCTAGAGACTTCCCACACACCAAGTCTTATAAAGGCTTTAGGGCTCGTTTTAAACCTACTGAAGATGCACAGACTGTGCTCTCTGGCTGTGGAACGTCACATTTAATTGCCTTACACATTTGAATCACATTAAAATTATTCAGGAATTTATACAAATTAGAATACAAACTGTAGATAAACTACTGATCTTGATCCTTGTCAGCATAAGCCTCCCAGCACCTACAGCGACCTGAGTTCTATTTAACAAATGATTTTCCATTGGACTGTTATGTTGGGATTGTTTGCCTAGAAAAATAGCAGAGATTTTTGCTGGGCCAGTCACTTATCTTTGCATGTGTGCCCATATCTTTAATAGGAGGAAGATATTTTCCACCATATAGCTTGCAAAGGTATATGTATTATTTCCAATACTTATATACATATATTATTATATAATTACATTGTGACAATTTCATTTCCACTGAAATTATTTTATTAATAATTTAGATGAGTTTCAATCCTGCAGCAAGAGCATTTGGCATTTGGTCTGAAACTTGAAAAGTGAATAGGCTGCACTATAAAAGCAAGGTGTACACTTCTTACCCCAGCCACAGAACAGACATTAAATTCAGATTGCTAACAAAAATAAAAGCCTAATTTAAAGAGAGAAAATAATCAGTACAGAAAACTGTACAATAACATTACATTGGGAAACAAATGTGTCTGTTAAGCAGTGTAATTCCTTGAAAGATGAGGAACTGGTTCCCCTGGATGCTGCTTTCCTTGCAGGAAGTACTACTGCCTCAGATGGTTGCAGCCCACAGCAGAGATGTCATTATGTTAGGCTGACATCTGATGTGTTCAGCCTCTTGCAATATGAGATCTGCTTGCTATTTTCCTTTTCACAACAGAGGTTCAAGGCAACCTATTAGCTCAATTTCCTTTATTTATTGCACTAAAGTGTTCAAAACACTTCCTGAAAACACTACTGCAATACAAAAGTGGATAGCAGCTTGCTTTCCTTCTCCAAATGGTACCCTTTGTTTCTGCTTCCCAGCATTTCTGCAGAGAGACAGTTTTGTCACAGGCTTAGATGCTTCTTGGTTAAAGGTGTGTAAATAAACACCTCACCATGTGCCTGTGCCTTGGGACCACGTAGACTACACAACTAGTGGTGATGATGTCCTGGTTTCAGCAGAAGAAAGACATGGACCTGTTGAATTGGATCCAGAGGACACCATGACCAGTATCCAAGGGCTGGAGCCCCTGAGGAAAGGTTGAGAAAGCAGGAGTTGTTCAGATTGGAGGAGAGAAGGCTCTGTGGAGATCTGTGTGACCCTCCAGTACTTACAGGGGTCTTATAAAAGAGAGGGAGAACAACTCTTTACACAGTGATAGGACAAGAAGGAACAAGGGTTTTAAACTAAAAGAAAAGAAATTTCGATTAGATGTTAGGAAGAAATTCTTTACTGTGCAGGTGGCGAGGCACTGACACAGCTGGCCCAGAGAAGCTGTGGATGCTCCATCCCTGGAAGTGTTCAAGACCAGGCTGGATGGGGCCTTGAGCAACCTGGTCTGGTGGAAGGTGTCCCTGCACATGGCAGGGGGTTGGAACTGGATGGGCTTTAAGGTCCCTTCCAACCCAAGCCTTGATATGATTCTCCAAAACCTTGTAAGAACAATTTCCAAAGTAAGCTTGAGAAACGCCATGCAAATGCAGCAGAGAGACTTTCAATTACAAACACCTGTGGCTAGCCCAATGGAGGGTCTCTCCTGTAGCCATCACAAGGGTATTTCAGCTGCTTGATGATGCAGAGGAGGGCTGAGCACTCAACCTTCACCTTCTGATGCCATGATGAATTTTACCTTTTCTTTTATACCCCTGTTACACCTTTTTACAACTTCTGTATTCTTAGTGCTTTTTGCCTACATTCTTGGACTTGTTTGTCAAGCTGAGAGACTAAACATTTTAAAAGTTTTGTACTTAGGGATCAGTGTGCCCTAGACCCCAAGGTCCTCTCCAAAACACATTCTGTAAACTAAGATAGAACCATCCAGGAGAAGGCTCCTTGGAGAGGGGGGGCTCATTCAAGCCTCTCACTGGAGAATCTTTGATAGATATGCTAATTAGTAAGACCTATAATGTTATACCAGATCTTTTGTGGGGGTGTGCATTGAGGTGCATTCCACCTGGACGTAGTGCACCTAAGGATCCTTAAAATAAATACCAAGGTAAAATCCCTTTTTCCCTTCTAACCACGTTTGACTTTTGATTTTAAGACCAGGAAAAGGCCTTCCAGCCTCCTCTGGTTCCCCCTTCCCTCTGCACAATGGTGAAGAGCCCTGTGAGGGCTGTCCAGGCACAACACATTGCTCAGACAGAGCTGGCTCTGCTGTTGAGAGGACACTGCTCTGCCACACAGCCTTCCAGCACATGGGACCTGAAATGAAACCCCCCCCTCTGGGAAGCTACAGAGACAAGTGGCAAATGCATTATGCTTTTCTCACCCTAATGGCTTCTCCTGTGGAGTTCTGTGGCAAGACTTCAGGACCTCTTATTCTATAATCAATCCAATAAAATAATACATTATTTTACCTTTGCAGTGTTTTACAGCAATAAAGCAGAAGAGGTTCAAGCCTACCATCTACATCCTAGATGCACCAGTAGTTAATAGAGGTATTAAAGAGAAACCAAGCTTTATCATCTTACTGGTTGCACATAACACTAGAAAATGTTCCTAAAAAGCTGCCTGGATGACAGGCTATTTTCTGGAAAACTAGGCACCACACCTATATGAACACAAAATAATGTGTTACATGTATGCCTTGTTCACAAAGTAGCCTCATGTTATTTCTCTGATGGGAGATGGCATTCTAAACAGAGGGATCAGTGGTGCCTCTGTTGTGTCAGTATGTACTTAACAGCATTCCAGCCACAAATACATCCACCACACTTCAGCGTGTTCTCTACAGGCCAGAAAAAACTGATGGATGAAAGTCTCCCAGCTTCAGGTTTCTATGTAGTTGTGCCCATGAAGGGAAAGGTGCATCACAGGCATTCAAAGATGTCCTGAGGAGCAATTGAGGAATGACAAACACAGAAATAATAGAAGCAGCAGAGGGGAAAAAAACCCAAGGAAACACAAAGCAATTTAAAGCAATTCTTGAGATGTGTTGCAAAAGTTATATTTAAAAGCAGAAAGAAGAGGTGAGCACAGGATGTTGTGAGGGTTAGACCTGCAACGTGATTTTCTGTGGAAGCCTTTATTGGAATTCCTGCACAGTTACAGTGACTTCATGGATGGGACTGTGTCCTGTGTGAACATAAAAATAAATCTCCCAGATAGTGTCATAACACTTCAAATATACTTGTCATGAATTTTTCTCCCAGACATTCAGAGTAGTACACGCTCAAAAGGGAATGATTGTAGGATTTGAAATGTAAGGATTCAGAGAGCAAATTGATGTCTAATTATGAATGCTAAAAATAAAAACAGAGCTATTAATTTCAGCAGCAAATGATGAGCCCTTATGTTATGAAGAAAAATATTCCTCTAGAAAATATCTGAAGAGTCCATTGATATTTTTTCTATAATTTACTCAAACTACTGCCAAAATTTTCCTCTGACACTCTCATGAAACTATTTTGTATTCACTCATGCACTTGCCACCTTTCAAGAAGACCTCAGGTTCAGGAATAATTAATGCAAAACTAGATGTGAGTTTATTAAACCAGAGGAGTTTGGTGAAAAGCTAAGTACAGCTAGGCTTCCTACCTCAAGTTGAAGTGGTACCATCAGATCTCAGTGCAGATTATGAATACAATTTCTCTGAAATTACTCCCTTGACAGACACCTAAGTAAAAGGCAATTTAAAACACAATGAAAAGGTCATTATCCTCATATTTTAGGACTGCAGTACCCAAGGGAATGCTTAGGCATCCTTTAAAATATATGGAAAATGGGAGGGTAGAGAATAGGGGGAGGAAAGGAGGCTCAGGGCTCCCTGTTACGTGTTCCTGCAGCAACATAACGTGAAGAGCAAAGCAATCTCTGTAGTGCCAAGGCCCAGACCCACCAAACAGACACATTGAACCAGGGAAGGAGGAGTTTTCATTTGGTGGAACATCAAGTCCAGGGGCCACTTCACATGTCAAGTATTTCATAGAATCACAGAGTCACAGAATAGTCTGAGTTGGAAGGGACCCATCACGATCATCGAGTCCAGCTCCTGGCAGGACACAAGAGTCATACCATGTGCCTGAGAGCATTTTCCAGACACTCCTTGAACTCTGTCAGGCTCGGGGCTGTGACCACTTCCCTAGAGAGTCTGTTCCAGTGCTCGACCACCCTCTGGATGAAAAACCTTTTCCTGATATCTAAACTAAGCTTCCCCCGACTCTTTTCTATGAGCACATCCAAATTTGAACGCAGGATTTTGTATGAAAGACTCGTAAGTATTGGCCAAAATGCAAGAATTTAAGCCCAAGTCCACGCAACGTTTTTCTTTTGTAAAAAAAGGACACATTCTCTGTTACTCCAATGGATTTAGTTCAATTGTACCAAAACCAGCATTCAACTTATTATAAGCAATTGGAAAAGTAAGAGGAGAAAATTCTTATTCCCTCAGAGAAACCTTGTCAGACTTGCAAACCTCCCTCTCTCTGAAGGGCATTCAAACTGCACCAAATAACAAAAATCCCCAAAGATGCATAATTAATGTGGTAGTTCAGCTAGAATGTTGAAAAACAAGGAAAACATTGTATACATCATTAATAAAAAGATTATTCAAAATTGCACTTCTGAAGTAGAGACCAGAGGTCCAAATGTAAATTATATCAGATTCTGGAGTCCCCAAAGCATTGTCTTTATTTTAATAATGACATGTTGTCCCCACTGCCTTCTCTGTAAAACTCTCAAAATGCCAATTATCCAAGGAAGTACACAGCTTCTCGGGTGAATTTTGCAATTCACCTGTCGCTGAAGCAGCCGTGACCAGACTGCTACAGCAGTGCCAGAGTTACTAATTGAACACTGAAGTGCTGAGAAGTTGGCCTGCAAGCACAGCCACAAATTACAGCAAATTTATGTTGGTTTTCATAAATAGGTGCCATACAGGCCGAAGAAAAGCTCTTGGCTGTGGCTAGCATGGCAATGCAGCCTCAGCAAGTTACACAGCCAAAAGGCAGGTTTATCAGCTAGAGGCTGTCCCAGTCCCACCTTGCAGCTTCACAGCTCTGGCAAGATCACAGTGCAGCAAGGTTTGCCCATCTGAAAAGGACCATGAAGTTACCCCTAGATGGTAACTGGAGGCTTTGATGCATGGAGGCTCTGCTCAGGTCACTCCACAGCCCAGCCAGGTTGCTGCCCAGAGCAGTGCTCAGCTGGCAGGACCTTTCCCAGCTTCACCAACTTCAGCTGGCACAGCCCCAGCCCGTGTGAACAGCCACCCTCATGGCCAAGGGCACAACTGCTCCTTCACAGCAAACGCTGCTCACAAAATCACCACATCTTCCCAGAACTAGATCCTCCTGCTCCTTTTATTCATGTCTCATATTTTCCCTCACTTTTAGGGCCAGGTTTCTTTCCCTGACACAGCTGTGCTCTGTACACCTCTGTGAGTGGTGCTAAACCCTTCACATCTCCTCAAGCTCCGTGATCAGCAGCATCCATTCCTCCCTGCTCTCATCTCACCTTTCTTTGCTTCTCTTCTCTTACATAATTTTTCACCTGAAATTGACACTCATTATCCAAGCACATTCTCCCTTTTCCTCCTAAGCTCCTACTGGTACAAAGCTTTCAGCTTTCCTCCCAGTCCAGGAAAGAAAGTCACACGAGCTGCATGCAAGTGCTACATAAAGGTACTGCAGAACTGAGTCTTGGACTATGGGATGTGGGGGGCTTGCTATTAGGCTTTGGTTTATGATCTTTGATAAGCAAATGTCCCCTGATTAAAAAATAATTGGAATTTCTGTATATACTCAGATCTGGGCATATCACACATCCTTACAAAGAGTATGCAAGGACTCGGGAATCTTTATACACTGGGGTGTGGTTCACCTGAGTACTCACCAACAGCCATTTCGTTTTTGAGACATTAAAAATTAGGGAAGAGCCCAAAGTGAAAAGAGTTTGAGATTAGAACCAGTGAACTGAACAGAGAGGTTACTTCCTTTGTACTTGTAGAAGGAAATCCATGTCTCTATCCCTCACCAGTATTATAATCTCCCAGGAATTTTTTTATTTTTTAAAATCTCTCATGTTTGATATTTGAGAAGAGTAAAGATGAGGTTTTGGATATGATTACAATTTCATTTCACGGCTTTTGCCCAGATCCTGAGGTTATATATCTGGCCAAAACATTACCTGTTTGATGTTGCAACAAAGAAAAATTAGTCCGTGACATGCCTACAGTTCATAGTTCACAGATTGCATGTTTCATATTAATAGCATAATAAATATCTTCTTTTTTGCACTAAAAGCAGTACGTGATTGGAACTGATGTCTGCATTTCAAGTAGCTGCACACATTAAAAGAAATAGCAAAGTTGTGCAAACTAACTATCCAGACTGGCTGGGGTTAATACATCTTCTATCTTGTTTTATAAGAAATTCTTTTTAAAAGCAAGAACTTGCCTTAGCAAGGACTTAAAAAGCAAGGAAAGGGAATGAACCAAAATAGTTCATTTGCTTTATAATATATATATAAATGATAATATACATGTAAGTTATGACATTCTTTACCTCATACTCAAATAATTTCCTATGAACCATGAGGTGGAAGAGCTCTGGAATTTACTTATAACTCTTGTAAGTCAAGGGTTGCAAGCCAACAAAGGAGGTGGTTATGCAATAAAACATGAAAAATAACACAGTTCATGGTGAAGATATACCTAATTGATATTCTGAGGCAATTCTTTGCTACTTGCTGATGAACAAGTGGTAACAATCTGAACATAAGGAAATTGCTTTCTCAATGTAAGCAGGTTTGGACCAGACAAGGTACACTTAAGCACAAGTTGTTACATAAGTTACTCTTCTAAGGACACACTTCAAACAATTTCTCAGTAGAAATCTTCCTCAGAATGATACCTGAGTTTTGCTGCCCTGCTGATGGAAATTGGAGACAAATGGATCTAGCTGAAACTGTCTGGACTATAACTTCAGCCTTCTCCAAAGTCTTCCTACAAAAGTTTCTAGACTGATTTTTAAGAGGCACTTATGCAAAATCATGAAAATGTAGTGAGGATTACGTTTGGATGAAGCCTTATCATTTCTGTGCAGTACCTGGGTGCTTTCTGGTGGGCTTCTAAATAAGCTTGTGTAGGATACCCAGGGACTGGGAAAGGGAGGTGAATAAGCTGAGTTCCATTAAACCTCCACCTAAATCCAGTACAGGGAGTCCTACCCCCTTCCAGAGACCCATCATTCCCATTCTATGCTGGGCTGCTGGGAGTCATTCTGCACACGTGGCAGGATTCATCAAGCTCTGGGGCAGGGGCCACCTCATCTTACTGCCACTGGAGATCAAGCACCTCTAAAATTGCCTTCTTTTCCCTTCATTAACCCCCTGCATTTTCATTCTTTGAAGTGTGAAAACATCAGACTATGACCACTCTGCACAGAGAGGTGAGTCATGAAGAGAGCAGTGAGAAATTTATCAAAGAAAGGGAAAAACACCAAAGGCTCTTTGAAACTCCTGAGGCTACATTCATGTTTGCAAGTAGTATGGCCCAACAGGAGTAAATGTGCAGTTTGTCTCACTTCTGAAATCACAGTATCTAACCTACAAGCATTTGGGGGAGTAGGGGTACTCTGAACTATTCTCAATCTAGTCCCACCAGCTGGGACATATTAAATATGGTCCTAGAGCACATCTCATTTAAATTCATTTGAGGGCAACGCAGTTTTCGCACTCTGTGAGCTAAAGCACTGTAAGTTGCAATGACTCTGAGCGCTCGTGGGTGAGGTTTCTTTGTTATTTTTTTCTCCACAAAAGTGCACTCCTGACAAGGTAAATCTTGTAGGAGCTGATATGAAAGGATCTGCAAGACAGTAAATCAGTAATCAAAGGTAGAAAGAGAAGCAGACAGAGGAGAGGCTAAGAAAACGGGAGACTCTCCAAAAGTAATAAGCCTCATTAAAACTGGAAAACAGGCAAGAATGGAGTGCAAAGTGCTCTGAGATTTCTGCCTGCCTTTCTAATGACAGCTGGAATGAAAGCCTGAAAGTCTCAAGTCAGAGCACAGTAAAAAAGAAAAAGAGAAGATGAATGTAGTGTATGCACATAGACTGCTATACCTTTAAGTGCAGAAGACAAGGTGCTGAAACAAGGACAGAACAAATGAAAATTAAGTGGTGAAGATGTGAGCAGTGACTAGGAAGAGCTGGGTTTAAGAGACCAAGATAAAGGCTTGCTGAAGAAAGCAGAGCAAATATTTTCAGTTGAATGTAGGCTAAACTCTTATGTAAGGATGTCAGGAAATTTGAGATCCCATAATTTTTTGATCTTCCTGTTTTGTTCTGTTCTGCCATAGTATTGTATCTTTACATTTGCCGGTCCCCTACAGAAAGAGTAATCCCATTGTAATGCCATACCTTATTTTCATGATGAAGCAATAGCTGAAATATAGTGACTCACCAACAGTATTTCAGCTGAGTGAACACAATGATTCTAATAACTGTCTGCTAATTAGCAGGTTTTTGAGATAAAGACAGTTGAATAGCTTGCATCCTCTGACACCCCAAATTAATAATGCTCCAGTAGCAAATAATAAAGTAGTAGAGACTGGCATTATTACTTTTTGGTACAGTACAAAATAGATTAAAATTAATCTGGCTTGTTTATCTACACAGTCTAGACCACTTCAAAATGCTGGAAAACTCTGCCTTGGCTCCAACATATGATGCCCTAGAGAGCTCTATATAAAGCTAAAAGAATTTCTCCTAAAGCAAGAGGCAAAAATTTAGAGATTACAATTTTATGAATAAAATTAATTAACCAACAATTCATTACATTCTAAAAGCTTCATCTGACCATAATAATCCTTGTTTGCAGCCCAAACAGTATTTGGTAATTGCAGAGTGATGAAATAATGTGGATATTTTTTGATTACAGTTCATTACATAAGATAACAAGGAAGAATTTGTGTTTGAATCATAATGAAAACTTAATTGACATCACTCTTCTAAAATACTTTCAATGACTAAATTTCAGTCTGTGTCTTAATCAGTTTTATATTAGAAAGGTATTTTAACAACATAATGCTGTGAAAATAATTTCATTGCATTATAAAACCTTTGACTGGATCTTCTAACTAATTAAACTCCAGACATCTTGGAAATCTGACACAAATGCAATTCTAACTTTAATATTCTTTAAGATTATACAGTTTCAGGTTTCTTTTATTTTCTCTACTACCTTTAATCAAATTTAAGCTTTTCCCTTCCTCTCCACCCCTCAAATAGTCTATTTATACCTGCGAGATAATTTCAGGAGGGATAGATGCTAAGTCACCAGAACCATGCCTCAGCACATGAGTTAAACTTAAGCAACAACATGGGTAATCTTACAAAATACAGTTATTTTTCTCTACAATGATTCTCAAAGACTGCTCTCTCAGGACCTTCCCTCTGTCCAGATGTGCTCTCACTGAGGCTGAATGTGCTGAGAGCTCATTCAGATAGAGAGAAGTGCTCACATAAGCTGAGGCCTCATCCAAGAAGGCATTTCTACCACAAGCTCACATTTATTTCAGAGGCCTTTCTCAAGGCAGTACTTAACAAAGTAACAGATAATCTCCTACAGAGATACCACGTTGTAGCAGGAACAATTACAGTACTGCCCATCCTTCATATAAGACACACCTGGCTGCCTAAAGTTTTAACATGGTAACAGTACATTTTGAGTTAAAACACCAGGAGGGAAGAACACAGAGCCACCCCCACGAAAAACACTGTACAGTTAGGATCAAGCCGGCCAACCAACAAGCAAGGGCTACTTCACTTCCACCTGACCTCATTCTGACTTTTATGAGGAGCCCACAGCTTGAATTAGGAGTAACTCAAAACCACTGAACCAGTTTCTGTTTAAAGGTGCATCTTCCTTGTGTACTAGAGGCACAGTCAAGAGAAGTGTAAAACTCAGGCTACTGCTGAACAACTCATTGCTGAACAAGGAAGCAAGAAATTAAGGAAATTAAGGGAAACAAAGAAAAAAGATGCTTTTGCTACATTGCAAGGCTCACTTAAATTTAATGCCCCAGGTTAAAACCTGTCATTGCTGTTGATAAGATGATTAAAATCATGCAGCCACAGTACCTTGGTCCAGACCTCATACAATGTGACTGGATCCAGAGTCTTGGTATAGGCTTATTTCTTACTACAAGCAATAAGGAACATAAACAACAAACCAAGGGAGCTCATTTTGCTCATTAATTAATTAAAATCTGCTGTTCACAAGGGTGTTCTGAAAATTTTTCTCTCAGAAAGTTTTTTTTACTGAGCATGTGAAAAATGGATAGAAACCCCTTGTGTTTGCGC
This sequence comes from Corvus hawaiiensis, assembly GCF_020740725.1. Taxonomy (NCBI): domain Eukaryota; kingdom Metazoa; phylum Chordata; class Aves; order Passeriformes; family Corvidae; genus Corvus; species Corvus hawaiiensis. The sequence goes on from NC_063218.1 coordinate 11,934,169, forward strand.
CAGTAAGAAAAATCAGAAGAATAAAGAGATGCTACAGAGGAAAAATGGTTTCTGGAACCCATAACAGAGACAATTTACTCAGCACTATTATCCTGTGTATGTTAAAATGCCTTTACAGACTCACCAGACCAAAGACAAGACAACCTTACAGCACTCACTACAACGTAAGACATGTTTATATAGAGTCAAGATTAGGAATACATATGGTTTATGTGATGCATAGACATATTATTTTTCATACATATACACACATGTACATATAAAATATTTTCTAGAATCAAGCAATACAAGTACAGGGAGTACAAATTTAAAATACACTTACAAACAATCTCTGTATCTGTAAATACACAGTAATGGCCTAATGAACTTTATATTTAGTGAAGAATAGCCCAGCTCCTGTCTGAGTGCCAAAGAACCTCCCCTGCACTAAATAGCATGATGATAGTTTTCTGTGCCCAAGTGACATCAAGAAATATGGAGAAGTGCATATGTGTTCGCAATAAATTAGTGTAACATGTTAATTGTTTTCACCCCCAAGCATCGATTCCATTGTAGGCTTGTGTACTAACTTGTCAAGAATAATGGGAGTAAAGTAGTAAACAGAGATATCATGTATTAAAAAAAAAGTTTATTTTTTCCTTAAAAATATTTATACGTAGTTTCACTTTGTTTATATACAGTCATAAAAGTAAGTTTAAAACTCAAGTTTAAACATCAGGATTTCAAAAACACAGATGTATTGACTTCAAATTAAGGTTCAAGCTATCTGTCACATCTTTCCCTGGAACTCTCAGACAGCATTTTACAGTAGGTTGCACCGATAACAGACTATCCATCATCAGAAGAAGCAGTCCCACCTGCCCTGTGACCTTCCCCCTTCTCGTACACAGAAGCTATTTTGCCTTGAACTACTGTATTGCTTCTCTAACCCTTCAGTGATTAGGTCGGGGAGCTAAACTAGCTCAAACCAGGGGTAAAAAACATCCCAGGAAGATGGAATATATATTAACTGATCTGAACATCATCCTCTGTTAAATAGTATGCCCTCGACTTTTGGTGAGGACAAGAGGAAACAGTCTCATATTGTGACTGGGGAGGTTTAGATCGGATAGCAGAAAAAATTTCTTCAGCAAAATGGTTGTCAGGAGCAGGCTGCCCAGGGAAGTGGTGGAGCCACCATCCTTGGAGGTATTTAAAAGATTTGTAGATGTGGCACTATGAGACATGGTTTAGTGGTGGACTTGGCTGTACTGGGTTAAAGCTTGGAGTCAATGATTTTAAAGGTCTTTTCAAACCTAAATGATTCTATGATTCTAAGATAAACCTCGTGTAAGAAAGCTGCATTGAAAAGATAAATAAAAAGAGCAGTAATTTTCTTAAATTTAGGTACTCAAAGCAGAATGGGACTGGATGAGCACCAGAATATTGACACAAAAGGGTTAAAAATTCATCTCCACGGCTGAGGGAGAGAGTAGGACCACTTCTTTGCTCAGCAGTTAACCACAAGGCCATCTTAACTGCATTATGAAAGCACAAATTTAGAGGTCACAGGAGAAAAGACAACAGTCTCTCTCTCCTGCTTACAACACATCCCAACAGAATTTCACATTCCATACTCTGGCTTATTTACTAAGCCCTCGACAGACTAACAGGAGAGAGACATCCCGAAAAGTAGCTCTGCTTGTTATTGCCAGATCTTGATTTCTCCAGCCCAATCACATGTTGCAAGGAGCGATGGCAAGACTGGGTGAAACACAGCACTCACACAAGCTTCTTTATGTGCAGACAAAGTGCGAATAATCCTTGAAGTATGATAGTTGTAGAAAAACACTTTGCCATCTGAACTTCCTGTCACCAAAAGTGCTCCATCTGGAGAAAATTCACAGCCCACTGCAAATCCTTCCACCTGTGAAAAACAATAACAGTGTAACTCTTGATGCTGATTAGAAAAGTTCATTGTGGTATACTGAACATTAATATAGTACAAAACCCACGTATCTTTAAATAAATATACACTAAAGACTTCTCGAGGTCTTTATTAAGACACAGCTATATCAAAAACTTATTTAATCAAGCTATTAAGCATTCATAAAGTCTTCTAATAACTATTTTCTTCAGAGTGCATGATTCAAAATAGACTGGCACATGGGAAAGCAAATGAAGCCTATTAGTATCTATCACTGATTTATAATAAAACACTATTAGCAGAAATATTAAAAAGCAGAGGTGCTTTGCTATCTATCTTCCTTTTAAACTTGGATACTGAGTTCCTGGTGAGGAAGGATACCTTGTGTCCTTCGTATCTTTTCTTTTTGTTGATTCGGTAGGGTCGCTGGGCAGAAAACAAAGCCATGTAGTTCCCGTTGGTCTGAGCAACAAACACAGACTCCTTTGGGTGCAGGGTCAGACTTGGGCATGTGTAACGCTCCTGAAAATGATTTTAAAGGAAGTTTTGTTGTATCAAACAGAAGATTTATTCAAATTATTCAAGTTATCTGTTGATGTATCTGAGAGCCCAAAAAGGCCATGGTAAGGATAAGTCATCTCCATAGTATTCTTTATGTAAAGATATTTAACTCACTACAAACCACTGGAAGTCCTACATCAAGACAAATGCTAAATCAAACCTCTACCCCAATTTCCTAGCCATTGACCAAAATCCTCTATCTCTCTGAGCCATAATTATACTGGAGAACAATTATAAGGTAACTCCAACCAGATGGTTCTGCATCATCATCTTCCTGCCCAAGAAAGCCCAAGTTTGGACATGAAAGTCAATCTTCTTCTCCCATATCCCTTCCTCCACAGTCATACTGTGCTTTCCATGCTACTTTGTACAGTTCTCAAATCCTCCATCTTCCCAGTTCTGGCCACACTGACAGGAACAGAAAACAGCTGATTGAAACAGACACCTTTCCCCATCCCACTGTTACAAAAAAGAAGAAAAAAAAGGGATCATTATTAGCCTCCTTATGACAGTGATGTGGACATCTGCTGGCTGCGAACTCATAAATACCTGCAGTAATTAATAAGACTTGGCTTTACTCTACAGTTCCTATTTAAGACTGAAATAAGATTACTTTCAAAACTCTGCATGGTGACTCCATCAGAAATCAACTTTCTCACAAGGCTTCCACCAGGTCCAAACCTCTTCTAGTTTCAGCCTAACCTAAAGACAGAGCGCTGAGTTTTGATGCCATGAATACAAAAAGAGCTTTGGCTGTAGGATCCATCTGCATGTGAAGAACACCAGGATGACAGTGACCACTGGACACCATGCGCTGTGTGGTAGAGCGGGAAGAACATCAGACTGGTTTTGCAGTGTGATTTGGAAGTGAAGGACTGGGAAGGAAGTTCTGGGTACTGTAAGGTACTGGACACACTGCACTGTGTGTTTCTGCAGAGAAACTGGGTCTGGAAGTATGTGATCAGAAAGCACAACATAATCTGCAGGAGCAAGGTGCTGTTATGCTGGGTATGCTGTAGTAATGGGTTATTTTAGAGCTCTTAACTATTCATTTGTTAATGCAGACAAGCAATAGATCAAGTCCTGTTGGGATCTAATCTGTTTGGAGAGCTGAGGAGTTCTCTCCCACATCAAACGTTTCAAAGGTGAAATTCAGAAAAGTGAAGCAGAGTTGGCAAAATCATCATCACATTTTGTTTATTCACAGTGCAGAAAACCATTTCAGAGATGCTGTAATCATGTTTGTTTGTTACTCCTTGGTGCTGAACTCTTCTAGGCTGTAATTTATATATTCACAGTTGTTTCTTTTTTCCTTTCCTATTGTCTATCCAAGGTATTGATAGATCCAATATTGTACAAAGACACAATTCTGGAAATTAAATACGAAATAATCCCATTAAATCATCAATTATGTGTCCTTGTCAGCAGAGTACTGTTCATTTCAGCCAAAAAGCATCTATATACAATCCAATCATATTATATTACATAGGATATTAGACTGGTTTTCAAAAAAGACCCAGGGAGTTGAAATTTTCTATTAACTTCCTTGGTAATCTCCTTTGAAGCTGCCAGCCTTTCTAAACAATTTAGTCCATTGAATGTCTTGCTTGGATAGATGACTGAGAAATACTGCACCTGCACTGATAAATGCAAATTTTGCCTCTGTGATTATGCTGTATTAGGTATCTATACGCACGTATCAGGTTGCTATTACTGTGTGAATATTAAACTCAATTTTTCCATAACCCTCACTACAGCTGATGAAGAATGTATGAAAAAGTGTGGGAAAAGAATCGTGGCACTATAGCAGCTACTGCCATGCACCACTGGCAAACCACAATGACACTGCAGAGTCCTTGCCTAAATATAGCTTACATGTCAATGAATTAGCACCGAAATGTAAATATTTTAAACACAAGGAGACCTCTCAGCCTTCAAGGTTATTTTTTAATAACAATTAAGTGTTAAGTAAAAAAACAAAGAAAGTCATCATCAACTTACAGGAAAAGCATCTTATATATCACAAGACCTTATTGAAAATCAAATACTTTTTTTTACTACACTGACAAGTATGAAATATTAAATTGTGACCTGAACAACATAAGTTGTTAATCTTACATGAAAAATCTGATTGGAGATTTTGGCAGCACTTTGGAAGTCCCACGCAACGATGGTGCGATCAGCTGAGTCTCGGCTTACTGCATCCGTGCTTGTAAGAAATTCTCTTCCTTCTGGGAGGAAGAGTATATCCAAAGTCTGTTGTACTGCAGCTTTGTAAACTCTCAACACCTAGTGGATAGAAGAGTTTGTTACTTTTTGACAGATTAGAACATGATAACCTATGTTTACCCTCTTTGTATTAATAAACGTCTCCATTAAATTATTTTATTTTTAAACATCAAAAGGTCACCCAATTTAAAATGTTGTACTAGTGTTTTAAATAGCTTAGTCAATGTATATAAAGAATCAATATACAGGAAAATTAAATTCTATTTTAAAAAGCATCAGTTTGTACAATTTATATATTATATTTATATATTCATAAGATTCTGTTATAAACTACCAAGGAATTAGAGTAAGATCCAGAAAGGGCTTTAGACAACACAATGTTGTGAAGATGGGTCTACACAAACTCTCTTCAATGTTATGAACTCTTCTAGATTCCCTAGAGGAGGCAAAAGAATCCTTGGCAGCAAGCTGGCCCACAGTGTGAGCTGGGCTTTAAACTGAAGGCCTCGGGGAGTTTGGAAGTCCAAAGCGTCAACACTAAATACACTGTTGCAAGCAGCTGGGGATAAGACAGACCGACCAGAGCAGCAACAAACGTTCCTTAGCTGCCTCCTGAGATGAAAACCAGCAGACCAAGCACCTCAGGTGTCTCTATACCAACACACACAGCCTGGGAACAACCAGGAGGAGCTGGAGCTGTGTGCCCAGCCAGAAAGTGGAAAGGGACCTGAGGGTCCTCATGGACAACAGGCTGAACACGAGTGAACAGTGTGCAGCTGCAGCAAAGAAAGCCAACTGGGTGCTGGGGGGCATCAACAAGGGCATCCCTAACAGAGATAAAAAAGTCATTGCCTTACTCTAGCCAGCTCTTTTCACGTCCCACCTGGAACACTGGGTTCAGTTTTGCCCATGCTATACAAAAGACATGGGGACAGGTTGAAGAGGGAACAGAGAAGGGCAACAAAGACGATCAAAAGACTAGGAAGCTGCTACTTAAGAAAAGACAGAGAGAACTGGGCTTGCTCAGCCTTGAGAAAAAAGAGGTTTAGGGGAGGCCAAGTTCCTGTATTTAAAGGGTGGCTACAAAGATGATGGAAACTCCCTTTTTACAAAGAGTTATGTGGAAAAGAGAAGGAGTAATGGGTACAAGCTACACCTGGGGAGATTCCGATTGTACACAAAAAGTGGGTTAGATTCATGCAGAAATGGGTATCAGCCACAGGATTCTGAATATTTTAACAGCCTGTAAGCTGGATCTTAAAAAGTAAGAGATATTTTTAATTATTCTAAGGAATACATGAACAACTTGAATTTCCTTTCTTTCCATCTTTTTTCATGAAAATCTGTATCTATGTTGTCTAATTTGAATTTTGCAAATCAATACTTTTGCTTTCTTTTTTCTCTGATTTGCCTCCAGTGAAGAGAAACTTCAAGGCAAGTGGCCAGATCAAAGCAAACCATCTCTCTGAATATGGTGATCCTTGAAACTAGGACATGGGAAGACTCCTAGTTTTTAATATCTGAATCTCTCTCCCCAAGATAGCTAAAAACATAGCTGCCTGCATTTCCAATGGGTGTGCGGAGGTTAGTCCTTCCTCTAATGTCACTAGAAAACCAATACAGTGGAGAAAGTGATTGAAGCATTATCCTGAAATGACTCCCAACTTTGTGAGGTATTTCAGTGCCTACCTGACACCCCTAATATACCTAGTGACTACTGACTTCAGGACCCAGGCCATTTGCAGATACATTTTTTTAAAAATAACAACCAAACAAACAATTTTCAGGTGTCGCAGTGAAATGTCCTGGATTATACTTCTGTTTTACACTTTCACCAATAAAAGAAAAATCGCTTCAAGTACCAAACTTGAGAACTTGATTTCTTGCCTCACAAAAATCAGTGACTGTTGGCAAAATGTTCAGAAAGGTGATCCCACTTTAGGGTGGTGATCTACTAGTGGGTGTCCTGACGTCCCTCCCAGCTCTGCTTCCTGTGATCTCAGCATATAGAAGGATGGCAGCAGCAGCTGCTCCAGTTGCTTTTCACAGGTTTTGTGAAATACACAGTTTAGAAACATTATGTTTGCATTCGGTGAAGAACCTCAGCCATGCAAGCACCCTACACACCCTATAATAACAGCAACGAGATGTAAACCTGCACACTCAAAAAACTTGCACATCTCTCAGCAATCTGCCTGCATTTTTAAGATAGTGAATATACAAATGTGTTACTTGCTCTCATCAGATTTTACAGCCTCAGAATCTGCATAATATACAAAGCAATTAAATTTTGTAAAGCCAAAAGGGATATTTCCATATTTATAGCCTCCACTTTCTCTATGGAGAAATCACCACGCCTATTTCTTCACAGAGTTATAAAAGGAAGTCTATAGTTCATTAGTAAAGTAGAAAATGAAGCTATTTTGCAGGAGCAAAAATGAAAAATAAAATCCCAAACAAAAAAAAAAAAATCCACAAAATATAATAGCTGCCTGGAATGAGAAATGGAAAACCATACAGAAACCTGACAGCTGTAGGAACTGCAGGAGAAGAATGAAGTTAAATTGAGGGGACTGGGCACAAAAGGCAGAACCACCTTGACAGACTGAGGAGGCAGCTACTTAGCAGCAGGCACTCCTCAGAAGTGACAAGTCCCAACCAGAGAATCAGCAGGAGTGAGAGCATGGAGCAGCACAAGTGTAGGAACAGGGACAGAGAGCCAGAAACAAAGGCCAGTTAGTGCTGGGAAATGAAGAACAACAAAATAGAGCAATAAATGATAACAAACTTCCAAACCATTATTCGTGGTAGTGATTCTTTAATATTTTTTTATTTTAAAGATGAAAATCACAGACATACTCTTTAGATCTTCATCACCTAAAAAAGCCCCAATCTTGTGAAAAGTGGGTACATATCCATACATACATTGTGTACAGCTTTGTAAAGGGTTTAGGCTTTGGACTTGTTTTTAACAGTCTTTGGAGCAACAGACATCTCTTGGTAAGGAAAAAGAAGATACTGTGAAGTTGGTAATGTGCAAATACTTTTAATGTTTGCTGAAAACGTGTTGGGTTCTTACAAAAACTGCCACTATCAATTTAAACATTTTCACCAGTAATCATTAAATAATATGTTTGTCTGTTATTTAATAGGATATTTAACCAAATTACCTGTGTACCTTAGCTTTGCAACAGGAAACTGTCAATCAAAATTAGTACAAAACACCTTCTTTTTCTATATGTTTGATACATACCTCAGAAAAACCATGCTGTTTTATCTTCAAACCACATAGTAGGAACTGACTCAGAGAACAGTAAATTAACACTTTGAATAGCAGCTGGGAACTTGATATACATAGTATTTCAATTGCCCCATAAAGACAGCCTTCAAAAATAACTAATTGCAACATCCCTGCTCAGAAAAGTACTCATAATTAAACCTGCTTTGTTCTACCTTAGGCAATTAATTCATTATATGCCTGAGGAACTTGGCTGGGGAAAGCACCAGTTTGCCTACCCTACTGGCTTTAGTTTGTTAATAACAGCTTCCGCTCTTTTCCTACTTGCAGATTTATCACCCATCAGCACTGGAAAACTACAGTCCACTTCTTCAATCTGAGCATTTTCTGGACACAAAAGAATTCATTTCAATGGAAGGCCTAATAGTTTCTGGTGTCAACACAATCCAACATAATAACAAAGCTTCTTCAATAAGACAAGAGTTCAAGGCTGCAGGCATTCTACAAGAAAGGTAATTTAAGCAAGTTAAATCAGTTTCAAACAGATTCTTATGGTCTTGGTGATTTGAAAAGCAAGTTGTGGTGCTGAATTCAAGGTATATATTTCAGATGGGTGTTCTATAATACTTCTCTGCATAAAGCACATACCATGCACATACTGGTATTCTGTTTACCAAGAAATCTCAAAGCCTCCACACGAGCAATTCAGAAGCTGCTATTTGCCTCAACTCTGTGGTGGTCAGCTGCAAACTGTGTGCAATGCACTTTACAAAAAACACCTCAAGTATTATGCCAGTGATAAGAAAGAAATGTGCTTTAACAGTCATTGTCCTGGGCATCAGGACAATCAACAAATCTAATAGGACTACAGCCAGTATGGCTGGTCATCAAAAAAAACCCTTAATCAGTCAGATCCATGGCTTCCAACCTGTAAAATTCAGCATATTTTTTCTTTTATTTCTTGGCCTACCTTTTTAGATTGTGTGATCTGGCATGGACCTGCCACTTCCTACTGACATGTTGAGTAATTAATGCAATGGGGGACTGATTTAAGTTTCCTCTGTGAAACAGTACTACACCATTAACAGTAATAAAAAGTACATTTTAACTTAAAGAAAAGCTTATTTTTTCACTAAATAGATGGGGATTTTATCTATTGCAGTGCGAACCATTTGTGTCAATCTATTGTATTTCTCTTCATGCAGTTAAAAAACCCCATTTTTCTTTTCTATGTAAGTTTTTTTCCCATTTGTAACTGCTCTGTTTTCTGAGATACAGCTCTAGATTATCAAGGGATCTTGAGAATAATTAAAAGGAAAGAAAGGCTGCTCAAGATGAAGAAGTGGTTAACCTTTATCTGGTATTGATCTCTAAGACTTCAGATATGAACAATGTACACCGTCTTTTTTTAAAGTCAATTTCAGATTGCTTGGCAAGGCACAAGAATCTTGTGATGGAAATTGTCAACCATTTATTAGAAAAATAAAATTATTTTCCCGTCAGATTTTTTTATTTAAAATTATCTCCCCATCTCAAATAGGGTAAGAAGTGAAATCTGCATATGGGAAAGATACAGGAAGATAAAGAATGGCTTTTCTGTGAGGAACTCACAGATCTTTTAGTAAAAAACAAGGAATTCTTACTACAGAAATGAGATGACTGAGGGGAATTTGAAAGAATTTGAAATAAAGTCTGAGCAGCATGGAGACAGCGAGTGGTTTCCTTCATTATAAGACTTCAGACTACAAATGAGCAGAAGGCAGCTTCAAAACACAGAGAACAAGATGCTTCTTTCAAACACAACATATTTAAGCTGAATTCCTTGCTACAGGAAGTTGCAGATGTAAAGAGATCAAGAACAACCAATTCCACAGTGTGAAAACTCAAAGTGATCCAAGAAAGACAAAGAGGCAGGAAGCCCCCAAACTCTAAGTTAGAGAGGCCTGAATAACCATTGCTGAGAGTTGTGATAAAGAAGTTTGCCATGCTTCTCTATTCTTAATCTTCAAAAGTGTATTGGTCACTGCAGGGGGTGTAAAATGTGTCTAGAAATGGTCTGAAACTGGAACAGCCATTCCCTGACAGCTTCTCACTTGAGTACTCCCTCTCCAAAAGAAGAACTATTTCATTCCTGGCTTGTTTCAGTCCCTCTGGGAGCACAGGAGTGCTTGTCCACAGACAGGTGTAGGATTCTCATCTGCAATGCCACCATACAAGGCTCCCAAATAAACACAGCAGACTGCTCACCTCTGGGCCACAGACACAACGTGTGCCTTCACACTTAGAAAGGACCCCTGAATGTTAACATTTAAAATCAAATGCCATTATGCAAGTACAAATATTCCCTCACCATATTTCTTTGAACTTTTTGTCCATGGATTCAGGAAGGATTTCTCTGAGAAGAATAACTTGAGTTTTCTAAAGCACTGAATAAATCATCTTATTTTAATTACCTTGTTCTTCCTAATACCACCAGTACATGACAATGTATTGGCTGTTTCTATAGAAACCAGAAGTGCAAGCAGCTCTACCAGTTTCTACAGCCTTTTTTCATATTCATATGCTATCCAGAGACAAATTCATTAGGGTCTCCTAAATACATGCTACTTAAAATGACTGCATCTCATCTGAAAGAAATTGCAATAGAATGTTTCCAAGGAAACAAATGCAGTGCATTTGCACCTATTAATTTTTTTAACTGTGCTTTAACAGCTTGGGCTTATTTCTTTATAAATTCAAGTATGGAGAAATAGCTCAACAACACAAAAAGCATCTCTTTAATCTTTTTCTTTTTAAGCATAAAGTTGTAGACGATAGTTGCAATTTTGCAGCTAAGTAATGTTCAGAGTAATAAACAAAGATGGGGGGAGGGAAAAAACCCTGTTGTTACTCTGCCTTGAACTCTGTTGTTAATAAAAATTTTGCAGTTCATTTCAAAACTAATTTTAAAAGCTCGAAATAGGAGCTTCCACCATTTTTTCTAGTTAATTTGTTTATCTTATCTCATTTCAAAAGGGGGAAATTCTGTGTAAATCTTCAAATTTATGTTTTCCTTACATTTGCCTTGACTTTATACTAATCTTTTTTCAAACCTTCCTCAACCAAATTTTGTTATTAATCCCAAATGGCTAAACCTTTATATTTCTTTGTACTCTTTCAATTTCTAATAAGTCATTGTATTTTTCCTGCATAATATTCTATTCCTTTTTTTATTGATTGTGCTAGCACAAGACTTTCTGTAACAAACATTTTCCAAAAATAAAATAATAAATGCTGTCTCCATTTAGTGTCATGCCTGAAGCACTTCATTAAATTCCTCCCAGTCAGTTTTCTTTCTTGAGACACCCCTTTTAGCCAGTTTTCTCATTATACTGTACCTAGGTTAATTCCTTCCTTCTCCAGCTTCTCTAATTGCTCTGTCAAAGTCCAACATCATAAAGTGACATCAAGTAAACTTCATACAATCGACCTTCACTTAAATCATATAATTTTTTTTTACGTTTTTTATTCCTATATCTGTAACTAATCTTTCCTTCAAAGTCTGTTCTGTGGCTGTCAGGTCTTATTTTACTGGGTCTCCTCTAGTTGATGCCCTTCTTCTCTTTCCCTCCTTGTTTAACATAAGCAGTAGATTTGCATTTATGGAGGTCTAAGAGCTTCAAATAATGCTTTAGGATCAGAGCCACAGCCCTGTCACCTTCCACTTATTCCCTCTCCAGATTACTGTGTGGGGCTTCATTAGGACTTGCTGTTCTGACAGCGATCACAAATAGCTCTTGCCAGAGCTCCAAAAAATCTCACTAGTTTGTGACATTAGACACATGAACATCAACAGACAAGAGATCAAAACCAGACTCCATCCAACAGTTGAGGAAATTATTCCTCCATTTTTCATAGAGTCCAAAAAAATGTCAGTAATGTCCACTTTTAAAGTCCCTTGCATTTCTGTATGCACACAATAAAGAACCAGTTCCTGAATGCTTACAAAATGTTGTTTCATCAAAGCAGAATGTAAATAAAAGGTAAAATATGCAAATCTCAAAAATAATCATATGGATACATTTAGAAACTTTACATGAGTACATTCAGACGTAAGCTCTGACTGCTGTATGCCCTTTCACCAGAGCTAACAGCACCCCTGCTCTACACCACGCAAACCTTGCGGACACATGTAAATACATTGTTTCAATGCAGTTCGACCATTCCCCATATAATGAACTTCAGCTTCTTTAAAAGTATTTTCAGTTTTAGACAACTGCAGTTGTAGTCTTGCTCTGACAGTACATCGGTGTAAGCTTAGAAACCCAAATTAAAAAGAAAAAAAAAAAAAAACTGTAGTCATATTTACTTTAATGAACACATTAAGGTCCTTACTGCTGAGTTAAATGATACAACCTTTTGTTCTCTTCGGCATTTCAAGGAATATTAAAATTTCAGGTAGAATAAGTGGTTGGAATATATTTTGTATGCTGCCTGAAAAGCTCATGTAGATCAGCCAAAATGAAGGGTGACTGTGCTGGCTAGTGCTGAACATCTTAAGAAATTCTTCCACAGCTCAGAGAAAGGAAATGCTTCTAAAATACATAACTACTTTAAGGTCTTGGGGTTATTGCATATTTCTTTTTATAGGGTTTTACAGGGTTTATCTAGGTTCAGCTCCGAGGTCCAAAGATCCCATGGGGGCTGTTCAGTATGATGCTCCCTCCTTGGTCAACACTGCAGATACTTTTTTTTCAAAACACAGCAGCTCACTTCCAAGTTTTCTGGTCTTTTCATAAAGTCTCTATAAACATTCTTCATATTTTTCATAAATTTAATCAATGTGTTATACAGTAATATAAGATCTCCAGAAAAATCTCTTTATCAGAGAGACAAAACTGCGTTTAACACAAACAGAAAGAAATACCACTATAATAAATCTCCACAGGCTATTCATCTGCCTCTTTTATTTTTTTTCAGGCTTTGATTACTTGTGTCTGTAATTTTGAGATGCTGGTATCCCTTACATTTCACTGAGCAGTTAAAAAGCTGTTCCATCCATTCATTTCTCTGAAGTATATTGCTTAGCTTGATCTCAAAGAATTAAACTCCCTTATTGTTGTTTCATTCTTTATCTTGCTTAATATGCTACATTTGAAACTATTTTGCCTATTTGTTCAACAGAACAAGGATAGCAATAAGTATCTTTCAGCATTCCTCTTTTTTTTTTTTATATCTGCCTCTCTGATTAATAGCCTAGTGCACATTTCTGTCGTGGTTTAAACCCAGCCAGCAACTAAGTACCACACAGCCACTCGCTCACTTCCCTTGTACCATGAATGAACTGTCAAACTGAATTGAAAAGATTCATTTACACGTCAGCAAGGTTTGCATCGTGTAAAGCAGGGATGCTATTAGCTCCCCTAAAATTTCTCAGCGTTTTAGTAGCTGAGAGGCTGCCTCAAACCAACTTGATACATTTTCTCTGGGACTTGCATATCCAATTTTTGTACTACATTCAAATCACAAATAAATATTAGTAATTAATGCTCATAAATTCATGGCCCTGGTCAGAAGTACTAATTCTTTGAAATACCACTATCAGCTATCTTATGTCATTTTCCATCAGCAGAAAGCATCAATGAGGCACACTGGCATAAAGCAGCCCATTTAAACCACTGCATGTATGTGTAATTGGACAATATTTTTGCAATTTCTAATCCTCTCTATCTCTGTTATGCTTAATGTTTTGCTCTGAATTTCCACGAAAAATCCCCTTATTTCCTGATATACAATTATCATTTCGCCTCACAGTTCATTTTAAGAGATGCAAGAGGATAGCTTGTTAAAACACAGGAGTACATCCTAAAGAGTGACCCCTGAAATTGAATTACCAGCGAATGCTGAAACTGAGTTTTCAATGTGCAATGAGTAACAAGATTCAGATGCCTGATTTAGGGTGTCCACTCTATTGACAAAATATGCTGCAAAGCCTGAAAAGGCTATCGGGAGTATGATGAGAGAAACAAAAAGAATTAGTAGTTCACCCACACATCATTCCAAGCTGAATGTCAGATTAACACACTTGAAAGAATAGCCAAAACAAGAAAATCTTGTAATGAATTAGGATGAAAGAACTTGAAAGGTAGAAAAGCTGTTCGTGTCAAAATTGAAAAAAAGTGATAAGAGGCTTTAGACATCTATTCCAGTTAAGAGCAAATGGCACTTATAAGAACAGGATAAATTTCAAAATACTGGCCAGGACACTATCCAGACTTAACTATGGCTATAACTGTGTAAGATGGAAAAGATATGTGAATAAAGATAACAATATAAACTGAAAACAGGAGTATCTGAAGAATCCATTGAAATCCCCCAAACTAGGGAGCAGCCGACATGACATACTGATGACACTGATAATTCATGCCTAACAAATTTATGGTTCTGTGCCTGAGAGTTTGAAATGTAACTACAATATTTTGCAGTAATGATGCATAGGTGAGACTAACCTCCATCTCAACACGTTTGTCTGTTCCTCATTACTGCCTCATGTAAACTGTGTTCTCTCTATTTGCCTTCTCTCTTTTGCAGTTACACTGTTCATTGGTGAAGGACATGCTTCCCCTCTCCCGCCAGTTTTCAGGAACAGTTTCACTGAGAAGACTTTCCAAGACAGCCAAAGAGCAAACTCTAGTCCACAGACATGCACATATTTCTGTGGGTGGCCCCTTCTGCAGAACACCAGGCTGAGGTGGTTGGCAATATTTGGCAATCACAGCTTGGGATGCTTGTGCTGCTTTGCAACCTCTGTCCAGGTTAAGCATCATGTGCTGTTCCATGCCTGCTCCTCTTCACAAGGAACTGCATTCTGAATCTACTTTTATGCAGGTCTGAACTACAATCAGGTTTGTACATACAATACAATACAATACAATAGTATCGTCTTCCAAGCAATGAGGACAGTAAATGTTTGTCTCTTAAAGCAGCTCCTTCCTTTTAGGTTTTAAATTCTTACAGTGCCTCAGTTTAACCACAGCTAAACTGTCAATTGATATGTCTGGCAAACCTGATTGTAGTTCAGACCTGCATAAAAGTAGATTCAGAATGCAGTTCCTTGTGAAGAGGAGCAGGCATGGAACAGCACATGATGCTTAACCTGGACAGAGGTTGCAAAGCAGCACAAGCATCCCAAGCTGTGATTGCCAAATATTGCCAACCACCTCAGCCTGGTGTTCTGCAGAAGGGGCCACCCACAGAAATATGTGCATGTCTGTGGACTAGAGTTTGCTCTTTGGCTGTCTTGGAAAGTCTTCTCAGTGAAACTGTTCCTGAAAACTGGCGGGAGAGGGGAAGCATGTCCTTCACCAATGAACAGTGTAACTGCAAAAGAGAGAAGGCAAATAGAGAGAACACAGTTTACATGAGGCAGTAACGAGGAACAGACAAACGTGTTGAGATGGAGGTTAGTCTCACCTATGCATCATTACTGCAAAATATTGTAGTTACATTTCAAACTCTCAGGCACAGAACCATAAATTTGTTAGGCATGAATTATCAGTGTCATCAGTATGTCATGTCGGCTGCTCCCTAGTTTGGGGGATTTCAATGGATTCTTCAGATACAATCAGATACCTTGATTGGTGCCAAGGGAAAGCACTACTGAAATTCAGACAATTCACAAGTGGGAAAAAAGGGCCAAGAACAGCATTTTTCAATCCATTTGTCTTGGTGACACTGTAACTGTTCAAAGATAACACCAAAATACTGCAGATTGGCAGAGACACTAACAATGGGAGAATAACAGACCCAGGAGACAACTCAGAACTAACTTATGTAGCACAGGCACTAACATCTGTTATCTAGCCCCTTAGTTCTACTTGAGTCAGTGCCAATTTTGCATAGTCTTCAGATCTTGTCATCACAATCTCTGGTATCAGAACTGCTGAAAAAAAATCTTAATCAAGCATAAGTCTTGGACTGTAAATATCCATTATAAACAAATCTTCTGTTTCCTTGAAACTGAAGTGCCTTCTTAATTCTCAATATTGGAGAATGTGTTCTACCACCTCTGAAAAATTTCTAACATACTCCTCCACAACCATACACAACACCAGCACCGTCCAGACAGGCACATTTTTGCAACATGTTACTTCAGCCATTTGTTGCTGTAGAACAGAACCAGTTATCATTTTCCATCTGGAGAGACAGGGCACTCTAGACACACACAGGCTGGAAGCATTGCCAGTTTTGGCATGACCACGCTCATCAATCACAATTGATTTCAAATCTATAGAAAAATCACCTTCACAGATTCTCAGAGATAATCATTTAAAGATATGCACAGGCACAAAATCCATCATAAAGAAACATCATGGGATGAAAGAATTTCTCTGGCTTTGTACACAGCCAGACTATCACTTGACTTTGTGTATAACTACACAAAGATTATTGGATTAGACTATTATTATTATTATTATTATTGGAAAAGATTATTGGACCAAGTCAGAACACCTCTCAAAGAATATTTTGCCACATACATCTGCCATCTTCTCCTTGACTACAGTCAAAGACCCCAAATTTGACATAACAATCAACAATCTTTAAGCCTTAAAAAGATGATACCCATTGAGTTCCTGAAGCACCTTTTAAAAGTAGTTCAGCATACCATGACACACAGTGGGTTCTCTATGCTAAAAAGGACAGTGAAGTATTCAACTACAGACTGCACCTCCTCCCCACAATTAAGATCTACTGTTATGAGAATATCAAGAAAGAAAAACTGTATTCTCTATGTCATTTCCATGCTATGAAACCACTGCTCCTGCTCTTCAGGAGAAAAGACTTCTATTAGTCTTTCTTCAGAAGAAGAACAGGGAGAACAGTTAAAATGAAAAATCTCATTTCCTTTTTAAAAAGTTACATAGGTATTTTTTATTAAATGCATTTACATTTTGCAATTTAAAACTAGAACCATCTTCCTTCACAGACCTGTGCTTTGAGTATCTCTTCACATTCCTATCAAGGAAAACTAGCCATCATACAAGTATGATGGATGCAATAAATCCCATCCACAGCTTCCTACAAAGGTTTTCATACTAACAGTGTAACTCTGAAACTCACAGTAAATTTATTTTCATAGTAGCCTCAGATGTGGCAGTCTCAATATGTATTTACTAATGTTTTTCTTGTAAGAACTTACTCATGTGGTAGAGACCCTACATAATTAAATTCTTTTCTCAAACATCAGTGACAAATGCAACTCCAGCACAGGAACTAGATTGTTAGTTGCACAAGAATACTCTGACTAGATTGTTAGTTGCACAAGAATACTCTGTGTCCTCAACAGAGCAACTCTCACAATTATTTCAGAGCTCTTCTGTTAGACCCCTCACACCTGAAACTCATCTCCCTATATCTCTCACCTATTATTCTTAGTGCATCAAAGGCAGAGACAAGGTTTGGCTATGCTATCTTACCTTTTTCAGGTCCCTTCTGACATCCTCAAGAACAAATAAATGGCTAACTATGATGAGCACGATCTACCCACAGAGAAATTCAAAGGAAAACAAAGAACTTTACAGTCCCTGCTTCTCCTTGAGCTGTTCTGTGCATGAGGATCTTGCTTACCTTACACTTCTACTGGCAGAGTACAGCTCTGGTCTTACCTGAGCTCTGAATGGCAGCTGGGAGCACATTGTTCTTTGTGGTTCATGATAAAGTAAAAGCAGAGGCATATCACACCTCTGTGGCCCTTCAGGAATGTAAAAATTGCTCCAGGCTTCTATACAAAAGGTACAGGCACACATATCCGGACCCACATGTAACAGCTTGAAGAGCAAATTAACTCTACTGCTTCCTAGTACACAACTGCTTTTCACAATCCTGAAGTGAGCCATTGGCTTTGTTTAATTCAATTCGATGTTACTTATATCTACAGAAATAAAAAAAATCATATTTCTGTGTACAATGATCCTTATAGCACTTAAAAGATATTACAGAGGTTCATATCAACGAATAGGAACACAAATGCAAAAGCAAAATACTTCTGAATAACATTCCATTGAATGACCAGTAAGTACATCTTGCACCTTAGTAACACACAGCACACACAACCTAGGAAACACTCGGAAAGAGAAAGAGAAAAAAGATTTCATTTACCTTAGAAGTCCTTATATCCCACGCTTTAACTTCTGGGCTGAACCCTCCGCAAATGAAAACATTTGACTCTGTAGGGTGGAACTTCAGTGCACTGATCCTAAATTCTGTTTTGCTGCTAAATATCTGCTTCCCTAAAATCAAGTGACAAGCAGAGATTAAAATTTGAGCAGAAAATGAAATATGCTATTCATTTCAACTTAGTTTCAAAGATATCAAGGTTGCCAAAGGTGAACATGCTTATATCTACATATTTCAAATAGCTAGGGCTAGTCTAATTTAATGAAAAGAAGAGACAACTCACTAATTTCTATCCACATGAAACTGCTCCTGCTCATGGGCCTCTGCACCACTGACTGCTTCCCACTGAAAGGAGAGAACAAGTGGTTCCCACACTAAGGAGAGGAGCTCCACTGAGGTCGCAATTCAGACAACACACAGGAAGAAATCTACGAATGTAATGGTTGAATGTTTCCCTACAGAGAAGCCACAGTCTTTTTTTCCAGTGAGACAAAAACAACTAGAACAAAAAATTGTCTGTACAGAAATAACACATCCCAATCTATATTACAACTTTTAAGTTGTTTACCTATCTTTCTGTGAAGGTAGGAGTGAAACTTCATCTTGAAAGTAGGAAATAATTTGCATATCACCATATGAAGGCAATAGCTGTTCCCATGGATACACTGTTGCCAACATTTAATTGTGCACACTAATCTCCACAGGACCCTGCGGTTAGTATCAATTGGATGGCCTGCACTTCTGAACACAACAGAATTCAGCTAGGTTAATTTATAGCACTTTTTCACAGTCCGCTGCTTCCTGTCATCCTAACAAATTCATGACATTACTGTACATTCCCCAAAATAAAATTTTTGGAACAGCAGTATGGACCAAGATAAATACACCTGCTCACTTTCACAATAACAACTGTGATTTATATTCTACATATCCCATATAAAGATCTACATTAAATAAAGTTACTGCTGTAAGCAACAGTGAAGGAGGTACTCCAGAAGTAAAACAAAAAAAAAAAAATCCTTTAAAATACTATGATAAAAGCTTCTTAAAATATTCTTTAATCTGCATTTTGTGCAAGGGTTGTCTTAAAAGAGGCTTTCTTAAACAATTGAAAATACTTTCAGCTAAAAACATTACTGACAGATGTAAACTTACTGTTAGGTGTACAATACTGGAAATCATTCAAATAGATTTTTTTATCATGATCTGGGGCCAATATATTTGATTTCATCATCAGTTGCATTTTCCTCATCTGCTGAACTCAACTTACACAGTCAGTAGGCTAAGATCTGTAAAATTACTTATTTATTAAGTTTAAAGAAGAGAAAAATTTTACTTCATCACACATGCTCACCAAGAGAAAAGGCAGGGAGAAGAGATTACAGAAAGCCTATAAGAGAGGTGAGTGTTGTTCTATGTGAATTCTGGTATTTGTAGGGGATTTTTGTCCTTTTCAAATGATTCTCCACCAATTGCCTGCGCAAGATCTAAAGGGCCGCTCTGTCACTACTAAGTGAAACATTTAATTTCTTCAATAAGTTCCTTCCCCAAAAGGACAAAAAGTCATAAGGGAGGCAGAGATTTTCTCCACAAATCATATCTAACAGTGACCATCTCTCGCCATGGGAGCTTTCAGTACCCCAACAGCTACAGGGGAAAAAAAAGACTCCACAGGGAGTGGAAGAAGGAAGAAAGTATTAAAATCATCAGTTATAGGAACAACAAGATATTGATTGCTCTCAGGTACACCACTGCCAGGCATCATTTGGGAGGGCTTAACAAAAGCCACATACACAGGCATCTTACTCTCACCCACAGCACTCGAGAAAATACTGAATTAACCCTTGCAGGCTAACTGCTCAGTTTAACAGCACTTTGCTCCCAAAGGAATTTGTTTCTTACTAGTTCCCAGCTTAATAAAAACTCTGGGAGTATAATCAACAGGTTTTCCATGGGACTGCAGCCAGAAATTAGCAAAAATGCAGCCTACCTGTACTAATCCTGTCACACAGCTTTATAAAGGACATCAAGTGATCGCTGTTCTCCACAAAGTGTGTTGTCCAAATGGCATTAGACATATCCATAACTGATACAGTGTAACTCATCATTTAAGCTTTCAGCAAACACTGGCTTTGCTATGTGTTTACCTCCACAAGACTTCTCAAAACTGCTTTTTTCTATAATAAATACTTGTGTTCTCTAGCCTAAGACAGGAGAAAGTCTGGTAAAACACAAGCAAAAAAGACGTGCATTTAGTTCAAGATGCATTTCATCTACTAACTACACGATCTGTTACCTTTTCCACAGAAAGATTGATTTAACATAATTTGTTATTAATTAGTCCATTTTTCAGTCTCATTCCCAACTGCTTCCAAGTAATTTAATCATTCACCTGATATTTTCTCCAGAAACTAAAATGCTCTAATTTCCTACTCTGTTTCCCCCTGTTTGAAAGAGAAGTGGGCACCAAATTTGCCCTTTTCTTGTCTTCTAGAGGCTGCAATTTATCCAAATGCTCTCAGTGACAGTCACTAACATAATTAAACCATAAGGATCTCAGTGTTATGAATTCTACATTACAGTGTAATAACAAAAAATGAATGCAAACCTGAGCATCTTATTTACCTCTATACTCTTTAACCTCCTTCTTTTTCCTATTTTAAGCTGCTGCCTTACTATTTGATGAAGATATTAACCATTTTTTTTTACTTGTCAGAAACAATCACAATAAATTAATCCTAAAAGCTCAGGCTCTCCAATTAACACTTTGAAATACAACGCTCTCTCTTGTTGTCTCACTCCACAAAGTGAAATTCAAACATCTCTTTTTGGAAACTGAGTAAAGAGTGTTCTGAAGAGTCTGGTGTTATTAGGTGCATACATGAATTCCATTCTACTGCCATGTCACGGAAAATGAGCAAGACTGGAATGCAGACAGGCTGAACAGCAGCAGTTAACAAACTCAGAAGGGAAGGATCACTATGTTACAGAAAGGAAACACTCCTATTGTCAGAACTAAAATTTATTCTCGATACACTCAGAAATTTAGGAAAAATATCCATCTGAGAGATGGATCAGATCCATGCACAAGATGACATGGGGCAAATTAGTTCATGCAATTCAGTAATTTGAAGCAATGAACTCAAATCTTAGCCCTTTTCTGTACAAAGTTTGCTTTGTGTATTATACTACTATGAGCAGAATTTGTTCTTTCCAGGCTGTAATCCTGCTATGATGGAACCTACCCATAGCTTGGGAAATCCAGCTTCAGTGTTTGCTATAATCCTCCTCCACCTTTCTGGAAATCATTATTTACAGTTACATATATTTTTCTCTACAATTACTCAGTTTATTAAAATGAAATATTCAAATTTGGGGGGCCTTATTTTATATATTGCAAAAGATGGCCTTTGAGGAGAAGACTCCCTTATCCATAACAGGTATAATTCAGCAAGTTTACATGTACCTTTATTGTGTATATATTTATTGCATTTTAGTTCCTAAGGCAGCATAACCAACTCATAGACTACAAAATCATATCTTCTGAAAATATCTTTGGCTAATTGAGGGAAAATCCATACCACATATCATTTTCCTGTACAAGGGGTTGTTATTTCAAAGCAGAAAGCAAATGTTTCTCTAAACTCTTAATTTTCACAATTTCAGTAACAATATCTACTATATCTTTTGCAGTGCGTTTTATGTTCTTTAAAGGCTTTAATTCAATTCTCCAAGCCTTAAAGGCTTGCCAGTAACATAATAGTAACATACACAGTATGGAAAAAAAAATCTTTAAAAATATCTTGAGTATATGTTTCTGCTCCTTTACGCAGCAGCCTACTGTGAAACTGCTCAACTATGAAATCAGATGTGTTAAAGGCTATTTAATATTGTGAATTTTTCACAGAACATCGGCACAGTTATTCAGCACAGGATGCTTCTGTAACTGTGCTTAGTGGTCCTCAGGTTCACACACCCACCTGCATAACCTAAAAACATTTACTCCCTTACTCTAATCTGTAAAGGAAAGTGAAGCCTGACACGAGCAATCTTGCTTAGCAAAACAGATTTCCGTCTGTGTTTATAAAAAGACATAAGACAATATATACAAAAATATTTCATTACAGTCACAATCTCTCTCATGCACAATAGTGAGAAAAAACATTAGATTGATCAGACATCATTTGTTCTTAACAAATCAATACCGTCTGTTACTTCTCCATTCTTGGTGTGCTTAAAAATGGCCTTATTATTTTTTCAAGAACCTAAGTTATATTGACTACATGTTTTTCCTATTTTTTTTCCCCTACATATTCACAAGTTCACAGCACGTGAAGATGTTTGAAATATTAAATCATTTTCTCTTTTAACCTTTAAAATGTCCCCAAAGTAGATATTTTTCTCTCTTCTTTTAGCAAAGACTTTATACCAGTGAGCATAAAAAGTAAAATGGTGTTACCTCCTAGCTGGAGAGTGACCTCTAAACTACATTCAACATATTTCATGAAACTGCTGAATCTTGGGGGAAACCTTTGACCTCACATCTAAGGTGCCTGCATACACTCAAAAGAAAAAAAAATAAACAAGCAAACAAACAAACAAGCAAAAAAAAAATCAATCAAATGGGCTTTTTTCTAAGGTATCATATAAAAGCTTTCTGCATATTATAACATACTCTCTAAATAGTTCTGGGAGAGAAAAGTGGGAACAGAGGAATGCCACGGCTCTCCTGGGGTGATGTTTAGGTAAGAGAACTAAAACTCCTATGTGAACTAAAACAAGTACATTAAAAATAGCAATGTTATATCTATAGGACTATCAAATTAGAACAGAAAAAAATACATAGAAAAGAAAATTTGAACCATTCTCTTGGTAGGTACAAAATGTTCCATTAAGAAACTCTCTCTCTTATTATAACTCTGAGGAAATTATATTTGAAACCAAGCCCCGTCCATGAGCTTGCAGCATTTGGCAACTTAGGAAATGTGCCAAAATTTCTTGGAACATTCCCTCTGTCATAATATTAAAGAAATGAAAAGTATCTACAATATGCAAATAGTAAAAACCCAGCCAATGTTCTGCCTATGCTATTATACCAATTCATTTGTGACTAATGAAAAATCTACTGATGAATAAAACATGCATTCCAAAAATAAAATAGTTATAAATAAATTTTAAAAATACAATTACCCTTCCAAAGTTGGTAGAGCATCTCCACTGCATCTGGATGTAACAGAAGTTAAATGTCAAATGTATTTGACCTAGAATTGCTTTAAAAGCATTTTTTTTCAGTGCTCTCTGAATATAGCACTATTTAATACTCTGTAAATAACAAAGTGTCTGAACTACCAGTAATAGAAAACGACTGTGTGTTATTAGAGAAAAACAAAACCAGGGAGTCTCAGACTGCTGCATTATTATCACATTTGTGAAACCATTCAAAAGCCTTTATTTTTATAAAGAAATAATGTATACAAAACAGGACAATAAAAAATATTAATGAGTAACAGGCAGTAAATCTGCAGGTTTTGGATCTACCAATATTTATGAATCTCCATAGTGCCTGATGCAAACTACAACTAATCACAGAACCACTCATGTGAATGACTCATGAATAACCTTGAGTTCCTTAAAAATTTATGCATATTTTGGATCAGACTCATACTCTGAACATGTACAACAGCTTTTAAGAAAACCATATTTGTGGAGAGTCTTAGCTTCACATCCTGGTGTTAAGGCAATGGATGACCCTTGAAGATAATAAATGATGATCTACAAAAATTGAATTAAAAAAAAGACTTGCACAGCAACATCTATTATCTCTTATCCAAACCAGGCAAGAGAACTCCTTGTACTACATTAACTTGAATTCTTCTCTTGCCCAGTTCTTCATCACAGTATCATGTAGGTTGGACTTCCAGGGATCATCTAGTCCAAATCCCTACTCAAATTAAATCCAGCTGCAGCAGACTACTTAAGGGTCTGTCCACTGAAGTTCGTAATATCTTCAAGTATAGACTCCACATCTTCTCTGATAAGCCTGGTTTAGTGTTTGATGACCCTTGAGTTGAGCCAACAAGTTTCTATGTTCCTATATTTTTCCTTTGTCTCTTATCCTTTCACTGTACATCTCTGAGCCTGGTATCATTTTCTCTGTATCCTAGGTAAACACCTCCTAATCTGGCCTGGAATGACGTTGACCTTTGCTGCAAGAGAACACTTATGATTTATATTCATCACCAGGACTTCCAGGTATTTTTCTGCAAAGCTTCTTTCTAACCAGTTCAGCACCAGCCTGGTCTGTTGCATAAGATTATTCCATTCCGGATGCATGTCCTTGTTGAACTTCCTGAGATTCCTATCAGCCCATTTTTAATGCTTGCATTAAATTCTTATAGATAAGAACTTTCATTAAATACATGTGACAAGGGCAAGAGGTTTGATGGTGTAAAACTGCAGGATGAAATTTCATGGATGTATCTTCTAGCCTTAGATCAGGATTTCTCTGCCAACAACAACAATTCTGCTTCATGATTAATGAGATTTCAGTGTTTGCTTCTATTCTTCAGATATTCTTCTGATATTGTTCAGATCATAAAGATTAAAAAAACCACTCCAGAAAATGCAATATATTAGGACAAGGGATACCCAAACTAAAGTCCAATCTTAGAAAGAAAATTTCCTGGATAATTTATTCTAGTGCTGTTTGTTAAAAAAATGCTGATACATTCCTTTGAGAACTATCATAGCTAGTCTTCATCAGACTCCGATCAATTAGCCAGACTACAATTCTGATTTAATAGGGCAGAAACTATATTCCTAATGGAAAACCAACAGACAATGACAAAAAGACCCCCCCACAACTCAGCAGCTCAATACCATGCATGTACTAAGCTGTATTCACAACCTTTTAAAGTCATGCAATGTAGACCATTAGGCTTCTTTTAGTGAAGGACATGTAGCAATTTTTATAACACAGATGTAATATATAAAACCTATACTGAAAACAGAGACAAGAAAGATTAGATTTTAGGAAACGACTGAAAAAATGTTGAATCAGATCACAATATACAAGCTACAAGAGCATAGAGCCTGAAAGAGAGCATTATTATTTATAAAATCCTACTGGCATGCCTTTACTACATTTAAACACACTGGTAGTGAGTTCACACTAGCAACAGAAAGTAATTAATACCAAAAAAGTATCTGAAAGTCCTCTGTGAAGGAACAGTTCTAACATCTATCTGAAGTTAATCAAAGAAGAAATCTTCTCAGCACCGATGAAGAGTGAGGAGGAATGAATGATTCAGTGAACTAATGTAAATCAAAATCTCATAGACGCCTTGGTGTTTTTCAAATGGAAATGAGGCTTTTTATATCAAATTGATTTGGATTCCAGAGGCAAACCACTTGCCCTGTTTCTCTGAACAGAACTGACTGAAATGTATGAAAAGAAGAGTAACTTTACAACAGGGAAGGAACTCAGAAACTGGCTTTCATACATAGGAAATCAGACTAAAATTCTGATAACTCATATTACACTTTTCCAAATGAGGTATGAAAGTCAGGTCAAAACACAATTGCAGTTCAGAGAAACTACAAGGAATTCTGTGTTCCCTAATTAAGGCAATAATGAATATCTGGTATTTCCAAATAGATAAGCATTCATTTTACACATACAATTTATTTAAGTAGCTAGAAACACTACACAACTCACGAGTCAGTAAGGAAAGAACCATTTATAAATTTATCTGCTTTGAAACTTAGTAAATATATTTTGCTATTGTTGTCATTTCCTAGAGAAGTATAAACGAACCACTACAGTCAACTTAATCCAGACTTCTATCCCATTACTGGATATTTAAGCCAAAGAGATGTTGGAAATTAAAGTATATTACTTAAATAATGTATCTTTGGAATTTGTGCTATGATTTTGGGAGATTTTTCCCAGAGTAGTCCCTTCAATGACTCAGACACACAAAATCTATTCAACTGCTGTAAATCTCATTACTAAGATAGCTACTCTGTTTAGAATTTTAAGCATTACAGACAAAAGTAAATCCACTTGGATTAGTAAGATTCAGTTATATGTGAGACTAGAAAGGTTGCTGTAGAAGTCTAACAAATTAATGACTTGGTATATTAAACTCATGTACTACTACACCAAGTATACAAACCTCCTTTCCCCATTAAAAAAAGCTGAATATTCTCAAAACATTAGCATTCTGTAATATTTTTTATATTCCCACATTGCAAAAACTCCCTTCCTGCCATCATTGAATTTAAATACTTCTGGTACGACTATTGTTGAGAAAAATAAATTCTTAGAGCATGGAAAAGAATCTTTTTCTCATGTGAACAATATTTTAAAATTTTCTTGGCTGCTTTCCCAGTTCATCTGAATAGGACTTCTGCTTTCCAGATATTCACATACAATGTAATTCTTGCTTTTACGCAAGAGAGAATCCTCCTAGACAAAAACTGCTTGTAATTTTTGTAAGGATTTCTATTGTAGTCTTACAAAAAATATTGCACCTTTGCAGGAGTTAAACACTTAAAAATAAACTAAGTGGAAAATACAGAATTGCATCTCTTCCCTTGACAAGGCCCCATTTTGGATCTAATTCATTTACACACACACTGAGATGTCCTATTATGCACAGCCCCAGTGAATGCTGCTGGATGCTGGTAACACATATTAAGGAGAGAAGGAATATAGCTGACAGAAGCACTTTAGTTTGTGAAGGAGACATGAGGAGACACAGCATCCAGGAAATTAGTTGTTAAGGTTACAACAATTAAATCCCAAATCAAATTCAAAAATGCATCAAAGCAAAACAAGTTCAGTCTCAAGGTTTCATACCAGAATTTAAGTTTCTACACTCCTAATTAAGGTCCTATTCAGAAAAAAGAAAAAATCACCTAATTAACTTTAAGCACAAACTTCAACCCAACAGAGAATGAGATACAAGCCTATGTTTAAATTAAATATATGTATAAATGTTACTGAAGTCAGCCTTAAGAGGCCGTTCAAACGCTTTAATGAATGACCATGACAGAGCATAAAATAAACACAATTAATTCTATTCATCTGTGTAGAATCTGACAACAGAAATTACATGTGATCATGAACTCCAAGATATTTCAGTTTTCTCAAATTTCTCCAACTACTCTTAACTGCCAAGATACAATTTTTAAGTAAGGTCACATTTCAAGAATTCTAACTTTCATCTACAGATTTGTCTGTGGATACAAAAATGCTGCTAGCAAGGATTTTCTCACTATTTTCTAAGTCTGTGAGAGACTTTTTCTCTCTTACAGATAGTAGCAAAATTCTGTAAAATCAAACACCTACAACCTTGAGAAGCCTTGTTTATGGTATAGTAGAAAAATATTTTGACAATGGATGTTTTAGGATTTTAGCCAATCACCCCCAAGGGGTGGCTGATCCTTGTCCAATTAGACTATGAAGAAAAAAGTCTATAAAAGAGTTTGTAAAATAATTAAATCAATCTATCTTGCTGCACAATTCCTGCCTGCTGGATCTTCTCTCCTCCTCCCTACGGCTGTGGGACACGGTGATATACCCGAGGTCATTTTTTAATATTTGTCTATGTTTTAGAAGAAAGAATAAGGCTAGCAAGATCCCAAGTTATCTTTACACAATAAAGAAATGGCTATAATGCAGTCTTCATGGCCTTTACCTGTTTCTACATCTGTTAAATGCAGCGTGGAATCAAAGCCCCCACTGAGGATCCTTCTTCCACAAGATGACCACCGGGCAGTTCGAACAGCACAGGAGTGACAGGAGTATGTTTTTAAACAGCAGCTTGTATCTACAGCATCCCATACCTTAAAAAGAAGGATAAGGACACCTTTACAAAGAATCACAGTATTTTTTTTTCAAAAATAATTAGCTACAGCAAATCATTGTAGTTGAGAAAGCTTTGCATTCTGAAGTTGTATCAGCTAAGCTGTAAAAAAATTGTTTGAAATAATTGCATGGTTGATTAAAATTAGAGCATTTAATTAACAAGGTACAAATATATTTTTATTACTTTTGCTATTTCTTTAAATGTCTACATTGCTTTCAGTTCATATTATACTTTCCCATTCATACAGCTGTCCTACCTCTATGGAGGGATGTCTCCAAATAAATTTTACCTTTAAATCATTCTTCTTCCAAATTTTTGTCTCTATCATATCTTATTTTCCATCAAGTAAGAAGAATCCTGGCAGATTACAGCTTTCACATCTGCCTATACACAGGCTTTTATCATATTTCTCAGTTTGTAATTTCAAGTAGAATTTTACCTTAACTTCACTAAGGAAGCAGATAAGAATATTATCATGCAGCTACATGGAGATTTTTAAGGACCCTGAGTATATGTCCTCTCATTTGTCATTTTCTTCCGGACAGAACTAAGTTGATGCTGAGAATTTCTGAAAATCCTACTAGCTACCCAATGTTTATTGAAGTATATAACCAGCAGCATTTTCAGAACATAAATAGTCCTGCTCATATTTTAAAAGCAATTCTTAAAGGGACAGGCACTTTTTTCCAAATAATATATTTAAGAAAATACAACTACTTTGAATTTAGTTATGAAATATAGTTGACAAATATTAAAAGCATATCCTTTTCATGGTTCTCCTTTTGTCATAGTTTTAAGATAAAATTAGAAGTTTAGCAACAAATGGCCCATATAAAGATCCAGTATGATCAGTTCTTTGACAGAAGGCTAAATATCAAAACTATTTAAATATGAATATTCTTCTTCAGTAAAAACCAGATTATAAAATACCCTGTTGGTTGTACAATATAATATCTATTGAGCTTAGAATGTGAAGAGAGAAAAAAAAGTGAGACTTTAGGCAATGTATTTTTATCTTCAATTATATTTTCTTCTTACTGGACAAAAAGGACTTGCTGACAGTATCATTACATAATGCATACTCAGAAGACAATATTCCCTTATCGAAAATTATTTTATCAAAGGATCTTCTATCACAAAGCAGAGTTCTGCAATACAAAGCAACCAATTATCATTAATTACTTGACTAGCCAGTAAAGACTGAAACCATGGTGGCCCTCCATATTCTACCCTATTCACAACTTTAAAAAACCAGGGAAATTTTGATATTAAACTGCTTTTGAAAGTAAGTTTCTCTCTTTTAATGAGTTTTAATGATTGTTTCAAGTTTCACAGTATCAAAAAAGGGTTAATTATGTCTTGGAGGCTTGGCTTCCTTAGGAGGAAGCTAATGAATGAATCAAGATGAAAGGAAAAACAGGTGGTACATGCTTCTGATATTTTCTGTCATGTTTTAGAGATTAAGTACAAAAAATCAATTTTCACAAGAAATGTAAAGTAAAGTAAGTCCAACAGCACTTTTGAGTTCATGCTTCATTTGAAAAAGCTATATAATTGGAAATAACACATCCTTAAAGCTGCACATTTCCCTCCATTATGTGAGATGGAACAAGTGACCCACTCTTGTGGATGAGACAACTGACAACATCCCAAGGGACAATCTACCAAATAACACATTTCTTTCCACTGTTTTACTTTCCATCAGCTCTTTTTTGCCCAGGTAATGGTGGCATTGCAATGCTTTCTGGAATTAGAGCCACATGGGCAAGGCAGTTTTGACTGAGGAAATTCACTTAGTTTACTGCCAATTAATGTAAACTTTCAATTACGGAACCTGACTTTGAGGAAAAAAGACCAAGATTTAAACAAGCACTTAGGGGAGCACCTTCCCTCCTCAGGCCCCACTTCAGCCCAGTGCTTCCCCCTGCTGCTCCTACCCAGCTTCATCAGTTTTCACTGGGCATTATGGTGAAATGCTCAGCCAAGCAGTGAATGCTCAGCTGTAAGAGAAAGTGTCTGCCCCAGGTTACACGCACCATTCTGTGCCTCAAAGTGACAGAGATGTTAACCGTGTTACATGCACGAATGGAGAATCTACTGTATTTCATTACAAGGGAAAAATGCTTCAAATCCTATCAGAGGATCACTGCAAAGCCACCATCATGTCTGCATTTCCTTAGGGAACCTCTTAAACACTTCCCCATTCCTGTGCATTTCCACTGTTTAATCATGGTAAGTGAAAAATGTGGCTTGTGGGAGAGTTTGACCATAATCTGTCCAAAGCTTGAGAGGAATGTTGGCTCAGCTGCTGGTGTTTGCTCCATACAGGCAGCCACCATCACTGAAAAGAGGATCAGTTGCAAAGGGATGAGTCCTCTGTGTTTGAGTTTGCATCTCTCTGCCCAAGACTCAGAAGTCTGATCAGCAGATTCTCCAGGGTAATGGGTGTTTCAGGGTTTTAATTTCAACTGAGAGAGTCAAGTGTGTCAAGAATAACTTGTGTGGAAATAAAGGCCTTTCTAGTCTTTTTTTCTTCACTTCTTCCATATCCTAGGAACTAGGATCATTATAAACTTGCTGTTTCAAGTGAGTGATGTTGTGGATCATGTCTTCTTTGGGAAAATGAACATAAATTACAGCTTCTTTACCAGAAGAGGATCCCAAATATACCCTTCTGAGCAGCATCTATACATGAACTCATAAAAAGGATTTGTATTCAAATCCAGTCTAAGGCTGAAGATAAAGGCCACCACACCATAATTTAAGAAGTCATAGCTGTAAGAATTTTGAAGTAATTTTGTTAATAAATGAAGTGTCTTAGAACTATTTAGAAAATTTCACTTTTAATACCAAAAGCTGCTAAACTTTAAACATACCTGGTAATAAATACCTTTACAATGAACATTTATAGAATAAACTCCCAGATTTACATGGAATAAAGATTGTATTTAGTACAGAGTAAATTACTTGGGCTGGAGAAACAGTTCACTAAAAAATACAGAGGCTGAGGTATATATAAATCTTCCTTCATATGCATTGAAACACATGTATCAAGTATTATAAGACTAGACATTATTATGCATCTGCCAAAGGAAGACATAATTATATTAAATTATTTTCACCAAGAGATCAGCTGCTTTAAGTGTTGTAGCTTTACTTCAAAACTCAGCTCTCACAGAAACTCAGTATTATTTCTAGATGAAATACTGAATTCTCATTAAACCTGAGGTTGCTCTTTTATCTTGTGATGACCATTGTGATTTTAATTGCTGAGCAAAAAAGTTAAAAGCACACATTTCATCCTGCTACTCTGAAAATATTTTACTGCCACACACTCAAGCAATGTTATACATTATAAACAGTAAACAGTTCATCCTTTCCCCTTGTAACAATCACAAAACAATGAAATATGCAACTGTTATTAGAAAAATTACATATATTACCATACTACCTCCTCTAAATTGACAATTATTAACTAATTAATTATACAGTATTTGAAAGAAATAAACAGCCAATACTCATTTCTGACATAAAGATATCATGAAAACTTTAATTTTATTTTTTCCAATTTTATTAAAATTTGCTTTAATTTATCAAACTGGTTCATCTTTTACTACTATTTCTTACTCTTCTGTGCTTCACTATTTATAACACCAGATTTCCATTTCTTTTCCATAAATTGTTTTCCTTTCATTTCCTCTCCTATTATAGAAAGCATGGTGGTTACATAGTTATCTGTGTGGATTAATATATGGGGCCAAAATGGCAGGTACAAACAGCAAAGTGACAAAATTATACTAGAGATTTCTTTACAAAAGCAATTTTCCTTTTACTTTCTCTGAGGCACATTGTAATTCAATTGCTCTTTCACATTCTCCATAGTATTTGGAAATAAAGGTTTCAGAAGATGTTTGCTTTCCTGTATAGCCTAGAAATGCTATGAAAATACTGTAACACATATTTTAGGTAACATAACCAGACCTCCTCATCCTCATCAGAAGTTCACAAACCATATAATCAACTACACAATATAAGAGATGAGATTTATTATAGATATGTTTCCAAATCCTATTTTCTGACTGAAAGCTTTCAGGAAAACAGCCTTTGAAAATAAAGTAGTTTGGGTTGAAGATAAAAACTCTCCTGGTAAGTCACATCAGAAAGCAGGAGAGGGAAAGCACTTGATACTCAAGTAAATAGCAGTCATGGAATAATGTTCAAGGGTCTGCTGCACTATCAACCAGCTCATAAGGCATAAAAGAAAGGCTTTTACCTTACTGATCATCCAATCTAGGGATGCATTCCTAGACAAAAGGACACAGTAACATATGCAGAGTAACCAAAGTAATATGAGAACTCATCAAGTACACCAAGACTGATAAATTAGGAATTGAGCAAATCTCTTTCATTGCCATACTATGATTATCTATGATGCACTTCCCTCCAAGCAATTTAGATTGCAGAAAATAAAATCCAGCAGCCTGACTTCTAGAAAGAGAAAGGTGCATCTATTCAAAGCAGGCAGTCACTAATTGCACAGTGGACTTGAGAACAATGATTCAATTGTGATAAATTAGAGGTTGGAAGCAAGTGAGGAATTAAGTTGTATGCATTTTGAATTTGCATGCATAAAGGAACTACAGCAGAGCCAGTCAAGAATACTAAACAAGAAATTAATTTCTGGAGCATGTGTAACAGAATTAAAAACTTTTTTAATGGATGGATTTATGTTAATTTCAACATAATATCCATACTAAAAGAACTCTTCTCCCCTTTATTTAGCCAAGTTGTGCCAAATTGTGTTACCAACTTCCTCTGTCAATGGCTCCTAATGAACTACAGTAAGAAATC
This sequence comes from Corvus hawaiiensis, assembly GCF_020740725.1. Taxonomy (NCBI): domain Eukaryota; kingdom Metazoa; phylum Chordata; class Aves; order Passeriformes; family Corvidae; genus Corvus; species Corvus hawaiiensis. Next base: position 11,966,984 of record NC_063218.1, read on the forward strand.
ATTTTAAACCTTATCAATTAATACAAGGAAGGCATTTAAGAAACAGGCCTGTTCAAAGATGATGTAGGATAGTACTGAGTTACGGGAACCATGAAATTACTATGCTTTGACTAGAATAGATTGTTTCATTCCACAGCACACTCAGGTTGCTCCACAGACTTCTGAAGCTGAAAAGATATGAGCCTCTCCTTTCTCTTTTTTGGAACAGCAATGCTCTCTGATGTGTCTCAAGGAGACAAAACTGATTTGTTTTTTTACTTTGATTTTTAACTGCAGAACTGAATTCAGGTCTGAAAGATAATATGCCATATCTGCTAACATGCAGAGATTCAAGAGAATGGTACTCCCTGAACCATACTGTTTTTCTGATCTCATCAATATCTAAATACTGTAATTTCTAACAAATACAGTAGAGAAGGAGCCCCACACTATCTACAGAAAATATGTCTTTTCTAGTTGTCAAAGCAGGCTCAGAACTGTACTTTAAAAGGTTCTTTGGAAATCAATGGACCAGAAGTCAGAAATAGTCTCATGGAAAAATTATAAAAAGGTATCTCCTACTGCTACTGCTTCTTCAGATTCCCCAGAGCTGGATGAGGTGCAGCTTTGGGCAGGATTGCAAGAGCTAAAAGTGCCCCTTGCCTACCTCTAAGCAACAGCAATAAGGATAAGGGGCTACATAAACAGGTACATCCTTTTGTTCATAGAACTGAGACAAGAGAATGCCAGGAAGAGAAGCAATAAATAGCCAAGCATTAAAATTGGTAGGTGTGCCTAAGCCGCTCCAGCCATGACGTGAAAAAAAAAAATCTGATCTTGAATGCAATATGTATAAGTTCCTAAACTACAGGAATATTTAGAATGTTTCATTCTTGTTTCAATTCATGTCTTCTTAAAATATTGAGCTAATTATAACTGTTGTAGTACAAAGCAAAATTTGTTGAAAGAACTACAAAAGAGATCATTTGAACTCTCTTGTATAAATCGCAGTTAAACCGTGTAAAAACTAAATTAAGCTCAAAAAAACCTGTGAGTTAAGGTCTCTTTGTGTATAACCTTCAAGTGTTAATAAACTTATTTTCTTACAGTTATGAAGGATGTAAATAGATGTTCAGATTGTTACATGCACTATGAGTGATGACATTTTGGACATACCAGTTTAATTTTTAAACCAACTGTCCTAAAAAAGAGTTTTTCTGCAGGATTCTGTATAGCTGGATAAAGCTAACACATTTTCAGATGTGTTGAACACTTGTTTCAGGAATGTTTAAAGTGTTCTAGGGAACATATTTTAAATGACATCCCTCTTCCCAATCTAGCCATGGTGTAAGAAGCATATATCAATGCTGTCATTTGAACATTTACAGATTACTAGCTTTTTTCTTGCAGCAGTTATAACTCAAAATGCATCTATTTTACTAATCCGAAGGGAAGAGCCAACTTTATTATTGCCTTAATATCTGAATAAGAGCTTGTATTTGGATAGCTTATTATTAGACAACCCTTACTACTGTAGAAACAAGAAGAATGTAAAGTAGAAAAATATAATAAATTCAATTAGCTGAGACACCCAGCACAAGGTCTAAATTCATTATTTTTCCACCAAAATTTTTAATATTAAATTGACTCAAGTATATTAATTAAACCAGTGAGGTGTAAACTCTTCTCTTTTATACAAAAAAAAAAAAAAAAAAGAAAAGAAAAAGAAAAAAACCAACCAAACAAAACCCCCAGAAACAAAATCAAACAGAAACAAAATCAAACAAAAACCCAAAAACAACCCAGTATATTAGACATAAGATAGTTTTAATTTTGAGGGGGCTTTATTCAGGCAGAAGCATTTTAAGTTATAGTACTTGTGGCATACTAGTTGGCACTACTACTAGAAACTACTCAGTGGTATGAAAACTGATTTGCACACATGTCAAAAAGCTTTAATCCTGGAGAATCCAGCAAAGTTAAAGTACAAGCACTACATGACCTTCATGTCAACCATGCCTATGAAATACATTTCCAATTATTTGGTGTATTTTATTTTAATCTTCCCTCCCACAGAAACTCAGCAGCCCTTTCCCCAAGGAAGACTCCATAATCGTTGGTTTTGAAGCTTCATTTGGGTGGTTTTCCCATTAATAGGAAAATATAAACCTAATCAAAAGTGCACTTCGAGCTGCCAGCATCCTACAAAATTATTTTAAGAAAACACTAATGGACGAAGATAAAACATTGACATTTTCAGCTGGCAAAGGGAGGGACAGGACAAATAAAATAGAATTCTGTGAAAAGGAAACAAAAACCCCACACCACTGTGGTAAGAGCTACCCATCTGATTAAATACAATAAAAAAATATTCTTGGTAAAGCTTTAACAACAAGAGCTACTACACCTCACTTAAATAGACCTAACGATTCCTTACTTCAAAAGTTAACCTGTAACACACGGAAAATCTAATCAACCAAGGAAAAATGAAGACAGAAATAATTTTAAAGTATACAAACTGTCTGGAGTTTTGCCAATATAAATAATTAATGTTGCCTCCACAGGAGCCTTCCAAGTCAAAACTGGCAAACAGAACTCTTCAGAAAGAAGTAAATTATATTTTTTAAATGGTAACAGTAAGACACCGAACAATACTGATATAACTATTTCATAGACATTTCTATTAGAGAATTTGTAAATCATATATTCCCATTGTATCAAAATTGTCCTTAGGACATACTAATCTCATCTGTGAAAACTTTTTTTAACCATTTGATTCAGAAATGGAAAAAGTAAAGGAAACATGGGCTCTGGTGAATTCCTATTTCTGGGCTGTCATTCATGTCTGGAATTACAGACAGGCAGGTGAGAAGAATAGCTGAGACCTTATTTCTATTTGGTGGTTTCAATATTCTCTCCCTGTTAATTATATGCAGATTCTGGACAAACAAGCTCAATACTCCAGCATTTCACAACCCTCTCAGAGGGAGGCCTGCACATCCAGGCATTACACAGCACCTACACAGAGTTGGTGTCCAGATGAAATGATGCTAAACATTGACAAGTAACACATGCACGGATGCAGCAACATGAACTAGCAAAATACTAATAACATATTCGAACACTTGATTAAAGTAAGTAAGTGCTAGAACATTATATAATTATTCAGAAATAAGCCCTGCTGCTCTTATAAACTGAAGTTAGAGATTAGAATGAGTTTGTTTATAAAGAATGTTTACTTAAAATTAATATCTCTATGAAAAGAACTGAAATACTGTCGAAGTATGAACCAAGTTCAGGGTGAAATCTTGGCCTGCCATGTTTTCATTTACATGAAAACACAGTTAAAAGTTTCAAAGTAACTCAGCAGCAGTTCTGAGTACTTTCATGACACAGCAACTCATTGTAAAATTTTATTTTTATTATGGTGTATTTGTAGCCGAGCCTTGAGCTGAAATTGTGCCAGGTTTATACTGAACTGTTTCTATTCAACACCTGAGCTTCACAAAATAACAAAGCTGAACAGTTGGTTTCTTTCAGGCTACTTGCAGAGAGTAACATAAGAAGTGGATATGCAATAATCTCCTTCTTCATGACTCCAAGTGTCCAAGCCACACATACACATGAAATTCTCCTCTTGGATGGCATATCAATTCCATACACACATTACTGTTATTACACAAGGCAGAAAAATTTTACAAATGTCAGTTACTACCATATAATTGCTGAGAAAGATGTGTAGAAGATACACCTAATAAAACAATCAAAATAAATCTAATACTTCCCTTATTTGGCAGAATGGTAACTTATAAGGTTTGTTATATTTAATAAATGAAAAAATTAAGGAGACTCCTTTAAAGGAGAAGATAAAATAGCATTCTATTTTTTAAGTGTTATAATACTTCAAGGATCAATATCTTGCTTTAATTAATATCTTTGATCACTACTTAAAAGGGTTTTAAAGTTGGGGTGGTCTTTTTAAAGGCATGTTTTTAAAATTAAGCTTCAGAGCATTTTTAAATGCTGGAGTATTCCCACATTCACTTGAAAATAAAACCATGTTTAAGGGGAGATTTTTCTTTGTTGGTTGGTTGGTTTTGTTTTTAAATGTGTTTCATACCACAATCATGGGCCATTTCTTTGTTTTGTAGCATTTTCAGTGAATGTCTAGTTAAGATATAGCACCAAGCTTTGAGTTTTAGGGGCACAAGGTTTACTGCAGTACAGCATGTTTGGCAGAGATGTTTGTTTTTCTAAACAGAGATGAGGGTTACAAGTTTCTGATAGGCATTTATTTTTAGTATCACAATATAATACAAGGCACGTTTGTATTGCAGTGCAACAAGAACACATTACAAAGTGACAAAATCAGTTTAAGCAAATTAAAGTCAGCAGGAGCTGTATATCTTACTTGTTCAATGAACAGTACCAGCAGCACAGGTTCACCCCCACTAAAATAAAAAAATATTATATTGAAACAGGCTCAGTAAGATGATCTTGCCACTAAAAATACTTCCCAGAAAGTGGGCAACTGAAGACAAGTACTAACAAAATGCAGAGTTCCTTAGACATCACCTAAATTTCTCTACAGGAATAACTGCTATCCCAGCAGGGGAATGTAAACCAAAAACTGAGGACACATGCTGAAGAACTAAAGAACTATCAAACTTTAACAACTTTATCAACTATAATCAAGTTGTCAGAGACACAGAGGGGTGTGAAAAAGCAGCCTAGTTTCTGGAAATAAGTATTAGAGCTTTAATTAACATGTCAGTTAGAACCTATAGTATAAAACTGTTCAAAACACAGCCATCGTGCAGTTGCTATCATTTTTTATTAGTTACATTTCTTGACAGTATTACATTGTGAGTAAACAGACATGTTTATTTTCATTACTTTTAAATACTTTTTTCTACACTGCCAAGTGAAATCTTCACAGTTCTAGCTTCCTTCCTTGAAACCAAAATATCATTAGTAAGAAAATTCTCCTGAAACCATTTTATTTTCCTTTAAAAACTTCAGGGAAATAAATTACACTGTTAGACTTTCAAAACACATTGATTCCTTCTACAAAAGCACAGATTTGTTTGTTATAATGTTTTATACCACATGTATAATTTTAAAAGACACTAGAAAATTGCAGACATTGCAGAATAAATTCTTCACTAAATGAGATCAAGATCTCTAAACACACTGATCCTTCTTTTGACTTTTATTCTGGCAGACAGCTGGTTTTCTCCTTTGTTCTTAAAATGGAAAGATTCCAAAGGAATAGAGATGCAATAGCAGTAAGAGCAGCATTTTTTCCCCTTTCCATTATTCTAAGATTTGGAGAAACACGTCACTTTTCATTGATATGAGACCACTCTAAGCAGAACCCTGTTCCCTAAGAGTCCTTTAAATGCCAGCAAGACACTTGTAGGACAGCAGCAGAGCCAGCAGCAAACACCCTTGGACAGAGATGTCAGTCCAGCATCCTCTGTACTGGTACCTCCCTTCACTCCTGCTTTCAGCACAAATTCTGCAGCACCAAGACCTCAAGTGGAGATGAGTCGGTCACATTACACACAACGCTTGCTCATCCCTCTAAAAGGCCTGGAAGGTGCAACCTCTGAAAAGTACACTAATCTAGACACATTGCAAACTGCAAAAAGTTGAACATGTATTAAGATGTAGGACCCATGTTATCATACATTTGGTTTTGGCTACATATTTTAATGTCCAGATGAATCAATAATGCAGGGCTGCCCATGACAGCTTGTGGTAGAATTTTAGCAAAGCTGTATCACACAATTAGAAACAAGCTGGAGTCATCTTTACCTTCAGAGGAAGAAATATCAGAGCCCCCTCTGGCAGCTATACAACTTTAACATCTTGATTTGTTTCCACAGAAACAGCCTTAACCTGCAGTTCAGAAATAGGTGTGAAGAGAAAAGATGGCTGCAAGTCCACTGTTTGATGAAGTCCTTGCAGTAAAAGTCTTGAAGTAAGAGCAGATATTTTCCTTTCCCAGAGTGGAATACATTTTGATAAATACAAGCAGTTTGATTATTTAAGTGACACTGAGGAGAAGACTAAATTTTAGTTGTGTAGCAGAGGTAACTTTGTACTGAAATCAGGTTAGCCAGAACAACAAGAGAGCACCAAAAAATAGGTAATTTATTTGGGTAGGTTTTTTTAAAATAAACTGAATATTTTTAAATTGCTTTGAAGAATACACCTAGCCTGAAGACTGCAGGGATAAACATTGGTTGAGTTCTTTACAAGAATTTTCTGCATAATATGTTATTTAGAAAGGATGGATGTACAATATAGGAACCTCCACTTGTCTGTACTAGAGTCATCCAGACTGAGACTTTTTCCTATTTTTCTTGAGGAAAACATCCTGCTTTATTACAATTGTTTGTACTATTACTGAGCTATTATAATGTTTATGTGTCTCTAAGCACTGGGGAAAGTAATGGGAAAAACATACAAGAAGTTTATGGCCCAAGTGACAAAGGTCTCTCAGTGCAAGGTTTGGCCTCTTGCTTCCCCTGGAACAAACTGTTCCTTGTGTTGTGAATGTTCTCCCTTCTAATACACACATTGAATTCCCACCTGTGAATGGGAAGCACTGCTTCCTATGTAAATTAAGAGCCTCCAGATAGCTCCTAACACAAAGCTGCCTCCCATAATCCTCACTGACAATTCCTCTTTGGGAGATCTCAACAAGGTCCAAATCTCTGCTGCAGGAATTCGTGCTCAGGTGGGTCTCCACTGGATGGGTGAAGGTAGATTTTATCCAGAATGAAGCCTGTGAAAAATGCTGTTAAGCCCTGGAAGCTGAGGAGCATCACAGAATGAGTAACATGGAGAGATACAAGTGATTTATTATATTAAGGGTATTTGCATTTCCTGGCCACTCACAAGAAGTGTAGGAGGTAGATGCCTCAGGATTTCTTAAAGTTACACATCTGACTCCCAGGATATTCAGCGCCTCCTATAAGATCTGGTAACTCAAACAAAACAGTCTGCCCCACAGACAAGGACGGCCATCTTGTGCGCAGCAGCACACACGCATTAACCCTCAGCATATTCCTGACTTTTAAATATAGTAGAAAAAATCCTGCTCTGAAGCAGTTATCTAGAAAAGTTGTAAAACAGCTTATCCATTTTAATTTTTTTTTTCAGCTTCCCTCCAAGCACACAGCCCAACTCAGTTTTCTTTAGTGAGCACGGCCATCACCATAACTCAGCCTTGGCCCTGGTGTGGGGCCAGGCACAGCGCAGGGCTTGTGACCATGTCATGTTTACCACAACAGAGAGCAGCTTCACCTTCCCTTTCAGCTTCCCCACATGTTTTGATGCTCATAACAAAAATATTTCACTTCCACATTTATCTCTGGCATGCTGGGGCCAGTACACACTTCTACCCTTTATATCCGTGTGTCTATACACTAAAGAAAAAAGGTTGTTTCCCCAAGCAGATAAGGCCCCCACCAGCATTACTCCAACTGTCTCAGGTACACTGAAACTTAACTAATTCACACTAATTTTAGCACAGATATACAACACTGGCTGTGTCACACTATTTCCTTTTTAAGTACATTCCTTTTTCAAATGAAATGATTACAGCAGCTCCTCTTTGCCAAGAAATTTACACAACATCAACACACGTCATTAGAATACTCAGTTTTTTATTTTTCCTTTTAGGGACTCAAGTATCTACATACTAACAGCTTTACATAAAACAAAGCTGATTAGCTTTTGTTATTTGTCTTTAGCATATCTATTCAAACCACTTGACAAAAAGGGACCTGGCATTCATGTGACAAACAACAGAAGACTGCAAATATGTTTAATATTCTTTGTAATATAGCTCAGTTCCTATAACATCATTTAGATTGCCCTACGGAGTTTCTGTACTTTGTAACGTTTAATATCTCTCCTGCGAAATCTTGAAGAACAACCTATTCCATAAGTCAACCCAATGGAAAGTTATTGACAATGATTTCATGAAGAGCTTTGTCCCAGAGGGCATTGGTAGGTAATTTGCAAATCTAATGCACATCTAGTCAGCAGAGGGTTTTCAATGCTCACTTACATTCCCACAATGTAGTACAGAGATATAGCCAACCTGAAGCTGAACAAGAGATCTTTGATTATGTTTGTCATCAATACAAAGCACAACAGTTTGCATCAAATTTTAAGATTCAAAAATAATCTTAAAAGAACAACTACTTACTTTTTTCACATTCTCCGCAAGACTTTGGTGAATAGGTTTTTCTTTACTAATAGGCAAAGGGGTTGTTTATTTTAAAAACAAATTCAAAAACATTAAACATAGACACGATATTCATTTTAAAAATACAGGATTTTTTTTTCTTAAAGCCAATAAGGATATAAAAATTTTATACTTGGTTTACCTAGATATCATATGCTGAAGAAAAACTACACCAATTTAAGACACAAGAAGCTGTACCTTAAACAGGGATTATTAATGTAGTTCAAATGTTTCAAAACTAGTTTCCAGATGTAACTGACTTTTTTTAATTTAAAGGAGTACAGCTCAAATGAGAAGTCCTGCTAGAAAAGTGTGGGTAGGAACATCTATAAATACTCAGAATTGTACATGTTAAAAAGTATCTACTATGCTCTACAGCAATATTTTAGAAATTAAGTAACAAGCTTGCACAATTGTTGTGGTTTTGTCATATTATAGAGATTGTATCACTAACTTTCATTTTACAGCTGGTGTAAGAGCATACCTTTGCAGCCAGAAATGAAAATAATAGCTCCTGCTAAAAACCCAGGACCAGTTTAAAAGCTAACCTTCTCCTACTTGGACACTGATATGAAACTATGAATTAATGACAGTTATCAAGGAGCAGGTATGAACATGCTGGCACCTGCAAACACTGCCTGGCATTTATACAGGACCAAATTAAGTTATTTTTAACTAGAGAAGTAAATGTAATATTTAGATTCTTGTAAAATACACACCACTGCCCTGCCCTGTTTTGTTCTAAAGCCTGAAGAACATACTTCATTTAGCAAGCAAAAATGCATAATTGTGGTATTCTATAAGTAGGGGCTGCCTCTGATTGCATTCACATAGTGCAAACCTAGTCGACCAGCACATCAGCGCCATGGTACCATGAGACATCCCACTTAAACTCATCCCAGAGAAATATCTGTATCCCAGTAGAGCATCACACCAGCCCTACTCAGCAGCTTCAAGCACCCAAGCCAGCTCAATTGCTCTGGGCAGCACAGCTCTGAAACATGCACATAAAGCCAAAGGTCCACCACAGGTCCCAGAGTGCTCAGCTCCTTGGCACTACTGCAACATAAACATTTAAACAATGCAACCTCATGTCAGGCAGAACTTGGTTCAGCATTTCTCACTGCAGCAGTGGTACGACACATCTACACAAAGTGTTACTTCACCACTAGAAATATTTCATTGCATTTACTTCACTGCCACTGCAGGCTTACAGAATTAAGAATTTCAAAATCAGAAGTTAATGAAAATATTTGGGGTTTGGCTTACTTGAAAATTCTAGTAACATTGTAGGCTAACGCCTATTAGCACAAATTTAAGGAGATTAGTGACCAGTTTTGATCAAAATTTTCAAGAGTATTTAAATCCCATTTAAGCACATAAATGTGAATGATTTTTAAAATAAACAAGGAATGTCAGCAGCTACATATCAAGTTTTTTGATAATCCAGACTCTGTACTCAGATACCCAAATGCAGATTTCTCATCAGTCTTTACAAAAAAAGAGTCCTTCATGTACAATGGCAGGAGAACAGAGCAAGCAAAAAATGTTTTGTTTCAACCCATTTGGCATAGCAGACACACAGGTGAAAGCTTTTGACATCATTACCAGACCATTCCATTAGAATGGGTCTATGATACTACCTAAATACTTAAAATCAAAACCTGGTGGTTGTGAAAAGCTTGTTTTCTCGAAGTCATTCTACAAGTGAAAAATTATCACTGGGAAGTTTCCCCAATGACATGCTTACCAATTCCAACACTAGTTTCACATAGCATGTTGAAGACCCTTCCACAATCAGATTCATGTTATTATTTCAGCGTCCTATTACTCAACTTCTCCTCCATCTGTGTTACCATCACTAAATCACTTTCACTACTTGAAAAAATATCCATCACTCCCCTTGGTTATGCCATCATGTACCTGCAGTTATCCCCGCTCCCATTGCACAAAGCACAGATAATTATTTTAATTAATCTTCATGACTGTTTCTAAAATTTAGTAGCTTTCCTTCTCTTCTCTGAACTAGCTTGTAATTGATGTCTGAGAAATCAAACATCTGCTTAGCATGTTGTAAGTACCGTCCTGAATTAAAAACTTTAAAGTATTTCATGTACTATATAGAAAAATATTATTCTGAAATGGAAGTTACAGGTTATTACCAGGATTTCAATGGACACCCCATTCACACAGGTGAATCTGAAATGTGCAGGCAAAGAGAATACACAGTTTGTAAGTAAAAGTAGTTGACAATAGAGGTTTTCTACTAATTTAAAGCTCTTTTTATACCTATTTAAATATATATTTTTTTAATACACATATACACACAAGCACATGTTAAGTGCACTGCTGCAAACAAGTTGAAAGAAAGATTCACTATTGAAGAAAGATTCATTTTAATGGAAAAATCTTGAAGAGAATCCTTGGATATTTCAATTAACTGTCTACCTGAAGACAGAGCAGGCAGAGAAGAAAGATGGAAGAGGGAATGAGGGAACTAGAATACAGGGAAGATTTTCTAGGATCTATGAGGGTTTTTTTTGGTTGCAGTTTAAGCTATCTTGGGCTGTGGAATGCTCTCTGCCAAGAAAAAACATCCTTAGAGAGAGGAAAGCATACAGAGTGTAAGTGCTAGGACTGAAAAAAACCCCTTCTGGTATTATCATAAGCCATATTTCTTTAGCTGAAGATGTCAACACACCTTTGCAACACCTCATGATGGATCTAGCCTGCCAGTCTACTTTGCTACTGCTTCTCTTTTCTTACGGTATCAAGAAAAAAAAAATATCAACTGCTTGCTTTTTTGAAAAAGAAAAAAATGTATTATACACACCATGGTTCGGGTGTCAAAAACACTGCCCAGCTGTAGCAGAGAAAATAGAATGAAATAACTGCTTCTCCATGCTGCAGTGGTACAGGTAAAGAGTACAGAGGGCCTATGCAACTGCAACACTTCCAGAATGGTTTAAGTAAAATCTGGATTTTATATGGAGAACCTTTAGAAGCAAAATACATTTTTCACAGTAGGTAAAAGATTCCAGAAACATAAGTACTACCTTGAGTAATTATTGTTAATTAACTAGCAACGAGGCACTATTTCCAAATGTGACATTTAAAGCACATAATGTGATTGTGAATATTCACAAAGATAATTAAGTTCATCTGCTTCAAGTCCTTGATTTCAGCACATCTGAAAACACCTCTTAAACTATCATTAGACCTGTAATCAAGTATTTTGTTGCTCAGGAAAATTGCATACCTTTGCTTACCTGCTAATATTGGGATATGTGTTCAAATGCAAGTATGTGTCTTTTGATAAGAAACTCTCCTTCAGGCAAACACTGAGAAAAAACACTAATTCTGATTGTTTTCTCAGAAGGGACCATAAAAAATAATTCCGCACACCATGATATGGAAACAAAACCAAAAATTTCTGAGTTTCCCTAACTGAACTCAAGATCACAGGACTGACGTGAAGGATACTTGACTGAAAATATTCATCATCAAGCCAATGGTACCCCCAATGCACATACTGAGGATATTATTCATGTTAGGTTGCCCACTTTCTTCCATCTTGTTTATAGCTAGGTCCATTTCTCTACAAAAACAAAAATGCAACCAAATTCAGGGATGACATACAATGTATAACAAAAATGTGAAAATCAGAAAATGCATTGACCTGATTCTGTTGGGAAAAAAGTTTTAACCATTACTGTCTTCAGAGGCGGAAGGAGTCTTTGATCATCAACTCTGATCTTGGTCTTGATCAAGACCTTCTTGGAGAAATAAACTCTGAAAATAGGAATAAAATGACCCCAAGAACAGGATGTCAAAAGAGTCATGACTTGGTGTTTTGTCCTTTTTTCTTTCAAGAGTAAAGACAGTTTCTCTCCACTAGAAAAGAAATTAATGAATAATGTGCTCCAAGATGGAGGAGAAACATTTAGACAGCATTCTAAAGTACAAAAGGTTAAGTTTACTCTATTGCTCTCCAATTATTTGACATAGAGGATTTTTAATCAGTCAAAATAACAGTGTGAATAATTATGTACTGTAAGGATGTCCTACTGGTCTGTATCTCTCAGCCCAACCTGAACAGCAGTTATATTCTATACCAGAAAACTCTTTCCTGATCAAACTTTTATCAAGGATTATCTTTGAAGAGAAAAATGAGGCAAAATCTTTCTAAAAAAAGAAAAATGAAATGTTCTTAAGATGCATAGTACCAAGAAACTCCTGACCTTGTCTAAAAGCCAGTTCCTGCTGCTGCCTGGCTGCATCAAGTGTAGATTTACTGCTCTGCTTCAAAGCCCATCGCAAGCACTGGCAATGCCGACTGCCAGGAGAACAGAGGGGATGAGACACTCTGTGCCACAGGTCATTAACCCCAGTCAGCACCCAGCAGCCAGCTGGACTTCACTCAGGAGGTTGTCATTGTCCAGGAAACTGCTGGTCCATTTCTCAGCAGTAAAAGGAGAACACCTGACCTCAAACACAGCATACAAAACATGCAACCAATTCCAGGTTTGAGAAGAACTTCCTCAAGACACCTACATGTTACCCACCTTCCCCAATATCCATTTTCTTAAGCTATAAATAGACTGAGAAAACAAGCAGAAAAAAAAAAATGTTCTGCAGTCTCTGGAGATGAACAACAGTGAGAATTAAGACCATATTGCTGCACTCCTACTAAAGACACAAGTTCAGATAAAAGTGATCTTCAACCAAACTAATCAGTAAAATCATAATTGTAGTTCTCTTCCAAGTGCTCAAAGCATGTTTCAGAGAAAATCAACCTACTCATGCTTATCCAAAAGAAATACAGGAGAAGAGTAAAACTTACTACAAATCTTCCTTTCCCTTTCCTTATTCCGTGCAAGAACACCAAAAATACTGCTGAAACACTTCCTTACAGTCATTTAGTAGTCACTTTTGGCAAGTTTCATGAGAAATTATTCTGTCCCATATAAAGTGGTCAGCAAAATAAAATAGGCTGTGGGAGGTTACACTGCACTAAATACTACTATGCTAACATTACTACCACCAAACATAATAGGTTAGCCCCAAGGCAAGCCAGGTTGCCAAACTGGCATTAATTAAAAGCTAACTGCTATGGTGCACCTCTTCAAAGCTACTGGACATTTTAAATCCCCCAGAGCAGTGGGTTAGTGCTTTTTATAACAATACAACCAAGGAACAGAAGGAATACATAAAAAGCAAAACTATGCCATTAGTATTTTCTCCTATTTTATTTGTAAGTATGACAAGATAATGTCTTCAGACATTTTAGAGGAATAAATACGTATGTTTCTGATGCTCATGACTGAATGCACAGCAAATTCAGAGGACAGAAACATCTGAAAACATGTTTTTCAACTGAATTCATCTGCTCTACAGAGCAAGTATGATGGTATTAGACCATATACACCATAACTCAACATGAAGATTATTGTATGCTGTTTTCTCAAGCCATTCTAAAACCCCAATTAAGTATACTCTGAATTATTGCAGAGATTTATACTAAAGAAGCCTAGAAATTAACACCCTATGTATTAGGTAGTCCAAAAGAAACATCAGAAATTGTCAGCCAAAATATCAAATAACAGTCTCAAGAACAGTTGAGCAAAGTCAGACCAAACAGCAAGATTCACACCAACAGAGACTTCATTTGATGTTTTAGTCATCTGTATCAATCAATCTTTTTTAGCTAATTCCCACTATTTACAAGAGAGACAGGCTTACCAAATGCTGAGTAACATGGCAAGCTGACAAGGGAAGAAAAGAGAGAAAATAGGAGAAAGGAAAGAGAACCACTATTTTTTACCCTGAAGACAGGCAACCTTTACATTAGTGATGCTCACAAAAAAAGCAATTTGTAAATAAGTGTATATATCCAGTAAAGGACATTTAAAATCATCAGTTATAGAGGACTCTATGCTTCTCAAGAGCAAAGTGTTTCTGCCATGCCGTCAATCATCATCTTTTAACATAGTGTGTTCTTTATTGTGCAGAAAGATTCTGGGACAACTACGCCTGAAGCTAATCACAAATTTTCCATAAACCATCAACTCTAAGGAACATGCTCATACAGATCATATTCTCAGCCAGTTAAAAGTTATGAGCGTGACTAGGTTTTTCTGTAGCTACAAAATAGCAATTGTACATTCATGCTGGGCACAGAGTGCAAGAGAGTAACTTCCCACACAGACCAAAACAAAGTGAAGAACTCCCATCTAGTTTGCAGTTAACCTTTACGTGTTTTCTGACTAATCATTGTACTATGGCTAAGCCTGTGAATGTTCCTCAAATGGCAAGTTCCTGGAAAATGCAGAAGTGTAAAGAAGTTACAATATACTTATAAATCAGCTAGTGATTCAAGCTATGGTTTGTTCTAGAATACGAAAAATCAGAATTATTTTAGCATAAGACAAAGCCAAGCATAGCAAAGATAATTAAATCCCCACCCCTGCTGCACACTACATATCCACAAAAAATTTACTTCAGATAAATTAGCTACTTCACACACAGCAGTAGGCATATTTGGGATGACGTGGTTCCAGCAGAGCAGTTTGATGCACATATTCAAGTAATTCAAGAGAAACATACATTTAATGACAGGTAACTATTAAGAATTACTTTTAAACCACTAAATCTCCTACTGCTGCCCCTATATGGGAGAAGAACATGGCATAAATTTGGCAGCTTCCCAGGAACTTCAGAATGCAGTGTAGTGTGTGTAGTAGTGTGTTAAGAATAACACATGTGTGCTCACAATACCTAATAGCACAAACCCAGCAGTGGTAACTAGCAGACAGTACTTGTGCCCAGAAAACACTTCAGCAGTCAAGATCGTACCAGCAGGCAAAGGAGAACTTCAAATGTTTTGCAACTCTCCAGGAGATAATTAGCTAAATTACTATAGCCTTTTATTAAATAATCTGGTTTCCCCTTTATCTCTATGAATCATATTCATTAGCATCAATCACTTCCTCAAGTCACAAACATTTATGCTCTATTAAAAGCAGGGATTCCTCATAAGTGCTAGACACCTCAGTTTCAGACTTACAGCACTTCAGAGGCAAATTGCCTTAAGTATCCTCAATTCCTACAGGTAAGGAAGGACTGGCTACTTTCACAAGCATATCCCACAGACTTTAAACATCCACTATTGGCATAAGAAGTACTGCTCTATTCAGAACACAAGTACAGTCTTAGCAACTGCACTCCCAGCTTCTGAAACACTGTGTGTCTACTTGCTGCTGACCTGTGACTTACTTTTGAAAACAAGAGGGAGAAAAACACCACAGGCCAACTCCTTTTAGTTGTCTGGGTTTTTCCTTAAGCTTCAGCTAAACAACAGCTATCAAAATTCAAACCATATCTGTTTGTACTGTACCTCAATACTACCATACTTTTTTAATATAAAACTGCCAATCAGCTACAGCCACTCATGTACTTTAGAGCTTTATATTGATATATGTACATATATAAAATCAGATACCATCAGACACCATCTTCTTCATACAGTCAGTAAAACAAGTAAGTACAAACAAAAAGGAGCAATTCACCCTGTCTCATTCTTGTACATTATCCACCGGCAGCACCTGGCACAGCAGGGACAACAGCTATGGACAAGTTCTGGTGTCCCAACCATCAGATGAGTAGTGGCTGTTTGTCAGCACAACAGAGCTGGACACTGCCAACTGTGCACACACTGACAGCATATTTGTGCAACGGCAGAGAATAACACGTCACTACAGCAGGTCTAAAAATTATGGTAGGGAATTGTACTTAGGGACTATTTTCTATTTGGAAGAAATTATCTAATCCAAATTCTAGCCAAATTCTGTCCATCCCCAATGTTAAGCAGGTGGTTTTCTTATTTTAAGAAGTAGTTTTTGCAGTCTTACTGCCCACCCTGATTTGAAGTAATATCTGTGAGGTAGTACACAGTTAGTGATTTAGAACAGCTATCTGAAAACCTAAGCTTTAATGAATCTTGCCTTTATCAGTCCACCTGGGCCAGTTACATTTTCTTTACAACTTCATTCTTTCAACTAAAAAATAAATCATTTATTATTCCCAAGGCTGTTGAGAATGTTAATAACTGGGGGGGAAAAAAACCCAAAACAAAACACAAAAACTAAGAGAAAAACCGAACAAATCAAAACAAAATATTAAAGATCCTCTTCTCTGGAAAATATAGATGCAATCCTAAACCCACTGATGTCAGTGACATAACCCAGTATTAAACATGATAATTAGTTATTTAATTATGGAAATAAACTATTAATTATGTCAAGCAGCTACGTGTTTTGCTAGCAATGAGGACATTTTAACTAGCACCATTTCAGTACCAGCAAGCAGAGTAAGACCGAACTACCCAATTAATTTTAATTTCTTCTGCATTGTTACCATAGCGCAAGCTTTAACATGTTTATATGACTGTCAGCCCTAACCACCTGCACCCCTAACTCCCATCCGTTCCACAGAAAACCAGCTGTGTCCCTTCCTTAGCAGATAAAAATACAAAATTCCAGGCACTAGTCACAATGTTCAGAATAAGAAAAATTTTTAAAGAGGAAATTTTAATTTGGAAAGAGACAAGGAGACTAGAGAAAAGGACAGATTCCTAATTCTGACTTCAGGAAGCAAGGTGTAACACAGCTGGCACATGCACAGCACACAAGCACATGCAGTATTCACTATCATGCCCAGTATTCTCAATCCATCAATCAACCGAAACATCTGAGAAAGGCAGAAGTTTTTATAACATTTTCAGGTATGCCCCAGAAGGAAAACAGCAGTTTTATTAAAAGAATAGAAAATAAAGCCTCCACAAGCACAGCGAAGGTAAAGATCAACCATAACAATCTAACCAGCCCATCGGCCAGCATGCAGGAGCTGGAAGACAAACCCAACACATTTCCACACCAACCACAAAATGCTTTTTCTTTGAAGTGAGATGATTACTGCAATGAAACATGATATGTATGATAAAGGACAGTCAGTCATTAGTTCCATAGTAATGAAGCAACTTCTCTGAAGAACAAGGGACTTTTTAATGTTTCTTTCTCCTATAACTTAAAGAGAATTTATAACTAACAGTTGTCTTTATAGAATTAATATATAGCAGAGGCATCATTAAAGTTCTTTCTACGAGGCTTCAAACAAAGATCAGGTGTCAACTATCCTTAGTACATTAACTGGTTCTATGACCTTAAAGATGCAGCTATATGACACATGCTAAAACTAAAATCTGCTTTAAAAAAAGCAAGAACATGAACATACTGAAAAGAATAGAAACCTAAGGAAAACTCTTTCTAGTCCTGATGCCATATAAATCCTACACAAGTAATCTCTCTATAGAACCTGAAAAAGTAGAGCAAAATTTCTCAAAAAGTTGTTTCCTTGACAACATTGACAAACCAAGAAGGGTAAGAAATCAAAGTCATAAGATGCCTTGTGGCTTTGCTAGCAGACTTTTTTTTAATATACAGCAGTATGCGAGATGCAGCTATAAAGCCAGATTTCTAGAAAAGAAGCAAACTTAGATTGGTGTTATTTATATTTTCAAACAGCAAAAATATTCAGAATTTCGTAACTGTTTAAAAAAATTTAGATACTCCCATAATGTATTACAGTCACTGAAGAACTTAAAACTCATCCAGCTCATTTTTTTTCCAAGTACCAAAATCTTGACTTTTTCACCAGCAATGTTACTGACACACCCAGAAGGAGGATAACACCATCATACATCTCTCCCATCTCAGAGGACATTCTGACATTAGACTGCACAGCAGCTGCCCACACAGATCCTGTGTATAATTGGAGAGCTTAACTTATGACATTACCAGTTAAGCTTCATTAGAGGCATTGCTCCACTGACATCTCTAGCCCTGACTCTTCTCCCTAGTAAGCTGGCTGTGCTGGGAGGGGCATGAGGTTGCTTTATCTTCTGCTACTTCAAAGACAGAGTAAACAACTGGAAGATTTCCCAGTAGAAAGGAAGTGCAGAGCTCACATGTTTGGGACAGAAGTGTTGCTAAGAAAAAAGTCAGATAAACACTTTAAATTCTTCATACTTCTGCAATTAATGATACAAGTAACCAAAACTCTTTTTAGGTAACATGAGAGAACAGAATCCTTTCTTCCACATCACTGTTAAGGATATTTAGAAGTCATTCTCCATGCTTTTGGATTTCCACAGAAAAAAGGTCTGTGAAATAATACTGTCACGACAACCACGTTATCCTGTCCATCTCACCTGTGGGCACTTTGCTCTTGTTGATCAGTGTCAACCAAATTTCACAGAAGGCCTCAGTATTCTTCCCTCAAGGCTTAATCATGATAAGCAGCTGAGTGAAAGACACTGCAGAAGCTCCAGAGAAAGAAATTGAAGAGGAGCTGTAGTCAGACTCAAAATACAGACAGGCTTCAGTAACTTCCCTGCTCTTCAAAGAACTTTTCTTTTCTGAATTTTTCTTTAAATAATTCCTAATTTATTTTTTGGGGGGGTGGGGGACAACAGGCATATTAGCTACACTGTGAAATATCCATCCCACTCCTCTCCCCCACAGTCACATCCTCTAACACAGCCATAAAGCAGTCAAAAATGCTTTGCAAGAACACTTGGGTTATCACTCTCGCATTCTTTAAGGAGATCCTAAGTCAGGAGTCATTTCCAAGTGGAAAAAAACTCATGCCATCACAAAGCTAAAAACCTCACCCAGAAGCTAAGAGGTTCACTGCATTTTTGCCCTCCCCGTTTTTCTTAAATGTCAGTCTTCATACAAGTGTTAAGATAAATTCTAGTTCAAAGCTGCACTGAATTTAGTTCTTGTTAGTGCAGAAGGAAAGAAACAATGGCTTATCAAACCCTACAGAGATGAGGATGGTGCTATTTATACTCAAAGAAACATACTCCTTTGAAAAAATCCTTTGAGGCCTAAGAGTGTGTCAAACACTCAGAACATAATAAAAACTATACAAGTCGTCTCCAGCTGTGGATTCTGAAAAAGTGAATAAAGGCATTACAAGGATTTCTGTTTCCTTGACAACAGCATCACTGGAAACAAGAAAATAATTAAAAAAATATATCTAACAGCAATCTCTAAACGTTATCGAGGTACTAAAACACCAAATGTGAAACAACTCTTACCTATACAAACCTTTGGGATGAAGAGATCAAAATTCACCACTTTCATGAATTTTTCTTTGCTGACATGTGTCAGCAAAGAACAATTTGTAGAACAATTTTGAGAGCTATCTATTACATCCTGACCTGGATTACCATCTACCCATGGCACAGCCAGAAGCTTCCACTGATGGTCAAGTACATTCCTTCCTGCATGATGTACCTTTTCTTACAAAAATAAGCATTATGGAGGATACTTCTCATTGAAGTGGATGAAATAATTTTGTTAGAAAAAGATCAAGGTATATATAAAAGCTGGTATTACTATGCATGTACCTATCACATAAGTGTACTTCCATCTTAATAATCAGCAAGCTTAAAGTCATTGGAAAAAACATGCACAGTTCTAAACAGACAAGGGAAGAAGGTCAGAACCTTCATAAAGATAAGTCTGCTTCGGTATTTCAGAACAGCCTGTTTAGTAGCCTCTTCAACAAGAAAACAATAGGGTTTTTCCCATATCTAGGTAAGCAGCACACAATATCCAGAATATGAGCATTTCCTTGACACTTCCAAGACAATGGGGAGAACTAGTTGTCATTTTTAACATACAATATTGAAAAATGTATCAACAGAGATCTTCAAAACATTTCAAATAAAGAACATATGTATCAAATAGGATGACTTCCCAATTTGTCATCTTATCATCACCTACAGTTAAAGGAACGTTGCGACAATTAGATTTTAAAAATGAATCTAAGAGTTGCCCTACTCGAGGTACTAGCAGCATGATAGCTAGTTCTGCTTAGTGAACAGTTTGAATCCAGCCTACCTGTGACAGGGCTACAGCCATGTGACTATACAGGAAATGTACAGCTATGCCTGAATGTACAGGAAATATGCTGGCAGCTTAAATTCATTCCTTAGTAAACAGACACACCTGTGGCAGAAGAACAAGAAACACTGCCTATTCCAAGTGAATTGTGTACAGAACAGTTGAAAACAGAAATATTAATTTTTTTTACTCTGAGGCAGGGTAATGGCCAATATCTAGGAAATTTGTGTTGCCACTATCTGTGCTACACACAGTTTATGGATTGAAGCTATCATCCTCTATCCTTTGGTCCAATACAACAGGATCAAGAACAACAAAATTCCTGGAACATACTACTGTGCTATCTTTCTCCTAACAGACACAAAACCACAAAATAATAAAATACTTTGAAAGAATGATTGAAAATTTTATTTCATGTAGCATTTGACACTCTCCAGGAACCAAAATCTGTACATTAAATTTAACAAGTATGAGTAACATAGCACTCTAAATCTAATGATCACAAAAGAGTCTCAGAAGACTGGAGAAATATCTGGAAGAAATCTCTTAAGGCAGCAAGTTACAAAGATGAACTACTTTGGAGCTCAGAAATCCCAGCCTGAAAACAAGCACAGACCAGAAGAGGACACCACAAACCTTTGATTTGTTTTTCTTTACACATCTACTTATGGACCCTACTGGAGACTGACCCCTGGGCTAGACAGAGCCCTGGTGTAAACCAGTATAGTTGTTATGTTCTTAATCATGGGAAGTCAGCAAAGCCCCTGTTCAAGAGGCTGGTATTATTAAACTCATGTTAAAAACTTCTACTTTACTTGTATAGATAGAGCTGTGATTAAATGACCATTCAACTAGGCCAGTAGGGAACAAAATATGTAAGAAAAACTTCCAACAATGTATTAGAACACAAAGTGCTATTAATATACATTTTGCATACTCAAGAATTGCAGCACTCTCAACAATTGCAGCACACTTGATCTTGTTCAACAATGGAGAGTGAAAGTGCTGCAAATTAAGAAATCCTCTGCAACAAACATAACACCTGCTGTGATGCTCTAAATAAAATATGAGAAACACAAAATTAACAGCTAACAGATGATTATATAAAGATGTTACCTTGAGTTAATTTTAAGACAAACTAGGAAATAGAGAATAAAGGCATAGGATGCTGAAGCTTGAACAATTGTTAAAAAGCTAAGTCCAGCATCAGTACCCAGTGAAAATGTTAACATCTGTGTGGCTCTGTGTAATGACAAGATCTTCCAAATAAAAGACACTGACAATGTAAATGCAGCATTGTGGTTTCTGCAATCGATGTATGTCTTTCAAGACACAACTTTTTAATGTTCTCTGCTACCAAAGGCAAAAAGCTGTATTCAATGGTAACCTGTGAATCTGGATTCTGTATTTGGGGTTCTAAACCAGAAATACCTGATTTCTGATGTTCAGAAAGCATTGAATATCCACACTATGGGAACCAGGCACTTTTAATAGCAGCAATGAGTCTCAACATTTATGCAAAAAACCACTAGATGACATATTAAAATCATGAACTCTACTTTGGTGTCAAAGTAGAAAAACCCAAAAATGGCAGTAGATGCCTAAAATTCATTTACAGCAGCTATTCAAACAGAAGGTAGAGAAGTGTTATTCAAAGAAAACAAATTTAATCAGTTCAGACAACAATGTTTCACAATCCTTAAAATACATACCTAAGCTGAAAACATTAGCCACTCACAATACAGTCAGAGTGTAACTGTGAAGAGCAGCAGTGCCACAGTAACCTTTCCCTACTGTGAAACAGGTTTCCTGTTTCCAGCTACCTAGGCTGGAGCTTCCAAAGGAGAAGCTAGAAATTCTATCAAAACACAAGGTAAAAAATTTGGCAAAGCATATAATCAGGCTCTTTTTTTTTTTTTTCTCCCATTCCCTACAGATTTAAAATTTAGCATTAAATATTCTTCTATTAATGCTCCAGATTTGAAGAACTGTGGGTAATTTGCAATGCGTATCACTTCCCAAATGAAATTCTATCTTATTTTCAGGTCTCTCAGAAAACTCAGGGGTTTTCTTATACATTTAGGAACATGTGCATAAACTTGTAACTTTGGTCTTTCAATACACAACACAGTACTAAAGTCCTTGAGTCATCGGCACGAGTTTAGTTCCCATCCCTTTCTAACATGCTGAGGTGGGTGCCCCATCTGCTGGTAGGAGTGTTACTCTAGAGAATTCTGCCTCTGAGCTGGTAACTGGTACTTTTTCAACTTTACCACCTGGTAACTGTTTGAGGTCTTTTAAATACAAAAAATTCAGATCAAATACTTTTAAAGAAAACTGTAAAATGCTCTAACACAATTCATTCATTCCTAACTATGCAAGATATTTTTACAAAATGCTTCTGATGATCTGCCGACTCTAGGCTATTCTTCCTTCAAAAGAAACTGAAAACATCAACTCATTTATCGTAAATACTTTAGTATGACTTACACTGATTCATAAAGATGTTATAGTGCACTTTTTAACCTGAGAGAACATAAATGGAAGACTGTTCTTTTCTCCTGATCTAAACAGGATAAATACACATACTTAAAAAGTAAAAAAAACCCACATAATCAGTTCCATATACACATTTTAGACATATATCTGTGTCATTCAGCCATATTAATTTAGATGGGAATAAAAAAATTACAATCACTAAGGTAAGTAAACCAAGTGTTTCTTCCTTCTCCGTGCCAAATTAAAAAAAAAAAAAAGAAAATCTGTTCCCACAAAGGAAAATTCTTCACTTGTTAAGCACATAAGAACAGACAAAATATACAAAACTGGCTAAATACTACACAAATTGCATACAACCATAGATCTCTGGTTCAAGCACCACTTAAACTGTGACACTCATCTCAACTTAGAACACTCAGTTCTGAGAAATCCCCACTAATATTGGACTCTTCAAAGATAAATGTCTTAATGCATAGGCTGAGAATAAGGACCGAATCCAAGACATAAACGCTTAAAAGCATTCACAGCTATTCCTGTGACTAACTGAAAGTATAGAGTTTTGAGGCTCTGGATTGCCTCTTCTCTCTGATCATACAGAGACTTTAGGCTTCTTACTGTGCTTTGAGTTTTACCCAAATCAGATGTTGACAGTAAATCATGCAAACATCCTGAGTGTCTGCATATTCCCTTTAGAGGGAAAGAGGACACACATATACCGCCTGGATTTAAATGAGCAATTCCAAGCAGGTGTTTCTGGGGGAAAAAAAAAAAACCAACAACCAAAAAAAACCAACAACAACAAAAAAAAACACCATAAGCTGTATGAAGTTAAAAGGATGAAGAAAAAGAATAGTAAACTCGCATTTTCAATCAGTTATTTTATGCTTATACCAGCAAATGGACAACTTCAGGCAACAGCAGACAGCCAAAAAAAAATTCCCAGAAGGTAAAGCAGTGCTGGCACAGTCATCAGGGATTTATGTGCTCGTGATCCCAGAAAGACAGGGAATTTGGGATCATAACACCAAGTGAATCCTCGGTGTCACCGCGCCCTCTGCTGCCCAGGACGGCCCGCGTGTAACGGCGCGACAAAGAGCAGGTTCCCTAAGAAATAACAGGAAGCAGCATCCATAGGTTGCTGCCTCTCTACGGACTGCCTACCAGAAGATAAAGTGTTGTTTCAAACACTTCCTAACAGTTACGTTATTCCTTCATAAATTTTTTAGACCTGCATGCTCTGAAGTGTTGCCAACATTAATATACTTCATTTATATTGAATTTCCAAGGTTTGGGGCACCTAAAGCAGTCATATTTCTTCAAAAACCAGCTTTACTGTTAATGACTGCTTCCAAGAAGGCATGGTAGCACAGATTCAGAAAAATATTTTTTCTTTCTGCTCAGAAGACAAACCAGAAGGCCATTACTTCAACTTTTTAATAATTTTATATTGCAGTAACATCTTAGATTCTTCTACCGATTTCAACACATCTGTAACGTCACTCATCAGTAAAATGAGGCTCTGGAATAATCAACAAATATTAAGCATATGATGTGACAATTTAAGACAAAAGGTCAAATGCAGACATCCTGAAGTCAGTTTTGTACAATCTAAATTTAAATTGCTGCTTAACAGAAATATCCATCAGCACTTTTTGCATATCTTAGCCTTTTCCTTCTAAGTCTGTTCTTCCAGCAACAGCCAAGATACAACAAATTTAATACTAAAGACCACTTGAAAGGAAAAACAAAGGTACTTCTTTACTCTATTTAATGTTTAAGAAAAAGACATTTTAAAATCCTGGGAAAGAAGATGGAGGAACCATGCTGGTATGCTGGTACAAAGGAAGTTCTTCTTGTCTCCATTTAGGAAGGTTTACTTAAGTCGTAAATTTTAGAAGCAAGAAAATAATTGTGCCTGCCATGGTAAATACACGTTAAATGCAATAAAGCATGTCTTCCACTAGAAAGGACACTTTCTGTGCACCCTTAGCAAAGCTACGTTCCTGTGCAAGCCCATTTCAGAAGACTATTATTTGAACCCAGAGGCCCTGTATCTGGGAAAGAATACACATAAAATATTTTTATTACCCATTTTAAAAATAAGAGACTCACTGGACTGACTAAATTACCAAAGAACTGAAGACAAATTCATTAAAGCTAGAACGAAAACTCACTTTGAGTATTGAGCAATTAACCCTTGAAACAAATTAAAGTGGTAAGACTCCTTAGACCATGACAAGACACCTTTCTGGGACGCAAGATTTACCACAGTAGTTCAGATGGAAAAATCTATCTGACCTGACCTACCTCTCCCAGCAGCAGTCACACAGACCTGTCAGAAAGGTAAAGTTCTTCAAAATATTATGCCAGTGCTGGCAGTCAGTTGATTAATGACTCAAGGCAGAATCTGTGCGCAGACCACAGTGCTCACGGCCATTGTGATAAAACACTGATACAGATCATGAGAAATAACCTGGCAGAAATCTAACTTCCTAAGGTCTAAAACACTGATACGTCTAAAATAAAAAAAAACCCAAAATCACCAAATTCCAAACTAATGGAACTAACTGCGCGAATAGTGAAGGATTAGGCTGCAAGTTCATAATAATCTTATACTTCAAAGCATCTCCTCAAATTCTGAGTACATTGGAACTGTTAAATACACACAAGCAAGGATGTTGTTTCCAGAAGAGCATTGTTTAATACATTATTTTTAAGTCTGATGACTGAGCCACAAAGCATCTTGCTTTACATTACCTTGACTGTTTTGTCCATAGAAGCTGAAAGAAGCATGTGGCTCTGTTCCCGTACAGGACACCACTGGATTTCATTAACAGGGCCGCTGTGTTTAGACATGTGAAATATTAAGCTTTTGGGAACTTCAGTTACTTTATATTTAGATCCCAAATATGGCTTAATTAATTCAGAGATCTTTCTCAGAGTCTGGTCTCCTGATACATCTAACTTAACATCACAATCTGAGCTACGTCTCTGGTCAGATACTTCTTTTTCAGGCATACTGGAATTTTCTTGACGCAGTCGTTTAGGAATATACGGTCTAATTCCTTTTATGGTAGGAGCACTGTGCGTTCTCTTCTGGGAAACGCCATTTCCAGAATTTGTTGAAGAGCTTGAAGCCTGTTCATAGTTTTTGTAAGCCACAGATAATGCAGCATGGCCAGAGTACACCCTCTGACAATAAGGAGGTGCCAAGTCAGTGTTGTTATTCTGTGCATAACGCTCAAGGGGATCTTCACAAACTGTGCTCCTGCCAGAACTGCCAGTGCTCCCAGCAGGGTGCATTTCATATGTAGATTTTGTACTACCAGGTGCAAAGTGCTGAACACAACTCACAGAAGAACTCAGCTGGTTTGTCTGTCTGCCAGAAGCATCGGAGACTTCAGTCTTTTCAGTTTCTGTCTCGGAGTCTGAATCTTCATAAGCAACCAAACTCATTATGGCTAGACACAGCAGACTCCAAAGATCTCAGTGCTCCAATCCTCCAAAATTATGATCTAAAATAAAGAATTGATTATTCAGAGCACAGGTAATCACAGAGTCTACAACTTGAGTAATTTAGGGACATAAATATGCCTTTTTTAACAAAAAAAAAAAAGTCAAAACTCTTATTTCTGTTTATTAATGGAATTTTTTCCTCTATTATAACACATCTGTACATTCTATTAAACAACACTATTTGCCCTCAAGCCCTTTGCATACATTTTTAATGTATTGCAGAGGTGTATTTGCATACCACAAAACAATGACAATGAGGATGAAAAGGAACACAACCTTGCAATATGAATACAGCAAATTACTTTGCCTTACTTCTAGCATTATTTCTCCACACACACACAGAGAAGAAATTAATTAATTATGTAGTGGTTTTGTATGTACATTTATAAGAATACAAGTAGTACAGCTCTTTTGGAGTCAGTTTAACAATATCTACTTCTTAACAGTACAGATGACTTGAAGGAAGCATGTAGGGGTTCAGCTGGCAGCTAAACATGTAAACACATTTTTGACCCCTTAAGCAGCCTTGCCGAAATTTTGTATGAGGAAATTTTCCAACTATATCCACAGAGCAAGTTCCACACAGCCTTTAGTTTTACAGATCAGATATGCCAGAAGCTACACTGAATTCACTATTTGCATTTACTTACAGAAAAATAAAAGCATAGATACCTCAGCTGTAGAATAAGTTTTTTTAATGTGTCTCTGAGAAAGAAATCTCATGTCAAGACTGCATGTGTAACATGCAGAATAATTCACCCTCATAATAATCCCACCAAGATTTTTCCAACAATTTGTATGGAGTATGTGGAGTACAGAGTTAACTACATTCAAACAATTGATGTTCTGCAAAGCAATATTTCAACCTCTGCTGTTTATAGGCAAGAAGTATTGGTAAGATTGATTAAATGTGACACTTTATTACTGCTTTGTTTCCTTGCCAGGCTGTTAGCACTCATTATGCTGAAGAGATTTAACCTACAACACTTTCAGACAGGCTGCTGAAATTTTTGGTTCATGTCAACAAAGAAACTGCCCTCAAAAGCATCTTGATGAAAACAGAGAATGCAGCATGAAAGTCAGTATCTTCATAACCATTTGCAGAAGTGACACCACAACTGTAGGGACAACACAAATGTAGGTCCTGCAAATACTCCTGCAGGAGTAGGACTCTGAAACTTTATTTAAGATTATTCATTTAACTTCAGAATTGGATCTATTTGAATTAAAACAACCATGTTTCTCTTAACCCACAGAAGTGTTACGTGACTCTATATTCTGTTATCAAATTTCCAAGCACAGATCCAGAAGACAAGTACTTACTAAGATACACACATTCATCATCACAGATCCTTTCCAAGGTTAAGTGATCAAGACATTTAACTGGAACAAGGTGACCAACATTTTAGCACATAAAAGCAACAAGATCTCCCTCTAGAGGACATTTTGTCATTATCTGAAGTTTAAGATAGCTATAAGTGACAGCAAAGAAGAGCAAGGAAAAATCTTTTTTTAATAATACAGCTTCATTTATTACAAAAATATTTCATTTAAACAGCATCAAGGAGAAAAAAAAAAAAAGTAGTGTTTCAGGAAAGCTAACTAAGAAATCAATTCAAAAACAGTAAATTGAACTTCCTAGCAGTAAATTGAAACATCAAATAAATAGGCACTTTGAAGGGCTTCACTTCAGTAATTGTATCAAGTGGTTACTGTTTGTATTGCAGTACTAAACACATTTCCCAGCCAAATGCATCATGTCCAAAGAACACATACAGTAAGAAGCTGACCTCTGGTTAAAAGCTATAAACTAGGATACACAAGTGGATTGGGTTAGACATACAAAGTTACTTTAGTTTGTTTTGACACAAAAAAAAAAAAAAAAAAAAAACCCAAGCTGAGATTCAGAAGTGCAAGACAGTGCCTTGCAAACACCATGTTAAAAACATTTCCCATGAGATACTGGAAAGAAACTGTCCCATTACATTTGGTCAGCATAAATCCATCCCACCACACACATCGCCTGTAAACGTCAATGTTTTTGTAAAAACAAAGCATCTCTCTCATCTAAAGACTTCCCATCAACTTTTGTTTTAAAGAAACACCACCCAGAGACATTGCCCTAACTACAGAAAAATCTGAGGTCGAGGGGGAACCACAATGTATTTGATTGGAAACATCCTGTAACCAGACTGTGAGTTTATTAACAGTGTGATGTGCAATGTATTGACCATAAGAGAAGTTCATAGAATTTTGGGTTTCCTCAGCTCCCACAAGACGGATTTATCTGAACGCACAGAAGCGTGTTCAGCTTGGCGCGCACAGTGCCCGTGGATGCCAGCAGAGCTGTGATAAGCAAGCAGAGCACCGCAGGTGGCTCTCGGCGGGGCCCCACGCCCCCCTCCCGCCGGCCCCGGTGCGCTCAGACGGGAGCCGCAGCCGCCTCCCCGCGGCGCTTCCTCGCTCCTAATGCCCCGCAGCCCCGAGGGGCAAAGAACGAGAGGGTCCAGTGGAGACCACAAAGATGATGAGGGGTCCGGAGCATCTCTCTTATGAGAGACTGTGGGAGACGTCTGTAGTCTGGAGAAGACTGAGGGGATCTCATCAATTCATACCCATCTCAAAGGTGGGTGCCAAGAGGTTGGTGTCACGTTCTTTTCAGGGTGCCCAGCGGCAGGACGAGGAGCAATAGCCATAAACTAAAACACAAGAAGTTCCACCTCAACGCGAGGAAGCGCTTCTTTCCATGGAGGGTGGCAGAGCACTGGAACAAGGCTGGTCAGGGAGGTCGTGGAGTCTCCCTCTCCGGAGACATTCAGAACCCACTCTGATGCGTTACCGGGTAACCTGCTCTGGGTGACCCTGTAGGTGACCCTGCCTTGGCAGAGGGTTGGAGTGGACAATCTCTAGAGGTCCCTTCCAGCCCTAACAATTCTGCGAACAGCCGGCCCTCTCCCGTCCCTCCGGAGGAGCCCCACCCGAGGAAGCGGGTCCCGACAGGGCGCCGGCAACTGGAGCCGGCTCCTTCCCCTCTCCCACAGAGCCGTTGCCTCTCCCCACAGCCTCGGGCGCCGAGACCGCGCCTGGTGCCGGGACAGCGACAGCAGCTCCCGCTCCCGTTCCCGCCGCCGCTCCCGCTCCCCCCGCGGTACCTGCGCTCCCGGCCGCGCGCCCGGAAATCACCTGCCGGCCGCTGCCGCGCCGCTTCTAAAAACGCGCCGGGTGAAAACAAGGCACCCAGTCAAGCAGTTCCGCATGTCATAGCCCCCGCGCTGGAGTCGGGTCTTGGGAAGGGCAGAGGTAAGGCCGTGGGTCCCTTAGCGCGCAGAAGCTCCTCTCCCGCCGCTGCGAGCGGTTTGGAGAGCGCTTTCTTGGGCTGGTGACTGGAGCAGGAGGAAGGCCTCTGTGAAGCAATGGTTCCGGGGGGTTGTGTTTCCCAGCCGGGAGCCGCGCCGGCTGTGCCGGCTGGGGGTGATGCAATGGTGGTGACAGAGGTGCGGTGGGTGAGGAGCGGCGGGAGAGGAGCGGCGGGATGCGGCGGGATGGGCCGGGATGGGCACGGGGGTGGGGGAGACCCTCGGAGAGAGACCCCGGAGGGCGGGAGAGAGGCTGGTTGGGCGGTCACTGCCGCCCCTGTGACCGGTGCGAGGCGCCAGCTGGGGGGGTCTGTGCTGGGCACGTTTTCTCCCTCCCCTTGAGATGCGTCGATGCACTTGAGGGCTTTTCCTCCATTCCCTGCGGGGGTACCTCGCCAAAGAGCCAGGTGAAAATGCCCTTTTCTCTGGGAAGGGCACGGCGGGTGTCCAGGTCACTGGAAAATGCATCCCACCGCAGGAAGGGCAGAGCTGGCGCGTGGCTTTGCCCTGCCCGGGCGGGGTGTGGCAGGGAACGCTGCCGGACGCCAGGGTTAGGGAACATTGGCGTGTTGAGTAATTTTGTGCACAACCGCTCCTGCACAGGAGCTTAGCTCTTATACTGCTGCAGTATCGTAAGGATTTATATCTGTCTTTTTTCTGGTGACTCGTCAGTCTTTGAATAGTCATGTTAGCTGTCATCTTGGGGAATCGTCTTGCACTCTTTTTTTGTAATTTCGTGCATAAATTGATGCTTGCCGTGACTGGGACGGTGAGTCTACTGTAAAGTGCAGCCTGTATTGGAGTGCCTCTCAAGGCCTGTTTCACATGACGTGTGGGGATGCTACCTACTTTAATTTTACTTTTCTTTTTTTGTTTTAGTTTTTTTTTTTTACAGCAGGAAAAACAGTTTTCAGGAATGTAAGTGCTTTTAGACTTAGTCTTACATTCTTTCATTTGCTCATGAAAGCTTTTTCTGGACTGTTGTATTATTGTTGTCTTTGGAAGTCATTATGTACTTTCATACAATGTTTGTCTTCTTAACTTAATGTGAAACTCCATTTTTTAATTCTCAGGTCTCTAACTTACCAAGTCACACTGCAGACAGTGAAAATGATTGTAAATCTGTGATGGTCACCCAGTTGGAAAAGGAGGAAGATGCTGTAGTTTTCTGATACCTTTGCTGAGGATTATTTCTGAGCTTTGTCTCATAGCAATTTAATATTTTGAAATGGACACAGGAGCAGTACCCATTATAAGTTACCTGCATTTCATAGGTAGAAAAAGCACACACGTCTTGGCTTTCAAGTTCACACTGGGTCATTCTAGACTCTGGTCCTAAATGTCCTAATAGTTCATTTTCCAATTCCCGTGCATCATTTTTTTTCATTGAGATCTGTTTGCATGTGGTATATGTAATCTGTCTGGGACTGTTAGTTTTTATAATAAGAAGAAAGCAAGAAAAAAAATCCTGATAAATAGCAAAATATTCACACATTTCTTTTAAATGGTTCACAATTGCATTAATGAATTTCAAAAGGTCAAGAGCTATGTTCCACATTCCTGAATTCCTGGCTTGAATTCCTCTAGCAAATAGAGGCAGTACTGAGGCAAATAGAGATAACCTTTAGGCAGCAGTCCATATGTTTTGCATTTTATAGTCATAATATCCTCATGTCTTGTTGCACCACCTAGATTACTTTTGCTATTTCTTAATGGAAATGCACCTTCATTTGAGATTGTTTTTTCATCTTAAATCCATAATATTCCAAACATTTTAAAGAGTCTGTCTGGTTTGCTGCTTTCGAGTATATGTGCCCAGTGCCAGCTGTCATTTCAGCCTTTCTGAACGGAGGCAATCCATCAGTAAGAATGTAGTCAGGAGTTAAGTTAAAACACCAAGTCACAATTTGTTCTACACCAAAGAAAATTCTTATTTGTATCTTTATTATTTTGTAAAATTCGAAGCTAGTAAATATAAATGGCATGTTCCTACAGAAAGGGTGTGTGTTAATCTTCATAAACATTTTTTAGTATGCATTTATTCTGTACTTTCTTTAACACTTAAAATAGTCTGTGCCCATGAAAAAGAGGAAGATAGTAATATCAAAGTAATTAAATTGTAGGAATGCATCAAAAAATTGTTTGATTTGCTTCAAATTACTTTTTTTAGTCACACTGTCAAACTGCAAAAAGTAAAATTTCAAGGGATCAAAATTAGGTTAAAAACTTAAGTATTATTATGTAATCTAAATATGGTATCAGGGTTAATAGAGTGAACAAATTACATTTGCACGTGGATGTGTATGCTCATCTCAGTTTTCTCAAGGTATTCAACTGAAGCTGAAATATGGGAATATTGCAGCTGACTGACAAACAAAGCCTTAGTGATAGGTATGTTTTGGTAATCACCAAGTTACCAAATCGATCTTCAAAGTTTGCTGGACAGGTGAAGGCTTTTTACAGTGGCAGTTTAAATAAACACTATGTACATATAACCAAGGTTATGATTAGACTGATTATTTGTAGAAGGAAGGCTTTGAAATACTGCTGAACAGCTAATGCAGCTATTATATGCTTCTGAAGGTTTTGTTTTGTTTGGGTTTTTTGTTTGTTTTAATTCTGGGAAAAGGGAGCCAAATGAATGTGTATTTTTACTAACACTCCATCAATTTATGCTCCATGCACAGCAGTGGATCAGTAATTTGCTAGGAGGTCTCTCCAGAGAGACACAATCCTTTGCAAGTCAGTGGTTCTTTACATAGGCTCAGAGCTTCCCACTTGGTGGACACAGGTGTGGCATGACAGAGCGTGCTTAGGCAGAATGCTGTGTTCTTAGTCTCAGCCATCCCCATCTTATGACATCTCCTATTATTTTTCCTGCATAATTCTGAGAAACAGGCAAATTTACAGCCTATTGCTGACCCAAGGATTCTTTAGAAGGCGCGTGTCTCACCAGTCATCAGTGTGTTTTGTAACCTCTGGAGGAAAGCCATAAAGAAGATGACTAAGCTTTCCTCTTGTGTATCTTTCTTTGGGCTGAAGTATGCTATTACATATACTAAGACAAAATTCCGTGTAATAGTTATAAAAGTCTCATCATCCAGAATTTGACAGGATATCAGTGCAGGAACATTAACTAATCAGGAATCAAATGGCCTCTACCAGTTGTTCTGAGATGCTCTGAATCGGACATGTATTTAATTTTTTTTCTTTTGCCAGGAGTTTGACTTTGAAAAGGGGTCCTAATGTTAAATACATAGACAACATGAACAGTGATCTCTAAGTTTACTTGGTACTCTTGTCAATCTCTGTCCATTTCTGTGTGAGACTGAAGCTCATTGTGTAATGTCTCCACGTTTATCAATTTGATATGAATAGAATGTGGTAGGGGTCAGTATAGTTTTTATTTTCTTATTCTGTTCACCTAATCTTGAAGACTTACACAAAAGAGTAAAACATACTACTTTTTGCCCTGCAGTTCTCTTTGTTGCTGCTGTTTTGAATCTCCAAGCCAAAGAGTTGGAAAAGGATAAATTCAGTTGAGTTGCACCTAGACAGATCTTTGTGCAGTCTGGAGAAATGGCAGACAGCCCGAACTGTGATTTGAAGTCTCTGAGTCCACTTCAGCTGTTTGAAAGAGTGACTGAACAAGGAGAGAAAGTCAGAGCACTGAAAGCAGGAAAAGCACCAAAGGTATTTGCATGTCGTGGTTTGAACCTGTTCTTTTTCAGTTTAGGTATGTCTTTTGAGTGCTGAAGAATTTTATTATACTAAGATCTATTTTGCTTTATGATGAGAAAAACTCTTGTTAAAAACTATTTATGTCCATTTTGTGAGCTGTGGCATACCTGGAGCAAGGTAGGCACTGGCAAGACTAAAGTTTTTACTCTTGAAGTAAGAACAGAGTCATAGGCTTAGAAGTCTGCTTCATCCAGTTGCCATGCCATGTGACAGGATCCAAGGCATTTATTTCTCAAGTAAATTTATGTCACATGCTTTCTTCCTTGATTTTAGATGCTTCCTAAAAATCTTTTTCTCCAGGCATTATTGTAGACATTAGCAAATATGTCTTCCTGTAACTGTACTGACAGTCCCTGCTTAATCTCCCTTAAATAATATAGTAATTTGCCATTTCCTTCAGGTTCCCTATTCCCTTATCACTATGTTGACAAGGAGAGCTCGGTTTTAATATGGGCTCTCTTAATGTATTGCCTATGGGAGTAAGCCTTGAAAACTGGGAGTCAAATAAAGTGTTGTTCTATTTATTGCTTGCATGAGATTTTACAATAACTTTATGTTAGAGAGGTCATAACCATAACTTTTTGTTCTAGCTTGCCTTCAAGTCTGTCAATGAACTGTAATGAATAAATTATTTTAAGGTGAGCCACTAAAAGCATTGTAAAGTAAATTAGATAATAATTTATATTTTATTTATATACCTTAGAAATTTATGGTAAAAGTGCTGAGCTTGTTATACCTCTGAAAAGCAAGCAAGCATTTTTTTCCTAGGCAGAAATTGAAAAGCAAGACAGAGGTACTTTAAATGTCTTGGAAATGGTGATGATTTATATTCTAATGATTAAATATTTACTTTTCTTCTACATTTGACATTGATGCTGAAAACATTTAAATAAAACAGAATTTAGAGTTTATGAATGATGCAATTCAGGTCAAAGCATGGATGTGGGATTTTGAAAGGTTGGGACATTAATGTAATTGTCTATTTTAAGTATGTTAAACAGTTGTTTGGGTTTTCTCCTTTATTCAGGATGAAATTGATGCAGCAGTGAGGATGCTCTTATCATTAAAACTGTCATATAAAACAACAACAGGACAAGATTATCAGGCAGGCTTGCCTCCAAAAGATCTTGTATTAATAAACAATGGTACAACTAAAGAAGAGGATGAGGATTTGGTGGATCCCTGGAATGTGCAGACATCAAATGCTAAAGGCGTGGATTATGACAAGCTCATAGGTATAACTCTTCCTTCACTGCTACTAAGGAATTTATGTAAAGTGATCCTAATGACCACAGAAACAGCAAGGCATCATAACAAATCCAGATCAAAACATCATAGGTAACATTTAATTTATGTCTAATCTTAGCATTTCTGTGTCTAAAGAATTTGCTATAAGAGATGAAAATGTCCCGGGTGCAGTTTTCCTATGAAAGACTTAAATACTTTGCAAAGAACTTCGAAGTTCAAAATCCAAGTTTTACTTGCAGTTTGGTTTTTTGGTGTGAGAACTGTTACTAGAAGTTATGCTGACGAAGACACTGAGTATCTGCATCTTCAGTGGCTGGGATGCAGAAGAGCATTTTGGCCAGGCTGAAAGATTCTTCCTACCCTCCCCTCACATCGCTTACAGATTAGACAGGGCAGGAATGATCCAAAACTACTGCAGAAATCTATTAAACCTAATGACTTCTTCAGAAGACACATTTACAGGCAGCCACGTACTGGCTAGAATGAAGGAGTTGCAGCTCATTCGAAAACATGCAGTGTAATGGAGAATGTTTTAGACAGGATTGTTACAAAACTTGCAAAGTTTTGTAATTTAAGAAACAGAGGTCTAGGTAATACTGGTTTTACAGTTTGCTATTTTAATAACTTGTTTGAGTCTAGCATGGAAACAAGTGAGAGAACTATTCATTAATTTCTCTTTTATTCCTTTTTTTTCATTATTGTCAATCTTCATGTTTAGTACCTCAGCTGTACATTGCTGAGGTCTGCTTAGTAGTTTTTTCTCGCAGTAGAGCATACATCCTTATGTGGCAGTAATCATATATTTGCTTTTGGGACAGTTGCTTGTGCCAGCATTATTTTAACTCTTTGTGATGTTACTGTGAAATCGTGTCCAAGGTATGCACACATTGGCTTAGTTTGCAGGAAGTAACAGGAGAAAGAAAAGGTTGGAAAGGCGGAAGTGTGCAAAGAAAAATGTAGATCAGTGTGAGAGAAGGAAAAGATAAATTTATTAGAATCTGGATGTGGATAAGATCTTTCATAATCTTTTTACTTGCTTAAGAGTTACAAAGAAGTGGTTTGGGTTTTTTTTCTTGGGAGGAGGGGTTCTGAGCATTTTAGAAAAGGAAGAATTGCACAATTGTGTTGGCACAATCTAAGGATCTAAGAACGACTTCCTGTAAATCAGTTCATGCCCTTTTTTCCAGTAACTGTGTTTGATCTTCCTTAGAAGGCTGGGTTAGCCTAAACGTTTTTTTTCTTCTTTACACTATTTTCAGATTGGTGAATTTGATAAATGAGTCATTTTGCTTGTTCTAAGTGCTGTGTTTGAAATTTTTCAGAAAGGAATGCTAGCCTAGCCACTTCAGGATGTGAAGCAGTTGCTGGTTGTTATTGATAAGCTTCCTTCTTTTCATCCCCTTTTTAAAAATAACTATAAAAAGTATTGTTCGTGAACTTGTTACATTTGACAGCTCCTGCCTAAAGGGAAATTTTTGTGCCACCTATAATCTGTTCATTTACTAGTGGTACCTGAGAAAGTTGCCACTGTGCTTGTGTTTAATCAAACACAGAAGAAATGAAATCACTGTTTTAATTGAAAGGGATCTTCTTCTCAAATGGTTGTCCTAGATGTGCACTTAAGTGTATGGTAGCACAACAAAACAGCCTGAAGATAATCTGGGAAGAAGGGTTCTGTTAGCTAAGTACTAGACATGAACATTCCTAGAAACTTGTTTGTCTGAGCATGAGCAAAGACCAGAGGAATGAGTGAGAAAGAGCTTTGTTTGCTAACCATGCTGATAATTCAGTAAGCTGAATATTGCAAGTGATGCCAAATGGTTGAAGTTGGTGGGCAGTTTTGCAGATCATCTAGTCAGCCACTCTCCCTGAAGCAGTCATCCAGAGCAAGTTGCTCAGGACCTTGTCCAGTAGGATTTTTTCAATCTCCAAGGATGGAGATCCCATGACCTCGCTGTCAGCACTTCCAGTATTTGACCATGTGCACAGTATGAAGGAGTTTTGTATATTTAAATGGAATTTCTTCTTTCTTCTAAGTCATGCCCTTTGCCTCTTGTCCTTTCACTGGGCATCACTGAGAAAAGTCTGATGCTGTCTTTTTTATTTCCTCTCCACTTGCCCTAATAAGATCCTTCCTAAACTTTCTCTTCCCCAAGCTCAGCAATCCCAGCTCTCTCAACCTCTCCTTGAATGACAGATGCTCTGAGGCCTTCATCTTTGTGGCCCTTTGCTGGATTCACATTATTATATCCATGTCCTTCTTATGCCAGAGCCCAGAACCAGTGCTCCAGAAGTGTCTCCTCAGTGCTCAATGCAGGGAAAGCATCACCTGCCTTGACATTCTGGCAGCAATGTTCCTGATGCAGCCCATAAGGCCTTTGGCCATTCAACCCACAAAAGTGCATTAAAGGCTATATTCAATTCCTTGTCTGTCAGGACCTTGGGACCCCAGGGTCCTTCTGCTTTCCAGCCAGTTGGTCCCCTGCTGTACCAGTGTACAGAGTTACTCCTCCCCAAATTCAGGACTTTGCATTCCCTTTTGTTGAACTTCATGAGATTCTTGCAGCCCATTTCTCCAGCCTGCTGAGGTCCCTCTCAATAGCACCGCAGCCATCTGTTGTATCAGCCACCCTTCCCAGGATTATTTCACCTGCACACTTGCTGAGACTGGGCTCTGGGCTCCAGCTGGACTTTGTGCAGCTACTCACAACATTTTTTGGCAGTTCAGCCAGTTTTCAGTTCACCTTGCTGTCCACTTAGCTAGTCCAGACTTCATCAATCATCTGTGAGAATGAGGTGGAAGGCACTGTCAAAAGCTGTACTAAAGCTGAGGTAAACAACATTCACTGTTCTCACCTCAGCTATAGTCAGAGCATCATAGAAGGACTAATAAATTGGTCTGACATGATTTTCCATTTGTAAGTCCTTACTGACTATTACCAGTCACCTTCATGTCTTTAATGTTTGGGGATGATTTCCAGGATTATTTGCTTCAGCACATGCCCACAGATTGAGGTGAGGCTGACTGGCCTGTAGATCCACAATTCCTTCTTCTAGCCCTTCTTTAAGGTAGGATTGGCGTTTGCTTTCTTCCAGCCTCCAGGAGCCTCTCCCAGTTGTCATGACTGTTCAGAGATCATTGAGACTGGTCTGGTCACCAAAGCTGCTGTATAACAAATATTAGGGTATACATTTCTCCACATAGATATAACAGGGCAATGGCAAAGAGGAAAAGTACACGATGAATTTTCAGCAAATGCAAATATGCTTTTGAAAATGGCAGTTCTTAAGACTTCTTATGCACAGTGAGTTGAAAGCTGTCTTTTGATAAAAGCTAGAACACCAGGGATGAAAAGCACACCAGGAATTTTTTTAAAGCTTGTTTAGGAGTGGAGACTGTGTCTTTGTCGGAAGCTGTTTAGAAAGGCAGATTCTTTGTGAGCAGAGAGCCTAAGAAGTTCTGAACATTCAAATAGGAGGAAATAGGTACGGAAAATTATCCATTTTTTTAACAGAAAAGGTGAAAATGGGCAAAGAAAAGGGAGCTGTGCAGTCTGTGAGTGTTTAATAAAGATATTTAGGCATTTCTAGTGAAGTGTTCTGTACACCAGAGAGCTTTTCTGATCACTTTCTATGACAATACATGATTATTTCTAGGGTAGCTAGTCCAAGTTAATCAGGGCATTTTCATGTTTTCTGTTTCTGTCAGATTAGCCTCTTACCAGTTGCTGTTCATGTGCTGAATCATTTTCATGCTCATTTGGTCTCCTTTTAGCATTCATCGAGATTATAATTTGCCATTTTGTGATGCATTTTGCATTTTATTAGTGCAATGTTGAATAGTTCTAATGTTGAATAGAATATTGTAGCAAACAATAGACTCTTGTATAGATTTTTTTGAACGAGTCCAAATCATAGAGCATTGACCTGATTATTAGGATCCAAGAATTACTTGGAGTAGGAAAAATACTGCTATTTTACTCTATCACAACCTTCCTAAACCACCAAGTTGTAAACCTTACTGATTGCCATGAAGAGCATTAGGCATTTCCTTTTCAAGCCTCTTGAGGGGAGCAGTGTGTGTAATCATATACATATTAAAGAATTGAGTTTGCAGAAGAGTAATTGGGGTTGGTGATGTTGTCTGAGTGAAAGCAAAAGACAATGTTGTCTGACAGCAGAAAATTTAGACATCAAGAGAGAAACATTCATAGCCTCAGGCATTTTTGTCTTATGGCTTAGAGAGGCCAAGTTGTTGGTCTGAATATGTTACTTTAGCATGTTTTTTTGCTTGGAATATCAATGCTTCTGCTGTAAGGAGACTGCAATTATAGTAATTTATGGATGGAGAAATACTGCATGTTGTGAATGAGCTGAACCTCCCAGCACAGAGTTAATACTGCAGGTGACTGCTGGGACTTCGGACAAGAATCAGGAGAATCTAGCCATTTTGACTTGAAGATCTCTTTCTTAATCTAGACTGCATTATGTTCTTGGTATTCCAGGATCTGGTTTTAGCTATCTTTTAACTTTTTTTCTTTAACATTTTATGATTGTAGTTCGGTTTGGCAGCAGTAAAATTGACACAGATCTGATTAATCGAATAGAAAGAGCTACTGGGCAAAAACCTCACCACTTTCTACGTAGAGGAATCTTTTTTTCCCACAGGTGAGTTTTTCTTTTATTAAAATTCTAAAGGTCCTGTTGGGCAGACTTCCTGTGAGAATTATTGGGAGAAGCCTGTAACTAGAAAAGAACATGTGCTTTTATACCAAGGCAAACCAACTGTGCCATTTGAAATTAGCAACTACTGCAGATGTCCCCTGGCAACACTTGAAACTCTTGATTGCGTGGGTTTCTGATATGTCCTCAGTAATCCCAAACTGAAGAAATGTGCACAGAGTGCAGTTTCATTTTGACTCTGCCTCAGCAGCCAGAGGCAGTGACCTGTCAGAGAACTCCAGGTGCCACTGGTGATTTCAGCAGGGCTTCTGTGGCCTGTGCATCTGTTTGTGGTATAGAAAAGGCTTAGGGAATAATCTTAAGCATGAGCCTGCTGGTGACCTTTACTGTTAATTGTTAGCACACAGGGGTTTGGGGATGTGGCACCAGCAGGTTTCACAGAAGGACCTGGGCATGACTGAGGGTATAACCTCCACCAGAGGTCAGCTAAGCTGGCTGGTTGAACCTATTTGAGAAATGATCCCTGGCTGTTTTACTAGGCCCTAGAGATTGTTGTCCAATCAGGTAATTTTAAAAGTTGCACAATTTCAACATTAAATTTTTATTTTTGGTTTTGTTTTTCTTTGAGGTTTTTTTCCCCTATGGAGACTGAAGGAGACAATGCTTTTGTTAAATTAAAAAATGAGTAAACAAGAACTTTTTTTTATTTCTAGGACACTTAACATACTATAATTTATTTATAAATACTTTTGGCTTTAAAAGCACTCAGATTTTGAAGATAAGCTTTTTGCTGGAGGTATTTCTCACTAAAGAGTTGTATCATGTTTTCTGTTTTTTCTCTAGAGATATGGACCAAGTACTTGATGCTTATGAAAATAAGAAGCCCTTTTACCTTTATACAGGCAGAGGGCCATCCTCTCAGGCAATGCACGTTGGTCATCTTATCCCATTTATGTTCACAAAGTAAGCTATTTCTACCATTTGTGTTAATCAAAGCATTTTTTTCAAAGGAAACATTGAACGTGGCTTGCG
Organism: Corvus hawaiiensis; assembly: GCF_020740725.1. NCBI lineage: Eukaryota > Metazoa > Chordata > Aves > Passeriformes > Corvidae > Corvus > Corvus hawaiiensis. The sequence continues at coordinate 12,007,276 of NC_063218.1, forward strand.
AAACTGCCAAAATGATACATTGCAAGGAGTTCTGATTATGCAAGGTGAATATTAATGAACTTAATTCAGTCTTACCTTTCATTCAGATGATCACAATCCCTGCATCACCATAAAGCCCTCTTCCTTACGCCCTTAGCCATGTGGCACTCCTTAGAAATTTTGTTGTTCCTGAAAACCAGTTTGTTACAAGACTCAGTAACATTACTCTGTAAGGTGGTGCCTGCAGCAGCAGGACATAGAGACATTGGGCTCAGAAAGCTAAAACCTCTTCGAATTCTGGTTCCTCTGCAACTGGTGACCACTGTCATGTGTACAGGAAACAGTGAGTCTTTTTTCCAGGTAAATTGTCATTATAATCTGTATAAAACATTTTATCTGTTCACATAAATATTACTGCATATGCTACAAAGAAAAGAGTAGACCTCTCTATATATGTTCTGTTTAAATATATAAAAATATTTTATCTGTGTGACTTACATCTTCATTTTAACTTATGTGGGATAAAATGTTTCTGCTTCTATTAGGTGGCTGCAAGAAGTGTTTGATGTTCCCTTGGTAATACAGTTAACTGATGATGAAAAATACCTTTGGAAGGACATGACAGTTGAGAAGGCATATGAGTATGCTAGAGAAAATGCAAAAGACATCATTGCATGTGGTTTTGACGTCAATAAAACCTTTATATTTTCAGATTTAGACTATTTAGGGTAAGTATAAATTTCTTTAGAGCATTGTAGTGAAAAAAGTGTCTATATTTTCTCTCTTACTTTGAGAGTCAGCAATGTTTTAATAAGTGTGTCTAAATGTGAAAGCTTCCGGACAAGTTTTGTAACACTTAAAATAGAAACATATTATTTTTTCTCCTGTCTAACGTTTTATATATACTATTGTCATTCCTGTATAACGTATTAACAAATACTTGTGTGTGCAATCTGTAAATCATGAAAGATACGTTAAACCAGCTAAAGTGTAAAAATACCTAAACCACCAAGAAACTTCCAGATTGGTTTGCTTAAGATGGTATCAAAATCTCTCAGATGTGTTTACACTTTATCTGCATTAACAGCAAGCATTGCAGCAACTTGCTATGATAAATTATTTTAATAACACAGCATGAAAGATTATTGAGTGACATTTAAAGAAGATTTAAGAAAAAGAAACTGCTATTGAAACTGCCACCTCAGCAGGAAAGAGTTTGTCCTGTATGGGATACACATGGGGGATACCAAGCAACACAGACAATGTGATCTATTTAAGTTGCCAGAGTTCCCAGAGAAGCATAAGTAAACTTCAGGCTCCCTGAGGCATTTTGGCACCATTTCTGAATCGAAATATTTCTGGGTTTAGACAGATACTTGTGAAAGAGAAAAAAATGTTTCTAGTAATTGTTGGGGGAAGGGAAGAATAAATTAAACTTTCAAGGCATAAAATTCCTAATTCCTAAAATTCTCTAATTATCATCTCAATGCACCACATAAGGTCTGAAACCGTGAGATTTAGTCCTGCAGGCTTTTTTATGCTCTCAGTGGAACTTCTTTGCAGTGGAAGTTTGTACATACACTCTCCTCCTCATTTCATTTTTCCACATTTTTTTTTCTCACAGGACAAGTGCCGGATTCTACAAAAATATTGTCAAAGTTCAGAAGCATGTCACATTTAACCAAGTGAAAGGAATCTTTGGCTTTACAGACAGTGATTGCATTGGTAGGAAATCATACAAATTACAAGAAACAATGCTTGCTTTCACTTTCAATTGAGCTGTTTTAAGTAGTAGTTTAAAGAGATTAGTGTCTGCCTCTCATGAAATAGACAGAAAAAGCAGGAAGATCGTGTTTCTAGGCTGATTCTGATGTTACTGTTGTTCCTTCAGAATTTACAATCAAATTTCTAGCATGACATCTACCTTTTTCACTTTAGTAAGAGCAAAGTACAAAACACAGATGTTGAAGGGTCCAAAACAGAACTACTTTTTTTTTGTTTTTTATTCTTTTGTTACAGTGATTGGAGCTATGGACAATTTTACCTCCTAGAAATTTCTATGCCAAATTTATAAAGAAACCTGTCAGAAAAAGGTGCATTGAAACACATACACATTTACATATTTTTAGAAAGTTGAGTGCTGAATAGCCTAATTATCAAGGTGCTGGGTAACGCATGTCTTCCATTTACTTCTCTGCAATTGCAGGTTTCTGTCACATGGCTAAAAAAAAAGATTCTGTGTAAAAATGGCATTAAATCCTGGATGTTTCTGAGCACTATTCATCATTCTTCATCCAGTGATTGGGCCACTGACAGCTTTTCAGCCTTCACTGTAACCAAGGAACAGATTTCCGCTTGTTTCAGCGGTGCTCTAATAAAGGATGGTATTGTGATAATGACTTCATCACATGTTTGGAAAAGTCTGCTACTTACTCTCTGTTCTGATAGGATTTTGGTCAGGGAAGCAGGTTAGCCACACTGTGATTAAGCCCTGTATAAAAAAGAAAACTGGCCACATCTGAGATGCTTCATGAGTACAGCATGCATATAGCAGTGATTCTGAGATTTAGAGGGAAATGTGATGATTGTAGCTATTCTCTCACAAAGTGAAAAAAAAATAACAACCTTAGTCAATTATGTTTCTGGAAAGGTCAATGATAGTTCAATGATGAAAAGAGTATTCAGTGTGAACTTTTTCTGAAGTCAGTGTGGTCACAGCTTGCTTTTTATCATTAGTTTCTATGTCAGTCGAAGGTTTGTTGACATTGCAGAAGGTAAAGATTTTAAAGTTTCCTCAGATAAGGCAACAATGCTTGATAAAGATACAGCTTGGTCTTCAAATAAGTATCTGGATGATTCACTTGTGCATTTTACATACTGCAAAAAAATCTCTCTATTTACCACTGCTTCTGTTGATTGCTTAGCTTTTCCAAACATGTTTTTTAGGTAAGATCAGCTTTCCTGCTATCCAAGCTGCTCCATCCTTCAGTTCATCATTTCCACAGATCTTCAATGGCAAGGAGAATATTCAGTGTCTTATCCCATGTGCTATTGACCAGGTAAGAAAATCATATTGCTTAATTTGTTTTTCATGCATTTGGTTTTGTATTGTACTATTCAAGCTTCATGGTGGTGTCTTGAACCATCTGTAAAACATTGCTGCAAGCACCTTTCTGGGGTAGAAACTGAAAGATCTAAAAGGTGAAGAGATGAAGGCTTAATCCAACAATCATGTATTCATCCAGTCTTGGATCTCTCTTGATCTTAACTCAGTTCACACTGAGCCGACATCTAGGAAAGCAAAGACGGCAACATCTATGCAAAAGCACACTGACATGGGGGTAGGAAGAAACTTTTGGCCATCTCCATGGTAACTTGGACAAGATGGAATGAGCTCAACTTGCAGCACAAGAGATTTCTGTTGAATCATGGAGAAAAACCCTCTCTCAGTAAGAATAAAAAAAGCATTGAAATAGTTTGCCTGAAAGGCTACAGAACCTTAACAATTCACATTTATAGAGAGAGCTGGAAGAACATCAGATACAAATGAGAGTAATAGGGTTTTTTAAAAACAAGTAGTGTTTCTAGGAATCACATCCTGCACTGTCTGAATCTTTGGCTATTTTAGTCACAAGGACAGACAGTGGAAGATGATATAATCATATTCATCACCCAGAATACTATGAAGTAATATTATTGCACTTTGGTTTGAGTCACATCATCAGCACAGCACTGCCAGCTTGATCACTGATTTAGTTCAGATTCTCTGCTTGTTGTTAAAGTCTTTGAGAGAAAGCTTGCATCGTAGGCTGCATCCATCTCCAGCCATATTAAGGATGGTTTTAGCAACTGTTTGAATTCATGTAAAATTTTGTAAATATGCTTATTACTTAAGGGAATCAGAGTGTACAGCACTATGGAAAAGAAAAAGGGAGATTTTGTTTGTTGCTCCTCTGAATGAACTGGATTGGAAGTAGGTTCTGGAACATTTCATGGTTTGTTTTTTTCAGTTTTTGGGTTTTTGACATCACCTCTTAAGGCATGAATGAGTCAGCACCAATCAGATTTCAAATCACATTTTTCAAAGTTATTCTGTGCTTTTATTGATCGTTGTTTCAGGACCCTTATTTTAGAATGACTCGCGATGTAGCACCGAGAATTGGGCAGCCTAAACCAGCCTTACTCCACTCCGTCTTCTTCCCAGCCCTACAAGGAGCACAGACCAAAATGAGTGCTAGTGATCCAAACTCCTCCATCTTCCTCACTGATACACCCAAACAAATCAAGACAAAGGTAAGGACCTGCCAAGCCCAATAGCACAAAGCTTTACAGTGAAAAGGGATGGTGGTCATAGAAGCATAGAGTCATTTAGGTCAGAGAGGGCCCTTAAGATCATGGAGTTCAACCATAAATCTATCCCTGTCAAGCCCACCACTAAACCATGTCTATAGGTACCATATAAGTAGAAATAGTCTTCAGCTTCACCAGGATGTGCTGCTGAGGTTGGCCCACAGCTCCTGCCTGACACTGCTTTGATATCCCCTCCCGGATGTCCACCTTCAGTGGCCCTTCTGGTTACAGTGGCAATTTTTAGTGTTTTCCTTGGACATACATGAATCTTTTTTTCCTTACATTTCATGGCAGAGCATCTTCAGGAATTGACTGAGTTATGCAAATTTAGCTAGACTATCAAATACCATCTTTTGCCTTACTGGCTAGTCTGACAGTACAAATATTAGCTGGGATAATGTACAAAACATGTTTGTTTTTCTGATACCTGCAGAGCAGTGGTGTAAGAATAAGAGCTGTGGAGGCTTATGCTCTTAAAATAAATATTATATTCCCATAGTTTTGAAATCTGACAGGCCATGATGTAAACCTAATAAACAGCTTTTTCTTGACTGCCTCTCCTTGTTGGGAGCACCAAACATTGCACGGTGTTAGTTATAGCACAGGTCAGACCTACCCTGCTGCTTGGGAATCTATTGCTGACAATTCACAAATGAACCTGTTCACTCCAGTTCACAAATAAACACTATGTTGAATTGCAACTCAGTTTTTGAAGGGGTATTTTCTTCTGAGTATATTCCTAGTTTGTTTCCAAGTTCAAAGGAAGATCACTCTTATCTGGTGTCAGATGATTTAGTTTGGCAAAAGGGAAGATCACTCTTATCTGGTGTCAGATGATTTAGTTTGGCAAAAGTTTGCCTGTGTTGTGGTGTTTAAAGAAAATGAAAATCAGCCCTTGGGAAAGAATTTATACTCATGATACCAGACATGAAATAACTGTCAAAACAAGAAGAAAAAATGTTCATGTTGTTTCTGTTGGGCAGGCTTGGATTAATTCTGTAATAGTCAGACTCTTCTACAGCCACGTCATAACACTTCATTCTCTTTTATAGAAACTGATTAAACAGTACTGTTTTGAAGAATTGGAATTCTTCATGTGTTTGGATTATAGTAATTCCAGTTTATTTGCACAATTACAGAGTTGCTTTTTAAAAAAAAGTGTAATTTCAGAATAGAGAATGCATGGTTAATGGTAATATTGCTAACATTCTTCCATGGTTTTTTCCTGGGAAGTAACTTGGAAAAATAAAAAAATAATTCTAGCTACTTGGAATATAAAAGGCATTAAGTAAAATCCAGAACATGATGTCAAGTACTGAGTAATGGAGGACAAACTGAGATTTATTTCAGCTTCTGAAGCCCATCATAAACAAGTCTTTATGGAAATAGAGCTTGAGTGAAAAACCAAATACTGTTATAGCAAATAAATGAAAAAATAGAGTAGGAAAGGTGACTTCTGGTCATGGTTGAAGGTTAAAAAGATAATGCTACACTGGGCAAAAAAAATTACTGCTTACAGCATTTTTCAGTATTGGTGCATTGCTAATTAATGAGGTTCAAAACTTACAGGTAATAGAAGATAAAAAATCGCTAAATATTGGGAAAGGCTGAGAAGCTTCTGGATAATCAAATGAGATGAATGGTAGTATTTTAATAAACTATTCTTATTCCAGCTATCAGCAAAATACAGCTCAATTACTTGTTTGCTTTTCTATGAAGTGTTGCTTAGATTTTATGTCTGTAGACATATTGGGGGATTCAGAGAAATTCAGGGGGAAAAAAATCAGTGCATCACTATGGATAGGTCACTGAAACCCTCAGTCAATGAGTAGGTGCCAGAATATGTAAAAGAAATTAATTTGAGATTAAGAAAAGAAACATTTTGTGTTTCAACAAAAAGTGCCTTCACCTGGCATATTGTATTTAATCCCTTTCAGTTCAGGAAGTAGACAAACTGTAGAGATAAAGAGTATTGAAAAAATGTCCTACAGGCTTACAAAATCCAGTAAGGACAGAGGTCAGTGCAGAACAGTATGTAAAATCCTTATTTTACAGATGCTGAGAGAGCTATTCAGGCTGCTCTACAATATAACAATAGATGTAATATGGTACATGGCAGTTCATTTCCTTAAAATATTCATCAGTGCATCATTTCTGATTGTAGTTCGTTGCCACAAAACTTCATCTGTAACAAGGTGGTTGGAGAGATTCAAAAAAGCACTAGACAGTCTATACAGATAGTAGGATTGTTCATAAATTGTAAATATGTAACAGCTCCTAGATACCAGAACTAAAAAAAAACCTGCTTCATATGCAAATGTGTCTCTTGGCAGGTTGATTATGGTATCTCTAAAGATACAAGAGCTAAATGAAAGCTCAGCATATGGTTAAATATTTTTTTTCCTCCGCTTAGCAATTTATTTTCTTTAAATTTGTAGGAAGATTAGCATCCTCAGAGAGTTCTACATATGTTTAAATGTTTAAAATAGGCCAGTGGCTTCCAAATTTATTGAGAATGGGATTAGCAATTATATCTGTTCAACAGTGCCTTTCATCTGCCTGTAGGAAACTATGCTTAAAAAGAAGGAGGATGTCAGCAAATACTCGATTTTTTAGACTGAACAATTGGGCATTGGTCTGATTTTAAGCATTCTAGACAGACTTTTGTAATCTTTAACTTTGCTTTGTCTTGTTTTCCTTTTCCCCAAAAAGAGGAGATTAGGTTCTCTGTGGGATTCCTGCAGGATTTTCCATGCCTTCTTCATCTCTTCCAAAATTAATTTCTTGATAAAGAAAATACCTTATTTTTGTTACATGAAGTACATTTCCTGTAAATACAAATTCTATCCAACAGCTTCAGCAAAAGGGAATTCAAACGTTTTTGACTGAGTCTTGAATAGATTATTTTTTAATTTTCACTTAATTTTTGTTCTGACTGTGAAGTCTGAGGAGTATGTGTATAACCATTTTTCCCTGCTGGGTTCTGATGGCCTCCTTTTTTCAATCCTGCGGCTCTGCATTAACTTGTCCCACTCATTCTTCAGCTAATCCTTAATAAAGAGTTTGGAAGATCATGACACATCTCTGCTTGCACTAAGGTAATCCCAAATGCAGTGGGAATTACAGCAAGAGCTCCTGGTGTTGTTTCAGATTAACAAGCACGCCTTCTCGGGAGGCAGGGACACCATTGAGGAGCACAGGAAGTACGGAGGCAACTGTGAGGTCGACGTGTCTTTTATGTACCTGACTTTCTTCCTGGAAGATGATGACAGGCTCGAGCAACTGAAGCAGGTGAGTAACCAGACTGAAGACAGGGTTACTCATTACATGCTGTGAGGACAAGCAGCCTCAGCCCTCAACAGAGCTGTAACTCAGTCCTCCTGTGAACCTTCTCCAGGAAGGATGGTGTTATTCTCATGCTCTCCATCCCTTGCAAATTTCAATATTAGTATCGATCTCAGTTTTTATTTCTTTGCAATGTTCTTTCCAAGAGACAGGCCAATCTGTCTCTTCTTTAAAAAAAAAAACCCTAGTGTTTTCACAGGAACCTCCAACACTCTGTGGGACAGTATCTTCCCTACCTTTCAAATAAGACCACCTTAGGATTAGTGTTGTTTTAATTGTATAATACACTCTTCTGGTTCCTCATCGTAACGTACCTAAGCACTCTGCAAAACTACAAAAGCTCACGTCTGAAGCTTGCTGGTTTTTGTTTTTTTCTTATCATCACAAGAAATTTAATAGCTCTGAGGAATTGGTTCACTGATCCCAGGCAAAAACTGCTTCATATACGTTGCATTTTCCTTAAGCCTATCTGGCAGACTTCTGTCCCCAGGGCTGGTAGCAAGCCATTTCCCTTCCCTTCATCACCAATACTAGGTGATGTGTGTTCTCTGGGAGGCAGGAGCTCCACTGGATAACACCCATGTCACACTGGTTTATCAGCTTTCTCCTGCTGGCAACAGCTGCAAGAAAGTCAAGAGCTGCAGATCCTTCCTCAGCCCTCTACTCCTTCCCACACAAGAGCAGGGTTGGATAGCTACTCTTTCCCATGCTGTTGTAAATTTCTTATGAATTGTGAATTGAAATGTGAATCAAGTCCACATTTGACTTGAAGAGATTTGTTTCATTAATTTCCAACCACTGCAGGGGTGTCGGCCTAACTGCTGCAGAGCACAAAGCCTGGCCCACAGCTTGCAGCTCGCTGCAGGGGTGCCTCAGAACCAGAATTGAAAACATGAAGTTGCCCATTGTAGCAGCATCAGTGCAGCCACTTCAGGTGTAGCACCAGAGGATACTTTCAGAGAAAGCAACCTTGGTGTTTTTATAACAAACTAACAAGCAAAAAATAACACATACACCCCAAAACCCACCACTGAAATTCCATTTGTTCTTCTTAATGTATTTTACTCTTGCTGAGTGAACATCAGCAGCATTTACACCTTGAACAGGTGTTACAAATGGCTTGATGACAAGAGGAGGTAAGATTATCATGTTTATTGTCATTTCAAATATAGCTGAACTGCACTAGCTGTGGTTTCTCAACGTGGCTGAACCAATAAACTGTTGGCCTGTGCTTCTAAGCTAAAGCATTTCAGTATTGAGCAATGGAATGGATTACTAGCTGTGAATATGACTATGGTGTGAACATAGATTCTGAGTGTCTTTGCTATAAAAAGGATATTTTAATCACATCTAGTCTCTTACTGAAATGCAGTGAGAGAAAAATATGAGAATTTGTACCTGTTATTATCAAAAAGAAAAAAAATTAAGGCTTAGGGTGACTGTTTATTTGAACTGGGATTCTGGGGAGGAAAATATGCAGTTTCCTGTAAGTAATTACAGGATTTCCTCGTTAAACTTGTGAAGGTAGGTTATTCAGTCCTTATAATAACTTGTCACATACGAACTTTCCCAGCTGCCTTAATCTTTTAACAGGCAACAAGCAACTCTGCAAGTTGCATTTTCAGAGTGATATCAGATAATCTTCTAAGGCATGTGCTTATTTTTAAGAGATCCAAATCTGTCTTCTAAAGAAATCCTGGTTACTGAGTCTTTTTGTGAATGTCACCGTGTTCAGCAGCCAACACTTTCTTGACAGGCTTACACCAGTGGAGAATTGCTCACGGGGGAGCTGAAGAAGGTACTTATTGAAACAATGCAGCCCTTGGTAGCAGCTCATCAAGAAAGAAGGAAGCAGGTCACAGATGAAATTGTGAAACAGTTCATGACTCCAAGGAAGCTGGCTTTTGAATTTTGAAGAAATATGTATGTAACTTAGCACTTGATAATCCACAACCAAGTAATTGTTGTCTTCTGTTGTATGTCATCACTCCCTAGTTATGTACAGCCTGTAATCGGTGCTTTATAAATAATGAGTAAATTATCATGAACAGCAGAGTACAAAAAAAGTTTAAAATAGGACTTGTATCTATTTAAAATCAGAATATGCAAGACAGAATTGATCAGTCTTGCAGAAAAGCATGTATGTCAGCCCAGCATTGTATTTTAATGTATTTCATGTTGAAAATATAAATAAAATTTCCATTTGATGATAAAGGCTAACTTGGAAATTGTTTTAAATATGTTGGTAAGAGGTCATATCTCAAACTAATAAATAGTTGCTCCATTTTCTTTTGTACTATGTACCTTGGTTTACTAGACTCTATGTCCTCTTGGGCATGAGAACATGCTGCACACAAAAAAGCAGTGAATGTTACAAAGTGGGAACAATACAGAAAGAGTGGACATCTGTGAGTTGAACACTGGAGAAAGACTGTCAGACTTGTCTTGCTATCGCCTTTCTCTTTGACATTGGGCAAGTTGCAGAAATCTTGTAGTACTTTTTTTCTGGAGCTATTTAGCTGATCTGAGTGCCTCTGGAGGAAGGAGGTCATCAGTAAGTTGTCAGGTCCTTGATATTCTCAAGTGGATGATAGTATAGAAATGCAAATATTAGTTTCTAGTTAAAAATAACAAGTGTTAAATCATGCTGAAGTCACACTGGACACAGGGATACTTCTAGTACTGTCTGTTCTCTTTCACTGCACCAGGTTGTTCAAACTAGGGATACTTATTTTAGGATGTATTCCAGTGAAAAAAAATATATACTTTGTTAAAATACCTCGTGTATTTTAATTATCTCCTTTCTTTGAAAGAACTTCAATGTCTTCACTATGATTTATGGAAGAAAAATTCAAATTATTAGCTATTTGTTTTGATATGAGCAGTGCTGAGTGCACACTGTTAGATCTGTCTTGTCTAGAAAGGAAAGTTGCTAGCCCATAGTCTTAGCAAAGGTGGTTTTATTTGATGCAGGTAACACAGGTGGGTTAACCTGGCTATGTTTGTTGAAGGAACCAAGGAAAAGGCAGGAGTGCAAGGCAAACCTGGTACTATTGCATGAGTTTCAAACTTGTGCTGAAAATAGCAAGGCTTAGCTTTTGTCTCTTTCTTTACAGTTTATGTGAGCTGGCGTCTCTCATCTAAAGCCATTGACTTCAGCTTATTAGTGAAAATGTTTCCCAGAGACTGTCTCCATAACCCAGAGGCAAAGCATCTCAGTGCCAGCAAGGGCTTAACAATGAGTAGAAAAACTTTTTTTTTTCTAGAAGTAGTGGAGCAATTCTTAGGGGAAAAAAGCAGCTTCTTAAATCCAGTAATAAGTGAGGTAAGTCTTAATTACTTTAGACTTTAATGATGACCTTCCTGTTCTTGCAGTCTACTCTTTGTCATCTTTAAGCCATACATAAAAGATAAGCCTTAAATTGACTTTAAAAGTGCTTTTACAAAGTTAAAATGCAAATTTCTTGTTTAAAATATATGCAGATTTGTTCTGCTAGATTTATTTCATTAGCTAAGAATTAATTTTGTTATTCAGCAAAGGGAAATATGCTGTAGGAGAAACTGTACCGTGTTCTATTCTAGATAAGCAGATGGTTTATTTTATAACAACAATTGAAATATGTTTTGAAAGTGCTGGAAAGGAAAGTGATAGCAAAACTATTTCGTATTTGTTTGCTGAACAAGCAGTGTTTTCAAGTCTTCTGATGAATTCATACCAAGATGCTTCTGAGATGGTACAGTTTCTCAGTGAAGTCTTGGTGAATTCCTGAGCCTGTTGTTAATTACAGTTCACATCCCAGAGGCATTTAAAGGTCAAGACAAGGCAGTTTCCAAAGGCATGTTGAAATGTTATCAGGCGTGGTTCATTACATTTTCCTCAATCAGCTCATTTTGTTCATCTCACTGTAATAAAAATGTAGATAAAAGTCTGTATCAAACTTCTTTTGTTTTACTTTTTTATTATTTCTTTTAAAAGCCTTAATTTACACTTACTCTGGTTTTGACCTTTCTTCCTACCCTAACCCTAACCCTAACATTTTGTCATCTGATGTAGCTGGTTCTTGTTTTAAAGTACTGAAACATGGTGCCTTAGAACCCCCTTCCAGGTATACTTCAGACTGCTCCCAGAGCAAACTAGTAAGGGTCAGTTGTCCAGAGATGACCTGGTCACAAGCCAGACTGGATGTTGCATGTCCCTGTGCACAGCAGCCAGCTCTGGAATGGGGGAAGGTCAACGAGACCTGTGTACAGTGACACCTCAGTAGGTTTGGTGTAAAACTGATGCTTGAGTGGAAACACAGTGCTCACAATTTCTTTGCGAAAGCACAGATTCTGAATAGCTGCCCACAGCGCTTCCACAATCACCAAGAGGAATGCTGAAACCTACCTGGATATTCATGAGCATTGTCAGAGCAAACGGGAACTCAGCAACATGGAACCTGATCCTGAATGTGACAGATTCTAAGAAATTTTTTTTATCAAGGCCACCAACTTTTTTGCTGAAAGAAATCATCTATACAACAAGCTGCAGTCGCTATAGCAAAGTAAGCCAAATATCAGCCCAGCAAATATGGTACCTTCTTTCTGTGGGCTGGCCTTCAGCTAGCTAATTTATCAAAATAAATAGTTCTGTGATCGTTAGAGTAGCTAAAGGCCAAGATAATACAAATCAGAAAAGAAAGCAGTCAAGTGCTGAAAACCAGAAGCCAAACACTCAGCTTGGGGTGTGTGTAGTGAAGTACATAATCTGTGTCCTGACAGTAAACAAAAATTGGTTGAAATTTATGTGCCTGTGTTTACAGTACTCACGCAATCAGTTCCTGTACCTGGTGCTGTGTGTATCAGCTGTGAGTTCTTGCTCAGGTTGTCACCCACACACTGTGTAGATGTAAAGGGTTCTAAGCAGGATGGATTGCAAAGCCCTTACCTTCCTGAAATAAGCTGCCTGGAGGTACAATTTGCCTCTCATGTAGCATGTGTTCAGACCACATGAGAGCCTGCTTATATATGGTGCTGAATACCCCAAGGCTTAGAGTCCTCAGCCCCTTGCACTGGCTTCTGCAGTTATTCCCACTCATGTTTGCAATTCCTCTGTAATTCCTCTCCCTTGAAATCAAATGTATTTCAATTACACCCACAGGAGGAGACATTTTTAGTTATCTGAGTGTGTGAGCATACTGGGAAAGATGAGCTATTTAATATTCAAACCTTGGACTGACCATGGATGGTATCAGTGCTGCCTCACAATAAACAGTTGTTTAGTCTGTTTTGCAGGCATTCTTTCGCTGTCTCTGCTCAGAGGATGTAATGCCTGAGAACAAGGTCGCCTGGGAATAATATGGCATAAAGGAGTGATTCCAAACATCCAGGCAGAGCAGGGGTAAATCACTGTCCAGTTAAATGCATCCCTTGCAGAAAGAGGCAAGGGCAGGAGACTCTTAAGAGCTCTTAAGAGGAATTCCAAACCTCAAGGACTTTATTAAATCTTCTGTTTTAAGGGCTTTCTGACTAAAGGAAGTTTGGTGCTGACACCCAAAGCTGTCACCACAGCAGTAGGTTGCTGAGGCCATAAGTATTTTGGAGAGAATCCAGTTCAGTGTTGGGTCCTTCTTTTGACTCCCCTTAAGGTGACATCCTGCGCACCAGCCTGGTCTCTTAACCCTGCTTTTGGATCAGCTGCAAGAGCTGGGTAGACCCTTGAAAGAATTAAGATGCCTGTTCGATAGCATGGCTGTGAAGGTGTTTAAAAGGCCAGTTGAAGGCTTAGATTTCAGGAGGACAGTTGTGGAGCTTTTTAGTGGTCTCTGTCTGGGGTAGAAGAGGTTCCCTTTATCCTTGTCTAGGAGCACCTGGAATCTTTAAACTTGTTATTGTAGTTCTTTCTGTATGTCCAAGGCAGCTGACAAGTCCTGTTTGCTGCAAAACTGCTGTCGGTGTAGTAAAGCCATGCCATCAGGTGGTGAGAGTGGCTGCTGACCAGAAGGGTCCTGAATATGAGAACTCCTTTTAAAATAGAGTATTCGGCTTTCCCTCCAATAAATGCATTTTTAGCAGAATCTGAGAGGTTGGATCCAGAGTGCTTCAAGTGTCATCATCGAGGGATTAAAACAGAAGCCTATATGTGGCCCCTGAGGCAGGATGAGCAAACTAACGTTTCTGGGTTTAGGGGTTTTTCTGCTTAAGCAGTAGCATGGGTGTTGGTTTTTCAACTTTGCTGTTCATGAAAAAAAAGTAGGAAAAAGTAATGAAAAAGAAGTAATAGAAAAGTCAGAAATTCGTTCAAAGTGCACCTTTGGCAAAATACATTTGGCTGCTCCTAACAGCACCATTTAAAGGGAGAAAAGTATGCACTTTTAAAAGCTGGAAATCTTGATGATGCTCTACAGCTTTGCCACTCTCCTCTAACTTGCCTAACCCCGCCAGCGCACAGATTTTATGGCAGCCTTTCCTTTGCGAAGCAACGAGGCTTTGCATCTATTCCTCCCCTCGCTCCAGGATGAGAACAGATTGCCTCCAAAGCTGTGCCAGGCTCGGAGAGACTCTGCTCCATAAGCCGGCGGGAGAGGCTGATGCTGCTCTGGGAGAAAACCACGTGCCTGCCGGGAACCGCGCCTGGCGCTGCTTCCAGAGCATTAGCGCAGTTATGTAAACAGACCGTGTCTGCCGCTCATTAAAGAGCAATGGGGAAAAGAAAGGACAGTCCTACTTCAGCGGCTGCCGAGGGGATATAATTGTAGAGTACTTTGGGAAAATTACTGCTGGGAAGAGGAAGTTGCAGCCTGAAGCACAAATATGTAAGTCAGCCGGTGAATGCAGTGCAAGCATTGCATGTGAAGAGCACAGGCTGGAGAGTGTTAAATCTTACACAAACTCCCCCCAGCTCTTCCTTTGGTTGTGAGGATCATTTTCTGTGCCAGTAGGGAACAAAACGACGTGATTTAAAAACCCCTGAGCAGACAAACAAAAAAAATTGCAAATGTTTCAAGGGCCCAAGCAGCAGCTACAGTATAAATACCTTAACGAGATAAAAGGGAGGCTGTATATGAAGCATCCCTGATGAGTTTTAATCCTGTAAGAATAAAACAAAGCCATCAATCATCCGCTTTGTGTTGAAATGTCCATGCTTCTTATGCTGTCCATCAATTCAACAGTGGTTTGTGGATATTGCCTTACAAATAAATAAATAAATAAGATACACTTTGGACAGAGTGGAACAAGCTATTTTTTGTTTATATAATGATCTGTAAATCTCAGTACTCCTTCATACGTTACAAACACCACCATGTTCACGGGAAAGGCACGAATGCAGTTTAAACCCAGTCCTTTGAAAAGTATTTTTGCCCCCTCCTTTCTCACACTTTCCCTCACGCAGTGGATCAGGCCTTTGTACTTGTGCTGGTCCGATTCGTCTGTTTGCATGCGTGATTTGATGACGTCCATGGGAGTAGCTAATCCCCAGGCCAGGACTCCAGCAAAACCACCAGCAAGCAGCACAACGAGAAAACCTGCAGGAGAGAGTCAAGGGAGAAGGGCAGGTCGCTTGCGTCTCATTCAGCTACAACCATCTCAGATTTGTCAACAGACTTTGGTGACTTTCATGTTTTTCAGGAGTTATTTCATGCAGCTCTTGCAATTGTGTGTTTCCAATGGTCTCAGAGAATTTTTGCACACGTAACGCTTTGAACACCATGTGAACTAGATGTGGTACTCTAGATGTGTGTGAGAGCACTCACACCCTCATCAGATGGATCTAATTTCCATAATCCTCAGGGAGATGCTGTTTTGCTGAATGTTACCTATTCAGTCTTTTCTCAAAGCGAATAGTTGCTTTTTGGAGCCAAATCGCAACTAAGAACCTGAAGTGTCTTTACCTTCTCCACCTGGACTTTATATTCAAGCTCTGGACTGACCTTTATCTGAGCTCCATGATGGGTCCCAGGAGCTTTGTCCATGTTTCATTCCTAATTATCCTGTTTCTGCATTAACAGGGTTTCATATCCACTCTGGAGGCACCAGAGCGTGTGGACAGAACCCCTCCAGCAGGAGGAGGAGGAGCTGCTCAGGGACAAGGTGGGGCCAGTGAAACCCTCACACGCAGGCTGCTGGCACCAGCCCTGGGGCCAAAACACACAGGGCAACCCCTCGTGAGGATCTGGGTGAGGTTTTATAGGTACTGGGTGATGTTTGCCCAGAGCCTGGTTTCTGTCTTAGTGTGGGACTAAATAAGCCATTTTTGCAGGTAATGCCAGATGCTTTCCAATACCTACCTGGTTTATTTCTCCCATCTGGTGTGAGCCAGTCGCACACAGCAGAATAGGAAAGGAAATATATTGCAGAAGCAGAGCAATCCCTGCAGAGTAATGCAGAACAGCCCTTGTAGAGACCCCCAAAACCTTCCTCCTTGATGATAACCTTCAGACAGTGCAGAGACCCTCGGTACTTCGGCTTGGAAGCAGGCTGATGTGTGATGGAAGGGTGTGGGTTCCTCTGAGTCTGCATCCGAACTTTGGCCACTTCGCTAGGGTTTGTCAACACAGCCTGCAACACCAGAGAATGGTATTTTAACCCTCACACTGAAACAGCTTTTGGATCTCCCTCGTGTAAATCCTTGTCTCCCAACTTTTCAGGCAATAATATTGCCTGTGAGTTCAGCAAGCTCCAGCCTCCTCCTCTCTGCCTGTGCTGTTCCACCCAGCAGCAGCAGGACACGTGTGTGAGGTGCACTGGGCAGAGAGGAAGGCAAGGCAGGAATCAACACAGGATATTAAATACGTGTAACTACTTGCTAAACCAGATGGGTGTGGAAAGGGGATGTCCTCAGCTATAGGGAAGCATACATCAGGGCTCTTATTTGTATCTGTATTTGAAGCAAGACCATCTAGACTATAAAAAAATTAGCCCGTGTTGAGTCACTGACTGCTAGGAAGCACCTAGAAACCTGACCATCTGGACTGCTCTGTAAGAGGATTGTGACCTGGCACACATTTCTGCCCAGCATGCCATCGGCGTGAAGGGAGGAGCTCCACCACATTCACAGCACCTGTAGATGCTCACCCTCATCTGCCTGTGGAAAACTGCTCCCGGACCCAGCCTGGCCTTCCTGTCTGAGGATCCTGCACATTTTCCAGGCAGCATCACTTCTCAGTGGTACCTCGTTGAGTTTTAGGTCCTGGCAAGGCAACAGCGTGCTCTGCCCATTCCGGCAGCGATGCCGTGCCAGGCTCGTGCAGCCACTGGGAAAGCACTGACCCGTGCTTCAACTCAGAATTATGTCTTTCTTACATAAACACACCATCGCAGCCACTTGGGGAGTTTGCTATGTTGTTTTTTCTTCCTTGTTCTGCGTTTGCTGCCAAGGTCTGTGTCACTTTAATGGCATGCTTTAAATGTCCTGGCGCTCCAAACCAAATCCAGCACGAGCTGCCCAGCAGGACTCGGCCACGCCACGGAGCTGACCAGTGAGGGGGCAGTGTGAGCAGAGCATGACCTCCCCTGCAAAAACAAACCCACCAGACTTGTTGCAGGCTCCCCTGGCCTCCCGGACCGAAAAAACATTTCCTGCTTTTCCAGCCGCCTATGTTTGTGAACAAGATCTCTTGTTGCGCCTTCCCCGTGGGCTGTTTACCTACCCGGGAAGCGCCGGCAGCAGCTCCAGCAAGGGAAACATCCAGCTTGGACGGCTTGGCATCTGCAGCCCCGTATCGCAGCTTGCAGATGGTACAGAGGAAGTTTTTGTATGCGCCAAAGGAAACAGAAGAAACCGCAGATACAGCGAGGACTGATGCAGTCACACCTTTGTAAAATCCCGGGACCTCGTGGGAAGCAGAGGAGAAAGGTGACTTTTAAGGGTGAATGGCATGGGAAAGCATCTGCCCGAAAGCACTGGCTGTACATTGCTGAATCAAAACTTACTGCCGCCTTACAGCTCATCAACCAAGCTAAATTTCACCCTGACCCCTCTCCCAACAGATGCTCATATGCAGCTGGTGCCCATCCTCCCCAAACGGACAGAGGCAGCTCTGCTTCCCTGAAACCGGGCATCTGCAACTGCAACTCTGGTGAGAGGTACCTACCTTTTCTCTCCTGTATGTTTCCTGGACACAGTGCCAAAATCCTCTGTAGTGGTTCTCAGTCTGAATTCTCACCTAGGAATACAGGGACAACTTTAAAATGCAGATATCAGATTAAAAAACAAGTAAATCAACAAATGCCATAGGAGAAAACCAGATAATTAACCATAAAATAGCATCACCAAACAATTTAATTTTGTTTTTCAAAAGACAAACAACACAACCAAATCCAGTGAGATATGCAGATGTAATGCAGATAAAGCATTATCATGGGACTAGTTTTCTGAAAAGTAGGGAGAAAACAAAAAGGCCTCTTTGTTTTTGTTCTATAGTCAAGAAATAAAGCTCCAACACATACCTTTACTGTGTCCAGTGGATAACCCACGGCTGTGCTTAGGCCACCTGAAACAGAGTATGTTAGAGATGGTTAACAGCTCATGTCACAACAGACCATTTCACCCATCACAGAAGGGCACTGGGGAATAGCAGAACACAGCTCCAGAGCCCAGCCATGCTTGGCACCAGACTTCTTGAGCTCCAGTAATGATGTTTGAGCCAAGAATGACAGAGAAAAATGCACATTTCTCTTTGTGACCAAGGCACACTCAGAGGAGGAAACAGAGTATGGGAAACTTATCAGGGAGGAACAAGAAGATGGAGCGAGACTGGGAGAAACACTGAGAGCACTCCCCCATGAAGGCTGAAGGGAGGATATTGGGGTATATCTGTGTCCTCTCTCAGCTCAGGCACTAAAGCATCTTCGGACTATGACCAAGCCTCCTCATGTGAGGTGCAAAGCATCCCCACCCAGACAAGAGAGTCTGGAGCAATTTTGGTTTTGTATGTTTGCTTTGGAAATATAAGGGGAAAAATAAAAGCAGCAGTCACAAGGATGCCTATAAAAGAGGGGTAGTCCTCACACATTACAGATTCTCAGCAACCTCTCTTGAGGACAGGAGAGGTGCTCCTGGCTGCCTCCAGAGACTGCTATGTCCTGGCTGAAGCCTGCAAAGCACATCTACAGCCCTGGGTGAGGAATTCATGAGGCATTTGGGACCACAGCATCATGCTGGAGTAGGCCTCTGAGGTGCATTTCCTACCAAGCACTGCTTCAAAATCAGATCAAGGAGCAAAAGCACGGGTATTTTGGTGTCCTGACAGGCTGGTGCCAGAGCTCTGCGGAGAGACCCCGCTCCTGCAGCCGCTCAGGGCTCGGCGGGATTTGGGGGCAGGGAGGGATTCGAGCTGGGGGTGTGCAAAGGCAGCGGCTCCAGAGCCCGTCCAGCATGGCCAGCTGACCATCACTGACAGCATGGCCAGAGCCCGGGGCCGGCTCAAGCCTCCACCAACACCCACACTCACTCCTAGAGCCTTAAAATAGCAGCTGGGTATGTATTAATCCTCTGAGACAAAGCTACTGCCTTAATGGCAAGTAAGGGGGGCTAAAAAGCTCCAACACGGATTTCTCTCGGTTGCAATAACAAATAGATCTGCCCCATGTCTGCCTTCACCTCACTGCATTTCTCAGCTCTGAGCTAAGTGTTATCAGGTACTAAAGGTGCTTTCCAGCAAACTTCCTCCCAGTACACCACCTGCCAAGTCACCCAAAAGGAAATCAGGCTGGAGAACGATGGAGCTGTATCCACGTGAGTTATTTAGACAGAGATCAAGTTCACACAAGTGCTGGATGAGCCCTTCAGGCAGCCAGGCATTCAGAGATACAGGGCATATCTGGTGGCTCACCTGTTGAAAACTGCCTCTCACTGAGTCCGTCTTTAAAAAAGAAAAATTAACACCCAAGCTACTTGAAAGTGTGTTAGTTGCTCTGGGCATGTTCATCTATGATTACATGGCTGCTTGAGAGCTCTGGAAAGCTCTCCCATGTTCTGGAGAAAAGCAGCAGCTGCTGTTGTGAGCCACCAGGAGACAAACCCAAAGTGTATTACTCAGAGGAAAACCACCAACAGCATCTTTCTTGCAGAAAATTGAGGTTTGTTCCTCAAAAACATCTATCAAACCTGACACCAGATAAACAGCAGTGAAGGGGGAAAATGGGCCAAGATGGAAGAGAGAGAATGATAGAAGAGAGAGGGCAAGGGGGAATACACAGGTGATGATATGGCTGGAAGAAGCAATGGCTTTGTCCAAGCAGAGAGTGAAAATGCACAGAGTCATCTGGGGACACCTGTGCTGTCCCAGGTTCCTGGCCATCGGCCAGAGTAAACATGGGCACTGCCAGCCAGGGAAGAGCAGCACATAAGTCAATGCCAGGATGACAGTGCTGACCTCAGAGATGCAGTCCCCCAGCCCAAGCACCCCACCTCAGCTGGGAGGGCTTGACACATCTCATCATTTTCAGAATTTCTGATCCTTAGAGGAGATGGCCATGGTGACCAGATGCTGGTGACACAAGGGCACCATGCACAGCTAAGTCCTGGCTCACTCCACTGGCTCAGGAAAGCAGGAGCTTTGGCTCATGCAGATCATATACCAAGGATGATTTGGGTCAGTGTTTGACAAGAACCGACCTCCCTTCTGGAGAAATCGCCCTGTTCACACATTAAGATGCAAAGACAGCAGCCCAGCAGGTTGCCCAAAACAGACTGTTTCAGCCCTAAAGGCTCCCCATCACCTTGGTTCCAGAGGACCAAACATCTCCACTTGGGAGAAGACCATAAAAGTAAATTTTTCACTGTTCCCAGCAAACATGTGAATTCCTCAAACGTCCAAATAACCCAGCCTACCATGAACTGTGCTACTTAGGGGCACAAAGCAGTCCAAGCAGTTGTCAGAGCTGAGGAGCTCAGCCAAGTCTATCAAAGGCTGAGGAATGAGGGCTCTGCACGCTCTCACACGGTATAAATAGCCTGGGACTTAGATAGCATGACCCACACGTGCCCCGTCTGCACAGCAGAATCCAAGAAGGCCAGCAATGAATAGTGGGCATGCAGGAGAGGCTTCCTGTGGGACTCCTGCTGAGTAACACTGCATCAGCTGCGACAAAAATAAATAGCAAAATCAGGTGAATTACCTTTTTTTTTATTTTAGTGAGCCATTTTTATGCCTCCTTTATCTCAGATATTCCCAGGTATTGAGCAAAGGTTACAGCATGCCCTACACACAGAGTGGACAAAATGGATCACTCACAGTCACTACACAAGTCAGGTCACTCTGAGCAGGCAACTCAAATAAGGAGAGATGCTGGTGGGGTGGCAATCACCAGGGAGCAAGTGGCAGCTGTACAGAGCTCACCAGGCTGCAACAGCTCTAAGCTGTTGGCAAACCCTTCATCCAGGGAGAAGCAGGGATCATTGTCCATGCACTGGATGGTCAGACAGCAATTTTCAAAAACCTTTGTTTTGTGCAGAATTGGGAACATCAGTGCCCCAGACCTTAAATGAGCTGAACTTCATTCAGTAACATGACCCCAGCAGGAGCTGTTTTAGCTGTAAGGAGAAGAAGACAGCATGTTCCTTCTATAGGGGGATTATTTTATCTGCCCTTGGCCTGCATGTAACCTCCCAGTTGAGGGAAAGCCCAGTCATGCTGCGGACCCTGCTGCTCTACCTCGGCTTCACTTGCCCAAATCTTTACTCCTGACATAAGAGTCAAGTCATCCTGCAGTCATCAGCAGCCCTAGTCAGCAATCCCCATCCCCTGTCACAGCCTAGGCTGCTGCTGTAGCAGGGCTACAAGGCATGCATGGGATCATAGGAAAATTCAAGTTGAAAGGGACCTTAGGGGGTCTCTAGTCCAACCTCCTGCTCAGTTTTACTGGCCAGGAAGGACTGCATCCTAAACATCCAGCCACATTTGATGGTTATAGAAAGTCTGCACAGTCACTAAGCATGTTCCTCTCATGTTTTTTCTGTCTGGAGCCGTAGTAGATCACTGTTTCTTGGGCTGAAGATGCTGAGTTTATCTCATGGCCACAGAATCCATTGCCCAGAGGTGATGCACAGTATTTGTGCAGCTGCCTGAGGCTGCCAGAGGCTGGATCATTACATGGAATTCGAATGGGCATGACCTCTTGTCTCGGTTTTGAAAGACAGGTGTCTGCTAAGGAAGGCAGAGGCCCCCCTTGAAGTGGCAGATATAACCCCTTTTCCCTCCAAGTTATTATATTTTGAAATCAAGAGCCTTTAGGCGAAGATGTGGGAAATAGGAATAACAGTTCTTTACTCTATATATATATGTATATAACCAGTCAAACAAAACAACAACAACTATGGCAGTAACAGCAATCACAAACCCAGTGCCAGCCTTCTCGGCTGTCAGGCCCTTTCCCCTCGGGTGCAGTTCCGCTCGCAGCCGGCAGGGGCGCTGGCGGCTCCCGGTGAGCAGGGCAGGTGCGATGGTTCCCCCGCGGCTGCAGGGGGCGCTCCGGAGCGAGCTCGGGAAACCCGCGGCTCTGGTGCCCTGGGATCCCGGGAAGGGATGGAACAAAGGCTTCACAAACCCCTGGGCAGCTGATCCCGGACTCTCAGGAACAGCAGGCTGGAATGGCAGGGACGAACGCAAATCCCGGGTGGCAGACGAGATGTATCCAGATGGGAGAACCCCACGGAGGCCCAGGCAGGCAGGGTGAGCAGGGCTACAGCGTAGCGAAAGCTCGAAGCAGCAGCGGAGCAGGGCAGCCACAGCTCGGCCTCCAGCAGGGCAGGGAAAGCGGCTTTTGGGGTCCCGGCGTTGTTTCCAGCAGGAAGAAAGAACGGCCAAAAAGAAAGAAGCAGCAGCTCCTTTCTCTGCAGCTTCTCTCTCCGGACGCTCAGAGCGAACTGACCCCACACCCAGG
Organism: Corvus hawaiiensis; assembly: GCF_020740725.1. NCBI lineage: Eukaryota > Metazoa > Chordata > Aves > Passeriformes > Corvidae > Corvus > Corvus hawaiiensis. The sequence continues at coordinate 12,029,815 of NC_063218.1, forward strand.
TGTAGACAAAGGAGTAGCCAGGCCCGCCCCACTCCCCTTTTTGTCTTTCTTAAGTACAGCTATTTGTCCCCTAGCAACATGCATATGGGAGAAAATTCCTTTAACAGGAAAAAAAAAACTAAGACTAAACTAAAACCCCAACACCTCTGCTGTTTCTCAGATTTGCTTAAGCCGTGCTTTCTCCAAGACACTGAAAATAGATCTGGGTCACAAGAATGTAATTTACTAAACAAAAACTCTTATTTCCTATGTTGCCTTGACTTGCTTGATGCGCTTCAGCTGGGTTCATAGACTCCTTAGGAACATGAAAACTGCTTCAGCTCTAGCAAACATAAACCACAAAACAGGCTCAGCACTAAAAATATCCCAGTTCTTGCAGGAAAGCTGTCGAACCCCAGGATCTGTCCCATGTGAGGGTAAGGATGATGGCCCTGAAGCCCTGCCCAGGTATCTCCCATGTGTCTATGGGTGAGGTCCCACCTCTGTCAGCCAGTGAGAAGTTGCAGTATCCCTCCTAGAAAAGCTCTGAGCTGAACATAAAGGACAGGATGGAAAATCTTGCTCTCTTATGCTGAGGTCAGTAAAGTGCCTTACAACAAGGAAAGACTTTTCTGGTCCCAGCTGGATCTCCACAGCCTGCATCCCCTCAGGCTGAGCCTGTGTCCAGGGCACCCATGGGAGAGTCTTGCTGCATGGCCGGGCAGAACATGATGCTGGCACCTAGACAGGGGGTCACAGCACAAACCCTGGCTTTGTGTGGGAGCTGGGACAGGAAACCAAGGTGAATGTCCATGTTTAAACTGTTTTCAGCTCTCCATGTTCCCTTGCAAAAGAAGTTTGTCCTTAAGTGACCTGTCTCAAACTGTGCTATAAAAGCAAAGGAGTCCAAGCAACAAACAGAGTTGTCTCTGCCCCACCATGAACGTGAGTCTCAGAGGAGGTTTGGTTAATCCTTTTGGGATGGACATCCTGTTGCCAGCCCTAGCACAGGGCTTCCTTCTCCACAAGGTTCTCTGAAGTCAGGAGGGAAACATGAGGAGAAAGACAAGCTACCATGGAGGGGCTGGTTATATCCCCCTCTCTCATGAAGGGTGTCTTTCTGAGCAGGGTCTCCCAACACCCCAGGAAGACCAACACCCCAAGCACAGGCACAACAGGCTCCTCCAGGGCTGGATGCTGCTGAAATGCCAAACTTCACCCCACTTGCACATATTGGGTGATGAGCAATTAACAGGCACAGGGTAAAACTCAGCATGGTCCTTCCCAGGACAAGCACACCTGCAGCAGGACCACAGGCTGTTCCTGGTGAGGGGAAAAGCCAAATTTCAGCAAATCTCAAAGTGAGATCTGACATGCAGGCTTGGGCTGGATGTCTCAGCCACCTGGCAGGTTTACCTGGCCTTTCTGTCAGTGGTGACCCAAAGGCTTTTCTTGTGGTATTTATTGCATATATTATCTTGTATACTCCACTAAATCTAGTGAGATTTCAGCAAAGAAATGAGACTGATGGGTACATTTTGTGGTTTAAAACAAAGATGGGTTTGAGCAGTACATGCTCTAAAAAAAATGTCTAGAATTTAATCACACTTCTCTCCTGTTACTTTTTTTATATACAGCTAACCTACTTTCTCCCAGATCACAGCCTGCTGCATAGCTCGCCTGCACTGAGTTCACCGCCACAATTGCAAATACATCTTAACCTAAGATATTGCAGAGGTCATTCATCCAGACATACTGAATGCAATAAGAACACTGTGCTTCCTCCCCTCCTGTCTCACAAATCACATCCTCAGCCCCCCAGAGCCACCATCCCAGCAGCCTGCTGGGACCCCTAGATGCCAGACACGTGAGAGTTTCACTGTCTGGGCAATACAAGCCGGTTTGCATCCACACAAAACCTATTACATTCTGTCTCTTCCTATTAGAGTTTTTACCCTGTCCCACTGCAATCAGACCCAAGGAGATTGCAGGCAATGACCTCAGCTGACCAAGCTGCAGCACTGCCTCTCCAGCTGCTCTGTGAACCTGTTCTGATGACATTTTCCATTTAATAAGGAAGAACACACTTTTAACAAGCAGTCCCCATCGAAAGGCTCTCAGTTCTGCTATTGAGACCTGCTCTTTAGCTGAACAAGAAGGAAACACAGCTATCTGCTTTCGTTAACAAGCACTAATTCATGTATTTACCTCCGATGGCCCCAGCAATGAAATCCATCCAGAGTGTGGCTGCTGCCTTAATCACCCTGCCCGAGCGTCAGGGAGCTAGAAGGGACGAGGATACCGGTTCAGTCTTCCCGGAGCCCTGCCGGTCCTTCAGAGACACCAATTTGCAACATGAATCACCTTCCTACAGGCTGCTCTTGCCTCTGGGGAGAGCCTTGTGGGTACTTGATGAATTTGTACACTGGTGGCAGAGCTGGGAAGCCTGGAACGGTTCCAGGAACACAGTGAATAAGTAATCCCATGAAGCCCTGAAATGCTGCGCCAGAGCTGCTGTTCCCAGTGCCCTTTTGCTTGGAAAGTCACAAGGGGTGGTGACTCGCAGGGTGAAGTTGGCTGTGAAGGGGCCATCCCCTGTTGAACTAACTAGCCCCAGAAGACAGCTTTGCACACTTGTTTGCCAGAGGACTCTGTTGGCCTGCACCACCGAGACGCTGCACCACCGAGACGCTGCATTGGTGGCTATTTACAGGATTCCTCCTCCCCTTATCCCAGCACACTCTTTCTCCTACTGATGGATCACACACCTTTTCCATTAATGAAAATTCCTTCTGCCTTTACCAAGCCATTTTTCTTACTTCCCGAACCCACAAACCTGACCCTAAACATCTACGTAGATCCCCATGGATTATTACCCACTCATTGTGTACACACATGGTGAACCCCAGAAATTAACCCAACCACATCCAGAGTATTTGCTTCTATTTCAGACAGCAGCATAGTTTTCCCAGCCCCTGGAGCAGCTCTCCTTCTTCACTTCTTGCTCAGTCTCCCAAGCCCCTTTCCAATGTCAGCTCCTTGCAGAGACACCCGCTGGTCAAGGGGAACCAAGAGCTCAAGGAAATGCCATACTGCCTGTTTTTGCACAACAGTCCCGTTACCAAAGGGTGCCTCATCTGCGTGTGGAAGGTTACACTTTGCCCAAAGTGACCCTGAAAACCAAAGTCCTGATGCAATGAAGGGCTTGCCAAGCCATGACCTGAATTGTACCCCTCTTGTAGAGGTTTTCCCGGGTCAGAGCCAAGGCACATTGGCAGCAAATGGAAAAAGAAAATTTCACGGCTGCTGCCCCCTGGGTCAGCTTTACAGGGGAGCTGAGGACTTTAGTACCCAGTGCTGTTTCCTGCACATTTCCCAAGAACCTATTTCTCACTGAAGCACATATTTTGGGGCTGCTGTGCCAGTGACATATAGCACAGCTTGGTGTGAGGGCACAGATTTCCTGGAAATCGAAAATGAAAGGATTTTTATTAACTTGCTTCCTGTGATTTCTTGTGCACCCTTCCCTGAATGCTTTCTGTTCTGGAGAGAACAGATGATTCCAGTTTATCATGCAAGGATAGCAAAAACTTAAAACCAGAAGTAAAATATTATCTAGAGAGATAGCAATGTAGCTGCAAAAACACACTGGGTTATTCAGTAGCTCTTCCTTGTTATACCTGGTGTCCGTGCAGGAGTTATTAATGGTTCATCAGCGGTCTGCACATGTCAAGTGCACAGAAATTTGTCGTTTCCTCTTCTCCCATTGTCCAATTCTGCTGCTGTCCTTGCAGGACCCCTCCAGCAGCAGAACCAGGTGTGGGATCTGTTGTGTCAGTGACACACAGGGACAAGGACACAGTCCCTGTGGAGGGGCAGCCTGGGACGACATGGCGGGGAGCTTTTCTACACATCACAGTGACTGGTGATATATCAGCAAGAAAATAGAGGCTGGCTGGCATTTCACACTGGCTGACTAAAGCATCAGGGCTAATTAGTATTTTCCATGAAACATCAAAAGACCAATAAAAATTCCTACCTTCTTTAGCTGAGCTGAACAGCTCAAAGGGAATCTTCCCCATGAAATCCTCTGAGATCGTAAAAATAAACCCAACCGACCCAATCCCCTTCCTTTTGTGGAAGAAAATTAATCCTTTGTTTATTTTTTTAACCTCCATTCATGCCAATGCTTCTAGAAAAATGTAACTTGCTTTATATAGCAGGAATCTGACTCCATAACCTTTTGATAATGGTTTTGGTCACTTCAATGAGACATACCAGGTCAGGTTTTGCATTTGACTGGGATTGCTTTGCAAACAGAGGTGATTCAGAAGGTGTCCATCTAAAAGAAGAATGTTTTGGGGCTTGAACCATTTCACCTTGTCCCACGAAGGTATCTCTGGGACAGCCAGCTCTGGAGGAGTGCACACACACAGCTACTTCAGGGACATCTGCCTCAGCGAGGGCTTAGCAGAGTAACACGAGCCCCAAGCAAACACAGTCACCACTACAGTACTCTCTGCTCCTGGTGTGCCAACAGGACTTAGGGGAAAATAGGATCCACTGCCATGCTCAGCCTGGCCACCATGTGACAGCAGCAAGGCAGGAGTCTCCTGGAAGAGAAGCCCCACACAAGGGTTCAAGTGCTCACGCGAGAGGAAATACTGAGGAAGGTGTAATCCTGAGGGAAGGAAACCCCATCTGAGAAATGAAGCCTGTGTTACTGCTGGCACGCTCCAAACAGCACAGACCAGCTCCCTGCCAAAGAGAGGGACCCTCAAGGCAGCAATTCAACTTCCCTTACCAGGAGTCCTCCCAGAGACAGAGTCCTTGAAGTCTCACTCTTCTTCACACCTTGCTGAAGGAGCTTCCTCCTTCATCCCCTCTTCCCTAGATTTCAGAGATATTTCAGAGCCTTATTAATTAACCAGAACCAGGTCCCCCAGTGCTACAGGTCAATACAGTCAGTCCAGAAAATCCATCCCAAAGAAATCTTGAGTTATCAGGCATTTCTTCAAGATGAAATACAAATCATTCCTGTCCCACTTTGACACAGTGTCCAAGGACTACAGATCCAGAGATCACTGCTAGTCCAGCTTGCAAATAACCACCATGGTCCACATCTATGCAGGGAGGAGAGAAAGTGCCTGGTCCAAACCCAGGTGGTCTTCTGAAAGCAGGCCCTAGGAAATCACACACAAAACATGTTTTGAGCCTCCACAAGGGATAGCATTCCATGAGAAGTAACTCACAAGTCCTTTCCTTCAGTAGCCAACTGTTGAAGAGTGATTTGTTCTAAGTGGGCCAGTGTCACAGGTGATTTTGAGCAAGCAGAGCATTGAAAGTGCTGACAGATAAAACGACATCTCATGGTATGAAGCAATCTGCAGGAAATCATTAAACTGAGTGATAAAAAGTGAGGAAGGCCCTAATTTTGCCCAGTGTGTGATGGATGAAACACTCCATTTGCTTCACAGGAGGAGGCAGCTGTCTGCCCACCCAAGTAGAGAGAACTGTTCCATGGCAAAGCGGCAGCAGGTCTAGAGGACTGCTACAAGAGATGGAGCAAAAGGAAAAGGGGAGAGGGAGACTTTAGGTAGGCAATCAGTGTTAAATAATATCATGTAGATGACACAAAATAGAAAGGGCTTCCCTTTACCCCTCTTCCTCCACAGCTCACTCCCAGGACATTAGCAACTCCACCTGTCCTGCAGAGCCTGTCCTCTTTCAACTCTGCCACGACCTGCCAGCTCATCCAGCCAGATTTGCTGAGAAAATGTTCCTTCCTCATTTCCTGCCATAACGTGCTGCATTTTCTATCCCGCCTGCGCTGTGCAATACCACACTCACATGCATATCCATTAACTCCTGTCCAATTTCTTTTGGAAAAATCCTTGACTGGAGAGACTGTTCAAACAGCGTTACCCTGCTACGTCACCGGGCTGTTTGCACATTGCAGAACAGGAAAGAGTGACACCAGCAGTGCTGAGCTGGCAGAGCCTGGCACTTGGCTTGCATGGTGGGGGTGGAATGGGGGGTGGAACCTCCTGGCTCCAGCTGTGCTATGGATTTTCAAATCAAAGTGGCTCCTTGTCTTTTATCTCAGGTACTAAAGGAAAACCAATAATTCCAAGGACTCAAGCACTCACAGCAGGAATCTCACAGCAAAACAAACAGAAGCAGTAAGGAAAACACTCTGAGCACTGGCAACTTCATCAGATATAAATGATACGTGATTTCACCTCTGGAGAGCTGATAGAAGCTGTCATAGGTTAGCAAGCATAGTCCCAGAAGGGACGTCCTTGCTGAGGGGTGCTTACAGCTTCCTCTGGGACCTGGTAGAACCTATCAGCTGGCCAGTTTGAATATGGACAATTCTCTAAGCCACTTAAAGTTGTGATCACCTCTGTGATCCACATTTAAGAATAGGCAAACTCCCCCCCAAGCTCTCTCTCGTTTCCGGCGCTGGCACAGGTGGCTGCAGGCCCCGTGTGGGGGCCAGCGGGCCCGGCCAGGCCCTGCTTGGGCCAGGCCGGGCCGGGCCACGGCCATCCTGAAGCCATGGACCTGTTCCAGCCGTGGAACCCCCCCCACTGCCTTGCCTTGGGCAGCCGGAGCGGCTCGGCTCTCCCCCCTCTCCACTGCGATAAGAAAAATTCAACATTCCAGCTGCAAAGCTGCAAGGCCGAGGTGAGATTAACCCTTTTAATGCTGTGAAGAGCTGAAAACCTGAGGGAAGAGAGAGAGGAGATGCTTAAAGCTGAAATTCTGTTGTGAAGCTATGACATATCAGAGTATCCCGTTGTAATTCCATGAAGATATGGGGGCTGGAGTGTTCAACTCGTGAGCAAAAGCACCTGCACTGAGATAGGCAGATGCTGACGCAGCTGTAATTTCATGAGAAGTTTGGACAGGGAGAGATGGACCAGATGAGGACTTTTGCTCCAAACGGGAAAGGAGAAACCTCAGTCCCTAGAGATGCTCCCAGAGATAGTCCTAAAGATGAAGATGATGAAGACCCTTTGCTCCCAGGGAAGGAGAAGGGCCTCTGTTTTTGTTTCTGAATGGCTCAACCTTAAAATTTTACCCCAAAAAAACTTCAAGAGTGGACCCTCAAAAGCAGTTGTGGGAAAAGCTGCAAGTCGGGGGAAGGGACTCACATGCGAGCAGAGAGACTCCTCTTCCTAAATGGAAGTGGGCGGCTGTCTCGTTGTGATAATGTTTTCATAGCATGAGCAAGAAGAGACTTCTCTTTCTAAATGGACTGAACAAGGTTATTATGGAAGTGGTAAACAGACTGAACATCTCAAGGGTTGTCTTTTTACATTGTCAGTGGGAGAAGGGAGGAAGGTGGGGGGAGGAGAAGAGTTCTGAAGGTGGTATAATTTTTTTTTTCCTCTTTTAGGTCTGTTAATAAACTTCTTTATAGTCTTTCAAGTTTGGTGCCTGCTTTGCATTTCTCCTAATTCTTATCTCACAGAAGATAAACAGTAATGAGTATTTTAGACCAAACCACTACACTAAATTGGTGTTTCCGCCCAGTTACAAACCGAACCCGCGACAATGTTTCTACACACATTCCCAAGGGAGGGAAAATAGTACATTTCCAAGAAAACTGAAAATTATTGCGGTAATTTAAGAAGTCACAGATTTTCTGGCTTTTGGCAAGTAATTCAATCTCCCTATACCTAATCTTCTCATCAGCATAACTGGTGTGTCCACTGCCATGAAGACACTGCAAGAATCCAGATACATCTCAGAGAGCCACAATTCTCTATTCAGGAGTAAATCATGGGAAAAGGTGGAAGTAACAATATTAGCACCCATCCTACACAAACACCCCTGTGAAAATATGTATATATTAAAAATTTAAAGTGCTACATATATCTTTCCCCAAAATCATACAGTCATACAATCATAAAATGGTTGGGGTTGGAAGGTACTTTAAAGATCACCTAGTTCCAACCCTCCTGCCGTGGACAGGGACACCTTCCACCAGACCAGGTTTCTCAGGGCTCCATCCAGCCTAGGCTTCAACACTCCCAGGGATGGGGCAGCCACAACTGCTATGGAAACCTGTGCCAGTGCCTCATCACTCCCACAGCAAAGAACTGCATCCTAATATCTAATCTAAACCTGCTCTCTTTTAGTTTGAATCCATTCCCCTGTGACCTGTCGCCATATACCCTTGTAAAAGTCCCTCTCCCTGTTTCTTGCAGGCTCCCTTCAGCTACTGGAAGGCTGTGATTACATCATCCTGAACTGTGCAATAAAAAAGAGAAAGTTTGACAGTGCACCACCACAGCAGGCTCTCAGAAAGGATTTTATGCCAGCCTACATTGCTAGCACTGCAGAAGGACTCCTGGCTGTGATGGAGGGAGGGGATGTCAGGACTGTTATTGACTTTCTGACTGCACTTTGAGCCGCTTTCCAACCTCTTGCACATTTTCTGCACTTTAATGAACAGAAGATGTAGTCAGTGACTTGGCAGCAGGCTTGGAGAGCCAGGAGCAGAGGGATGCACTCACCTTCCTGGCCTGCTTTTCCCTACCACCAAGCAATAATGTACTCTTTATTGCATGATGATGTCCATGTGCAAGCCTCTTCCGTTTTAGCAGAGGCTCTTCAGGTGTTAGACAGTAAAACACAGCTGTTGCAGTAGGAACAGTGATAAGCCCCAAATCCACTGATGATGATGCTGCACTATCAGTGCTCTCTCCAGAGTCAGTGTCCCTATATATTTTTCTGCAATATTCCCAAACCATGTCTCCTTCAGATCTCTGCTTTACGCCTGTGAAAAATCTATGAGATGCTACATTATATTGATAATGGTCTTTTTCCTTTGCAGCTAGCTGATTTTAGGTGATTTTACAACCTCAGAGCTACTTGGAAATTAGAAAGAAAACTCAGCTCTAGAACTATAAAGCATTATTTTCTGGGACTTTGAGATCAGCTGCTAAAGTCACATGGGAAAGAGTTACTTAAACTGAAAAACCTGGCACCAATGAGTTCAGAAAAGAGAACTTTTTCTAAATGCCAGCATTATTATGAGCTTATGTTAAGAGGGGATATATACAAAGGAATTTAAGACATTTTATCTTGCAGAAATAGAAAACAAGTTAAACTACAATGATATAATTAAAGCCTTCAAGCAAAAGCAAAGCATCTCCCTTAAAAATACTGCTACAAAGCAAGTTTAATGCCAGAGAAGAACCCCATGTTGTTGAGGGTGCAAAGAGCCTCTGATACCTATCCTAACTTGATCAATACTAATTCAGGGATCTCTGCCATAAATCTTTGCAAGCAGTGTGCACAGTCCTAGTGTAAATATAGACCCATTTCAGCAGCAAGTGTTCAGTCCTATTCCTCCATCATTAACTTGACTTTTTCCATTGGCCCAACCTGGAGAAAAATTAAAATCTAAGCCAGAAGTTTCCATAGCTTTTTCAGGAGCACTCCCAACCTTAACAAAGAATACTCAAACACCAGTACTAACAGTACCAGGCTCTGAATATCATAGGAAGTTCACAGTCTCACTTATCCACTGACATTAGTTCAGGAGCCACAGGAGTTTTCACATCCCAGAGTTCATGGGAAGTTTCTGTAGAGGCCCAATGGTCATCCTGCTAAGCCTGTTCTTTCAGTTAACAAGAAATTGATGTCTTTACTAGAAGGCTATTGCAACAACAAACATTCCACTTGACAACTGGAAACCCAAAAAATGGCCCAGCAGGAGGTTGGCTTGAAGACAGGCCAAGATATTAAAAAATTGTCCAAACATAAACATTTGTGGGTGTGTGTCTACTCTGTTAAACACCTTAGCATTTAGATTCAGCTGGACACCTGGTCTCCTAGTCATTGACTTGGCATGTGAATACAAGTTGTGCCAGAGGATTTCAAATACATGATGTTGAAAGTATATTTTTACACCTGTTGGCAGTGAAAAGCCATTAGCCTCCCAGAGAGGTTCCTGTATTAACAGGGTAACTTAAAAACAAAGCCATGAGGCAGGCAAAGGGGTTGTCCTCCTAGTTCTGCCTCCTGTTCCCCTAGGACAAAACAGTGTTACCAGTTGTCTTATCTATAAAATAGGCATAATTGCACCTTTTTACCTCACAGAAATAGCCTGAGGCTTAGGTTATATTGTCTGTAAATTCAGACTGGAAAAATACTATGAAGATGCCAGCTACTGAGCTTTTATCTTCCTTTCCTGAGTGATTTCCCAACAGTTTTTGCTCACTGTCACCAATCACAAGCGTGTTTGCTGAGTGACTGAGTGACATGCAGAGGGTAAATCTGCTGGGCTGGTAAGTAGTTATTAGCTCAGGTGACTGGACTCAGTGCCCACTCTCTTATCTCAGCGTGCCTCTTTGTGGTCCCTGGCATCTTCAAACTGTGATGCTAAATAGCACTTGGGTTCTGCTGGACACCTGCTCTCAGTATCACTGACTGCATGTGCTTACAAAGTCTTCTGGCCTTCTCCAGGGAAGGCCAGCAGCAAAGAAACCTGCTCCACCTGCAGCAAACCTAAGAGAACATAGTCCTCGTAATACTTCAAGTACTCTGGACTCAAGTCCTTCCCCAAATACACATTTAAAAAGTAATTATAATTTCTTAGCCATCATGGTATTATCACAGGCCTGAGACAAAGATGGGACCTATGATAAGAGAAGATAAGACTCAGCATGGGTGTGTGTAGGTCTGCCCTCTCTGAGCCTTCTTGTTGACCAGAAACAGGACAGAAAAAGGAAAGACTCAGCAGTTTAGTTAATAAAGCCCAAAATGTGTATGATCTTTGAAAATAAAGACAATGCCAAGGAAAAGACTTTGGACTGATGCCTATAGGCAGCTTCTTCTGGTTTTTTTGGTCTGGTCATTTCTCATTCACTTCCAGGGAAGCACCCAGAGGTTGGCTATGGATTTCTATTTTGAACAAAGCACAAGACAACTGACTATGAATAGGGATAGATTCTTCCTCAGAGTGAATATAAACATTGTGGACTGTTTAGTGTGCAGGTTATGCTTCTTTCTCTTGCCTTCTCCAACACACCAGTAACCCAGACTAAACATATACACAATTTTACGTGGAGCAGAGGCTAACAGCAGAAGGTGCATGTCAGACCTTGGCCACTTCTGCTTTAATTGGAAAGGGGCAGGCTTTCCAGAAGGTATGTGTGCCTGATAATAAACATGTTTCCATTTTACCAGGATAAAGCATGAAAAGTTGGAGCTAGACCAACCTTTCAGGGCACCTCACAATTTAGAGCATACTAAGCCACTCCTGTCCTGCAGCACCTCTGCCTCTGCCTCTCACAAGCTCAGCATTTCAGATATTAGCCAAGGCAGTTGTTTGCCTGCTATGTTTCCCTGGGAATGGAAGAGGCCTTACATGCTGGGATCCTGACCAGGACATTTTGGGGGATCACAAAGCCCTTACCCATCAGCAGATCTGTAAGCAAGGCAGCTCTGTCTCAGCAGCACTCAGCTCTTGTACAACTGCATCAGTTACATTTCATGCTTGGAAACACCAGTCTTATCAAGGGATTTTATCAGGTTGGGAAGTTTCAACACTTGATATACAGTACCTTTGAAGCCAGTGAGATAATGACGTCAGAGAATACCCTAAAGCCACCCAAGGTCATAAAGTTAATGGATAATAAAGGCATCTAGTCCCCTGAGAATAATGCCTTAGCTGCTCTGTCTTCAAATACAGATGCATCCAGAGGATCTGGAGTATCCCAATGACCTCACTCAATAACATAACATTGAGTGGGACAGTGTAAACAACAAGTAGGGCAGCAAACACAAGAGTGTTTAGGAAAACAAAGAAAATGGACTTGAATCCACACAAAGATACCCAGTGAATTCACCTGGAGAAGATTGTTTTTCAGACAAAGGGGTGGTTCCACACAGCAGCTTGGTGCCTGCTTCTTTCCTAGGTACGTTGTGTCCCAATGTTTCTCTCATTTCACCATTTGGGCTTATTTGTCACTGCTTGAGATGCCAGACATTCTGCAAAGCACTCGGTGACCATCAAGCCTGGTTATGCTGGACTGCAGTTTCTGGGAAATGCAAGGTTTTCCTTGACAGCAGTTTGCTGCTGTAAATACTATGATCACATTGCACAGGGTCTGAATGCCACCCACGTTCACGTAACAGGTGGGGCACACAGAGAGAGCTGCTGCCCCAAAGAGACTTTGAAGAGTGATTCTGGGAACCGAAGTAGGTGCTAGGAAAGAGAAGCTCAAAATCCAGCCACAGCTCAAAATCCAGCCACAGCTCAGAACAGAAAGAGAATCTGATGCATTTTTCTGGGTAACATGATGAGTGCTGAAGTTGTGATGATGCAGCAGTGTGTTACCTTAGAAGTTGAGGAAGGGTCTGAGGACAGAAGGCTGTATGAAAGAGAATTCTCATGCAGAGTAGTCCCAGAGCTGGCCAAGCCCCAGCAAAGCTCTAGGGAGCAAAGAGGAGGCTCCCCCATCCACCACCCATTCCCATTGTAGTGGGACCTTTCTATTGGGACATGGCCAATTGTTGATGCCAAATTTACAAGCAAACAGAAAGATTTTGAAACACCTGAGTCAACAATGTATATTTTATTGCATGCCATTTCCACCAGAATTTCTACAAGTTTATCACAATTCCGCATTTCTGTTCCTTTCCTACTTCATTCTGCCCGCTGCCCTTTTGCTTCATGTTGTACTTACCTGCAGTGTTTATTCTGTCACACTGCTTGCTTCTCTGCCTTGTTCTGTTCCCTTCCCTAGTCTCCTGATCCCCTTGCCCAGGTTTCAGTTTGGTGTCACAGATTTTCCCTGGGTGCCATCGGGGACAGCAGACAGACAACAGGGTCACTTCTTGCCACAAGAATGAGGAGAAACCTCTGCTATCTCACCCCTCCAGCACTCTCTGCAAAGCCTCTTCCACCTAAAAGACAATGGGACAAAGGGAAGAGGTTCTTTGAAGGATTAGCTTAAGTTATAACCTTTTCTCTCAGACACATGGCAGTGCAGCTGCTGTACATGCTGGTAGACTCTACATGTTTCCCAAGTTGCTCTTGGCTCTTTCTTTTCTGACTTCTTTATTTTAAGGGCCTGTATTTCACCATCCAGCAGGGAAGCTCACTGCTCCCAGAGAAGAAGAAAGCAAGAAAAGCACAACCCCTCACTCCAGCACTCCAGAGGATGCATCCCAGCAGTCATAAATTACGTTTGGAACAGCCTTAGCAGAATGAAAAGGAAGGCGGTCACAGCTGAGCCAAATCCATGGAGCCTGAAGGGCACAAGAGTCCCCATAGGCATCTGAGTCATGCTCTGAGCCAGAGGCATGACACACCAACAAAGTGGACACAAGATCAGACACAGCTTTTGAAATACCTAGGAAAATGGCCTGAGTGAAGAGGGGAACCACTAAATCTGGGTTTCCTTCACTGTCAGGTCAGGTGTCCCTTCCAAAACTGTATCTATACTGCATACATAAGGGCCTGGATCAATATTCAAAATGCTTGATCTAAGAAATATTACCAAACTATAAGAGCTCCAATACTTCCTTCCATTCATCACACAAATACAAGCATCTATATTGACTCGCTGTCCCACCCACACACAAGATTAATAAACTCATCCACATTCATGCAGCGTTGCCTCACAAGTGTAGCTTGAACTGAAAACAAAACAAAACACCAAGCAAGAAAAAAGAACAAAAGAGAAATTCCCCACTGGGACTAAAGCCATGCTCATGCCTTAGTGAACCAGCCCTGGACGTCTCAGACTTTTTACCAACAAGCCCTTGATGTTCTCTGCACTTGTATATAAAGTGCCCCCCACCCCCTCTGAAGTGCTGCCATGGGGTTCAGTAGCACTGAATAAAACATTCTGTAATATTAAATAAAGCGTATTAGGAACAGCTCAAGCATACAGGAAGAAGACAGGGAGATTGCAACAACCTGGGAGGGGCTGCACAAACATCAACAGCAGGATTAGAATTCAAGTGATCTTGACAAACTGGAAATACAATCTGGAAAAAGCAATTTAGCATGAACACCTAGGAATGACCTGCAAGGTCAAGGTAGGGAACATTGTGGCACACAGCTGATCTACTGGAAGGGACATGGCTCACATCATGTGTCACAGGCTGCCCATAAGTGAATAATATCATGTCATGTTATGTTATATGTTATGTTATGTTATGTTATGTTATGGCTCTTGTGAATATCTGGTCCCATATTCAGATACATGAGCAAGAGTGCTGTCTGCAAATACCCAAGGTAATCTCCCAGAACTCACTCAGCAAGGCCTTAGGGCGTGGTTCAAGGAACTCCACATCAGCTGAGGAAAGAGCGGGATAAGAAGGTTCAGAGATCAGAAGATAATTATTAATATAATTTAGAGAAGAAAAAACTAAGATTGAAACCATCTTCAGGTAACCTAGAAGTGCCTACAAAGAGAGAGGAAATATTTTCCCTGACCATTGTGGGCAAACATTAGAATTACAAAACCACTTCTAGTAGAGAAGGTAATTCCTCTGAGGCAGACTGCTTGGGAGGTCAGAGGATTTGAGTAACAGATTAAAACCACTTTGGCAGGAACCTTTTAGGCCAAGCTGATCCTTCCAAGGCTTGTGCTACAAGACAGATACGTGTAACATCCGGATTTTCACCTGCAGAGCTCTGCACATGACTGTAGCTCTGCCCATGGATCCAAGGTGTGCAAGATTCACAGAAAGTCACTTCCACTTATACCTGCATAAAATGCTTAAGGAAAAACGACCAATCAGGGATTCCTGTCTGTTCTCAAGTACTGGCTGCAGGTGTGTGAGTTCAGTAAAATCTAAGGTTCCTGTTAGGAGGTGGGTGATAGAGCAGGAGTGGGCAGCTCCCAGAGCCACTGATGCTGTGTCAAAGGGCAGGACCAGCCCATCTACCTGCTCTCTAATACCAACTGGTCATCCCCAGGTAGGACAGGTATGTGAAGGAGGGAACTCAAAGCATCCTAGAAACACTTTGGTTCTTGATTCGATTTGACGGCTTTTAGGGATGAGAAGGAACCCAAATGAGTATTGGATTGGAAGAAGATATGGGGAATGTCAGGGATTTATTGAATGTTTTGCATTTACACTTTGTCTGCTTATTAATTGTAATGATGGTCCAAGAGCTGCTAAATACGGGACAGGTTCTCACTTTTTTCCTCTAGTAGTAGTTTCAGACCTCTTGTCTTTGTTTATTAGTTTGTGTGCTTTCTTTGCACAGAGGGTAAAAGCTGGATTGATTTTTGATGTGCTATTCCACTGCAAGATTTTATTGACTTTGTATTGAGCTGCTACATCTAAGAAACAACTGCCATACCATGGAAAACAATTTTTAAAAAAAAGAAAAGTAAAAAATCCATCTGCTTTTCCATTCTGCTTCTGGAATTTACCCTCTAAAAGCTGACTGTGCAGGCCCTGAAGAAGATCCTGTTACTCTAAGCAAAGCTGGAATAGGCTACTTATTGTTCCAGGCCACTGGTCTCGCCTTTCTCAGACATTGCCTGCAGAAATAACGAGCAGCTTAAACAGGGCTCCCTTTTCAAACTGTCAACAGCTTGAGTTCCCCATTTAAAGGCTCTGGCATCAGGGCACCCTGAAGCCAAGCAATGTTAGCAGGAAAGCAGAATTAATACAGAAGAGGAAAAGCCTGCAGGGAGGGGAGAGGCCTCTTCTGCAGGGAGAAGTGCAGCAGTGCTGTGTAAGACTGAGATCCAGGGCTCTGCAAAGGTCACTGGTTTGTGGCTTTTACCACCAAAAATAGGGTTTCATTCCCTCACTTCTGGTTGTGTCATGGGGTCAGCATTTAGCACAAAGCCCATATCAGCTGGTGCAACCCTTCTTCCCCTCTCTGGGACAATATTTCAGGGGGAGTCTGGTAATAGAATCACAGAAGGGTTTGGGTTGGAAGGCACGTCAACGACCATCCAGTTCCAACCCCTCTGACACAGGCAGGGACACCTCTCACTAGACCTGGTTTCTTGAAGTGCCATTCAATTTGGCCTTGAACACTTCCAGGGATGGGGCATCCACAGTTTCTCTGGCAACATGTTCTAGAGCATTGTAAGCAGGTCGAGGGAGGTGATCCTGCCCCCCTACTCAGCCCTGGTGAGGCCACATCTGGAGTGCTGTGTCCAGTTCTGGGTTCCTCAGTTCAAGAGGGACATGGAGCTCCTGGAGTGAGTCCAGTGGAGGGCTACAAAGTTGATCAAGGAACTGGAGCATGTCTCTTATGATGGAGCTGGGCCTGTTCAGCCTCGAGAAGAAACCACTGAGAGGGGACTCAGTCAATGTCTATGAGTATCTGAAGGGAGGGTGTCAAGAGGATGAACCCAGGCTCGTCTTGGTGATGCTGAGCAAGAGGCAGTGGGCAGAAATCGATGCACAGGAAGTTCTACCTGAACATGAAGAACTTCTTTACTGTGGAGTGACCGCAGACTGGAACAGATTTCCCAGAAATGGTCTGGAGTTTCCCCTTAGTGAAGGTATTCAACAGCCACTTGGACACAATCCTGTGCCACGTGCTCTGGAATGACCCTACTTAAGCAGGGAGATTGGACAAGATGACCCACTGCGGGTCCCTTCCAACCTGAGCTGTTCTGTGATTCTGTGAACAAGCTCTCCCTGGAGCTTTCTCCTCTCCACGCTGAACAACCCCGACTCCCTCAGCCTTTCCTCGTAACAGCTCTTACAGGCATTTTACCCCTGTTAAAAGGAGGCACCCCTCCGAAGACCTCATGATATCAACCACAAGCACTCAGGGATGCCTCTCCCAGGAAGCAAGACCCCCCAGCCAGCCTCCCCGAACCACCCAAAACAACTCAAACGCTATTAATGATCCACAGCAGGGACGCTCTGCCCCCTCCCCCCACCACCTCCCCAGCCTTCCAAATTTTTTTCAGCCTTTACTTCTGGTTCATGATGCAGCTGTTGCAGAGAAAGAAGTGCCAGGTTGAGGGCGGGGTAGGGGGGAGAGAGGGGGCTGCCGAAGGGGAGCCCAGTCTCGGCATCCCCAATCCCGGCAGCCGCATCTCCTTCCCGTCCCTGGCCGGGAGCCGCCCCGCACGGCCGCCAGTGGCTGGGGGCGGCCTGGGGGGAGTTGTCCCTCCGCCCCCGCCCCCGGAGGCGCGGCCCGGCCCCTCCGCGGGTAGAAAGGCTGCACGGCGGGCGGGCAGAGCCAGAGCGCGGGGCTCACGCTGCCGGCATGGCTCTGGATTTCCTGGCGGGATGCGTTGGCGGTGAGTGTCGGGGAGCTGCAGGGGGGAAAATAACCATTAAAAAATGGTGCGGAAGGGGGAGAAAAAGGGGAAAGGATAAAGAGAGAAAAGGGGGTGAGAGAAGAATAATAATAAAAACAAGCAGAATAAAAGCTTAAAAAGGAAAAGGGGCGTAAGGGAAGGAATGTAAAAAGGTAGGAAATAGAGAAGAGGCGGAGAAAGGGATAGAAGGAAATGCTTTTAAAATGCGGAAGAAAGGCAGGCAGGTCGGCGGGGAGGGCTGGGCGCGGCGCTGTTATTTTGGGAGCGGAGATGGTGCCGGGGGCGATGAGAGCGGCCCCCGCTGCAGTCGGGGCCGGGCCCGGGAAGCTCTCGGGGGTCCCGGGGCGTGCGGGCCGAGCCCTCCGCGGCCGCGCCGCAGCGCCGGGGACCGCCCGAGGCGGCCGGGAGGAGCGGGGCAGGGGGTCGGGGGTCTGGGGTGAGCGCCCCTACCTGAGCACAGGGACCCTGGGCAGCCCTAAGATGGAGAGGAGAGAATGCGAACACGCGTCCTGCGCTTCCCCGTGCATCTGCGGCCGGCCTGCCGCCTGCTATTTTTAGCAGTTATTAAATTGTGTTCAGGAGATTTATTCTCTCGTCTTTTCGGGTATTTGCGCTTGCTGTTTTCCTTGCTAATCTGGCAAAGATTTTTTTTAAAATCCCTTTTTTTAGCGTCTCTTTGGCTTCATCCTAGTGCTCGTTGCCTTCCCTGGATTCCCGCAGGGTCGGCTGTACCGCTGGCCTTTCCGCGCCGAGCACAGTGCACATTGCTGTTGTTCTATCTTGGGCTATGTCGCTGCCGTGCTGGCCTTAACCAACCCGGACTGCACCATCCTGGAGCTGCTGCCACATCTTCCCCGGGAGAGGGAGGGCGGCTATCTTGCCACAAACGTGGGAAAGCTGCACTGACGCTCTTGGAGTTGTCGCTGTTGCCCGCGGCCACTAAGGACTGCTGGGTCGCAGAAGTACAGAGCCAGAGGATTCATTGCTCCAGCCTGTGTGTGCAAAATGCCTGTGTTCAGATTGGTGTAACTAATAGGCCTGCATGTGACTTCTAAAAAGTCCTTTGGTGCTAGGATAAAGCAAAGGTTTTTAGTAATGCATGGCCCTTCTGCAGGGGCTGCTGTCACATCTGGAAAAGGCTGTAGGCAGAGCTGGGATGTTCTGCTGCCTTTGGAGATGCTTACACAGAGCTATATGTACATGAAATATTGTGCTTTAGAGGAAACCTGCATTTTCTGCCCAGGGGACTTGCCTTGGGCTGAGGCCAGGGGTCATGGCTGCACATTCCATATGGCATGGCACAGTTTGTAATCACACACCTCAACGCCTACCTGGGGCTCAGAGGCTTGACTAGAAGCATAAAGGCACCTGGTACTGGCCTGAAGGACTGGATTGTAGATCTCTTATCTCCTGACTTGGTAGGATGCTCTTTACCTGGTTTGCCAACCATGTTGTGCGCTCACACCTCAGACTGGTACTCCTGCTTGGGCTACTGTAGCCCCAGACCTAGGAAGAAAATTCTGAGTAATAACAATGGCAATTTGTTTTGTTTCAGGTGCTGCTGGTGTGCTGGTAGGACACCCCTTTGACACTGTTAAGGTGGGTTGATTATGAAATGTATTTGCCTCTAAGTAGAAAACTTAGTTTCTCCAAGGAGTGGGGGAGGAAAAAATATCCCCAGACACTGTAGGAGTGAAAACCTGTGTGGGAAAGCTTGGAGCAATCCTCCACCTCCACTGTTAATAGATTTTTTGATCTCTAGCTCTTCAGAAGTGAAAACTTAGTAACATAAACCTTGGCCTTAAACTGCAAGTGCAGTGCAGTAACAATGTGGTATTTGGAAATACAACCTTACATTTAACTAAATTTTGTTCTAAGCTTGCTTCTCTGCAGCTGTTCAACACTAACTGCTAAAACTTCCTCTCCCTGCATTTGTAATTCAAACCCACTTTGTTAGTAGGTTGAAAGACTGTGTTTTGTTTTCCCTTCAAGCTCTGCTATTACTCCTTAATTTGTAGCACTAGCCAAAGGGTGGAAGTCAATAAAAATCCACAGTATGAAGCTTGTCTGGGGGCTTTTTCCTCCAAGTATTATTACACATTTTTCTAACTTTCCAAGTTAAAACTGATTTTTCTGATGGTCTGTTAGTTGTGTGTGTTAAGCATACTTCAGCTACTATAAATACAAGATTTGACATCTCCTGGAGGGTCCCTCAGCCAGGGCTCTCAGGAGTCCAAGCCCATCTTTCAGAATGGAATGACAATTTAAGTCATCTTTTGGCAGCCTTACCCAAAGTCTTGCGCTGGAAGAATAGAAGAAGGGATATCAATGTATTCCTTGCTAAAGTAATATATCGGGTCACTTGACTGCAGCAGACAGCATGCCACGTAGTAAATCTGTATTTGGAACACCTTTACCTTGCTGAATTTAGATATTCAAAGACTGTGGGCTGATAGTGTTACCAAGGACCCCACCATATATTCTGTATTCTAGTGCACGGTTAATTCAATACAGAATTCCCAAGCTAGTGGATATTGGTCCTCCTTGCAAGCTTGCAGTGCAAGCTGCTCAAACAGCAAAATCTGTCTTTTTCTTGCTAAGAATATGGTAAA
Source organism: Corvus hawaiiensis (assembly GCF_020740725.1). NCBI lineage: Eukaryota > Metazoa > Chordata > Aves > Passeriformes > Corvidae > Corvus > Corvus hawaiiensis. The sequence goes on from NC_063218.1 coordinate 12,049,691, forward strand.
TTTGACAGTTAAATAATTCAGCTGAGTTCTAGAATGTATTTTCAGGAATGGTATTATCCAGGCTTGCACAATTTTTCTTATGGTGGTACAGGGCCAGCTGTCTTTTTCTCTCCCATCCTGCCAAGTTTTACATGCTTAACTGAAGGTGATGGGTCATTTCATTGAATCCAGCAGAACTACTAAAATTCTATGCTCAGACTAAAGGTAACTATGTGTGGGTTTTTTAGTTGTTTTTTTAAAGTGGAACAGCTTCTACTGTGTGAAACTAAACATTTAACTGTAAAAACTGGGGCTCCCATGCTGGTTTCAGCGGATGTATTATTGCAAAATAGATGTATTGTCTTTGGAAAAAAGCATCTTGCTTTACAACAGAGCAAATAATTTGTTTCTGGATGACTTTAAATTTTTATTGAAATCCAGTGTGGCACATGATATTTTCCATAAGAAGGTATTGTAGGCATTTATCTGTGTTTTGTTAGAGCAAATACTAATGTTTGTGTTATTAGCTGGCATAGTCACCACTGTATGTCGAAAAACTAACCCTAACCACCCCTTAAGGAGGAAAAAAAAAAGATGTTGCATAACTTGTGTATGTATATGTGTTAAGAATTAACTCTTCTCATAGTTCTGCAGTGTTTAAAGGGCTCACTGGTAGTCACCTTAGACTGTGCATTTTTAATATAACTGAACAATGGGAAAGCTGCTTAGATAAGCCAAAGTTTTACTTCTGTCTTGGCATTTAAGCTCTTCTTTTTTTTGGCTGGTGCTCATGTTTCACAGAGGGGGGGAGGGGGATGGTGGGACACACAGGGAGACATTAAGCCGGTAAAGTCACCCTGCAAAACCTGCAACTGAGCTGATCTCAGAACTGGCAAACTCCTTGTCCCTGGTTTGTTGATGTAATGTATAAAATTGCTTTTTTGCTTTTAACTGCCTTTACTTTCTGAGCTAGGGGCTGTCTTCATTAACAGCAAAAGTGTTACTTTGTTGTAGATGACAGATAAGCCTCATCACGGGAGAGTTACCTAGTAAGTATAGCCCAGGTGAACACTTCTGTTTCTCTCAGTCTTAATTTATTCTCAAATGTATTAGTTCAAGTAAAGAACTGAAAGACTTATGAAGCTTTTTCCCTTTTGAGTTTTAAACTGATGCATCCCTCTTGTACAGCTATGGCATGGAGGGAGCGGGGTTTAAATATCCCTTTTTTTAAATGTAGTTTTATTCTGAACCTTCTTTCTGCTATGCATTTCTGGCTGTATACACTCCCACACACAGTGCCTCTAAAACTGAATCTCAGGCACGCTGCTGTTGAGGTCTTATCCACTACATATTTTTGGATGATGTTTTCATTGCTCAAATACTTCTGAAGTCACTGATTTCCCACATTATTAAGTGCTTGGACTGTTTTGGGGATGTGGTGGTTTGGGCTTTTTTTAGTCTTGAGTGCTTTTATAAAAGTCTTTAGTGATGTTAAATTACTGGGGGTTACTACTGGACCTAAAACCTTAGTAACAGTGTTTCCACAAGAAAGAAGCTAGAATACTGGGCAATGAATGGAATAGGTGGATAAACTTTGCACATGATTCGTCTTTCCTGTAGTTGTACACACTAAGGAGCTTCTTGAATATGGCATTACCCTGCATGAAAATGCAAGTTTTATGTGCACTCATTGCCTTATGTGGCAGTTTTCTAATGTGGGTACCCTTATGTGACCAGCACTGTGCTCAAGAATAAGAGGTTTTTTTCATTCTTAGACCTGGAGAGTCAGTACTCTAAATATCCTACCCTACAGCAATGCTTAATTGGTTAATATTTCACAAATTGTTTAGACAAAAATAGTGGAAACTGTATGCCACCAGGAAATTCAATCCATATATGCAATATGACTAATTCTAAACTACTAAACACAAGCAGAAAAGATAAAGTAGGAAGGTTCCTAAGCTGCAAATCCCCCAAAGCCTATACATGTGGAAGTCACAGACAAGATTTGAAACAATAACAGTAAATTATAAATGGAGTAAAACCTTCTGTTTGTGCAAATGTGACAGCTTGTTAAGATTTGCCTTTGCTTGTAGACCTGCTCCTTTAACAGTTTTGACAGTCTGTCTACCCCCCAAAAGTCACTTGAAGTAACAAAGGATTTATTTTCTTTGAATCCTACTGTAAGCCTGCTTTTAATGCTGAGATGTTGCAAGACCCAAGGTGATCTCAGCCTCCCACTGTGGCTAGCATACACTAATGCATATACTAAAAAACGACTGAAAACTGAAGTTCTGATTTACAAAGCATAAAATAACATGTTGTAGGAAAAATACTAAAACTGTCAATTTAGTTTTGCTTTGAAGAAAGCTAACCTGAATACAGGATTCTGACAAACCACCTCCATAAATCATTTTCTAGACCCACATATTACAGGTCTTTCATTGTTGTGGTGGTGTTTTTTATTACTTTAGGCAAGCAGATGAAAAAGAATTAAGTTCAGGAATCTTTCACACAGACATGATATCTTTTTCTTTTGCTCAGAATAAGGGACTGAACTTTTTTGCCCTGGAGCTGCTGCAGCAGCATTGAATGGTTGATAAGCATCTTTTCTGAAGAACATTGCAGCCCTCCATGCTGGAGATCAAACACAGATTTATAACTTTATCAATCCACGGAAATCAATGTATTGAGTTTATTGCAGTGTAGGGCTTTGCCTGAGCTAGGTAGAACTGAGACTTTTTAAAAGGGTGTTGAGGGCAAATAAGCATGAAAAAACAAAATTGGAATTTTCCATTAGAGGTTAAAAAGCATCTGGAAAAGGGCCTATCTCCTAAGACCACCAGTTACAGTAGCATCTGTCTCTCTAGCAGAACATACTGTTTCAGTTTTGGAAAAGTTAATTGATAACTAACATTTAAAGGTTTAAAACAGCTGTACCCTCACCAATTGCTTACATTCAGCAGGCTAAAAAAACAAAACAGACTAAAATTTAAAAGGACAAATGGCTTTTTACTCCTTCCCATATGCAAAGACAGACATCTTAAGAGTCACTGCCCTGCTACCCTCTGGAAAAAAAAAAAATCAGATCTCAATGAATGGGCCCAAATCTGGCAGTCAGAAACACTGTGGGTATTGTTGAAAGTTTTTATCCTTTTAAAATTATCCTAATCTGGTGCTTGACTTGCAAATAATTTTTTTTATTAAATTGTCTCAGTTTTGCACAGGTATTCCTTAGTGTGAACAGAAGTATTCTTGGCAGCTAAAGAAAGTCCCTATTGTAGCCTGTACTGGAAAGCATCTATTTGAAATTCTAGATGGCAATGTACCCTTCCACTTACTGGTTTGCTAAGAGTCACAAGAAGTTAATAATCCTCTTCCCCTCATATTTTCACTCCCAAACTTAATTCAAAACACTTACACAAGATTTTTCAAATTATTGTGCCACATATGGCATTCCAGTGTCCAGCCTGCACTCTTGCATATGCATTGCTATAGCAAATCTCCACATAGGTACAAGGCAGTAGCTTGCCCTTTAGGCTGTTCCTGATGTACGAATTGGTCTCACACAACTTTTTATAGGTTCGTCTGCAAGTTCAAAATGTAGAGAAGCCTCTCTACCGTGGGACTTTCCATTGCTTTCAGTCCATCATAAAGCAAGAATCTGTAAGTACAAAATTAATGCTTTGCATATTGTTTTTATCTTTGTATATTTTGGCTCAGGAGGATGGGGAAGCTGTTAAAAAAAAAAAAAAAGACAAATGTTGAAGATCAAGAGATAAAAGTATATCCTGAACCTCCCCTGATTGTACAGCAGATATTATAGTCAGAACTTTGCCAGAAACTTAGTGAAGAAGATCACTAAGTCAGAAGATGGTATTTTGAGGTTAACATTTTAAAGAAAATAAGTTATTTAAATAACTAATTTTCTGAGAATCTAAGCAATGAGTGAAGAAATTGGTGGGTTGTTTTTGCTGCTGAAGCTTTAGGACCATTGCTAAAAGGGTAGCTTCAAGCTTTACATAAGCTATTTAAAAAGAAAAAGTAAAAAAATTGCCAGAAAACTCTTCTCTGGATAGAGTAAGATTATTTTCTGGATGTGTTCAACTATGTTTTTGTACTGCTAAATTGCTTAAATGTTTGTGTCCCAGGCAGAGATGAAATTTTTATTACAAAACAAGGTGGTCCTGATCTGGCCACTGTTAGAGAGCTGGGGTACAAGGGAGAGCCAGAAGGGCTGTGTTCTGCAGCTTGAGGAGGTTATCCACACCACTGCTAAAAAGGGTTTTTCCTCCTTTCTTCCATTAGGCTTTTGGACTCTATAAAGGTATTGGGTCACCAATGATGGGACTTACATTCATTAACGCGCTGGTGTTCGGTGTGCAAGGAAACACCCTTCGTGCTCTGGGCAAAGACACTCCTCTGAACCAGTTCCTTGCAGGGTCAGCAGCAGGGGCCATCCAGTGCGTCATCTGCTGTCCCATGGAGCTGGCAAAGACAAGGATGCAGCTTCAAGGAACAGGAGAATATAAACTAAAAACGAAGAACTACAAAAATTCTCTGGACTGCTTGATCAAAATCTATCAAAAGGAAGGGCTGAGGGGTATCAACAGAGGCATGGTCTCTACCTTCATAAGAGAAACTCCAAGCTTTGGCTTTTACTTCCTGACCTATGACTGCATGACTCGGTATTTAGGCTGTGAAGCTGAAGACAGTTACGTTATTCCTAAACTGCTGTTTTCTGGAGGGATGTCGGGAATTGTGTCCTGGCTCTCCACCTATCCCATGGATGTGATCAAATCCCGGCTTCAGGCCGACGGCGTCGGAGGCATCACACAATACAACGGCATCCTGGACTGTGTCCGGAAGAGTTACCATGAGGAGGGCTGGAGGGTGTTCACAAGAGGTCTCACTTCCACACTTCTCCGTGCTTTTCCTGTCAATGCAGCTACCTTTGCTACTGTCACTGTGTTCCTAATGTACATGAAGTCAGAAGACAACCTTCCTGAATGTGAACCAGGTCCAGTAATCCATCAGCCTTCCAGTTTGTGAACCTCATCTCTTTGTTGTCTTCATCCAAAGCCCAGCTGGTTGGGTTTTGTTGAACATGAACACTTGACCCACACAAGTAGTGTAGATTTATGCTATCTGTATAAAGAATCCCTAAATGTATCAAATGAGGATTTCATCTCACTACTTGTATAAACAACATCTTGCCTTATTCAGGACTCCATATCAGTAGTATTCAAGTAAGAGAGGGATCTGCCTTTAGAAAGTTGCTGTTGTGGCTCCAGAAGAGGTTCTGGAGAGTGTTCTAGCACCAGAAATTGAGTTTTCTTTCACTCAGGTTCTGAATGACTGAGTTGAGTTGAATGCAGAAATGTTTTCATGAAAGAAATACTCATTTTGTATGTGACAGGAGTAAGTGTACTCCTGTAAGGTGAAGAAAGGGGAAGAAGTTTAATGTTGGAGGCATTTTGCAGGTAACCCCAAACTGTAAAGATGTGGACTAGCATTCAGCTAGTCATGTGTTTTACTTTTCCTCTGCTTTTATATGTCAATGGTTTTAGTAGCAACTTTGTTCATACTGATTTGTAAAAAAAAAAAAAAAAAAAAAAAAAAAAATTTGTACCTAAATTACTCCCTGACCTTTTGGCTTCGAATAAATATCTTAAGCACAAAGTTAGCATCTGCACTCAAATGCACTTGTTCCTTTAAATCTCAAGGCTTGTAAGGATTTAGGGGAAACTCAGATCAAGTAGGACTGAGGTTATTTGCCTTCACCTCTGTTTCTCCTTTGGTGGGTGCACAGACTGTATTGAGTAGTTCAGCCCTGTAGACTTTGTTCTCTGAAGTTAATGCAACTTTGCACCACTTCTCCCACCATGCCCCATAGCAGCCAGTGATGTACAGAAGTCAAAGTCATGCCTGTGGTATTGCACAAAATGTTTGTGGGTGCAATGTTAGCTTAGCAGCTTGAAGTACCTTAGAAATACATACATATTTAGGACTGGAGGTTTCATAGCTTTCCAGAAAGTAGGGGTGTAAGTGTCTGAAATGGTTCCTGTTTAATACACTTGCATTATGAATTTAAAGAATACTGATTTTTATGTATTTAGTTACAGTGCTACTGGAAAGAAGACTGAAAAGGGTTGTAGAGAATTTTCTTGTTACATTAATCTGCTCTGATTTTTTTCTTTTCTATTTTTTTTTTAGTCTGTTCAAGAAGAATTGAATTAGCCAAAGAGCTACAAACAGTTATTTAAGATTTGAGATAAAAGTTACACATATTTGGCACAAGTAGCTGTGAGGAAGGACTATATGTATGTGAGCAGTGTTTTAAAACATATCAAACTAGTTCAGTAAGTACAACTTGTTACACTTTTGGTTGGGACAAGTGCAATATGTGTTTAATTTATATGAATTTTCTAAAGAAGCGTTATTTCATAGTGTTTTGCACTGTAACAAAATATGCTGGAGAAACCTGTAAAACTGATATTTTTTTTATACCTTGAAGGTATGGTGGATGTTTTAGTGCCTACTTGCACTGAGATTCAAATTGAATGTTAAATCTGTCTACTAAGCTGCATATGCACAACAACTTACAGCAAAGACCATTTACACCTTTGTACAGGAGTAAGTAATTCTTGTATATATATTGAGGGAATAAATTTTTTAAAAATTTTGCCTTTGGTTCTTTGAAGTTTGCTTTTTTGTGTTTTAGTCAGACGCTTCTTTGTGTTGGATTGAGCTTGCATGAGGGTGGGGTTTCTGGCTTTTGCCAGGGGAAACTTGCTCCATATCTGCCTTCTGTGCACCACTGGGAAGGGCAGGGTCTTGCTCTGGCTTAGGCCCCATCACTGGAGCAAAGAAAGGAAGTTGCCTGACCTCACTTCTTCAAACTGACCTTTCCTCTACCACGAGAACAATCCTGCTTTTAAAGCCAAAGAGCTGGCCCTATGCTGAGACCCCTTCCTATTCTGTGTTTATTGGTTTAAGCTGTGCTGGTCACCAGCAAGGCTGCACAGTTGTGCCTCTCCTCTGGACTCACTCCAGTAGGTTCATGTCCTCCTCTTCAGAGGTTACTTCAGGTACTAGCTCCACTAATTCATCTTCTTAAGGGCTAGATGCATGTGACTGACACAAACCCTGTCAAGCATCAATTTCCTGGATCAGGAAGGGGAAAGGCCACCACCTCTCCACCTGACCATGACCAGGGTCAGTTCCAGTCAAGTACCTTTTGTTCTCTCAGCGGGAGCAACAACTGTGTTCAACATTGAACTATAGAACAGAAACAAATACTTGGAATAAGCAAACAGTGTCTCCTTAGAAGACTAATATCATTAAATCAGAAAAGGGCTACACAATGTTTTACTTGCAGTGCTTACTAAAGCATTCTTTCCTGAAATTCATCCATCTGGAACTTAAAATAATCAGTAGCAGACACTGGCTGTTACTCAACAAGCCTGAGAAGAGGGTAAAGCCAGCTTTCAGCCTAGTCTGATTTCACTTGTGTGAAATCCATGTGACTTCTAACTATCAAATCGAGCTAGACAAATGCCTCAGCCTTTTAAATCATGATACAGTTCTGTCCTGATAGATTTTTGAGATGTGAGCCAATTCAGACAGAACTACATCCTGCCTTCCCAGATCCTCATTCCCACACCATTATCAAGCAATTCCCCAACAACTGAAGGGATTAAGAAGGTAAAAATCACTGAAAATGAAACTCACTCACTATCCAGTCCCTCTACCCTGCTCTTTCTTAAACTTAGATGGGTCATGCCAGGGTTACAAGTTACAGCCACAAACATGTCCAATTAAGACGAGGGGAAAAAAGTGACCATGTATAGAACTATATAACTAACTATAATTAAGTTACTATAGTAGAACAACTAGTGTGAAATTCATTTATCATGTCTGTAACATGACAATGTTTTTGTCCTCTCTGCCTTGTCTTTCTCTGCATATATGTAGTGATAGGACAAGGGGTAATGGCCTCAAACTGAAAGAGGGCAGGTTTAGATTGGATATTAGGAAGAAATTCTTCCCTGTGAGGATGGAGAGGCCCTGGCACAGGTTGCCCAGAGAAGCTGTGGATGCCCCATCCCTGGCAGTGTTCAAGGCCAGGCTGGATGGGGCTCTGAGCAACCTGGTCTACTGAAAGGTGTCCCTGACCATGACAGGGGCTGTTGGAATTAGATGATCTTTAAGGTTCCTTCCAACCCAAACCATTCTAGGATTCTATGATACAGCTTATTATTTGGTTCAGGGAAAAGGGTAGCAAGGCATTCAAGGGATGAAAACCTGTCCATTGCAGGTGCAGCACTGGCAGCATACTAAGGAAAAAGACTAAGACACGAATGTAAACATTAACCTTGCAAAGAAAATGTGTTAGTTCTTTGAAATTAAAGATTTTTTTTTATTATGCTGGAAAACAGGTGTTAACAGTTTAATGTTAGCTGCTGTTAGCCCGATTTTTAATCTGTATATAAAGAACAATTTAAAACCTAGAAGTGTGCCAAACACCATTAGATTAGCAGAATGTGCAGTTAAACCCCTCTTCTGCCAGAAAAACAGGCAGAGAAAAGAGAAGCTTACCCAAGGCAACATGCCCTATCAAACACCACAGCCATGGAGACAGATGAAGGATCTCTGTGCCTCTGGGAGGCACAGCAAGAGATCAGGGAAGCAGAGAACTTGCTGGACCAAACCTAAGGGAGACAGGCTTTGATATCAAGAGGAAGCAAATTCCATGTTCAGGAATTTATGCATGTCCATGGGCAGCAGGGGAGAAAAGCAGAGGAAAATAAGCCATTTTCATCTTCCCAGTACAACTGTTTTGCAATTTTTGTATTAGGGTTGTCCTCACTAATTGCAAAAGTGATTATTACCAACAGAAAAAGGGTGACATAATATGCACAGTAATATGTAGGATATACAGTAAAAGCTTTTCTACTTATAGTTTATTACTAGTTTTAACTGAGTTGACCTAGAAAGTGATTTTAAGCTATACAGGTTCATCAGTAAAAAAACTGAAATCAAAGCAAGGTCTGCAGTCTGAATGCCCTATAGATTGATATAAATGGAAGAAAGTCAAGTTCTAATGTTCACAAAATATTCTTAGAGTGTATAAAATGTAACAGCTAACACAGTCAAATTGCTTAGTTATCATTCACTATTATACCTTATTATGACTGTTTTTTCTTACTGAAAGAGCACAATGCATTTTTTATTAACAGTAAAATAGACTTGTACCATTTTAGCCATATCCATATGTCAATCAATAAAATACTAAAATCATAATGAAGCTTGACCTCATGGTCTGCACCATTTCCTATGTATATCAAAATAGAAAGAAGTGTTGCTCAAGTAATTTGACTTGGCCAGATTAACGCTGGCATGAAATAAAATGAATATTCTTTTTCTAGGGTTTGATCTACTTATCTTAAGCAGAGATTTATTGTAGATCAGGAATACCTCAGTGTTGCAATCAACCAGGCCATACGCTTTCTTCCTTGTGCACCGAGGTATTTTCACTTGAGGAAGAATTTGTAAGAGGTACTTTCCAAACAGGTCAGTAATAAAGTTCAAACTTTTTAACGGCAATTAAAGGAGGTAAATGTAAAAATTACTTCTACCTTTAAATTAATCCAGGCAGTTACGTGCTTCCCTGCCAGCTCTTAACCGAGAGACTGTACATATTTTCATTTCACACTTCAGAAAAAATTGAGATGAAATCCCCTATCCCTAACCTATGCAGGAGGAAAGAATAAAAACAAGAGAACCAACCAACCAACCACACAAGAGGGAAACCTAAAGACCTCCCATAAGTATTATTCCTTACAATCAGTTTTCAAATCATAAACATTTGTATGCCCTTTGAAGCTATGGGAGTCACTGGATTAATGTAAATCCATTGGAGGTTCAGTCAAAGCATCAGTTAAGACTGAAAACTGAAGGATTCTATATCAAAAGGCCAAATTTTCTGTTTTGCTGAGAAAAAATAAATGTGTTGGAAAATAAGTCAAAATATAAGCTGCATGATGCCACACATGTGAGGCAGTCAAAACCTTTGTAAGCCAAAATTGCAACTGGCAAGGTCAGTGAGGTCCTTGGCAAGCATCTTGCAGCTCTGAAGGAGACCTTTGCGAGCCCTTACATCAAAACACTAACCAACAAGGCAGTTTTCCACAGATTTGTCTTGCAACCAATTCCTGAGATGAGCTTTAGCCAAAGGACATTAGGACCTATCTGGTCACCAACATGTTTTGTGTATGGATTTTCCACTATTTAACAAGCAGTACATATGCCACAGTCTTCATACGCTCTATCATTTTTCTCAAAAATACTCGTTTTTCACATCCTTCTGAAATGCACCTTTTCTGTGGGCCTGCTCCAGGGAGGGAAACAGGTTACTTGAGATCTTTGAACCCCTTAAGAGCAGCAATGCAGGACTCCGATGCAACATTGGTCCTGTTCTGCAGTCTGCAATGGCCTTGCACACATTATGAGCAACAGCAGACTGAAGCAAAGGCCCTAATTGCCTCAGGGGACCTTGGACTTTTTAGGAAGCCACTGCTGAAGAGAAACAGTGATATTTTACAGGTCTAGCAGTTCATCAAAGTAGCCACTCACAACCAAAAGCACATTCATTAACACCATTGGTAACTAGATTTCCACATTTCTCTCTTAAAGATATTTAATACTTGATGGATGTATCTATGCATGACCCATGTCACACTTAATGGTTTTTATTTACAGTCTTTTCATTGCCTTGCTGGTGCTTTTAACAAATGCACAAGTACACTCAGGACTCTCAGAAATCAGCACACAATTGTACTTCTTACTCTCCTGCAGGGGTGTGTGGGCAATTTGCTCTTTGACACTGGCACACTCCAAGTCTGTCAAGGTCCACTGAACGCCACAGGACACCCTGCACACACTTGACCTCGCAGGGGCACCCTGACACTGCCGTTCTGTCTGCTGGTCGCACTGTGCAAACAGGTAATTCACCGCCCTCTCCTGGCAAACTGCTACCCGCGAGTTCCTGAACAGACTGAAACAAAGCACTGACATAGGTGCCACCCTATACCAGACTGATTAGAGAGGAAACACACGGAAACCTACACCACCACTTAAAAAGTGGTGGCAAAAGGAGCACCCGAAAGTCCTGCAAGGCTCCGTTTCTCTCCCTCCCAAAAATTCACCAACATTTGCACAGAACTCCAGGCTTGCTCCTGAAGAGAGCTGCCAGCAGACACAGGAACCCAGTGAGAACAGCAGCTCGCCCGAGGGTATCAGGTCCACACCATACCACACAACAGCAGCCGTGGTACCCAACCAGCACCCAAGCTTAGAGCTTTTTCTCTTAGAAAAAAGTAACAGAAGACTTGGAAAACCCTAAACCAGGAGTTGTCTAATAGCCAGTTGCTATCAGGAACCTTATTCATTTACCTACAGCAAAACAGTGTTTTCCTGCTACTTTAGGGGAAGCCAGGACTTGAAAAGTTCACATTAACTCTTACACAGAATCTGATGTGCTTGTCCTCAAAGAAATTCAATACCTTCCAGACAATTTCCAGAGAAAAGGACTGAAAAAAATTCTAAGTGAAACTGCCTTAATAATATAGGATGATTGAGAGTACACATAAACTTGCCTAAGCTGGTTTGCTTTAGGCAGAGAGAATGAAATTGAGAAAAGGACCACTGATTCAATTACCTTACAAAATTAAACCAATAGCCAACCAGGTGGCATTTAAGCATTGCTGTAAAGCCATCATCACGCTCTGGCAACTTGACACTAGACCAATTCATATTATCAAACTGAATATTGAATCTCATAATACAAGCACATACATTCCTGCTCTGGTTTGCTTCTACCTTTACAGATCACCGTGCAGATATTTCTGCTCCTTGTGTTCAGCAGCAGGGTCACACTCTCTCTGCTCTATTCACTTTCCCATTCTTTTGCCCTGGGACTCTTCCCAAGGAAAGTGTTACTTATAAAATTATTCCATTTACACAGCCAGGAACAAGAATACTGAAGTCCAACTCTTATTTTTACTCCTGCCTGCAGAATTCACACCCAACATTCAGTTTTGAAATCCACCCTAGGTTCCCCTGGGTAGCTTTAAGTGCTCCAGGAACATTAGTGCAGTAAAGTTCAATGCTGACACAAATAATCCTTTACTTCGCTCCTCAAGCCACCATCACACAGCAGATTTTAAAAGGTGCTGTACAGATGAAAAACTTCTTAAACTTATTCTGAAGTGCCATCATTATAGATGGCACATTGCAGACCAATCAATGCCAGTAGCAGGTGCCACTTAACTGATTAATACTTCCGAGACACATTTGTCTAGCAGCCCTAACAAAAATTCCAGATTTTCTCAATTTCTTCAAGGCATTAAAGGAACACTCAGAAGAATGATATTCAATACTGTCCCTGAATTTATCCATCTTAATTGAGCAGAAGAACTAACCAGCCCATTTTTCCAAAGCATACTGACAAAATATCCTGAGCTATGTGATGAGCACATGGAAACAAACACCTGTTACTGCCACTGCCATGCCCCTTCATCCAGCACTTTGAAGTGATTCACTTTCTTCAAACATTTTAAAGCCTCAATACTTTTGCCATTTCTAGCAATTTTTGCATCTTTTGCTTTTTACCTACTGTGGAATTAGCAGAGGGAAAGGATCTCCACCTGCCCTCAAAATTACATTACTGCTGACAAGCTATGCTGTCAGGATGTGTTTAGTATTTGGCTTTGTTGATTGACAGCTTGCAGCCATTATAGGGAAAAATCAAAATGCACGACCTCAATTCCAGAGTGACCCTCTTCAAGCAGAAGATGACTAAAATTAAGTGCAGGTTCAGCTGAGGTCCTGGCATTCCGTTTCACTAAGGATTTATTGTCTTAGCATTTCAAACCTGAACCTGCAGCCCTCCTACAACCTTTTCAAGAAACACACTCTCCACAAGTAATTAGCATTTAAGTTCAGTTTGTTTTGTATTTACTGACAGACCATAAATAGACAGAGAGAGAAAAATCTAGTCAGTTCTACCTTTAAAGTCGGTCTGAGTCCCAAGGATATACAGCTACAGAATTTGTCTCCTTTCATTTCGACAACAGCAGAACCAAACAAGGTAAATGTACAATCCAAATGAGAAGCAGAATGTGTATAACGAGTCAGCATGGAACTGTTTTGCCAGTTTTAAAACCACATTTCTGCCACCCCTCAGACTCTCCTCCCCTTACCTGAACTTGCTCACAAATTGGTGGTGTAATGCAGGAACTTGTTGATAGCAGGCTGGGAATGGTGGTTTCAAAGTCAACTCTTGCTATTCTCAAAGCCCATAATTTTTTCATTGAAAAACCTTGAGGAAAACTCTGGAATCAATTAAGCATGATGTTTTAAGAGCAAGGTGTGCCAATTATACTTTAAGCGCCTAAGTAAGTTATAGCAGCTGCTCAATGCAAGTATTTATTCATACCCAATATGGAATTAAGTACTTAGAAAGCAAGACCTTTCAAGCTACTGAGTGTTGTTGCTACTTACACTCAGGAGTATATCAAGGAAATGTCTCTCTGTAATCAGATGCAATATAACCAGAGGCAATAACAGTTACAGCTCCCAGTTGGTCTTCAAATCAATATTTAACATAATTTAGTCTCAAATGTATGCTCGAGGTAACATAGTTCAGTCCCTAATATATGTTCAAGGATGAAGTACTGACACCTTGCAATTCAATAAATGACTTCATGACACCGGAAAGCAAACTTCTGTGCAAGCCTAGCACCACCACAGATACTGCTTAAGAAAAAAATATAAGGTCAATTAGAACTAGACTGAATTAATTTTATTTCCTTCCAAAAAGAATAGACACTAATTTAACTGTATACAGAATTTAATTTAACTATAACTATACAAGTTTCAGTATATTGTCCTGTTCAAAAACTGCTTATATATAAAAGAAAAAATACTGCCAAAATTCTAACGCATACTTTACAATTAAATGTCCCAACTTTCTTTCTACCCCTAATAACCTCAGACTAGAGTTGCAGTGTTCAGATTAATTTATGTATGGATGAAAATTCCCTTGGTCTTAAGTGCAGTTTCTTTATTACCCATGTTTTTGCCACTACCACCAACACTGGACTCAAAATTAAGTTTTACAGTATTAGCAATGAAAACTTTGATGAACCTTGTAAGAACAGAATTCAGAAAAAGAGTAACAACACTTTTTACTGCATTAAAATATTTTACATGCCTCTAAAAAATAACTTATGCATTTATCTGCATTTTCTTCTGTTTATTAATCTGTCACATTTTACTATAGTATCTGCTAAGTTTTCTTTGAACACTTGAACAAATGAGAAGTAACCACTCTTAGTTAGACCATCAAAACTCAACTCCATCAAGTTCTCTGAGAACTTCAAGTTCTTGTTGTGAAACAAAAGGTGTCCAAAAAGGTTGCAAGAATTTTTATCATTACACTCAAACAAGTTAGCCAAAAGAAGAAACAGTTTCTTTTTTTTTTCTGGTATGATCACTCAAACCCTACCATTCCTCCACTTTCTATTGTTACTGCATTTAAACTGCCAACATTCCTTACCTTGACTAAACAAAGGTTCCCATTTAGTTATTTCCTGTACTGGTTTACCTAGTTGCTGTCCAGGCACACAGAACACTCCCCACTACATTGCCAAGTCTCCAAATCCACCGTTCCAGTTAATGGAAGTCTAGGTCACTCAAAACCAGAATTACAGTCAGCAATTCTGTTTAGACATACCACCTGATGTGGCATTACTTAATTGCATCACAAATCACTGTAATTGAATGCAAAGTAAAGGAAACTTGAGTTTATTTAGCTTCCAATTTCTGGGAGGTCAAGAGGAACTAGAACTGCTCTGGACAACAAAAGAAAATAGACTGCGCTTACAGATCATTTTCTGCCAGATTCTTTCTTTAGGACCACTGTTTTATTGTTGCCCTTTCTATTACATGGGGGATGTACATATTATCAGGTGTTAATAAACGGTCAGTGCCTGTACAATACATTCTACAACTGAGCACCACTTTCCGTAACTGAACAGGCAAAGAAATTACACTGAACATCAGCATCTGGCAGTATTTCTCCAAAAAAAGTGACTAAAATGGGTTTAAATTGATTAACACTATTAAATCACATCTAATATTTGATACTACATGATTTCATTACAGCTATACGATACAATTATACAAAATGTGTTAACATCAAAGAATACAACCAAAATTAAGATAGCAAACAAAACCTATATAACTTTTTTTCTTTACAGGAAAATACTTTTGAAGTATGCATGTAACTGCCCATTCTTTTAAAGAAAATCTACCGCAAGCAAGTTATCAACCTCCAGAAAATCACACATAGCATTACTACGCATATCCCCAAAAAGTGTACAATATGCACACTTGGAAAATACAAAATTAAAAAAAATTGTAAGCAACAGGTGAGCTTCATATTTATAAGAATGTGAAAAGAAGTCCAATTTTAGCACTGTTGTATAAAGAATTGTCTTTTCTGATGCAAGTTCATGAGCTGACCCGTCCGGTTGGGGCTGCACTTTACAAAACACCATGTTCTTGAAACGGGGTTACAGAGCAAGGTGGAGCTTCTTAGCAATGTCACCTTAAAGTTTTCTGTGTGGTTTTTTTTTTGCTTTTTATTTACTACTTATCAAAACACGTCCTTTAGGTTTGTAGGGTTCTTTTTTTTAAAATTCTTTCCTAGAAACAATATACAAAGGGGAGGCGTATTTCTTTCCAACTGATTTTCCTGTAAGATGCTTTGAGTTCAAGAACGTTCTACTCAACTTTCACTGGTTGTTTTTGGCCTTAGCGTGTGTTAAGATGTGAGATTTCAGGTTGGTTGATTGCGCAAACTTCTTATTGCAGCCGTCAAATGGGCAAACGTAGGGCCTGTCGCCAGTGTGAATTCGCACGTGTGTGCGTAAATTGAAGTCCAGTGAAAAACGCTTTCCACATCCTTCAAACGTACACTGTTGGAAGGAAAAGACACACTCTGTTAAGCTAATGGAACTCATCTCCATCACTGATCAGAAAAACAGTCTTCTTTAAATCACTAGACTGCACAAACATGAAGCCGGAGGCTGAAGATTGTTAGGGGTGAAGCTGTGGGCATCCCCTGTGAACTGCACTAAAAACTGCAGTAATTCAGTATATAGCATACACTAGATACAACAGCATATCTATTTTCAAAGAGGGAAATAAATTACTTCCAGCTTGCAAGCAAGCACTTCCACTAAAAACACCTTCTCTGCATGTGAAACAGTACCTACCCTACATGACAAAACAGAAACAGGATTTCACTCAGAATTTCCTTCTTTCAGTGATGATTTTCAAAGATATACTCATTTTACCTGCTTTAAGATGGGCTTAAGGAAAGAACATTTAGTGATAAATACTTATATTTACCACACAAAATATTCAGTGTATGCATCTAAGCAAGTGCCTGAGGACTGCAAATCAAGTTTCTCAAAGAATATATTTTAGAAAATAATCAACAAAAAATGTAACATATCTTAAGTGTGTTCTGGGGAACACATATATGCTCAAGACTAAGAATAACTTCAAAGATTTATAGGAAGTATCATATGAAGAGGGCAGGGGACCTCTGGTGGCAGAAGCCCATGTGACTTGATATAAATGGAAAGAGATTCAGTGATTCCATCATTTTGCTGAAAACTGATTAATAACCTTTACTGAAAATTAGTACCCTGAGGTAACTGAGCAAACACACTCAAGTCTCAGCTGTCCTCAAGCACTAAGTTGAAAAGATGATGAGGAGAAAGAGACATCTTCTTAATTCTCTAGTAACTGCAGACTTCATTTTTAAAGAGGGCAACTTTACATCATATTTTGAAAGGCATCTCCCACGTATATACAATTTGCCAGTTTCTAAGAGAAGTCCATGTAAATAATTAAATGATAGCCTAATTAGCTTAAGGGGACCCCCAGTTTTTCAGGTGCCTCAGTTGATTTTAGAAAAGCCCTAGTATGCCCAAGTCCTGTGGAAGCCAGGTTACAGTTCCAGTCTCCAGTGTTCCCAGAAGCAGTGGGGGTACTCATGCCTGCAGGGTAACAGTACCTGAAAGGGTTTCTCTCCGGTGTGAACTAGCTGATGCCGCTTTAGTTTCGAGCTCTCCACAAAGGCCTTGCCACATTCTGCACATACGTGTACTCGAGGGCCGTGAGTGTGCAGATGCTTCCTCATGGCAGAGTTGTCCCTGAACATCTTTGTGCAGCCCTTAAAAAGAACAGTGAAACTCAATTAGTAGATAAGCCAGTTCTCATAGAGAAGGTTTTATCTCCTACAGTACAAGCATTTTAAATGCTTTTATATCCTGAATACTTTCTTAAGAGTTGGCCTGAAAAGAACATCCCTTACATTTATTTTTAAAAAAGCAATACAAGAAAACTAAACATTTGAAAAGCTGACAAAAAAAAAAAAACAACCTAAACACAATCCCAAACAAAAAAATCCCAAACCCCTTCCTCACTCAGTATTATGAGCCATGTGCAGTCAAATGAATAATAGGACAGTCTCATGGAGAAGATGCAGCTCTGACAGAAGCAAATTAATAAACCAAACAAAAGCACTTAACAGGTCTCAGAGGAAAAAACAAACACAAAACAAAAAGCCAACCAAAAAAAAAAAAAAGACAGAAGAAGAGTTCATGGATACCTACGGATACTCTTTGAAGTGCTATATTCCAAGAACTACAGTACTACAATACATTATATAGTCTCTAATATACCACAGATTATTCCCTAGTACCAACTGGTATGTGCACCATCCCCCAACATTCTGTCCTCTTCCTTCTCTGTCCTCCTCATTTCTGAGAACAAACGGAGCAAGAGCGCTTCCAGCACATAACAACTTACAGGAACTACCTTGTCCAAACTGGCAGCAGCAACTGATC
This sequence comes from Corvus hawaiiensis, assembly GCF_020740725.1. Lineage (NCBI taxonomy): Eukaryota > Metazoa > Chordata > Aves > Passeriformes > Corvidae > Corvus > Corvus hawaiiensis. The sequence goes on from NC_063218.1 coordinate 12,067,660, forward strand.
GCTACCATCATGAGACAGAGAGTGCCACTGCTGCTGCAGTTTAAACCTACAAAGTGATACTGGGCAGCTGAATAAGGTGGGACAACAGCCTGAGTTAGTACCAACTCAATCGAAAAGCAGAAGATACATTAACTCAGGTACAGCATCAGAAATCTTAACCTGGGGGTCAACCCTTCATTAACAGAAGAATACCAGTTTTGACTCCAGAGTATGCTTAAGCCAGCAGTGACCTGGGGCTCTATTTACCTAATCTTTCTACATTTTTTTCACCTCTTAGAGACAATCAATAGAAATCTATCCTATGTTTTATAAATATCTTCATCAAGATTCAAAATGCCTCATAAAATCCTATTAATAATAATAAATTCTATTTGTACTACAAGTGATGCTGTTTACATAAACAAGTGATGTTAGTTTACATAAAACTAACATCTACCAACATCACTATGTTGTGAGGTATAAAATTTAACAACAGAACCTAAAGGACCATTAAATTGCTAATCTTAAATTCTGCAGGCTTCTATTTTTTTTTTTTTTCTGAAACAAATACATTTAAATAAGCTTTGTTTCTTATAAAAAGGGTGAAATGTCACTTTCAGGAGTTCTCTCTTCAGGCACTAGAATCTGTTTGGGTAATTTTGAAGTACTGTGCCACCATTCATTGCACATAGCAGAACTGGGTGGGGCAAAGCAGCGCCAAAGTAAACAGACCATCGACTTTTTTTCTGCATTTATTTCAAAGTCCCTTCTTGCCTCTGAGAGCAGCAGCTACAGCTACAATATTTTTCTTTTTTTAAACTGAATTCATAAATGCACAAAGCCTACAAACACCACAAGATAGAAAATGGAAGGATAGAACATTCTTCCCCCCCCCCCAGATGAAATTGAGGCTATGAAAAAGTAAATCAAAGAAATGAAGGTAGCATTCCTTGGTATAGTAAAAAGTAACTGTTCCTGTATTTCTGCATACTGTATTACAAAAAAACATGACACTTCTAGAATGTGGAGAATTGGAAATCAATATAAGCACAAAGAGGAATTCAGAAAATTCCTTACACCATGGCTGTCAGAAAGCAGCCTTCTATTCATGCTCTCTAATGGCTATGTCTAATAGCTATCTGCCCTCATTATTTGCTTAGGCTCACACTTATCTAGACCAGAAGTCAGCAAGATTGTATTTGTCTTTTTTTGTTACAGACTAAGTCAGCTAAAAGAAGCACTACAAAAGCTGGATAATGTAGTAAAGCCACATGCTACCAATCTAGGTGACTGGCAACATTTATTCAAGACAGAAGCTTCCCTGCTACCCGTGTGTCAGAATCGTTATCTCCAAGATGCCTGCCTCTCTCTTTCATGATGATGCACTTTCCAGCTCTGTGGAATGTAATTCAGAGTCTTCCAATAAAGCTGACTTTGGCATCTGCACCATAAATTGCTGATTCCTGATCTAGACTCCAAATCTGTCATAGTTTCCAAGCAGAGGATATATAGATCTTAGGAACGTACTTTGAACAGCTTTCAGAACATTCTTTCAAGTATGTATTCTTGGGTGTCGGGAAATCACAACAGTAAAACCAGCATGTTAGGGACTGTGCATCATGGTTACCAGAAGATTAGGGATGCACTAACCTTAAGACAAGGAATGGGAATAATATATTATTCAGTGAAAGGTTTTAAAGGAAGCCTCTAGAGAATGACAACTAAAATACATTTAACTGAGTATATTCTATTAACAGTAAGATATTTTAGTTATTCATTCTCAAGAGAAAACATCAATACAAAATTCTGATCTACAAATTCCTATCTACTCAGAAGCTGAGCAATTCACTTACTTTGTGAGGACAAGCTATCGTTCGTGGAGCATCATCTTCTTTAATTTTTCTTGGTTTCATTCTTAGAGATAAAAAAAATACAAAATATTAGTAGAAACACATTAGTAGACAGCTCTTTTTCCCTAAGTGCCTACATAATGAGCACATTTTATCCCCCAGTATTACATGTGTCAGTGGTACTCACTCTAACATTTTCAAAACCTTCACAAAAATATTAACAGTATAATTTAGCACTTGGAATGCTCTACTTTTCCAGAAGGACCTCTCAAACACAGAATAAGACATTTAATACTACCTTCTTAATCCTCTGAATATGTGGAAATTGATTTTTTTCCTGACTTATTCTAATTGTAATTAGGAGGTTTTGTTTGAAAACTCCATTTTTGTTGTGCCAGTACCCATGTGGCCTATTTAGCTTCACTTTCTCTCCATCCCTTCAGCAGAACATGAAGGAGTATAGGTTCAATCATTCTTCAGTATTTTCACCACACAAGACTTCTAAAGAAAACTCTACAGAAGCAGGGAAAGCAGGAATCAGGCAAGTTGTAGAATCTACACAGACAATGTAGACATCCATTCCACTCACAAAAATGGTAATTATTCTTACTTTAAGCTATTGTACACATGGATTCCATTCTGGGCAACTGACAAGTAATCACCAATTTACTCCTTGTCACTAACAGGGATCTTCACCATTATTTTATGGGTGCCACTAGTCTCCACTGCTACATAAGGAGCCCAGGAAACTATTGTTTGTATGTGTTAGATCTATTTCATATACAGTAAGACTCTCTGTACAAAACAATCTTAGAACAGTGTTACAACAACCAGAAGAGCCAGATGTGATTCTGGGGAAGTGCACTGCACTTTCAGCTGTCTTTATTTCTCAAACCTGTAGTGCTGTCTTCAAAAAATCAAAAAGAAAAGGTTTATCTCCTTTTAACAGTAGCGCTAGGTGGGTATAAATAACTGCACCCCCATACAGCTGGAGATTCCCTTAGGTAAGCAATGAGATTTTGCCCATTCCCAAACCTTGCTGTGGCAGCAGAGCTAGTCTGTTCATGTGGGTTACTGAACTGCTTTTCCTGGCAATACAGCACACAACAGTTCCGTGTGACAAGGTGGCTACATCTCACATCTGTAACTCAATCCAAAGGTTTGCTGGTGTACATCCTAGTCTCAATTAAACGAGTGGCTTGAAATTAACAAAATAATTGGAATTATCAGAATCACTATTCTTAATGTCAAGAAGGAAAAGTGTCTGTTGCTATCCATGACAGTTTTTAACTTGCATGAGTTTTGCTTCTGGAAACTGATATGAAAAATACAGGGTTGAGGGAAGACATTTCCAAGCAGTGCATACATGTACTTTTTTACATCTCTTTTTAACAGCTGATATGAGACTCGCTAAACAGCAACTCTTAAAACTTCCCAAGAGCTGTAGGGAAAATAAACTAAAATGCCTCTATTCTGACCACAAAAGCATTTGGTTTTTGCAAGCAGAGTCCAGACTTCTTTGGTACTGTCCCACTCCTACAGCTGAAATCTGCTTTCACCTGTGCCCTTTACAGGGACTGCTGAGAGAAGAGAGTGAATTAAGGCAAGAGCAGTGAAAAAACTCCCTCAGAAGTCCTGAAGACCTAGGAAAATTATCTTACAGCTGCCAATGGAGTCATATGTGATGGACAAGTCTCCTATGGCTCTGTCAGCTATCACTGGTCCCTCACTCTGTGTCCTTTCAGTACTGCAGATGTAGCACAGTTCAAGTGATCATCTACAAACTAAAGCACTTGACAGCCACTTCACAGACACAACACTAAAACCCAAGGATTTAGAGGGTGCTTTTGTTCTTTTCTCTAAGCGGGCACTCAGGAAACTCCTGCTGACTGAGCAGCTCCAGACTACACTTGGTACGTCCACACTACAGTCTCCTGCAAGGTTACAAACACATTTACAGATATTAACAGTGACTTGCAAATGGGTGTAATGTATTTGCATTGACAAAGTTCCTCTTGTGCACCACAACCAGCAGCACAACTAAAATTTCATCAACTTAAGGGCAGAAACATTCTGAACACAGCAAACTACATCTCTTCCTGTACAGCTGTCGCATCATTATCTTAATTTTCATTGTAACGATTTTTTTCAAGACTACAGACCAATTCAGTTGACCTTACTGACTGCATTTAACTTACATAATCCAACTTCAATACAGAATGGTTGTGCTGTGTTCAGTTTACATAGTCTCTGAGTAAAGTATTAAAATACCTAACTCCAAACAAGTGATTGGGATTAACTGACTGACTGTACTCTCCAGTGAGGTTCCAGACTCATAGTACTACAGGTACTGAGGTTATAGGAAAAAGCACACACAAAAGCGATCTTTACAGGACCCTTACAGAAAGCTTTCAACTACCTTTAGCATGGGATTCTCCTTATTATGTCTCTGTGATTTTTGAATACAGGAAAAGGGACAGAAATGAGCATCTGTAATTTTCAAAATGGTCACAGAAGAATGATTTGACAAGATGGAACATGAGAGAATAAAGTGTCATTATTTAATTCCATTAGAGAACAAACACCCTAAGGAGACAAAGCTGGTGCCAAAAGCACCTCCTCCTAATCCAATCAACCTGTTAAATGTTGGCTGAGTCATTCCCCCAGCCCCAAAAAAATGAAGCAAAAAAAATTTCCTAAGTCTGAGATCTGTGTCCCTGACATGATCAGAATGAGCAAAACCACTATTGTTCCAAAGTCTTAACTGGCCACCTGTAAAGGGAGTGACTAGACCAAGAGAATTGCTAACAAGAGATGTGGCAAATAGCTTTAGTGGGCAGCGCCTGCATTTTCACACTTTGCATTAAATCCTCTTCCTGACACTTGTGTCTTGCCCCTGTTACTAAGTCAATCTTTGAGAAAGAAATGCTGCAACAGTGTGATCTCTAACAGGCTGTTAAGGTAGAGGGAGAAGGAAAATAAAATACCCCGGGGTCAGTGCAGTCAGGGAGCTTGAGGAACCAACTGCAGGTGAACTGGATGGTCAGACATGGGACAGACTGCAGCATCGACACACACTCTACATTTTTCAGTTCAGTGTCTGAGTAGGCATAGATCATCGTGAATGTCCATCCAGGACTTTTTAATGTTCAAGCTTTGTTTCTATATTCAAGAGTATCAGCCCAGAAGTATACTTGAACATCTGAACACAAATGACAAAACAGCTCAGCTAAAAAATGAGCAATTTTACGTCTTCTCGCTTTCCGTAGAAGCACAGCAAGTTAAGCCTAAAATGCTGAACAAGACTGTGCTTAAGCACAGAGTTATATAGATAACCAAGCTTATCAACAAAACAGCAGCAGACACTGCAAGAGAAGAGATGGCAAATGGTGTCCAGGTTGTATCTCAGTGCCACAGGCAGGAGGAAGCTGCTGGGCCCTTTGTGCACCTGGATTAAATGCATGAGGGCATGAACAACACAGGCACAGCTACAATAGATCATTGTGTCAAAAACATCATCTTGCTCACAAAGCTGCAGAAACCATATGGACAATCCCTCAAAGAAGAATTTAAAGACTTACATATTCACATGTATTAGAAAAAAAAGATCTTGGTCTTACTTTAAAATTAACTTTCTGCAAAAGGAGACCAGACTAAAATCTGGGCTGTTGATCTTAATTACACTGGTGCAGGTAGCTCTTGCTGGTGGTGGTTAGACTTTTGGTTCCCACCTAGTAGAGCAGCTCTACCAGCTCCATCCAAGTTTTCTTAGCCTGAAACATTAACCAAAAACAGAACTCTAACAAATATCACTATTTAATGCAACTATAGACACATACATTAATACAGGGGTGGAACTTCAGAAACAGTTGCCTTTGCAGAAAGTCAATTTACATGGCAAGACCAAAATTTTCATTTCTGCGGTATGGTTACATGGGTCACGCCTAGTAGAAACAACTGCAAATCAATTAACTGTGAAAATTAAGAAGGGTACCTTTTGGATCAAGTCACTGGAACACTGCAATTAAAGGCTAAGTCTTAACTTGCACTGGGGGAGTGGAGGGAGGGGATGGATGACAGCAGAAGAAGCAGGAATGTGTGCAACCCAGCAGCATTACAGAATAAGCTCCATAAAAGCACGCTCCCATATCCGTAAGGAAGACTGAGTAAAATCACAGGTATTAAACCACTCAGTTTCTCAAAATAAAGAAAGCAATATTGTCACTGTGCAGTATCTGAAAGTTAAATCTAACCACCTCCTTTCATCTACACAGCTGAACTGAGAGTACTTTACCCTAACAGAACCTTAATGCCCTCCCCAAATCCCTGTCAAACTCCACAACCTATGTACTTGTCAATCGATGCAGTTTTAAAAGTCAGCCATAGAAACGGTGTTAAAGCTGGGAAGAAAGGAAATGTAATTCAAATAACAGTATAGAACCTTCCCCTTGCTCCATAATCTCCCTTTTTTTGCCACTGTTAAAGAGTTCTGTGTTCTCACCTCCTTTCTTCTCCCTCTGTACATAAATCTAAGCTTAACAGCTTTACTCTCTCTCTCAGGCAACTCCTTTAACACATCCTAGAGGTTTCTGATGACCAGCAATGATATCCACCGGTGCTGATGGCCACACCTCCTGGGAACAGTCGGAGGTAGAAGAAATTACTCTCTCTCAACAGTGTTACTGGCACTGCTGGTATGTTCCCCTCATTTTGCCATTCCCCTTGTGCTGCCCTGCTGAGCAGAACCGACCTGAGCGTCAGAACCCTGTGCTACTGCAAGAGTTCATTTGTGCTGAACAACTCCTGGAACTGGCTAGACTGGCTTTTGGATAAACAAGATGAAAGGGGAGTGGCACGAGGTGTCCGAGGAATCTATCTACAGTCAAGAACACCCAGTATCTTACCTGCTTGAGCCACAGTTAGGAAGAAAACTGTCATAAAGAGGTTCTTTCACTCCATGATTCTGGCAAAAATTATTACTAGGTTTGTTCCAGTTATGAGGAATATCATATGTGTAAACAGGGACAGTTACCTGTGCAGTATGGTACAGAGCAGGAGATTTCCCCTCCCCTAGAAGAACACTGGGTAAAGCAATTGTCACTTTACTGCCCTTTAAGCTTCTCTGTAACAAGAACAAAACCAATACAAAAGCATACACCTAATAAAGAGGCCTAAGTCATAAATCTGGATGACCAGAAGGCTTTGTCACTTCTAAGAAGGGTGACCAATTTCAAACTCTAAAGCAGTTTCCTCTCCTTTGTTTTCTATGGGTTTGGAAAGTGGATAGAAAGGAAGGCCAGTCCTCACAATGGCTCTCCTTCAGAAAAGATACCAAGATCAGCAGAAAATAAAACCACAGAGATTAAAGTTTTTACCACCAGGACCCATTACTGTGCCAATTTCCCAGCTATAAGATACTCCTTCTTATTTCTTTGTTTTACCAATGTCTGTGTTCTGCTGTCTTTAGCCAGTTTAGTCATGTATCTGGAGGACAAGAGGGAGGGAGAGAGGGGGCAAACAGGGATATCCTTTTCGGTGGCTTCCTTTGAGGGAATTTGCCATATGCACATTCTAGAAATATCCCTGCTACCTCCCCAAGTTTTCACTACCAAGCAGCTATGATTTCTTCGCAGCTAACTACTGAACTGTCATCAATTTAGATTTGGATTAAGTATTTTATTCCACTTGAAGGGATTTCCAGTTTCCCAGTCAAAGGTGTCAAATGAAAACATAGTAATTTATTAGGTTTTGTCCCTCTGAGCAGATCATTCACAATTAACATTTCACATTCTGATATGATAGCCTAAGAGAATTCCACCTTTTTTTTTCTTTTTTACTGCATTTTAAAGCATGCTAGAGAAAATTCAAGATTCCTAAAACAGAATAAAGTAATCTGTAAAAAGTGATAAACTGCCAACCAGGTGTAACTTATGGTCATTTGCCTATGCATTACTGAACATGTCAATGTTCTGACACAGACTGTTTATTCACAATGTTTTCAATGGAATCATAGAATGCATAAAAGCTGTTCCTGGAAAAACTGCCAGAGTTCCAGTTAAAGGGTCCAGATTCCTCCTACATGACTCAATGACATATGCTCTAAACCAGGCAGTGAAAGACAACTGTATCACAAGAGACACTGCAACCATTCACTCTGTGAGAGCCACGGAGCTCTGAGCACTGGTGGCCACTACAGATGATCAACTACTACAGGTCTGAATTATTTTTTTGAAGGGCTGCAGAGCTACAAACAACTTCAAGCATCAGGTTTGTCCCTGCATTACCTTTCACTAACTAGATCAGAACACCAGAATCTTGCTCAAAATCTATTACCACTAGAACTCAAGCTTTGTTTGTTTAAGCTTAACCTCAGAACTTTGTTCCTAATTATCAATGCACGTATTTCAAGTCAATTTATCCCTAATCAAAATAAGCTGCATTTGTTATAAACAGTGGACCTAGCCTGGTTCGGAGTAGGTAATTTCTACAAATGTAGGGTGAGATTCCTTCAACTACTTTAATGAAAACCAAAAAGCAACCCTACATAACTTTCTCTCAACTACGCACAATGCACTTAGCATAGAATTTTACTAGCCAGTTCACACTTCCTTATATGTGGACTGTCACAATTCTTTTTTCGAGTAATCTAAATACAAATTTGTTATTCAAAGCCTTACAGCACATGAAACTACTTAAATTTAGAAGTAACTTTCAACTTCATGTGCTGCTAAAAGTTTTCAGCATACAGCTACTGAGAATTTTGAAATTCTAAACTGTAAAGCAATGAGCAATGTTTGACAATTTCATAGAACTTTACACTAAACAAACATATTTTTTTAGCATGAAAAACTGTACTCCTTGAACCCCCAAAGCCAATTCCAGACATGTAAGCCCATTTTTTTCCTTCCAGCTTACCATGTAAAGTTTCTAGTAATACTGCACACTGCAAGGTCAACAAGACAACTGAACAGTAGTCGGCAGATATCAGTACTTGAATCCGTCTTACAAGCTAAGGAGTCCCTTCAACACTCTTCACTGCAAGAGGACTAAGACCTTAACAAGAAATATTCAAATTCTGATACACCCACACTCTTCAGTCTCAGAAGAATAAACAAACACAATCATTTAAGACATTAACCTACAACTGTAAGGCAAGAGTAGAAGTTTGACGGTCATCAATTCTGACCAAGAAATCAAAAAAAACCCTTTCTTAGAAGGTGCATGAAATTCTCATTTATCTACAATTAAGCTAAGAGAAGAATTTTTTACAGGTTTTGAGCAACTTGGGAATATTACTAAAGGCCATGTCCCCCCAAGGTGCTTACTCTACTGTCATGTATTTCTCTTCTGACTGAAACAGATTACATTTTATCTGCTGTGAGAAAGGAGGCTGTACATATAAAACTGAATCTTTTCACTACCCACTATAAATTCTAGCTCTGGAACTTCCTAGAATATTCTACTATAAATATAAAAAAGTGATAATTTTAAAATACTGCCAGCAGTCACTGTTTTCGCAATGGAAACCTAACTAAAACATTTTACAATATTCAGAAATATGCAGACACATCTGATAGAAGCAGCCTGGTCATTTCAAGAAGCCCAAATCCTGACAACCATTTCAAGTATTCAACCCAATCTGGAGAAAAAATATTCAGTATTTGCATGGAGAATACCCTGAGAGAAACTATTTACATTTCCTAACAAAAGACAGCTATTCAGTACTTCAGTGTCTAATAGAACCAAAGGTTTTAGCATGTTTAAAAGTAATGGAGAACACCATTCTAAACACAACGAGTGGAAATAATGTAACAGTTTAGAATTGGAACACTATATACACTCAAGAGTATTGGAACACTGTACACTCAAGACATTAAACATTTGCTTTCACAAAAAATTGTAGGAACTCTTCAGCAGATCCCAGAGAAAACCACTGTAACTTTGATAAATGATAATAAAACAAGAAAGAAGAGTATCAATAGCTAGAACCACCCATCACTTTGGATAGAACCCTGTTTCCAGCTGTTTGTGATGTGCTTTTATACATCTCCAGATCAGATAGCCTGAAGCAGGAAGCAAGTCCTGCAGAACTATTTTACTAGGATCCTTCAAAATTCATAGTTCAATGGCTTTACAGAAAGTAATTGTGGGATGAGGACATGCTGTTATTCCTCCAGCACACACTACACTGTAACAGGACAAAACTAAAACTTGCAAAAAGCAGCAAGATCAAAAAGGTGAAACAGGGGTAAATGCACACACTGAACACCAAGATCCAGCTAACCAAGAAGCCAGACCAGAACTTGTATCAACAGTCCCTGCCATCTAGCAACTACCTGGAAAAAGACACACTCTCTGGCTACTAGGTAGTAAGGATAACAACATCTGACTGTTCACCTGCTCTGAGTATCAGAATTGTGCACCTGAGCTCTGAAGAATAGCCAGCTGCTAAAAAAATGAAAATGAATGTGGCTGTATACATGTTTTGCTTCCAGCTTGGGAAAATCTGGCAGTAGCAGCCAGAGAAAGCCGGCAGCCGTGCTCAGACATCTGGAGACACTGCACTGAGCGGAGCACAAGGCACCAGACCAGTGCAGCAGGGCCAACCCCAGGGCAGCACTTCAGCGGCTTCTCCGCTGCCCTCGCGGTTGCCCTCTGGTGGCCACCGGCTGCCCTGAGCACCCGGCACCAGAGCCGGGCCCAGCGGACACTTTCACTGCCCCCGCCTCCCTGCAAGTCACTCCACCACCACTTGAAAGTAAAAGTCACCTTGTCACTCAGGTCAACCTATTGATATGTAAACGAGTGACAATTGTGACTCACCAAAGAAAATCCAAGCAGTACAGTTACCAACGGAAACTGCAGTCATCAGTGGCACTTGAAAGTGCAGGACACACAATTTAAGACCTTGAGCTTAAGCAGCAAGTGAAAATAAGTGGCTTTGCCAACTAAATACTGTAGCCTTGCACCCAAATGAATCGTTTCACGTATCAGATCCTTTGGTGCTCAGGAATTTAAGGCTACTCACATGAAAAAAATGTTCTGTCATGTAAAATCACAGAACTGTTGGGCCTGGAAGGGATCTCTAGAGACCATCTAGTCCAATCCCAAGGCAGGGTTACCTAAACTGATGAGTGATGCAGTCTATCAATGTTTTAGGTCCTGTCTTACGCAATGGAACTAAAGACCACAAGTCATTGAAGAATTCACTGCTGAAAATAAAATCCCATCTCTTTAGTTCAGAACAGAGTGGCGATGCTGTGGTAAGTCCCTTGTTTCAGAAGACAATTAAATGGAATAAGCCATACTAAGTATACCATTTTGCCTAACAGTTTCATAATTAAACCAGTGAAAACAATTTTGAAGTTCCTTTCTTCCTACTTACCTAGCAAATTCAGCCAGTTGCTTGGGGTCTGAGAGGTCAATGCCAGGTATTCCACCAGGAGGAAGTTTCTTCCCTGTCATGTACTCTGAGTAATCTGGAGGAGAATTCTCTCCAATGATCTGCTCTTCCACCACTGTTTCATGGTCAATATCCTTTTTATCATCTGAAATATACAAAATACTGAATTCAATACATACTGAAGATCAAAACAGCATACAAATTATTAGGCTACATCTCAATACAAATTCAATATTGCTGCACATTTAAAAGAATAGACTGCACTTTCAGATTTCCACACTAATTGTGGAGAGCAAAAAGACACCCATACAGTTACAGCCTGAAGAACACAGAAAGAATACAGTGAGGAAAAAAAGCAGAAATTGCATATCTACTTTAAACACAAATACAGAAATTAGTAGAACAATCCTATGAATGTTGGCTGCACTTGAAAGATAATGTACTTCTCCTGAAACAATGCCTAAATATTTAATTCCCTTAACTTCTTCAGGACTAATCTTCACTACACCCACTCTGATACTCAGCAGCAGTCCCTAACTTTGCAGGCCTATCAGAAGAGCAGCAGACACTTAACCCTGAGATGTCAGGACTACCGATCTTTACTTCAGAGTCTTCAGACTCCCCTAACTTCCAACAGAAGTGTCATAGAGAGACAAGAAATTTAAAAATAACTGCTGATGGGTTTCAGCACCTGCCTGTAAAATTAAGTTTTCCTAACACTTGCAGACAGGTCTCAAAGAAAGCAAGTAACTTAACTGTGTGTCTCTCCCAAGGGGGCTTCCTCCTTCTGTGGCAAAGGCCAGCCTAAGCTCTTTCCCACTCTACTGTGTAAACAGTAGACTGGGATTATTTAAAGCTTTGATCTGCAAGCCAGTTAAGATACTGCTGCTTTCTCTGCTCTAGAGCTCCTCCTAGGAATTTGTGCTCAAGGACTGCAGTGAAATCAGGTGGAAGACCTGCTGTTGCTGTCTACTCACATTCATACCTCAAAAAACATTGTACCATGCATATTCTACCTCCTCTTGCTATTTTATAACAGAAATTGAGAGACACAAAAATGAGAGAGAACAGAAACATCCATCTATGTTCCTCACTGCAGTATTCACAGCAGCAGAAAGAAAGACCCAGCACCTACCCTCTTTTACACCCTCAAATACACCTAGGACAACAGAAGTATAAATGGCTGTAACTACTCAGCTCAATGTAACAGACCTTGAGAGTACTTCTACTATGTGTGTGGGGAGCAGATTCTGGAAATTGTTTTATACACAAGAGGCTATACAAAAATAACAGGAAGTTTTCTTTTACAGATATTGTTTAAGCGTGGAAACACAAGGTGGTAGGACAGAAATAGTATTTCACGAATTGAAAAAAAAGATAGGAAAACATAAGGCAGAAAACAAAAGACAAAATGTTTTGGGAATTTTTTTCCCTAAACAGAAACACAGGAAATAACATTAGTCATTACCAAGTAACTTAGGCTAGGAAAGAGAGAACAAGACACACAAATAAATGAAATATACCACACACAAATTTCTATTCAATTTGTAATGCCTGCTTTTAATGTTTGCCACTGAGCTATTTCTAGAAATGTTACTGCTAGTTTGGGGTTTAATCTGATCTACCAGATCAAATAGCAGTTCATGTATATTCCATGGTGAAAGAGGAAGACAGACTCCAACGCTGCAAAGACAGAAGTGTAAATAAGAAAATACTACTTGCAGCATTAAATTCAAACTACAAAACTGATTATTGACCCTTTCAGTTGTCCCCTCACCACACTACCTTTCAGTCCCTATCCGTGCTTTAAAAAAGCAACTGAATTTACCTTAAACGAGGATTATATGCTAAATTTTACAGCAGTTGAAGGAGTTACAAATTCAAGACAATAATCCTCTAATTTGGCAACAATTTGTTCTTTCTAACCAAAGCTTAGAAACATTATGTAGCAATGCCTACACAGGGAGAAAAAACATCAAGCTCAGAATGGCATAGAATTTTTGCTAAGCTAAAAGTGACACCTTCTCTGTGCTGTAGACTAGAATAAGACCAGCTGCCCTCAACATGGCCATTTCCAACAGCTACCAAGAACGTGCAGTTTGTCTGTTTAATAACATTCATAACACAGACAAGTTTTCATTTCCTGCCTCACATGAGACGCATGAGTCAACCAGGAAATTCTGTACACATTCTTAAAGATCTTCTTTCCTTCCCTAGTGTAAAGGTTCACTATTCCACAGTGCTTTCTTGTTATTTGAGGACCAAACTGAAAGCCAGCCTTCAGTGCCTTTACCTCCCAAAAGTCTGACAACACAAGTCAATTCCATAGCTATTTAATTCCACAGACTACTGGAGCAAAACACAAAAAACTATCAACATATTGCTTGGATAGAGTAAAACATAAGAGAAACTATTGTTTCATATATATTAGCAGTTGTGTGAAAATAAATAACCACCTTATTTTCCTGTAACAAAAAACTGCATCTCTACAGCAGCACACACCTCCACGTCTAAAAACAAATTTAAACCAAAACAATAAAATACAAAACAGTTACCTTGAAGTATTATGTTAGGCTAATACTTCTGAAAAAGTAGCAGAAGACTTCAGGAGCTCTTTGGTATCCTGACCATCCTATGACATTATCAAGTCATTGGGAAAACAAAATGCAAACACGCAAAAGAAACCCCCACACTTTTTTGGAGGAAGTTTGGAAATGAAAAAACTTTAGCAATGTCCTCTGTGCAGAAATTTAGCTTATTTGTGATGGCCTACCAACCTGGACTAGGCAGCTCAAAGTCTGGAGGGTAAAGTGCAAGCAAACTTTCACTCAGGCTGACAAGTTAACTGATAATTCTTGCTGCAAACTGGGCTAGTTAACTGCTTGATGTTTTTTGCCTTCAAGCAAGTTCTGATGCTCACTGCAGGCAAAACTAACTCCCCCTTTTCCTCTTATGAAGCATCAGAGATTCAAACATGTTGCATCCAAAGCAAAGAAAAACACAGACACAACCCTGAAATTACAGTGACACCTCTGGACGCCACCCATGCAAGTTATACACAGAGAGAACCATGGAGCCAGTCAGGAAAAGTAAATTAACTACTATATATACACTATCTGATCTACATTGTTTTGTCCCTTAAAACCACCTGAGAGTATAGCAGACTCACATATAAGGCATTCAGCTTAAGCACTACTCTCATAGATCCAATGCAGCTTTCTGTAATGAACTTGGAACACAATTTTAATGGCCTTTTCTGAAAGGCACAGAGGATCTGAACGTGTGTCAATTAGTTAATAATCATCTTCACAAAAACATCCACTACCAGTCACTGCAACAGCTACATCCAGTATCCATCTATTTTACATAGCTGTAAAATACTCATTTGTTAGAGACACTACAGATATCCCCCTACATCCTTCTATGCCAAATTACAATAAGGTAGATACTCAGTCTAAACTGGGTTGCTCTATGCACCTTTTTAGGACATATCCTAACACATCTTCATGTTCAGTGTCCTCCCATCTGCACTTCTCTCACCACCCCCTAAATATGGGCAATACACATGTTGAACTGGACCCACTTAGGCCCTTCAAAGCAAATATGCCAAACATTTTTTTTTATTAAGACCAGTGAAAGTACAGTGTTTAGCCAGTCATGTCTTTTGACTACTGGTTAAACAACCTGAAGTTTTAAGAGAACCAAGCCCAAGTATCAACTGAAGTAGGAAGAAGGAAGATAACTGGGGTAAAACTAATAACTGCAGACTCCATGCAAGAAATCAATAACAAAACATTACTTTACTGATCACATTTTGCTCCTATTACCACACTTTCTCCATCCCTTGCAGCCCTTCTGTTGCACAGAAAAATCCATCCACCTTGGAATCCCATTATTTTGTACATTTCTAGACCAGCAGCTAACTCCAGCTGACAATTCTGGAACTCACAGCTTTCTAAGATGACCCTCTTAACTCTCAATCCAAGAAGCTCTTGTCAATATTTTTCCCTCATTTATTCTTGATTTTATCATATTCCACTTCTAAATCACCAAATCTCTAAGCCATCCTCCTCCCCTATTACTGAGCAGGGAAAATGCATTGTTGTTCAATCAATTTTCATCTGAGGAAAACAGGGTGCAAAAGAACTCGGAAGGTACACCTGGTAGCAAAGCAATGAGACCTGATCCTATCCTATAGCTTCCTCCTCAAGGCACCAAATTAAAATACATTCTACTTACCCACTAAAAGGATGAACAACATTTAGGCTTAAAATTTTCTTTTTATGATCACACAGTTAAACACATTTGCTTTTAGGAACAGCTGAAAAGCAATTACAGGATAAAGGATGTATTCGGCAGCTGTGCAGCACCAAGGCACTGTGGTAACAGCTTGGTTATTGCTACCACATTGCAATCTCCTCAGGCGAATTAGTTCATTGGTCATGTTTGGAAGCAAAGAACTGTAATTAGCTTGTTAAATAATACAGTTATTTAGCAGACACTTCTGAATGTTAAAATTCCATTTTGCACAGTATGTCATTTTTTAACCTAAACGGCTGCTAGGTTACTTTCCCTGACGTGCCTTGCACACAGATGGAGAACAGGTTCTTCTTTCCCTGTGTCACCCATCTCTTATTTCACACCACTGAGACATGAACTGACAAAACCAGTGCATATATCAGTAGTCATCATCTGACTTCAGCATTTATGAGACTGTGCTGAAGCACTATGACCTTCTGAATGGTCAGCACACAAGCGACTCGAGCGTCCCTGGGAAGGATGCAATAGCAAGTTAGACATTGTAGTTTGAAGGTGGGCTAAGAACCAAATTAATTGAGTTACTTTAGATGGTGAACCACATTCATGTATTTCACTTTCAAAACTGAAAATACATTTAAAACAAACACAGAGAATGGTCTACCTTATCAGTGGAAAAAATGTCAGGGCAGACTCAATACTTATTATACAGCAGAAACCTATGTCATTGTCTTAATCAGAGTCAGAAATAGACTGTCATAGTAATATTTTAAACCAGAGAAATTATGACAAACTTTTTAAGAAGCTCATTACCCATCTGTCATTGCAAAGCATTTTGGCCATCCTTGATACAGGCCCACAACTGAACTAAATGACTCATCTATCATTTATACTATGTAAGACAACTGGTCAGTCAGCAGATGGTTATTTTTCTCACCCCTGCAATCTGATGAAGTAAAATGAAAACCCTTCTGATTTCTGAGACATTGAAAGTTTAAGAGATTTTGAAGAACCTTCTAGAAACCCAAAATGAACTCCCCAAGCTTCGCAATAAGGGTTCACAGCCCAGGCTTGCTGCAGTATCAAAAATAATTTCCAAAACACACATGTAACTTCTGTATCTTTGTTTTTCCCATCTAGGGATGGGATACTTGAGCAGTTTAACACCTGTGGGCAATGTTTGGTCGTGCTGTTTCAGCCCTGAGCTTGTAGACCATGCTAACAATTACAGTTAAAGCAAACACCTATGTCAGGTTTGAAAACTTGAAAGAATCATTACCTAGAAGGAGATGTAGTTACACTAATCCATTTTTCCCCCCTCAAACTTAATCCCCAATTGCTTGAAATTTCCAGCATTTGGTGCAACCAGCATTTAAGCACCACCTTCCCAAATGTTCCTGCATCCAAGAATCAGTTTTGCAAGCACCATCTGACAAAGTGATTTCTCACGATCCTTCCCCTCCCCCTTCACTATTGTGTGTGCACCCAACCTGGAAAAACTCACTAAAGACAATGATTCAAGGTGAATGCAGCAAAGGTACAAATAAATTCCACTAGATAAAAACAATTTTTCTAGTACAAACTGTGGTGTCTCACTTGCAGAGCTCCATTAATTATATGCAATTTTCTGATACATGTATTTGATATAAAGGAGAAACACTGTAGAAACATGATTGAACTATCCACCATATACGCCTCTTCAACCCTTTCAGAAATACACCTTCATTCACTTCTTACTTTCATGAACACATGAAGAAAGACATAATTCTATTCTGAATAACTGAAAAGCTGATCTGAACTAGAACAAGGCATTTCTGTTTCAAACTAAACACTTTAATCATGGGTCACAAGCTTGATATCACCATAGATACCAAGGTGATAAGAGAAGTTCTGGTAAGTCTAAATTGTTGCCAACAACAGTACTGCAATTTCTAAGTAACCACATAACAAGATGAGGATTAAGTAGTCTCCTTTAGTCATGTTGCTATATATTTCACAGATTATTTCTACACATTTCAAGAGCTGCTACAAGACATGTTATACTCGTTTATGGAAAAAGATTCATGATTGGCTAAATTTGGTACCACCCGTGTACAAGCCAATATAGTAGCACCAGCAAACAGCAACAAGGAATTAATTCACATTGTCTTCCCACACTGTGGTGAGCAAAGTGTCCTTGTTCCCAATTCAAAATCCCATGCACAGCAATATAGGGCTCATTGTTTTATCTTGATGCATGGCCTTATTTACCATTTGTCTTTTGATTAACTTTTCACTTAGCTTTTAAAACAGTCAATTGAATCAGTGTGCAAGCAAGACTTTAATTATGTCAAAATACAGATGCAAAACTACTACATTTCTTCAAAATAAAGTATGCTTGATTCTTTAGGGAAACTTTAGAACTACCCTTTTGCAAGCCAGTCGTTCTGGGCTTTCTTGGCATTGATTTAGTTTGGGGTTTTTGGGGGGAGACTCAGGTTGGGGGTTTTTTGGGTTTCGGTGTATATCCCTCTGCCTCAAGTTTTGTTTCTTTTTCAATTTTCTCTGGCAACAATCCAGCCTCTGCAACTTCAGAGAAGGAAGGGGCGGGGAGGGGGAAGCCCCAGCATTTGACCACATCAGACCCCTTCTGCAACATTAAATAAGCTGCATATGAGGCATAAGAGGTGTCCAACATTCTCAGTAAAACTTCACAACACTCTCAACTGAGCAGGTTATTACCAAAGGCTGTTTGAAGCTGGGGTTTGCGTATGTGCAAAAGGAGGGGAGGTCAAACCTTAACACTTTTTCCCGATATATTTGATTTTGCTTTTGGAAGGGTGTTTTTTGGCATTAGAAGTCAAGTCAGACTAGGTATTCTTTAATCTTCTGCATCATGGATATAATTGAGTTAAATGTAGCAATGCAATTCAATCTCCAGTATATTTTAAGTGGGTATCATTCCTACTGAGCTTGCATGGTCATGCTCCTAAAGAAGAAAGCCACCAAAATCAATAGGGCTACCCCTGATGTAAAAGCTGTGTATGTAGAAAGAAAAGCACATTTATTGATTATACACATGCTTATCTTCGGCCAATAATAATCAGCATGCAGTCCTAAGGAAACATCCTATCAGGCACTCTGAATTTCTGAGTGCAAATACATGCTAGAGACTGTCAGTTGATCTCAGTGAAGTCCTGTATCCTGCCAGCTCATGAGTCATACAGCCACTTGCATTCAGCTACCTCCAGCAGCTTCCACAAGCCAGGGGATTATATTAGTTTCTACTATCTTTTATCTTTCTTGGATGGTCAGTTCTAAGAAAAATACCAGGAAGGGAATTTATTCAGTTTCATACACTGATTCACAGAAGAACACCATTTGGGAAACTTAATAAAGAAGAACTTCGATCAAACTCATTGGGCTGTCAACTGACAACATGCCAGTAGTGTCAGATGCTCAGTGGAACTTCCTGAAGTAGTCACCTGTATTTAAAACGAGAGCACAGATCCATACTACTGTGCTTTCCATCTTTTCAGGCAGGAGAACTCAGCTGTCCAATACACTTTCCCATCTACACTGCCCTTTCTAACAACTACTGGTCATTTGCAAACATTTTTGACTACATCAAAAGCTTCAAGTATCTAAAAAATTCGAAAAGAGTACAAAAATTATGATATTCAAGATAGATTACCAACTCACTATTCAAAAAGCACCCGCCAATTTAAATATTACATGAACTGTATTATTTGACCTCTTTTTTTCACATTTACATAACTTATGGACAGAACTCTGATTACAGAGCGTTGCTGCCGGCAATACATTTTTGTAAAAAGGAAAAAAAAAAATAAAGTGGGCAGGGCAGGTGCATTTTAGGTTTACTCCAAGTCCCACAGATATTCAACACTTCCACAAGATTTTACTACCTTTAAAAGACACTCCCACACACACACAAAAAAAAATACAAAAAATCCTCAAGAAACATAGAATCTCACACGACAAGGTCTCCGTGTGCCTACTTAAAAAGCTTATTTAAAACTTCAGACCTAGGCGAGGAAAAGCCGGACGGTTTCCGAGCGCCAGCCAGGAATTACCCCTTTCCTCCCCGCGGATGCCAGGGACAGAGGTCAGCTCCGGAGCCGCCCCTCTCGGCTGTCACCCCCGGCGCCCCTCAGGCTCTGAAGGGCCGGTTGTTTGCGGCCGCCCCCTCCGAGCCGGCGGGAGGCGCGGGCAGCCCCGCGGGGGCGAAGAGCTGCTTCCCCTCGCCGGCACCGCGGGCTCCGGGCGGGGAGGCCCCACCCACCGCCCGCCCGGCCACCGCAGCGGGCCCGGGGCCGGGGCCGGGCGGCCCCCGGGCGAGCTGTACACGGTATTTCGGGGTTCGCCGCCCCCGGGCCGGGGAGCCGCGGGGTTGGGGCGGGCGAGTCTTTCCCCGCACATCGCGGTCACGGCCCGGCGCACACGCCTCAGCCGGGGCCGCGGGGGACAGGAGCGGAACGGCAGGCGGGGAGCCGGGCCGGGACACAGGGGAGAAGGAGGACAGAGGGCGGCGGCGGCGGCGGCGGCCGGGGGAGGGGAGGGCGGGCGAGGGGCAGGCGCGGAGCGGGCCCCGCGGGGAGCGGCGGCGGGGCGGGGACGGGGGGAGCGCGGGGAGGTTCGCCCCGCACCCCGCCTCCCCCTGCTGCAGAAACTACGCCATTGCGGCCTGGCCCGGGAGCCGGCGGCGCTGCCGCCCGCCCGCCCGCGCACCCCCCGCCGCCGCCATCTTGGCAGTCGCCGCCATGTTTGCCTCCTTCCCCCCGCCGCGGCCGGGCAGGAGCGGCGGCGGCAGCGCAGACCCCGCCATCTTTTCGGGGAGCCGCCATACTTGCCCTGGCGATGAACATGGCGGCGCCCATCGCACACATCAAAACATGGCCTCCCTTCAAAACAAAACTGTCCCGGCCGCACCGCGCGGCCACCGGCGGGGCCCGCGGCCCAGGGAGGGAGGGGTCCGGCGAGCACTTACCCGAGGCCCACATGGTGACCGAGAACTCCCCCTCCAGGGTCTTGATCTGCACCTGCTTCTGCTCCCATTTCCTGCCGCCGCCGCCCTCGGCCCCGCCGCCGCCTCCCCCGCTCAGGTAACTCTTCTTGCTGCTCTTCTTGCCGCTGCCGCCCTTCTTAACGCGGCCTCCTCCGCCGGCCGAGGAGGAGCCGCCGCCTCCGCTCTTGCTGCCAGCGGCGGCCACAGTGACCAGGGTCTGCTCGATGTACTCGTCCTCCCCGGCCGGGGCCGGCACCGGGATGAGGATCTGGTCCTCGAACCCGTCGTCGGCCCGCAGTCCGTCCGAGTCGTCCCCCCCCACCACCTCCTCGCGGGTCTGCACCAGGATCACCTCCTGGTGGTGGTGGTGCAGGTGGAGCTGCCCCCCGCCGCCGCCGGCCGCGCCGCCGCCCGCCCCGCTGGGGTCCCCGTCCGACACCAGCGGCTGCAGCGCGATCATGGGCTGGTGGTGGTGGTAGTGATGGGGCGGGTGGTGCGGGCCGCACTCCTCGCAGCACTCGTCCTCCTCCTCCTCCTCCTCGTCCTCCTCGCCGCCCACCACGGTGGTCTCGATGGTCTCCACCGGGATGGTCTCCACCTCGATCTCGTGCAGCTCCACGATCTCGGCCGGCATCTCCGAGCCGTCCGTGGCGATGTACAGGGTGTCTCCCGAGGCCATGGCGGGGCGAGGGGGGGGAGAGAGGGGGCTCCGGTCCGCTCCCCTCGGCGGATGGTGGGGCTCGGGCTCCTCTCGCCTGCCCTCCTTCTCCTCCTCCTCCCCCTTCCACACAAACACCAGCGCCTCGCAGCCAGCGACAGGGAGGGAGGGAGGGAGAGGGAGGAGGGAGGGAGGGAGGCAGCACCGCCAAATCCCGGCCGCGCTCCCTCGCGAGACTTCCGCCGCTGCCGCCGAGACGGACCTCAGCCCCGGGAGGCCGCTGCCGCCGGGCCCGCCCCCCCGCCGCCAGGCGGCCAATGGCAGCGCCCGCCGCGCCCAGGCGAGAGAAGCAGCCAACGGGGGCGCGCCGTGCCGCGGCGCCCCGCCCCCGGCCCTCGCCGGCCTATCAGGGAGCGCTGCGAGCGCGGGGCGCACCCCCGGGCGCGGAGCAGCCAATTGACTCGCGGCGCTGTCTCTGCTCCGCCCCCCCCGCGCGGAAGCGCCGCCCCGGCCCCGCCGCCCGCGCGGGCCCCGTCGTTGCGGCCGCGCTCGGTGGTAATGGCCGGGCTCGCGCCGCTAGGGGGCGCTGCGGCCGCGCGGCCGCTAACGGGCGGGGCGCGGCTCCGCCGGCGGGCGCGCGCCGTGTCCTGGGCCCGGGTCCCGGTGGGGCCCCGCGGGGAGCGCGGGTCGGGAGCGGCGGCCTTGTCGAGGGCGTTTCCCGGCCGGCCCCGCAGCCGAGGGCTGAGCTGCCGGCCCGGGGTCCTGTGCTGCAGCCGAAGGTTGTCGGCGCCGTACCGGTGCGGGCGGACAGACCGGCGAGCGCTGAGCTCCGCCTGAGCCTTGGGACGTGGGCAGGATCGGCGTGTTTGAATTTTACAGTTGAGCTGTATTTGGCACGTGGGAATTTTTCTCTCTCCTCTCTTTATTCCTTTTCCTTTGGAGGGTGGTGCGTTCCCCGCTGCGCGTGGCGCGGTGCTTTCCCGCAGCCTTGAACTGGAGGTGCGCCCGGACGCGCCGGGGACTTGCGGAGCGCCGGCTGTCGGTGCCGCCGGCAGCCCGGCCTGAAGGCACGGCCGGCGGGGCGAGCACCAGCTGAGTGCATGAACTCGCTTACCGAGAAGCGGCGTTTAAAATAAGTGAAGCACTGCAATTCAATGACTGTACAAAATTCCAGTACGTGAAGTGATCCCCTCGTTTAAACTATCGAGTGTAGGTATTTGCCTTAATTATTAACACACCTCTCCGTCCCTGAACTCCGTTGCTCCCCGGAACCCTTCCAACAACAGCACAACAGTTCGTGCCTTGCAAATGCAGCAGCTCCGCGCTCCAGTCACACTCCACTTCCTTCCCCTTCTGCCAGCTGCTGCAGGACATCCCTTCCTTACCCTATTAAGGAACTGCCGTGTGCAGGGGTACCAAGGGAAAAGCAGCACTTCTGAGTGTATTGCACTCATTTGGTTATTAGCTTTGTAAGGGGTCAGGCCTGTGTGCATATAAATCAGGAGCAGAATTTGCAAAGAGACAGCTGCTTGTCTTGATACGAACAAGCAGATCTGAAAGTTACAAGTAGGAGATGCAGGGACATGGACTGAGTAATTGTAAAATGCTCCCTGCAGGTAGCAGAAAGTCCCTCAGAAGGACAGTATTTTATCTTCGGTCAGGGGTTAATGTGCTGGTGGCTCTACAAGTACGTACGTCTTGTACATGGAGGAAGTCTTGGGTTACACAAAATAAGTTAGTACTACCAAAGGTGAGGATTTTAAAACAAGTCTCACAGGCCTTCTGTACTCAGGACAAGATCATCTCCTCTTCCTCACTCCTTTTTCTTTTTCAGCTGTTACATCACCTTTACTTCCCCTTTTATGTTAACTACAAGTGCAGATTTACCTTATAAGTATTTCCAAGGCTGCTGCAAGTATATATTCCTCTTTAACCTTCAGTTCTTACTATGCCATTGCTTTGTTTGTTCATATCCCAAATTGCCATGATATAAAAACTGATAAAAGATTCCTGCTAATAAATACTTTCTTCTTCTACCTCAACATCAAGTGTTCTCCAAGTTAGTCTAGTCCAAGTCTCAAGACACCAGTACTGAGCTTTGCCCTAATGATGAGATTAGTAAATAGCAACAATTAGAAATTAGAAATAGCAACAAATTTACTTGTGGAGATCTGGGATTTCCTTCTCTCCAGTCATACTCAGCACTCCTATTTTAACAAACTACGAGATGTAGTTTATCATGGCAAAATTCTCACAGACTGAAAGGCTGTTTTTAGATATTGTAAAGAGATTTCCAGAACTCTACGTTTAAATTCTGCCCCTCTGTTTATAGTTGGAAGGACACATGTACCAGCGTGGGAAAATGGTCTGTAGCTTTTAAGAACAAGATTTCAAAATTAGAATGAAGTCTCCCTAGTCCCTCCATAAAAGCTACATGTAATAAAATTTAAAAAAAAAAAAAAAAGTAATTATGGTGTTCTTTATTTTTTTTAGGAAAAGTATACAACTCAGTTATACTTTATATTCTGAGCTTGCATAGAGAAAATATTAATGTCACCTACACGTTAGACATGCACTCAGTCCTGCTCTTGAATTCCCATCAGAGCTGACATTGCCATCAGAGCAAGTGGGACTGGGCCCTGAGGCTCCCTGACTGGATTATTTTGGGTGAAGGGGGTTTTTTTGGTGTTAGTGTAAATGAGCTTTGTCAAATACAAGAACAAAGTCACGAGTCTCTCTTGTTTATCGAGATAAAATTTTTGGTTCAGGTCAGTGATAATAGTTAAATAATCTTGCACAACCTTGTTTCATTTTTGTGGTTTTCTTTTTTTTACTGCAAGCAATTATATAATTTCAGACAGAAAAGGCACTTTTAAGTTTGTAAGTATCACCTAATTTTCAATTGTACTTTCTGCTTTCCCATACTTTGGCTTAAAGCTAATATTTTAAGACTTTGCTGCAACATTCATATTTCATTATTTTTCAGTGAAAGGTGCTACACAATACAAATATACCACATCAGCCCTGTGTTTTCTTTATTATAGTTCTCTTTATCCTGAATGAGATGATCTACTTAACTTACATTATTTTCCAGTAACAGCTTGACAAAAAAATACAGCGACAAGGAAAAATAAAGATGTGAAAGCTGCCCAGTGAAAAGGTGTTTAAAAGAAAACTTTGTCCCCTATCCAAATAGCAGCAGAATTTGTCCCCTTAATAATCTCTTATCTTCTTGCCCTATGCACCCCATTTTGCTGCCCATGCTCAGAACTCCATTTTGTTTCCTAGGCACATTTAAAAAGCAAGGGGAAAAAAGGTTTAATTTTAAAAATGTAAAACCATCAATTGGAAACAAAAGTTATTTTTAAGCATCCATAACAAGTGTTTAGGAATATATATTCTTTGCAAGCTCTGGATGCCTCAGATTTAGCTGTTTTATTGTGGGGGGGAGGAGGTGGTGGTGGTGTTCTTTCTTGGTTCCTTCCTTAAAATCTGCTGCAGGAAATTGTAGTCTACCATCAGTCTGAAGAAACTAGATTTCTACTTTTCACATGCACACACCCACCAGCATTGTTTTATCTCCACTCTCCTTTCTTGCCACTGCAAAATTCCTGGTAGTGGTTTCAGGTGCACACCTGACTGAAAGAACAAAGTGTCATGGGTTTTCTCCTGACAAACCCAGCTTCTACTGTCCTCACAGCCCTCCTTTCTTTTGGATTGAACTGACTCACACATCTGCTTTTCTTAGCACTGGAAGGTGCAGGGAAAACCTCAGGATTCAAAGAGATGGCAACTTCAAAGCCAGCACAAACGGTGTAGTAGTTTTGTACAGAAATCATTTGGACAAGTTAGAAAGCTACAGGTTACTGAGAACTCACCTCTTTTCATTTTGGTGCACTCTTGAAAAAAAAAAGTAGACATCCACATTTACCTGAGCCCCCAGTACCATGCACAGGAAAAGGAAGGCAGGAGAAGAAAGGAGAGGAAGGAAAAGGAAGACAAGATGCATGCTCTCAAAGACATTTCTTACTCCTCTGAACTTCCTTCAGCTTTCAGTTTTTACATATACTTGGCATCAAGTACTACAGAAGATTGTATGTGTTGGGTTCTTGCTTTAGGGTGAAGAGGTACATCAGTGTTAAGTAGTAGAAAGGTCTGCTGACAAGTTACTGCCACCATGTGCATTGATGGGATATGAGGATAATTTGAAAAATCATGTTTTGTTTCAATTTACCCCAAAGAATACTAAACTGAATGAGAGACACTGACCTCAGTTTCACAGGATCACAGAAGGGCAGAGCTGAGACTGCAAGGGATCTCTAGAAACGGTCTAGTCCAAGCCCCTGCTCAAAAGTGGAGTCAGATAGAGCAAATTGTTCTGAGCTGTGTTCAGCTAAGCTTTGAACATCTCCAATAATGGTGACTCCACAGCCTCTCTGGGCAACTTGTTCCTGTGTTTGACTGAAAGAAGTTCTTCCCTGATGTTTAAGAAAAGCTTTGTGTATTGCAATTTGTGCATGTAGCCTCATGTCCTTTCACTGGACACCACTAGAAGAGCATGACTACTTTTTTTTTTTTCCCAATTTATTTGTAATTTTATTTTGCAATTTGTGGAACGCTTAAAGCATTTGTTAAATGCAGACTACCTGCAGAGAAATCAGCAGTGCTGCTCATAGCACAAGACGATATAGGGTGCTTGAGGCATTGCAGCACCCTGGTTTGGGAGAACTCTTACAACCCATCTCTCAGATATGTGCAATATAAGTTACCTCTATACATATATATTATACACCATATAATTTATCAGCATGTAATAGTCAGTACTCAACATCATTAGCCACTCAATCAATATTATGCTTTTACTCTTGTGCATCTTTTTTTCTTGTGGTGAGCTAGTAGTTTGCAGGAACCATGGTTGTCACTCCTATACTAGTCCAACTTTGTGTATAGTATCCAGTTGTGTGATATTTATGTAAAGAGCTATTTCTTGTTTCATACTACCGAACTAATTGTCCTGACCCTTATCTCAGCTGCACCTAGCCCAAACTGGGTAGCTGTTCTTTTGAAAAGAATTACTTGGCAAATGCAAAAGTCTGCTGTATTTTAAGAAAAGAAAGATCACACAAAACAAGTTAATCTTTCACAAAGTATGAGTGAATTAACAAAATGATCAGTGCTTGTTTTCTAAATCTTTGGATGATTTTTTGGGTTATTGTTTTAGTCTTATTCCTGCCCTCTTCATTTTACACCAAAATAAAGGGCAGACATTTAAAGTGTGAAACAAGTGAGGTTTTCATACCCAGCATCTACAGCCTTCTCTCTTGCCTCTAGCAGGGTCTACACACCCTTTTCCTGATTTGTTTCACCCAGCCTTTCAAATTCACTGGTTTGGAAATTTCTGATATCCTATTTTTCCTTCTCTTTCTCACACAAACTATTTGTCTAAAGTTTAAGAAAGAAAGAATGAAACATTAGTCCTCCCATTGGAAGCCAACACCGATCACTAAACTGATAATACTTACATATCTAGTTAAATACGTGACATGGATAGCTTTTAAGATATTTTTGCTCTTATGTAAAGAAGACCAGATAGAAAGTCACTTACTAGAGGAAAAGAAAATCAGTAGTTGATAATAAAGGGTTCTCTTGTTAACATCCGTTAAAGACTTATCTAGGACTAATGAATAAGTTCTGCCAGTTCAGATACCAGGTTTTCCTTGTTATCTTCATCTAGAATGGCCTATTAATCAATTAAAACAGGAGAGGTCTTGAAGAGGAAAAAAAACCTCAAAAAACACCAACCTTACTCAGGAAGAAATTTAAACTGGGATTTACAATGCCATTAAAGTAATTCACTAAGTAAAATGTTAATTAGCTGTGCCATCTTTCCCAGAATCCTTGTCCTAGCTCTTTGCAGCTCCGCAGGAAATGAGGTTTTAACTTTACCTTTATAGTCCTTCGTAATTTAGCCTCTTTCATAATTTAGCTTCCTTATCTCCAGCTGATCTAATATAACTGCCACCATGCCTGGCTTTATGGCCCACTACCTTCTGCTACAAATGTCGTTGTCCTCTCTCCTCAGATTGCTAATTAAACATGAGGGAAATCCCTGATCCCAATTTGTGTGTGGACTCCTACAAAACACATTTAAAGCTTCATTGTGTTTTTGAGGCTGAGCACAGCGAGGAAGGATTTTCTCTCATCAGCCATCTTGCAGAGTAACGGAGAGAGGGTTTGGAATGCCACCATTCCAAACTAATTTCTAAGTTATGGTCATTAATCACCACAGTTTTATTAAACAGGTTTTTGTTGTAAGGACAAGATCATATGATCGGTTTTTCTTACTGTATGAAAGGATACATAAATCAGTGGGACTAATCCTCACTCCAGAAACTTTTAGTCCTTTAATTATTAATTGAAAATAAAAATAATTATTATTGAGTTTTAAAGCTGATGATCATAAATGAAGTTTTTGTCCTCCATGCCTGATTTCATGGCTGAAGGTATGAAACTACCCTTCCAAAAATCCTCAGTCTTCGCGAAGGAGTCATTACACCAACATAGGATATGTGTGGACATATGAATAGTCTGTATCCTGCAAACTATAGACAACACAAAAGCAGAAATTTCTGGGGAAATAATACCTATTAGTTGAGCCAGCATGGTACGATTTCACACCTGCCAGCACAGGCAATGTATGTGAATGAGTGTCCTAACTGCTCACACTGCTCCCTGGGGCCAGGGAGCAAATCTGCAGCTCCTATTCATGCTGATTGTCCTGCAAATAGCTGGGCTTCCTTATCCCTTCTCCCGCATATGCATTCCCTTGCGTTACAGACCTGATGCCGGAAAGTGCTCAGCTCTCAGCTTCTATTGAAGTCATCAGATAGATCCCAGTAGCATTAAGGAAGATGTAGCCCTAGAGTTAATATTACATTTTAAATGAAAAATGGATTGAAATGAACAAGGCTAAATAAATAAAAATAAATAAGACATATAAATTGCTGCAGTCTCAAGGAAAGCCCAAGGGCAGCTATTTTTTTTTATTAAACCAACTTAGCGAGGTTTTCATGAAGAAATAGATACTGTGACTCGACTGACAGTTTGCTAAACTATGAGCAAAGCCTTATACTCCTTAGGCATAGGCAAAGCTGATCAATGGTTTTTCTACTGTGCTTATACTAGAAGGATTTGTAACTCATCGGAAGAAAGATTATAATTTTACTTTGTGAATTTGTAGTGAAACCCTAGTCCATCTTGGAGGGTCTATATATGTTGCTACAATATAAATACTAACTAAAAATATTTCTTAAAAATATCAATAGACTGTATGACATAATCTTTGGAATTCATCACAGTTTGTTACCAAAGTTGTTCTCCAACTGTTCCCTGCAGAGGCAATTCTTCCTACACATCCACACTACAGACACACACAGTGAGACATTTTCAAGTGGCTTTTTTATTCCTCTACTCAAAGTTTAGTCTCTGACTTCAAGAGGCTGAACAAGTATCCCTCTTAACCCCGTGTCACTCCTATTGTCAGAAGTGAGCTCAGCAGCACTGAAATGAAAGGTTTTAAGTGCATCAGGTTGAAACCTGAGTATCGGGAAATACGTTTGGAAACGCAGATCTGCAAGGGTGAGTTACAGTCCAGAGAGCACTGCCAGACAGACCAGCGATGTACAGTAGTGTGAGCTTTGAGAGAAGAGTGGCATCAATGTTTAGAGGAGAAGAAGAGAAATCCCAGTTTAATCTGGTGCTTTTCTTCACAGGACCCACGTTCTCTCATAATTCTGAGAACTTGTCCACAGTGAACCCCTTGGGTTCTCATGTTTGGATAGATTACAAATGTTGTTGCTACTTTTTGTGTTTAAAATTTTTGCTGTGGAATAGAAGTCTAGTTCCCACACTCCGCTCAGGAGTTTGTACCAGGCTGCTAGTGAAGATTCCTGAAATGCCCAAGATTGCAGGCATGGTAGCATAAGCTATTCATGGGAGAAGTACTTAGAGTGTGTAACAGCAAATACATCTTGTGAGAGAAAGCAATTGCAAATCCTCTGAACAACATAAACCACTCCGTGGAATAAATTACTTAGTAGAAAGCTTGTGATTCTTTGGAAAAGCTAAGAAATGCATCACGAGAAAAAAATATTTATGTAGAAGAGGAAGTTGTTTCCATGTGAATTCTGCAGGAGCGGTCTGTCTAAATACATAACGTCCTGGAACACAGTGGTGTCGTTAGTTGCAGCAGCCCCGCATTTGCTAACCTCCAGACAAAACAGTTTAAAATTCCTTGAGGACGTATTTCTGAAAGAAGCGAGAACACTCGAGAGGTACCAAACCGAGTCCGTCGCTCCTGCGAAGTGAACCCTTCCTCAGCCCCCCTTCCGGTGATCGCTGTTACCTTCGAGGGGCCGTGGGACTTGGATGAAAGAGAGCGCGTGGCTCGGCGGCACAGCGAGGACGGGGCGGAGCGGGGCGGAGCGGGGCGGGCGCGGTGGCGGCGCGGCGGCGGCAGGGGGCGCGCTGAGCGCGTGGAGGGGGCGGCCGGGGCACCGGGGGCACGGGGCGATCCCGGCTCCGCTCCCCGCCCCGAACGGGCCGGGCTCGCTGCGGGCCCCGTGCGGGCCGGCACTGCCGCGGGGCGGGGCGAGCCGAGCCCTGGCTGCAGCGGAGCTGTGCCGGGCAGCCCTTCGGCGGCGCAGCCGCCCCCCGCCCCAGCGCCCCTCACCGTGCGGGTGCTGGTGCAGCCCGTGCTGCCCGTCCCGTGCGCTTCCCGCTGCTCCTAGCCTACGAAAGGAGCATTCCCACGGCTGGAGCTTTCCGCAGGGCCTGCTGCGGAAGGCGGGGAGGGATGCGGCCCCGCACAGGTCTGGGAGAACTGTGCGCAGCGGAGGAGCGGTGAGCCTGGGCAGCAGTGAGCCCATCTCCTGGGGAGCTTTTTGCTTCTTGGAACCTCACGTCTCATTTGGGCAGCTCTCAGGCAAAGACACCGTGAGCCAGCCAACATCCACCAGCGCTTGCCGAGTGCTGGGCAAACGCGGCTGTTGTGAACCGCCGGGCTGTGTGGAGGGTGCCTTACACCTAATACAGCCAGGTGTATCCAACAGCTTAACACTGCCAAAAGGAACATGGCTTTCTCCTCTAAGGCTCTTGCACCAGCTCCTCAGTACCTTTGGTGAGTTCAGCTCACAACTCTGGCATAGAGCTAACCCAGTGGAAAGAGAAATCCAGGATGACCCTGGGAAGGGTCTGCACAAGTGAGAGGGG
The DNA here is from genome assembly GCF_020740725.1 of Corvus hawaiiensis. Lineage (NCBI taxonomy): Eukaryota > Metazoa > Chordata > Aves > Passeriformes > Corvidae > Corvus > Corvus hawaiiensis. The sequence continues at coordinate 12,098,082 of NC_063218.1, forward strand.
GAAACAGCGGAGGGCTTATTGGCAAATTGTTTCTCCTGCGTTTACTTCAGTGTGGGTGTGTGTTGACATGGCTCATCTGCAAACTATGCTGCCTATGAAAATTTGACTTTGTTCAATAAAGTATGTCACATTGCATTAGTTACATCAACGCAGAGAGTGACACCCAATTCTTCTATAAACAAGTAAATATTATAGCTATGTTTTCTTCTGGTAATGAAAGAAGCTCCAATTTATATAGGCAGAGAAGAAAGGTAATGCAGTAACAGAAAATACAAGTCTGTCTTGGGACATGGAGCTCTTACTTTGGAGGAGAAAACACTTTATTTAGAGATAAAATTCCCAGGTGACTTTATTTTAGTTCCAGAATAACAACTTTAACAAAGGTTAGTTGTTGAAAACCACAAGAAGAGGAGTTAAGACCCACACACCAGGGCAGAATTAAGATACCTCAAACACCCAAGGCTGGCAGTAGTCACTAGGAGAGGTGTGAGCTGTTCCTCCTGTATTTCCTCTGTCACCTGTCCTTTCCATGAGCAGAAGGAAGAAGTAACTGGGTTGTGTAGTAGAAATATATTCATGCTGGGAAGCCAGCTGATGGATATACACCTTTGGGTGAGGTAGGGCGAGTCTGCCTGGATGTGTGGAAATGTGGACCAGTATGTCTTGCTTCAAGCAAGTATATTGTAGGCCATGTCCTCAGTGGAGCAAAGGATTTTTGTCTTTTTTACCCTGGGATGCTGGAGATGAGTGTGAAGGGTACTTAAAAATATGTAAATGAGATATTTTGGTGGTACCTTGCACAGAGTCAGCAATTGTGCTCTTCCTCTGGAGCATGCTAGGAATTTCCCTCAGCTAGGCTTCCCAGTAGTTCCCAGAAATCCTGAACAAGTATGGGAAATTAAATAAGAAAGGGAGGCTACAGCTGAGAGAACCCGACCATGTGAAGCGCATTTGAACTGTGTAAAGTGTAGTGACTTTGTGAATCACAGTGTAGAGTTCACAGTCATTACAGTATTCATTAAAAGGACTATTATTGCTGTGTGCCATTAGCACCCCTCCCTCCCTTTTCCATTGTGAATGATTTTACTAGGATGCTGTAAAACTAAGGATACCAAATGGTCAGAACTGAATAATACTTTTGCCAGTTCTAGAAGACGATCTAAAGCTGGTGTTTCTTGTTTGTCTGGCATCCACAATTACTCTTGAATTAGTATGATTTGTTTGGCTTATTATAGAAATATAAAGCACGAAATTCTATTCTCGAAACCAGATGCCAACTCACTGGAGACAGAAAAGTTTTCTGTTCTTCTTATGTGGTCAGGTTGAGGCTATAGTAATGAGCTACATGTAGGAGATGCTGTTTGCCTACAAAGGAGATACTTAAGTTTCCATGTGTAACTTACCACATGCAATAGCACTATCCTATTGGACAAGCTTTGGGATGAAGTCATATTTGTTTTCTTTGTAACTGCATGGACTGCCCCACTAATTTGCTTTTTTAGTCACCTTCAGCACACCTGAGCAGGAAGTGACAGAAGGGTGTCATCACATTCAGTGTCTTTGGCTTCTCCACTGATACTGTCAACACACCAAAACGTTTGAGTCAATTAAAGGTTTAGGCTGAGATACTGATGCATCTCTGAACAATCCATTTCTTCTAGAAACCTGTAATAACCTTAACTTGGATTAACAGTCTGTTGTCTGGGTTCTCCTGCAACTTCATGGGAGAGCACCAACCGTGTGTTGGAGCAATGGTGAAGAAACCATCATACTTACAGAGAGCTGAGCTGTAACAGCAAAGTGATTAAACTCCTGCTCTTGCTGTAGGTAAAACTGTTTCCCTTTACACCATCATCCTTCCACTCAATCTGCTTCACACCTTTCATTATTCAAGGGTTTGCATTTTAAGGAAGTAGAGAGCATCCAAAGGAGGGCAACAAAGATGGTGAAGGGCCTTGAGGGGAAGACATATGAGGAGTGGCTGAGGTCATTTGGTCTCTTCAGCCTGGAGAAGAGGAGCCTGAAGGGAGACCTGATTGCAGTTACAACTTCCTTGTACGGGGAAGAGTAGGGGCAGGCACTGATCTCTTCTCTGTGGTGATCAGTGACAGGACCTGAGGGAATGGCCTGAAGTTGTGTCAGGGGAGGTTTAGGTTGGATATTACAGAAAGGTTCTTCACCCAGGGGGTGGTTGGGCACTGGAACAGGCTCCCCAGGGAAGTCGTCACAGCACAAAACCTGAGAGAGTTAAGAAGTGTTTGGACAATGCTCTCAGGCGCATGGTGTGACTCTTGTGGATGGCCCTGTGCAGGGCCAGGAGTTGGACTCAATGATCCTTGTGTGTCCCTTCCAACTCAGCTGATTCTGTGATTCTGTGATTAAACAGGGAAAAAAACCCCTGACTCTCAAAAAAACCTCCTAAAGCTTTCTAGCAGTCAAGCTTCAGATCAGGGTTTGGGGGTTGTGGGTTGTTTCATTGTTGGTGTTTTTTAGCCCTTATAGTTTCATGTAACTGTTCTACCAAGAGATCTTAAATAATTCCACTAGACTAATATAAGAGGTGATAGTGTTGCCAGTGTTTGTAGGCAAAAATTATTGCTGAAAAATATTTACATTTCATATTTATACATTTCAAGGCTGCGTTTTTGTCTCTTTTAACTTCCAGCTCTAATAGGCATTTTTAAGGGTAGGAGGGAATGGAGGATGCTAGAGACATTCAAGGTGAAACAGAGTTAAACAAAATTGGAGCTGATCCACACGTGATGTTGTTGTTGGAAAGACCAATGATAGGGATAGGGATAATGAGTGAAGATGGACAGGAGGTCAGGTATGGACTTGCAAAAGAATATAGTGGGAACAAGGGCAGCACTTTAATTTTGGGTTGTGTGTGTAGAAACATCACTGTGTAACATGTAACTCTGTGAATCAGAGAGGCTAGAGAGGTACAAGGTTACCTTAGTTTTAAGGTTAGCAAGTCCTTTGCCTGGTTTTGTTACCACGGTAGCAGTGTGATTTCCTGCTACTCCAGCGGGGACGGTATCTGGGAAATGGGCTGCAGACTACCAGGAGTGAAGTGTGACGCAGCCGAGGGCTGGATTCTACCGGGACGGCTCACGAAGATTGTCAGAGCGCCAAGGAAATGTGTGTCAGCCGCTGGTCACCTTTGCACTGTTCTAGGTCTTCCACCCCTGGGAGGAGCTCGCACAACTGGGGCTTGCCCTAATCCACGGTTCTGCTTAGGGCTCCGTCTCTGGATTTACGGCGTTTGGACTACCTTTGCTTTCCAAAAGCTGTGTCTGGAAGTGCCCGAGGACCTGCAGCGCTGGAGTTCCCCTCGTGCTCTGGAGCCGTCGCAGGCAGGGATGGATATAGTGGCTCTGCCGAGCCCCGGTGCCGGCACGATGGCGATCCTGCTGCCCTGCAAACACGCGCACCCCACACACCTCTCTTGGCTGTCTTCGAGGTCCCTGCAGCACGGCGAGCCTCGGCCGGCCGTCCCTTGTCCCCAGACTCAGCCCCGAAGCACCGTCCGCCCGCCGGACTCCCCTTGATACCCGGGAGGGGCTCTGCAGCTCTCCCGGCTCCTGCACACCCGCGCGAAGCCGCGGAGCTGTCCCGGTGCCCGCCTGCGGCGGCCGCGGGGCGGGGGCGGGCGGAGGAGCCGCCCCTCCGCGGGCGCGGAGCTATAAGGGCAGCGCAGCGCGGCGCGGGGCGCAGCGGGAGCCATGGGGAACCGTGTCACCCGTGAGGACTTCGAGTGGGTCTACACGGAGCAGCCCCACACGCAGCGCAGGAAGGAGATCTTGGGTACGACGGGGGGCTCAGGGGTGGCCGCTCGGGCAGCCGGGCTGGGCTGCGCTGCGCTCCTGGACGGGAAGGGACGGGCGGGGTGGGGGGGGTCCGCGCTGGGACCGCCGGTGTCGGTGCGGCTCAGGGTGGTGTCCAGGCTGCGGAGAGCGAGGGCTGCAGCCCGGTGGGCTGTGGGGGGTTTCCCCCGAGGAATGTAGCATTCTCAACTCTGTGCCTTCTGGAGGCAGCGGCGGAGATGCCGGCGGCCGAACCGAGCCCGGCTGCGCCGAGCCAGGTCAGTGGGCGGCAGCGGCGGAGGGGCGACATGGGCTGTGGCCAGCGCCCGCCTGCCCGCAGCGCCGCTGCCGTCCGGGGGTCCTGGCGGGCGCGGCTCTGCCAGGTGTGCCCGGGGCGCGGGCTGGGAGCCCTCCTGCGGGCACGTGTTCCCGGTGCCTTGGTTGTGCATGAAAGTAAACGGGGATGCGGGTGAGGCGTGCGAGAGAACAATAGCAAGTGCCCGCTGCTTGTCGGGGACAAGGTACGCTCCTGTATTTTCGTGTTGTACACGCAGCGCTTAACTGCGCACAGGAGTGTGGTGGGTCGGGAGGTTTATTTTTGTGGGGTTTGGGCTATTCTGAACATCGTTTCTGAGAAGATTTGACAATTCAGAATCGTCACAGAATATTGTTGTGTGTCTCCTGAAAATACGTTTTCAACTTTTTATTAATAAAGAAGATTTTGATTTTTTTCTCCTCTTTTCATTTGGGTGAGTTGGTTGTTTTCTTCCCTCTAACGAGGTGAATAAAGTTTTTAAAGAACTTTTATAAAAAGGCAGTGGAGTTTCTGGCTAAGTTGCTGCACGAGGTATATGCTAATTGGGTGCAGGTTTTTAACTCCCCCACAATCTTACAGATTAATCCATTATTAATCTAAATTACAAAAACATTTCCGGTATAGTTGCAGTCGTGGAATATCCACGTCCAGGTTTGAATTGCATCTAGGAAAATAATAATTATTGTACTGTGTAATCATGATAGACAAATGATGTCAGTATAGAAAATGACACTTCTTGGTGTCGTGCTCCTCATCCCTTCAGTCAAGGGGACTACATTTTGGTGAGCTAAGGATAGGAGTGTGTATGGTGGGTCTCTGCCCTTGCTGCTCTCTTGCCTTTTTGGTTGTGCTATAGAATGGGGACTGCAAATCATGGTGAAGCTGTAAGGAGGTACTTGGACTCCCTTGTTGCAGCAAACTCCTTTTATGACTTTTCAGCTACACACTTGCAGAGATTTTGCCCACCCTCTCTTGGGGTTAAGAATAAGCAATTGGAACCAAGGGCCATCTTTTCAGCTTCCCCTGCCCCAGCTGTGGGAGTAGAAGGAAGGGCAGAGAGAAATACAACATGGGAAGAAAGACATGAATGATCTGTGTCTGATGAGGCAGAATGGGTTATAAAACTAGTGTCATAAATACCAAAATGTTACCAAAAGTTACTGAAACTATCATAATATCCCACATAATATTTGTATAACGATCCTCACTCTATTATTCAAAGCCTAAGGTCACCTAGTACCCAGAGTATATACTTATCAAAGTGCTTACTGTTTATTAAGCTGGAGTAGACAGTAAGAATCTTACATACATATGAACAAAAATCTATAAAAATCCATGTATTTTACATTTTTGTATACAGCAATGCCTTGGGGACAGCATTCCATGCTGGTAAAGGAAGTATTTCCTTCCCAATAGGTTAATGATTTAGTTGCTAAGCACTGAAACTTGATTGTTCTGTGTTTAGGCTGCAGCTTTTAAAAATGTTGGTCTCTCTCAGGCATGGCTACTTGGATTTAAATGCAAATGGAAATTATCTATTAGGAGAAAAAAATGGGCAACCTGACAAACACATAAGGCAGTTTCTTTCTACAAAAGTGGTGTTTCCTTGGGCTGTTGCCCCAATATGTTCCTATAGAGCATCTGAGAGGTAGAAAAGGTTCATCACAAAGTTGTTTATCTTGGCTTAAGAATTTGTAGCCCAGGTGTCTGTAAGACTTTTGTAGTCAGTGACTGCATCTGAATGACAACTCTGTGAGTCTAATCTCCCTACCATGGGCAGGGACATCTTTTGCTAGCTCAGGTTGCTCAGAGCTCCATCCAACCTGTCCTTGAACTCTTCCAGGGATGGCCCATCCGCAGCTTCTCTGGGCAACCGGTTCCTGTTGAGCTGCAGAGCTGTGAGCTGTGTTTATCAACTGGGCTGGCTGGAAACTGGTTTTGTGGCAGGACACTGTTGCACTAGATGAGGGTTGTGATTCCTAATGGTTATAATTATACCAGCAAATAGATCAACATTTTGCACAAGGGAGAGGAGATACTTTCTCTCTTATCTCTTTGTAGTATCTAGGTATTAAAATGTAGCTTGTGCTTAGTACTGTCTGGGTGCAACTGCTTCTGAGTTCCAGTGGAGATCTCTTGCCAAGCTGGCACTTCGACCCTGATCACGTTATACATGTTCCTGAACACGTTATTCACGCTTTTCAGTTTATGAAATGGAATTGTTTCATTGCTATTCTCTCGCTGTCTTGTTTATGAAAAGCCTGTTACTGCCTTGTGTCAGGACTGGGATTTGTGTAATGCTGCAGTAAGCCCTGTTAGGGAAAGACCTGGTTAAAACCTTCCTGATGGAAAAGTTTTTTCATCTGTATCTGCTTATCCTTTCTGTATAGTTACAAAAATGCTATTGGGGGAGATATAAGATAAAGGGGACATCTAGTGGAAATAGGATTTATTTTTCTGTCAGTAAGGATTTCTTGGACTGAAAGACTTGAAGAAACTATGGTTTTGCTCAGTGGAAGTGTTGACAGCTTTTCACTTTTGAGAGATGAAAAGATCATTGCTTAAATGCAGGTAACACCATAAGCATACAATGTATGGTCATTTCACCTGCAAACAATTTCCCAAATGCAAGCAATGAGCAATATGTTGTGACATGGGAAGAGTGAGATCATATTTGTGCCATGGGTTGGATCTAACTTTATAAAATTACTGCAGGTTGCTCAGAAAATGTCTTGCCTCACAGCATCCTTAGGGAAACACTTGTTTGCTGGTGAAGATGAGAGCTGAATCAGTGTTGCTCAGGATAGCCCAAGAGCATCTGAATATGATCTAACATCCAAGAATGCTTAATAGTTATGTAATTAGTTATTTGGCAAGTTATTTTGGAGTGGAGATGGTGCAAGTGTTTTATATGTGCTTTATCCTGTAGGAAGGCTGAGATGTTAGCCCATGGGGAGGGGTAGAACAAAATTAAAAGCCAAAATCCATTTTATGTTAGCATTTAGCTGATCCAAGTATCACTTCCAGCTCTGCTTTCTTATTTAGAGATTAATCTGCTATTTCTTCCAGCTGTCTCTTCTGTTGCCTTTTTAAACTTCACATTTATGAAAATTCTGATAAGTTGTACCTGCTGAAATATGCAATGTATCATCTCCTTAGTTTAAATCAAGGCTCTGAAGTACATGTGCTTCTGGCAAAGAAACTATGTTTGCCCTTTATGTTGCAGCGTGTGGTCACAGTGCTGCCACTGATGTGCATGTCCTCTGATGAGCACACCCAGGAGCTGCTATCTCAGTGCTCTTGCCCTGGGATCACCTTCGAAATAAATCACATGGGCAGAAAGTCACTGATTTAGGCATTTGGTCTTCTGTGGGAAATGTATTAAGTACGACTGAAGGCTTCAGTTTACCCCAAATTGCAGTTTTTTGTTTCAGAAGGAGCTAGAAGTCCTCTTTCTAGCATCCCTACCTCCCTTTACCCTGAACTAGCTAATAAACCAACATAAGCAAACAGGTTACAGCTGCTGACATAGTGATGTGCTGACATCATCCACCTCTGTTGACACCGGCAGTGTGGCACCACTGCAGTACTTTCCCTCTGGTGGCCACTTCTGGGTGACCCACTGCCCTTCGACCAGCTACCACTAAGCAATTTAGAAGCTTGTGGGTGACAAATACAAGATTAAGATGCTTGTCCTTGCACAGTGGACATATAAAACTTCAGTGTAATTAGTTAGGCCAAAAATGTTTTTTATTATTTTGCATGCTGGAGGGACTAGGAGACTGTGAAAAATCAGAAGGTGTTGTCATGCATGTTGTCTTCTGTGTGTCCTGACTCATACATTGTTTGAATTAATCACAGAATCACAAAATAATTTGAGTACCAGGTACATAACTACCTAGATCAGGTTGTTCAGAGCCCCAACAAACCTGTCCTTGAATGTTTCCAGGGATGAGGCATCTACAGCCTCTCTGGGCAACCTGTGATAGTGTTTCACCACCCTCATTAAAAAATTTCTTCCTTATGTCTAGATTAAATGTCTCCTCTTTTAGCTTGGAACTGTTACCCCTTGACCTATCACAATAAGCCCTACTAAACAGTCAGTCCCCATCGTTCCTATAAACCCCCATTAAACATTGAAAGGCAATAAGGTCTTCCTAACACCTTTTCCTCTCTAGGCTGAACAGCCTCCATTCTCAGCTCTCTCAGCCTTTCCTTATTGGAGAGGTGCTCCAGCCCTCTGACAATTTTCATGGCCTTCCTCTGGACCTTCTCCAGCTGGTCCACATCTTTCACTGAGTACTTGGGTGTGCTGTGCTTTTATAAGCATGTTTGTGACCTGAGCTGCTACAAGCCAAAATACTATAATGTCAGTAAACTGTCTTATTTTGTTTTGTTTATTTATTTGTCGCAAATACCAGCTCCAGCATAGGACATGGAGTAGTAAATTGTACATCCTGTGCCTGGTGTCTCTTTTATTTGTTTTGACAAGGACTCGTAGTCAATAGAATGTAGTCCAGGACAGCAGTATCACAGACTTTTTTTCCTCCTTCCGTTTAACAAAGCTTCTAAGTGACTTATGCTGAGGAGTAAGTCCACTTTGACTATATCAGTACGCTGCACTTGGTATGAAAAGAAAGGAAAGTTAAGAAATTAAATTTCTTCTCTTTTTACTACTAGTTTCTTTTCTTTTAACTACTAGTTTCTCAGAGATGTGGGCATGGCTGCTGCTCCTTTAAACCTCCATCACCATTGTCTCTGTGGACAGCTCCTGCTCTTGTTCACTTCCAAATTCCATTTGTGCCAAGATGTGCAAGTGTGAAGTATGTGGTGTCACATCAATGAGAAATTGTGTTTGGTGCTACCACTGGGACTTGCCTGTCAGGGACAGTGTCAGTAGGACAGAGGATGAGTGAGAGTTCAGAACAAGGTATTTGCTGTTGCCTGAGGAGGAGGAACAGCAGGACCTGGCAACCAAAGGCCTGTCCAGGAGCATTTGCTCCAGTCCTAACAGAGGATCACTGTAGGGCTATGGTGAGTGCTCTTGGATCTCCAGAGAGAAGCACCAATGGAAAAAAATATGGTCAGACTGATTTGTCAGTTTAAGCACTTGTGGCGAGTGAGACCTGCCTCTAGAAAGATGCTTAGAACAGTGGAGTGATCTCTGTGAAAAATTAATTCAGTAGATGGGCTGTTTCAGAATTGTGAACCCTTCTGAAAATATATTTGCAGCATTTGTTCTCTCTTGACTTGTGCGAGTGGGGAATGCTGTCTTTCATCATTGTGGAGCAGAGACTGACTGGGCAGAGTTAGTAACTACATTTACCTACTGTACTAAAGTGCCTGTGCTGCTTTGGCAGTGTGCTGACCTTAGAGGCAGAAAAATCATCCTTGTGCCCTGCTGTACATCTACACCAGTGTCCCCATCCTTCGATGGCAGTACAGTGGCTCATTCTGGACAGATGGAAGCAGCACACGTGGATAAGCTGCCTGCTGGCCTCAGCTAACAGACTCCCTCAATGAGCTGGAGGCTGGAAGATGTGCTGTGTAGACATCAGGGTAGCTGGGTCTCTCCTGTTCTCATTGGACTATAAAGGGCAAAACCTGGTCCCATGCAGTTATATAACTTGGTGGGTGTTGTGTCCTGTCCTGTGTTGTGTGTCCATGCCCTCATCCACCCCACTCCCTTCCCACCTTATACAGAAGGGATGAATGACGGGGTTGGGTTTTTTCTCCTCTTTCTGTGCCCTCTCTCTGTGCCTCTGATTCTCTGTTGCCTTTTTTTCATGCAGGTGGGTGATGCCTGCTTTGCGTAGCACCTACAGACACTTGTCACAGCAGCCTTACAGGGATGTCCAGGCTTTTCAGCAGCAAGTGAGGCTCTTGCCTTACTAGCATTCTTTCAGCTAACTGCAAGGCATGAACACGGGGGAAAAATGAGATAATTTGTGTTATCACAAATTTGTCAGCACATTATACATAAATTGCAGTCGTCAGGATCACTTAATCTGCTTTTCATGTGTCTCACTGAAGAGTGCTTGGCCTCAAGTTTGGAAAGGGTCAGCATTCAACATTCTGCATTTGAAGTGTTCCTGAACCAACAGGTCTCTGGCAGGCTACTCCACCAGTAGCTTTTAGCCTCCAGTGAGCTGACCAGCACCACCCCACTGCCCAAGCCATTGTTTCTTCATGAGGAAAAACCTGAAATTTTTCCATGCCATGGAAACAGGGTGGCTTTATCAGTATTAATGATAAACAGCCACAGTATTGTGGTTTGAGTAGTATGCAAAAATTTACTGTTGGAGAGGAGTTAATCATGTGTTGAATTTAATATTAAACCCTGGCAAGTTACTTAGTAGCTGTCACCTGCGATAAGTGCGACCTGCCTGCATTGCTGCCATTTGGCAGTGACTGCTCTGCTCCTTTTAAATGGAATCTGCAGTCCTTGTTGGCTGCCACAGAAAGAAATAGGTCAAAAACTTCCATTATTCTCAAATGACTGTATAAAGCATCTCTAAGCAATTTTCCCATCCCATTAAAATTTCTTTTTTGTTTTGTTTTGGGGGTCAGTGTGGCCTCAATTTGACCAGGCTGAGGAACAGATTTGGTTGTTTTACATTTCATCTCTTCTGATGACTGCAGTAACTTATCTCTACCAGCTGCATGATGTGATAACCTTTGAGGTGCCTTGATTTATTAAAGAGTTTTCTGGCTTTTGGACAGATACCCCTAAGAAAGACATTAAGCTACATAAAACTGCATGTCTGTAACAGTTGTTCTGACCAGGTCATTGTATCATTATACTTTAGAGTGAACTTTGCATAAGCAGCACTTCGTGTAAAATTTTGGTACCTGTTCAGGTATGCTACTTCTGGCATGTTAACTTTTCTGGTGTGAAAAATAAAATTTCAAGAATTTCAAGAATAGTGAAAACAGCAACAAAAACAAAGCAGCGAAACAAAAAAAACCCTGGACTTTCTGGAGATTTTTATTAAAAAATTGTCTGACTTTAGAAAGATACGAACTTTTACTACAGCTTTCCCACCACTTAGAAAATCTTTTTCTTTCCTGAACACTCCTCATGGTGACCTTGGCCTCCTTGTCCTGACAAGATTTGAGAATATCTTTTGTCCTCACCTTCCACAGCACTTGTACAATCTTTGTAATCTCTAATTTCTGTCAAACTGGGCTGAAGTTGGCCAAGAGGCTCAAAGGTTGTCAGAATGGCTGCAGAGCATTTCCACATCAACCTGCTTCCTTAAGTAGCACTTCATCTCTTTGAACTTCTGCAAACTTCTCATGGTTCACTTCTACAAAAACCTTCTCTGCGTCCAGCACTCAGTATCTGCCACTGCTTTCAAGGTCACATAAATTACATGTATTGTCTCCAGCATTTGTTTATAGTATACACAGCTGCATAGATGCAGATCATTGTAATCTGATTTTATTGTATTGGTATTATACTGTGACAGTGAGATGATGTTTACTTTTCTATTCATAAAATGGGCCCATGAAACTCACAGGGACACACTGTGTAACCTCGGGGTTCAGAATGAGTGACTTCTCTATGCATTTATCTGTGTAAGCTGTAATTACTGAGAAATGCAAAGTATGAGTTAGAGGAGGGAGGTCAGTTGTGGGTAAAAGCCATAAGGCAGCAGAAGGAATCATGTGCAAGTTAATACTGGAAGTGAGAAGTGTAGATCCACAAAGAGGAGATGTGAATCAATGAACAGCACCTAGAGGGTAAGCTGTACTCTGTATTTTATTTTCTTTCTTAAGGACAGATGAATGGCAGGTGGAACTGAAGTTCAGTAAGCTGGTCCTGGCCTGACACAAGTCAGATCTGGCAAGCCTAGCCTGCATCACTCTGACACTGTACTGCAGTATTTGTGAGGCCTCATGAAGCTGTTGTGTGATTATCTGTGTGGCTTTTATGCCTGCTTTTGGTATATGACATGGAAACAGAGAAAAATTTTCCACGCTTTACAAAATCCTGATAATATAACTGACTTAATTGTGATGTTACTGTGTGTGAAGAATTGTATGTTTTGTGAGCACTGGTAAACACTCAAATAATTAGGAATTTTTTTTAAATGCTGTGTTTGTCATCTAACCACAGAGCAAAACCAGGTGAGCCTGTTGCTCAGCTCTCTTTCCTCTGCTTGTGTGTTTGAAACAACAGTGTGAAAAGGACTACAGAGAAGGCAGTTGTATCCCTTTTGTGCAAAGTAACATCTGATCTGAGCAAAATACAAAAGGACATTAAAAACATGGAGAAGGTGTTTCTTAGAGCTTAAGTCCTGTGGGGTTTGGCATATTACTACTCATCACTGTGAAGCAATGCTCATTGTGGGGAAGGGACATGATGCCACAGAGTGACCATCAGGGTGGTTTTTTTTTTTATATGTCTATATATATAGACATATAAGTATGTATATATCAATATCAATCACAATTGGATATGATGCTGTAAAACTTTCACCATAGTAGCAACCCTATTTTGGAATTAGCATTTTATAAAACCAGGGCCTCAAACATAGTGTGATAAAAACCAGGGAGTCACAGTGTGATTGTGTTTACCTAACTATGATCTAACCAAATTTTTCTCTGCATTTTTTCCTTTAGCAAAGTATCCAGAGATCAAGACTCTGATGGGCCCAGATCCACATTTAAAGTGGATTGTATCTGGAATGGTTTTCACGCAGCTGCTGGCATGCTACCTGGTGAAAGACTTATCTTGGAAATGGATTTTCTTCTGGGCTTATGCTTTTGGGGGTTGCATCAACCATTCCCTGACCCTCGCCATCCATGATATTTCACACAATGTGGCCTTTGGCAACAAGCAGGCCAAGTGGAACCGATGGTTCGCAGTCTTTGCCAACTTGCCCATTGGCATCCCCTACTCTGCCTCCTTCAAGAAATACCACATTGACCATCACCGGTATCTGGGAGGGGACAGTTTGGACGTGGACATTCCCACAGACTTTGAGGGCTGGTTTTTCTGCACGCCACTTCGGAAACTGCTTTGGCTGTTCCTCCAGCCTCTGTTCTACAGTCTGAGACCACTGTATGTGAACCCCAAAGCAATTACACGGATGGAAATTCTCAATGCTCTCGTCCAGTTTTCTGTAGACCTCATCATTTACTACCTGTGGGGGCTCAAACCAGTTATTTACTTAGTAGCAGGTACAATTCTTTGCTTGGGTGTTCATCCCATTTCTGGGCACTTCATAGCAGAACACTACATGTTCCTAAAAGGGTATGAGACATACTCTTACTATGGACCTCTGAACTGGCTCACCTTCAATGTAGGCTACCACATGGAGCATCATGACTTCCCCAGCATTCCTGGATGCAGATTGCCCATGGTAAGGATAGCGTGAGTGAGTTGGATTTTTATGAAAGCTGTTAAACTGTCTCAAAGAAAACACTCCAAATCATAGCAATTGATGAATTTAAGAAAAAAAGGGGAAAATAAAGAAAACAGCTTTTTTTATTTGTTTCTCATTAATTTTAAGCCAGAGGTTGAGAGAAATGGCTGTCAAACTGCTGTAATATTTAGTTTATTTGATGCAAAGTAGAACATCTGAGCTTCAGAGGGCTTGAGGAATACCTTTTGCATGTTAAAATCCTCCAAAAAGGCTTTAAATGTCTTGATTTACATCTCTCAGCCACCAAGTTTCAACTCTTTGAAAGTTTAAAGGCCCATCTAAAGGGAGGCAGGTGGCAATTGCTACTGGAAATTTGTCTAATGATCAATCTGCTAACTATATTGCTTGATTAACATCAAAGAAAATTCTTCTGTTTTTGAGATAAGTTTTAGGGCATGTTCCAGCCTGACACAGATAGCACTAGAAAATAAAGCCGTACTCTCTGTGACTCCTTTTAGCTCTGCTGCCCCACCCACAGAAACTGAGGAGGCCTGGTCTGTCATTGGGAAAGTGCTGTGGCTTTCCTCCTTTGAAAGGCAAACCCATTTTTGTTTTATGTTTTATCAGTTGTGGGAATCAAATTTGCAAAGCCCAGGTGTCTAGGAATGGTTTTCAATCTCCCTCCAGGTATGTGGCTGCTCTTGTGTGTTTTAATACCTGGGTTCCTCAGCAGGTGCTCACAGTGTTAGAGGTACGTGAGTTTGAAGGATTACTCCTACGTACAAGTTCTCTGACGTAACAGGAAGGAAACCTCTTTCTCTGGCCTGATGCAAAGTTGGGAACTGCTACTGCAATATATATCCTTTGAGGTGGAGGTAGACCTGAGGAGCCTGAGGTTCAGGAGCTGTGACCTCCCCATTACTGATACCACGTGCAGCTTCTATGATGGCATACCCAGGCAAACCCTGCTGTATTGGGTTCATGTTCTCCATCACAGAAACACTCTCTGAGAGGAGATTCAAATCAACTGGAGATTTTCTTGCATAGAAGAGTATGGGAAGCCTCTATATAGCCTGAAATTGTGTTTCATTCACCTCCTTCGCTGCTGGAGGTCTGTCCTGGAGACACTGCCTGTTCCTGGCAAGGCCCAGAGGAGCTGGTACAGCAGCTTACATTCAGATACGAGGTTCCCCTGTGAGGCACTCCCATCACTGATACACCTGATAGCTCAGAGAGGAAGTGCATGTGCTTAGCTTTAGTTTCAAATGTTCAAACTTGTTAGATGGGCTTAGATACTTAGATTACCAAAATGTAAATAGAAGAGAAGGAGGTTAGCTCTGTATCCTGCACAAGGGAGGTGAGTGACTAATTGAACTTGCTGGGACTGTTGCTCCAGCCCTGATTGAGACCTGAAAAGCTCTTCTCCACCCACACCACAAATAGTTCAGCCTAATTCCTTGAGGCAGCACAGCAGCTGGAAGTGTCTGCCCTCCTGTGTAAAGAGGATGGAGTTATTAGCTGAATTTCATGAGCTTGTGTTTGCGTGTGTTTTGCTCTTTTGTAACTGTGACTCGCCCTGCTGGTGGAGGAGAGAGCAGACTTGTCAATCACTGTTGCCTGACAGAATTATATAGAAGACTTGGAGTCTAATGAGTGATCAATTACAAGTAAAAATTCCATTAAAAAGTGAAAATTCTTTGGCAAAACAGTTACTGTAGAAAATGCTTTGACCATAAAAACAAGTTGGTTACTCTTTTCTGCAAAATGAGAAAAAAAAATCTCTGCCTCTCTGGTGGAAAGAAATAAAGAAACAGATCCTCTCTGATTAGCTTTAAATCTTGAACTTCATAGCAGGTAGGAAACCTCACCTTGCTCTACTTTCCTTAACCTTCTGGCAAATTCTTCACTCAGCAAAGATCTGTTTCTTTCAGATTTAGTCTCTTAGACACTTGAACTTCTAATAGTTGCATTGTGTAATGTGGATGACCTCTCAGTGAGACTATTTTTATTTTTAATTACTGTCAAGTAGAAAGTGGAATAAAGATTTCTATTTTTAAAAATCTATCCTGCATGATTGAGAGCAGGGAAGAAATAGGATTTGAGAATAACTGGATCTTAATCTTGGAAAGCAACTGGCTTTTCAGCTTGCTTATCAGGAAAGTAAATTCAGCTTTGTCCTTTGTTACAGGTGTGTCATTCAGAATGTTCTGAGTAATGTGTTTGCCACTGGAAAGACCTTTACCCTAGGACTGTGACAGATGTGAAAGAGGAAGAATTAGGCTCTGCTCATAAGCTTATGGATATTAAAGATGAGTGACATGGGTGTGCAGTAAGAACTTGTCCCACTAGTATAATGAGAGATTACACAAGAGACCATGAAATTTAACATTGCAATGAAGGACCTGCTCTAAAAAAACACCTGTAGACTTAAGACTAGATTAGTCTTTCAATGAAGTCTTATAACTATAAAATATTGCATTGTTTACCAAATGAGTAAAGAGATCCATTCTTCATTGTCTGTAGGATTGAGTATACATATGGAGAGAGGAGACTGGAGAAGAAGGAGGAACTCTACTCCTCCTAGAAGCTGCAATAAAAGTGGCAGTGTTACCAGAGGCAAGCTAGTTACTCATTAAGCTTGTGGGAAAAGGAAAAGACATGGTATGAAACCAGATTTATTAGACAGACAAGACTGGAAAACATGGTAGATGTGCTGGTTTTGAGTTGCAAATTTCTTTAACCCTATGATGGCCAGGAGGGCTAGCTTGAGAGTTCTTCACCCTGTGGTGGAGATGTAGGACTATAGAGGGAACTTCTGTAATTAGCCTTTGAGCATTCTAAATGTAATTTTGCAGCTTTGTGTCATAAGGTTCTCTAGTTTCTGTATAGCCCCAGGACAAAGAGCGTGTAACAGCCATGCTGACAGACTAGGCTGCATTTGACTTTTGTGCCTATCAGGTATGATGGACTAGGATTAGGGTCTTATCACTGTGTTCTACAAGCACAGAGCCAGAACAAAAGTTTCAGTCCAACAGGTATGATTTCTTACCCTGCCAACTTGATCTGCTTGAAGAAAAGCCTCAATATATCAGGTGCAAAGTGCCTAGTAATTGTCCTGCAGACTTTGCATTCTCTTGTTATCCTTCTCTGATAACAGAATCACAGAATGGGTGAGGTTCAAAGGGACTGCAATGGGGTCATCTGATTCAGCCTCCCTGCTCAAACAGAGGCGCCCCAGAGCACATGGCACAAGATTATGTCCAGAAGGTTCTTGAATATCCCCATCTGACTCCGCATCATCTCCGGACAATCTGTTCCAGTGCTCGGTCACTGCACAGTAAAGAAGTTCTTCCTCATGTTCAGGTGGAACTTCCTGTGCATCAGTTTCTGCCAGTTGCCTCTTGTCCTATTGCTCGGCACCACTGAGAAGAGCCTGGATCCATTCTCTTGACACCTACCCTCCAGATACTTATCGATACTGATGAGGTTCCCTCTCGGTTGTCTTTTCTTGAGGCTGAACAGGCCCAGCTATCTCAGCTTTTTCTCATAAGAGAGATGGTCCAGTCCCTTGATCAACTTTGTCACCTTTTGCTGGACTTGCTCCAGGAGCTCCATGTCCCTCTTGTACTGAAGAGCCAGAACTGGACACTGCATTTCAGATGTGCCTCACCAGGGCTGAGTAGAGGGGCA
This sequence comes from Corvus hawaiiensis, assembly GCF_020740725.1. Lineage (NCBI taxonomy): Eukaryota > Metazoa > Chordata > Aves > Passeriformes > Corvidae > Corvus > Corvus hawaiiensis. The sequence continues at coordinate 12,115,268 of NC_063218.1, forward strand.
GGATCACCTCCTTCGACCTGCTTACAATGCTCTCCGTAGTGCACCCCAGGATTCCATTGTCCTTCTTGGTCCCCAGGACACTGCAGGCTCATGGACAGCTTGTTGTCCACCAGGACCCCCAGATCATGCTCCTCAGAGCTGCTTTCCAGCAGGTTCCCCCCAGCCTGTGCTGGTGCCTGGTGTTATTCCTCCCCAGATGCAGGACCCTGCACTTGCTCTTCTTGAATTTCAGACAGTTCTTTTGCAATTTCCATTTACAAACTAGCAATGAGTTAAGACTTACAGTTGAGATTTGTAAGGAAGAAGGTGGGGAGGAGTTGAAGAAAATGGACCACCTACAATGCAATAAATGAAGAGCTTGAGGAGCAGGATTTTGAAATACTTAATCACAGTGCCATCCTCTTTAAGGCAATCTATGATCTGGCCACAAAACTTGCTACCTGGAAACTGCTGCCTACAGGTTTTGTACTGTAATCAGAATGTAACACAGAGGATGACTCTTCCAGCCTCAACCATACTTCACAGATATCACAGAATCATTAAAGTTGGAAAAGTCCTGCAAGATCATTGAGTCGAAACTTTGATCTAATACCACCATATCAGCTAAACCATAGGATGAAGTGCCATGTTGAGTCATTTCTTGAACACTTCCAGGGGTGGTGACTCCACCACTTCCTTGAGCAACTGTTCTAGTGTTTGACAAGTCTCAGTGAAGAAATTCTTTCTGCTGTCCAACCTGAACCTCGCTGGTGCAGCTTGAGGCCTTTTATCTCTTGTCCTGCTGCTTGTTGCCTGGGAGAAGAGGCCGATCCCTACCAGGCTACACCCTCCTTTCAAAGATTTATAGAGTGTGATAAGGTCTCCCCTGAGCCTCCTTTTCTGCAGGCTAAACAACCCCAGCTCCCTCAGCCACTCCTCATATGATGTTGCATTTAAAAGGGAACCTGCATTAAACTCCAATTACTTTCTGCCCTCCCACTATCCAGATTTTCTGGTTGATAAGCTGATAATTCTGTTTTATGTATGGAGATGCTGAAAGAAATAACCAAAAATGAGATGTTTTTGCTGGGAAACTTTTGTGTAGATCTATTATAAAAGAGAAACCTCTTTTAAAATTCTTTTCTGCCTTGTGATAGCAAGATGGGAACATGTATCTTAACAAATTTCCTTCTTTTCCATAAGAAAATCCTTCAGAAGCCCCACCTCTAACTGCATTCATTAAATTTTCTCTTTTCTCCATTCCTTATTGCAGTTTCACCTTCCCCTCTCCATTGTTTCTGTACATCCCACATGGTTGTCCTGCCCAGAGCAGAGGGACCTTGCCAGCGATGCAAGTGGTGCCTGCCTTCCTGCACAAGATGCTGCTCATGTTTGCTGAAGCTATTGGGCTGAATATAGGCAGGCTGTTTATTGGCCTCTTCTCTGAGCCATTTTTAACTACTTTGTCAATACTGCTTTTCAGTCAGCCTTTGGAGCCAGAGGACACAGCCTGAGGCATTGTTCCTAGGAGCTGAATGGGTTTCTCTGAATCTCCGTCCTTCCATGTGCAAGGGGCAATACAGGAAAACTTCCTGAAGCTCTTGTAGTGGTCAGAATCTAACATGGTCAAGAGCCCTGCAGAATAATGTAACTACCTAAGAAAACATGATTTGGTGCAGAGGGCAAGAAATACATGGGGCTCTGGAGAAGAGAGAATGGTAGACTTGCCATATGAACTTGAGTATCGTAGATGAGGGCTGAATTGCAGTTGAAAGGCAGAATTCAGGCAGAACATCTAAAATGGAGTTAGGAGGGAAGGTCTAACCAACTGTGTGCTAGGGAATGACCATGTCAGAGCTGGAGTGGAACTTTTGGAGCCAGATATCTGAGCCCCCCCTTTGTGTTTGCATCAGGCTTCATGAGTAGCCTTCATTCAAGGGAGTTTACTGTAGAAATAGTCCTCCCTCTCATCCTCTGGCTATTTCAATCACCCAGCTGGTAAAAGGGAGGATATAAAATCCAGATTAAATTATTTCTGACCAGGGTTACAGAAGGAGCATGGGGAACTAAATCTGCATCTCCAGAGATCTTAGCTGGCACCTGGAAATCACTTTTCTTCCAGTTATTAACAAATACTTCTAAGGAGAAATCCTGATATTGTCTGAATCCCATTGAAAATTAACTACTTTGAAGTACAAATCAATGCTTTAAAGCAGGATAGAGGAAATAATTAGGAAGCTTGAAGTATTCTGTGAAAGACAGAATACAGTCAGACCTGAACTGAATCTCCCATCTCCAGCACAGGACTACCATGCCACAAACACAAGCTATAGGGACAGAGGTACAGAGTTGAAAGATCTTAATAAGACCTGTACATTATCCAACTTACCTCATAGAGAAGCATCTGCTAGGAAGCTGAATTAATGAGGTAATTAGCAGGGAGCCATAGTATCTTATAATTTAACTTTCACTGGGATTCTTACCTTTTCACAGTCACAATGCTGTGTTAAGGTTCCACTGTTACACCTTGGGTGGTGATGATACCCTCTTCTCACATGATGATTTCTGTGTAACCCTTTCACCCTTCACTGGAACTCTGCACTGTGCTCAGCATAGCTGGCTGTAAAATTCTGCAGGGTTTTTAAAGGGAGAAGTCATGGTGTCCAGCAAGACAAACTACTCTATTCTGGAGCTTTGTTTGTCTAGGAGGTGGAGCTGCAGTAAAACCATGCCCAAGCAGGTAGTGCAAGTGTGCTATAGTTAACAGATTCTGCTGCTTTATAAATGTGTTCAAAAAGCAGAGCATCTAGTTGGAGCAGAAATAACAGCTGATGACTTGGGAATCCTCACAGTCTCCTGAACCTGCCAGCTCTGGAACCTCTCTGTCCTCCGGTTCTGGCCTTACTCCCACTACAAGCCCCACCCCAATGCTGCACAATGCTTCTCTGATGGCAACAGTCTTAAGACTTGGGGCATTATAGCAGGGATGAAATTTTATTAGACTTGTGACCTAATAATGATCTCGCAGTATTTTTAATATCAGACTGCAGAGAACAGACCACCCCTGCAATTTTCTTTGCCTGCTGGAGGAACATGTCTCTTGGATTTGTATCATGGTAGCAGAATGGAGAGAAAACAAAGTGTAGGCAAGGTTGTGTCTGGCATTTTCTCAGTCGTTAATTTTCTCTTACGCAGAACCCTCAACAGAAAAATATTACAAGTGGAAAACAGGGCTTTAAATACAGTGTGCTGGAGTCTTGGCAATTGATAAAGTGGATAAGACATCTCATTGTGGAGATGCCACCACCTCTGAAATGAGACAAAATAGTTCTGAGTGAAGGCAGAATCCATCGTCTTTCAAATTATGACACTGTGAGGCAAAACTTACATCAGAAATCTGCTAAGAAGTATCTAAATGCATTTAAGTACATCTCATTTGGCTGAACTTCAGAAGCTCACAAGCAATAACAAGTAACTTCAGGTTATGGCTGTGCTATCAGATCTGAATGTCAAGGTTGAAACACACCTGACTCTGTGCAGCCAAACAGCTCATTCTCTCTCTTCTTCTTCCAGGTGAAGAAGATTGCAGCAGAATATTATGATAACCTCCCACATCACCAGTCCTGGATTCGAGTTCTGTGGGACTTTGTTTTTGATGACACTCTTGGTCCTTATTCAAGGGTTAAGAGACTGTGCAAGCTGGCAAAGGAAAGCTAACAGGGTAGGTCTGCCTGCTGCAGTGGTGTGTGTTTGTTCATTGCCACAACTTCAGTTTTCTGCAGAAATAGAAGGATCTTTCTGTGTGCTGAATTAAAGTTGGTGCATGCTGCTTACGCCAAGAGGATGAGTGTGAAAATGAAGCCATTTTAGACTACTGATACTTTTTAATAAAGGATATTTGTATATGTAACCCTCAGAAACTACATTAGAGTGAACTATGATTAAGTGAACCTTAGGTCTAGGCTTAGAATTAACTTCCTGGGACACAAGAGCCTAAGCCCAAGTTTTGGCTTTGTCCACAGGGGAGAACGTTTGCTGTGTGTTATGTGTGAGCGTGCGTGTGTGCAGTTCAGGACTGGTTTCTCTTGATGCCAGATTGGAAGTAGATGCTCTGTGTGCACAGGACTGTGGAAGCAGGGAGGACTGGCATGCAGAAGTAAATGATACTCCCTGGAGAACACAAGGGTGCTCTTAGCTCAATGTCTTGTTTAATCTAATATCTCATTATCTTCCAAGAATTGCTAATAGCAGAGATTTTATATATGCATATATGTTTATATTTTTGTACGTCTGTAACATTATTTTAGTAGCTGCGGTTGGATCTTTATTCCAGGGCTTTGTCTAAACCTTTTCTGAATGAACTTCCATTCTTAGAATCTAATACTGTCACTAACTGACAGATCTGAACTGTGGCAAGGAGAAATCCTTTCTTTAGTCTTCCACCTACTGCCCTGATCAGCAGCATGGATGTGCCTCTGGAGGAACTGGGTGGTCCTTTCTCATTCACCTTTTCAACAGTATTCATAACTTCATGTATCTCACCTTTTTCCCTACTGTAAGTCCTCTGGGAAAAGGAGAGGTTCTAGTTTTAATTTTTCCGTGCCAAGACTCTTAGCATCTCTAGTCACCTTTCTTGTGTCTCCTCTGTATTACACCCCTTTCTGTGCATGGGAGTTAGGAGTACATGTCCGTGAAGACATGGAGATGTCTTCATCTCCATGGTGGTATTTGTTCCTAACTGCTTTCAGAATAATGGTAATTTTTGTCCTCTGTCATTCAAGGGGCACAACTTGACATTTGGGAAGCACATGATACTCTAGCTATATAAAATTGCCACTGGTGGTGTTAAGGGGATGTACCTGGAACACAGAGATAGGGTTGTTTCTCTCGCTATATTTCTTACTTGGTGCTATTGACATTAACCTTCATCTCTCATCTCTCCCCACTGGCTACTAAAATCTTCCTGCCTGTCCTCTCCAACTAGAAACTTCTGGCTATCCTCAATAATTCTGCATCTTCAAAAATATTAATCAACATAACCTTTCTCCAAGCAGAACAATATCTTGGGAGTCAAGAATTCAGATGCCATCTAGTAAATTCCCTCTACCATGGAAAGCTGGCAAAATATTTCTGTCCTTACTAAGTGGTTAAAAGAGAGACATATATATATATATATATATATATATATATATATATATGGGTTCTCTTGCCCTGTAACCCTCTAACAGTTTGGGTTTTTTTTCTTCTGGAAATCCATGGCTGTAACAAAGAAACGGATTATTGTGCAGCCTCATTGGTCCCTCAGAGTATGTGATTAGACCTGGGAAGCCTGATTTCCTCACTAAACACAATTTTGTTCCTTCCTTCAGCAGCACTGGATCCAGTGAGCCAGTTCTGTCTGTTCACAAGGCAGCTGAGCTAACCTGCTGCAATTTGGGTTCCTCCTTCATGTACCCTTTCTCCATTTTTCTCACCCATATGATTTTGGCAGTTGGGTAAATAAATACCCAGGTCTGTTCAGCAGAGCAAGATCCTTTGTAATACAGGGGCTGAACACCAGTTTATTCACAGATACTGTTTTGTGCTTTTGGATAAGAAGAGCAAGAATGGGGCTTCTTCCAGCACTTCAGCCTTCACTGGTTCCTCAGTGACAAATATACTTAAGACATTATGTCCTAATTATTAAAGCTGCTTCTCTCCCAAAGGAGGCATCGGTGTGGGAACTTTCATTACCTTCTTTGTATCAGTGCTAATGTCAGGGAATTTCAGTTTTTTATTGATTTACTTCATATTTGCTGTCACTCTGATCACATATTCAACTTCCCACGTCTTTAGCAGCTGTTCCTCAACTCTCTTGTCCAGCTTAATAAGTTAATATAAAAACACAATAAAGATTATGCTGTTTTCCTCAATTTGACTATTGTCCTTATCCTCTTTGATGAGTGACCTTATGCTGTAGTTCCCTTACTCAGCTGTTTCATGATCCAGTTATCCATGTCCTGTGGACTACTAACCTAGCCTGACACAGAGGCTCTGGTGTAAATGAGCCAACCAAAATTGTCAGCCACTTCTTCACCTGCCTCCCATCAGTATTTCCATCATGGTCCCAGCTTGCTTAGCCTGGGCAGCCCCACAGCCCTCCTGCTCAGCATTGTCCATCTCAGAAGGAATTTGAAGTGGCTGGAAGCCTGCAGTGCCTGCAGATGTGCAAAAAGAGTTCCAGTGTGTGGGGGTGCTGCTGGAGAAGGCTGTGATCCCACTCTCTCCATGAGCACTTGTCTTTGCTACTACCAATAATGTTGGCAGAAGGGTTTTTTTCATAACCACAGGGCATATGGGTCTGGGTTAAAAGTATGCTAGGGCTATGTATAGTTTTATTCCCTTTGCTTAAGAATTGATCCAGATCTCCATTGTGCAGGCACACTAGGGCTGTGGCAAATAGCTGCATGATAGGAAGGAGTGGAGAGTAATGTCCCATTAGATTTCTGCCATGTAAGATGCCTGTGGCCTGCCCTGTTGCAGTGGCTCAACAAGCCCAGTATGAAAGGACACCCTTCTCTACAGAGGCAGCTGGCAAACTGAGTTACTGTCTGGAAGGAGGGAATCCTCTGCTAGAGCCACTACTGGAAATAAGCCACCTTGCACATCCCTGTCACTGGAGCTGTGGGCTGGGAACCAGCACAGTGCAAGTGATGCCAGGACTGCTCCCTGCCCCTGTCAGCCAAGCTTCCCCTTCCACCCCACACACTTTGCTCCCACTGCTGTTAAGTGGCCCTGTGCAAACTTCAGCTTATGATGTCATAATTATATGAGGCCTGCAAAGGCAGATGAAGAAAGTAAGAAAATCCCATTTACAGCAGCTGGCTGAAGTTAACACAGCGGCACGCCATATCCAGGCTGTACAACATGGTTATCACTGACCTTAGGCAGAATGCCACATTCCGAGGGAAAATGTGAACCATGCCAAGCACCAGCTTCAAGAACCTTAATTAGGATTATGGGAGAGTTTCACAAAACAGATGTGATCTTCAGTGGCAGCAGTTTTGAAGAGTACTTGCCATCATCAGGTATGTCATTAAATGGGTTTATTATCAGGAAATGCATGAGCTACTGTAAAAGATTTATGCAACAGAGCATTCTAATCTCTGCTGTTACTGATGCTTGTCCGGGTTCTTCATACTGGAATGGCTCCTTCTTGTGGTCCTGGGGTTGTTGCAATGTGGTGCACATCAGTGCCTGCCTGCTTTAGTTCCCATGTGGAAATCTTGCCGTTCAACCTCTCTCTTGCCTTCTGTTGGCATTAAACATCTAGCAAACATTAGTCTCAGTCTGGATCTCACTGTTGCATTAAACTCTGATTTCTCCCATTTCTCCCATATTTAATCTACAGTATAACTAGACTGTAAAAAAGACTAATTTCTAAAAGGCATTCGGGTTGCTTTGAAGAGTGCAGAACACCCCAAAACAAAACAGGTAACATTTTACAGCTGATGGCCAAACAGGACCCATCCTGCCTCCTCTCCTGGGTCTCCTGTAGCAGGCTAGCTGTCCCTCCTGTCTGCTGCCTGCTCCACCAGCAAGAGGACAACTACAGGCTCTCCTGAGCTGCTGCACCAGGCTCTGCTCCCAAAACCAACTCTCGGTGCCTGGCTTTTAAAACAAAATCTTTTTGGAAGCCTGAAGAAAGGAAGGGAGCTTGGAAAATACTTGACAGATTTCAATAGCTGAACTCCAAGCCCTTGGCTTTTGCACGAGGTTACCAGAAGATGGTATCAAGATGACTGCCAGGCAAAACTTGTGCCAGACCAAGTCAAGCTGAAATTCCCAAAATTGCTCTGGTGCAAAGAGTGGCTGTAAAGGAAAAAATTGCATGACCTGGATGATATGACTGGCTATGCACTGTTAAGTGTTTGGTGTCCTGTACCAATAAAGCTCAAGACCTGCACACCATTAACAAATTACTCCCCTTAAGCCCCTAGTCAGCAGTGCTGTGCTTGGGATTTCAGTTTGCATCCACCTAATGCCTTTGGTAGCCTTGTTCTGCATAAACACCTCCCTTTTATTACTGGAAACTTGCAAGAGTGTAGTTGATGAGGCCTGTGGTTTTTTTTCAGTGATGGCAGGAGATATGGTGGGACTGTAGAGAATAGTGGTGGCCTGAGAAGAGCCTTAAGCCACTGTCCTTCACTCACTTTGGCAAAAAGTGGCTGAGGTTGTGGCAGCCTGACTGCAGGATGTGGTGCTCAGGAGTGATGTGACGCTCAGGAGTGATGTGACAGGGCCAGTCAGGTGAGAGAATGTCTGCCTGTGAGAGAAGGCAGGGCTGCTGCCATTGCACCAGCCACAAGGCACTTAGGCTCTCTTCCTGTGCTCTGCAATGCAGGAGGCAGAGCTGCCACCCCACAGTGAGTCTCAGTCACCTTCCTCTTATCACCAAGTGACACAGAAGTGCAGGAGCTCAAGGGACAAATGAAACAAAGAAAGGCAGGGCCATGTGGACAATAAACAGTTTATTACCAATATGAACACAGATACTGTGATGCACCGACGTACCATTTTTTAATATTGTGATAACTCTGAGACAAAGAACTTGTTGGCTGACAACTAAACATGTCTCTTTCTTCTGGTGATGCCTCAATACATTTCTGTTGGCAAAGGATCTTCATTTACATTGCAGACTACTAGTAAAATTACTTTGAAGTCATCTATCAAAAGCAAATGGTTCACGTGTGTTCTTATCTACTACTAAAAAGAAAGGTAATACATTTAAATAAGCAAATACAAAATACAAAAAAGGCTGACAAATCCAATGTGCAGTGTCAGATGAAATCTAAAAAATCCAGAAATTTAAAATTTAATAATCTTTAGATTAAGACTTGTAAAATGAAGCGAATCCAAGGCAGCAGCAAGCTTCAAAGTGTGCTGAGTCTGCTAATAAAAAGGGTGTAAGAACAAAGACAGCGCCGGTGTCCTCTCTCACCATCTTGCATGACCTTGGTACACTTAGAAATGATCCAATCTTCCTAGCATTCTTAGTACCGTCCAAATGCTTTGCAATCATTATGTTGTACTGATTCTACTCAACTCCTGCCGTATGGCTAGAAAAGCAAACCAGAAAGTTAGTGCATAATGTTATATCCAGTGTGATGGAAAATGCTAAGTAGAGAGGCTGCAGAAAGTACACGCTGGTAAAAGGATGAGTGGAGGGTAAAAGGATGAGTAAGGGTAAGCAGTCAGCTGCTGGCTTGCAAACTGCAGTACTACTGAAAGAAGTTGCATCTGTGGTGTATGTGAATGCCTTATTTTGCATTGGAATGAACTAGGAAGGCTCTGAGGGCCAAGCTGCTGGGATGGACAAGGGTCTCTCCAACTGCAAACTGCCTCCAGGTTTTGTGAGCACACAGATCTAGGGCAAGGGGACAGGGAATGGATTCTAGCTATTTTACAGTCTCGTCTTTTCCCCCTTCCCTGTGAATCTAAGGTGGGGAGTGCAGGGTGCAGACATACATCTTCATATGCCCTAATGCAGCCTTCAAATGGGAATTCTGCTGTACATTTCGGTAATGGCCCTGAAAAATACCTTCAGTTGTAAACTGCAGAGCAATTTATAACAGATACATTTGGTATAGCTGCTGTACTTTTCAATTAATTATAAAAATATGTAGCTATTTGGAAAGCTATGATTGAGTGAAGGTCTGAAATAACTCTTCAAGCGTAGGAAGCCTACAGAAGATTTTTGGGAAGGATTTTCAGTTAGCTTCCTTTGTCCCCTCCTCATCCCGGACCTGTGTGGCTGGCAAGTTACAAGTGATTTCACGCTTGCTGATCGTGATAAATTGATGTGCCATGGGCTACAGGCAGGCCCTTTCTCACCCTCCCACCTGTGAGAAACACCAGCCAGCAAATTTCTCATAGGTTGGTGGTAAAAAAGCTCATCAATAGCATAATAAAGGATGTAAACGCAGTGTTACGGTCAGAGCTCAGATAAGGTAGATGCTTGTTCTTCAAATGTGTATATAAATCAGAGCTGTTCAGAGAAGTCTGAAAACACCAGGGAACTCTCTGCAGTTCCTATCATCTTATCTATGGAAAATTAGTCATAAAGATGAGAAAAATAATAATTTTTCTCTTTCTTACCATCAATTATCTCCTCTTTCACTTTGTGTAACTCTCTTACAACTTCCTCCAATATTTCCTGATGAGACAAAACACAAGTCAGCTGCTCAGAATTTCCTTCTAACTGGTGGAAGAAAATGCAAGTTTAACACGGTTGTGCTTGTCCCCCACCTCCGCTGCTGGTCAGAGCCTAGCACTGCTAACAGCTATGTCTGCACTCCCAGGCACGGATGCAGAAGATGCTGGCATAATTACTTGCACATTTCTGTGCAGACATAATGATGAAATAGCAGTGAGATTGTGCTCTCTTGCTGCTCACCAGCTAGCCCTTCTCTAGGCACCTAGTTATAGAGGAAATCAGAAGACTGAACAGCCGTTTTGCTTGTACAGCGCATGCATGGGGGAAAATGGGTAGCTCGCCAAATCCCTAAAAGTGCAGATGACATTTTCACTCACCTGTTTCATTCGATCAAAATCTAAGGCATCCATAGCCACATCATTGCTGCTGCTCACTGGCTTCATCCTTGAGAAATGGAAGAAAAGCATAAAAAAGCCAGTCAGTTCCTTGCAATGTGTGCTGAGCTGCACCCACCTGATGGTGTGGATGAAATCCACCCCTGAGCAGCAGCACCTGTGTTCGAGTGCTGGACAGGAGAGGCTCCTTATTGTGCTGCTCAGGAGCATTTGGCAGCCAGAGAGCAGCACTGCTCCTCAATGCACAACCTGACCCTCAAAGATGCTGTAAATTTTTTTTTTTTTCCCCTGGTGTTGGGAACCTCAGTGATTTCAGACTAGGAAATGCTGAGGGGATAAAGCCTGTTGAACACTGTATTTTATTATGGCATTTGCAAGTTGCAAGCTACATGTCTGGTTTTCTCTCACAGTCTGTTTTCTGTACAGCAGCCCTATCCTGGCAACTTAGGCTTTCACGGGGTGCTAAAGTAACAGTAGATTACAGGTTAGAAAAATATTACAGGGAAAATAATAACCCACTAATCCTTTCCTTGGAAGACTTGAATGAGTCAAGTGTGGCTTGTTGATAGTGTTATGTATCACAGTAATTTTTTATTGACTCAGAAACAAAACCAGTCTGGCCCTAATGGCTAGTGCACCTGAGTGTTATCAGTCTTTCTGCTGGTATTAGTCAGTGGGCTGAGCCATGATGACATCTGATAAAATAAATTAAGGAAGCAGAAGCTGTTTGCCTTTTTCTTTTACTCAATAACTCTAAAACATTTGAAAAACTAACCATGCTATACAAAGGCTTCAAATGACTTTGCCACCATCTTTGAGCCCAAACTGGGGGCTGGTGGAGATGCTGCTGCTCCTGAGGGTTGCTTGGTCTTGCAACCCTTTCTTGAGAAATTCTGACATGTGTCCTACCATCTCACAGCTAAGGGAGTTAAGAAAGATACAAATGCCATCAAACTGATCAGGAGTGGAAACAGGTCACCAGTGAGAGCTTTAGAAACCTGCCCTGCTTCCCCCACAGAAGTCCTTCAAGCAAGCACTGCTACTACTGAGCACTACTCCATGTGCTAAACTAGGAAAGCATTTTTTCCCACTGAACCCCTCCTCCTGGGATGCACTGCCATTATAGAAGATAGCTACTGAAATGTGATGGCTGCTTTAAATAGCCCATGTTTCATTCCCATTTGCAAGGAGAAGGAATGGTCTTCCATCTATTTGAAGCTCATGTATTTCCTAGAACCAACATGTTTCATTGGTTTTAGGAAAGCTGGAAAAACTATATTTTGCTATAGTAACACTGATGCATCTCTCTGAATGTTTGGGTAGAACATGTTACAGCATTTTTAACAAAGCAGCAAGTATGTGCAGATAGTTGCCATTGGCAACTTATCTCTCTCCAGACCATCAGCACCGTTGTATACCTAACAATGTAAAATAAGGGACATCCCTTCACAGTAAATACTAAACATTTGTAAGCCTGTGTTCTACCTCCTTATTCAGTTTATCCATCCAACTCAGTGTCCAGTAACACTGGGTGGTCCTGGACCAGCACTGCAAGCAAGCCTCTCTTTAGCTGTCCAACATCAAACAATCTCTGTGATTAAAAACGTGGGTACTGATCCTGAAGCTTGGCTGCTCTGACTGACAGGACTTCTGGAGTCCTGTCAGTTTCTTGGCTTTTGACACCTGCTAGTTTTTGTACCCCATATGTCTGAAAGACCTGTCTGTGGCTGGGCCTTTTTACATCTTGATTTTATTAATCTACTGCACCAAGCTTCACTCTCCTTTCTTATGCACCCACTGCGGTTGCATGGGTAGAAGAATAACTCCCCTTATCCCAGCTGCAAACTATTCAGATCATGTCTGCTTTTGCTTTTTAATTTCTGCAGAGGCTGGGCAATGAAAGCTTCACCTATTGGCAGGGTCACCCCGAACGTGCTGTAGAAAGATGTTCCAAAACGTGCCTTCCATGTGGCACAGCGTTGCCAGCCCCGTATCTCTGACTCACACACATGGATGGTTTAAGTGCTGGCTCCAGCATGATTAACATCTGTGAGGCCCAAGTGAGCAGGGGGCCGTTTCCATGGAACAAACCTCTGACATGACACCTCCACACTTTGTGCAGCGACAGACAAAGCAGATTGCAAGAGAATGAGTAAAAGACGTGGCAGAGGACGAACACTAGCGCTGAATGATGGGATGAGCCAAAGGACAAGCCAAGACAGTTAAGAAGCCAGGCAGTTAGCCAGTACCTAGAAGACACGTGGGATTGTGTGGGGCTCTTAGCTTCACAGCTCTTCACCACTGATGGATTTCTACGGCAATGGAATGAAACAAGACATGAGTCGTGCGCGTGCCACAGGGACAGCATGACCATCCCGCCTGCTGGCCAGCCACAGGGACACCCCATGCAGCTCACCTAGAAAGTAATGAAGATACAGGCTTTTCAACAGAATTGCTCCTTTCCCATGGCTTCTTCCCAGAGTCTGAAAAACAAACATGAAAAGTTCGTTTATTCTTTTTGCTCTAAAAATAAAAAAATCCTGAAGTTGATTGTCTTATGCAGCTGCTTTCATTCAGTGAGGATGAGTGACTTAGGAAGAACTAGGAAAATGGGATTGCTGAGTGAGTCCAGTTGCCTACATTATAGGGAAAGCATTGGCAAAAATCTGCTTAGTGATCCCTTTAATTAGGGACCACATAGTTAAACAATACTAAAAAGGAATGGAACTGAAACAGTAGGAGGAAAAGCATAAATAATTTCTATTAGGAAATACAGGGTAATTGCTGCAAGGCTTACTTTATTCAGTACAACACTTATTTAAAGTTAAGAAGTCTTAGGATTTTGTCTGCATAGTTGGCAGAAAATGTGAATGTATCTAAAAAAGGGCAGTAAGACCCCACTACACAAATCTCCACAGAGAATTTATTTAATGTTGTGTACACTTCTAACTCACAGAACATTCCCAAAAGCTGTACTACATAACCCTTGTTGCTGAAAGTGCTTACTATCATCCCAATCTCCTCCCTTAAATGAACTGTTTCAGAGACTTGACAACTTTAAATGCAAGGATTTGCTTCCCTGTAAGGTCCTAAAAATCCTTTTAAAAGAATTACAGGCACTTCAAGGAAATCTTTAGATCTCGTTTACATACACCCTTCTCCTGGCTTCTTCCCCTTCTCCTGCAAAGCACACAAGTCATGGCTTTGTTCCAAAAGGAAGCTTGAATGGTTAAATAGTCATTCCCTTGGGAAAGATTTCTTTAAGCATGCGTGAAGGCCAAGACTGATGCAGGGATGAATGTGAGTGCTTGCAGCTCATCTACTCAGATACAGTTATTTCAATTAATTGTAGGAAAAGCAATTTCATCTAGGAAATCTCAGGATCAGCCTTATTGCAACAAACTATTAGATTAAGGAAGAATAGCAGTTTGAGATTGAAACCCCAGCTGTACAGATCAGGACACCTACACTACAAAAAGTAAAGTAATACAGTTTTTTCCTCTTAAAAGACTTAGGTGCATAATGTTGAAGGCACAGATCCTCAGCTACATATCTAACTAAACTGGCTGTCTTGCAATTTTCTTGATTGTGAAGCATATAAAAGTCATAACTTCTTTCTAAGTACAGTTTTTAAAACAATAGGTATCTGGGAATTTTTCTGTTAGTTACTACTGCTGCACTCAGAAGTAGGACAATGAATCCAGAGTCTAGAGGTGGCGGAGAAGATTAGATTAAGAAGACAACTACAATGCCAGTAGTTCAACTTAAATAATACCTGATGAATTTTGCTGCTGCTGGGCAGAGCCTCGTGTACTGGTTGAAGGAGAGGTGCTAGCATCATCCTACAAAGAGAAAAAGAGGATATTACTGAGTTTTGGAGATGAAGCACAGAGTCCTCTTCTACTCTGGAGACAGCTGCAGCATATATAGTGCAAAAGCAAGTTTCCTCCCTGTCCAACAGGCACTGCTGCCAAGGTATGGGCTCAAGGCCATTTACACTTTAACTTTTCTCTCCCTTTAGGATGGCAAAATAAATCCTTTTTGTTTTATCTAGTATGGACACCTTTTCATGATTACACTCAATCACTCTTATCTCTATATACCAAACCAGGTGAAACCACTCTTAAGGACTGTCTGCTGTTGCCTAAATACAAACCATCCATTTCCCAAATTTAGAAACTCTCTGAGATGTGGAAAGTGAGCCATCTAAAGGAACAGTTGCTCAGATCCCAGTCTTTTGCCCCAGGACAGCCACCAGTACCAGAGAGAGGAGTCTAGGTACTTACAGAATGTAACTTAATCAATCAGTACTCCTCTTAAGTAGAAGACTTCATCAGAGATTTGGATTCTTTTATCTCGGATTTATGTGTGACAGATCATAAACCATTCATCCATGTATCTGACATGACAATATTATCTAGCAACACTCAAAACATGCTCAGGCAAAGCATCAGCTCTGCATAGTAAAATGGAATTGCACCCAGTTTCAAAAAGGATACCCTGAACACGAAATGTACTCAAGACACAAATGAACTTTTCTAAACAGTTTGGTGCTATTGAAAAGTTTGTTTGGGGATATAAACCAATGTAGAGTTTCAAGGAGAGAGAAGAAGGGACACAAAGACGAGGCTGAAAAGTTAGAAGCTAAATAGTGCCTTTCATCTTCAAGTGTATGGTTCAAAACCAGCTTTGGGGCAAGATTAAGAGCAATGGTTGCATAGCGGGTTCAACAGGCAAATTCCATGCTTGAAGCATCCCTCGAGGAATGTGCAAAAAATAGCTGCTTTTCTCCCTGAACAGTGAAAAGTGCTTATTCCTGCTCTTGCTACAAACCTTTCTGCCTGGGGCAAAACCGAAATTTTTAAAATGGATTTCCTACTGATCAGCTTTGTCTTTGGCGAAAACATCTCTACACAGGCAATATGAGGCCCACAGGATGCTTTATGATCTTGCAGCCGTGGCAGAAAGCCTTCACGAGGGTACTGGCTAGCAACCGGAATGCTGAATGAGCAGCAGCCTGGAAAAGCACCACATGGGAAAGGACACAGTGCAAATCCTCTCCTCCCCTGAAATAGGAAAGATCTTCCATGCATACCAGTTCAACTGGTAAAAAAGTGTTTTCATCTGCATGTTGAACTAAAAATTGCTGCATCAAGATCAGTCTACAGACTGAGTCAAATAATACCTCTTGCATAATCGCTTTTGTGGAACAGAAATGAGTCAAAGTTTCCCAAAGTTATCCAAATTCTATCTCAATTTAGTGTAGGTATCATGAACACATAATTTGACTTTTGCATGGTCTAATGGTTAATACACCATTTCCCCTTCTTTACCCAGACATGTTCTCTGTGCACTCTGGGGTCTGAAGTGAGCTGATTCTTGCTTTGCATGGAGGCTGACAATCCAAAGTTACACTGCAGGGCTCACAGTCCACCTCAGCTTATCTGAAGCCTCAAATATAAAATAAGAAACACGAACTTTATCTCAAACTAACTTGCCAGAAGGTTCAATGCACCTTCTTACAGGGCAAGAATCTCCTGTTCCCTACAACATTGGGATCAGACCATGAAGCAGAGCCCATTAACCTGGTTTAGATAATACCTCCCCTATGAATAAAGCAGCTATTCTTGTTTATAGGGTGCTGTTCCCAGGAAAGGTGGGAGCAGCTACATTCAGCTTTGGATTGAATGTGCACATCTGTTCCTGGATCAGCACTGCTTGTTACTGCCTGCCAGACACAGTGAATGAGCACAGGGCTTTGGCCCACAAGGAATCTGCAAGAGCACATCAGGAAGGAGTGTCTCACTTACGTTTTGGCTTTCCTCTTCCTTTTTGTCAGCTGGCTTGTCTGACTGCGACGCTGCTTTCCTCCTTTGCAAAGGAATAGGAGATAGGGCATTAGCCAAACTGGATGATGAAAAGAAAACAAATTCTTGATTTTTAAACCCTGTTTTGGTTCTAAACAGTACTCCAGTGGGCCAGGTGCTGAAGCTCTAGACATCCAATTTCCCATTTGAGACCATTAGGAGAACTGCAGCTCAAGCCTCAATGTGGACTTTGGTTGTGCTGAACTTTACTTTTACCCACCTGTGAACACCACCCTTAGCAGATGTTTTTTAAAACACCAATTTGACAAGTTTTTCATTTAGTCTTGGTTCTGAAAATTCAACTCACAGAAAAAAAAAAATTTCAGGAAGCACTAAGAAAGATTTCTGAGAAAAGCCTCACTGGATACACAACTTGAAGGATTTGATGAAAATTTGACAAAAACCCAAACAAACTGAGCAGTATGTGTCTGTAGGACACAGTGCTCTGTGAGAATTATTTCCTGATATTCAACTGCATTAATAATTTTATTAGATCAGTAATATTTTTTGAAGTCTTTTCCTAATATTTACTTGATTCTTCTAACAAAAAAAAAAAGGAGTTGTAATTATTACAAATCTAAGGGAGGGAAATATTTGCCAGAGTGAGAGACTAGTGTTAGATTTATGTCCTGCAACAAACTTAACTCGGCTGGGAATGATGGTGGTTTGTGGGTTCATTCTTCTGCTTGCACTTTAGTGCTGAGGCAAAGGGCTGCTCTCACAGGGCCCACTGAATCTAGAGAGTGGTATTTTATAGCACCTGAGCTCTCAGAAATGTTTTCCTCCATTACTTACTGAGCATTAGACATACTACCTGTTTCTGAGCATGGGGTTTACTGCCCAGAAAAGGGCCCCTGAGATCCCATGCTCATAACTCTGATTTCTGTTATTGAACATGCTCAACTAAAAAAAAAAAAACCAGTATTTTTTTTTACCTCCTGATAATAGTAGGTAAGTAAGGCAGGTAAGAACCACCTGAAACACACTGCCAGGTTCCTCCTTTCCCTATGTCATCACATCATATAAAAAGAAATTTGCAGCCAAAAGAAATCCTCTCAGTACCACCTTAACAGCCCAGACTGCACACTTGAATGGCATTTGTGTATTTCCAGCTACTTCCATGGCTC
The DNA here is from genome assembly GCF_020740725.1 of Corvus hawaiiensis. Classification (NCBI taxonomy): domain Eukaryota; kingdom Metazoa; phylum Chordata; class Aves; order Passeriformes; family Corvidae; genus Corvus; species Corvus hawaiiensis. The sequence continues at coordinate 12,132,831 of NC_063218.1, forward strand.
TGTGAAGAAAAATTTAGGGGACCATTCTGTTGCTATCAACTCCCTTGGAAAGGATTTGGAGCTCAGTTATTTTCAGAGTAGAGGCAGCACAATGCTCATGGCAGTGCAAGTGCTTTTCTTAAGATACCAGGGGAATTCTATCCTTAGTACCTGAAGACAGATCCTCCTGCCAAAAGCCATACTGGAGTACACTTCAGACTAGAACACACAAGTGTGCAGATTTTCTATATCCAAACATATAAGATGTCCATTCAGCTTGCTTGCTTGAACAGAGCTAGTTACCCCAGCATCTAGTCACCAAACCTTACTTTGCTTGCAGACAACTTCCAGTTAGGGAAGGTCACTCTTGATATAGAGCAGGCCAAGAACTAATAAAAAACTATTAAGAGCTGGCAAGCTATTTTAATTCTGAAAAGAAAGAAAGTTGTCTATTTGCTATTTTATACTGCTGGGAACCTTTTACAGTGTTGTGTATTTATTTAATACTTTTCAAAGGATTACATCCACAGTCCAGAATTTCTTCTGAAATGAACAGGACATGGCAGAGAGTTGGAATCAGATCTTTTGAGCTGGGAACTGTCTTTATACTAAGATAATATTATTTAGAAACTCCATCTCTGTGCACCCTACAATTGTACTTACCCTTCATTATTTTATTCATCCTCTTCTTTCACTATTAATAAGTTTAAAAAATTTAGATCTAAAAATACAGCATCTTACGCTAGGGAACTTGGGAGTTTGAAAGAACATTACTGATGGAATCAGGGGAAAAGAGAAAAAAATCGGAAAAATCAACTGCCTTTTAGCAGCTGGTAGCTTGATAATCACAATTTGCTTCAGTGGAGAATAACTTGGCTAGTCTGTCTGAAACACACTGAGAACCAATAGTTTATCTGCCAAGGTGTTGTCCTTTTATTACACCTGTGTTTATATTTTTGGGCTCAACATCCTGACTGTGCTGCGTAAAGAACGATTTGCCTAAGTTCCTTTCATTGTTTACTCTTACTGAAAACAGTAACTTTGAAAACAGATCCGGTAAAATGGCTAAAGCCCAGAGGATGTATTTACCACCAACTTTGAAGGTACTAAGCTGCAGGATCTGCTGCAGCAGCTACGCCCTGCCAGGTATCATTGCTGCAACACCTTTTGCATTAAAGTCAGGCAATAGTGGCGACCAACATCTAAGCAGGACCTATCCAATTGCAAAGAAGCACCTGCTACCAACCACAAAAATGACAGCACCTTGTTCCACAGTTTGCTGCAGACCTCATGGGGCTTACTTGAGGTGTCAGTACAAACCTTTTTGCCAGTAATTTATTCATTTCTTCCATTAGTCCTCCTCCGCCTCCTCCGCTACTTGTTCGATTGGCATCGCTCTTAGAGACCCCACTGGGGCTGGACCCTCCTGAACCATCTTCTGGCTTAAGAGAGAAATAATGATTGGAATTAATGAAAGGTTTGCTTTACAACCCCGCCCTTAATGACTAGTTTTCCCAAGTGTTAGGAACAGCAATCACAATCACAGCCCAAAAGCAGAGATAGGATGTGTTCTGCCTTGGGAAGAAGACCCACATGAATGTTACTAAAACCAAGACAGATCTGGGTGACGCAAACATATGGGCAAATGATTAAAAACCCACAGTGCTGCTTGTTCATAATTATGTTTATGCATGGTTAAGCAACCCTTACCTAAGTGGACAGCTACTGACATGAGGCCTCAAAAGTGTACACTGGTTTTTGTAAGTATAGTGTAGTTTTAACCACTTAAAACAAGTGAAAACACTAATACGTAGTACAATGGTGGACTATGTCGAAGAAATGAAATCCTGGCAATGTGAGAAGTCACAGCCATTTTCTAACTAATATGCTCTGAAGAGCATAAACTCTACCCAACATTTCCTGCTCAGCTTTATTTGCACTGCAAACTCACATTTAAAAGTTCACCCAATGGTCAGCTGAAGCGTGTTTCACCATGTTTCACGCTGGGTTTGCAGACCATTACACCAAGCTGTGCCAGGCTTTCCCGCAGCAGAGAAGAGCCCATCGGGGAGTCCCAGCGCCACCTCCTTACCCGTTGAACTCTCCTTAGTTTGGCACCAGCCAGAGCTGCTGCGAGCCCTGACACTGACCCATCTTCAGTGCCAGCCCCTTGGCCGGCACCGGCTGGCAGTGGGGGCGGTGGGGGGGGCGCAGCTCCCATGGGTGGTGGAGGGACTGGGGGGGGTGGCGGAGGTGGGGGCCCCCCAGATGAAGCAGGGATCACAGCAGCACCACTGGGGTGGCCAGGTGGAAGTGCTGGGCCTGAAATGCAGAGAACAGGAATTAGATGTGAAGCACGATCTCCTCCAGCTCACAGATAAGGTCATGTTCCCACTCCCAATGCCACGGCCTGACTCCAGGACAAGTGGTCAATGCAAGGAAGCACCATGCACGTGGAAGAACGGGAAGAGGAGGTTGTATCACTGGTCAGTCAGCTACAGTTGTGCCCTCCTGTGAGACTCTGTCACTGCCGAGCAGTCTTCTCCCTCCTCCCTGGCTGGGCTAGTATTTCATTCTGTGTCAGAATCAGAACACAATGCTTCCCAATTCATAAGTGGCATATTTTTCTGCTTCCCCCACAGCCCTCTATATGGAGATAATAAACTCCATGGACTTTGGTTAACATCAGCTTTCCAGGAGAATTGTGGGCTACAGGGACACACCCTTCTTTCTGTCATGCAGAAGGTGTGTGGCCTCAGCCAGTTTTGCAGAATAACCAGGGGACACTCCAGCTCAAGCACCCTGAGGTTCAGCAAAGCTCCTCGCAGCAGCAGCAGCCTGCTGGAAGGGCTGACAGTGGTAACTCCATTGCAGTGTTTCACCTGTCTGTTACAGGTCAGCTGAACAAATACATCTCCCCTAGGGTATTTCCCTGTGTACATCCTGTCAGAACAGGCTGCTCCTGGTACACATTCACGGGTTCAGTTGTTCAGTAAGTGTTACTTTGAAAGACAGGTGAGTTTTGACTGAGAAACATTTGGAAACCATGTTAACATTAACAGCCTGTTTCTCTTCTTATCTAGGTTTTCTTATAATATTGCCTTATTTCTGTGGTTTCTTCTGCCATTATTTCACACTCCCAATTCCATTCTTGAAATGAACCATAGCTGCTATTAGAAATACTTTAAACATTTCAAGCCCTCTTTTGCTCATGAACATAATAGCTAGTAATTCATTGTGGGTACATTTAATTGTAATTGCAAAACTACACCCACCTAATTAGAGGCCAGCCTCAGGCAAAAATTGAACTGAGTCAAAATAATGGACTGATGTGAGTTTAAAATAACTTTATTGAACTAAGTGGATTTCAAGGACTTACATCAGCTGAAGGACTGAGCCTCCAGAGGTTGCAGTAATACTTTTAGCAGAAAGTAAAAGGGAATGTCTTAGTTTTCTTCCTTTTCTAGGCACACCACTTTAGCATTAAATGTGGTTATAAACCTGAATAGAGCCAAGTCACAAAACATATGCTCTGAATTGCAAATAGGCATTGCTTGCAATTGTTCTCACTCCGCAGGCTTTAGATAGGCATGAGGAATCAAGACCATATGCAAAGTGGCCAGACCCAAGCCCTTGATCTACCTTCAATGAGAAAAGTTTGCTAGAATAGTTACAGTGACAAGCCCACAACTATAAATGCAGTGAATACCAGGAAAAGAGTTTCTTGAATTAAATAAATTGCACAACCACAGGGGATTCTGGGTATCTTAGACAAAATCCATATTCTATGTTTCACTGGTAACAGAAATACCACTTAACAAAAGGAGTAAAAATCACCACCTCTACCAATATTCCTACACAGACAAGAAACCTACCACAGACCTGGCCTCCAGCTTCAGAAGAGCCCATCCACTATGTTTGGACCAGCTGAAAATAGGTTCTATATGAAGCTCTTTGAAACAATTTGACTCTGCCAAATGACAAAAATCTTGGTCTGGGATAATACAGTAGGAATATGCATTGCAACAACCCATATACAGGGTCCTGGTTCTGTAATTCTTACTTTTTGCCCGGTCTGGAGTGATTTTGGTATTTTTGCACCCCAGTGTCAGAAATCACATACAACAGGGGTAGCTTTGGGGCTCTCAGCCCTTTTTCTATCGGTCAGGGGCAGTGCCAGCCAGGCTTTTTGAATAGCTGACAGCTGAGGCTTTACACAGGTTGCAACTCAATCACAATCAGTACTTACTCAAGTGGGCAATGGCTGATGATGTCATGTAAGGAGGGATCCTCCTGGGCATAGCCACCTCAGACACAGCAGCGTGAGGGGGAGGCAATGGAAGACAGTGTGACATGGGCTGACACCACTGCTGTGCAGGACAGGATGACAGATGGCAGGATGGGGAGGGAGCCTGGCCAGAGGAGCTGGGGGGGCTGGCGATGGTGGGCAGCGGGGAGCAGGGTGCAGCTCCTAGGTGTGGAAAGAAGGACCCATCCACACTTTTCACCTGGGTTCCAAGGGGACCTAAAGCAATTTGTTCTTCAGGATGGCCATTCAGGGGTACATTTGCTGAGGTCTCCCACCCTGCTTTATCTGTGGGTGCCTTGGCCCTGTCAGGTGGGACAGGAATCACAGGCAGGATGGTGGGACCACGTGGCTGCAGGACATCACCCTTCTGCAGAGATGGTGCATTTGTGGCAGAGGGAGCAGAAGACTGAGGAGAGCAGGAAAGAGAAGAGCCCCTGAGAGGCTGGTGAGAGGGAAAGGGAGAATGGGAAGGATGGAGGGGTGGTGGAGACAGCGAGGTTCGCCTGATGCCTGGCATGACAGTCCTGCTGTTTGGGCAGGGTGGAGGGGAGGAACCTGGGGCTGTTGGCAGCTCAGAGACCGAGTGCCTGTGCAGGAATTGTGGGGGCTCTCTGGCTCTCTGCTGGGATAGGAAAGGGGACTGACTAGTGACCTCAGGGGCAATGGGTGCTGAAGAGACAGTGCTGGCTTGAGGTAATGGGGGGAGCACAACACCAGAGGCAGGAGCACTGCAGTTACTAGGTGTGGGAGAAGGAGACTGGGGAAGACAGGGGGGAGAGCATATGCTTGGTTGAAGGGTGGAAACTAAAAGAACAGAAAAGACAAATGAAAAGAATAAGGTGGGTACGCAGGAAGGAACGAAACCAAGGCAAAGTGGAACAGAGGAAAAGGAACCATGAAGTAAACGCAAACAGAAACTCAAACAAAGCGAAGAGGAGATGGTGCAGGCACCAGCTTGGGGATTTCCAGCCCTCAGCAGATCCAGAGGGGTGTGTAGAGCAGAACCCTGGCAGTACGGGATGGGCTGCATGCTCTGGTGCCAGTGAGGCTCCTCCAAGCCCCACGTGAATCTGAGTCAGGAGCACGAGCATCACCTTTGCACCAGGGACGGGTGCAAGTGACATGCTGAACACAGAGGTGGCCACCCTATAGGCAGAGAGGGAACAGCCAGCACCCCCTAGGACCCACTCCTTGTGTATGCCAAAGCAGGATTTTGGCTAAGTTCCCTATACAGAACAGCACACTAATCTCTGCTGAAACAAGAGTTCAACTCTTTCTGTCACTGAAGGCATGTGTCTATGTCTGAGCTGGTTTCTAGTCAAAAACTAAGAAGTTTAACAGCTGAGGAAAAACATTTCACTTATGTGGCCAGATTAACTGAAAAAAACTTGCCCCAAACCGAAGCCCAAACACAAGATGGCCATCTTGGCTTGCTTGCTCTGCTGCCTTTCAGAGGCAAAGCCATACTTTGTAGCTATAAACTATTCCTGTCATCTCTTCTCTTAACTTAGTGCAACTTAATATGCTATAGAAGATTTTTGTAAGCTCATTAAATATATATATATTTTCCATTAAGCTCACAGAAGACTTCATGATCACAAAATCCCCAGTGAAGAACATCTAGAGCTGTATCTTCCTCTGTGCTGTAGTTTGCTTTGTGCTGCAGAGCAATGGGGAGTGCCTGAGCACGTCCAGCACATCAACTCCTTCGTGCTGACATCCCCTGGAAACACGGGAGTCACTCCTGTGGTGGCTGCACTACCTGCTCTCCTCAGGGGTGTGGAAGAAGCATGGGGAGGCCCCCTCAGAACACCAAAAATGCCCCTCAGCTGTACAAGTTTTGCCAAGTGCAAAACCTGCCTAGCTCCACCTGCATGCCCCAGACCTGAGCCCCTGCAAAACAACACAATCATGCCCGAATGCATGTAAGTCTCTAGCTGAAAATCTAATGTCTAAAATGTAATCATAACTATAACCACTTTTAGCAGTCTAGCTCTTGTACATCACCCACAAACCCCGACAACAGCAAGAGGAGACAATCAGGGAGAGACTGTATCTGCTTGATTTGATACATGCCTGTGGTAGAGGTTCTTCTTTCCAGCGATTCCTGGCGTTGTTGCTGTTGCTCCATCACTTGTCTAAAACAGCAATGAAAAAACCCTTGGTCATTAGGTATTCTTTATAATTTTGAGTAAAAGCTTTATACCCTGAGAAGCACTGTGTGTCTGGGGCAAGAGCTGATCCTGTGAGGTGGGTCTGATTTCACTTGTCCTGGCTGCAGCCAGTTCCAGTTCACACATTGGGAGGCTTAACCAGGACATAGCCCTGCACGCACCAGACACTGCAGGGGTTGGTTGATCCATTTAAGGTAACTCCTCAGTGGCTCTGCACAAGGAATAGGCAATGCCCAAGGCCCAGGAGAGCACAGCAAACATGCATGCTCTTAACCTGGAGTGTATGAGCATTGCAAAGAAGGAGTAAGAGGCATCTCACATAAAATCACAGAATCACACTTTGGATAAGGGATAAGGCACCACTGGAGGCCATCTAGTCCAGCCTCCCTGCTCAAGCAGGATCCCCTGGAGGACACAAGCCCCAGGATTCTGTCCAGACAGCTTTTGAATATATCCAGGGAAGGAAATATTCAAAATGACACAGTCCAGAGTCTTTTACGGATCAGGAGTCCAAAGCACTTACAGTTAGAATGAAAATATAGCAAAGCTTGATCTGTGTTTTGGTGCTGACTGCACAAAGCCTCTGTTGTCCAGGTGCACATTGAAGCCCTTTTTAGCACTGTCCAGTCCGGCTGACAGCCCCAGCACAGCTGTTCCTGTGCCACCAGCACCACCACCAGCACCACTGAGCTTCCTCTGCAAATACCCATCCCAGCTCTGCACTGCTGCTCTTTTGGCACCTTTCCCCCCAGGAGCTGCCAGCTCCCGTGCTGCCCAGGCCTGCTGGCCCCCAGGGAGAGGCTTGGTACAGGTCTGCAGGGATGTGCAGTTCCAAGGGCCCATCAGCAGAGGTCTGCTCCTGCACACTGGAGCACTCTTGCGGGAACGGATGTCCCTGACCCCCGCCACAAACCCACCCTCACTTGGCTCCTCTTAAAGAAACTAATAGCTAAAAACTAGACTGCTTGCCAGGCTTCTTGGCAATGGATATGTGCATGGATGTGGACAAAATTCTTCAACAATATTAAAATACAACTCTGAATTTACCCTGCTGAAGCACTTGGTAATAAAGTTTATTACCATTTTCTTCCACAGTTTCTAGGTCAAATTTGCCTTAATTAGCTTCATTTATCTTTAGCTCAGTCTTCACTGTGCAGTTTTCTCTTTTCTCAGCAGTTTACTTCATGGTCTGTACAGTAAAGCAAGCTCAACTCTAAGCAACATTTCTATTTTGACTCCTTGCACAGTATTTTAAGACACCCTGTTACATTTTTACTTGTACTTTCCAAAGTCTGCAATGCTGAACAATTTTATCTTATTTATATACCAATAGAAGCTTTTAAAAGATAGTCCATAAAAATAAAGTTATATTATGCAGAAAAGAAAGAATATCTTAACCTGCAAATAGATTTTCCGTGTTTCAATTCTAGTTCAATATATGGGACAGGAAAATACATGATTTTGCTGTGGAGGGATCAATCCTAAAGAAGTTTTATGCTCAGGACATGCAATACATGCAACTTCCAGAAAATTGCAGGTTTCTGAGAAAATTATCATATGTGCAAAGGTGAGTGAGTTTTGAGAAAGTCTTAGTTGGTTGATTCAACTGGTGTCATTTAAGCTATGACACTTTAAACCAAATAAATAGAAATCTTTACTTTGATACATACCCTAGCTCTTTCTTGGTTGTTACGAATACAACAGCATCAACTGCACTGCTAAAATTTCAATTGTAAACACATGTACTAGGAATTCCCTGAGCATACTCTCCCCTACCTTAGCTTGGCATTTATCAGCAAAATTTGATGATGACGAACAATTTGATACATACATTTTCCTGATTAAACCTGGTGGAAATTCTAGGTTTATCTAGAGAACCAACTTGGAAAATTCCAGTCTGACAGACCAGGAAAGAAATATGGGTAAGACACTCCCAAATCATTAGAGCTGCTGCAGAACAGATTGAGGTGCAGGGTGCAAAAAACCCAAACCAGGGGTTAGCCACTGCCACTTGAAGTCACTGGGGTTCATACCAGTCCTTTCTGACCTTGGTCAGAAGCAGTTTATATGTGCCAAATGCACCCTCCTACACATGCTAAAAGGAGAAGTTCTTAAACTCTTAGGAAGTCAAATTTATTCCAGTCAAACTAAATAAAGCCTGGGATTGGCACAAGGCTACTTAAGGAGTATGCAAGGAGTAAAGTACAAGAGAGGACAAATTACACTCTGACTTAAAAAGATATTCTTTAAACATTTGTGTAAAGGTCTCTGAAAAACCTTTTAAACAGACAAATTTGCAGGGTAGATACTGTAACTTAATTTCCTTGCCTGCTTATAAGATGTTAAAAAAATACCCCTAGGCTTAAAATTCAGTCTGCTTAAAGAATGCATCAGCATAATTAAAGCTGAAAGTCCTCTAGTGCAGATGCAGTAATATCTAACTGCATCTACTGGCATATCTTATTCCACTCCAGTGGAGCAAAAGAAGCTTTCCCATGGCCATGTGCCCTGTAGCAGTCAAATAATACCTACCCAAAGGGCTTTTACTGTCTCTAAACAAAAAAGAATAAATAAAGTATTTTTATTCTAATATAGTTAAGCTGCTCACATTTTAAATGCACGGAATAGACACCCAAACTGGAGGTCTGAATTACATATGGTCTGCAGAATCAGTGACTTCCTCTGGTTAAAGGAAGAGCTGGATCAGGTTTTTCAGGAAGGCAGTGGGAGAGGTGACACCGCCTGCCTTGGGGTGAGCTGGGGCTCTCTGACCTTTATGATAGCTCTGACATCCCCAGGTAAATCTCAGGTGAAATATCATCACTGCTGACCCATTTAACAGTTATGGGTAAATCCCTACTAAATCTCAGATCCTTCACAGTTATTCATAAAGGTGCAGGAAACTAGTTTCCCTACACTTTCCTTATAGTTTTTGGAGGCAGGAAGACTCCTGAGTAGCTACCAAGCAAAGAGTTTACCTAGAGCATGAACTTTGGCTCACTTCACCCTTTAAAAGTCATTACAGAATCATTAGCAATAATTACAAAACATTCAGAACCAGGTTAAAACATATACAAGTTAAAAGAGCAGTGCTTACTGGTGAACAAAGGACTGCATGTTCATCCAAGTTACAAACTAGAACTCTGCCTCAGCTGATTAACTCACCTTCTCTGTGCTTCCATCTCATCTGGAGATGGACCATTCTGGATCTGGCGCTGGGCAGCTGGACCTACAGAAAAAAATAAGAGGATGCTATTAAGAAAGCAAATGTGGCTGACTTCCAAAAAACAGTGCCACTCAGATTGTTTCTCCATCTTACCAGGACAGATAAACCTCAAGCATTATTGTCTTTTCTTTGCTTTATTATTATTTTTAGCTCTTTTTTTTCCTATTAGACAAATCACTGCCTCCTGTACATTTTTAGTGCCACTGGGAGAGTCCAGTGGCTAAATGTGGAAGCTGATTTGTCCAGAAACTTGGCACCACAGTCGCTGTAGATTACATACTAATCCCTCAGTGATGGTGAAGACCTGCAGTGTTGCAAAAGTTGTCCTGTAGAAGGACAGTGCCTCACACTGGGATGCATTTCTAGCTTTGGCATGGTTCAGCTCCATCCTTCAGGGATTATTCTGTGCTTGAACAGAAACTCAACCACCTTGCTGAGTCTGGGAGCACACACGCTAACTTGTGCTGCTCTGATGCTGAGCTGGCATCAAAAGCTGCCTGATGGAAGTTGCAAAGAGATGCAAAATTAAACAAGCCTTTTACAAAGGTGGCTTTTCTTTTTACAACGCTGTGGAGGATGCTGCTTCTGCTTCTGGAGGATCCACATCAAGCTGAGCTTTCACTGGCATCCACCAACAAAAACTGACTGTGCATGTCACCATTTCAGTCACATCTCCTCTCTTGATTGATCATGTAATCTCTGTTCTCGAACATTTAATCAAGGACACTGACACTACAGCCATTTTCAGAAAGAAACAATTATTCTGAAAATAAAAGTAACTGTTGGTAACATAAGTGGTCTTGCATTTATTACAAGGAGGACTGTTCCATTGACTTGAAGAGGTGGGGTTCAACTGGGATTAAACAGCTAAGACTTTTATTAAATCCAACAGCAATTTTCCTGATAAAGTTAGGAGATCAGTTATGTGCAGGAAATCATTATGCCTCCTTATTTTTTCATTTTCAAATGTAAAACTTCACCCTTTAAAAGTTATCCAACAAAAGAAAATCAGAATTAAACACTTACAAACCTAAATATGTCACTCTCAAATTGTTAAGCGCATTTATCTCTATATTCTTTATGTATTACTGCCAGGCTGAATGTTATCTGAAAACCAATTTAGAAACTACGGAAACAGGAAAGATGGCAAAAATGCATCATAGTCAGAAATTCCAGAGCATTGACTGATCCTGAGGAAATCGTGCATGTTTTTGAAATGTGTTTAAGGACTAACATTTGAAGGGTACACAGCACTTTCTGAAAACCAGGCCTGTGTATTCTAATTTTGGGTCTCCCAAAAATGAAGCCAGTGACAACCACTAAGTCAAAAGCTCTGACAATTAAAAATATCCTATGATTGGGCAGGAAGTGAAGACAGTTCACTTCTTTAATGAGTCATGACTGACAACTTAGTGTTGTTTATCATAGCTCTTTGGCAAACTGTTTACACAGAAATGCCACATTTTGTAAGGATCACAGGAAACAATGAACGTGGGGGAGCAGGTGACTGCTTTGGGAAGCAAGCCTCAGGGAAAAACTTAGCAAGTATTTGGGAACCACAAAGCAGGCAGCTCACATGAAAGCAGTTTAGGGTGTAGCAAGGATCTTATCAGAAACTACACGTGAGGAAGCCAGGGACAGCTCTTAGCCTGCTCAGCCCCAGCTCACAGACACGGAAGGCAGGGATTAATTTCATGCTTGGTTTCGTACATGTGTGCTCTGCTGTGCACGTACGGCAGACAGCTGTGAGGCTGAGAGGGTTTAAATTCAACTGCATTTCTAGGTTTAATTCCTCTCCACATTCTTAGGTATTTCTCAGACAGAAGCAGACATGAACAGAGAGTGCTCTTGGTGATGCCACTCTCATTTGAAGATGCTTCTCTAGTTGCCCTGTGAGCTGTCTCTGACCCTGGCAGCCCGTGGGAACAGCCTCACAGAGAAGAGCCCTTCTCAGCACAATAAGCAGGAGAAACAGTTTTGTTACTGACCCGTTTGCAGCCTCACAGCTGCTGTGAGCCACATTTTTAACAACTAATTAACGCAGGAGATAACTCTGCGAATGTCTGTGTTTCCTCGCTTCGTTGCTTTGCAATAATAAACCACGCTTTTATATCAGCATCTTGTGATTCAGCTGAAGGCAGACTTTGGGAGCACACAGATGTTTTTCCGTGTTTGTTTTTTCTCCTCCTGCTCAGCCCCACCCCAGCGGCCGCTCTGCCCTTCCCCAGCTGTCCCTACAGACAGCAAGGGGGAACTCCTGGCACGGGGCACTGCTCTGTGGTGGGTGTAGAGGTTTCCATGTGCCGGTGGCTGCTCCTGCACCGCTGCGCAGAGATGTCCACGTCTGGAACGGCGGCCAGCCATAAACCTGGAACACAGCTGTCCCTGAAAGAAAACCCATGCTCCGGCTTCCACTCTGGTGTAGCTGTGCCAGGAAGGCACGAACTAACAGGAACAATGCCATCCTTTCTCTCCTGCCGGGGAAGCTCCAAGCGATGTTTCTTTTCCCTTTTTTACTTTCGCTACAACTGCAAGCAACGCTGACTGCATACACGTAGGAAAATGTCGAAACGAGGACCATTTGTTTGGCTGAGCAACCAGGATTTCGTGCTTCTTCAATACAGCAGGTCCAATCTAACACACTCTCATTTATTATACACATTGGAAGCAGCCCCTGGTTGGGGTTTCTGCAACTCCTACAGCCTCCATGGTGCTTACGGGACAGCGTGGTGAAAGTGGTGGGCTAAGGAAAGGGTCCAAAGTCAGAACTGAATTACAAATATATATGGGCTTAAAATTCATGATACTGAAAATTTTTGCTTTGCATATGAGAAAAACAAGATGACTTCGTGAAAAAAATACAAACCCCCAAAACCTCAAACAAACAAACAAACAAACAAACACAAACCCTCAGCAGATTATGGGAGCAAAAGAGGTGTCAGATAGACAGCTCTCCCTCATTGTTTGATGAGTCCAGCATATACTTGGATTGTGGGAGACTCAGGTTCAGCCATCAGGTCTGACCTGTCATCATTTATATTCTGGCAATGTGACATAAACACTTGCTTATCCTGACAAGAACAGACGAAATCATTCCAGATTACAAGTTTCTGCAAGGCTTTTCTTTCCAACAGCAATATCTTTCAAATAAACTGGCATTTTCTGTCATAAAACGCCAAGATATCCATTGCTGACAGCATTTCTGACCGATGCCAATCCAATCGTCCCTGTTCAGGTCCAGCCTGGGCCAGCGTGCAAACCCATGCTGGGACTCAGCCGGGCAGTGTATTTTGCTTTGTTCGCCATAACCCCTCCTCTTCCCCCCTGTGCCCTTGGCGCTCTTTGCTCCCGGCGGTGCTGCTGCCCGACTCCCGAGTGCCCCCAGGCAGGCCAGCCCCACAGTGAGGTGTGAAACCCTGTGGGTGCTGTCCCCACTTCAGCCAGAGCGGGAAGCGCTCTGTGTCCCCATCCGCCACCACTTCCCCATTCACAGCCTGCCTGTAAGTTCAGCTCTCTTGCCGCTGTTGAGCAATGTCTGGGTCAGCACTTTAAACACCTGCCTCTGCCCCGAGGACCTCAGCCTGCTCTCTCCTAGTGGGGACTGCACGTGCTGGAGATGTCCTGGCACAGCCACACGCCACCATAGAGCATCCGTAGGAGTGGGCGCTAGAATGGGAGCAACAGCGCTGGTGACTAACTGTGCTAGAGACACTCCCTTAAACTCATTACTAGAGACAATTATCCTGGACAAAGCACTGATCTAATTAGCCTAGATAAGGCCCGTAGATAAAGCAGGGTGCCTACACTACTTCTCGGGTCCAAGTGAGTACAGCCAGAGTTGGATGTCACGGCAGGTCAGGTAGACCTAACTTTCCATGGGGAGTTGAAGGACTGAGAAGAGGGATCACTGCTCACTGCAGTCCCTCACTGCAGCTGGGCAGAGCCATGGGCCCTTCAGTGCTGCCACACTGCCACGGCACCCCCGTGGTAGGGGGTTTGGACTCCACGTGTCCTGCTCCTGCCTTGTTTGGTTTGACGTGCAAGGCACCCTGGCAGAGAGAGGGAGCACACCCCACTAAGGGAGGGTTTGGGTACAGTGTCACAAAGCCTGCTTTCAGGCAGTTTGCCTCACTCCTATTAAATATTAACTTGAAATAGAAAGAGTTTCAGTGAGTGTTACTCACAGGCTGGGTGCCTCGGCAGCATTTTAACAGAGTACATTAAATGCCTTCTATAACATCATTTAGACGTTGACCAAACTTCTCCTCTGAGAACTGCAAAGAACTTTATCAGCCTTAATTAAGCTTCACCAATGCTGTGAGGCAGAAGTGACTCAATTACACCCAGGCCGTGTCTGCACAAATAAAATTTGGTTGCAGCAATTTACCTACAGGTGAGATTTGCTACTGACGCAGTCAAAACTATGCAAAAGGTCACCTAAGGCATTCTTATTCTGATGCAGACCAAATTTGGTTTGACCTGAGGCAGGTAGAATGCAGGGAAAGGAGCATTTCCAACTGTGTGCCAGAAAACCTTCTCTACTTCCCTTCTTTGTTCCGTGGTGACCAGAAGTGCCGTAAGTCTGTGGCAAAGCAAAGTAAAACACATCCTCTTAAAATCATCTCCAGTAGTGTTTTACATAACCTGAGTTTACCCTATACCACACTGGATAAGGAGCAGTGTCTATCAGGTACCAACTCCCAGCTGAATTCTAGAAATTCTCATCTTAGAACCTATTAAAGGCACCATTCCCAAGATTGCAACTGCTTTCCTTTTATCTTTTACCTCGAGATTACTTTAATCCAACATGAAACAGGCCCCGTTTAAAGTGAAATAAGGGTGTGAACACAGGGGGTCTGTATGAAGTCTGTTCATTTGAACTAAAAACTGATTTAACATTCACTGCTGAAACTTTCTGATGTAGATAAGATTTAAGGACAGTGACAGAGCTGGAAAAACAAGCCTTGTATTAAACATGGGAGTGCCCTACCTTCTCATTAGTTCACACCTCCTACAAGGACGTGTGTACAGGTGCATATGCTGTGCACAGTCCGTTTTTTCCTGGGTTTTTTTTTTAAGGAAAAATCAACAGATGGAATTGTAGGGGTCCCTACATGCACAACCACACAGTTGTGCACATGCACTGAGCAGGATAGAAGACATGAGATGTGGAGGAGAGTTACCAAAAAGAAAGGCCATGCAAAGATCCAGAAAGATGATTAGAAAGAAACCATCTTCGATTCACCAGAAGTGCTACTGAGCACACCAAAAAGAAACCAGTGTGCCTTTGGCTCAACTACTGAAGCTGTTAATTCCATTATTTTGCATAAAATTTGATGACACTTGTTTGATCCTGGTTGTTTGTTCATCATGGGACTGGCACAGCATTTGATAATTTTTCATGCTGGTGTCTTGGTTGAGCTGGTGGAGAAAAACTTAATTTTTTTTCCTTCTGAATACAATACAGATGAGACAGTGCTAAAGCAGCTCCTGCAGCAAGCAACTCCACTCTGACAGCAGGGGTTATAGTAAATATGTAAAGGACATGGCTCGGCTGCATCTATCTCAGCAACAGGGCCTCAGCTCAGCAGCACAATTCGGGTTACCTCTCACATAAAAACCAGCACAACCAGCTTTAAAAAAGATTTTAAAAATACACATAGGTGACTGTGCAAACAGGAAACCTTTCACATGAGGTGGCTCCAGGGCTATTGGGGTCAGCATGTTCCCCAGAATGCCGCCTGGAGTGGTTGGGAATGCATCCCCATAGTTAGGGCAAGCAACAGGGACAGGAGCCCATGTGTTCTGGTATGGGACTCCCTGTATTTTATCTGGTGACTGATTAACATAACATGTAAGAACTGGAAATTATTTCCCTCTCAGCAGCTCAGCTCTGACAAGAAGAATAAAACACACACTGCTCTAGAATAGCACAAGCTTGTCAGGGTGGGGGGAAGGTGAGCAAGGAAAGCTGCAGTTCTGCCTGGGCAGGGGAAGTGGCTGAACCTTGGTTTCCTGTTTCCTGAGGAAGTGCTTTGAGCACCAGACCTTGAGGATGGCAGCCCAAGGGAAGGTGATGGCTACACATCCAACTGGATCAGGCACCAGTGCTGCAGAGCCTGCCACATGTGCTCAGACAGGACCAGACCTGTGCAGTGGTGGCTCTCCGAGAAACAAAGAGAAATTCTGTCAAGATGAATGCAGGAAACCTCCATGCAGGACAGGAAAAGATGGACCTGGAGCTTCCCAGGGGAATTCTGTTTACTTTGCTGAGCTCTGAGCAAAAGAGAACTAATTCAGCAGCGGCTCAATTATGTGTGGATGAAATTGAGGTAGGTAAGGCAGCCACCTGCCAGGCAGCTCCGGGTGGGGGGACTGCCAGCACCTCCCTCCTTGGCAGAGCTGGTGCAGGTACTCTGATGCCTTTAGAGAAGAGCCTTGTTTCCACAGGCAGTTTCATGATAAGTAAGCATCCAACTTAGTTGATGACCAGTTGCATTTGTTAGGGGAGCTGCCTCTGGCTCTGAGAAAAATGTTACATGCATAGAAAAGTATAGGGAGAGTTATTTTACTTTTTTTGTATTACAAAAAACAAAGGAAAAAAAAAAGCATCATTGACTTTCTAAGGGTGTAATTCCAATATTGGTGGCCTTATAAAGACGCTCAGGATAGATGATGGGAGAAGATGTCAATCAGTGCCAGAAGTAAAAAAGCAATCTATAAAATCAGGACCGTGAGATTAGCTTAAGAAAAAAAAGAACGTAAATTAACCCCACAATTATTAGTGTCAAATAAACAAGCCCCAGAGCACTTCTGTTCCCTCCTTTTTTTGATTGTTTTTCAGAATGTGCATCAAGTCTATTTTCCTGAACATCCAGGATTGAAACATTTCAATAAAGGTGAAGATTAGCTCATCATCTTGTACCTCTAGGCAGTAATGGAGCTTTAAGAAAAACACCAAATACCATCAGAATCTCATTAAAATTGAGACCATGTGCCATCCTGAGAAGCTGGCACCCCCCACCACTGCATGGGCATTCAGTTAATGCCAGAGTCCAGGCAGGGGATGCTCCAAGGAAGCTGAGAGTGGAAATCAATACGCACCATCTAAAGATATGGTTTATATTGCAAAGTTTTTTCCTGAATTTGGTTTTAGTGAGGACATGAATTGTTTCACTCCAGTGTCAGTTTGACAGGTGTTGTCCCAACAGAGACAGGGACACTGCAATGCTGGCCTCGTGCTCTGCAGTAGGAGCGTTGCTGAGCTCAGAAAGCACTTTCCCTTGGATGTCTCAAGCCCCACACATCCATTCTGTGAAATATAAACTGAGTATCTGCTTTTAGCTAAGTGTGACTGTGTGTGTCTGCACCCAAGTAAGGGCATACATCTGTTCATTCCCACTTCACACTTATATTTCTTTACATCAAATAAAAAGCAGGGATTTGATAATTTTTTTTTTTTTGAGATGAATTGAAACTCTGAAAATCTCTGAAGTCACAGGGAAAAAGCACCCAGCCACTGGCATGGACAGCAGTTCAATCAGCTGATATTTACACACTTAGCTGGTCAAACATCATCTCTAGTTTTGCCTAACAATAGGATTTATGACACATTAGATCAGAAGTGTATATATATACCCACTGTACCCTGGTGCAGCACCCAAGGCACCAAGAGCACCACAGCCTATTCTTGGCCCATCTCTACATGCAACCTTGCAAGGCAATGCTCTCTGTTTTCAAGTGTCTCCTTCCTGTTTCACTACTGCTATCACAGCAAACCCCTCAGGGTAGTCTTTTCCACCACGTGGAGAACAGCAGGGCCCATACATGCACTGAAGCACCATGCACACAGAAAACACTATATTATAAACACACTTTTTGCATCTAATTAATGGTTAAGATCCAGACAAGATCCATTTTACCAAGATTTAAATCCCAACATTTCTGTAAGGCAACTATGATGGGTACCTGCACCTGGATAAGAGTACTGGACAGAAGAGGACTCTTCTATGAAACACAACTAAATGGAGATATATTTTGGGATTTATGAAAAAAAAAAAACAACAAAAAACCAACAAACCACATGTAAAGATATCATTATGAATACGTAGGATTCCTTGATAATTAAGTCACAGTCTAACAAATTAAACAGATAAACAAAATATTCAAATACAGCACCTGATCCCATTCACACTTACACCCAAAGCCAAGCTATCTGCTTAAGGGAAGCAGAAGTCCCACTAACTAGGAAGGCCCAGAGTAAACCCACTCATCTCTGCAAATCCTCATTTCCAGAAGAGCTAACAGGAATTGACAGTCACAGGTAGGTCGTTATGGAGAAAAAAATAGGCAAATATCCCATTAACTATAGCAGGTATAAAATGCTGCCCTTGTTCATATCTGTTTTTTAAAACCATTATCTATTCCATTCACTAGCAAGTGAAGAGAGAAGCAATCCAACACATTGATTCAGAAGCCTTCGTCCCACATTCTTGCTGTAATGACTTCTCCTGATTTAACAGCCCTGACTAATGCTAGCATCTCCTCAACCTAATGGGTCATTTCTCTCAAATATTATCTCAGCCTCCTACTGCCCACCTGACAGAATTAAAAGCAAATTAAAGAAAAATGATCCATCAATGCAGTACAACTGCAAGTGGTTTCCCAGCACAACAGGATGGCGGCACAGAACATCTCCATGCAAAAACGCCCTGGCGCGAGCATCCCTTCCCCCTTCCCAGGAGAGCTCCCACAGGAGCACGGCATGCAAGGGACAGGACGTGCAAGGCAGCGGGGAGATTTCCATCACCTACAAGACATCCGGCACAGGATGATGCAGTCACAGTGGCAGAGGCAGAAGCAGTGCCAAATCCATTCCCTGCTGACCATAGTATGGCCGCAGCTGCCTCAGCGCACTCCCTGTGGCACCCTCCGCATGCCCGGCACTCCCCGCAGACCAGGTTTCACCAGCTGTAATCAATCCCCCACTGCAGCAGCACAGTGGGCCTGGCCACTTAAATATTTAATTGGACCCTTTTCCTCACCTATCACAACACTTCGGGGTGTCTGAAGCCAGACTTCATTGTCTGGACTTTCACATAATACCGTGAAAGTAAGAAAAGTTGCATTTTCTGCCTCCTGCCCCAATCAGATTGCCCTGCGTTCACCTACGTGCAAGCAATTACAATAAAAGCAAAGTGTGAATAAACAGAATGTTCAGTTGTCCTGGGGACAAAATGGCTGCAATTGAACGTGCAGGATCAAGTTCACTGGCAGAGTAGCTTCTGAAGTCAAGGAGGTGCAGTGATAAATGTTGAGCACTAGTCTTAAAATGTAAGTGTGAACAAGATGGCTTCAGAAATATGTATATCTGGCTTAAAATCCCCATCTGCTATTAAATTTTCAGTACTCTTCATCATCCCATCATCCCAGATCTCCTCTGATTCCAACACTTCACTCTTTTTACTTTGCCTGCTAATCACTTTCCTCGTCTATATTTAAGTGTGGCAGGTCTTCTAGAGGCAATCCAGTTGAAATTAATGGAGAGTTTGCATGAGGAGGATAAACAGAATATTTATTTGCTCTCCACCTCTGCCTTATCACCTTTGATCCATTTCCTTCCCTCCTCCTTGTCTTTGCATTATTCTGTCTGCTGGGGACTTCACACAGCCTAATGCTCTACTCCTCAAGCAGACTGATAGCTGGTTTAGGGAATGTGTCTCCATAGCTTCTGCGACACTACTCTGATGTAGATCAATTAGTGTTTTGACCCACTGAACTCAGCTGCTAAGTCTTCTATCTAAATCTGATTTTTAGAATATGCTGAATAAAAATGGTAAGTTTCTATAAGTTACCTATGGTTACACCAGGAGAAACCCAGGTGGAACAAGTTCATAATTAGCAATGTACCAAAGCCACTCCTATCCTTCTCAGACAATACTTACTCATCACAACTCAGTAGCTGCTCACTCTCCGTACCTGCCTCCCACAACATTCTCAGAGTGACTGATATGTAGATATTCTGCTAGCAAAGCTGCTTATCATATGTTTTCTAATGCTTGCTGCTATGAATTATTTATGACCCATTTTAAGTCTACAATATCAATACCTCTCAGGTATTCCCCACTATCAGATGGAGCAAAACAAGCATTAACTAATCAATATCTGAGACAGCAAAAACTCTGTTAATACCAAACTATCTTTTTCACTATGGCACACAGATGGTCTAAACTCTACCTGTATTTGCTCATTGTTTTCTTCTTGCTGGCTTATCAAGCCATTAGAGGCACACCAGAAACAGGAGTATTAAATTCAAACCCGAGTGTAAATTCAGGGTCTTACAGCCATCAATGCCAATGGTTTTGTGTAATTACATTCTGAGGATTTAAGAAGATTTGGGAATATATTTAAATGAACAAAAATAGCATTAAAATTGTAGGCCATGTTTTATATTCAGGACTCTGGTTTTCCTAGAGAACACGGTATCAAACCATTGCATTCTCAGTTTTGAGAGCACTTCAAATCCTTTTTGTTCTCCTGTGCTTTCTTGCTGTATCTCACACTGAAGGACTGAAGGGAAGCATCTGGCTGATGTAAAATACCACCTCCAAAGTGGTCGCTTATCCTGCAACACCATTGGAACCACCTGCTCTTTCAAAAGAAAACAGTATTACACAAATGTAGGCAATTTAAAACACTGTATCAAACTAATGAAAGAATCTGTAAACCCAGAGAGGTACAACTTAATTCTGTCATAAGAATGCATCTAACTCTTTCAGTGACTTATTTGGCTGAGACTGTGTCACCCCGTATTTTCTTTATTATTTGCTTACACACTTACCTCTTACACAGTGAGGTTGTGGTTTCTGTGGGGTTAAATATGGTCATGACTAATAAAAAGCTAAAAAACATCTTTGAAGGCCAAACAGCATCTCAGAGACTCTCAAACCGATCTAATAGAGATTAACCAACTCCTGCAGATCCTTTGGCAGACTTACCACCTGCACAACAAACTCCCTGCCAACAGTCTGCCATGGAGCCAGAAAACCAGTGAGTGGGTGTGATAACTCCTGCCTCCACCCCAACTCCACCCTCCTCCCTAAAACTGATGTAATATTTTTAAATAGCTCATTCAAACACAATGTGGGGCAGCAGAGCCAGGGTCACCATGTGACTAAGTGGCAGAGTAGGAGAGCACATTTGGTTTGGGAACAGGTTCTCTCAGCAACTCCACCATCACTTCTGACTTGGAAATAAAGATTGGTATCCACAATCCCACCAGCAAGAGAGTGACCCCTTGAAAGTGGAAATAGCAGCATGGCCCACAGGAAAAATAATTAAAGACCCTCAGAAGGCAGTTTCCCCAGAGAGTATGACACAAGCCACCACCTTTTCTTCTATTTCAGGTAAACAAAGTTATGACTTGCTGGACACTATCAGTGTCGATCCAAGTTTGGGAAAAAACCCCAATCTGGTGCAGCCAAAAACATTGTAAAAATACTTTCATAACACCTGCACTGGGATTCCTAAGCTGTGATACATGTGCCACCAGCTGCATGCTAGTTACTTAGAAGGGATACTCTATTGTGCAGTACTGGGCATAAAACCCCCCCAGAAATCTTGTAATTTCTTATTAGCATTACTTGACCTTCCCAAAGGTTACAGGCCAGCTTGCCTGTGGTAGCACAGATGATTCCTGAATGAGGAGCACTTGCAGATGCTGTGCACCTGAAGGGATTTTAAGTAACAATTCAATTGACCACCTCTTACTCCTGTATATAAAAAAAACCTTGACCTCATTTTGAGCATGAACCAATACCAGCTGCCTGGAAGGCAAGCACTCCCCCAACTAACTGCTCCTGTAATCCTTGCAACAGGAAATCAATTGTGCAAATTGCATTTTGACAAATATAAATCATTACTGACAAAAAGGCTGACAAATCCCTCTTGATGCCCAGCGCTTACCTGGTGCAGCAGCCCACTGGAAGGAGAGGTGCTAGAAAAATGCTTCTTTTTTAAACAGTAGTTGGAAAACACTAATTCCACAGTCTGCAGCAGTGAAAAAAAAGGACAGCTCTGATCCTGCAAGTGGTAGCAGGCAGGCAGGTGACTCCTACATGAAGCCTTTTGCAGGAAGGCTGTAATTATCTGGTTGAGCACCTACTGATTGTATCTGGAGACTGTGTGCATAGGAGCCAATATGCAGCTGATACAACTCATGTCATTTTACTTTCTGTACATTTTGTCCCTGATTGAAAAGGTTGCCTTCCTTTTTTATTCCTAATATCTATTATCCATGCTTGAGAAGGCACTTAACAGCACATTAGACAGCTAAGAACCCAGAGGCCGTGCCAAAACTGAAATAACACTATGAAATGAATTGAGTGCTTGGTTTCATTTTAGTACCACTCTGAGAAGGTTTGTACTTTAGAAAGCTCTGGAAAGCACTCAAGAAGGAGAACAATGAACTTTTAAGTTCCTCAGCCAGGCAAAATATAAGAAAAAAGCCATTGTCATGCCATTGACCAGATCTTTGCAGTTCTTAAGATGGAAACTCATTTCTGGTATTAAGGGTCAGTGTCAGATGTTTTGTTATACCTGTAGAAGCTGATTATACTGAACAAGCCTTAAATTTTTATATTGCCTTTTTCTGCTCTCAACCTCCATTTCCACCATCAGTTCCAAAGGACTCCTGGGTACTGTCCCAAGGAGAGCTGAAGTGTTTCCCAGTAGTACACTACGCTTTCGGGATGGCTGCTATTCCACAGACAATGCACTCACTTACCTTAGCAATTAGGCTTGAGTAAGACTGTACAGAGCAGATTTAAGACCTGGGAGAAAGCAGCCTGCTCACCTCCACATTTTGTCTCTCTGGAGCTGCTCCCTGCACGGAGGCTTGGCTGAGTCCATGCCAAGCCAGGACTCTTAAGTTAATGGATCCTCTCCTGAATTTCAGTACCTGAAGTACAGGCACAAGTGAGCAAGACCAGCCGAGAAATACAGGCTGTAACCTTCAGTTCTTGCATGGACAGCCCGGATTTAGGTGCCTGAATCAAGACCCACCCATGCGAGTTAGAAGACCCAGCTTGCACAGCATCTATTTAGAACTAGCCCCTAACACGTATTTCCAGTTACAAACCATTTTTAATGGGACGCAAGACTGAAAGTTTCTGCCAAGAAATAGAGAGCAAGAAGCATTCAGGCAAATGCAAGTCTCACAGACCAAGCCCAGAAAAACCCTGTCAACTCAAGTAAAAATTACAGTTACCAGAAAATGATCTGCATTGGAGCATCTTGTACTGATGCCATTCTCCAGTAATATGCTCTGATTAAACCATGCCAGTGTTTGTGGTACTAAATTAAACAGTATTTAAAAGACATGCTTACACTTCCCATATCTTTTCTTTGCAGGGCACTGCTAAGAGCAAAATATCTGCAAAGGAAAGATGAAGGCTGGTAAATCAGTCATTTCTCATGACAGTTGCCCCACTTACAAGTATTTAAGCTGCTGTCTGTCAGTAGCCTGTAGTATGATAACAATTAAATAGTCACTAGTAACATACCTATATTACTGCATACTGCTTTCTAAATTGCCCTCTACAAAAAAGTTTCAATCAATTTAACTGATGGGGAAATTTGAAGTCTGCTACACTGCTATTAGCATTATTTGGTATAAAGGAAGTGCAGGCATGCATTTGATACTTCTCAGAGGGCTCGACTTAATTTAAACTTGCAAATTAATTATGATCCACTTGAAAATGCATTCTCTTCCCTGAGAGTATGAACAGGCACTTCTGGGAAACCATGATGAACTTCTCCTAAGATGCAGAAAGCCTGAGACCCAGGAAAAAGCCCCAAACTCCTGTACAGAGGCTAGCAAGCACAATTCAAAGCCCTTCAGCTTTGCAAACTTCTAGTTGCATCCCCACCCTCCTCACTTATTGGTGCCAATCTAAAAGAGGGATGAATCCTCCCCAGCCATGCGTCTCTCTGCTGATTACAGGAGAAGCCTGGGTGAGACTCAGTCCTATAAATACAGCTGGGATGAGTCCAATCCTAAGAGAATAAGCCTCTGCCAAATTACCCATAGATCCAGGGAGGGTTTGGAAAACCCAGTACCATGCTGCATTGGCTCAGCACTCTGCTCACCGCTGGTGACTCACGTTGGGTGTGCCAGGGGGAGCCTTGCAGGGGGCACGGGGAGCAAATGCTCCTTGCAGTGAGTAACAGATGCCTGTTTGGCTCTGCCCGACCTTCCACAATGGGACCTCTCCTGATAAATCAAACAGGGTTTCCCCCTCCCTGTTCATCCCCCAGAATGAGGTGTGGAGGTTTATTCATCACTGAGCTTGGGTGACCAGCTTTCTGTCCTATTATTGATCTCATTATTGAAAGGAGGCTGGCGAGGTAAGTGGTTGTGAGACAACTGTGACACAGAGCACGTACCCTTTCTCCCAGCATAGAGAAAAAGCACTTCCGAGAATGAGAGTTAAAAATAGTTGCTTTGCCTTAGAGGGTGTATTCACTTTGAAACACAGAAAACAAGTCTAAGCTGCACCTCTAATATGACAGGCACCTTTAGCAGCCTGCTCTCTGCCAAAATACCTAATTCCCTACTCTTTCTTCTCCTTAAATTTTTTACCATTTCAAATTGTAGATGCTTTTCACATGCTATGAGAAGCTTTGGGGGAGAGAGGGCAGATATAACCTTCTAGGTTACATTAAACCGAGCCTTTTTTCAGAACAAAAAATCTCTTCAAGGTTATTTCTTGAAATCTCTTGCAATCCTGTCTTTATTCCCACATTTCTTACACCAGTGGTGCTTCAGCTGCCCAGCATCCTCTTTTAGCCCTGCTCTGTGCCTGTGTCCCAGGTGGAGGACAGGCTGGCCACATTCCACCCAGTGCTGAGATGACTGAACAGTCTGGTTTGAGTATCAGCATCAGCAAGGCAGCTTGATGCTTTCAGAGCAAGGTGCATCCTTTCAAACACAGTATTTTATTTACCAGTGATGGTAATGAGCCAGTTGGGAAAACGTACCTGGGGAAGTGGTAGATTCTCTATCACATGAAGTTATTACATCAAGACAGTGACTTTCTAAAATATGCTTTCACTTGGTAAAGAATTTGTGGCCAGAATACCAAAGGCTTGAACAGAGGTTACAGTGGATGGCTTTAACGATCTCTTCTGACTCTAAAATTCTAGGAATCCAACATCATTGCTTACAGGCTTCTTTACACCAAAGATCTGCTTGACTCTTCTGGGAATCCATTAAAGCTTAAAAGCTTGCCAGGCTGAGAAAATAACCGTGATATTTCCAGCTGCTTTCCCCAGAATGTTACATTAATCCTTCCCCTGGCCCTGAGCAAGCCTTGCCACTTTACTTTCGAGCAGCTTGACAAAGGAGCATGGTTGGACTGCTCCTCTCTGTGGCTCCATAAGGGCTCCCCCCTCCCCATAAGTTTGCTCTCAGGTATTGACAAGCCACCAAAGGATTTGGGAAGCTTTCCTTGCTGTTCCCTGACATGGGTATAAGCATTTCTTTACAAGTCTGGAAGCTGGCACCACAATTCCCATTGATGACCAAGCAGAGCCTACCAGCAGACTTAAGTGATAGCCTAAATAAGAACCACTAGGAATGTCATTCATCATAAAGCTGAAAAACTATCAATGTCCCACTTCTCCTGCATGCAGAAGTGACAAACAGTAGACAGAGCTTGCTGCCAAGGATGGGACCTGGCTGAACACCCCCTCTCCACCACCAGGACAAGCCCACCTGGGCACCCGAGAAACGTGAGCAATTCTGCATCGTGCTGATGAAGTTCTTAATCTACATGTCACCCAAGCTGAACTGCAAAACAAGGCTGCCTGCCCTAGTTATCAAATGACCTGAAATTCAGCACGATCATCTGCCATAACAGCTGGTTCACTGACAATGAGAGAACAACTCCTGCCTGACTGCTGAACCAGAGCCAGCAGCGGGAGCCCAGGACCCAGCACACACAACCACCCACACCGAGATGCTGCTCCCATCCCCCTGCATGGCACGGCCTCAAAATGTCTTGTGTTCTTTGAATTCTGCACACTGACTCCTTCCTCTACGTATTCATTTTTCATCTGTGTCATTAAAAAGAGATTTCAGAGACCTGGTACTTCAAAGAGGGGCAAAATAATGAAACATCCTTCCCAAGGAATTAAAATGAAGGTAAGGTTGGATCTTGTCAGTTTTCTTTCTTTCTACTTAGGGTGAAAAACTTTCTACATAAATAATACACAGCACTAACAAATTCACTTCTTTTTACAGTAGCAATCTATATAGGAAATAGTACCAAACATGAGAATGATTGTACGAGTAAGACTTAAGTGCTCAACACAGGCAATGTTAGGGAGCTAAATAACTTTGACAGGTGTTATAAAGTTTTTTTTAGAAATTACTTATGTTCAAACACTGATACTTTTTGAAGCTGCTTTGATGTACACCAAATCGTATTTTTCTATTCCACTGACAAAAAAAATCCTAATTGTGTATTAATAATATTTTTAGTTTTATTAATGTGAAAATTAACATTAGCGATATTTACTACTCCTTAGCAATTAAATAAGCAGAATTGTTTGTAGTATATCTTAAGATAGTTGCTTTTGCCCTTCTTACCCAATTAGAAATGAAGAGTGAAAGCTGTTACTGAAGACCAGCCCCTCAGCTGGAACCCAAATGTTACTCCATTGAACCCAATGGACATAATTTCCTGCTAAACTGGACCTAGAAGATGATGTTTTCTGTGTGGATCTGTCCTCTTGGGTAAATACATTTTCCTACTCCCTGGCTGAAATGGGGAGTGAGGACTGCACATGTTCGTAGTGTTCTGTGTCTCAGTCCTAGAAAGACCAATGGGTTCACACTGCTAATGTTGTGCCTAAGAAGCATCTGTCTGATTTTCACACGTGTAACTCGTTGTAGCTCTTGCTAGAGCTCCTACGTGCATGAGCAAGAGGAAAGTATGGACTGAACATATGCCTTATTCCCTGTGTTTACTTCAAGGTAGGCTTCAGAATCCTTTCTGTAAGTGTGAATACAACCATGAGTATTTGATTAGGGACAGACAGAAAGAATCTGAAATCATATGGCACCAAAGCTTTAGCTGAAGTATGCATGAACAAGCAAAGTAGCTAATATTAAATGTATGCTTGTATTTTTCTTGTTCTGCAGCCTTGTCTGCACATCAGTGTGAATTAAACAAATTGAAACTGCACATTGAGCAGCATCAGATCTAATGGCAGTGCAAAATGTTTCCCTAATGAATTTCAGTTTTCATATTTTCTCCTACAAGTAGTGTTATCACTCTACTGAATAAAGCAGTTTACTAATATATACGGGTATATGTGGGTATATAGGGCTAATTCATTTTAAGCTGGTTATTTTGGCTAATTATGAGAAAAGACTATGAAAAGAAACATTTTTATCTGTATTAATTTTAGTTGTGGGCTACTGTCAATAATGCCTTGATTTTAGTTTTTGATGCTGTTTGCCAGGTGCTGACAAATGCACGACTGGAGTTACTCCCTGTCCTAGACAGATCATAATCTAGGCAAGTAAGTCTTGATCTCCTAATAATGGGAGTCCCTTAGCAAGGGGGACTCCAGCCCTACTCCATTAGCCAAGATCTCCCATCAGCCAGATGGGGAGGAGGAGGAGGAACACTGCCAAGCCCTCAGCCTTGTGGTGTCCTGAGCCTTGATCTGTGAAACAATCACACCAAATACACCAAGGATGGCTCAGTGAAAACAAAAACCAGGAGTCTTCCCACTGGGACTGGCTTTTGCAGCCAGAGCAGAATTCCCATCTCTATCACAATCCTTGTTTTCATCTCATGGAAGAAGGCAGTGGTTAACACATCTTGTTTAATAGTCAGCATGTGGTTGCCTGATTTGGGATGATAGGCTTCAAGTGGCAGGTGGACCCAATTCTGCAAAGTGCTGAGCTCTGCATAAAGAGATGCCAGCACGCTGCCTCTCCTGCCGCTGCAAGGAGCCAAGAGCACATTCCTGAGATGTGTTGAAGTCAGCACCTCCTGCACCAGTTCCACCACATGTCCTCCTTGCCATTCAGCTTAATTCTATGTGTAGTTTTTTCTAATACCTGGAGGATGTTCCTCAAGAGCCTTTTCTTAAGCCCCTCTTTCATTCATTAGCTGTGCTGGAGCAGGGGCAGGACAATTGATATCTGAAGGTTTATATTATGTGTGCACCTTCTTGGGCCATTTTCTAGACCCTTCCTTTCATGGGTGAAGCCAGATCAGCATAATTTTGCCTTAGGAACTTCTAAAAAAATGTACTTTTTTAGGCTGGCAATAATAATACAAGTAAGTTTATCATAAAGCTTCCTGCAGCAAAATCTTACTCAGCCACACGCAATCCTGAAGTGTTGCTCTGGGAACTACAGACAGGCTTCTTGGGAAATGCCAGAGGAGGTGTTTGGCTTTCAGCTGTAATGCAATAGACAGCTAATTAAATGCTTTGCTAATAATAGTATCCTGTGTATGAGGAGATAAGCTCAGTTACTTACTGGATTTAAGTGGAGTTTTGCAGACCTGTTGGCATATTCCTGGTAGCTAAACCAACTTCTGCTTAACAATAGAATTCACTCTCCTTTCTATTTCTCTAGTTTAGATGTATCATTAATGAACATAAAATGTCAGTGATGGAAAGAAATAAACAAATCTGACATTTCTTAGCTAAAGCTCCATTACTGCATAAAAAATAACCATCAATACAATAATGGCAGACATCACACAAAAACCTCAAGAAAAGTCAATGGAAATCCTCCTACTGACTTAAGGAGAAACTAGACAACATCTAGGATTGTTGTCACCAAAATATGTTTGCAGTTTGCGTGGAATCAATGGACCACACAATGCTGTGAAATTCAGTACTTTCAACAGATAATCATCAACAGTTTGACAGTGAGCAGGAAAACTAGAAGGCACTTTCCCAGATTCTTTGGGAAATACACAGCTTTCCCACTGTCACAGCTGTTCTTAGATTAAGATACCGGACTTTTTACCCTTCACGCTCCATATTCTCAGAAATCACAGCGATGATTTGCAGCTATAGTACACAGCCTAAATGAAAAGAAAAATGTATTGTTCAAGGAACAATAATGCCATTTGTCTCATCTCCTTAGGGCATGCCTACTCAACTCAGCAGGGCCATGCAAGAAAACTATTGACACAGTGCCATGATCAAGGGAGGGGGTTCTTCCCCTCTACTCTGCTCTTGTGAGATTCTACCTGGAGTACTGTGTTCAGCTCTGGAGCCCTCAGCACATGAAAGACATGGACCTGTTGGAGCGGGTCCAGAGGAGGCCATGAGGGCTGGAACACCTTTCCTAGAAAGACAGTCTGAGAGGGCTGCGGTTGTTCAGCCTGGAGAAGAGAAGGTGCTGGGGAGACCTTATAGCACCTTCCAGTACCACCCAGAGCTGACAAAAAAGATGGAGAGGGACCTTTTACAAGGGCATGGAGTGATAGGACAAGGGGAAGGGTTTTAAGGTAGGAGGGTAGGTTTAGATTAGATATAAGGAGGACGTTCTTTACTGTGAAGGTGGTAAGGCACTGGCACAGGGTGCCCAGAGAAGCTGTGGATGCCCTGTCCCTGGAAGTGTTCAAGGCCAGGCTGGATGGAGCCCTGAGCAACCTGGTTTAGTGGAAGGTGTCCCTGCTAATGACAGGAGGGGTGGAACTAGGTGATCTTTAAAGTCCACTTCAACCCAAACTATCCTATGATTGTATGATTCTATGATCCTGTGATCCACTGGAGGGTGATGAAGATGGCTGGAGGCTGCAAATGGCACATGAGGAAGGGGCCAGGGGAGTCATCTTATTTGGCTCAGAGAAAGGAAGGCTGAGGACCAATCTCAGTGTGATGCCAACATCCAACTGGTTCACGATGGAAAAGGCACAGCCCTGGAACAAGGGTCTGGTCACGTGGAGAAGTTTCCACCCCTGGTGATTCTCAAAACTCACTGGATCAAGGCACTGAGTAACCTGATCAAATTTTGAACTTAGCCTTGCTTTAAATAGGTGCTTGGACTTGATGTTCTCCAGAGACCCCTACATAGCACTGGGGAAATTAAGGGAGCAGGTATCACTAGTGTCCACAGCATATGGAGAGCAAATAAAGGAGCTTCAGCTGACCATGGTTTTTATTGCAAAATTACATATCTATTAATGGCCTGGGGTCCACTAAGCAGCTTCTAGGTCTTAATTAAGGTAGTTATTTAAAAGATAATTCACATTTACTACCTAAGTATACTTAATAATCTCCTAAATGGTTGCCTGAATTTGAGCTCTTCTGTAACAGATGACCTTCTATAAAACAAGGAACCAAAAAGCAGAAGGATGCTGACTTAGTATTAAAATTCCCCACAGCACCAAGCCTCTAAAAGACACAATGCTACTCTACTCACTACAGCAAAATAGTCCAAACCAAAATATTTATGTTCATTTAATAATAAATAATTACATGGGACTGTGAGAACTCAGGAACTTTGGCCTTGAACACTGCAGACTTCAAAATTTCCAAGTGAGGTTAAGTGAGCTAAATGATGACAACTTCTCCAGTGCTATTCTACTCTTTCTGTGTCAAGGAAGAGTTGTTCTAAGTTGCGATTTCTCTTGTAATTAAAAGGGGGGGTTGGTACAGATAAGGGCCTGTGCTTCAAAACAACACTCGTATTTGGAAAGGAACAGAAAAAATGCAGAGCTAAAATGGACGGTGGCAAGAAAAGGAAAAGAGAGATTGAAAAACCAAAGCAGCCAGTGGCTTAATGAAACTTGACTTTGAGCTGCATAAATAAACACAGCTACAGCTTCTTGCAGAATTTAGGAAAATGCCCTGAGCACATGAAATGTGGTGGTTACCATGGCAATTTACATACAGTCATACATCAGACAAATCCTGTAACTCTTTTCCAGTTTAAACTCCCAGTTGAAAATACAGGATCAGGTACACTGAACAAACCTCTTGCCCATCCTGGTGAGAGATTATTCACGTCCTTCCACAGGGGTCGGCTCACACCCTGTGATGAGTGACCACCCTCCACAGCACAGGGCCTTACACTCTGGGAGCAGCTGGTTGCTCTACACCTCTGCTCTGCCTGTTAAAAACATGTGTGTTCATGGAGAGTAGCACAGAGCAAACCTCCTTCCTCTAAGGGATGTGACTGAATACAACACAGAGCTACTCCTTCTACCCCTGCCACCTCTTTGCATGGCATCCTGTTCCATGGTGATGTACAGCAGCTCCTGTGAACCTGCATACTGCACTGCTATCTCCAGGACCCAGCACTGCTCACTGCATCAGCCTCCTGGCATGGGAAGATCAACTGTTGGTGCTTTGTGCCTGCCTGGATGCCCAGAGTGCCCAGCCTTGTCCAAGCCCTGCTTTGTCTGGGGGCCAGGTGTGAACAGCTATGAGAATCCCTGCACAAACAGGTGTGTATCAAGTCTGACTGGGGTGGGGCTAATTTTCTTTGTAGCATCTCATAGGGTGCCATGCTTTGGGTTTGTGTCTAAAACAGTAAGACACCAAAGTGTGTTATACTCCTTTTCAATTTCCCAAATTAGGAAAGATTAGGGAAAACCAGGAAAATTAGAGAAAGGGCAGACAGGGTAAAGGGAAGCTGGGGAGCAGCTGCCAGGCTGAAATGGCAGAGGAACCTTCTTGCCCTGCACTACTCCCCTTGCATGTCCTCCCAGCTGACTGTGGGTAACACTGCTGCATGTTTGAAGGTGAACTGAGGATGAGGTAAGCATGTGCCTGCTCACGGAAGGGACACAGGCTCTAGGGCCAAGAATGGTGACAGCCAAGGGAGCAGGCATCCACCACCTCAGCTAGCAGGTGATGATGCTCCACTGATTTGGCTTGCCTGGGAGCCTCCCTGGATGTGGTGCTGGCATTGCTGGAGTCCAGGCAGCTCAGCCCTGAACACCCCAAGCAGCCCTGCAAGAGCTTCAGAGAGGGTTTGTGCAAAGACTCTGACTCAGGGACAAAAAAAGAAGAAAGAGTCAATACATCTGGACACGATCTGAAAGGATGAAAAGGCAAAAAAAAAAAAAAAAGTTGTTCTCAGGTCTATGGCCAGAGGGAAAGTAAGGAGCAAAATGGTGAATGAGTCATGGCTCTCAGCTGCCAGAGCCATTAACAGAGAGGGACAACAGCATGAGTGAGGGGTTGCATTGGAGAGAGCACCTGGGTGCTGCAGATGGGAACTGTGGCTGCACTCAGCTCTATCTCAAGGGCATCCCTCCTGGAGGTCTTTCTTCCTGGTGGATAAACACGCTGCACAGAGCTGTCATGCTGGAGCTTGACATCCTGAAGAACAAACAAAGGTGCGTTTGACTGGAGATGGGAATGACAAGAAATATCGAACAACAAGGAAAGGCAGAATCAGAAGTTCCCCTGGTGATAAAGGTCTCTCCCTGTCAGAGATCACACTCTCCTCAGCAACACCCACAACCACTGGAGCTGAAATCTCACTAAAAACACTTGTATAAACTGCTTCTTACCTGTGCTAATGCAGCCATGCCCTGAATGGCACAGCTCATGGCAGGAGTGTGCTGTACTGACCAGCTGGAGACAAGGCTTGTCTCCTTCCTGCCCTGGGGGTTTAGGAAACTTGGGACAGAAATTGGCAGCTCACTGAGTCCTCTCCAGCCTCCTGACACCGACACTTTGCTCTTCTTCACTGCAATACTGCAACGCCACTTGGGATCCTACCTGGACAAGCAGGCGAGCATATGCTTAAACATAAACCTCTGAGCCATCGCTTTTGACAGCTGGACTGGTCATGGCCAAGCACCCTCAGCTGCAGGCTGAACCTGGGCTGCAGGGAATAGACAGAAATGATGCACTGTAACAGCAGACCTGGAGGAATCATTATATTGTGTTCCCACTGTAACAGCTGAAAATAATTAATTTTCAGAATACGTGTATGTGAAAGGCTTTATGCTGCTTCTGTGCCAATGCACAAGGTGTTCTGTCAGACTTTCCCCACCTGCCATCTCTTAGTGTCCTAAAAAAGGATGAAATGAAAACAGGATTTTTTTTCCCTCAGCCTCTTTACAGTTCCCAAGGAATCTTCCAGTATCACTTAGCAAATGAAATTGTACTTCCTTCTCCCCTAAACCCTTCTCCAGTGTGAATTTTAATTCAAATAAATCTTGGCAGAATAATAAATCTATTTAAATGTTGTATTTTTCTCTGAAACATCGAGTGCTTTTAGAATGATTGAACTGAAAGACTAGAGACCAAAGCCTATCCTTTTCTCATTGAAAAGGCTTGATTTGGACCAGCTGCATACATTTCTGGTTCCTGACTAGCTGATGTATTTTGCTTATGTTTTCCATAACAAATTAAAAAAAAAAAAAATCAATTACAACAAGGAGAAATCAGGACAATCCACAGGGCAGGCATTTTGGTTTCTCTTCTGAGACCA
Source organism: Corvus hawaiiensis (assembly GCF_020740725.1). NCBI lineage: Eukaryota > Metazoa > Chordata > Aves > Passeriformes > Corvidae > Corvus > Corvus hawaiiensis. The sequence continues at coordinate 12,166,013 of NC_063218.1, forward strand.
ACAGAGACAGATTTTTGGATGTACACTCTGGACCAGCCAGGGGCAGACAGAGAGCCAGTACTCACAGGCTCTAAAAAGAGCAGACAGGTTTTGAAGGACATGGAACACTTTTCACTCCCTGAGGCAGCACAAAGTGTTGAGCTGCTTGGGCCTTCCCAAATAGCTGCACAGCCATCACTTGCTCATTCCTGGGCTGGACTTCTGTCCAACTGGAATGTGAACAAGGAAACAAAGGATGGAAAAAGCAAGGAAAGTGCCCCATCCTCCTGCTAGTCCCCTGAGCAGCTCATCACTCCATCCCATACAACCTGACACACACTTAACCAATACACACACATGACTGAGCTTGCTTTAAATAGTACCATAGACTAAAGACATCCTCAGTTCTCAAGAAAGCACCAGGAGACAAAACGCTGCTGGAGGCCACAGCAAGTCTGCTGCCTGCTTGCCACAAAAATATAAGAATATTCTGATAAACCAATTATTAAATCCTACATGCCCCATTAAACTTACAAATGCACTGTTCTAAGATGGCACAACAAACCACCACCAGTCCTCTGCTGAAATATGCCATCCTTTTTGTCTAGATCTTCTCAGGAAAAGAAAAAAAAGAGAAATAAGCATAAATACCACACTTTATAACTGGAAAATAAAACAAAACAGAGGTGTAATTGCATATCTGCCTTCTTTCATGCTGAAATTCATTTTCTAGTGGCTCTATGAATCTCTTCACATCGTTCAACTGCAAGAGAAAGGTGGAGGTCACCAGACAGGTCGGCTGAGTTAGTACGTGGAGAAAGCCTCTCATGCAAGAAGCTTTAACACAGGTCGTTCGGAAGAGAAACACGCACACTATGATCATCTCATGTGCTACCCTCACTCTTCAACAGGAATAGATCTCATTTTATAAACCTGTTAGTCTCAACAAATTTGGCTCCCACCAAACGTGTAAATCAGAGGTCACTGCACAAAGTCAGTGCATTGTACAAAGGCCATGTAAGAGAAGGAGACCTGCAGGATTTACAGTATACAGCAACTGAGGTTCACACATGAAAAAAAACTGCAATTTTATTTCTGGCTACAGTGCAACTACTCAAAATTAATATTAGCTAACTTCTTCTGGATGTACAAATATTTTATCCCACTGTGGTCCCTTCCAACCATACCCATTCTGTGGTTCTGTCATTCTGTGATTCCCCACTTTCAATCCAGCCAGTGAAAGTACTGACATCTGCTTTAGCAACCATGTAGCTGTCTAATTAATATTTATCATTACTATATTTTAAAAACAATAGTTTAAAGATATAAGCAGGGGAGAGCTACATGCAGTTATTTTTATTTTGAAAAAGTGGAACTGAAAAACTTTTCAGAAAAACAGACCAGCTGTCCAAGGCAGGACGTGGTAGCACTTTGCAAGCACCATTATTCACATGATTGTTTTACTTCCAGTGAGTACTTTGGCTGATGGCAGCCCAAATCACCCCTTCCAGAAGACCCAGCTGAGCCAGCTGGACTATTTTATAAAAAGCTTCCTAAGTGGAACATGAACAGAGACATTGACTTAAGCAATCAGACACAGTGTCCAGATGAGATGCTGGGGAAAAGCTGGCACCTAAACACAGACCCAGTGAATTCCAGTGTGACCAGGGACATCCTGTGGGATGAAGAACACTCTGGGGAAAGAGTGGGATCTCACCTCAAATCTGTCACAAAACTTCACCTCTCCTGAGGCCGGTTTGTGCCTCCGCTCACACAAGTGGTAACAGGAACAATGTACCCAAGCTCTGCTAGACCACAAATCCTGGGATCAGGCAGATCAAAGCCTGAGGCAGGAGATGGCTTTACCCACAGTCCATGTCACCCATCTGGCTGGCACCATGGTGTCTGTCTGCTATCAAAGATTTGCTAAGCAGAGCTTGAAATACCAATGTGACACATAAAACTTCTCAGTTTCAATGTTAAATGCCACTGTGCAAGGGGTAGTACCTCTTGAAAGTTAGGAAAGTGCCCATCCCAGACAGGGAGTGGTCACAGGAGTACAGCAAAGAGTGTGGGGGTCCCCAGGAGCGGCCACACCAAAACCAGAATATAGAGGCTCTTTTGAACCTCTCTCGTTCAGGTCAGAAGTCCTTTGCAGCCATACTTACTTAGCTGGTGAGATGTGAAGGGTTTATTAACTCTTTACTTATTTTAGCAAAGCAGTTCTGAGGTCCAAGTGTGAAGATGTCTCTGAACAGCAGGATGGGCTGCTGGTGTCACTCGCTTGTCACCCAGACCAGCTGGGCAGGTATTTACGTTTTACCATTCAGGCCAAAGTAGTACATGTTCACATCACAGACAGAAAGGAAATTTTAAGATGTAGTACTAAAAAATTGGAATTTTTAAACCTAGGGACACCAGGGGCACCAAATATTCACACCTTGCGTAGTAACACGACATATCATTAAAGCACATTATTAGAGACAACTTTGTATTTAATAACTGGTTTGCTTTGTTCACCATATTCTAATACATAAATACAAAGGCAACTGCTGAACAGCTTTTGTCAAAACTTGTTTGCTTTTGAAGGTTGTCCCTTAAAAGAAATTTTAAAAATAAATAATTTTTGCAATCTTGGTGTGAACAAATCTATATAATTTTTTATATATATATAATTCCAGATTTGTGCTGTGCTATACTGGAAGAGAATAATTATGATAAGGTTTCTTCTCTGTATGTTCAGGCTTACCAGCTCAATGTTACTTTTCCTCAATATCTGGTGAAGGCTCCCTTAGTAGATCCCTCTCACAAAAAGTCGTGGTAGCAGCACACCTCCTCCCAGGATCAAATATATATAGCAAGGCTAGCAGACCAGGCAAGAGCAATTCAGTGGCAGAACTGAGCCATGGAATACCTTTAAGAAGTTGTACTATTTTTAATCAATCATCTTAGCTGAGCTGAAAAATTGTGAAAGTAGCCATTAATAACACCTCAAGGAAATTTGGGGGAACAGACTTGCAATATTATGAAAAAGTGATACACTGACACTTTAAATAGAGATGTTGTGAAGTAGCAGGGTCACAGCAGTCTCTTACTATCATCAGTCAGAACCAAAACAGCCCTGACCATGTTCATAAATCCTACAGTAACTCACATTTGGGATAGGGGAGCATTTTATCTCCTTTTCTAACCAGCATGTTTTACTGGCAAGAGCTAACCTCTCACTGAAATACCACGAAGCCCATTTCATACCATCAGCACATCCCATTACCCTCTGGCTCAACATTATTTTCACATTTTAATAATTCTTCTCAATGTGAAGTACAACAGCTGAAAATCCACTTCCTTCACAGAAATTTTCTTTCCTTACTGAAGTATTGCATGAAATAGCGTTTCCCTCAGAACGCTTCCTCAGAAAATCCTCCTGCAGAAGAGGAGGCTGAACTGGGCACAGAGCAGGAGAGGTCTGAATCCTACAAAGCAGCACTTGTACCTGGCACTTAGCAGCTCAGTGCTCTCAGTTAATACTGGAATGGGTTGTCTGGAGGAGCTGTGGATGCTCCATCATGGGAAGTGTTCACGGTCAGGTTCAATGGTGCTTTGAGCAAACTGAGCTAGGGAAAGGTCATAGAATCACAGAACCATTCAGGTTGGAAAACACCCTGTCATGGCTTCAGTTGGGATAACTTTCTTCCTCGTATCTGGTTCAGTGCTGTGTTTTGGATTCAGCATGAGAATAATGTGGATAACACAGATGTTTTGGCTGTTGCTGAGCAGTGCTTACCCTAAGTCAAGGACTTTTCAGTTTCCCGTGCTCTGACAGTGAGGAGATGCACAAGAAGCTGGAAGGGAGCATGGCCAGGACAGCTGATCCAAACTGCTGAAAGGGTATTCCACAGCATAGAGTGTTGTGGTCAGTACATAAACTAGGGAAGTTGGACTGCGAGGGGCTGATCACTTTTGGGGGATATTTCCGAAAATCCCTTCATACCCAAGCTGTGATCCTATGAATAAAATTAGTGTATGTTCATATATTGTGTTGGTGTTGTGCAGACTTTCAGTAAGAAATACACCAACGTTTTTTGCACTCCTGGTGTGGGTGGTCACTTTGCAGAAGGCTGGTGTGCTGGTTCCAGCTGCAATAATGTTCTTCATAGTAGCTAGGATGGAGATATATTTCAGATTTTTGCTGGAAATTACGTTGATAATACAGGGATGTTTTAGTTGTTGCTGAGCAGTGCTTACACAAAGCCTCTCACCCCATCCCACCAGTGAGCAGGCTGGGGGTGCACAAGGAGCTGGGAGGGGACACAGCTGGGACAGCTGACCCCAGCTGACCCAAGGGATGCTCCACACCATGTGGTGTCACACTGACAAAGACAAAACTAGGGGGAACGTTGGCCAGGGGCTGCTGCTCAAGGACTGGCTGGGCATTTCACGGCTGGTGAGCAATGGTTTTCACTTGTATCACTCATCTTTCTTGGGTTTTATTTCTCTCTGTGTCATCTTCCCCTTCGTTACCTACTTTTTTTTTTTTGAGAGACGGCTCTGATCGTGACTGCAGTGATGGGATGTGGCACGGGAAGCTGGATCCACACTGTCTGCTGCCTGAGACACAGGAGATGAAGCACCATTCCCTGAGGGGACCAGTAACATTAAAGGATAGGCAGCTCTGCTTTGTCTTACCAATTGTAAACTTTATTCCCTGTGGAGCCAGAATGACCTTTAATTTCTTTGAAATAAAAATCTGTGCAAATACGGTGAATAACTTGCATGTACAATGTGCTATCTATTTTTATATCCATTCCAAATACAGAAGGATATTAATGTATTGGAGTGTGTGCTTCCATCTGATAATATAAAATTTCACTGCAATTCAGCATAGAAATCCACCAGAAAATCTCATAACTCTCATAACTGCTATCTGTGTTTAATTCACACAGGGCATGGCATAAAACCTTAATCTGACATGCAAATGAGCTTAAATCCCTGCATAATACTCTCTCTACACAGTCATCATTGTAAATGTGCCCTCATCTTTACCACCCCAAAATAAAGATCTATTCTGACAAGACAAAGCCCTGCTGATAACTTCTGAAAGTCATTTAATGAAAGACTTTAATGAAAGTCAGTGTCATGACAAAGGGCTTCTTTCCCTCTGCAAGGCATTTGAAGCCCACAAGGTGCAGCTCTTAGCCCTCTTCTAGAGACAGTTTCATGCCAAGGATTCCTGGCTATTGTGTTGTTCGACCACAGTCCTATGATTTTGGGGATTTAATTCTTATCCCATGTCCTATGTGCCTTGTACACAGAGCCCTAAAAAAATGCACCACCTGATTGGTTTCCAAAGCATCTCCTTTCAGGAGAACTTTATGTGCTGTGAAAATACACCATCCCCAAACAGCTCTGTTTGGTTGGGTTTTTTTTTTTTTTGGTTGGTTGTTTTGGGTTTTTTGTGGTTTTTTTTGCTTGAGTTTGGATTTTTGTTGTTGTTGTTTTGTTTTTTTTGTTTTGCTTGGTTGGTTGGTTTTGGGTTTTTTTAATGCTGTGCACGAAGAGGCCAGCACAGACACTATGCTTCACCCTATCAGCCAGTCAAATTTTGCTCTTTTTAAAAATAAGTCATTGATAACATGATCAGAATACTTAAGCAAAAGCACTGGAAGACCATTCCACTACTGACAGGGAGAAAAAAAAGATTGATTTAAATTGCCTCCAGCAAACCACCCCTGTTGATAAATCCATGGCAGAGGTCAAACCCTGAACAACTTGGGCCATGAAGGAAGGAACCCTAGAGATTACTAGAGTTCATCCTTAAATGCTCTCATGTCAACAGGAACTCACATGAGAGGAAAAACATGCTTCAGCTGAAAAAATGAAAGAAACTAAGATTGAATGGTAACTTCTGTAGGCACTGAGCTCAATGAGAAGACTGAAACGTGGTGAGGAAAGCCCAGTGAAAAGCATTTCAGTATCTCCAAGCAAGGTTAAACTGGAAGAAATAAAACCACCTAATTTTAAAGCACATATGTACATCATCACTTTCCCAGTGTTGCAGAACAATTAAAACAAAACCCCAAAATCAGCTGATTAGCACAACAGACACTTTCAGAATCATGTGATAAAAACCCCCAATACCCTACTCTATCTATTTCTCACGTAGTATGAGAAAATACCAGTTTAATTGATGTGGTGTGAAAGCTGACAATATGTTTTGCAGTTTTGTTTAAATAGCTAGTGTTCTCACATTAGCTGTAAATGAATTTTGACACTAAAAAGAAATGTAATAAAAATAATGTGCAATCCAATAATTCAAGATGCTGCTGACCAGGACTCATTGCTGCATTACTGTTTGTAGTGCAGATATGAAAAATGAATTTTTGGTAGAATTTTGGGGTTTAATTAAAATATTTAGCTTAAAGACAATTTTTGAATTTGCACAGAAATGTATGGAGGTTTGAGTCTCATTAAAGGCTATTCCTTTTCTTTAAAAATATTGTATTTCCTTTCATCTTTAAAAATAAAAGGGGTATTTTTACAGTTTTGTAATTTGCCATGAATTTGAGCTTCAAAATGGAAACACAAAAGAATGTTTAGCTTGAATTTCTCTTTATTTTGAATCAGAAATCTGGGGTTTTGTCATTGCCTTCAAGATTACCAAATATTGTCATTTACATTATGTGCATTTGAAAACAAAAAGTGAAGCAAAATGTAATTTCAGAATGAAAGATACATCCTTCATCTCTTCAGGAAGGTGGAAAGTTCCTCTTTGGTTTTAGTAAAATAAAAAGTACAACCAAATGTAACACATTTCTGTGAAAAAAAATTTGGTTTCCATTAAAAGCACCTTGGAAACCCTTGGTGTGGACCTCTCAGTGAGTTCCCCAGGCTTGAGGCACCTTAAGAATGCTCCAGAAGAAAAACACAGCTCTGTGTCATATCTGTAATTTAACTTTGGAAGCTGAAGAGACCCTACAGTGAACGTAAGCCATGGCAGTGAAGTGTGTGAGAAAACCTGCAAACCTGCCTGCAAAGCAGACTTTGGTGCAGCTCCTGCACCCTCAGGCCTCACTGATGCACCCAACACGCTGACCTTCACGGCATGACCAAGAGCACAGCTCTGCACACTGAGGTTTTTGCCATGGTTTCTCACTGTACTGCTGCAAAAAATAGTTTCCCTGTGTGTTACACTTTGCTCCTGCCCCCAACTCAACAGCTCACTTTGGTGGCTGTCTGCCTCTACAATGTTCTGCACCATTTGCAGCGTCAGGGAAAATGTTATTTAAAAATACAGCGGTGTTGAAAGATCTGACTGTAATATAATGTGATGTAAGACAAGAAGTATATACAGCATGACCCTCGTTGGGCAATTTCTGGACACACCAGTAAACTCTGATAAGCAAAAAGAGGTGCACTCTCAGGCTGATGAGAGAATGTAAAGCCACCCAGGGGCCATCTCATCTGTAAGAAAATCATTGCAGTAACAGTCAAAAAACAAAAAATGCAGTTACTCTGTGCTCATAGGAATATTACAGCACAGAGCAAAAAAGGAACCAAATGTCAGCTCATCTGAAGAGCCAAATATCTATTTTCAAGCTTTAAAGTTGAAATATTATATTTAGAATAATCAGAAAGGTCAGAGAGATGAGAAATGAAATAATCAGCAGGAAGCATAAGGCATGCTTCCCTTTGGATCCTCACCTTTGTTACACTTTTCAAATCCCTCTTCCTTCCACAAACTAGGGGTAAATAACTCATTTATCTGAGCCAGGAGTTTTCTTGCTGACTCTGACAGAATCAAGCTTTCTCTTGGTGCCTTCTGTCTCCACTGCAGATCCAGAAACTTGTCCACACACCCGGGCCATGCATCTCCAGAGCTTTTGGCTCCCTACATCCCTCTACCCCTCCCTCCCTGATCGAGGGTGCCTCTCCTGCTGCACTGTGCATGGTAACTCTTGCCAGCCCTTGCATTAGATGTGCCACCCTTGTTAGTCATCACCAGCACTTAGTGCTTTGGCAGGCTCCAGAGGACACTGAAAGGCTCTTTCTTTGTGTCCAAGTTCAGTTAGCCCTGCTGTTTTGCTGATTCAAAGTGTTTTCTTTTGCATTTAGCAGGGATCCTGTAAGATCTGCTGGCAAAGCATCTTGAGAAGTGAAACTGCAAGGTATGTATTTGTAAATGGTGCAGGGGAACCTGGGGACCCAGATTCAAATGTGCCGAGTCATTTCTATTGTGGATGCCAATGGTGAGCCAAAAAAAGAAAAAGCAAATACTCCATAATCTAAAATGCCTTAGAAGGGATATCAATTAAATTTCAGGACAATCCATATTCAAATGGATTTCTAACAACATCCAACCTTCTGAATGTCCTCCTGCTCCTGTCTGCAAAGCACCAGACCAGCACAGAGGTACCTGCAGTTCCTTCTCCTCACTCTGCCACGCTTCAGGAAATGCACCATTTCTTCACAAGAACGAGAAATGTGCATTTAGCAAGTTTAAGCAGTCAAAAGAGGTGATAACCTCAATGATTTTGACCCCAAGTTTATTTTTAAAGATGTGAAAAACCCCAAGATACTCGTCAGTTCGTCTCTCCTACGTGCTGTATGGCACAGCGGATGCTCACAGCTTCCCAGGCGCTGCTCTAACCACCAGAGGGAGTCCCTGGAAACCAGCACCGGAGGAAGCGGAATTAAAATTCATGTTTTCTGCAGAGATCTCCAGAATACCAATCAAGACCAACAGATAGAGCAATCCATGCAAATCTGATTGACGGTGATTGCTTGGCAGGGTTTGGCTTTTCTGTCAGTAGAGGTGGGACAGAATCTCAAACGCACCGCCAGGACCTGAATCACGCTGTGTCCTCCTCAGCTGTGCAGCTGAGCACGTACAAGGGCAAAGGCTGGACGCTTGGAGACCTAAAATCACCTATTAGGAGATTATCTCCTTCCTGAACTGCAGTACGGCCCCATGCTGCTCCGTTCTATCACACTTGCAGTTTGCTCCCTGCTGTGTGGCAGGACTGTGCAGCTTGTTGGGCCGCCAGCCAGCAGCGCAGGACTACAGCACTCACCTCCAGGTGAGCCCTCCTCGCTCCGTGGAGAGGAAAGGAAGCTGCACAATTACTGTAAACTAGATGCCTAGCATTTAAATGGATGAAGTTCAGTTAAATGCATCCCATTTTCAGCTGCATTGCTTCATTAGAATTAACTGGAGAAATTACAAGTCATTGCCACAAGAGTCTGAGATTCGGCTTCCAGAAGGCAAAACAACCTAGAGCTTTCGAGGCCCTGACTTGGTGTAAAATAAGATGCTGGATGACTGCAGAGAGTCACCTAAGAAGGCCACTAACAGACTTTGTGTGAGCTCCCCAGGGAATACCAGCCAGCAGGAGAAGCTGCTCTACATGCTTTGCTGGCAGCAGCATATGGCGATTCACTTGGGGGCTGGAATTAAGGAGACTTCCCCCTCAGCTGAGCCTGCTGCTGGAGAAGGTTCCAGAGCTGTGCCCTGCCTCCTCAGCTGCACCACTGGCTGTCCCTGTGCAGTCCTCTGGCCCTAAACACTATGCTTTGACCAGGAACACGTTTTTAGTGAGTGCTGTTTTGCACAGTGAACCATGGCACATAATGACAGCATAGTTTAAAAACAAAATTAAAAATACTACCAATTTTATTGGTGAAAAATCCTCTTAGCCCAGCAACTTATTCCTGACTCCAATCTATAAATGTGTGAATATCTTCCTAAATCCACTTCTGGTGTAAAATAAAAAAATTTGCATGCGAAAAGCCCATCTGTTTGCAGAGCTCAGGCAGTCGGAGAAGTGATAATCTGATGTGCACTGCTCATGTGAACACATATATGGACATGCACAACACGTATGTATTCCTGGGAATTCTCATTAACTGTCCCAAAGAAATCCGTGGAGCATCACTAAAAGTATCACTTTATGCACATTAGTTTCCATGTCCCTAATTTATTATTGCTAAACTAGAGGTTTAATTATCATTGTAGTTACTAATTAATTACATCATAATTAGAAATTATTAATTCATTAATTACAAAGTTTGGAAGATGATCATAGCAAAATTGTCTGGAACCAAAGAAGGGCTCTTAGCAGCAATCCTTTACAGTCAGTGATGAAAAAGAGAGGGAAAATGGGATGAATTTTGCCTTTAGGGACACCTGGTATGTAACTGACTGTACCAAGAGCATCTGTTACTGTTCCATTACCACACAGACATCCCAGCTCAGGTACAAAACCCGGTGCTACAGATGCTTAAAGTTTTCCTCCCATTAACAGGAAGATCATGGTCACACAATTATTAATTGTTAGGAGTGGGATCACAGCTAGGGGAGTATATGAGTTATTGTGCAGAGACAAAATATTACAGTGTCTGGCCCTTAGCTGAGAATGCAGAAAGTCTACTAAATAAAAAAAAAGCAACCAAGACCAGGCTGGATGGGGCTTTGAGCAACCTGATCTAGTGGAAATTGTCCCTGCCCATGGAACTGGGTGGTATCCAAGGTCCCTTCTAATGCAAACCCTTCTATGGTTCTATGACAATTACTCAAACCTATCTTAATCCCTATACATTTGTGTGTCTCCTTTAAAGTTAATTGCTGATAAAAAAATTAGATAGTACCCAACAACTGGCATACGGCACCTGTGAACATTATAAATTAAGTAATTGGAGAGGGTGCTAGAGCACTAATATTAGACCACATTATCATTATCAGAATGAACCATTTCTGCAAGATGATTCAAAATGAATACAGCACTTATTCCTGTGTTAGGTATATTGGGATACTTATTAGTGCTGTAAAAAGTTGGAGATGTCACTTTCTGTACAATCTCTCGTAAATTTCTGAAGTTCACTTTTCCAGAAATAAAAACACCATTTGGAGAAGCACAGCACCATTGTAAAAATCGGTCTAGTTTGGCTGATTCAGGTTTGGAGATCCTGTTAACAGTTATCACTCTTTGCAAATCTGGATCTGTGTAACTACCACCACAGCACACTGCCTAGTCATTCTTTTTAAATTTTTTTTTTTGTTTTAAGAATGAGGGCATCCCTTACTTAAAATAGTACATTTGTTTTCAATATTCTTTCTCCTCTTTTCTTCTATAAAAATTTCACAGAAATGTTCTTTCTAATGTACTCTATAACATTATATATTATGAATTATACCAGCATTTGGCTCTAGAAATCAGTGTGAATCAATCCAAAGAGAGGGGTGAGTGCCAGTGCATGTACAGAGGTAAATACAGCACTGTTGTGCATGGAATTACAGCACCTCTAACTCATGCAGGGTCTGAAAAGGAAGACAAACCGCCTTAAAAAAAGCAATTCGTGTTCTGACATAAAATCATGTTATTTTAGAGAACACCCCAGGACACCAAGTATCGAAGCACTTTTAAGAATGAAAGAAAATGAGCGCAAAACTTAAAGAAGGCTTGTGAAAAAATACAAATCTTTTCCAAGAAGCAATTTCTCTTTCACGAAAAGAAATCAGATAATCAATAAATAAATGTCCCATAGACTGTTCCTGGTGAGCAAAACAAAATGCACTGAGACTCAACATGCCAACGTATGGCATTGGAAAAGGTAAAGAGAAAAATACTGCTCTCATCACAAAAAGCCATTTGTTCTTCACATGCTTCAGATTGTTTAGAGCTGAGAACTCTAAGCACAGACTGTGGGTTTCTGCAGGAGGTGAGAAGGCAGCCAGGTGCAAACCCAGTCCTTTGCTGGCTGCCTGTGGAGAGCAGAGGGGCAGGGGCAGGGGCAGGGGCAGGGCAGAGCCCACCACTGCCCACTGAGGAGCTGAGCCTGAGGGTGCTGGCAGCACAGGGCAGGTACTCCTTCTCTACCACATCCCTGGAGAGAGGAGAGGAAGGGGAAGAGGGAGAGTGACATGGAGCTGCTTCTGAGTCACAGCATCTCCTGGTGCAAGGCACTTTTACACTTCTGTGGCTCGAGGCTGAATTCCACTCACAGCCATTGCCTGGCAAAGGATGCATTCACAGTCCAGAGTAACCCCAGAAAAGGAGCCCTTGACAGATGAAGAGGCACTTTCAACAAGGAAACACCCCATAAGTGGTCTCCAAATGAACACTGGCCAAAATCTGGCCTATACTGCTGGCACATAAATTACTGGACTTGTTAGATTTTGATAATTATTTTTTTTCCTAAGCTAATATATTCTTCTGCTACTTACTATACTCTAGTGAAAAAGCCGCATTGAATCTTCTATCACTGAGCTCTGGAAACTTCTCCAGTTTGCACCACACTCAGAAACACAGGGGTTTGAGGGCAATAGTGCAAGCGAATCTTGCTAGCACAAGTCAGCGTGTGAAAGTCTCTCTTAAATCTCTCAGCAATTTTTTTCCCCACACACAGTTTCCTTCCTGGAGTGGTTTTCATTTAGCGCAGAAGAGCTCAGCATAGCAAAAAACATCAGCAAGAGACTCAAGAGCCTTTGGGTTTATAATGCTCTGCAAAGAGCAGAGGCACCTTTTGTTATTCCAGATGTTTGACAGCGGCTCCGGCGCTGCCGCCGCTCTGAGTGGGGATACAATGGAGTCCTGCAGGAAAGTGGCTGAGATGCACACAAGCAACATGTCATGGGTTTTTATTTGCATAACACTGCCAGAGCACTTCAGTGCCCTGGAAAACTTTCTGCTACCATCTGGGGGACTGAAAAACTGAGTTGAAAAAATGCCTACCTCTATAGAGCAGAATAATTAACTAATGGTTTGATACCTCCTGACAGATGAATAATAGCAATGATATTTACAGTTCTAGCACTGAAAGGAGTCTGTAATCCCAGTTTATCTATTCACAAATGAATCAATTCACCTCCTGTCCTCCAGTCAGCTGGAGCCAAGCAAATACAGAAGATTTACACTCACTGCTTCTCCTGGCTGGGGCAACTTCTTCCAGTTCTGGTTTTAAACATGTTTCTCTTAATATGAAGTGTACTCAGATTCCTATAAGTTGGTTAGAGCCTTGTGCTAATAATGCCAGGGTTGTGGGTTTGATCCCTGTATGGGCCATTCATGTCGAGTTGGACTCAACAATCCTTGCGAGTCCCATCCAAATCACAATATTATTTGATTCTGTGAAATGTCATATATCCTATTAGGAAGCCCAGGCTAACCTGAGAAGAGCACACTTGAGCAGTTTGGCAGGGGAAGCTTGCAAGAAAAGTGCCTATTATTCCAGGAGAAGTTTGGCTGTTCTGGAAAGACAGGCAGAGGGCTTGTACCAGGACTGTCATCCCACTCAGCACAGGCAGAAGCTTTGGGAATTAGACACAATGAGTGGTCCTGTGCCTGAGCTGATGTTTTCAGCTGGGGTCACAAGGGACTCCTGCCCTCACAGGGTTGGGCAGAGACCTGTCAAACGTGCAGTGGGCACTGCCTGGGGTGTGCCTTTCACTGGCTGCTCCAGGAAAATAAATTCCCACCTAGTTTGCTGGGTAACAGCTCATCCCTGTCCAGCTGGCAAAGGAGGGAATTTATTTCTATAGTAAGCAATATACTAAAAGATTCTGGATGTCACGTGGACTTTTCTGGAACAGTTTCAGTGATAAAGCAATGCACCAGATGAAAGGAAAAAGCTCATCATCTTATTTGAATTTTCCCTCCCTCTTCATTGACTTACAAAGCAGAGCAATTTAGATCAGAAACCCCCCTATCTGCAGAACATTTCTGAGTGACTAAAGTCAATACTGAAACTGGTGTAGGCATGAGGCTGGAAACGTTGTGAAATTTATTTCTCTAAACCTTTCTCTGGTGTTTTTGAAATATGTCAGTCAGAAAATATTTATTCCCCTGGGAAAACTTTTGTTTTTTAAAGAAGCAGAAGTCTTTTGTATTTTTCACATGCACCCAATTAACCATTGCCTGCAGGCTGCTATTTGGCTAGCATGAGGTGTCTGACCACATGGATCATATTTACACTAGTGAATCCAAAAGTTTGTTGTTTACAAGTTCTCTATGCCTAAATTATAAATAGGAACAACATCTAGAATGACTTGGTTCAAAGACCTGCAGCAGAATGCATGCTTACAGTTCTGCAATGCCTATGCAATCTGAAGTTACACGTCTTTAAATGTTATTATCACTCTTAAAAGTAAAATGTGCACAGAATACACCATCTTAGTGCTTTATAATTAGCACCAACACACCTGATAGTGTGGGAAATGAGTCCACAGTGCAGCATGCAAAGCACCTTGCATGGAGCACAGATCTCTTTACCCCAGCACGGTTTTGGAACCAGCTGGCTGCAAGTGGGCGTTGTATTCTGTGGTGGGTCCCTTCCCTTATTGACGAGTTATTTTATGTATTATGCAGTGCTGTAATGAAGATGCAGTCTTTTGTCTTCCCACACTGTGTCCTCGGTGGTGCTGGGAAGTCTTGGGGCAATATTATCAAATAAAACAGGCACTGCTTTTTGAAGATGAATTTAGATGACTCAGTTTCCCAGAAGTTACACTTTAGAAAGTTACACTGAAAAACTGAGAGATGCAGGACTAGTTGGCAAAATGTTAATGAAAAAATGAACTGAATATAACATTAGAAAAAATATATAAAACCTTGTGTCTGAAATCCAGTGCACCACAATCTTCGCACACATCCTTCACTGACAGAAACCTTGCAAACACTTAGGGCATCTAATTAGGAGAGACAATGTATGGTACATTCTGCCAGTTTATCTGCTGTTTGATGAATCAATGCTTTATTCTTTTATTTCTCCGAACTGTTTTTCAAGAAACTTCCTCCCAGAAACATAGAAATGTCACTTCTGAAAAAGGATAAGAGCAGAATGACTGAAGGAATGGAAAAAGATCTCAAATTCCCAAGCACTTAGTAAAATCCAGATTATGGGAAAAGGGGCTGGAGAAATACATGACAAATAATCCACAGTGGTGGAAAAGGCAGCAGATCTTCTAACCAGAGGAACAGGAGCGAGGAGCAATCTTTCTGACTACCAAAACATCCTCTCTGCAGAGGTAAGGCTGAAGAGGTAAGGTGAAGCTGAAGGCACAGGGGCTGAACTCTGCACCCTCCATGACCTATGTCTGTATCGCATAGTTTATAAGACACTTAGAACAAGAAAATGGCTTTCTTACAAGGAATAAATAAAGAAATAAATCACTATTAGTTTTCTTCAAACCTCTCTCCTTCTACTTCAAGCTTTCCTCCAACTTCTCCCCTCTTACTCAGATAAGGCAGCTGACCTCTAACTATGATTAACTCTGCAATGAGCCCTCTGCATAAGGCTTTTCAGCAGCTGGTGTTTACATTTAGAAATAGAATTTTAATACATTGTAAGTCAACAATAACTATCCAAGTCCCCAGGGCACAGACATCAAAAGGAAAGCAAAAGTTCACAATACGTTATAGTCACTATGTCCCAGGCAGCATTTACCAGCAGCACAGATCAGAGTCTTAATTCTTCTCCAAGAGGTACCAAGTCTTTAAGCCATGGAAGCCCAAGATGCCCTCAGAGCTGGTCACGCCAAGCCACAAAGCTGAACCACTGTCCCCTTATGCAACATGGGAACATGCAGGTGCTGCCAGCAACCAGCAGGGACTCAATGTCTGACGCGAGCAAATAAGGAAAGAAAAAGATGAAGAATTCCTTTGCCTGTCCCCAGAAATTTGGGGAACAAGAAAGGAGAGGAAATAGTCTCATTCCTTCTCTCAGGGAAGTGTAACCACTCACTGGGAGAAGCACTGAGTGTACAGGCTCCATTAAGCCCTGCAGAAAGTTACCTTCATTACAGGCACCACTGGCTTTCCTACAAAATTACAGCAGGGAAGAACTTGCCCATTTTAGCTTACTAATGTTCTCACATTATGTCCTGCTCCAATAACCATGCTGCCCTGCCACCAGTCATTGCATCTGGTAAATCTAAGAAGATGTAAGCCCTGAAAAACATGAAAACTCAAACAACCTGTGGGTAAAATCTGTGAAAATTTTCCCACAGTCTCCTGGGGCAGGAAGGGGTGACGCTGTGCCCCCAGTGAAACCTGGCTGTAGTCGACAAAGTAAGCTAGTGACACACTACCTTGTACCAGGTAAGTTACGCCAGTAAAAGGTCTGACCTCACAAAGTGGACACCCATGAAAGAAAAACAATTAAACTGGAAGCTGTTTGTCATACTAATGGTCTTTAAATGACACCATTAAAGCACTGTAAGCAAGAGATTGGTAATGAGCAAATCAGTGTTATCATTTGCTCTCATTTTGCAGGCTGGCTCAGGACCAGCATTTCTCTTTTTGTTTGTAAAGGAGAATAGATTAAAGGGATGTATAAGGAAATCAAAGTAATTAGACACATAAACAAGCTGACAGGTAAACAATTGTGATTCAGTGAGGCAACTGTCAACCCCTAAAGGAAGGATGGTACATATTTGTAATATTATTGTGGTTTTAGTCCCATTTTATCTCATTTCAGATTACTCCTAACATAATCATTAGCATCCTTACCAAGCACAAGAATGAGCCAGGTCTGTGTTCACCTCTTTCAAGGCTTGCTTTAGCCCACCCTGGGGATGTGCACGGAGAGCAGCTCCCACCACAGCACTAAGAACATGGACACGTGTGAGGTGGCCAGCCCTCCCCATGGGTAAGAGTATGAGTGCATCCACTGCAGAAACACAACCAGCCAGAGAGTTTAGACTATGGCTTTTCTCCCAACTTTTGCAAACTTTGGGATGTCACACTCCTGGGAAGACACCTGCCCCAGCACTGATCTTGACACGTAACCCAGGTAAACACAGGCTGGCTATAGGATCAGATTCAGCCTATTTAACCTTTGGCATTTAACAGAGCCCTTGGTTTAGTTTTCACTCATGCCCCATGCAGTCAGTACACAGAGATCAGTGCATTTTAGCTTCTCTCATGAAGAAGAGGGACAGTACAGTAATTCCCATCACTGATTCATAACTCTGCTCATTTGAGGGGACCCAGCCATTTGAAAGTCAGCACAACCTAAAAATTATTTCCAACTCCCCAAAACACAGACCACTATAATTTTTTTGAACTAATTCAGCTTAATGCACCATTCAAAATCCCACACCATTACTGTGTGCCAAGACTAGTTATTTTCCCAAATGTAACAGTACCCTGACTCCACGTCTGCTGAAGATACGATGCAGTCTCACATTTTCTGCTGTAGTCTACCATGATTAATTTTAGTTTATGGAAGTGGGTGGTAGAACGAAGGGAGAAGCAGCCATGGAATCCAGAATCTATTCAACTATGGGAGGATCAGCAGAACTCAAACATCATAATGTCTCAGTGGGGAATATAGGAAAAAACGAAACATTAGAAATAGCACGTGCCCAGTAGTGCACACAGCATATTCCAAGCTGTAGGGCAGCAGATAGGGTTTGCTGCCCTGTGAATGTGGCAGAGGGAGCCTCTGTTTAACCCTGTGGTTTTGGTTGAGCATTTTATGAGTGTATGAGCAGTTCTGGGCATACAAATGCACCCCTTAAAGCTGCGATCCATCTGCATAAGCGCATGGGCAACGTTAATACATGGATGCATAGATATAATAAATACGTTTTTTTCCTAACGATTTTTCCATATGAAAAAGCAGACCCTAATGCAGCATGCAGGCAGCAGAATGGATGGAGTATGCAGGCAATGGCTGTGCCTGAAAAGATATATGGATATGTGTATTTGTGTTAATTCCTATTCACATTAATTCATGCCCACAAAAGCTTAAGGGCTATAGAAGCCTGGAAGAGCAGATATGAAAAAACATTTTATACCTTATATCCATTATGTACTTTTGCTGTAAACTTGCATGCTGAGATCATGGCAGTAATGGGAAAACTTATGATGATATAAAAGGCTTCATTCTAATCTATTATCAGTGTGTAGCTAATATAATATTAAAGAGAAATACCTCTGGAAATAAATTTCATAATTAAAAAAATTGATAAAAAAGGGTATTTGGGGAATTTGTTTCATAGAATCAGGTTTTTTTTAAACAAATGCTGAAATGTTCTTTAATCCAAATTTCAGTTTTTGACAAGCTCAGATGTAAAGGATGGGACAACTGGAAATCTTTGAAACTTCTAACACCTTATGTATGAGAGAAGAAGGGTTGCTGAAGACTGAATGTTTACCAGACCATTCTTTTTTTCTCCAGAAAATGAAGTTTTGTATCTGTGACCCAATTCATGTCTTTGAATGTGACAACTACAAACTCTAATTACAAACTCTTCAGCATGGACTGGATTTTAAACCTGTAAAGCATCTAAAGCACACTTTGGTGTGCTAAGTAAATGAATAAAAAAATACCCCCAAAAAGGCAAAATGCAAATTATTGCTTACTGTATATGCATAAATTTCTCAGAAATTCAATAGGCTTTCCAAGTGCTCAAAAATACTTTCTTAAAAATACCTGTTGTTCATTGCTAGGAGTAGTTAACATAAATAAAGTGTCCACTTTAAGGCAGTTTCTTGTATTTAGCCTATGAGCAATAAATTCTCATCCTGAGACTCGTGTTTCCACAAGGCACCTCCCTGAAGCAAACTCAAAATCCTGCAAAAACCTCACTCCCTTTGACTGGAGGAGACAGATGGGGAAAAAAACCCCCAAACAAATTTAAGGGCTTTTGGAAGAAAGGCAGAGTCATCAGAGACGTTAAACCAATTGCTACACCCAGACCACAGTCAAAGTATCCAAATTTGGAGGTCTAAAAGGGCTGGGCACATCTGAGCAGCCAAAGAGCTCTGTACTCTTCAGACTTTCATGAGTTTAGGACTGGTGAATCTTGGCCAGATTTCCTCATGAAGTCTCCTGCTGTGGCACAACTACAGCTGAAAATGTTTAAGCTGAAGAAGACAGAATTAAATCCTCAGTACTTCTAAATATAGCTAAGAATTTAAAATATTTCTTGATTTTTGATGACTTTTGCATTTTCCAGCTTAATAGAATGAAAATAGCAAAATAAAAAAATCTGAACTTTTATATTACAAGTACACCTTTTAGTGAGACGTATTTGTGCATTGAAGGTTGTCAGGAGACAATCTCTCTCTGAAGAGCTGCTGTCCATCACCAGTGAACACTGCAGTGAAACCTGGATGGCAGCAAGTGATGCAAACCTTGACTCACCACGTTTGCAAAAGGAAAATAGGGCTGTGGCGTGTGTTTGTGCAGGAAAAAAAAAGAGGCACCACACAAGCACTGCTCTGTTCCCAGCCCAGGAGCTGCAGAGAGGTCATAAGCATGTGACTGAGGGCAGTGCTTCATCCAGCTACCACAAACCAGAAACGGGTTTTCACTGAGAAACCAGGACTTTATTTTGGGCCTGTGTCAAGCTAACGCAATGTCAAATTCACAGAAGAGCAAACTTCACCACAAACTACTTCTACAGTCAATATAGTATCCAATGACCAAGGTGCCACACACTCCTCTTTTGGAAAGCCGACCCACAATGGCTGGAGCTGGCCCAGCACACTGGAAATACCAGCTCCGAGTCCTATCCTGTAAGATTTTGCTAACTTGACTCTAGCTTCTGTTTATTTAAAGTTTTATTCTGCCACCTCATATGTAAAACAACACATATACAGATCCACATAAATCAGTGGGGCTACCTGCCTGCTGAGGCACTCCCAAATAACTATTGATTTCCTATGGTGAGTTAAGGCACCATGAAAAATGAGCAGAAAGGGAAATAAAATCTGGAAACATGTACAATTCATACCACAGCAAATGCTGATCTAAAGGCCGTCTACTGGAAGCTAAGGTTTTTCATTATAATGTGTTTTATAATGGCATAATATCCAATACAACTGCACTAGGTGATTGGTAACAAGCACTTTAAAATGTCACAGACATTAACAGAGATTAATTTACCTCCATCTTGTGAGTTCATGATATTCAGAGCAAACAGCATTGCATTGGAGAACGTGGTAGCCTCTTCTTTGCTTGCAAAATTCAAGCCATAGACCTGCCGTGCGTCGCGCCATTGATGAAAGGTAGGGGTTGCTTGATTGTACTTCAGTCCTTTCACAATTGAGTAATTAATCACTACCTGTGATTTGAAACAGAGGGGTAAGGATTAAAAACAGTTCTGTTTTCAGTGGGAAAAAACCACCCAACCCTTGTGTAAAGGTTACCTAAATGGGTAGAAGCAGTTCCTATGGCAGCTCCTACATGGCTGCATGGTAAGGCAGCGCTTGTTTCGATGACAGAAGACCCGCATCTGGCGTGAGATTTACAGCAGTTCAACGCAGCCCCGCGGACTCGCAAGCCAGTTTTGCAAAATCTATTACCTGCTTGTGTTTTCTACAGCACCTCCACAGGATGCAGCTGTGCAGATGCTGCAGACAGCTGTCAGGAGCCAGCAGCCAGTGCCAGCAGCTGTTTCCATCTTTTGGAGGATGATCATGCACAATTGTTAGAAAAACAGCTCTTGGCACTAACCCTACCCTATAGCACATAAATGTTTGACTCATTGCACCAGTTTTGCCTTCCTCCTCCCATGTGCCTGATCACCAGCAGCTTCTTGTGCTTAGACTTTTTCTTTAGAATCAGTCAGGCAATGACAAAACCAGACAACCATTCCTCTCCCACCTTCTCTCTTGCTGTACGTGTGGGTTCTCCAGGGAAGGGGTGACTGCAGCAGAAGGCTGTTTCTTTTGAAATTTAATCTGCTAAGTAGAATGCCCTGTTTATCCCTGAGCAGAGCACAGGGACACCCAGCTACACAACACAGCTGGGATCCAGACAGAAACCTCCAATCTTAAAGTGTAGATGAGGGTGGAGAGGCAGGAGTGTCCACTGCACCACTGTACAACTTTGTACACAGAATTTATGTTAGAGGTGGTTCCCACATACCAGAAAACCTTCCAATATGTTTTTTGCAGTCTGACCAGCACTTTGGAAAGTTTTCTGTTAACACTATGATTGCAATTAAAAAGCTTCAGTGTATTTAATTCGTTCAACAATATTTTTGTTAGATGACTGACAATTCTTAATTATACAGGCAGACTTTTAAAACTAATTTCAAAGATTAATGACTCCTAGCTCTGAGTTTTAAATTTTCAGTGGGTTGCCAGTTTAAATTGGCAGAGAAACATTAGATGAGCACCTAATAAGGAACAAATTGTTTTACACACATTAGTATTTTTGAAGGATAACACTGTCTCATTGATACAGATGTCTTGTAACTTTACTATATTAATATACAAAAAATTATGGAAACCATAGCAAGAAGCAAAGAAGCCACTACACCACTAGATAATTACAGATATACTCTTATTTCTAGGATGCATTTACTTACTGAGCCAGCATTAGAGAGTGATGTAGAAGATAGTCTTTGAGTACCTGGTCTAGCTTTAGGCAAAAATATGATGGTCCAACAGTTGTACTCAAATCAGTATCATTATTAAGGCTCCATGAAAATGCACTGAGAAGCAATCAGGCCTACACTGCTTTTTTGGACACGTTTCATTGAGATTCCTGACCAGTGAGCCAAAGGAAGATGCAGCCCTACATTGGGTACACAGGCTCCCAAGAGTTAGTCCCCTAGAAATGGGAACTGTATCACCAACATGCTGCGTGGGAAAACACCCACACCAACCAAAATGAAGTGGAAACTGGTCACAGCAAAGGCATTGAACTTCCTCTTGTATTTGACAGTTTGCATAGCCTTTTTTCTTTGAAAAACTGTGACATCACCCCCATTCTTCCACTGAGCATTGGGAGAGCCTGTACCAATGTTGCTCACACTCAGAGAGTCTCTCGAGCATCAAGTAGACTCATGCCTGGATTACTAAACCAACAGTTTTAACATGGACCAGTTTTTAAGTCTTCCAACCCTTTTCGAGTAGATTAACCAAGGAAGGCACAGCCAACGTATTTGAGGAAATGTTTAGAAAGATTGTGAGCTTCTACCAGGCTTTCAAAGTGAGTCTTTCTCACCTACTAACAGAAATCTCCGTTTCAAAGGACACCACTGTCAAAGCCCAAAGAGCACCAGAGGGTGCAGTGAAGCTGTTCAACAACTAGGCCAAAAACTGTGTAATGGAAGTCAGGTAAACTGCTCAAAATCTGCTTCCCCAGAACACTGACCCAAGGAACTCCAAGGATCTGCTTTGTTCTGAAGGTTAGATCCCCTTAATTGAATAAAGACAGAATTTGAATGTTGACCTTCAGTAATCATCAGGATGCCCACACATGTAACACCTTGTCTTCAAACTCAAATCAGAGAGTTTAAAACTAGGAAATGGAACTTAAAATAGCCAGAGTTTGATTTTTACCTCCTTTGCCTCGTGTTTATAGAAAATGGAAAAAAGAGGAGGGGATCTCCTGCTGTTGTTAAGAATAAGTGCACAAAGGTGTCTTGTACAGATGGTGTGGAGACTCTGCAAGGCACATGATGATAATGAAGTGCTTCAGAGCAGTAATTAAAATAAAGAAGGTCTCCCTGTTTGAAGCACAGGGGTTTTTTACAGGTGCTTCTAAGGGATCTTTATAGCTTCGTCTGTCAGTAAGAGAGCACATTGCCAGGCTGAGCAGACCAAGAGTTCATCTTTTAATCTTCAGTTTGCAGTCTACAATAGGTGAATTGGAGAAGCTCACTGGAAATCTTGCAGAAATAAATAATGGATTTGTTTATGACAAACAGTTCTTCCTATAACTCTTCACCTAGAATTTGACTTAAAAGCTGAAACAATGACATTTTATATGCCACTGTTTTTCTTTTCAACCCCCTTTTAGTATTTTATCTTCCTGAAACAATGTAGTCCTGTTACTGATATAAATGTCTGTGTTGTTTTGAAGCCTGTTAAATTCTGTATTTCAATGATCTCATATGGCAAGGAGTTTCACAGACCAGTCATGCATAGCATTATATTGATACTTTTCAATGTTCCTATCCCTATAATGTTAAAAAAGAGATTTGCTTCACTTCTACCCTGTACTTCCCTTCACCCTTTCACCTCAGTTTCAGGTGTAGGCTCCCTGGGACAGGCAGGGAATTTTAGAATCTATACAAAAGCTCAAAACAGATGCCCTTCCTTTCAGCTGTGGAGCTGTGAGTTGTCAGCAGTGATAGTGGTGGTGCTGAAGGGACTGAGTGGGCTTCAGGGCAACACCTGAGGTGTAAGCATAGCCAGGATCATGGGAAGAGTTCCCACACAAGTCTCACCACCAATACGTACTTGCTTATTGAACCAGGACAAGAGAATTGCTTGTTTCTCCAGAGCATGAAATGGTTCAGCAGGTTGTTACCGGCTTGGGCCCTGCCATGCTGCCAATGCTCAGGCTCATCTTACAGGGACCAGACACAACTGCTAAAACAGGGAGGATATAAAAATTGCTACAGCTGAGGCCAGATTCTTTACTTCTATAGGCAGGCCCAAACCTGATGAACTTCTAATAAGTTACAACAGTGATTATTGGTTCTTTCTTTTTCAAAAACTGTGGTTAGCTTATATCCCAGGAATCCCGTCCCTGCCTCAGTTTTGGCTTGGGTTCACATGTGAAATGTCTCACCTTCCCCAAGGCCCTGTTTTTACATTCACTTCTCAGCCACATGAACACACCAGCCCCTCAGGATGTGATTCACTTCTGAGCTGCACCCTTCTCCCTGCCTGTTTGTTCAGCATGTGTCTTTGGTTGATGAGATCATGCTGAGCTGACATCACTTGATGTAAAGTCCTAATTTTATACCCTCAGTTGATCCGGACTCTGGACGGGGGAGCTACTTCTTTTCAGCTAAGCCATAAAGATGGACTACTTGTATGTTTTTAGCTTTGTGAACTTCTTGCATGGCGACTGAAGCTCACACACGTCACCTTTACAACAGGCCAGGTGACAACGACAGCTGGCAAGTTGCAACATGGGTGTAAAATACATGGTTGCAACTGTTTGGCTTCAAGAATCAGAGAATCATGGAATTGCTAAGGTTGGAAAAGACCTCAATGAACATCGAGTCCAAAATGAAGGCCACAAGGGAACATCAAAGCTCATGACGTTAAGCGATTGTAACACTGATCTGGCCTTAGCTTCAAACCACTTCTGGCCTCTGTGGCGACTTCAAAGCTTCAGGACTGTACTTGTGGTTTTCTGAAGGCTCCTGCTCAGGCCAGCATGAACCTCTGCAAGGCTGCACTTTGTGCAGAGCAGAAAGGGGAGTTCAGGTACAGCTGCCACGCACAGTGAGCACCTCACCCAGACACACATCGGAACGAGAGCTGGGGGCCACTTCCTGGGGGGAGAATGATGCTCCAGTTCTGCTACTCTACAAACCATATTTGTCTGTGATGAGCTTTTCAGACACTGTCAGCTAGAGAAGGAGATAAGGAGATAAGGAGATAAGGAGATAAGGTAAGCAGAATGAGAGACAGCATCATAAGCTCCAGCACATGCACCAAAAAAGGGCTAGGAAACAGAAAGGCAGCTAGACAGAGACAAGACAAAGAGTCTACAGAAGAAGATACGTAGAAAATGAAAAAGCAGATGAAAATTAAAGAGAGATATTATTAGAGGTGTATTATAAAACAACAAAAATTAAAAGGGAAATAAAGGCAGGCAGGGATGAAGCCATGAAGACTAATCTGTGCCTTGCCAAACAGTATGTAAGAAAAGTTAGAATTGTTTCTCCATGGCATTGTTATATCACATATTTTAAACTAGTTTCTCAACTCTTCAAAAATCGGTGTAGCTTCATATGTCAAATCACATATTAGCTGAAGATTGGTCCTTTTCAGATAAATATGTATTTTCTAGAAAATCAACAGCTTTACTAAAGCCTCAGTTTCAGTGAGATTTAACAGAACCTGAGAGCAAGCATGAAATGGCTTGAACAGAGAATTATTTTAACTGAAATTCATTTCTGTTCTCTTTAAATGCAAATACTTAGCAAGCCTAGCAAGCTTGTGATTCCATGTGAGACTCATATAAAATATATTAAATTCTGAATCTTGAGACTTTCAGAGTGTTTCTTTGAATACTACTATGCTACACTGTCTTGACTTTGTTCATAATACTGGATTTTTGCAATCATATTTAAGATGAACACTTTGTTTCAGGCGGTTTTAAATGACTAAGGCAACCTATACTTTCTGTTTATTTGAAAGAGGGTTTTTAGTCTTTGAACTCTAGAAAAATATATTCTTCTACCTGTTTCCTTCTGAATTGAGATGATTTTTAGATAGCATACAGCCTCTTTATAAATTGGAATGTCTGCAAGCAAATAAAATATTACAGTTAATGCAAAGCATGTTCAAAGTGCAGCTTAAGATTTGACATTTTAGTATGTCCTACTCTTTAAACTGCATACTCTGATTAAGACAGACCTCTGGTACTTAGCCTCCCTTACATGTTGACTTCATGACTTCTGCTTGTTTTACACCAGCTATTCAGTCCCATCTTAGATTGCAGTCACATGAAAATAATTTACATTCACCTGCTAGCAATGTAAAAGTGCTAGTATGGCCTAGGACAAAGCAGTACTGACCCTTCACAACTGACTAAGAAGCCATTGTATTTCATTTCTTTTTGAAAATATTTTCTATTTCTGAATGGAACTACATTCATATATTGCCTTTGCTCTACAGAGAAGGATAAAAGCAGTCACAAAACTTTTGGCTGATGTTTCAGAAGTGCACTGCAAGGAGCTGAAAATCACTGCGCTCAAAGCCCACCTATTTTTGTTCTGCTTTTCCTTTTTCAGAATGATGACTCTGTATATGCACAGCATAGCAAAGTCATTACCACTTCCAGTAAGCAACCTGAGTAACTTTTCCAGTTGGCCCAAGCATCTTTACAGCCATCAGCTGAGGATCATCTGCTTTTCCATAAGCAGATCAATCCATTCAACATTTGTGGCAGCTGAGAGGTGATGATGCCCTGGCTCCTGCTCTCCAGGTTGGCCTGATCTGGCTCAGTTTGGCTGGACTTGCCTGGCCCCTGCCCATCTCTCACACCAGCAGCAGTGCTCACCTCACCTTCCCAGGAGGCAACACCACTCCTGAATCAACAGGCAACCAATGGCCCACTTTTTCCTGATCCTTGTGCCCCATAGAGGGCTCGAGGTGAGCACAAGAAGTGGGCACTGCCAACCAGCCTCATGCCAGTGCACAAAGGGAGCCCTCAGCTCTGAAATTCCTGCTCTAAAATGCAGGTACTGCACTGCTACTCAGCTCAAGTAAACTTCTGTTTAGGGTCTGATTGTGACACTGGGTCAGGGAGCTCTGATGGCATGTGCTGCCCAGCACACCACAAACCAGGCTGTCAGAGCCACACCGTGGCAGCCCTGGGCTGAGCATCGTGCTTTGGTGGCCAACGGGGGTCTGATCCCAGTTCTGATAACCTAAATCCCACATAACTCCTTTAACACCCAAGGAGGTCCTGCAGAATTAGTCCGCTGTAAATCAGATCACAGTGTGCACCTAGGATTTTAAAGTGCATTACAAGGAACTAATTGCTTATCACAGTAATGTAATAACCACACTTTGTGGGACAGCAGCGCAGAACAATTGATTTTTATTTGCATTTTTAATATAGTACTAAAAACAAAGAGTAATTTGGGGGGAGCTGAGAGCAAAACCTGCAGAGTGAATAAGACTCATTTCACAAGAAAAAATGGAGGGGGGGAAATAACATTCAAATCTCTTTGGCACCTACCAAACATTCTTTTTTCAAATAAGCAGTAATAACTTATGATATATTCTGTGTGCAAAAATTTATACAAAATCTAAATGACTGGAGTATAAACAGGCTAGTAGGCACCTTGCAGGGTGCAGGAAATGTTGCATTAGGTATAGAACTGAGCTTCCCAAATGAGATCAAAGGTTAATTTACAGGAAACTTGATACAGTTACTCACTTGTTGATCCTGCAGTTTAACTCCAACTACCCTGAAGGTGTTCGTGGCTGTATTGTGGTATATGTTGATTCTGCTGAATCCCTGCTGTCCAGGTTTGATTGGTACCCATTTCTTACTGGTATCGTCATAGACCATAACTGAAGCTCGGGCTTGGCAAATACTCTGTTCACTGGGGAGAAAAAACCAACAAAATCAGGAAAGAAAACAGTGAATACTGCTTATTACTTAAGACTTCTAAAGGAAAAAAAACCAACAGAAACTATCAGTACTACTTACAACATATGTTTTATATGTGATCTGCTAATCCTTTGAATGCAATCTGTTAAATTAAAGCTGACATGTATGTGTTCACAGACTTAAAAAACCTCCTGTATGCTGCTGTTTTGAACCGATAATCTATTTTATATAAAACATTAATCCCCGAGAAATAACCTGCATCACATAAACATTATGAAAACTGTCCAACAGTATGAATGCTCTATTTATTTTATGCATCTATTGGCAAGCAAAGCCTTTCACATTTGCATGAAAACCCACCATTATTTTACAGCTTACTGACAAAACAAACATGACACCCACAGCTGAGTTATACATTTAAAATTGGAAGCCAGCAGACCTTGAACCAAAAGCCACGTTAGGTAAACTGAAGAAATCAATTAAGTTAATCCAGCTGATGCCTAATACCCAGACCCACTGACGCACTTGGAAGTCCCAGAATACATGGTGCAAAACACACAGGAATGCTTTTTTCCTTCATCCTAGCAGCAAAGAAAGTGGGGAAGGGGAATCCACGAATGTGGATGCATGCCAGCATTGAAGTACATAAACATTATTTTGTATAGCGTTAATAACTATTTTTCTCCTTTATATTCACAGATATTCCATAATACATTACCTTTTATTAGTCATATCCTGACTAATATACATATAGAGAATCATAATAAAACACACTCTTCAGGAGCAATAAATGCCACTGGCAAATGCTGTGACATGTCAATACAGGCCAGAATTTCAGTTCCACTCTCCTGACTTCCCAGCCACTTTTCTTATATCAGAGGAAATAAAAGTCCCTTATATGAAGAAAAAAATGAATCCTCCAAATGTTGAAGATTTGAGATCTTGAAATGTAACACGGATTTTCAACAAGCAAATAGTGCACTTTATGATGCATTTATGATTCAGTTAGCGCATCTAAATGGAATTGTTGAGATCTATGTCCTGCAAAAATTCTAAGTTCATGACTGTCCTGCTAACTTTAGACCTATATATAGGTATATATACCTTCCTTCCTTAGCCCAAGCCATATTAAATAATGTCCAACAATGCAATACCAAGTGGTTAATCCGCTTTGCACACAAATCCTTTTCCCCTTCTTGGTTTGCTTTTGCCTCCCCAGCACACACACACACACACACACACACACACATACAAATAAAGGAAAAGCTCCTGGGTGATGCTAAACGATATTGCTGCACTGCCACAGTGCCAAATTACACCACTTGTAAATTATACCAACTGCTGCACACCCAAACCTGCCTGACCCCATCACTGTCATCATTTTAATGAAAGGGGGCACGTTACTGCAAGTATTAAGAGGATCTGGGTTGATCACAGCAGCAATTTTCAATCTTTTCTGATTTGTGGGTCTCAAACAGATTTTCAAGGCAGATGTATCCCCCATGGTACACTAAAGCCTACTGACTCTGGCTTGTTTTGTCAATCACTTTGCACAGCCTTCAGGTAGTCCACAGACCTCCTCCAGGCTGTGGGTAAGAGCCTGGAAAGTCCTCACAGCATTTACAGAGGGAGCAATGATGCTGGCAGACATCTCTATGAAGAATAAGGTAGGAAAATTCAGAATAAATTGTGGTTTTATTGCGTATCATAGAAACAGCTAAATTCTGTTACCAGAGCAATATATTCAGATCAGAAAGACTAAACACTATTTTATTTATATTGTTAAGAATTCGTAAAATCCAGCTCATCCACCAGTTGTTGTTGCTTTGTGAGATACCTGGAGAACAGCTGTGCCTTTGCTGATGTACTCAACCAGCAAACACCTCTCCCTCCTGCTTTTTAAGGTAAGCTAATGTCTTGTGGCAGCTCCTCCATATCTGACATGAGCAGCTGAGGGATTTGAGCTCCTTCCAGCCTGCCTAATCCTCCAACTGGTGCAAGAGCTGCAGCCTGGCAGCAGTGGCAGCATTGCCTGCATCCTCCAGACCTGCTGGGGGATGCTCAGTCTGCCTTGGATTCACAGATGGGGAGCATGGGAGAGACATATACCAGCAGAAAGGCAGGTACACTGGATTACCTTTGTCATATGGAAGTGGAAAGGCTAAAAATAATCCCCAGTGCAGTCTCATGGATGGGTGGTGGCCACCTACCCGTCTTTGCTACCAGGCGTCTTGTATCACCTCCAGCTCCAGAGGTGGGGGGGAGCATCAGCTGCCCAGGGCACAGCAATCCCCTGACCAGTGAGCCGTGGGCTCCAGGAGAATATTGTCCCTGGGAGAGTCACACTCAGCCATTGTGACACCATGTCCTTCTCCTCAAGCCTTGTCAAGCAGTACAAGCCTTGCTGTACAGTAAAGTAAGCAAGAGCATGTGTCTGGCTCCATCAGAGCAAGTCTGGAACCTAACACTGTCTCTATTTCAGATGAATTTTGGAATCCACAATTACCACAAGCTGCTAAATCAGTCAAAATTAATTAAATTATCCTTACTTACAACGAAGAGAATACACCTAACCATCCAGACATGAGGGCCTTAACATGGCACTACTCATAATGCCATACCCAGATCCCAGTAGGTACAGCAACTTTGCCTTCAGGCTTTGCTGCCAAAATCAGCAGCAAAGGACCTGCTACTGTCCTGTGACTGAAACACAGATACAGACCTCAGGAGCAGAGTTTGATGCATGACAACCAATTGTTACTGTAACATAAAGCCACAACACATCAAACTCAATCCCTGCTCTCCTTCAGTCAATGGAAGTTTTTCATCATTCATTTAAATGGAAACAGGATTGAGCCTGTTATCTGGCCTCCAGTGAAATAACAGAAAGGAACATAAAACAGCACATGAGGGGAATCCTTTCCTGCAAAGCACTTCATCAATCTTTCAACATCCAAAATGCCTCCAGGGACCCATTGCTAGCTTGCTGTCTCACCCTAAATGGAGGTGTAACTCTTTATCCTGAAGACTTCTTACTCCTCCTATGCATAAAAGGCACAACTATCCCACTTCTGCTTTAAGAGACTTCTCTGAAAACAGCCCAGAAAATGTTTCCTTTATAAAGGTCACTGAGAATCTCTGTATTACTCTCTGTACATTATTTTAAGCACAAATCAAGCACCAGTGGTTTCACAAAGGCCCAGCAAAATTTTTAGTAATTTTTAGGACCATACATCACTGATACTGACGTCTCCTACATGTGACAGGTAATAAATATAGGGCTTAGTAACACAATTGTGAGTAGCCACATTCCTTCTTCATGATAACAGTTTGTTGTATATTAGTATTTATATGCAAAATTATGCTTGCAGACTTCTGGAACTTGCTTTATTTTCCTAATACACAGAAGTTACTGAAAATGTGGTATTTGTTGGAGGTCCATTACATTTCATATACCATGTCAAATATTACTAATTCCTCTATTGATACTTTATTTTACATTAACATGCAATCAGACTCATCCATGTGAGTTCCCACCATAGGTAATTATGTCTAAAAATACATAAAAATTTAATTGTAGAGGGGTCTTAATTGCAAAATTGTTCAGGTTTGTGCACAACATCTACTCCAATGCTCTTCACTTTACTACAGGGCAGATTAAAGACATCTTATTTAAATGTGGAGGGGAAGGGGTTCTTCGTAGGGACCCCAAATCCTAATATTCACCCTTGTTTTTTCTGAAAGCATTACATCTCTGGGATGGCAAACCTCTGCACTAGTACCCCTTGTTTGCCTGAAATTAAAGCAAATCTGCTTAGCTTTGTTCACAGGTGATATGTGAAATCAAGTGTTCAACATTGAGATTTATAGAATATTGTTTCAATACTAAAAAAATTGTCAATTTAAGCAGTTTGCAGATAATACTGTTTCATTCTGTGTGACACATTTTGACCCACTCTCATCCATCTCTTCTGTCTAGGATTCATCTTCAAGAATTAGCAGATTGGCTAAATTGGACCTAACTCTTCTTGAAAGGGTCAGCATTGCCCTTTCTTGCCCAGCCCTGGTGAGAATGGGCAGCCACTTTGAGACAGTGCTGCAGGGAAGGTGCCTTCATCCTGAAGTAACATTCTTCTCTTCCATCTGTTCAGAACCTGAAAAACACAGTCCTTTCTTCCTGGCTTTTACTAAATGTATGATTACCGAGATCTATAGCCAAAAAAGAGCAAAAAAAGAGTATGGAATCAATAACACCAGGAATCTTTGGGAAATTACCTGTATTTTTTTGTGAATTATCACATGACACTTAATGTGGTGGCTTGACATGACCTGGCTGACTGCAAGTAATTAAATAGGAGGAGAAAATATAGGACGAGAGGGGGAACCAAATGACAGAAATTACTGTGGAGGTTGGTAGTGGAGGAGCCATGGATCAGACAGAGAAAAGTCCTTCTGCTCCACTCTGCCTATCCCAGTGGGTTATCCAAATATACAAGAAAAAGCTCAGGTTGGAACCACAAAAGACCTGTCACAGAGAATAAACAGGAAAAAGAGAGCAAACCATAATGTTTGGAGGAGAGTCTGTGGCTCTGAAGGGTCTCTAAGGCTTCCCCCTCTTGTTCCAGACTGAGAGAAAGTTGAATGGCCAAGCTGCACTGTGCTCCTTCACTGACCTGTTTTCTCTACTTACACGGTTATCCTCTTATGAATAAAACTTTTACAGAGCTTGGTACTGAGTGACTGAGCCACCTCTGACCAGCAGCCCCGTGCAGAGCCTGCCATGGTGCACAGTGATCCCAGCCCCACCTGGACCCCCCGTCCAGCACCAAACCAAGCAGAGGACACACCTCCGGGGGCAATGGGAGAGGTTTAAAATACTTTCTCCTGGAGCCAGGACAAGGTCATACAGCTTTTGGAGGGTCACCAAATCATGCTCACAGAAGATGTAGCAAATATCCACAATTAGCTAACTTCAAACACTGAAACCTGTTGGCTTTACTCCAGCATGCCAGGTGGACCTGGAGACTTTCACTATGCTTCATATTTACAGATGCAACTGTGTCCTTGTGGCAGACATTCCCTTAGCATAAACTCTGAAAGCTCTCTGATAGAAATCAAGATCTCATGCTTTGAACCTGTTATGGATCTACCTTGTTTCAAGACGCTCATGATTCTTTGGCCTTCAAAGAAGCTCTTTCTGGTATATGTAGAAAAGGCAAACAGCCATTTATACAAACATTTACCTTATTTTTCATTTCCATCTCCCATACATCCCCCCTCAACATTTAAATTATTAATAATTACAAGTGATTTTAGACTGATCTAACCATTCTTATTGGTGTGAGAAACTGTTGATATTACTTAGGCCCAGGCTTGTCTTACTTGAGAACAAAACCTCAGCCCAGAGAATGTGTGAGATAATGCACAAGTCATTTAACACATCTTACTCCACTTGTCCACTGAGTCTGCCACAGGAAGTCACCCTTGTGTGGTTAAACGTGACATGCCAGAAATTGCTGATGATGATTTAGGAAGCTGACAGAATACTCTCAATGTCAGCTAAAACAGCTAATGTAAATCCAAAATCCTGTATACAGAGATGTGCGATCTGTGCAGTACAGACCTGTGCTAACCTCAGAATCAGCAAGCTACAAGTCATGTTCCTGCAGCATTTTAAAGTGCACTTCAAACACTAATAGACTAATTTGCTAAACATTTTAATAGCTTTCACTTTATAAATATAATAATGACTGGGATGCAGGAAAAGTGTTTCAGTAGTAACGTGAAACAGTGGACATTTCTCTCTGACCACTGGATTTAGAGAACAAAAAACCTGAGACACCTTCTGAACACAAGACAGTCAGGTCATTCAGGCTTATATAGACCACAGCTGAGATCTGAGCTCATTACAGAAAAAGCTGCTGTAGTGCAGTGGCTCTCCAGCCTTCCCACCAGAGATTCACCACCAGCTCTGCTCATGACCCCACTTCTCCTTGGGAGACTCATTTCTCCAGCACAATGTCAGTCATACTTTTGACTCCTTCTGGGACCCCCTGTTTCAAAGCCTACTTCCCCCTACAGCCACAGTTGCAGTACAGCCAGTGTCACCATCGTTCACCTTTGTCCCAGAGCCCTGAAGGACTTCCTCAAGCAACACAGCAAGACCTCATAGAGAAAATGCAGCATTTAGCCCCTTGATCACACCAAAGGGCAGCCCCATGGGGGCTTTACATCCAGAAAGGTGCTTTTAATCCTCAATGACATGCACATGTTTGACTGTTTTACAGCAGATATTTAAATAGTAGCAGTCACACTCTCATATATAATATGGAGGTGCCACAATGACTTTCTCCATTTGTTTTCTGAGCTCCATTTCCTGGCATCCTTTAAAAAACCAACCCATGGACCCAGTGATCAGAGTTTCTCAATTTGCACTCTCTCCTGGTTGCCTACCCATGCAGACAGACCTACCCAACAGTGCTGCCCTTGCCCCAGTCAGCCTGAAGTGAAGCGCAGTTCCAAGAGAAGCTGCTATTTTTTGGTCTCCTGCTCAGCTTGCACATTTACATTGAAGCCCTGCCTTTGGTACTGGGGTTTGGCTGCACTGCCAGGGGAGCCTTTTGCACTGAGCATCTGCTGCAGGTGCCTGGCCATCACCTTTCTCCACTGTTAAACTCTAGCATCTAACCAGTTTAATATTAAATAGTTACAAGAAAATAGTAAAAATATGAAGCCTCCTTCATAAGCAGCTCTCAGAAAGACTGACGCTGTTAAATAAAGTCATGACACACCTGCAAGACAAATACATATTTCACAGAGCAGGAAATGGAAATACCAGTACCTACAGTGCTATCAAGAGTAAGAGGAACACCAGTTCACCTCCATAAGGAAGATTATTCAAAAGTTACTTTCTGTTAGGAATAAGATATTAATTTTGAATTCTCTCTTACTACACTGGCATACCCAGTGGGAACTGCCTTGTCCAGTATCTGCTGCAGATACCCACAGCAGACACATCAGCTGGAAACCAGAGAAGAGACAGTTTATGAGGCACCCAGGTTGCACACTAAGCCAGGAGTTTGGCAGATGAGTTGCTAAATTTGGGAACACGCACGCAATCCTGGCATGGCCGGAGGAACTTGCATAACCTTCTGTCACCCCTCAGTGCTCTTGAGCATGGGAAAAGTGAGTAAAAATACAAAAAATTATACAGTATGCAAAACATGACTGCAGCAGAACAGATGTTTCACCTGGGCCTGACTGGGTCCAGACCAGCTCAGTCCTCAGCACTTCCAGCCCCAGTCCGTGGAGAGCCCTGACCTCTCGGTGTCCACCACGGCACTTAAATAGCACATCTGCCAATCAGGGGAGATTTGGGGCCAGCACAGAGGCCACAGATTGATGTCCTTGTAAGCCAGCACATCTGCTTAGTTTATGTTGCTGAGACTTTTAAACCATGCAGTGTTGTTAATTTTAACCCATCCCTTCTCTGGCAGGTTTTGCAAACTGAAGCGTAAAAATTCAAATGACTCTAAGGGGAACTCCAGCTATCAGTATTTCAACTCAGCATGTTAAGAAATGCTTAAAGAGATCTGCTTTGAAAAAGGCACTTCACTGAGGAAGTGGTGTGATTAAGAGAAGTGCCACTGCTGCTGGGCAGAGAGACTCCCAGAGCCAGGCCATGCCCCAGGAAACTTTTCCTTCCAAGTTCCAACAACTGACTGCTAATGGAGTCTCCTAATGGAAGAACTTCACTGCTCCATTAATGCTTTGAATCATGTAAAATTTCTTTCTGTTACGTGGGGTTCATTTTCAGATTTTACATATCACCTTCATGATACACTTCAGGAGTTCCTAAAAGTACATATCAAGTAAATGCTTAGAACTTCCTAAAAATGAGTCAAGTAAATGTCCTGGAGAAACACCAGGAACTCAATTAGTCAAAAACAGTAAAAAAGCAACTCGACTGGATCAGGCTGCTATTAATACAAACTATTTCCCTTCCCCCTTAAATTACAGAAATAAAAACAAGAAGTACCTAATCTTGTAAAATATGAATTACGCAAAACCCAAAACTGAACTGTCAAGTGAAAATACATGACTGAGGGCTCTCACTCATGGGCCAACCGCATCTGTATTTCAGAATGATACCTTAAATAAAGGCTTTGAAAGATCATAGTCATAACTAATGACCAGGAAAGGCAGACTCATAAGTGAACAGAGGAAATCAACATAATGATCTCTCATTAATGCTGGCATCACTTTGCCTTGGTTTCCCTACAATCCCAGAAGAAATGTAAATAAACCTGTGACAATTCCCCTTGAGCTGATGGAGGCAGATCAGGAATGAAGGAACGCTCGCTTCATGAAGTCAGCTTCTCCCTCACTGCCAGGGGATGCATATTAATGCAGCATTGCCATAAAAGCTTAATTACCATTTTATACAATTATAAATTATCCTACCAGGCTATAACCAAAACACAAACCTTCTGTGTTTATCACAGTATGTGCTCTCCTTCACATCCAGTCACATTAATTTTGGTGAACAAATTCCCTGCCAACAGGCACGGTCCCCAGATACTTACGTGCCTGCCATGGAGAAGGACCTGGTCAGGCAATCCCACAGAGGTATATGCTCAAATCCAGCACGTGTGCTCAAATCCAAATAGTCTATTTCACCTGAGCAGAAGACAAATTTGGCAGGGAGACAAGCCAAGAGTCTCTATGAAAGCTTATAACCAAAACAGGAAAGGGAAGTGCTATTGAGAGAGCAGGAGGGCAGGAAGTAACACTTATACAGCAGGGGCGGGGAAAGGACTTTAAAGAAGAAATGTATTATTTCTTATAGCTGCTTTACTGAGCAAAAGTACAAACAATATAGATTAAGATTAGATGCGCCGTCGTTGCCTCATTGGAGGCATGGATATGAAAAACTTTTTGCGTATTTTCTCAAGGCACAGGTCCACTGTCCAAGAAAAAGCAAAACCAAACAAAGCTCAGACACAGAAAAAAACCCCTTGCTGTTATTCATTTATGGCATGGGCGTTTACACAGCGCAGAACCAAACCCAGAGGCCCCGGTGGTACCGAGGGCCCCACACTGCCTGGCAGCCAACCTGGCATCCTGCTGAGGTCCAGCTCCAGCACAAAACTTTAACTGGCACAGCACAGCGCAAAATTTTCTCTCTCTCACCTACTTTGATGCCTTTTGCACATCTGCCCACACTTGACCTGGAGCAGAGGACACAGGGTGCAGACACCAGGTAACTTCCCAAAGCACCCCACAAACTGCAGAGCTTCTCAGCTCTTGAAGAACTGCTGGAAACATGGCCAGAAGCCATGATTTTACCATGGAGGCACACAGGCTTTTTCTGGGAGTCAGCACCAGAGGCTCTGAAGTCTCCACTAATGAGTGCAAAACCTGCAGAGCCTTGAGGAGACCAGTCCTCAGGAGAGCACATGATTCCTGACGTCCTTGAAGTGGTTTCAGAGTGCAACATACATTTGTAAAACCTTAGATCCCTGTTTAATATAGCAAAAAGAGAGATGTGTAAGAAATAGGGTGAATTTGACAAGGCACACCAGCTACACAAACCTTTCAGTACAGTTTCTGCTGGGGAGCAAGGGCTGCAAATGCTGCTCCACCTAAGCCAGGAAGCAGAGCACTTTTCACCTTCACTGTCTTTCCTGTTACAAGAGATTACTTTCATGGTCCAACTGAAAGACCTAAAGAAACTGCTGCTAAAATGGCACCTAGTGAAAACATGGGTATCAAAATCTGGCTGCGCTCACGGTTGGTAGTACACAGCCTGTTCAGCTGCTGTTTCTGCTTCCTCTGCAGAAAATCTCTGTATGACTGAAGAGTTTCAGTTTTTTGGTGGGGGGAGTTTAAAAGACAACAAGAATTAAAGTTCTCACTGACATTTAAGCACAGCTTTTTCTGTAGTGGTTTTTTTGGTTTGTTTTCTCTTTTTATTTTTTCTGTTTAATGAAGCATTTTATTATCACTTTCTTGGGATTTCAATTTGGCTGCATTTTCCTGACACTACATCCTTCTGCTTTGAGATCTGTGTGGATGTTGGGCACTACCTTATTTCATTCAAAAAATCCTGCTCTTCATGAATTTAAAATCTGACATTATTTGGGGTCAAGTGGCAGTTCCTCTGTATAGCTCACACACTGCTTATTGTAGAGTACATCAGTGCAAGTAGTACTTTACTGCATGTATTAGGAAAGGACATAACCTGAAAAATGCATCTCCAAGTAAGTACAGACACAAATCACTAATGGCCCAGATCAGCCACACTGACTCCAGTGTTCTAGGCAGAAGGATACAAGAAGATGGACTAAGCAAAGATTTGAGGAGCCTTTTTATTTCTCTGCTGCCATGTGCCTGAGATAGATATGATCACTGATTTGGGGGTAAGGAGACAGCACTTATGAGATAGAACAGTTTTCCTGCTAAACCAAGCAGCTATTATTCTCCTTACACACAAATATCAGCTACAATAATATCAGCTAGAAAACCCTGGTTTTAAACATTTGGTTCTCCTAACAAATGCCTTCGAGCACACCTGGAGACTCCCAACCTCCTCCCTCCTGCTAGCACCATGCATGCTGAAAGCACAGCAAAGAGCAGGCCACTACTGACACATCCAATGTCACCTTGGGAAATAGTGACAGTGAGTAGGACAAAGCCCAGGGCTGCCTCTCCATGCCCCTGTCATAAGCCAAATTAATTTCATTAAGCACCACAGCATACATTCCAGCAGAAGTGCCTCTAATCACCTCTTTGCATTGCTAAAATGCCTCCATGGCCCTGGACTAGACAGGGAGTACTTAGAAGGACACAGCACCCTGTGACAAATGACACATAAGACCGAGTAACTGACTTCTATCCAGTCCTCACAAAGAACCATATGCTGGATAAACAGATTATTTCAGTCATGTGTTGAGATCTGTGTGAGCAGATCAGGATTCCTAAACACAGAAGCAAGGCTTTAGTTGCAATTAAGTGAATATTCCCATAGGTTTCCAAGCAGCACGTCTGCTGGCCATGTACCCGGCTTTCATGTTCCAAAGACTCCCAAATATTGTATTCGCTCTCTTTTGTAGAGTTTCCTTACCAGATGAATCGTGATTTGTATAAGACAATAATGTTATGTATTTTCAATCCTTAGAGCTATAGGTTAAGCCAGAAAGGTGAGTGCCTCAGCCTCAAAATGACTCATCTCCAAATACAAAACCCAGGCTATTTTTAAGAATGAAATGAAGCACTGTAGAATTTGTCGCTTATGGTATTAAAAAAACCCAAACCACAATCATAATATAAAACTGTACCCACTTAAGAGTTATTTGAAGGTAGACATGATTAACGTATTTTTTTCTTAATAAGAATGTTTCACACCTTCCAAATAACTATTTATACTTACATATCTGTTGGGCTTAGTTCTGTGTTATCCTCAAAAAGCATCGTGTTATATTGCACCAATTTCAAAATTTGCATATGGCAAGTCTTTCATTTAACGATCTCATGATTAAGAAATCTGGAAGTTCCCACTGAAATGGTACACTCAAATTTCATAAACTACGAGACAGTTTCATGAATATATGCACAAGTGATATGCAAGAGCATGTAAAATATGCAGTTATATATTCAGATTTGTAAATCTAATTTCACAGCTGTTAATAGTCTTTGAATGTAAGACATTTCCTCATACACTGAGATTTGCAACTGTTAAACATGCTGATGAGGCAAAAAAAATTCCTTGTCCTCAGAACGTTTAACCCTGTACGTTAATGTATGCCCTTGCTCTCACAAATCTCTTTTTTTCCATGCTCCCCACTCATTTGAAAAGAGCAGGAGAGAAATGAGAGAGGAGAGTAGAATACACTCACTTACTACTATAAGAACTAAAAATGTGCAGTGAGGTGAGGTGCCAGCTGCCACTTCAACAGCCAAACAACTGATCCTGCACTGAGCATATTTTGCAAATTAGTCTTTTTGGGACTATTAATTTGGGATGCAATCCCATCACTGCTGAGGTCCAAGGAAGTCTTTCCATGGGCTTAAAAGGGACTTGATTTAGCCATTTGTATAGAGCCATTCAAGTAGGGATAAATAAACGTATGTCAGGAAAAAAAAAAATCTTGTAAAGGCCACGAGTTATGCAGGATTTGGGAAGCCCTGTTTTTTCCTTCTGGGAAGTCCCTGGTTCTCAATTCATGCAGTGCCCCTTGCTAAGATGATTTCATCTCACCCTCACTCCACAGAGGGAATAGTCAGGACTCACCTGCTTCCAAGGGGATGTTTGGGCTGATGCAAACAGCTCAGGTATTGCCTTAAGGAAATGACTGTATTGCAAAGAATTAACTCCATGGCTGCCTTCAATTTTCCTCTCTATAAACTGTGATGAGCAACGGGCAGTAAGCCCAGACCCCACGGTAAGCAGCATGGAACAAGTTATAGACCATATGGAGAGAAATAAACTGCCACTTCATACACAGGATATCTATAATGCTTTTTTGCTTGAGTCAGCTAATTGCACATCCGCAAATCAGCACATTTATAACAAATGGAGCATTATGATATCATGGGAAATCTATTTAATATGATCAAAGTCTGCCAGGAAAAGTTCCCCTGAAATTATGAAAGTACTTAAGAGTCCTGAGTGCTAGGGACATTTTACAGTCCTTATTAAACAAACATTTTCACATTGTTTCATGGCAGCTGGTGATACCAAGGGCTGTATCTTCTAAGCCTCCATGTCAGCAGTCTCCCTGCAGCTGCCAGCATGGGCATCTGCCTGCTGCAGGCAGAAGGCACCTCTGTACCTATAGTTAGAACCAGCCACACCACCCACACCTGCTCCAGCAGCAGGGAAAGAGCAGCTACTGCTCCCGCCAGTACCTCAGATGAGGCATGCCATCTCCTGTCTTTTCCAGAAGCTGAGATTTTGAGTGTTGCAAGCCCTCTTCTTAACTGCAGATTTTAAGGGGCATACTCAGCTTTTCCACATAACTTTTTTTTTTTTTTATGCTAAAGCTTAGCAATGCTCCTGATCTAAAGAGCTATTAGACATGGTCTGAGTGTAAATATAAACTTACTTGGGGTATCAGCTGAAAAACATTCTCGTATTTATGTCACCAAGCATATGCTATGCCCCAACATTGCTCCACAGCTGATGTATTTTCACCTTCAGCTGGCATTTTTCCTTAAAGTTTAGCAACCATGATGAGTGCTTTTAGCAGCTGTAGGCAGTGGTCCTTTCAACTACCTACATTACTTTTTTGTAGGTCTTGATTTATGGCGTGGCCATATAAATTTCTGGGGTTTGTATTTGAAACAAGAAATTCCAACTTCACAATAGTCCCAAAGGAAGACTAGGAGCTTCTCACTCAGAACTAGCACTGCCTCAATTCTGATACTAACCATAGCTATGTAATGCTATCCATCATTAAGAAATGTAATTCAAGCATCATATTTTACTGAACAGATAAGATACTTGTATCATGAGACACCTCCATAGCATGTTGTGGGCACCATAAGCCCATGGAAGTGTTTCTATCACAAGCCCTTCAGGGGCACATGGGTGGGTGAGGTACAGCATGGCAGGTGTGAAGATAAGGAGAGGTTTTCTGATGTAAGGGATGCTGGAGTGAAAGCATGTAAACACAGCTTAAGAGACTGGAGAGGAAGCAGCTGACCAAAAACTGATCAGAAATCACACTTAAATGTATTTTTATCACTTGCAGTTCTCTAAAGGCATGTGCCTGTCTGATGTTCAGGGCATATAATTTGATAATCCTTGGGAAAGCACTTTTCAAGACAGCAACCCCATCCCTAGAAAGTCAGGGCTCAAAGTGAAGTTGTGCAGGCTCTAGAAGGATGAGGGATAGGTTCACACCAAGATGAAGAATGCCTTGCCTTTTCTCTAGCCTTGTTCCTGATATTTATGTTTCTTGGAACAGGACAGGTTGGAAATAATAGCTGACTTACAGGCACAGGGAAACTTCAACTTGCAGAAGGATCCCTGAAGGTGGAATGGGTACAGTCAGCAGTTTTTCATGTCAGCTCACCACATCTTTCACTGCCATGTAACACAATGTGGTGCACACAGGCAGGGAAGCTCTCTCCTGTAACAACATTAAAGCATCCATATCCCTTCCACATTTTTTCATGTCTTACAATAATCCCTAAAAGCATTTAACACGATGCTGAGGTAGCTTTGCATGAATCAATTCATGCTTTATCCTGGCTGAAGTTGGTGGCAAAATTCCTATTAGCAATTAGCCATTCCAGCTGCAGCCGAAACTTATTTTTTATATCATCTGTGTGATCAGTTAGGCAGTAAAACAAGGTAAATTATACTGGTCTACTGAAGCCCCGTCTTAAATCCAGAGTCTGCACTGATGGACAATGACTGTGGCCCCGATATTTCCAGATATGCTTTGGCTGGGAAGAATAACAAATTATTGCTGGGCATAAACAACAAGCTGCACAACTTAGTCATAGCGTCAACTTAGATTAATTATCTTCATTCTGATAAAAAGTGAACATTGCAGATCTGACTGTGTTCCATCAGGGCAAAGGTGAAACCCTCTTGAAGGTGGGCAAAAACAGCACCAAATGTCAATAAACTCTACTTAAAAATCTGTATTAATTGTGGTAATCAGTTTGGGGGGATGTCTCCTAAATTACACATGAAGAAAATTTTCAGATTATTTTAGTAAAAATAAACACAAGGAGAGCTTGCAAATGGACAAATGTACACAAATCCTTCGTCCAAAACTACCGACAATACTTATTAAAACAAAAATTATCCCGGCAGCCCCTTCTTTTTCTCCTTTCCCTCCTTCGATTATTTATTGGCAAAGATTTTTCCCCATTTCCTGGCAGATAAAAAGATTTTCTCATTGCCAAAACTGAAACAGAATCCCTGAGCACATTTGTGCACCAGACTTGTTTGTGCTCAGTGTTTGTCAAATAATGGCAGAAGTATTCCTGCTTTACCACGATTTTTACCCTTTTTCTCCTAGCAACCTTCCCCCCTTATCTCTTCCAAAATTATTTTCTTGTCTGTGTTATGTCCTCTGTGACTTTCCCATCATCATGCAGGGACACCATAAAGTGCCACTTCTCAGGAGTTGGGCATCTACTAAACATGTGCAAGTTGGCAGCAAATTGCTGCCCAGCCTGACCGTGTCCTGCCTTTACCTCACAAAGGACACCAGATTGAATCCCTCTCCTCTCCATCCACTTGGTGAGTCTCATAAACCAGTGACTTTTATTCCTCTGTCAAACTAGGCTGACACTTCTGAATCTGCTGGTCAGCTACTGGGAAGGTGGTAGAGAGAAGGAAGAGGATGGGCAGGCAGGTGAAGCAACTGCATAAACCTTATTTTCTTAGGAAAGCAAACTAAAGACAGGTTGGTAGGGAGGGCTTCCCAAAGAATTGCTGCTCATCTCCACTGGTATCCTCACCAGTTTGTCCATCTCATGACCCACAATGGCATGCACAGTCCCTTTCAAAACCAGCATCAGAATGACAGACTTCTTCCAAAAGTACAACTTTCTAGTTGTCTGGCATTCTTTTCACTGCCTAAAATATATGGGGTTTTTGTCAGCACTTCAGACTCGTCAAAAGATAACCCTTCCATCCAAAGCTCAACATACAAGTTCAGCCTTTGAGCCATTACACAGTGGGAGTGTTCAACAGCCTCTGTCTTTGTCAAGACGTGCTTTTCATAATAGCACCCTGGGTTTATTATAACAGCACTGAAATGTTTAAAACTGTTCTTTTGCATTACTGATACAATGTTTTGGGGAAAAAAAATTAAAAAGAGAAATGAAAATCACTCACAAATCAACAAATTACAGAAAGGACAGGTAAGAGAAAGGATACAGAGAATGGGGACAGTTTCAGTAGTAACTCGGCTCGCTGTTCCTGCTAATGGCTTTCTGAACCTTCTGCAGTTCCACCATCTCCCAAGATCACAAACTGAGGACTGAGGTAAGGTCATTGAGGATTTCTAAGGAGTAACATAACACCTGCAGTGCATCTTCCACTGGGCCAGTGTTAAGGCAGTCCAGCCTCCACAGTAATGCTAAAAGCCACAGCCAGGTGGGATCAAAAAGCAAATTCCTGTTTCAAGTGTATCAACCATTATTTCTCAGCCCCAAAAAGAATATGGAAAGCAGCATTCAAAGCTGCATTATGATTGAATTTTTAATTTAAAAAACCCAAAATAGCACAAGAGTTTTGAAAGATTTAATAATTTGCCATAGCCTTGGATGTCTTGCCCTACATCACACCCTGGCTTCTCTCTACGACCCGAAGAGCTTACCAAAATCAAAAGCGATACAGAGCCCTTCAGTCAGCTCACAGCCAGATCCCTCACAGTGGACTTTATAATTGGTGTGTTATCATCTGAGCAATGTTACAGCGTTATTTGGTCTGCTGAAACCAACTCCCCAAAGTGCAAACAGAGCAGAAACCAGGCAAAGCTCTCAATCATCTCTTGGGCTGCGCACTCAGTTTAGGCAGTTACAGCTTAGTGGATAAAGCACTGACCTCCGAGAGCCCAAATCAAATCCAGCTCACATTCCCATGAAGGGCACTGGAACTGGGTTAGGGAGCATAAGCTTCAAAGAACCATTTTCCTTAACACTGACTGCTTTTTTTGCCATGAACCTTCCCTCTTCAATATTTCTGCCTTCGTTGCCTGTCTCATCTCTTTCTGCCTGGGATGACTGGCTCCTAACACCCAGACCATGGTCCTTATTCACTTTATAATACAACCACAGCTGGAAATCAGACCATGGATTTGGGGAACGCTTGTCTGAAATACATGATGTGTGAAAACAGAACTTCCCTGCCTCATTCTGATGGCATGGTAGCCTACACAGGGAATGGTTTCTAACTCCCAGTTTGGTGTTACATAACTTGTGGACTCTTTATCATTTGCCTGGTTTTCCATCCC
The DNA here is from genome assembly GCF_020740725.1 of Corvus hawaiiensis. NCBI lineage: Eukaryota > Metazoa > Chordata > Aves > Passeriformes > Corvidae > Corvus > Corvus hawaiiensis. The sequence continues at coordinate 12,210,022 of NC_063218.1, forward strand.
TCCCCATATCTTTTCTAGATAGAGGTGTTTTGCTCTTCAGTGCTTGTCCCACCTGTCCCAGAATAAGAGAAAAGGGAAAATAGAATAAAGCAAGAGCTATGAATTGGTGTGCCAGCACAGCCAGATGCCTCATTCCTCTCGGTCTCTCACTTCCACTGCCACTTAGAGTTAGGTTCACACCATTTAAAAAATGAGAATAAGAATAAAACATGCTGATAAATGAGGTTTTCTATATCTTGCTTTCTGTGCAGGCTGTCTTGGTCTGTGCCATGCCTGAGGCACTGTGCACACTGTTGCCATGCTCAGTGCCCAGCTCTGATTTTGGAGTCTTAAGGCACTGCAGTTTTTAACAGAACCCCCGCAGAAAACAGGCAGAATACTTCTCACTCAGCAGCATGCACATCCACACTCACCAAACTGGCTCTGAGACTCAACACTACCTGCTACATCATTACCACACTTGCTTTGTTAGCTGGTTCGGGGTCAACTGAAAAGCCTCTGGATGAGCATAAAGCTCAGAAAAGACAGGGGCTTGCTGCAAATTCCATTTTACTGGTCCTATTTCATTCTATTCTGTTCTGTTCTATTCTATTCGCACCCTTTCAAGACAGGTTTTGGGATCAGTCTTTTCAAACTTAGCATCACCACAGGGTGATCTCAGATGCCAAAAATGAGACATGCTTTAAATGTGTCTGTTCTTGTCTTAGACCATAGACATTGTGCAAGATGGAGTTCAGTGGATGGAGCCCCTTTGCCCTGAGCAGCAGAAACCATGGGCAGAGCTGGAAGCAGTGTGGTACCTTCCTGCCAGAGCAGCACTTGAAGCTCCAAAGAGGGGAGGCAGACCATGGTTTTATCAGGAACAATTAATAGTGGCCTCCTGATTTAGTTGGTTGCGTAAATGTACAAAGGAAAAGGGAGTGTGATGCAAACCCTTGGAGGTCTCTCAGGAGTGAGTCTGCTCTGTTGGAATGGAAACTTTCTGAAAGCAGAGGATGAGGGCAGAATCCCTCTGTTCAGCCATGACACCAAAGAGCCAGGAAGCAGAAGGCTGGCTGAATGACCGGAGAGAATGAGAGGGGGTTTGTAGGCTTAGATTTTTCTTCACTTTTTCATCTGTACATTTGACAAACATTTGCAATTCTATCATCCACTTCAGTTGTTACAAATAAGTACCTTTCCTTACATTTTGACACAACCCAGCTTGAGATAAGGTTAGCTTCCAGGTGTCAAACTAATATTACAGTGTCCCTCAAGCTAAATTACAGCTCTGTTTATAACTGTGAAGCTTTAATGAGCACCCAGCTCATTATAATAAAGCATAACACAGCATGCAATGAAGTGTGCCTTTAGAGACACTGCGTGGAGCTGTGTGAGAGCCAGCACTGCAGGATGAGGAGAGAGAGGAATGCTTCCTGCTGAGCAGGGTGACCAGCAAATACCAGGGTACAGCCAGCGTGGCTAACACGTTATCTTTAGTGTGAAGCCTGGGGAGACTCAGGTTTCCAAACCAGGAGAGCTCCCCAGCTCATTCCTAAAGCTACTAGCCAATTTGGTAGCCATCCATGACCCTCTCTGTGTCTCCTTTGTTAGAGGAACAGAGAGCATCAACTTGATCAAGAGTCAGGATAGCCCTCAGGAAATACTTGTACCGAGTCAATAGGAGCCAAACTATTATGCAAACTAAGAAACTTGTATTTATGTATGATCTCCATATTAAACTTGTTTTATGCACACACAACAGTCAAAATTATTTCATGCTTTTCATCTGCAATGTTATGGTGCACACATAAGGACATTCTTACTCTGGAAAAGAAAAGAGGAAATAGTATGCTTAGTCTTTTTGAATACGAAGTGGAAAACCTAATTGAAAGTCATAGGTCTGTGCTGCAGTAATGAAAACAAATTAAGCCCAAATCCATTATTTCAGTTTCATTTGGTATTTAGCATTAAGACTGGGATTTCTAAATATATGTTAGGTAAGACTCTAAAATCCGAGGAAGACTTGGCACCTGGTATCCTGTATCTGAGCTTCATTATAGGAGCAGTGTTTATGTTGGATATGTGTTGGATGGTTTAATTCCAGCCTACTGAAGAGCAGCCTCCAGGTCATAGACCTGCTGCAGCTAATTTGGCAGAAGCAGCACTATCTCTTCAGAGAAGGGCAACATAAATCTGTAAATACAGCTTCTCTCTGGGGTAATGAACAGCTTTAATTTTCTGCAGAATGACAGTCACTGAACAAATGTAAAAAAAACCAAACCAAACCAAAAACACCCCAAAAGCCATAGCAGTAAAGCACAGATCCTCCAACACACAGAAAATCTCCAGAGCTTCAACTCCCCTGAGATGTCAGTGCTGTGCTGGGGGCACAGGAGAAAGAGAGAAGAGAGTTTTCTCTGCAACACTGCAAGCACTTTCAGCCATTTCAGGTTTCCACCTACCAATTCAATGTGATGAACCTTCCCCCCACTAGTTAAAAGCATGTTTCAGCACCTTGCAGGGGTGTTCAGGGAGAGGCAAAGCATTTGAGCAGTTGGCAGGCAGCAGTGGGAAGGCAGCAGGCAGAGCCCTCCACACCATCCTCTTGTGGAGGAAGCAGCACATCCCAGCCCATACCCCAGGGACCAATTACAGGCAGTTCCTTGGATAAGGCAGTGCCAGACAAGCAAGGGATGCCCACCAGTGCCACAAGGCTTTGGGCATACTGTGTGCTCAGGATGGGTTAGAGGAGGGATGATGGAATGCTGTCCTTTATGCTCTCCATGTGCTTCAGGTTTGCTGGAGGGTACAGGCGAATGAATATTTCATCTGTAAGGAGTCACTCACAGCACCCTGATCTGCTAGTGCCACATGGCATTGTAGGGAAGAGGAAATGGGCAGGAGAAAGGAAGCACAAGTGGCTATGCCAAATGCTAATGAGAACAAAACACAGAGAAACAATACCCAAAGCATTTACTGGTTACATCTTTCCTTGGCACTGTTCTTCAATGTGCTTGTCTCTGAGGATGAAAGACTGTTGTGATCTCCTCTCTACTGCTGGCACTCTCCTTCCAGAGAAACAGCTAGCTGAATTAAAGCATATACAGTAGCTCATGCCTGTGTTAGCTGTTGATTATTAATTACTCTAAGGGAAAATCCTGCAGTTCTGAAATCTGAGAATTTCCACTGGAGACTCACCAACTACTTATCCACTAAAACCCAAGACTACAGAGATAAAAAATATTACATAAAAACCCCTGAATTTATTAAAAATATATTTAAACAAAATTCTAAATATTTTTTAAAAATTGAAATAAAAATGTTAAGCCCATAGTTATTTAAAAATCATTTTCTGTGTGTTTCCATAAGGCAATTTCAGTTTTGAGAGATGCATATTGCATTGGAAGAGAAGCAATCGAAGACATCAGAAAAACAGGATGATCTGCAAATACCAATCATATCTTTTGGATATTCAAGACAGACAACACTTTTTCTTGATCTTAAATGGAAGATTTACCATTATGGAAATTATGCTAAATTCTACTTTAAAACGAATCAGAAAAGACAAAACCAAACTGGTGTCTCCAGCAGAGAACCCAAACAAGGATGATGGCAATTTTTCCTTGCATCAGTTTTAAGGGATAGAACTATATTTCTCTACCTTTATAACCTTCTACAACTTACAGTACTGTCATAATTTAAACTCTCTGGGAACATACACTTCTTGTGTTTGAATAAAACTAAAGCAATACACTCTCTCACATAGGCCAGACCTGCGGCGAGCTTGGATTGCTGGGGAAGGTTTGCTTTGCAGCTCAGGCGGAGGCTGAATCGGTGGAAGGACAATCTCTTCTGTGTATTTCCCCTTCTGCAGTCAGCAAAAATGCCCCACTCTGAAAACAGCATTTGCAGGTTGCCACAGGATAAAACAAACCTCAGAAACATAAATCAAGCTTAACAAAGGAGCTTCTTCTTAACATGGCTAATGGCTCGGGTTCCTCTGCAGACAAAGACACTGTTTGACCTACTGCTCTAATTAGAGGAGTAGTGATGTTGACATTTGTGTTGTATAAAGCAGACATGTTAACAGCCAGAGGGAAAGCTGTCAGTGCCTCTAAAGATCACAGCATTCATGGCAATGCACGATTCAGCCTTTAAATATTCAAAAAATCAATTCAATGCATAACTTCTTTTACTGATAATAAGAAACAACTCCAAAATCAGAAAAAACTAAACCAAACCAAAAACCAACCCCAACTTCAATCAGCGTTAATGATGAAAGATTAATATGCAATACATGAATCAGTTTTATTCTGCCGAGTATAGTGTTTCTTTTCAGGTTTATATAATCCAGTTTTCTCATGAAGGAACACAAGCAATTTATATTCTCTGGGCTTTTCACTTACTATTAAAATAATACCAACCGCCAGAGACTGAGGTTTGTACATTCATATGTGTCAGGTTCACCAAAGCAGGAAAACGGATACAACTGCTCATTTATAAATACATGAAATGTGTTTTAATTTAACTCTGATCTATTGTATCCCATTCCCTTGACATGAGATGCACCACAGCAACAGACAGGCACTTCATGTCTTACAGATCAGAATCCCTGCAGTTAATCCTCTCTGTGAGCACCCAAGTACCCCAGAATGACAGCAAGCCCTTAACGCTGCAGCTCAATTAGCTCCAAACCCCTCCCAGATTTTTTTCCTCCAAGATGCTGTTGATGTTCCCAAGCCCGCTTTTACCCAAGGTGAAGCTGAACACGAAATACAACAGCCTGACAGAAGGTTTTGTACTGCAGTCCAAGCACAAAGTTTTCCATTCTCACCATCTCTGTCCCAAGGAAAGGAGTCGCCTACAGGCACAGAGATGGAGAGAGGCTCAGCATCACTCATCACATCCCACAACATGATGCTGGCTCGACAGAACCCATCCCCAACACTTTTAGAGCCTGTTTTGTAATTAATTTCTGTAAGTGGATAATTGACTCATTAAGCTGAACTAGAGCAATATGATAATGCACAAACCAAAAATGTAACTGTCATTTATCTCGCTGTTCAGTCCAGCCTTCAAAGCCACTTCAATACAATTGCTACTGCCAATGACTTCTGAAGGAAACAATTTAACATGGCAGGCATCCTGCTGTCCAAGCTTAAAAAAAATAAGAAAAAAGACATTTTAAATGGGATACATTTTGTTTATATGTAGATCGCACAAAATGCTTCCCATTACTTTCTTAATGCTTTTAATTTTTTTCCCCAGCTTTCTAAGACTGTTTCACTTTCCTTTTCATGACATCCCATGTGGCCAGTATTGCTCTAAGGGAAGGCACATGAAGATCATCTGTCTTCCCCATGCAGCTCCAAACACAGCACAAGGACATATATATATGTGTGTGTGTGAAAGGTAACAAGATGAACTTAAAATGCATTATGGTGAAAGGATCTGTGAGCCTGCAAATGTGCTTGGAGGGTAGATTATGAAGAGACACACCTCTGAACGGCAGCAACGTTTTGGGTTGCTTCAGTACAGTAAAATCTATACCTTCTTTTTTGATAATCAAGAAAAATCAAGCTTGAAATGACCCTTGTACAAAGAAGATAAGGAAACAGGGCCACAGTACACTATACATCCCACCAGGGGAGGAAAAGTTAACTTCATGTCATTCACTCTTCATTGCACAACTGCTGCTATTCTCTATCTATCTCCACATCAATTGTAAGTAGCCACAGAAAGCCATTTCCAGTGCCAGGACAGTGCTTACCAGAAGCAGTTTTGCTGTTTACAACAGTTTAGGGAAAAAGATGGAGGCATGAAGAGGAAGGAAGGAGATTCTTCCCCCTCAAATTCATTTTATACTGACAGACATCCATTGATTTTGTAGGAAGTTTTTTCCTCATTTGCAAGGACAAATTCCATTCTATTCCGTGAAATTCCCTGCTCCAAAAATCAGACTACTTAAGCATAATTTTGGGGCTCTAGGGGCAGATACAACAAACACCAGCACAAAGGGTAGGCATAGGCATGACAGCAAGAAGACATGAGGCCACAGCAGAGGGTTTTACATCTGGCTGGGCAAGAGAAGGGAGCCAAGGTGAGTGACACAGCAGGTACATCGGCACTAAAGTGACCCAAATGCGTGAGGTCAGAAATGCAAAACTCCTGCTGTCAATGGATTCACTCCTCTGCTCTCAGAGGAAGGTCTCCTGAAGAACACAGCTGAGACTGTATCTTTGGAGAAGGGGACAAAAGCAACAATCACTTTGGAGCCAACACAGAGAATATTTGGGTGGAAAGCTCTAGATTAACACTGCAGTAGAGAATTTAAGGATGATGTAAACGCCCTCCCTGAATATGTCCAAGACTCAGCCTGTGAAAGGACAGAATCAGCCCATGGAATGCTCCCATGCACAGCTCAGTTAGGACATTTATTCAGCATTTTGGTGGTGTCCTAGACCCACCTCCTCCATGTCACCAGTCAGATCTCTCATAGCCACAGCAGGCTCAGCACTAGCAAGAAAAGGAACAAGCCATGGTTATCCTAGAACACCTGCAGCTCCTGACGGATCTAGAACATCCTATGGTGAAAAGAAATAAACACTATTTTCCAGTACTGCAGTTAGCACTTGCACAACTAAGTGTTGTAATATGACACCTGAGTGATAGTGCTCTACATAGTCCCTGACAGGACAAACCACCACCTGGAAGAATACAGGGAGGAATCAGCCCCTTTTTCAATAGGAGTTTCAAGAGAATGATACCTCAGTGAGAAAACTTTGGAAATTCATTGAACAAATCAGTACTCTATTTGCTGTTTATCTGTTTAGCATGTGACTGGCACACAATTTCCAGGCATTACTATAAAGCAATTCATTTCTGTAGACAATAGGAGGGAGCAGTAGGTTTCTCCAGAGTCAGTACTGCTCCTGCTTTTAGGCTTGGCTAAATGCAGCCTGTGCAGACTGTGGCAGCTGGCAGGCTCAGCCACAGACCCTGCTGTGAATTACTGCTAACAAACACATTCGGGTTTATTAAGCCTTTCTTCCTCCTCCAAGTGTTATAGTCATGGCTCTGGACTAATCACAGGCATTGTTTAGAAGCACTTGGGGAATGAGTGTTTGAAAAGCCCTCACAAGGTTCAGCTCAGAGCTATTCAGCTTAGGGATCTACCGGCTGCACCAGAGATGTACCTGCAGCCTGTGGGGTCTGACGTTTCAGGAGGGATTAGCCTCAACTCCACAGTCCCCAGCTGCTTCCTCCAGGGTGTCCCCCTTACCCTGTCAGGATCCCCACCCATCCTCTCTACCCTGGAAAAGGTCTTCCCTGACAGAAATTAATGTTCAAATTCAGATTAAAGTGCAGCAGCTCCTACTGTGTGTGCTGCAGATCAGCTCAGCTATGAAGTGGGGACACGTATGAATGGAGACCCTGAGCCTGAAGCCAAGCAGGAAGGGGGTGGGGGAATACACAGGAAGAGTCACAAGCAAACAGGGTTGAGGAGGAGGGACTGGTGCTGCTGGATGGGGTGCAGGATAACAGCAACAAGCTGTGAGCCTACTGCCCTGCAAATGGATCTGCTTCTCCTATTGTCCTGAAATTTCAGGCTTGGTTCACACCATGTTCAATTAAGGTTTGAAGCTTCCTCTTTTTTCCCCCAAAAGCAGTGTTGAACTATAATGCTTCTGATTAGCCAGCAAAAGAGAGGGCTGTGCCATTGGATTGAAAGCTATAAGGCATCTGTAAAGTCTCAAAAGGTACCAATCTGGGTACCAATCTGACGTAGTAGAGGAAAATATGTAATTTCAGGCTCCTATATTATAGAGCCAAAGCAAATTACCTGCTGCTGATGTCTTTTTATAGCATTGATGGTGGGGGTGGAGTAATGGCTGCCAAATGAAAACCCGCTCAGCCTTGGGAATCAACTGATGTTCCTAAAGCCAGGAATCATGTTGTTGATGCTCACAGCAGATGGAAATTGATGACTGTAATCTCCATGAGGAGGATGGTGGCTGCACAAAGGTACCCCTGCTCCCCACCCCATGTGGCATGGCCATCAATCTGATGTGTGTTGTTAGCACAATTCAAGGCTGCAGACCATCGCTGGAGAAAGAAATAAAAAGTCCACAATGAGCAATTGTTGAGGGAAGCAGAGAGAGAGGATGTCACTGGATGAAGATCTGACTCTTGAGCAGTTCTGAAGCTAACACCTGGGTATTGGAGGGACACAGGGATGTTTCTGTTCCTAGAGCTACACGGTGTGGTTCTCTCTGTCTGGCCACAGCACCAGTGCAGCTGCTTTTCCCAGTGCTGGGTCACACAAAGGGGAAAGAGTGATAGCGGAGGTGACCTTTAGTGTGGCACCAAAGGTATATTTGGAAGTGCTGCATTTCCACTCAAACCCTGTTCAGCTGACTGCCACATGGGTCTGTGAGACGCTGACATTATGAAGAGTGAAGGCTGGTGCTGGGCAGGGCGTGCTCCATGCTGTATCCAGCTGCATGAGCACGTGGAGCACGCCCACGTGCCTTGCAGTCGGCACTGCTGGTTCAGGGGATTCGGGGCCACCTCCGTTTCTCTGACTTTCTGGAAAAGACAGAATCAGGCCAACTAACTTTTCACCATGTGCCGTATTTGCTGCCAGCAGATTTTCTAGCGAGTGCACGGCCACAGCAGCAGCCAGATTTTGCTCACCCTCCCTTACCCCCGTATTTCCACGGATAAATAACTTAGCGTACATCAAGATAAATTTATCTTGGTTGTAACCTCTGGAATGTCACTATGGTAAAAACAGAATTTATGAGCTGTAGTACAGATGAATCCACGTCACTGGAGAAAATAACATCAGATGCATTTCTCTCATAATTAATAGCCATTAACCTTTTTAGAGGAAGGAAATGTTGCGAAGATTTTGCTAAATGCAAGCTTAAGAGAAAACAGCACATTGATTTTAGAGAATAATTTTCAAATACTTGTAATGATATGGCATTCTTCTGATACGTAGTTCATAAAACAACCCCAGGCCAGAGTAGGTGGAGGCTAACATTGATTTCATTGAAGCAGACAGAGTATGCATCCCTTCAAAAGCTGGCCTTACCCTTTCCCTTTTTTCAGTCAATAGCAGAATGGCATAATAGGAAAGAATTTTTTAAAATATCCACTGTGGCTGATACAGCTGAAAATATGTTCTGAAACAGCTCTGATGACATAGAGAATGATAGAAACACTCAGAAGCCCAAAATAAGACCCACAGTTAGGTTTGTGTTCTTTTGTCTTGGTGTTGGTAGACACTGCTGCAGTGTTAATCCTTAATCGTAAGAGGATGGTTTGTCTTTTCCTCCAAGCCTAGCAGCAGTGGCACATTCTGCTTTCAACAAATGGTCCTGAAAGGCTGCTTTGCTCTTAAAAAAGAATATGAAGGGACTGGAGAAGGCCAAATCAGCTTGTCCTGACACTGTTTTGTAGCAACAATTTGCTCTCCAATTGCTTTGAGATGCTGTGGCTGAACCTTTTCCAGTGTCACCCTCCACACAGTGGTCCTACTGCCAGGGCTGACTGATCTTGCTGTCCATGTCCAGAGCCAGGTGCAGCATCAAACCCAATGCATTTTTCAGCTACCAGATTTCACTGCAGATCTGGCAGCTTGCTAAGGTACAAAGGTTATTCAGCACACATTATTGCCTAGGGATCATTTACCTATTCATAGCACGTAATTTATATTTTCTGGAGTTTTTAACAAGGTTTTTCTGTGTATAGTAGATATTATAATAAAACATTCAATACATATTGAAAAGTCATCAGCTCTTTTTTTATTTTTGCAGATTGGAGGGTACATTTCAGGACAGCATGAAGAAGATATTTCATTTTTTATCCCTTGTAGTGGTCTCAATCATAGAGTGAATGACCATTCTTTAAATCTAACAGCAAATTCTATCCAGCAACAAAGACATCCCTCCAAGATCAGAGGCATTTCTAAGGATTTTGCAAGATATCCCCATCTATGCCTTTTTATACCCAGCTGTTCTCCTCAGAGATCCTTTTGCCCATCTCATACTTCATTTTGCATCCACCTCACATATCCACACCAAGTTCAGTGTCTGAACCTGCATCTCAATCACTCTGCAGTCAACAGAAAGGCTCTCTCCCTCTCCCAAACCAAGGCTGATTGATATTTTCATCAAGCTAAATTTGTTTAAGTGGAAATTTTAGATATAAACCCACAAACAAGAAGTCCAGAAAGAAAATCACAGCAGTGCAGCATAATTATGAGGTGTGAGGTGTGCAGACTGCCCTAAACTGCAAAAAACTGTTGTTGTACAGGTCATGAGTCCTTTTGACAAAGTAGAAAGCAAAAAGTTTACACAATCCTACAAAAAAATCCAGTTCCTCCTGTGAAATCTTAAGCTTTTAATGGATGCTGTTCTCTCTGTGTGGGCTCCTCTGCCTTTGTGCATGGGTTTATCGCTGCCTCAAATGCCACCAGAGCATCCCATGTTTCCAGTGGAGCAGGACCTCTACCACCAGCAACCTTTCCGGGCATGAAACCTGTCCAAGTGCCTGATGGCCTTCTGGAGTTTTTTCTTTGGAGCCAGCTAGAGTGAAAAACTGCTTCTGACACATGCAGCCTCCGTATTTAAATTTTGTTTTAATTAATCTGGGGCCAGCACACAATACTCTGATAGCATTTTCCAGAAACAGGGAAGGGAAGGGAAGAGAGAAGAGAGTATGTCCCCCTCTCCTAAATGGCCAACCATCCATCAAACAGGACTCTTCACTGTTGACACCTCTCAGGGACACAGTATGGGAATGCTTTTAATTATTTGCCTCTTGGCTGATGTGCTACAGTCTTTGCTTGGGAAGATCAGGTAAAGAAGCATGGGAGGAAACGTGGTTTGTGGCAGTTCTTGGCATGGTGGTTTTACTGAGGGTTGTTTTTTGTTTTGTTTTGTTTTAATGAGTCTCTTCTGTCTTGCTGTCAGCTCTGAAGCAAGTCTTCCTGCACCGAAAGCCTAAATTTTCCATTGCATGGAGACAGGCGACTACAGCACCCAGGACTAAATGCTATGTGTGGTTATTTTCAGCTGGTGATGCCGGGAAACTCACTCAAAACCACTGCGCGGGCGAGCGGCAAAGCCAGAATCAGACAGGAGCTCCAGACCAGATTATAGCACAGCTCCTCCTCTGCTCACCCTTTTCAGTCAAACCCCTCTGTCTGGATCTCACCCCAAGCCCTAGACAGCTACATATGGCAGAAGGAGAAGGGGAAAAGAGAAATATAAGTACTAACAGGTGACAACTACAATGTCTGAACTTTTACTGTCTGCATGCTGTAATTCTCCAGAAAAAGAAAAGCCTTTTTAACGATGCTGAGGATTAAAGCCCAGTGAAACCTGACAAAGAAAAGCTTATTCAGAAACTCTGATTTACTTCTCAGGGATTAATGACACTTGAAAGCAGAACAAACCATCACACCACAATAAACAAGCATAAAGAGAAATCAGCACATGATGCTGATTGATTTCTCTGTACAGAAAACAGAAAAATTGCACTATTACAGATGAATCAAATGAAAACCATCATTTTTGGCCATAACAAACCTTTTATTTCAAATTAATGTAGCAACTACGTGTTGCATTCCAATTTGGGATACTTTAAAACCTTTCTAACAAAAGCAAAGGCCAGTCTTGTGGGGTGGCTGCAGAGTGGGATTTCACAACCACTGCAGAAGCTGCCTTGGGTCTGAGCTCTGTCAAAGCCAACTCTCTTCTCTGGAAGTGAGAAAGTCATGCAGAGGTGCAGTGAGCTGGGGTGGGTGCTGCAGCCTGGGGTACCACCTCCTTCCCCACTGCCCAGGCTCCTTCCAAGCCCACCTTCATTTCCAAGAGGGCCCACAAGTTGTTCTTGCAAAAGCAGTAAGTTATAATTACGGTATAAATCAGTAAGATTAATTAAAACAGGGTGTCCTGCACTATTGCCATTTTGGTTTGCATTTGTGATTTTTTAAGGTGTTTTCCCAAAGGAAACTCTTACTGGTTAGAAGAAACTTGGTGCATCCTTAGGTGCACCAGAATACTTTATTCAGTATCGAAATGCAATAAGCAATTACACAGATTAACCACACTTGTATTCAGAATTTTTAATTTTTACATTAACTTAGGCAAAAAAATGAATGACGTACATTTTGCATTTCATAGATTTTTCTTTCCTGGTTTTGATTTGTCACACTGTGTAGCAACGGAAATTTGAATTTTAATTAATAGCACACAAGAATAAGTTACATAACTCCCTAAGTTCCATCTAAAAATTAACTTTTAAAATACTACAAAATAAATATACAATATCATCTGCCATAACACTGAGCTGACAGACTTTAAGCTTGGTCTCCTCCACAGCTTTAATGCTACCAGGCTACATTTTTATTCATAATTCTATTCATAATTAGAACACGGAGGGGGAGAGAAAACAAACCCCAAAACTTTATGTTTGTTCTATTCAGTCTGCAAATTTTGAATTCACATTACTCAGCCAATGCAGGAGAACTAGCAGGAACTAGTGCAGTTCTCTCCATGCTTCTGCAGGAAGAGGCTATGGTGGTTCAACACTTAAACACGAACAACTTTCTGACTTCCACCTCTTCTGTAAGCAGGCATTCTTTTTTGACTTCAAGACCCAGTATGAAGAATTTACTAAAATATTCTTAATTGAAGGCAGATTTTAACAATTCTTTTTTAAAGATATAAAACTAGCAGAGAAAAACCTTCATCCATAATTCACAATTAACAAAGACACTGATTTCTGATCTCATTCACGATTTTCCACCTGATGCTGCTTCTAATCAAGTAGAACTTCCTCCCACTCCTGAAGGCTGCTCAGCCATACATTAACATACAGCTATAGAAGTATCTCAACATCTGTAGCAAGACTTCAAGGAGAAATCTCCTACCTTTTCCAAACAGTGCTCAGAATAATGATCATGTAATCAGATCCACTGAAGGCAGAAAATAGTCTAATAATGGCTTTCTTGGCCTCCAATTTTTCCAACATCTGTTCTTCCTGCTGTGTTTCATATTTCAAAACCCTTTTTAAATAAAAAGTCCTAATTTTAACCACACCTGCTGAGTATGCCATTAATAATGTCCCACTAACAGAGACACCAGGATAAATACAAATAAATTAATACACACTATTCAAGATCAATTTTTAATCTCATTAACTCCATTACCTTTTCTGTTTCCCATTTAAATGTCTTCTTTAACTGTCTGTTCTTTTTTTTTATCCAATCAAAATAAATCCTGAAAATAAAGACTTTTCCTTTTATTTCCTAAGTCAGTCAGTGCTTGACAGGTGATACCCTCCCATCTGAGCAGACTCATGCAGCAATACACTTGATGCAAAATTGGTGCAAAATTGTTCAGTCCTCTCTAGGAATAACCACCTGGAATAACTCTAACGGGTCCTTCAGTAGGACTTGAAGCTGGAGTTTCACCACCAAAAGGCAATTGCCCAGCCAGCACATGCAGTCCAGGAATGAGACCTGCCAATGTGCTGCACCAGGGCCTTGTGCTTCTCAAGCTCTTCCCAGTGTCACATGCTGGAAGATCCAGGACCACAGGATCACTCCCACAGGGCCATCCCAACACTTCTCCTACACAACTCACTGGTGCCAGCACAGAGCTGCTATACCCATGTGTGACAGGAGTTCACCTGCCTCTTGTGGGTTTTCCACTGGTCTTTCTCAAAACCAAAGACAGCATGTGCTTCCTGGAATATCTAAGTGGCAGGAAGGCAAAATTGTTCTGGGGTTACTCCAGACTAGCAACTGGTGTGTTTGTAGTTCTGATCCTTGTGGGAGGAGGAAGGAGGGAAAAGATGAAAAAAAGAGAGCTGAGGAAAGATAAGGGGGCAGGACAGATTGCTGAGAGATAGAAGAGAAGGGGACATTGCTGGTTAGAAAGAAAACAAGTGAGCTTTTTTGGTGTTGTGTTAATCTAGTTGTCCTGGGTCAAATCCAGAGGATGCTGGCCAGCTTCCATTAGCTAAGCAGCCAGCCCACTGCATGTTCTGCTTGGGGATTGTCTCATTTCTAGAGGCCTTAAAGACACCTGCTAGGGCTCTCTGCTCCCATGGCCAAACATTGCGTAGAACTGAAAATATGCTTTGTTTATGTAAATGGAACTTTAACAGACTGAGGAGCTTGTGGACCACTGTCAACAGCAGTGAATCTGTTTACCCAGAAAACAGGTGCAATGGAAGCAAGGGCTCTGCCCTCCCTCGGCACATAGCAGGACACTGGCAGCAGAAGGAAAGGGAAAAACCCACAGGATAAGAGAAGTCTGAAGGATAAATAAGGCCAAGAGGGAGATATTTCAATCTGCACTCCCCAGCCCCTTTTTATCCCAGAGGATAAGATCCCACATTCACTCCTCTCTGTGAGATAAGATGATGCTCTTTGGCATTAAGATGATGCTAAATGATACATTTTTAGGAGATTTTCCCTGCAGTAGTCTCCTTCTGGACCACTTCCCAGCACTTTTCCTGCTCCACCGCCCCACACTCCAGCCATACTGGATGACTGGTCACACATCAGCTGCAACTGTGGGATCCCAAGCTGTGAGAAGCCTGTAACATACTGTCCAAACATGAGTCACTTGTTCCCCATGCAGGCTGTACACAAGTGGACAGGCCAGCCTTCGTTATTCTCTTTAACCACTGCAATCACTCTCTTCAGTTTGGAGTTAGCCACCTCTTCCACAGGCAGGCAGCACACCTTGCTCTGAGATAACCCATGCTGGCAGACAGATGATGTGTTTGGGAGGAAAGGGAAGGAGCAAGAAGTCTCATCTTGCAAAGAAGATGTTGTGACTTAAGTTCATTCCTCCAACATGAGCATTTGGAGAGAAACACAAGTCCAGAGACTCCACGTCTGGTCCTCTTTAGACAAAAAGCCAAGGAGATCCCAGGAGCAAAGTGCCATGGCTGGCAAATCAGAACAGAAGTTCCAGGAAGAAAGAAGAGAGGCTGTGTGTGTCCCCACAACTCCAAATATAATACCCACAGGACTCTAAAACACACTAGAGCAAGACTATGAATGGATATTTAAATAGACTGTTGTCATCTAGTACATCTAACAAATCTAATCAGAAGTAACAAATACTGCTAAAAGCCTGCTGCAATGGCATCAGATGCAGTATTTAAGAGTCAATTTGCTAAAGCTATCAGTTTCTTTCTTCCTTTTCAGATGTGTTTTGTTGATGTTTTGTATCAGGTTCTGCTCCTGTCCTAATCCATGTTTACTTCAGTTTGTGACCATAAAAACACCTCTGTCTGTCAGATCCCCTGCTTCCCAAGGGCAAAAGGGTAAGATTCACTGGTAAGAGGTGCTCAAATACAAATCTAATGGATTCCGCGCGAAATCTCAAAAATTAACAGTAAACAGGACAATTTCCTGGCAAGTCAAGAAATCTTTATCAGAAGCGCTGCTGTGCCTCATGAGGGAATTTGCAGGCGGAACACTGTAGTGGTAACAATCTGTTTTAAGCAGGAAGACGCACAGGAAATGTCAGGCACACATTTTGATATGTGTAGAGTTAAGGATGTGGCACAAAGCCTGCTGAAGCCAGTGGCTCTGAGAGCAGTCTTAGAAACCAAAATTTAGGTACCTTGTAGGAAAAAAAAATATGGATGTATTTGTGATCCATGACTGAATACAGCTAAATACAGCTAAAGGGAACGGCTTTTCCTAATTATATTTATCAGGAGAATCTTTTTGATTTAAACACTTGCATAGCTGTAACAATGTTATCTAATTTTGGCAGAGTAGAATGGAGTAGACTGACTAAAATTAGGTTTGCAAACATGCACTAAGAGACACAAGGCTTCACATGACTCATCTACTTTTCTACTAACCGCCTCCCTGATAGACTAATGGAGGGATCCTCAACAAGGGATCCTCAGCAAGGATGATAATTTTCTCAACAAAGGTGGAAGATTTAAAGTAACCATATTATGAGCAGTAAGAAGATACTGCATTTGCCCCGAGGCAGCACATTCATTTTCAGGATGTCTAGCAATAGAAAACCTCTTATGTGGAGAAGGTACTTCTAAATATTCTCCTGAAAAGGTAGTTAAATCTGAATGGATGTGTTAAAGCCTATATATCCTCACCTCCTGCCACAGGTGGGCTTTGCTGGGAAGTCACATTATAAAACAGTGTGACATGGAAATACAGACATAACTTTGTCCAGGAGGGGTCATTCAAGAGAAAAACACCTGAGTAGAAGCTGTTTCCAAAAGAAGAGTGTTGTGACCTTAGTAGGTTTACACTCCAGGAGTCTCCCCATCCCCATTTTGTAGACAGTGAACCTTTTGTCCAAGAGACCCCAGTATTAGCCCAAGCCTAGGAAGAAACCCCATGTCTTCCCAGGCCCTGCTCCCAATCCATCCACCACATCCCACCATCTTCTTTCTGAAATCCATCCTGACTCTGGGTCTCTATAACAGCACTGGGAATAAGAATAAATCCAACAATGTTCTGCACCGAAATGGTGAAGCTGCTGAGTTCAATACTTTCTACCTTCATCCTTCCAGCTCAGAGAAGAGCTCCTACGTGCCATACATGCCTCGTGTCCTATAAAGGCTGGGAAGACACAACACTGCTAGAACAAGGCTCTTGTTATCAGTGCCTCCAAGACCATGCAAGCAGGCAGCAGGGTTACAACACTCTCAGACACAGGGGGTCTCTGTGATGATGCATTCTAGAAAATGCAAGCAGTTAATCAAGACAACGCTGGGTGACGCACATTGGTATAGGAAAGACAAATGGTTTCACTGACAAGGATGGCAGAAGGACACACACTGCACCTCTCCTGCAAACAAGAAGTTTGACTTCAGGTTCTGTGCATACAACTCAGTCAAAATTATCACAGCACTGATAAACTGGGATCATGCCAACGCAGACACAAAGTTCAGCTTAGTCGAGAGCTATCTGACCAGATGAGCTTCGTAGTCTCTGCACCAGCCCTGCTGCCAAGAAGCATCAGACAACAGCCTATTGAACACAGGCAACCACAGCCCTGCTGACAGCTGCAGAAGGTCTGACTAACACTTTAAGTCAATGATAGATAGCTGATGGGCAGGGCAGGTAGGCAGAAACGCCAGCCCTGGGGCTAAAAGTGGTGAACTGGCAGTTGGAGTGGCTCAGGGAAGGATATAAAATGGTCTGCACCAAGGGAGGAAGGCTTGGAGGCTATGGAAGAGGGCAGAGTGGTTTGTACTTTCAGTCACAGACTAAGCTTTTGGTAACACTTACCCACCTACCTTCTATTCCTGGCTAGACTCTTGCAGCTTTATTCCAGTAATGGCTTCAGACTGGGTAGCCAGGAAAGGGAATGAGAAAATACCCACAATTTCTTGTTTTACCATACTCTCACAGGTTCAACTACTCTGGTGCCCCTGGCCCTTCCTCTCCCCTCAGGCTCTTGGGTGTCTTCTGTGAGGAGCTCCCACCTCGGGAACCAGGCAATACAGAACTGCTCTGGTGTTTGAACGGCCAGGGCGGGCTATGAAGAGCTTCTGATTCTGGAGGCTGCACTAGAGAACGGGCCTGTGTAAAGCAGGGGCCTTGTGATAATCAGGAAAGTTATTATTTAACTGATTTAATTGCTGTAATTGAAGGCACCATGCTGCATTTTATTACAGGAACATGAAACAGCCACATCTCATTCTCTCTCCCACCTTACACCCAGAAACATAATGGCACCAAGACTTGACTGACTGGGAATAGCTCAATTTTCTCTGCAAGCAAAAAGTCAAGGAACTTCATATTTTTAAAAATGAAAACTGAGATTAGACTTGACATTTAGAAGCTTCCAAAACTGGAAGGCCCCAGGGCCAGGGACTTTGCAGTCCTGAGAGGGCAGCTGTGCAAATTCAAAGAAATGAAGTGCAAGGAAATTGCGTAAGTTGACCTCCTCTTCGGTAGCGGGGAGAGAAAGCCCAACACTTCCATGCCTCACTGGGCAGGCATTCATGAAGATGAGTAAAATATTATGATCAAAAGCTGTCTCCACAAGGAAACTCACTGAGGCAGCTGGTCTCCATCTCAGCTTAAAAATTCAACTCTGCTGGTCCCCGTAGAGGAGCAGGACCCTGACACAAGCATGTTACCTTCGGCTTTCTTTTCTTATATGACTTCACAACACTTATGTCTGTCGATGAATGAAGCCTCTTTGCACAAGCACTGTCATTTCACTTGCAGGCTCAGGCAGCAAACTCACAGAGTGGAATTGAGTCCAGCCAGCCAGTGAATGCATCTTTTCTGTCTTAAGGAACTGCAACACAGCATTTTCTGACAGAAAGAAGGCTCGGTTGTTCAGCACCTTTTGAACACATGCTTCCAGATGAAAAATATCTGCCACTATAATTAAGGGTAGGGTGCTTAACTAAATATTTCTTTTGTCAGCCTTACATTTTAAAATGAGAGTTTGTTGCCACATTATGCCATTTCAATATTGGATTGCCCTCAACCAGAACATCTGTGTACTTCACCAGCTGCTTTAAACAACTGCCTTCTTTAAAACTAAGTGAAACAGATTATATGTTTTATTCTAGTCAAATTTCACTGTGAAATTCATTGTCTCATGTGCCACAGTTGGCAAGAAGAGAATTATCAATTCACTTCCAAATTAAACAAAAAACTAAAACCCAAACCTCTCTTACTAAAGGGACAGCAACTGCCACCTTATAAATGCGATAAAGATGTTAGCACAGGAACATTTAATATTATTTACATATTCATCTGCTTGATATTTGCTAAGACATTTGGAAGCATGCCCCAGGAAACACACAAGTTCATTCACTCTGCAGCTGGCAATACCAGGGAAGAAGAGATCAGCTCCTGGGACATGCAGATAATTGTAGCTTTTAGTTCAACATAGGCTTGGTTGGAATAACCATCGGCTCAGGATATTCATGTGCACTTTTCAGTGCACAGCAGTATCTCTCAGAGTAGTGAGATGCAAAAGCTTAGTCAGGTGTAAGAAAGAATATGGGATTTCTTGTCCAAGGGCTCAGCTTTTAAAACAAAAGGTTATCAGTTATCCTTGTGACAAAGAATTTAAAATGTAAACTGGATGCAATGGGCCCATATTCCCAAGTTTTCAGAAAGCATGGACCATGTTTAAAGTCCATCCTTATTCCTTGTTATTTCAATGGTTAATGAATTAGAAGCCAGTGTAGGAATAAAGTAGTACTGCATGGAGAACATCCCCAGCTACTCTACAAAAAGCACAACAAATTGAGACTTTGACAAGATCATGTAAACAGGAGCATGGGGATTATTTCTTGAAGGGAATTTCCTTTTTAGTGTTTGCAAACTACACCAGCGAAACCAGGCTGGTCTAGGATGACATTTAAAACGAAACACTTCAGAAAAACAAGTGGTTTCAGGCAAATGTCAGCTATCCCAGTTTCATTAACTAATGGATTCAAAGTGTAAAGACAGTAACACCCAACTGAGATGACAAGAGTTACACATTGTCAATGTAAGTCACAAACCAAGAGAAGCTCAGATACACTCTGACATACCCACTTTGGTGTTTCAGGTGTTTAATACACCAGGAACCTTTTGAAATCCCCTGCAATTCTCTCCACAACTTCTCCAGCATCCCAAAGGGCTAGATAGGTAGAACACAAAGGAAGCTGTTCTCAGTTTTCCTCATTTGGATGGGTTTTACTATCCAGGAACAGGTAGCTCTTCAGACTTTTAAATACCTTTCCCTTGGAAGTCTTCATGACATCTCAGTACAGAACTTCAGTGGTTTGGGTGCTATTACATACACATAATAGAGCCAAAGCACAACAAAACCACAAGGCACATCATACAACTTAACATAGAGAAAGGGATTTTATAAATAGCCTATATGGATACACAGGAGCACATTAACCTAAGAATACTGATGCAGTAGTGCTTTGGGTACCCCTGCAGAAGGAGTCTTCAGATGGCTGTGTAAGGATCACAGGCACTGCATTCCAAATATTTTTCAAGGAGAATTTAAAGTAAACCGAAAGAAAAAGAACATCCCAGGGGATGGGGTAAGAATCAGGGTAACAATGAACAGAACCCCTAAAATGATCCCTACAAGAGGGCAGTAGGTGATCTTGTTGGAAGAGGTGCTTGTACCCCAATCAGAAGTCAAGTTCTGTCTTGACTAAAATCATGTTTTACAAGGGAGCTTATTTACTCCATTTCCTGCAATAAAGAGATGCATTCAGGCAATAAACTGAATTCAAAGCTGTGGTCTCACCCAAGTCAATGAGACAGTACCTGGGTCATTCCCATATTTGTACTCTAAAACTGTAGTTAAATCTAAGGGACATTAAAACACAGGGGCCAGAAGCTGGAGTAAAGATAAAATGAAAAGTGGCACATGCAAAACCCCACTATAAAAAAGATAAACTCCTGTAAGCCACAATTTGAGCCAGACAAAATATTAGAGCCGCTTACACTCTCCTGAGTTCTGCTTCACCTTGTCCAGTCCAGGCAACCTCTAAGTGTCAGTTCTTCATTTGGGCTCCCTTAAAATCAGAAGAAATAAAAGTGTTTCTAGAGCATGCTTCACCTACTCCTGAAGTAGGTGGCTAAAACAGGTCAGGTGAATCACATTAGCAGCAGTTTTTTCTCTCCATTGATTATACAAGGAGCCTACAGGGACCTGGACGGATGTAAACATTCAGAGTTAGGAGAAATGAAGCTCATCTCCAACATCTGCACAACTGCATCCATAGCACTACTAATCCTCTCATGGCTGAAAAGTGGGGGTAATTTCCACTGCAGAAAAAAGACAAAAGTAGAAGACAACCAGCTTTCTGAAGAGTGATCTCAAATGGAAATTCCCAACATAGCAAGGTCTTTCCATTTAAACATTTGAATTAAGCCCACAGGTTGAAAGAGTCTGAGCCTGTTCCTTATTCCCAGGACTACATCTAATTTGGAATCTGACCTTTGGCATGTCATTTAACCTTACTTTTCCTACTAACAGAAAAGTAGGGATAATTATAACAACTCTGCCAGAATGCTGAGTTACTTGATGAACATCTTTAAAGTGTTCTGGGATTTCTGTGCTCCTCATCAAAACAGTCATACTATTAACTATTACATGAACACTAACATGAGTACACTACAAAGACAGCATTTTCCTGATATTTACCTTCAAAACAGCTGATACTAATTTTCATGTGCTTTTCTTTGAACAGTCCCTCTCAGTCGTATTCCCATGCCTATTTCTCTGGGATTCTTCTGATCTGACACTTTGCAAGTTTATCACCAAGTTCCCTTTTCCTGTTGCCTGTTAAAATCATGTCCTAATGAAAAAAACCCATTCTTTCCTTTCTGCCTAAATCTGTCTATATATAAATAGATCTCTCCATATATATAAAAGCCCACACATTCTGCCATTAAGCGTAGCAGACAAATAGATTTGAATTGCTTTAGTGTAAACAAACATGCAGCTTTTTGCCAAATCTAATGGACAGATATAAATAAATCCTGTCTAGAAGCCACACTTGAATCACTGTACACAGTAACTTGGGCTAGAAATCAAAACAAAGTGTCATTATCTCCATCCTCTATTCTCAAAACCCCAGCAGGGAAAGTTCAAGGAAAGTGCTCACATAATACTAACTTTCATTTACAGAACAATGTAGAAATACACACACAACAACATTAAAGTATGTTTATGTACATATACACACATACAGTCCTGTTTCAGAGGGAAAGCAGCCTTGGACAAGGAGAGACCCATAGAGCAGGGCTTGGATCTCACTCATCAGTGCCATTCCCAGGATTTAGGGCACTTTGTACCTTAATTTCTCTGCATTTAACAACTGGTCTGGGGACAACTCCCCGTGCCCATGAGCACGTGGTACCATGTCTGGCAGCACCTACACTAAATCCTAGCATTAAAGACAAATCCTCAGCTCTGTGGCACAACTGCCACTGTCAGATTTGATCCCCTCTTGAATTGATAGTGATTTGGACTGAAGACTAGAGTCTGCATGCTGGACATCCACTACAGAAGCCCAGATGACTCTTCCAGCCCAAGTTCCTGGATGGATGGCTTCCCATGACACACATTTCTGAGGATTGCAGTGAGAGGCTGCAATTCCAGCTAACTCAGTGCACCTGCACCGCCCTGCTTGCCCACCAGCTCTGTCCCCACTTGCCTTGGCTTGCTGGAACATCGAAGTAAAACTCAAACTGACAAGCAACACCTGTTTCCACAGCTATTTTCCACACCCAGCTGCATCTAATCCTTGCTTCATTGCCTTCTTTAAAGTTTAATAAAGGTTTCAGTGAGCAGTCTTAGTCAAGTTTCTGACTCTTTTACTTAATGCTTCCCTGGCTGAGCTCAGACATCTGAAGGAATCTGGTTTTAAGTAATCTGCTCACAGAGAAAGCCCTGGAAATATGCTTTCTGCTTGTCTTAAACCACAAGTGCAAATCTGCAGTACGGTGCATTTTTCTTATGTAGCAACACAATGGCATGGTTTTGCTTCCTTTGCATTGGATTTTCTCAACAACTGCTCTCCCAGATGGACTCAATATAAATCAGGATGTACATCTCAAAATGCATTCCTAAAATTCAAGTTTCTATTCATGGTACCCCCCAAAAGGCTCAGTATCATCCTTCTGAAGTATGGAGAAACAACAAAAAGATGCAGTGGAGCTTACAGATTAGTTGTTTCAATTTAAACATGTGTAATTTCCAGGCATGCAATCTGACTATAAAGATTTGAAAATCTCAGAAATTCTGAGAAAGCACCAGAAATTTTAATTTGGTGAAGCATGGCCAGCTGAGTGCTGATCACAACACATACTGGGGAAGGTGGTGGGGTAAAGCCCCAAGAAGTTAGATCGCAGCAGGCTCTCAGAGTTTGGTGGGACCCCAAATTTTTCAATCCCTGTGTGTGACACCAAGGCAGAGCTGGGGCTCTCATCCTCGGCATCACCAGGCCAGACAGACCAACCTCAGATACTTCAGACAGAATACACCAAAAAAGCAAAGTAAAACACATTCCAGACCTCAAGAGCCAAATCGTGCATCTACAGGGAAAACTGGTGCAGGTCTGACCCCTTGCCTTCCTCTCACCCACACACACAAAAGCAGCCAGCTGAAATCCCCAGTATTTGGCAGTCAAGGTTATCCTGATGCAGACCCGGAGCACACAATTTTGGCTGGAGCTCAGAAGGAACATGGGAAGCTGCAGGGACTGAGCTCACACCCACACCCAATGCTTGTGCACTTGCAGGCACAGATGTGACCCTTTCTGGGGGGAGAAAATTGCATCTGAAAGGAGTGGAACTGCAGTGGGAGCTGAGGTGATGCCAAGTGCACTGTGCCCCTTCTGAACAAACCCCTCCACGTCCTAAGTCTTGGTGCTAGGAAATCACATTGTATTTCAGGATTGATTTTTCTCTTACTTCGACCTTCAAAACTAGGATATTGTTACATCTTGGTCAGCGATGTCAGGATTTTCCACAATAAATCAGACATCGTTTTCATGTCAAATTACCTAGATGCTTTGCATGGGCTGTACACTGTGGGTACTTCATTTTCACCTTCTTCTGCAATAGCACATTTTCTTTCTTCTCCTTTTCACACTGAACTTTATAAATAGTTTAAATAAATGCCTATCTTTGTTTAATGAGCTTGTGCTGTCTGAGTGAGCTTTGAAAATACCATTGGTTATATGGAGTAGCTAAAAATTACCATAGGGGAGCTACTGACATGAATGCATTACCTCTTATTAGCACTAATAATCTTGCCTAACAGGCCAGTACAGTCTTTGAAGTGTCATCCTCACACTTTGAGAATGATCCTTTGCCAAAGGTGGAGGTGGTTTTTTCCCCATCCTTTATATTACTAGTACTTAAGATTCTTAAATCCTTTGCTGTTTCTCTTGCACCAGAATTGTCCCAATACCATAACAGGACCAGTCCAGCTGCACCACACAGCACAGTGTCAGGGTCAAAATGCCTGCTCCCCCAATTCTGCAGTGCACATAGACAAGCTTAGAATCACATTTTCCACACTGTTCATCACTGAAAAACAAACAGAAACTTTCAAATAATTCAAATACTCTACATCTATGTGAGTCTTTAAAGACAAAGGCCAATTTTCTACATAAATAGCATCCAGCTGGTCCTCCTCTCTGGAATAATCAGAGCTGATACATGCTCTTGTGAAAATCTGATCCGTGTAAAATGAATTTTTCTTCATTTTTGAAATATGGTTCTTAGATTTCCATTCCCCAATTAAAACAAGAATGTGACTTTGATCTCAAATAATTTGCAATGCATGTCAAAAAGAGTCTTATCTGTTACTTCCATTTTAATGTCACTTTATAAGAAACAGCCCCTTGCCAAACAGCAGCTAAGCTGTGATGGCTGGGCAGAACAGTGTTAACTACATGAAATAGCATCAGAAATTGCTGTCTCATGAAGCAAAGATAATCTGTGGAGGCAAAGCTGGCAGGAATTTTTATGATAACAATTCTTACAGTCAGAAGAAAGAACAAGCTTTTTTGATACAAAACCCTCCTTCAATCTGAAAAAAAAGTTTCAATCATCTGTTTCCCTAAATTTTCACCTGTCTTTTTCTCCTTTTATTTCCTTTCAGCCTATTTTTTCCCCTGCCTCGCCCTCTCTCCCATGGACAAATTTAATGGGAAGTTAGTCTGTGGCTTTACACCACCGAAAAGAAAAGCAGAAGTTTTACTTCTGAGAATTATCTTTCTTCTGTGAGGCTTTGATATTTTCTTAGTTTCTTAGTGAGAAACTTTCATTTCAGATCTGTAAAGGGTTGTGTAACCATAATCCTGCCTGGTTTTTGCAAGTTACAGAAGTTGGTTTAATAAAACACTTCCTCTCCCTTCAAACACTGTCTCATTTAGATCCCTAGATGACAACCACTACAACAGCACTAGAATAGCATGTTTTATAGAAATACATCAGTTTCCTTAAAGACAGCACAATCCCTCATGCTCTGTAGCTAAATGCCTAAGACACTTGTCTAGGATGTGGACAATCCAGATTTAAACCCAACCCTGTATGACTGTATGAAGAGTGTTTCATCCCAAGTCATCCAGAACCAGGCAAAGTAGAATTCCAGTTTTAGCCTTCATATCCTGGACCAACAAGGGGACACCACACTGCTGACCCATCCACACCAAAACTATCATGCTACAGCAGAGTACTGAAGAGTGTATTTTCACCATAGAAGAGCTGGAAAAGCTTTACCTACATCCAGTTTCAGATTAAAACCCTTAACTCTGTATCTGTGAAATGGAGCCATCACCCTTGAGCTCAGCCTAGCAATCATCTTTGCTGGGCTGCTATCCCCAAATTTCACGACACTTGGCAATATCAACTCCATCTGCTACATGCATCTTTTGCTTGGAGAAGTTTTCCTCTACATTTCTCCCACCCAGGTCACTTCCTTTCTTCTTCAGATCTCATCTTTGCTTCCATTGCACCTACATGGAAAGAAATGGGCTATTTCACAGATTCTTCAATCTTCTCACCTTCCCCTGCTCTACATTAACTGCAACGAAGTAAAACCAAGTCTCAGTTTTCTCTACCTGCTTTTAAAAAGTAATACTGCAAACACCCAGTGGACAATTTTTTCTTCTGATAACCTTACTAAGCCATGTTATTGTCTAACATGGGGGCAATGGTTTCTAAAGGAGACAGACCCAGCTCCCAAAGCATGAAACTAAACCCATGTTACCCCAGTGTGGCCTGAAGAAGCTCTCCAGCTGCTGGTCAGTGAGTAACCTGCAACTACAGATATCACCTTTAAAGGAAGAAACTAAACAATTAACTTTAATTCTGTATAATCTTATCACAGCACATCGGTATCAACAAACACAGCAGCACATTGATATCAACAAACCTCAAAATTTGTTTTGAAGTTGATTTTTCAGCTATCCTGTCACCTCCTTTTTATTTTTCTATGTGTGTGCTTTAACAAACTTCCATGAAGCTTGTATGAGCCACTTAAACTGTGAGGTTTTCAACCTCATTTTACAGGTTGTTGATTTAAACCATAAGTTTGTGTGATCCCAGTATGAGATAAGCGAATGGACACACACAGAAAGTCTCCAAGGAAAAAAAGGCACCAGGCTCACAAAAA
The DNA here is from genome assembly GCF_020740725.1 of Corvus hawaiiensis. NCBI lineage: Eukaryota > Metazoa > Chordata > Aves > Passeriformes > Corvidae > Corvus > Corvus hawaiiensis. Next base: position 12,236,199 of record NC_063218.1, read on the forward strand.
TCTTACAGCTAAAGGAGGGTTTGAGATACAGCTCTGGGCACAGCTCTTGTGTAGGAATGGCAGGGAGCAATTTCCCCTAGTTTCTGCCTGTTGTCCCACAACATCTCAAAGGGGAAGGGAAAGGTTCATTCCTTACAAGAACAGCGAGTTCCTCAGATGAAAAGTGATTCCAGCAATGAAGCATCAGCTTCAGTGTCAGTGGTTTTTTCCGCCCTTAAGCACTATATCTTCTCCACCTTTAGTTCATGAACACAAAGCTTCTAAGGGTAGGGTTTTGCAGTCAGCCTCTCCTAGCAGCACATGTTGGGAGATCCTACCCTTCCTCCTCTGCACAGAGAGAGGCATGGGTCACCCCATCCTGACTCCTGCAGGAATCAAACTGGCTCCCAGGAGAAGAAGGTCAGGAGTCCAGCCCTAGCCACACTAGAATAAATAGAAAAAAATGACTTCCCCTTCAAAATCAAGCAATGACCTTTAAGGATTAAAATGTATCATAGGAAGAAGCCCCCATATCCTGTATCTACCTTACGAACAGCAGAAATAACAAGACCAGCAATTTGATCCATCTGGCCTTGTTACACAAGAAAAGGCAAGAGGGAATTAGGACATCCACACTGTCCTGTAGCTGAAGATATGGGCAGGGACAGAGATAATGAGCATCTCTGGGAGACACCAGGGTATCAAAACCAAGCATCCACCCCTACGAAGCAGGCACTGCAGGTAGGAAGCAGTGGGCAGCAGCTGTTTTCCATGAAAGTTCAGCTGAAATGCTTCAAATCGTTATAGACTTCATGCTAAGGCTTAGAAAACACAGGACTGAGAATGACTTGCTCTAATGGATGCCCATAGGTGGATTAAAAATTATCATGAATTCTGTTATTTAGAGAAACCATCAGTACTCATGTTTGTTTTCATTTTAGAGATTGACATCAATTTCCATGTGTCTTGATAACTACCTTCAGTCCTCAAAACTGTGTCTGGATCCTCAGTAAACAACAGCAGACACTTCTTGTTTGGAAATATTACTACAAGGTTGGTTAAAAAAGGGGGGGGGTGGGGTTAAACATGTTTTGGAGATGAGAAAGAGAGTTAAGAAAAGAGAGAAAGGGATACACATGTTTTGGAGATGAGAGAGATGAGAGAAAAATGCAAAAGCAGGTTATCATGCGTAGAAGGCAAAGGGAACAGAGAGGAAATTCCTTGGGTTTGGAAATGAATTACACTGCAATAGATCTCAGGTAGCTGAACCAAGCCTTTGGCACCAGTGAGAGTGGTGCTCTATAGGGTTTACAGTCCAACAGAAGAAAAGATGGAAACACTTCATACTTCCACAGACAGCCTCCTGTTTTAGGCACTAAATACACACACCACAGACAATTTACACTGATTTAACTGTGACTGGCAATTACCTCCTAACATAGACAGTGGAGCTCCTCCAATCCAGTGAATATCCTGGGATATATCTCCTTTCATATTTATATTTGGGATACGATTATATGCCCAGGCATCAGAATATTTTCCCCTTAAAATCTGGCCAAACCTGACTCCACCACCTCTAACAAAGAGTCTCTATCTATTTTCCTCTTCAGGAGAAATATTTCAACAGAGCCACTATGAGAATAGTACGTGCTTATCTTCATTTCCAGCAACAGCATTCCCACATTGCTTTCTTAGAAGCATTTCTCTCCTTCTCTTCAAATGTCTCAGTGCTAAACCACTGAAATATGTGGCAACTGCAGTGTCAGTTGTCACAGGGAAAAATATGTCAGCAAAAACATTTGATTCAATCTGCTGTTTAAGGAAGCAACATTTCCTCAGGGTGTATGCCTTGTGTGGATAAATAACAACTGTCCAAAATCCAAGGATCTAAAATCAATTTCCAGTATCAAAGAGCAGATTTGAGGCAATCACCTTCAGCAAAAGAAAAATGCAAAACTAGTTCCTTTTCCTCCTCTTCTAATTTAGTGCAAGTTCGTTTTGGAAAAAAAAAATTATAAAATTTAGTCTTTCAGTCACAAAATGAAGGGTGCAGGATTATGCAAAGGGTATTATAGATCTTATTGGAACCATAATTTTCCCCCCATGCTTGTGCATTTTCTCTGACAATATGGAGTATTCACATTTGCATATTGAACAACTAGACTTGCCAATTCCTGCAGATAATCAAAAACTTCTGTCTCAACAATGTATTTTTATCAAGTTTCACATTCAGCTCTGAGGCTCCCAGCATAAGAAGGTCATCAGCCTCTTGGAGCAAGTCCAGAGGAGGCCATGAAGATGATCTGAGAGTTGCAGCACCTCTCCTATGAAGACAAGCAGAGAAAATTGGGGTTGTTCAGCCTGGAGGAGGTTCCAGGGAGACCTTCCAGCACTTTCCAGTACCTAAAGGGGCTACAAGAGGCTTGGAGAGGGACTTTTTACAAGGTCATGGAGGGATAGGACAAGGGGGAAGGGCTTCAGACTGAAAGAGGGGATGTTTAGGTCAGGTATCAGGAAGAAATTCTTTACTGTGAGGATGGTGAGACACTGGCACAGGTTGCCCAGAGAAACTGTGGATGCCCCATCCCTAGAAGTGGTCAAGGAAAGGTTGGATGTTGTTTTGAGAAACCTGGTCTAGTGGGAGGTGTCCCTGCCCATGGCTGGGGGGTTGGAAGGGGATGGTCTTTAAGGTCCCTTCCAGCCCAAACCATTCCATGATTCTATGAATTTGCGCGTACCCACGTGAGCACAAAAGGGAGGAACATAAGCAGCTGGTTCACTGGTGGACACTCCATTGCAGAGAGAGCCCTGAGCAAGCAGAGACTTGGCAAGCCTGCAGCTTCCAGGTGCACACATTTGCAGTTATTTATTAAGCACCTACAGGATATTCTGAACATCATAATGCAATTGGAGAGTTCAGCTATGCAGGTCAGAACTGATTATGGTCTGCCAAGATACCATCCTTGAATTTTCTCCATTTTTAACTTGCTTTCTCCCTTTCATTTTAACACCTTTTGAACTCAGAAACAATTACTCCACAAATTTTTTCCCCTCTTGTCAGAAAAGATTAACTGCACCATTTGGTGTGTTTCTCACTAGCTGCTCCATCTAACCTGGAAGGTCAGAGTCACCAACTTGGAACAACAATGTGTTCCACTTCTGCGTAGTGCTGCAATCCCATTACACCTCTACACAGAAGCTACACTCCTATAGCAACTTGAAATAGTATTTTGGCAACTGTCCTGATGCTTCTTATTCATCAATACGATCATATTTTTTGCAGCAAGGAACAGGAATCCTTTTCTATTGTCATAGAGTCATAGAATGGTTTCAGTTGGAAGGGACCTTAAAGATCATCTAGTCCCAACCTCCCTGCCATGTACACTTTCCATGTTCTTGGGATTGCCCTGAACCAGATGCAGGACCTTGCACTTGGCCTTGCTGAACTTCATGAGGTTCACATGGACCCACCTCTCAAGCCTGTCAAGGCCCCTTCCCTCCAGTGTGCTGACTGCACCACAAAGCTCGGTGTCATTGGCAAACCTGCTGAGGGTGTGTCCATGTTGACAACAAATATGTGAACAGTGCCAGTCCCAACACTGACCCCTGAGAATGCCACACTCACTCACCAGTGGCGTCCACTCTCACATCAAGCTGTTGACCACAGCTCTTTGAGTGGGACCATCCAGCCAACTTCTCATCCCTCGAGTTGTCCATCTGTCAAATCCAAGCCTCTCCAGTTTAGAGTCAAGGATGTTGTGCAAGACAGTGTCAAACATTTGGCACAAATTCAGGCAGATGATGACAGTCACTCTTCCCTTATCCACCAACACCGTAACCTCACTGCAAAGGCCTCCATATTTGTCAGGGATGATTCACCCTTGGTGAAGCCATGCTGCTTGTCACCTCACCTGCAGGTTCCTAAAGCTGCTTGGCTATCTAAACTGCAGTTTCACTTCTGAAAATTAGGATTATTTTAAAGGCCTCCTTCTTATGGAATTTTCAGCAGGAAAAACTACAGGAGACAGGCCTGCGTGCCTTTGGAGCACCAGCCTTTTGTCCCTCTGATAAATCATCTTACCATTTGTTGGAGAACGGGGCAGGAAAAGTCATCTGCCTTTTACTGTAATATCTGTCTTTACAAAATGATCATGCTTGTCCTCTATACTGTTCTTTAATAAACATGCCATGTATCCTGGAAATACCTAAACTGTCAGCAGTGAAATCACAGGATCATAGAATATCTCATATTAGAAGGGAACCACAGCTATCACTGAGTCCAATTTCCTGCTCCTCACAGGACTACCTAAAACTAAACCACATGACTAAGAGCATTGCCCAGGCACTCCTTGAACTCTGACAGGTTTGGTGCCATGACCATATCCTTGGGGAACTGTTCCAGTGACCCACCACCCTCTCAGCGAAGAATCTTTTCCTAATGTCCAGTGTGAACTTCCCCTGATGCAGCTTCATTCCATTTCCTTGTGTCCTGTTGTTGGTCACCAGAGAGAGGAGAATGCTGCAGTCAAAGTCAGAGCAGGCATTCTGCCACAAGATTTCATTTTTGCAGAATCATATTAAACCAAAATTCTTCACTAATTTGGGGTATTCAGGTTTTTCTTGCTTGGCAGCAGCAAAAGAAGCTTAGACATCAGAATTCTTGTGTGCTGATCCAATTGTGCAGCTAAACGCAGCCATGAAATGCTTAAAGGCACAATAAACTCAATGCCTCCATCTGCCCAAAGGCATGGCGGATCACCTGCTCCCAGAGGACACCTCCTGATCCTGTTGTTGCTTTGGGCATCAGCAGGTGAGAGGCTTCCCATGCACCATGGCATCCCAATGTTCTACGTTCATTCTGAGCTTTGCTTTCTATTCATTGGTGGGTTTCAATTCCTCTGTTCAGAGCCAGCTTGCTTTGAGAGACTCATTTTCCTTCCTGTAGCATTCTCAGTTTTGCTCATTGGATGAGGGAATAGAAGATGTAGTTAAAAATACTGCGATGCTGTGGTGGGCGGTGTAGCAGAAATAGACAGACACCAGCTCACTGCGAAGAATACCAAGTAATATCCCAGAAAGATAAAGGCATAGCAACAAAAGAAAAGAAAAAGCATTTGTGTTCTGCCACTAGAGAGCTAAATCTGGGCGGAAGATACCAAATGAGGAGTACTGCTCGTGGCCAAGTGCACCATCCTCCTGATGGCTTCACGTGCAAAGTCATCTTACAACAACACGGTCAGCAGCAGATCATAAAAGCACGGCTTATGCACAATCCTGCCTCCAACTATAACTCAAATGTACGTGAGCTTTGGGGTTTTATGAAGACAGTGCAGATACCAGCAATAAAATGGGCCCAGCCCGTAGCATACAGAAACCAGAAGCCCATATGGACTGCGAAGGGGCTCAGCTCCATTAACCCCTGCTTTAAAAGCAATCAAAGTTTTTCAGGGGATATTAGGTTCTTTCCAAGAGGAAGATAAACCAAGCTTGGCTGATACAAGGAACAATGAGATTATTCGATGGATTTACTCCCTATTTTTTCAAAGGCTTAAGTCTCTCCTCATCCAGCCAGTAACCACATGGGTAAGATTTCATCCCAAAGGGCTTTACAAATAGTTTTTCATGAACAGTACACCAGAGTCACTTACAGACTTTAAGTGAGACAATTCTTCAGAGAGGTCCAGCAGCTGCTTAACACTTCACAAAAATAACCTGGCACCATTTCACCAGGGAAGTGAAGATGGCTGCATCAAAATGAAATTGGGGGAACTTGGGTGGCCTGACTGCAGGGATGCCTCTTGGCATGGGCTCAGGGTGCCGCAGCCTGCACCACCCATCTGGGGAGTCCTGCAGGTCTTTAAGGCTCCGTGTGGAGGCAGGAAAAAAAAAAGCAGAGTAACACATGCAGAGATGTCATGGATGGGTCTGCATGAGTAGGCACCACTGGGATCACCAGGATGGATCTGCATTAGCAGGCACCACTGGGCTCCCCAGTTCTGGGGACACTTGGGTACTCAAGGCCTGTGGGTGCACTGGAGCCAACAACCCTGCTGCAGCAACTCACACATGAGCTTTCACTTCAGGGTAAAGTCAAGGTGAGAGATGAGTGCAAGCCTGGGTTTTGTGCACATGGAAGACAGGAACCTTTGAAAGAGAGTGGGGCCTCCATGGAGCAGGGGCCCTTACACCAGAGAAGAGTGCCCTCTGCTGCTCCAGCCACTTTGCTTCCAGGAGCCCATGGGAGGGAGGCTTCCACCCCACTGCTCAACTAGACCACTTTTTCAGCTTTATCTCACAAGATATGTTTTGATACCATCAAAATCTAAAATAGCCACAGGCACAAGAATAATCACACCATAAAAAACCCATCAACATGCAGATGCAACCTCAACAAAACACCACAGAAATTCCTAATAAAATAAATGCCATTTAAGTGTTGCTATACAGAAACACCAGCCCTGTCAGTGCAGAAAATTTAAAAGAAAATGTCTAGCAGTCTGCACATCAGATGTTAATACTATTTTCAAATCAAGTCTAAGAGAGGATGACAAGTAATTTAATAAGCCTAATGGGTGTGTAATCAGCATTTGACCATTCCTGCCATAAAACTAGGTGTCTTTCTGGCCCACGATGTCTAGGAAAGCCACTGAAAGACAGCTAAGGCTTTTAAAGGAGAATTTTAAAAACATCCTTTTTTTTTTTCTCATTGTAGATTTATTGAGAATTTCACTCAATTAAGAATAGGACCCAACCAACTGGTTGAAATACAAACAACTCTGTGGGCATAGAAAGTAGCACAGTAAGTTTGGGGCCCATTTGCACCCTAATTTACTGCCAACAATCAGCAATGTCAAGATTCTGAGCATCTCCTGACAGCCCTGACAACAGCAGTTACACAGCATTATCTGGTCTTCCAGTAAAATCTTTCCCCTTAGACAGCATTCATGCTGCATTTCACAACAGGAGGAATATACACAGCCAGCCTGGATCCCTCAGCCCTTGCAGCTGGAATCAGAACATTTTGGGGAGTGGGGGTGTCCTGTACCTGCTTTTTCTGCTTTTACCTCCACTCACACACAGAACTGAGGAGCAAGTCACAAAATAATGGAAATTGCCAATATATTTGCCTAACAAAAGGCAGAAATAATATTAAAAATATCTCATCTGAGGGTAGAAAGTTTAATTTTAAGGTACTTGATAAAGAATGCTCATTGTTTATAGAAAGAGAATCCATCATCTCCTCTAGTTACATACTTGGTCAAACAATCTATTTTTTGAATCAAGAAGAAAGGGTATTTTTAAGATACATTATAATAATGATATACAGACAAACATATTGTGAGGTGTGAGGTGATGCCTAGTGCTGTTCCAACATTGTCACCATTTTATCTGGACAATTTTATAACACAAGTTATAAGAACTGAACACAAAGCAAAAAATTTGTACAAAAAGTGAGACACTCCCTACCCCACAACTACTGACCAGAATTTTTTCAAGTCCCAAACTCCATAGAAAAATAATTTTCTGTTAGTGAGGGTAGAAATTCCGGTTTATGTCTTCAACTATCTGTTACAGTTTAATAGACCTCAATACTTGCATAAGGATGGAGTTATACTGGGGGTGGGGATGGAGGAGGAGAGGGGGCAGAGGCAATACTGAGCAGAACCAATATCAAATAAAAAGTGCTAATTTTATATTCTAACAATCACAGTTGCTCAAATGTTTGCAAACAACAAACCAACCCCAGCAAACTTAACAATATTCTGATTTTAAATGTAATTAATAAGGAATTCTGCAGCTACAAGGTTATGAAAAAGACATGTACACTCTGCAGCAGCATAAAATATAATCCTGTGTACAATCCAAGCATCAATTTTCTCTTCTCTATCACCATCAGTATTTTATCTTGAAGGAGCATCTGTCAGATTCTCCAGAACTAAAAATAGCAAAGACCCTTTTAAAGAGAACAGTTTCTGGTTTATATTTATAACTACCCTGTACTCGCTGTTTCTGGCTGCATGGCTATGAAATTTGTGCAAGATATAATCAATTACCCAGCTTTGCACTTCATCATGCAGTTAAGCTAGCGTTACCTGCACCGAACCCTTCAAGCACTTCTCCCCATGCACAGGGTAGAGATTCTAAAACGCAATAAATATCTGCACATTGAAGAAACTAGCTGTAGAGCTGACTGACATTACACAGCAAAAACCTTGTGAGAACAAAAACCAAGCACACTGATGTATAAAACAGAGAGCCTACCTGAATTCTTCAAATGCATACATGGCCTAGCAACTACACAAATGCTCTGAAATTTAAAATAATCTTCTTAACGTGCAGGAGGACCATTTAGTTTGTCAAACTGCAGCAAAATGCATAATGACGAGACAGTATATTTGAAATATTCTGAGGAGAAAGGGTATGCAGATACTGGCCTGCAGCCTACAGCTCAGCCAGCTGCTGACAAGCAGCAGCTAACAGGAAAAGGCGATAGAGTACCATGTGATCATTCCTGCAAGTCTGATTAATGCAGTATACTCCAAGAATACAGGCTGATATCTTTATTATTCAAGCCAAATAATCAAATATGGTACACGACAGGCTTCACAGCTAAATTATCATTCACATGCTCCATCAAAATCAGCAAGCACAAGCAGAGGTTACTAAAAAACTAAATATATACCGTAACCCAAGAGATTAATTAGGCCCATTCAAGCTGGTTTTCTTACCTTGTAGTGATATTTTAGTCTGTGTTTTTATTCATCTAAACCATCAGTGATGGAACAAAAGACTGCATCCACAAACCTCCCCTTCCATGAATGCCAGAACATTTAAAGTAGTTTATCTGCTAGAAATCATTTCCTCTGTAGTCTATCCCCAACCACTTTAACTCCTTCAGCCCTGAACTCATCGCCATAAACCCTATTTGCAGTGCCACGCGGGCTTTTTTAGGGTTTACAGGGTTAACACCAAGCAATCGCAGCAGTGCAACTGAATGAAGCGGGGTAAGAGCCAAAGGAGTCATATCTGCGAGATCACAGAAGGGAGATAGGAATGAGGAAAGTTGAGCATTTCGTGGCATTGCAGTGTGCAGGCGAGGATGCTTCAGCTGCCTAGCAACAGCGCACGCAATCTCCATGGCAACAGCGCAGCCAGCGCAGGGGGCAGAGCGTCCGCTGCGCACCCCAGGGGCGACACACGGGGACAACTTCCCCGGCACGGCCACAGCAGCCTGTGCTGGCCGCCCAGCACCGCCCGGGGAGCCGGGGCTCTCCCCGGGGAGAGGGAGCCACGCACTCCCGGGGGAGCCACGAGGCACCCCGGGCTCAGGGGTGCAGCCTGCACCTACTCTGGGTGGGGGGGTCCCACTGCGGTGGAGCGTGGAAGCACACGGACAAGCTCCTGGAACAGCTTGGCAATGGACGGCACATCTGCTGCTCTGAAACAACACGGCCCAGCAGCGATGCACACGGAGGTTGAATAAACACAGTTCACGGCGCTGGGGAACACACCTCAAACACCAGGAGCCAGAGCTCGCCATCCCTGTAGCAAATTCCTTGGAAATTCTGGATGTGCAAGAATCACAGGCTGGATGACTCCCATCACCAGGGATGCTTGGGATTGTATGGGTGTTAGCTGCGGGAGAGACTGGAGAGGCTTTGCCCAGGCAGACAAACTCGGCAGCATGATGGGGAGGGCCAGGGGGAGGTTTTACCCTGGGGCTTTGCACACCCCAGAGCAGCCTCAGCGTCAGCCACAACAGTGTGGGGACACCCAGGGGTGCCAGCACTGGCCAGAGGGGGGACAGGCTCTGCCACTCGCCTGCTGGCTGGAGAGCAGGTGAAAGGTGAGGACTGCTGGAAATGAGGGAGATTCAAATCCTGGGAAATCAACCCCAACCCTGGGAAGGAGAGAGAATGGGGCAGTGGGAGAACTTGCTGCCTGGGAAAACCACAGGAAGACAGGAAATTCAAAGTTACCTCTGAGGCTGCTCCCCACCTTGGTTTGCCTCTTTTACTGCTAGGGCTGGTTTCTAGCACAAGGAAACACATGGAGGATTTTGGCTGGAGTCCTAAGTGTCCAAACCCAACTACAGCTCCTGAGGTTCACTGTGCTCTAGGGCAATGGGTGTCCCACTGAGCTGCAGGATTTGGAGGCTGGAAAAGCATCCAAAGTGTACAGACTGCCACGTCTCCTAAACACAGTGATTGCGGACAGGCCACGGTAACTGTGGCATCTGATCTCATGACTCTGAAAAATATAGGCAGAAAGGGCTGGAATGAAAGGAAAAGGCACTCATGGCAAAAAACCCCAGCACTGGAAACAAAAAAAAATTCCACATTTATTTGAGACATGGTGTTTTTAATGTAGTAGTGACCTTGGGTTTCATTTTATTTCCTTTAAACAAATGTGATAGTGTTAAGTGACAATAAAGGCACGCTGTAGGAGCACTAAAACACATGCAGTCACACCATCTGACAGAAATTAATTCTTCCACAAGCATCCAGCAAGATAAGGACTGCGAGGTAGGTGCTTCTGGCTACAGCCTAAAAAAAGATTAAAATTGGCAGAGAGGAGAACAATGCAACCATCAAGAGAAGCTGCCTTCCATATTTAGGCTGAAATTCACTACAAGTATGCTCACTGTATACAGCACTCAAGCAGCTGGGCACAGGAGAGGCTCTCCTTGCAAGCAACTGTTCTGCTACTGACTTTGTAGGAGATAGTTTTATACCTCCAGAGCTAGCCAAGATCCCTCATGGGGGAAGGATGGAATTCTGAACTTCTGTTTTCTTGCTCACCCCAATCTTCCTCTAACTTCAATCAAGTGGAAGAGGGCTGGTTTTCACTTGAAAAGTGTTTCTTTTTCATGCTGTAATGTAAAATAAAGCCTTTCTACAGAATTAAGAGCCAACATACTGCTTCCCCTAAGCATTCTTCTTGAAACAAAGTTGACAAAATCACTGTCTGGTCTTCCAATTTCTGCAATTTCACAACAGCCACTATGCAAATAAATAGTCAGCTGTTCAAGTCAAGGCTTCTGTCATCAATGACTTCACTGTGAAGGACTAGAAAAGCAAACATCCTCCAGAAAGTTTTCATATATAGCAGAGGTCAGCTGTTGAAAGGTTTCATTAGGATAACAGTTCAAATTTTTTTCTTGGCCAGCACTTTCACAACAGCTGATAGCATTACAGACAGAAACAGCAGAACTTCTGTCTTGTGAGACAACCAATAGTCTCAACTCTGGTTAATCAATTACTAGGATTCCCATATTCAACAGTAAGATCTGAGACCATCATGTCCTACTGTAGGCATGAATGAGGCTCAGCATGAAATTTTACCAAACAGAACTCACAGGGGCTTCACAAAGTCACATGAACACATGCAATGGCCAAACACATAAATAAATGCAAGGCTACAATACCTGCTTACAACTTTTTAGCAAAGACTGTAACTTCTTATGCCCTGAGCCAGACTGAAGGTCTTGAGAAGCAGATGGAAATTATGTCAGAAACCACAACCATCAATGAAATTTTGTACAAGAAGTTGTTTGTTCCCTGCCTGCCAGTATAACCAGTCCAGACCTTTGATGACAAATGTTCCACACTTTACCAAAAATAGAAATTATGTCACATGAAAGAAAAATGTACTAAATATTGGGTGGGACAATTAATGTAATGGGAACTGTGGGACCCAGACCCCACCTTCTGATCAGAGGCCAAAAAGATGTGACATTGAGTGTCCCTCCCACTGAAGACAATCAGTAGCTTTTGGGAAACAATTTGCAATTTTAATGCTGGGCTCTAACAAACAAGTGAGACTGTAATAGAAGTGGTTATCCTTGATGAAAGCTTGTCAGAAAAGCAAAGGATGCAAAAAAAGCCTGGAAATATGACAAACCACAACAAGGCAGAGGGTAGTGGTGAAATTTCCGGCTTTATCTAGTATTTCCCTGGCATCCAAGGGCCTTGTGCTGATACTCTGCTAAGAGCCTGGTTTCCTCAAGTGTAGCATCTTGCATTATTCTTGTTCAGTATATCAGTGGATCAGTATTTGTCCTCTTGACCTGAAATTCCACCAAAGCCTTTGCCAGATGCTTGGTGACATCATCCGATCACAAACAGACTGAGATATTTTAATGAGGTAACTACTTATTCCCTTGCTCAAGAAAGGAAGAAAGCCACTAACACAGTGGACTTCTGTCATTAAGCCTGCATTATCATTATGTTGAAGTGATATTCAGACCACTCTAAAAAACCCCCTGTGCTGAAAAATTCAGCATTCACTTCAATTCATGAGGAAGAAAACAGAAAGGAGAAGGGAAATGAGCCAAAGAGAGCATGAGTGTTCATTCACTGCAGCTCCAACATTTCTGCACAGTGGAGAATGTGGCAATCACAGGCAGCATCCCAGAATATGCTGAAAAATCTCCTTTCAACAGGATTGTCTCCAAGCTCAAAAATCTTTCTTGGGCTGAAGAAAATAAGATTTAAAATGTTTATTGAAACAGGAAAGGAGTGGCTACCTTAGTTTGTTCAGGTTCTGGGGAAATTGTGAAAATAATTGCAGTGCCCTTAAGTTTACTGAACAAGGATGTGTTCACTATTGGAGTACTCACTCAAAGCTTCAGCTCTTAAAGGGAAGGATGGGTGGGGCAAAAAGGAACATCTTTTCCCTCCTTTTATCAACGGGATTTCTGTTACATGTTGCCTTAAAATACAATGTGAATTTTGATGCACAAGAATAATCCAACACATTTCAGGCTTCTCCGTTCACTCTCCACTTTTCAGCTTGACCATGAAAGTTTGGCTCTCTGATGTCAACCTCCACCAAAAAAATCCTACCTCATTTATATAGCTTGGAATTATCACAGCACATGAATACTTGCACAGAAAAAATCAATTTTTTCCCTCTCAACTTTGGCCCAAGTATGCTGCATGCTTTGCAAATCTCAGAGCTTGAGATTCCTGATCACAGGATGGCTGATGCCTTCCCCACATTCTTCTCCCAGGGCTTTACTCTTATCATACTGGGAGTATCACATACCAATTTCATGAACAGATACCCTGTACCAGGTGCAGATGAATGCACAGCAACTCACAGGGCTGAGAGGGGATGTTTTTCCAAATACAGCCTCATCTGCCTTATTCTAGTGCTTTAGGGAAGATGCACTGGAGTGAACCAGAGAGAATGGGGTTCTTACTGATTTTCTATCAGCCCTTGGGGATAGCACCAAGTCACAACTAGCAATCCAACAGAACTGAGCCAGTCGGGGTGAAAACTAAAAGCTCCATACGGATTATTAAGTTATTGATCACTGCAACAGTGCCTGAAATATGCAGTCAAGTGTAGGAGTGCATGGTGCTGACTGCCATAGAAAGCTGAAAATGGAAAAGCAGTTTACATAAACAACAGACATGGATATATGAGATAAATTCAAATTAGCAAAAGAAGAAATATGGTCAAACTGCCAAACATCCAAAAACTAATTCAGTCTGTATAGGTTGCAAATGTTGGTCAATATGACCAAGATTTGGGTATTCCTTCCTGTTTATAAGAAAACATTTTAAATCACACGAAATGTAGTGACACAACATGGGACAACAGCTTCAAACTGAAAGGTCAGTTAAGAATAGGTATTAGGAAGAAATTCTTTACTGTGAGGGTGGTGAGGCCCTGGCACAGGTTGCCCAGAGAAACTGTGGATGCTCCATCCCTGGAGGTGTTGAAGCCCAGGCTGGATGGGGCATTGAGCAACCTGGACTAGTGGAAGGTCCATGGCAGGGGGATAGGAACTAGATAGTCTGTAAGGTCCCTTCCAACCCAAACCATTCTATGACCCTACTGATTAAAAACAAACAAAAAAATCCCTTCCAAGGAAAGGGACAAGGCTATACAAATTTGAAGTGCAAGGCAGTAATGTATTATTTCTCCTAGATAAACAATTATCAACCTTTTTTTTCAGTTCAGCACAGAAAAATTTGAATCATGCTGCAGACAGAAGTCCACTTTGTAATAATGAATTACACTGCCTCAATATTCACCTGACAGCCAAAGTGTCTTACACCTGCTACATCTTTGCTGATTAGCATCTGTACAAAAACAGAGAGTAACACAGAAGACATTATCAGAGAAAATAAATGTATGTTGGAAACTTCCTTAAAGCCAGCTGAAAATAGTCAATTTGACTTTTTCCAAGTTATGAGGGATTAAGTGGGGAAAAAGGGGAAGTGAGAGGCTAAAACTCGACCAGCATTATCAGCACTATCAAATGAAATATCAGTGGAACTGAAAATAGAGTCTGAATAAGCCATGGTCACTAAAGGCTTCACTAAAAGGCACTTCAAAATAAAACATTTGGATGCTCATGCAGGGTGTATACATCACATCTCAACAAACACACCTGTGTACTTCAGACATGAATACAAGTACACATACCACCACAAACACCCTGGCTTCTTGTCATCTCCAAGGAAGACAACTGTACAGTGGCATGCTTGCAGGCAAAAGTAGCAGCCACCATGAACCAAGCAACTTCCCCCACACAAATGGGCACATTATTGCCTGAATTTGGGATTCATTATCAAGTATACTGGCAAGACAGAAGTTACTCTGCATGGAAAATATCAGTGTCTACTAGACATTTTCTCTGGTAAACATTAGAAGAGCATTCCTAGTAACAATTGGGTCTTCTCATTGTGAGAGACCGAAACAGTTAGTGGCTTAAACATTTCCAAGATCATAGAAGGGCTTTTGCCCACTGGAGCAAATTGCAAAGCAACAGCTGTCCACCTGCAACCACCCCTGAAGCCCACACCTCCAGCTGATATACCTATCAACTGGAATTTGGACTGTGACAGGAACATGTGATACTATAATGGGGATATTATTGTCAAATCATCCCAGGTCTGGAGAGAGGAATGTATCCACAAGTGGTACTGGAAGAGAAACTGGAATGCTGATGGCCCAGACATTCAGGGGGAAAGTCCAGGTGCAGGGGGTGAGCACAGCCCTGCAGGCTACAGCTGGTGTTGAGCGAGGTAAGGAAGGAGGCAAACCCCGCCAGGAGGATTGTGTCTCCTTGTCCTTACTCCAGTGAACTCAGCTGTGATAACTCCCCTGCCGGGCAGTACCGTGGCCTGAAGGTTTTAATCTCTGCTGATGGGCCATAATGGGCTATAATGGACTCAACCACTGATGTAACAGGCATGTATCATCTCAGAAAGTGTCAAATACTCCCGCAATGTCCCATGATCCACAACATTACATCATCTGTTTAAAGTTCCCACCCCAAAGGAGGTACCTGGGCATTCCTACCTAAACCTGAGTCAATATAAACCCCATAGGGGGGTGTTGGGATTTTTCTCTGCTGCCTATTTGGGATTACCACCATCACCTGATGGAATCAGTCTGCAACCATCCCTTTGACCAACAAACATCAAAAATAAAACAACCAAGCCTCAGTGTGAGACCTGTGGGTGGTGAGATCTTTCTACTCTTATCCTTTCTTTTCCTTATACATTTTCTTAAGTGATACTTTTATGCTTTCATATTGCCATATTGCTATAGATAACAACAGCCAAAGTGGCTACATACCTGTTTTCCTGTGCAACCAAATTGTTTTACAATGAACCCTGCATGTGTGTATTTACAAACACTGATCATTCAGTGTCCTTTCCCTCTAATCTGCCCCAAGGGATCTATTAACAAGAGCCTGGGTTACCCTTGCCTTCTAGGGTGGGTTGTAACACTTACACCTCTGCACTCTCTAGTTAGATGGTAGGATGTAGACAAGAGAAAAATGAAGGCTAAGTTTTATAGCTCTGCTTCTTAGCCAAAGGTACCTCACTGCAGTTGATAAAACTCCATGGCTGACCTATCTGTTGAGCAAGCTCCTTGCAGCACAAGATCACAGCACCCAGGTCTTTGGACCTATTGGCTTACAGGGATTTTACATGTGCATAATGTGAAAGCTCAGATTGGAGCAAGGCCTGGAATTTCACCTGGAACACAGAATTATAGAATGGTCTGGGGTGGGGGGGGGACCTTAATATCATCTCATTCCAACATGTGCAAGGGGTGGGGACACCTTCCACTAGACCAGGTTCTTCCAAGACCCATCCAGCCTGGCCTTGAACACTTCCAGGGATGGGGCAGCCACAGCTTCTCTGGGCAACCTGTGCCAGGGCCTCACCATCCTCACAGTAAAGAATTTCTTCCTAATATCTAATCTAAACATCCCCTCTTTCAGTTTGAAGCCATTCCTCTTGGCCTATCACTACAAGCCCTTGTAAGAAGTCTTTCTCCAGCTCTCCTTTAGGTACTGGAAGGCTGCTACATGTGGGGGTTATCCAGTGTAAGGTGCTGTTGATGGGGGATCTGCCAAAACTGAGCTGCATTGCTATCACATTAGCATGTATTCTCCCTCTTCTTCCTACAAAAAAACCACCCACAAGTTTTTCTTTCCCTTGCAACTGATGCAAAAGATGTTATATTAAATGTATGCAGGAATTATTCACACACTGTGGAATTCTTTGTTCAGAAAACGGCTTCTGACAGCAGCACCAGACCTAAGCTGTGGCAATTCAGAACAACATTTCTTCACTCCCATGAGAACACATGAAGTTCTGATTCCTCCAAGGCTTCATTACAGCCTACCACTCATTAGCACTTTTACACACTAACCCAAATGACCTCGCTGGCAGGAGGGAGTTGCCAGTGTGTGGTGCCACTGGAGCTGTGCTTCTACCCAGAGGAGGGTGACACCATTGTCACATCAGCCAGGTTCTGGCCTGCTCTGCATGGACAAGTCTTGACTCCAGCAGGGCTTTTGACATAACATCATTATAGACACATTCACCAGTGTGTAAAAATACACAGTGGGGAAGTAAAGAAGACAGTCAGACTCTTCTCAGAGGTGATGGGACAAGAGGGAACAGGTACAAATTCTGAAATACAGGGAATTCAATTCAGAAATAAGAAGAAACTTTTCTACCATGAGTGCTCAAACATTGGCACAGGTTGCCTAGAAAGTTTGGCATCACCATCTTGGGAGATATTCAAAACTCAATGGGACAAGGTCCTGAGCAGGTGTTGGACTCTGATCTCCAGATGTTCTTGCCAACCTCCACAACTCTGTGGTTCTGTGAGCAGGACCTTCCCATCCCTTGGGCACAGAACAGTTTGCTCCCGAAGTGTGTCTGGCTGCTACAGCAGATGTTCCACAAGCAACATCAGGTCATTCCCACAACCCCTTCCCTTTTGTGATTCCTCATGTGGAATTTACTTACTGACAATGCTTGCTCCCTAAGGAAAGCACACATAGGAGAGGAAGACTGTACATCATCTTTAACGAGAACCACTGACACAATTAGTCCACAATGTTGAGACTTCATGCTACTGTCTTCCTTTAAGGCTGGAGGAAAGTTAGGGGTGGCCACAAGTATATTCTGCAACCCAGGAGACACCTCAGGGGGGCCTTTCTCTGAAATGCTTGGCCATGCTGACCTCTGCAGAGGGTCAATGGATATGTGCCAACCTCACCAATCTCTTCTCACAGCATCCAGTAAGAACCAGTATTTTTGAGCCAGACCTAGCAAGGGGAAATGTTTTATGATATTCTATGGCAAATCAAAACCAAAGCAGGAAACTTATGTTGCAAAGTATTGTTTTGAATATCATGTTTCTATCCCTCACTTGTTCTTCACATAAAGAAAGACTGAAGATTGAAAAACTGTGGGGTTTTGGTTTGTTTTTGTTTAAGAAGCTGAGAAATATCACAGTTCCTGCTTTTTGCTGCTCCTGCCAGACATGTTGGAGAGGGTCCACTGGCTTTTTCAGTGAAACAGTATTAGGTTGGACTCCTTAATTAAAGGATGTGTCAAAACTAACACAAAAATACCTTTTTAACATAAGCTGCGTGTTACACGTTAGGGTCAAATGAATAAAAATTACAAAAAACGCATCACAGCAAAAGCCTTTACACAATCCATGAATTCAGACAGCATTTAGGACCCCACATCATCTGAACATCATCAGTTCCCCAGTTTCCACTGGTAGTAGGGATGAGATTCAATTTCCTAATGAAAGGACAAGCACTAAAATTCATAAAAAAGCAAAACACTAACACAGACCCCATGTTTGGGGCACTTTGTTTTGTGTTCTATAACCAGCATTTTCCATGCATCTCCTAGTCTTCCTGTATCTTCTATAATAGAAACAGGATTTCTGAGGTGGTGGCTGGAATAGCGAGTAAAGCCCCACTATTTGCTTCAGGACTGTGTAGCAAAGTTACTGATGGAGTCTGAATTCTCTTTTTGGCTCTGCCAGTCCCCAGACCTCTGCTCAATGCACAGTCTGAACTAGGGAGGTCTTCAACAAATCAAACCATTATTGTGACCTAATCCAGCAGCCATAAGCCCTGGCCATCCACTGCTTCTGTTCAAGACTCAGCCAGAAGAAACCAGGACAGCTGGGGAGGGAGAGCAGAGCAGGAGGCCACACATGCACACTACTCACCCACCTATAATTGCATGGCTTATCATTTCTCAACAGAATGATCCCATTTTCTCACTCTCTCTTTAAAAAAACTGCCTATTTAGCCTGTACAACCATGATTAACTACCTGTGGTAGAGCTGGTAGCATTTTTACAGCCAAGTAAGGAGCAATAGTACAAATTGCCCTACACTACCATGAATCAAGCTTAGTACAACACCAATTGCCTCCCTACCTGTGCTGAAGGGCCCTTTTCATCACTTAGGCTAGACTAACAGGCAAGCCATGCAGAACACATCCAGTCTGCCCCACAATCAGGTCATGACCTTGGGAAAAGCAACGGGATACATTTTTGTCCATCCCAAAACTGCACAAAGGAGGTAACCAGGACCAGGAAAGGACAGAAGGGGAAATCAGGAGTGGGTTTTGCAATCACAGAGATCTGCCTTTAGTTCTACTGACTCGTATTTGTACACCAAACCCCACAGCAAACTGCAGCAAACAAAAGCTTTTCCCTCCCAGCAGTGCTCACAGCTGAAACATCGCATATTCCTGCTGCCATCCTGCCTAGCATTGCTTGGGGTTCAAATCCAGGGGTCTGAGCATGTGTACAGTGTCTGGCATCCAGCTGGGCTCTGGTCATGGCTACCAGCCACACATCCAGCACTTGGATACTCCAGATCGTTTGAAATGGATCTGGGCACCAACTGAGTTCAGACAACTGACTCGTATCTTCAAGTATTAAATTATTCATGAGTCAAATCCTACTTCCCTCATCTTTGGAGGGAAAGAGAGGTGAGCATGACCTGTCCTTTAACATGAGATACATTTGTCTTTTTAGGTATGAATGACTTCCTGAAGCAAATGGTTCAGGTCACCCCAGATAAACATCCTAGTCAAATCCCAGCTTAGCTAATTTCTAATGAATGAAGCTACCAGTGCATCCCAATGACCTTGACAGGGAAGACAGAAATAGCCAGGCTCTGGAAATCAATTCACAAGACTCATAAAATGAGAAATTATTACAAAACTTCAAATACTATCCAAAAATTATTCCATTTGCTCCTGAAATTCCTTCTAGGTTTCTAGCCACAGACAAGAATCCCTATTCTTCCACATTTTCACTCACATTTCTCTCTCAGAGCACTGCACATTGGCCTGACACATGCTCCTTCCAGCCCTGCATTCCTAGATGCATTCCCCACATTGGCTGCAAATAGCTCAAGCTCTCTCAAGTTTCCTCTTTCTCTCCCATCCACTGCCATGGGCACTGCCCTTTTTGCTACTTCAGGCTGGTATTAGATGCACACAATATTAAGTGATGTTAGTATTATGCTGGACCCTTGGGTTGCTTCTGCTCCAGGCACTCTGCCCTCTCCCCCTGCCCTTTCTCCAAAGACACACCAGCACCAGCCAAATATTACCTCTGCCACTGCAGTGCAGGGCTGGGGACAGAGCCCAGCCTGTGCAGCTGCCTCCCCACCTCCTCAGGAGTAGAAAGGCACTGGACAGAGCAAAAAAAGCTGAAATTGTTGGGTCAGTACAAGCACAGGAATGACAAGAACAGGTCAAGGGAAGCCCAGTAAAGATGCTGGAGGAGAGGATCCAAGATCCTGGGGAGAAGGGTATTTTGTAGCCTTTGTAGGAAGCAAAATCTGAAGGATAGGTACTAGTCCCAAAGCCAGACTGTACTGACCTCACCCTCTTCCCCTCCACTTCTCAACTTTCCCAAAACATATAATTATTTAAGAGTATTGTTGATGCTTGAGGGTGTCCTTTCTGGTATCCATGTTGTGACAGATCCATGTGGCATTCTTCATCATTGTGCCCCAGGTCTCCAACATCAGCGTGGCCCGAAGGCCCTTCTTCCTTCAGAATTCACTAAACTGTGCAGCTTAAGTTTCTGAAGTAATTTTATATTCCACCTCTATATCATATAGACAGGGGATTCAGAAACAGCCACAGTGATTTTTAGGTTATAATCACACCTTTCTTCTCTAATTCCTCTTTCTCTTTTTCAACTACCTCTTTTGAAACCCTTTCAAAATGCTGCTGAGATAATCTCTCTCCTCTCTCTTTCTCCCCAAACAATTCCAAGCCTAAAATGCTTCTGTCTCTGACACTCTCCCTTCAGTTTATTATTTATCTTTATCATGCAGGCTCTTTTATCCCACCACAGTTCCCAAGGCGTTAGGAACATGAAGGAAATGTTCCCAAGGAGTGTAAGGATCAAAAGTGTGATGTCAGACCAGATTATTCCTAAACAATCCCACACTTACATAAACAGAAGGCAGCACTCGACAAATGAGTAGTGAGAAAAAAAAAAAGTGTATAGGGAAGTAATTATGATAAAAACATGTGAGTTTGCTCAGGAATACTGAAATACCGGGAAATTTTTATTTTATCTTAGAAAACCTGCTTTGGCCTCTTTTCACCAACATACTGGTTTCTCCTCAAGCAAATATTCCTGGGAAGGGGTAAAAAAGACACACAACACTTGCAAGCTATCACTGCACAAACCCAGGAGATTCCTCACTGAAGAACCATATAAAAGAAAACTGTAATGGAGCCAAAATATTCTCTTGTGGCAGCCAAGCTTCTTGCAACTTCCCAAATAAGGCCATGACTTTAAAGAGTATGTCTTTTCAAAGCCTCATTGATTTTCATTGCCTCGTGAAGAAGCACATTGTTTATGTGTCTGGGTGTGCTGATATTCCAACAGGATGAGATGGGCACAGCTTGGTGGTTTCAAAGCCTGGTTTCCAGACAGAATGAACCAAATAATCACAGGAAGCTTCTAGAGGCTGACAGCACTGCTTTGGCCACTGTTTGGGAGTGATTCCTGGTGCAAACTGAAACCAGAAAGTGTGAAGATGCTAGCAGGGACAGCCAGAATTTCCTAGTACTCTGGGGATAGACCTTAAGTGAATTTTGAAGCAAATTATATTTCACCTCACTTCCCAAAGTTCAGAGGCTTTTGCATCAAAGTTAAGGTTCATGTCAAATTCCAGGACATGTTTTGGAGAATTTCTCTGTTCTTCAAATACCAGTTTACCCTTATTCAGAGAAATAAATAAAAAAAGAAACAAACCCAAGATATGGAATTAGATAATCTTTGTTGTATCTAGTTCATATTTACCATCCATTCCTCTCCTCAAGCCTCTCCAGTATTTTCAGCTTGGGAAATTGTTGAAAATGATCAGGTGCTTCAGTTCAAGTTCTACACTTGAATCACAGCACCATTTTGCACAATTCTTTGAAAACAAAGTCCATCCTAATTAAACGCCCTACATAAAGACTTGCAGGTCTCAGCCACTCCAGCTGAGTGGCTGAGCTATCAAGCTATCAAGCTATCCCATCTTCACAATTATGGTGTGTCCATTCCCTTCATAATCATGCAGCAAAAAGTATACTCACAGAACTTCAGGGACACCAACAGAAAAGGAAGAAAAGCAGTCAGAAAGTGGGTCAGTAGAGCTCGTGTACATTGAGGGCACGAGCTGTTCAGAAGCCACACGCTGTGTAGTACTACTGAGGCGCAAAGGAGACAAAAAGCCAGAGGAGAAGAGTACAAGCCAAAGCCAAGCAATATGTCACAGTTGTACCTAAACACCAAGAAAATCAAATTTGCTGGTATGTGACTTTAAGTGACTCCAGCAAAGCTAATTTCTTCCATCCATGTGCTGTGTAACCCAACAGTGTGGGTGGAAGCAGGGTGTCTCATGCACAAAGCATTGACCTGAGGTGAGTTCCCACCCTCTCCACCTTGATCACACATTCACAGTCCTGTCTTCACCCTGTGGAGCACCACGAAGCCACAAATCAGGTGAAAGGGTGACTAAGACAACAGAAACCTGATGAATTTCCTTTGCCTGGATTAACAAATTAACAAAACATCCCACAACCAAGTGCTCATGAACTGCCACAAGAGGAAAGCAGTGGGAAGGTCTAGATCTAGAGCCAAGGGGGAATAAACACACAATTACACCAGTTTAGGCATAACTAATAAACTGTCCTGTAAGGTTTATCTACATGAGAAAACTCTAGAAAGGTAATCTGAATTAACATTTCTGTAATGAATCAAACCATATTAGATCCCTGCAGACACACTCATCATTAATTAAATCAACCCTATTTCATATTTAGTATCCTTTACTCTGATGTAAGAATTAAGCTTAATCAAATTAAGGTCACTTGAATGCTGAATCAGATAATATATACAATGGTTTAATTTAGTTTACCTAATTTACTTTATGTTCACTTTTTTGGTCATTTGGATTTGTTTTCCTTCAAATCTTTGTTCAGACAGCTTTAGAATAGAGAGACACAGCAAAAACCTGAGGAGATGCTAGAAAAACTCCCCTCCAAATCAAGAGTTTTGAGCTGTCCATGAATTCATCCCACAGGAAAGGGGTACTCGAAGCTGTGTATCCCACTGAGGACACGCTGGCAGGGCTGCTGCATGCTGACTCTCCATGAAGGCTCTCCCCTGTCTCTGTCTTCACTAAAGCTCCTTTGGTGCCCAGAGGCTGGAGGGAAAATCAGACCCTGCAAGTCTTGACTCCATCCTCCCGCACTGCAATAGCTGAACAGATGTTGATGGCCCATGAGAAATGCATGTCCTGAAGGAAAATGCGACAATCCTCAAGGAAGCTGAAGCATCTGATGTGGTTATTTTTTAAATAGCAGGTCACGAAAATATCTGACATGTTTTGTACTGTTGGGAAAACACAGCAGTTATCAAAGTTCTTGTTTGTAGTAAAATAAAAAAATCATAAAAGCCTGCTTCTTTAGGCAGACATGTTACATTGAGTTGCCATATTTATTCACAGTTTTAAGGTCGTCTCATTTTGCTTACCCTACTCCAACACTTAAAAAGTCACCACTGAGTCTTCCAGCAAGCTCCCTTCATATTCTTCTTACGTGACTATGCTTTTTACCATTAAAGAGATTTTTCTGTACACACAGATGTGTAGACAAATGCACTCTGTCGTATTTAGGGCACTAGTCATCTAATATTTTCTGTGATGCAGGTACCATCTGTGAAACTGAACTGCAGTTCAGGCCTATCATACTGAGATGGGTGTTGGGGAATCAGAGATGGAAATTGATATTAGATTATAATCCCACTGCATTCAAATAGAAGACAAGGGCTCTTGCAAGGTCAGGCTTAACCTTTAATACCCAGGCATACCTTTAAATGTTTTTTCAGGGAACCTTTAGCTGTGTTGTTTGTCTTGCAGTGTCCACTCAGGACTGTAATCTTTTAAGAGTCACAAAAGGTGTCCAAACCTCTGAAGCAAAAGGATGATCAAGAGGCCCTGATAGCAACAACAGATGACAGCTGGCATCAGGGTGCAACTAAGGTTGCAGTGACAGACTTTGATCAAAGTGACAAAGAGATCAGAGACTGGAAACCATAGAAAGCATTCCTAGGTGAGGAAAAAGGACTATTGTCTTAGCAATTTAGCATGGAAATCCTTAGCAAACCACCAGGTTAATCAGACCATGCAGTGATCTAAATACAAGCTCTTGCAAGGATGGAATCAGCACTGCATGGAGGGTCAGACACGGAGCATCATTTCCACTTGGGCTGCCCTGCTGCCTTGTGGGGCATCACAGCCTTCTCTGCCACTCCCACTGGTGTGGTGCTGACAGACATTCACACAGCTCCTTGGGGAACTGATTCAGGAGACGGAGCCAGCTGGAAACTGGGAGAACTGACTAAACCAGACCTGCACCAGTACTCAGGATAGCGGTAACAGCTAAATGCACACGTGAGGCATTCACCCCGCACAGTTCTGAACACACTTCATAGCTAGAGAAACGTCCTTGTGTGCATTTATTGCTCTTACAAACTTTTTCCACGTTCCCTAGCTTGCTGGCTGAGTGTCCCCTCTGCTATTTCTGTAACACTCTCATATTAAATACCATGAAATTTTAAAATAGTATGCTGGCTCAGGTTTTTTGAGCTCCTGCAAAGGGTTGCAGTCATGCAGTTCCAGCACTATTTTTGTTTAGTAAGCCAGGACAGAAGAGACAAGCAGACCCTTGCAGCTCACCCTTGGGTCACATCTTGAGGAATATAAAATGAGGAGGTTTTTCCTGGGGTCAATACAAGCCCTGGGGGACCCCCCAGTAAGACACACACACTCCTCAGCTATGCTGAACATTCTGATCATCTTTCTGTTCCCTTCTTATTTCCATTTTTGCTTGTGAACCTCTGAAAGGGAAGGACCCACCTCATCTGCCTTGCTAGGATGGCTCTGGCAGCCCCAGCCCTCCACACTGTTTCCCAGCAAATCTGCTCCTTGTACCACCTGCCCGCCTCCTCCGCTCCCCCAAGGGCGGGGGTTGTTTTTGACTTACTGACAGGTCTTCAGGTAATAATTGTTCATTGGGGGTGAGGGGCATATCTTAAACAAGATGCTTATGTTCCTATTTGTATATGTTAAAGGTGAGGACTTCCATGCAGAGGACAGGAATAAGGTAAATTTTGTCTTCCTTCCTAAAAGCTACAAATTTCCCCTGCTGAGTTCTGCCCTCAAATGAAGAAGAGAGCCTTTACAGCTCCATCAGACCCCAGCCCCTTCAATACTTGCACATATAATTAAATTTATGGTCAGTGGTCTTATCACACTGGCCATTAGGTTCACAAACATCGAGGATGCTGTTCCCAGTAATAAGGTCAAGAATGTGTACAAGTCTTTTCAAGATTAGGGCCTTAATGCCGTAGCATCAGCCAGCTTTCTCCCTGCCTCCGGCATTAGATGTGGGCAGCTGAAATCCCCAAGGATGGAGGCTGATGGCTCCAGGCTGACTTGCAGGTACAGGCAAGTGCCTCTGGACTGCTCCCAGGTGTGTGATGAACCAGACATCCCTGGGCATAACCCCTCACCATGGCGGCCTTGGAGGCAGCTGTGTGTGATTCCATATGCTGTGAACTAA
The DNA here is from genome assembly GCF_020740725.1 of Corvus hawaiiensis. Classification (NCBI taxonomy): domain Eukaryota; kingdom Metazoa; phylum Chordata; class Aves; order Passeriformes; family Corvidae; genus Corvus; species Corvus hawaiiensis. The sequence continues at coordinate 12,261,625 of NC_063218.1, forward strand.
GGTTTGACAGTTCAGTGCCAATTAAAACAAATAAACACAAAGCCAAGAGGCAGCAGGTCAGGCCCTGGGAGGATCCATCACAATGCTGGGCTACCAGTGGAATCTGAGCTGGTGTTGTGAGTTATGGATCACTTTGGCAGTAGCTGACAAAGCAGCACCTCTAATGGACAACACTGCATGTGCCAAAGTGTGATGAAGAGATGTGGCTCTTTGTTCCACCTACTTTTAGATGGTTCTTACTACCAGACAAGCAAAACAACAAACAGGGACAGATAAAGGACATTTTATTAAGCATACAGGTAAAAGGAACATATACATCCATGTTTTCTCTCTTCCACTTACTGAATAGTCAAAAAACTAACTGCCCGAGAAGCCTGCTTTATTTGGATGATTCAACCCTTACTTCTCAGCATAACAGCTGTGGGATCAAAAACTGACTTACATTCACCTAGGTGATGTATTTAGTTAATTAAAAGAAAAATTAGCATGCAAATGTGTTGCAGCACTCAACACTAATTCATGACGAAGTCATAATATTAAAGTTACCTCATTCTGTCAAAATACACTCGTCCAGTATTTCTCTCATTTTAAATCACAAATCCTTTTCAAAAAGAAATTCACAGATTATCTCAAATCCCACTACTGTTTGGCAGGTGGGAACTAGTGACAGACAAAACAGAGCCATGTAATAAAATGATGATTTTAGTATCAAAAGTATTTTAAGTGGGTAATAATAATAGTAAGGAGCTAACGGGAATAGGTGCACATATACAAACTGCATGAAATACGTGCATATGGGGATGATTTTAAACTGCCTTGTTTCTGATTTTTAAAATTTTTGTCGTCATTTTTTGATCTCTCTTTTGATATCCTCTGGACTACGAACCTTGAATTGAGCAGTGCTAGTGTGTTCAGTGCTGAAGACATATTCCTACTCATCCAGCACACATGTAACAGACATTTCCAATTACAGCTTTTACACTTGAATTTACGTATTTAAGCTATCCTTTCGCCATGAGCATTCAGCAGCCCTGGGTGTGTTCAGCCATTCCTGTTGCATGCAAATGCACACCCTCGGAACATCTCTGCAGCCAAGCTCCTGAACCGTGTACAGCTGTGGAAAGAAAAGCATTCAGCATGCAATTAAAGGGATTATGGTGGCCACAGCCCTGCTTCTTGTTAATTCCACTGTATTTTCTAGATCTCCTCATTACTGAGGGAGTGGCTTACTGATGAGGGATAAAGGAAGGAAGCAACACACATGCTGACTAAGAAGCAGCGAACGATGGGAACGGGAAAAGAATAAAGGGGAGGAAGGAATGAATGGATGGCAATACACAATGAACTTTGCTGTAATGCTTAGCACTTACTATAAATATGGTTGTCATCCTCAGAAATGCTTTTTGAACAGGAGACTTCAATCTAGCAAAGCAAGGACTTCAACAGGACCAAACTTAAGCCTTAAATCCTGTGCTAGACTGAGACCCAGCTACTTAATCATCTTAATTCCCTCTCAGGTAAGAATTGTCATCCTCCAGCAGATAAAGCAATGATGCCAAAAAGGTTAAGAATTTAGCAGCTGCAGACCAGCTGAGGAAGCACAGTATGCCTGCATCATGCAGCTCGCCCCAACAATAAGGGCCTGACCAGCCTTGCTGCAGAAACACAAACTGCTGGAGCATCTCCCTGTGCCTGCAGCCGTGGCACACTGTGAGTCACAGTACTACACAGCTTGCGTTTTTTTTTTTTTCTTTTTTACTCTCTTTTCACAGAAAAAGATGTCTATCCGTCCTGACACCTATGTGAAGCTGAAAAAAGACAGAAATACAACTGTGAGATCTCAAGTTGCAGGAATGACACCTACTGCCTGGGGAATGAACTGCTCACCTAAATGAGATCGAACTCAATGGTGAGGAGATTCCACAGAACAAACCAGCACATGGACATGAGCCAGCAATGTGTGCTCACAGCCCAGAAAGCCAATTGAATGCTGGGCTGCATCAAGAAAGGGTCGGCTAGCAGGTAGAGGGAGGGGAATTTGCCTCTCTATTTCATTCTGGTGAGATCCCCCCTGCAGTGCTGCATCCAGCTCTGGAGTCTCCAGCACAGGAAAGACAGGGACCTGTTGGAGTGGGTCCAGAGAAGGCCAAAGATCATCAGCAGGCTGGAGCACCTCTCCTGTGCAGAAAGGCTGAGGGGACTGCCTGGAGAATAAAAGGCTCCAGGGACACCTTAATGCACCTTTCAGTACTCAAACCGGGCTTATAAGACATAAGATGGAGACTTTTTTACCAGGACCTGTGGTGACAAGGGGCAAAGGTTTAAAACTGGAAGAGGGCAGGTTTACACTAGACATAAGGAAGAATTTCTTTATGATAAGGGTGGTGAGATAGTGGAACAGGTTGCCCAGAGTGGTGGTAGGTGCCCATCCCTGGATGGGGCTTTGAGAAACCTGGTCTAGTGGAGGGTTCCCTGTCCATGGTTTTTGAAGTCCCTTCCAACCCAAACCATTCTGTGATTCTACAAAATAGGTCCAGCCCCAATGCTGACTGTGAGGGTGATCACATGAAAGCCCACAGGAAATTCAGTCAGGGAGGGAGGTTCAGTGATTTAAGAAAGGTGTTTAATTCCTGGTAAACAGTATATGTAACTCAGGGCAGGTAAAAACACCTCCATCATGAACTCCGGTGAAAAATACGTTTTTTGGACAGGGACCATGGTTAGTAGTTAGAAAATGCTCATCCATACCAACAGTTAGGCTACACGATTTGTACCTCAAAGCACTAGGGAACCTGCAGTGGGAGGGTCTGCAGAGCATAAGAGGAAGAGCAGGAGCAGCATCTCAGTAAAAGAAGTATTTTAATTTGTACTAATAGCATTCCCTGAAGAAATGGTTTCTTGAGCATTTCTGGTGTCAGGGAGCATTGTCACAACCTTTCAGCTTCCTGCTTGCTCCTACTGTATATATACACCCTTTGCATATGGAAAGAGAATTTTCTTTTCTTTTGTCTTCCTATGCAAAGACTTCATGACCCAGCTCACCCTGCCAAACCACAAGTGGCTAAATTGGCACAGCTGAGGGGAAGAAGAATGGGAACTCGGAAGAATTATATAAACTAACACTGAACTTAAAATAAATGTAAGGCTTGAATGCCTGCATCAAGAAGGAAAGTCAAAAGTTTCTGGCAGCCACATGTCTCCACGACTTTAGGACTGTGAAATACCCAGTGAAATGTAATGCTTTGCTGGTTCTTGTGGTATTACAGAATGGCACTCTGGATAGTCAGAACTGTGAAGGTTTCCAGGCTCAAATTTTTGGTAAGGACTTGCCCACTCTGTCTCCTCTGATTAATAAAGATAGATATCTTAACACTTCTACAGCTCTCAAATGATGAATAGTTTGGGAAAGACTGTCAGTAATACTCCAAACGTTTGCTCAATGCTAAAATGCAAAGTCTCACAGGAAGAAGCATTCTGCAGTGCTAAATACACCAGAAATGGAGGGGTGGGGGGAATTAAACTGTTTTCAGTTTCACAGGGTCACAACCTGGACTGAAACACACTTTGAATGTTACTGGGTGATGTGCATGCCCAGCCAGGAACCCAGAGCTGTCACCAGGAGAAGGTGATGGATGAACCATGAGGTTCCTACAGCGCAGGGTAGAGATGTCTGCACCAGCCCAGTCACTGGGAAACAGCCTGCCCTTACACTGCAAAGCTTTCCGTGGGCTAATTAGCCAGGAAAAAGGTAGATTAACTCAAGCAACGTTGTGTGCTGCCATGACTTGCACCCCAGGGGCCTCCTGGCAGCCTGTCAGACGGTCTGGTGTCTTCTCCCCAGGCGGCATCAGCGCTGCACTGCGACAGGGACAAGGGCTTTACTGGTGCACCCATCAAGGGTGCCGTGGTGGGTTTCGGTCGTTTCCCCTCATTACAGCACATTAGATCAAAAAGCAGATGAAATGGAAGCCTTGGGCAGGTGACTGCAGACGAAATCTGCCCGAGGGCGAACAACGGGCTGAGATGAAGAAATGGTGGCACGGGTTACTCCACCTCTCCTCCCTGCTCCTGACAAACTGAGCCCAGGCCACAAGGCTGAGAAAAAGAAAAAGGAAAGGAAGCACTGTGGATCCCCAGTGTTCTGCAATGGCTATGAAGAAAACAGAAAATATGTGGGGGCAATGGACAGCTGGGGCAGCTTTTGCTGCTTACCTGCTGCAGTGGAGGACAATACCAAAACATCGGTGAGTGTTTTTTAAATGTAAACAGAAAGTGGATGAGCTGATACTACAGTCCTGATTCCACAAAGAACCCTGAAATATTTATAACGACCTTCTCAGATAAAGAACACCTCATTCAACTTATTTTAACTCAACTTATTTCAATTCTGTAATTATTAGGATTGAAAATTAGTTATAATTAATTTCATTTTGGCAGCAGCTTTAGAAATATTTTCTAAAGAGGTTCCATACTGCTCCTTACACAGTGTTCAGAACTGAGTGAAACTATGACACAGCAAGAAAAAGGAAAGAAATCACAAAACTGCTGACTTGCAAGACATGGGAAATTATTTGAAACTGAATTGTGTTTGCACTTCGGAAAGATTTTGATGATTTCTTACAAGAAATACAAATACATAAACTAAAATACTTCAAAAGAGAGGAGTAGTGTACTGCCCAAAGAAGTACCCAGCCAAGTGCAGACAGACTAAGCAGACACCTTTAATTGTGACACACTTCTAATGGAGTTGTTCTGCACTAGGATGTCTCTTGTTTAACAAGGTCTGAGCAACCCAGGAACGGACAGTAAGGACACACCACACAAACCCACAATATTAAGTTAAACAGACATGTGCACATTTGAAAGATTACCTTCATGCTCAGTTATACCACTACAAAAATACAAGAAAAAATACCCAAAAAAGTGAGGGATTGCACAAGAAGATATCCAGAGTCTATGCTTTATTTTAGAGAAGGAAAAATAAGTTAAAAGTATACATGAAAGAGGCACAGCTGGACTGCCTGGTCCCCAGCCTGACAGTCAGGGTACGCTGGTGGAAACCCAGTGTCACCTGTGCCCAGTGAGACACCACTGCTGCCTTTACATGGGCACAGCCAGCATGGTGCAACCTTCAGTGGAGGTCCAAAATCTGCTGACAATGAGTTTGTCTGCAGCTAGAGCTTACCTAGTCCTCTAAAGATCAAGGCTGAGCTAACAAAAGCAATTTTCTGTCAGCAGCACAGTACCCACACTTGGGATTTTGCTGACCAAACCATGGCAGGCAAAGGGGTGGGTGTTTTCCTATGGAGAGACGCTGGCAGAACTGTGCAGCACAGTTGAAAGGCTGCAAACCTAAACATATCCAAAGGCAGGGCTGTGGAGGGTGGTCTGACAGCTCCCAGCTGACCCCAGGAACCCACAACCACACACCATGATGCCACAGCACACAGCAGGAGTCAAAACATGGCAGGACAGAGCCTTCGAATTAAACAAAAATTAGCTAAGCTACAGGCATATTGCTCCAGCTCAGAAATCAATTACTAAGTGACAAGGTTAAATGATATTTTATAGACAACTTGATTTTATTATCCATCTCAGGGTGTGCTCCTGCTTTTCTACTGGAAACTCTGAGCTACAAACAGTGAGGCTGGTGACCCCAATTTTGATGACATTATAAATAAAAACATCATATTCTCTCTAGGTTTTTAAAGATGCAAACAGAAAGAAATGGTAAAGAGAGAAAAGTTAGAAAATAACACTGCATAGATACAACTCCAGTTACCCTCCACTCAAACTGAAAGAATTAGCAAGACTCTTGATTTATCTCATGAACTGCTTAATGAATAGAAAATGGGGAGGACACTGAAATGCTCCATACATTGTGTTTATTGGTATAAATGTAAAGACTTTGCTTGCTTATGTCTGAAAACAAAAGGGTTAAGAAGAATGATGTATATACCTTCCTGTTATTAAAACAGGTTTGTACTTTTGTACTATGAATATTCAGTCCTTTTTTTCTCAACATGTTGTTGCATCCATTTAAATTAGAGCTAAACACGACAGCTTTTTTGGATTTCCCGTTGGTAGCTATACAAAAGCATCAGAACAAGAAGCCTGACTTTAGCTAAACATTAAGGTGCTCCATGACACTGCTTTCCCCCATAACTTCTGTGCTGAACTCATTACTTTGGCTCGGATTAAAGCACGTGTTACCACAAAAGAGTAAGGAGGTACAGTTTTAATCTGAATAATCCTGTTTAGAGGCTGGTTCCATCTCTGGATATTCACTGTATGTTCTGTTTAGAAAAACCCTAAGTGCTTAAAGTGGGAGGCTTCCCCCCCATCACTGCCTCAGGACCACAGCACAGAGAGCAAATGTACACTCACTACAGCCATGGCAAAGAGAGAGACGGATTTTTTCAGGGATAAACCCAAAATGCTATATCTGGTTTTTATTTTTAAGAATAGGGACCCCTGAAACACAGATGCCTTATAAACTACAGGTATGACTAAGAAATGACAGGTTACACCTCTCGTGACAGAACGTTAAAATTTTTATTTTCATCTACAGCAATATTCATAGACGTTTTCCCAAACATGAGCTAATTCTATTACTTCCAAGAAAAAATTAATATCTGCTGTCAAATAACCTCTACATTTGTTGTACTAAAGCAGTATTTTTGTATACTAAAAAATAATAACACCTCTGCACCTTAACATTTTCCACCCAGGGATCCTAATCCACTTTTGAGACAGAACATCTGTTATAATCTGTTTTATTACTAAGGTGTGTGGTGCACCCACTATTCACACACTTCATACCTTTGAAGTGAAAATATAAAGAATCATCAAAAAATGGAAACCATCACATAAATGCAATTTATGTGCAAAGAATAGCACTGTAAGCTATTCACCACAAAAAGTGACATAAATAAAACACACATGGCTAAGCAAATGTTTCAAGGAGGTTTTTATTAAATGATTATATAGCCTGCCAGGGTATTTTGGAGTTATACAGCTTGTATTTATTAAACAAGAATTGTTATTGGAAAAGGTGATTTACAGACACATGTTTACTGACAAGTACAACCTAGTCAGTAATGTCTGTATATGCAAGGGAAAAGAATCAGTAATGGAAGCCTTTAAAATCAGGAATTCCAACAAAATAATAATGTACATTAAGTATAAAAGTGGTATTTATAACAAAAGACTACTTGAAGCATGATACACCTGCAAGATGCCAAGTGTCACATGGGGAAAGCAGGAAAGGGCAGCTGCACAAGGATACGCCCAGCAGCACACACAGACCAGCTCCAGCCACCTCACCTAGAGCAGAGGCAGCCTGGGAGGGTGCAACCTAGAGAAGCACCCCCTCCCTCATTGTCAAAAGTGAGGATATGGGGAAGTTCTGGAGCCTCTCCTGGAGTTAAGCTGCTTTTGCCTTCCAAAACACCCTGTGGCTGACCTCCTCTGAGAGTGCCCTAGCTCTCCTGGTGGGGATTACTTTGGGTACATTATGATACCCTAATTCACAGTCTGTGTGGGTGGGTCTCGGTCCCCTGCTCCCTCTTCCAACAAGAAGTGCAACCAGCAAATGTGTAAATTCATGTGGCGCAGAACATCTTCAATGGGAGAAACCCAAAATCGTTGCAGCCTTCCAATCTGCCCATGGTGCCTCCTTGGGGTTCTGAAAGATGTGCTTATGAGTCAGTAAGTCAGCTTTCCCTCTTCCTGGGGAAAGAGCTCTAGCAACCCTTCTTCACGGGGCAAGACTTCTCCCAGATGGGCTGCCAACTGAGCAGGAGGGAGCAAGGGAAAACTTCGCTACCATCTGTTGTGCTTGATGATTTATCCCCGGAGGTCTCTGACTCGCATTCTGATCAGACCAGGTGAGACGGATGCAGACACACCTTTTGTGTGGAGACCAGAGACACAAGACCACCAGACACATGACACAGCAGGTTTGTGTGCTTTTGGCCCTCCCCTAGAATGCAATTTTAAGCAAGTGAGGAAAATTAATGGTAATGTAAATGGCTAAAAAAATCGATGCAGCTCCAAGTCTTCAACACACATGATAGCCCCGGGAGTAAATGTAACTGTAAATGCAGGCGAAGGCTTTTTTGGACTCCCACTGTACTTGCTAGGAGCAATGCCAACCTTGCAATTCAGCAATCAGGCACCACTGAAAGATATCTGGCTTCAAACTGTTATTTCCATTTTTAAGGTTTCCCAAAGCAGTTTTACTTTGCTAAAGATAATAATTAAGTGGAAAAATTCACTAGTATTAAAGATGAATCAGGGGCTGGGTTGCTCCGAGACACTGACAGCTCAAGGGAACTCAAATAAATGAGGAAAGAGAGAGGTTTGGACGAGCATAAACCAAACCAAATAACGTTTCCCCTCCATCCTTCCACTAGGAAATCGGGTTGGTGGGGCTTCTTTGCCCTTCCTGTTCACAAATGACAAATTGACCTCGGGAAAACTACGAGTTGTAGCACCCACTGCCTGAGGAGAGGGAGACTCCGGGAGATCCGGCACGGCCCATGCTGGATGCTCTTGAGAAATGTCCCGTCTCCCCTTCTCCGGTGAATTCCTCGTTCCCTTCCTCCCACACCGCCCTCCCCGCCCGGGGGTCCTTCGCCCGAGGAAGGTCTCGCCGTTCCCCCGGGCTGCACGGCCAAGCATCACCGGGCAGATCCCGGCATCACCGGGCAGATCCCGGCTGCACGGTCCGGCAGCACCGGGCGGATCCCGGCAGCAGAGCAGGGCAGCACAGGGCAGGATCCCTGGCTGAAGGACACGGCAGCACCGGGCAGATCCCGGCTGCACGGTCCGGCAGCACCGGGCGGATCCCGGCAGCAGGGCAGGGCAGCACAGGGCAGGATCTCTGGCTGAAGGACACGGCAGCACCGGGCAGATCCCGGCTGCACGGTCCGGCAGCACCGGGCGGATCCCGGCAGCAGGGCAGGGCAGCACAGGGCAGGATCCCTGGCTGAAGGACACGGCAGCACCGGGCAGATCCCGGCTGCACGGCCCGGCAGAACGGGCACATCCCGGGTGCCGGGCACGGCAGCACTGGGCACATCCCGGCTGCACACCGCGGCACTGTTCCACAGACGCTTACAGCCTTTTGTAACCGCGAGGTAATCTGTCAGATGGACTTAGGCACTGACAGTCAAACACGCCAAAAACGTCACCACCCACTCGTACTATCCATCCGGTGAAGGACTAGGAAGCGCCGCATTGCTTAACCTCTCCTCCGCCTTCCACTCGCACAGGAAATCCCCACCCCCCACGGCGTGACACCGCCGCGGGGGACCCGAGGTCCCCCCACCGCTGCGGCGGGGGCTCTGCGGGCGCGCTGCCCGCGGCGCTCGGCGCAGCCCCGCCCGCCCGCACTCACCTCATCTTCCCGGCGGGGCGCGGCGGCGGCGGCCGGGACCGGGACCGGGGCCGGGACCGGGCGGTGGCGGCGGCGGGACGGGGACGGGGGGGGGGCTCCGGCGGCGGCGCCGCCCCAGCGGCAGCGCCGGGCCCCTGGGCGCTAGCCGGGCAGCGCGGCGCCGGGCAGCCCCTCCGCCGGCCCGGCCATGTTGCCGGCTCCCGCCCGGCTGCGCTGCCTGTGTCTGTGTGTGTGGGCAGGACAAAGCGCCGCCGCCCGCCCCGCAACGCTCCGCTCCCACGCGCGGCGGGGCCGCGCCGCCCCCCCCGCCCCGCCCCGCCCCGCGCCGCCCCCGCCGCGGGTGTCGGGGGGAGCCCCGGCCCTGCCCGGCCCTGCCCGGGTCCCCCGCCCGGCGCAGGTGGGGCGCGGAGCGGCCGCGCACCGTGTGCGGCACCGACCGGCGGCTCCGGGCTCTGCCGGGCTCCCCGAGCCGTTCCCTGGTGGAGCGGGGCAGTGCCGAGGTTGCGGACCTCTTCTCTGCACAGTGCCGTGGGGGTCCTGTACACCTGCGTTCAGAACCGCTGCTTTTGTGGATGGAAGCAGGAGCAGAAATGGCATTTCCAGCTAATATCGGAGGGCAGCTGTGGTTCCCGCTCTGTCACCCTTCCCACTTGTCTCAGCCAGTGTCCCTGCGAGCTCTCCTGCCCTGCTTTCAGCCTGGTCCTTTCTCCACACCCACCTTCCCACCACCCACCCTGGGAACCCTGGGCTGCCTCCCAGTCCTGTGTTTCTCCCATCCAACTCTCCTCCCCACTCCACGTCCCAGCCCGTCCCTAACCCTCTGCCCTTCTTCTTCCAGTCACCTCCTGCCAACTCCCTTGTGCAACCCAAACCACAGGGTGATGATCCGGAGCTTGGAACTTCCCTTACCCTTCTCCATGTCTCTTTACCTCTTCCCGTGCACCACCCAGTAGAAAAAAGATTATGTTGAACTTGGTATCACTTGAATATCCTCAAGGATCTGCCATGATACAGGACAGAATTATGCAGTTGTTTCTCAGGTCTTCCATACATAGGTCACCATAACTTGTTTGCCATTTCTCAAGAGTAAAGGTTCCTCACACTGATTCTCTGTGGGTCATCTCCCACTGATCTCTCCCAATTCTGCATCACCCAGTTTAGACACAAAAACCCCCAACCAACCATGTAATCCCACAGCAAGCAGTTGGTTTCCAGGCAGCTGGCATGTGTGTGCACATGGTGTCAGGAACAGTAAAGGCTTCTGGCCCTCTCCCTCTCTCTGTGTCTGTGTCCCAGTTAACACTGCCCACATCACTCCCTGAGACCTCCATCACGTGCCAGAAAGGGCAAGGGAGCTGTAGCCCCCTCTCTGTGTGCAGGGTCAGTTTTGGGAAGGTGCAGGCAGTGTGGCTGGGAGGGTGGGCTGGGCGCAGTGTGGGTGGGAGGGTGAGCTCTGGGCAGTGACTCCGATGCAAGGCTGTGCGAGGCCCCAGGGGAATGTGCCCATGGTGCAGAGCAGACTGTGGGACTGCACGGGAGGGGACCAGGAGTGGCACAGAATGTGCAGGAGATGCAGAGCAAAGCAGTGGGGGCCATTTTCAATAGAAATACTTTCAATTTTTATTTCCATTTCTCTGAAAATTTATATACTCATGCCAATACAACACTTATTTTCACTGTAGTAGTAACCTACGCCACCAGAATAAATGTTGCAAAAATCAAGCCCATAGATTTGATGCCCTACAGAGCTATTTCACCACTGACATGTCAAGCTTTGCTGCTGTCCACTGCAGCTCCATACCAAATAAAATATACCACAATAGCAACAACAGTAATACGACAGCAACAAAACCTATGGTAGTAATAATGTATATGCTTTTTATTCAAGGTCATGCTTATTTCTTGATAGCTAATACATATCTGATAACTGCTGTTTTCATTAATATGTTAAAAAAATAATTAGAGTTACTGAAGGGCCAGGGGGAGGGAACCCCCACCACTTCTGTCCCTCACAAGCACAAATCCCAGCTCATGCTTTCCATATCCCATAGCAGGTCTGCTCTTCCCAAGTGACCCCACCAATGAATCTAAGCTCATTCAGACAGAGAGGGTCTCCTAAAGAAGCTGCTTCCCTTATATCTAAGAGGAGTCCTTGTTTGTTTGAACCCAAAATGACAGACCTTTCTTATAAGCAATTATCCTAAATCTCCTAGGAGGCACAATATATGTTGTTTGTGTAAAGCAACAGCTGTGGCAGGCCACAGATCTAACGTGCAGTCTCCCCCAAGTGACAGTGGCTTGGAGAAACTCATCCACATCATTTGTGATAAGGTTGCTGAAGGTAGTAAGCATATGAAGAAATAATGAGCAAAAATAAATCCTGTTTTCTTATTACTATCATCTGACTAATCCTTTAGAGTGTGGGTCACTGACCAGCACATCGGACATACAGGAGACAGCATAAGGCAGGGAGGATGCTTATTATAAACTAGAGAGTTTCATCGTAACACTAGAATTTAAAACCTGATTAAAATAGAAAATCTGTGAGTTCACTGATAATCTGTTTTTTCAAAAAATAATTTCCTTAAGATATGTTTATACAGGCACAAATCAAACAGGCAAATTTATGTAAATCACACTATGGTTGAGATATAAAATGAGAATAAGCAAAAATGTCTTCTGCAAAGACTTTTATCTGTTCATGTCGGCTGCACAGCATAAAGGGGCACAAAGAGCTGAACCCACAGCCACCACATGCCCCAGTACTGACACATCCAGCCCTGGCAGCTGCCCACGAGGGACTGCAAACCACCTGGCAAGGGCAGGGGTGGCTTCTGCCACTCACTGCTTTGTACCTGCACTGCCTCCTGAGCACAGGTACTCTCTGTCCCTGGGCAAGCTGGTTATAAACTTGTGCAATGTCTACCCTTGCAAAGGGTTGGGAGGCTTAATTGCCCATGAGGTGGTTGAGAAGTGATGCAGAAATGCAGTGAGGTTACTAGACAATTATATTTGCTGTTTTATTTATTTTTACAGAGAGAAGCAAGACAGAAAAGACGGATGCCAATCTTGCTGGCCACTAAAGGTACAAAAACCAGAACAGTTAAAAATCTTTCTTGTATCAGAATCCACAAGGCTTCCTTATCAACATTTGTTGGTTGACCACCAGATCACTGCGTTCACAGAAAGACATGACTGGACCATGTAATAATTGTTTCGCTGGGACAAACCTGACATTATATTGCCATCAGAACTGTATGTCTTCTAAGAGACTTAAAGCTGATAATTTGTATCAAAAAATATATAATCTTTGACTGTAGTCTTGTCGATTCACCTGCTCTTTGCCCAAGGGGAAATCCTGACCCACCAGGGTGGCCTCCATCCTGCTGTCCTTATTGGTCTTCCCACTCCTTATTTCACCCCTCCCTAACTGCAAATTCTCCTGCACAGCCCAGCAAAGACCTGCACAAGAGAAGTGCTGTCCCTAGGGCTGCATCTTTCCCAGCTGAGGCCTCCCTCATGGCAAACCCTGATGGATCTGCTGCCGTGCCTCTGGGTCCCATTGCAAAAACTGCCCTGGGAGCTGCTCTGTTTGTCACTTCAGAGATTGCATGTTAGGAGAAGGAGGAGGATGCCCTTCTTAAACAGTCACACAGCCTGGGGCAACATCCTCTGCAAACATCCTCCTATCAGGAGCTCAAGGTCATCCAGATGTTTTTCTCAGACAGTCCATGCTATGTCCAGGCTTGTGCAGCAAGAGTCTTGTGGTCATTTTTTCCCCACTGAATTTGTCCAGCTCAGAGCTTTCTCTTGAAACTCTGGTGCTTTCCTGTGAACTTCTCCACAAAACTACCTCTTTTCAAGGAAAACAGATGTCCACAACAGTTTGTTTTACACACTTATTTTTGGAAGGCTTTTCCTAAGCATGGAGGATTTAGCCTTGTGAAAGTCACCCTTGAGAGGAATTCATTATATCAATTCATTATATCACATCCAGTAATACATATATGCTTTTCTTTCTAAAAAGAGTTGTTCCTCAGACAGCAACATGACTTTTGCCAAAGATGAAGTTGTACAATTTCACAGAGACCTCGCTGGGGCAGAAAGAACATGATTACCAAATTCAGGCGCCAAGCGAGATTCAAAGATTCCCAAAATTCAGAGGGGGTCAGTCCCAGATGTTTGGTTTTCACCCACCACCACATCCCTGCGATCTTTGGTACCATTTGGCAAAGGCTCCATCTCAGGTTTGTTGTGACAGCCCGAAGGAGCGGTGGTGAGGCACTGGAGGTGAGGGACTGCACATTACCCACTGCCTGCACCTGGATTCCCTTAGCAACACTTCACCCAGTTCTCAGGTGAGGAGGAAAGGATGAGAAGAGAGTGGAACAAAGAATCAAGTAGCAGAAGTGTATGGCAGGAGCTAAAGGGGACAGGAAAATGGAGACTACAGAAAAATGAAGGAATTACGTAAGTTTGGGATTTTTATTTTAACAAGAAAAGGAGAGGAAAGGAAATTACATGAAAAGGAAAAAAAATGACGAAATCATGAAGAAGGGAAAGAAGTAATACAGGAAAGGACAGAGAATAAGCAGGAAAAATAGACTGTTGATGTACCTTAATTCTGTTCTATTACACTTCCTCCAGTGAAAATGGGAGTCCAACTTTGCTATCAGGGAGATAGTCAGTGCCTCCTCTTGGAAAGGGTGGAGCTCACTGGCACTTTTATTTTTCCTGTTATGCCTTCTGAGAGCAGGGTTTACAATCACTAAGAAGGCTGAAGCAGGAAGCTGCAGATTTCCAGGCAGCAGGGAGGAGCTCTGCCTTACAGGCAGACCCTGGAGACCTCTTCAAGGCCAAAGGTGGTTTTCCCTCTCACCCAAAACTAGTCGGAAGGATGTTGGCACAAAGGTGATGCTGTGCTCCCGAAGTCAGAGGCAGCCGGGGCTCTCCAGGCTGCTGCACGGCGCGTGGCCAGATTTCCTGCTGAGCAGGAGCTCTACATACGGCAGTATGGGAAGTGCCACAGGGCTTTTCACTTGGGCTGAGCCTCCTGTCAGCTCGCTCTCCAACTGTTCAAGCTGTACACAGAGACTTTCAGACAGAGCTCAGCTTCTGCTCTTTTTAGGTGCTGTAAAGAGGCCAAAACACTTGAACCTCTGGCGTAATAACTTTCCCTGCGGTTATACACTGATGTCATAAATTTGATATTATAATGTCAATGAAAGCTGATGAAAAGGAGAAGCAGGGCAGGCAGGAGGGAACCCTGAAATGCTGACATTTATCTTAATGAGAAACTGAATCCAGAAAGAACAGCCAGGCAATTGATTTTGTAGAGAGGAGTTCTCTTCAGGCTCATGCAGACTGTTTCCCCTTCAGCACATCTCTGCAGTGCAAGGGCGAAGCAAGGCAACAGCAAATTACAATAATCTAACGTGGCTACAGAACTCACCCAGGCTTTTTAATTCTTTCTTTCTAACCATAATGACTGAACAGCCTGAAGGAGATTTCTTTATCCTACAACCTGGAATTTGGAGCAACTGCAGCTCGTGTAGCACTGACAGAATCCACAGAGCAGATGAATCTGCTTCCCTCTGGCTACATGCTTATTCTAGGTAATTCCAAAGGGCAGATTTAAAAAATGTTCATCTCTTAGAAGCTCATGCTAAAAACCCACTCAGTTGCATGGAGACCCAGAAAGCAGGTCACCATTCCTACGGTTCTGAGCTCAGCACCTCAGACTAGACCCAAAGAGGCAGCCTTTAAGAACAAGTATGTCCACTACAAACAAATGGAAATGTCTAAACTCGTTTAGTGTAGTCTGTAGTCAGCAAAAAGATGGTAAAACCAAACCTGTGCTAAATTGGGACTGTGAAGCTGATGGGGAGGAACCACTTGAGTCCAAGATATCGAGCTTTCCTAACAACGCAGACAAAATGTAAGGTCCAAAGAAACACCTAGAGCGCCAGGTGACACTGATAGGCTCTGCTGAAAGGAGGCCCCTTCTTATACTTCCACATTTGGCAGAAAATGGGGGGATCCACAGTGCTGTGAACCATCCTGATTGACAAAGGTCTCTGAAGTGGCTTTTGAAGCTTAGCTCATCATTATCACTGCTGACTCAAATAAGGTCTGTCGGACTCAGAGCTAGATGGCAGCTTTGGCTGCACTGCCATTGATACCTCCATGCAAATTAGCACTTAGTCTTCTGCAATTATTTAATGAATTCAGGGGGCAAATTAGTTCCATTAAGAAAAATGAAATTGCTGCAGAAGTTCACGACTAAGGAGAAACATAAACCTCTCCCAGCAAGAGCGTGAACCGCTCATATCCTCACTCATCCAGCAGCCTCCATTTGGGATCAGACGTCTGGGAGCGATTCTGTCCTTCCCCCAGGAGCCCGCTCCTCATCTCCCATCTTCTGGATGAGGAGGTGCCCTGGCTTGGGGCATCTCTTCTGCAGGGCAGGCTGCTGCAGTTGGAGCTGCATGGCACTGATCAGACTGCCCCGGCACAGCTGTGAATCCCGGCCAGCAATGGGAGAAAAAGATTTCAGTTTAGCCTTCGCATAAGACTGTTCTTTCTTAGTAATTAAAGTGACATTTTCCCTGCCATCTGCAGGATTTTTTGAGGATGCAATTGAGTGATCTGTCAACAGCCCTATTTCCAGTAGAAAACAGAGCAAAAAGACTGCCTGCTTCCCTGAACAGAACCAGAAGAAATTAAAAATGCAAACCCTTGCAAAAATAGGGCTGTTTGCCCTTGCAAGCTCTTGTCACATGAATACTTCTGAAGGAAAATAATATCCTCTAATATTAAATCTTCTGAAGAATAACAGTCATCCAAACATTTCACGTAGGAAATATGACCTTGAATTAACTAATCCCATATTAATTACAATAGTAAAAAATCCATTTTAACAAAATTGATTTGCTCCACATGGAATTTTTAAAAATAATTTGAAACGGTAGGGTTTTTTAATTCACCAGCATTGCAAAAGCTATTTTCTTTTACATTTATCTCCTTTCTTTGCCTTTTTTTTTAACTTTTTTTTTATATTGTGACTGGTCTTTGTAGAGCTCGTCTGTTGAAAATTGTTAATACTTCTCAGGTTTCAATAACCTGTCAAAACTGAGCACTATCAGAAATATTTATGTAATAATCATCTTTCAGGAAATAATTAAAATAGTACATATAAGATTAAGTTGAAAAAGGCTATAGTTTTGATATCATACAAATATACATCCTTTCTGAGTAAAATAAATATATGAAGACATGCAGGAGAGGCAAACAAAATAATTAAAGTCTCTACTTGGAAATGGGCAATGATCCTAAAAACCAGATTGAGTCTATGTTTATTTTATAAGTGTATAAAAGAGGGAGAAAGAAGTATTTTGAAAGCATTTGTATTGTTTTCTGAATAATTTAAGACTTAAGAGAATAGATATTATCAATTTTAGTAGCTAATCACTTTGAATACCCTAACAGAGAAGCATTACCTGAACACATGCTCATAATTTTGGACAAATATGACAGTCATACTGTTGGAGTGAGTACAGGATCCTAAAATCCCATTGCTAAATACCACAAAACAGAGAAAAAAATCCCTTCCCTAAAAATATTTCAAAATCTAAGTACATGATACAAATTACAGGCTGCCCACAGACAAACAGAGACAATTGAAAAGCAATGAGACGGTGCTGGTCCCCTCGGTGTCCCCACACAAGGAGGTGGGAGGGCAGGGACAAAGGGCTAAAAGCAGATGCACTCACTGATATCCCTAAGTGCAACTCACAGAAGTGTGAACAGAGATACAATAAGAAACCAGGAACACAGCCCCAAAGCTATCAGAGAGGTAGTCAGGGCCACTGGCTTTATGAGCAGGTAACAGCAGCAACATGCGCCAGTAATGGATGCAGTCCTGGAAGCTGAAAAGTAATGCTAGAAATGAAGGGAAGAAAAGTTAAGAAATGGGAACTGAAACCAAAGGAAGTTGAAGGGGAGTATCTGAATGCTTGGTAGACAACAGTGATACACAAAAGACATGAAGAGATGAGTCACTTCAGTGAGCAACACTGCACTTGCTGCAGCCAGGACGAGGGGAGGGAAGGGACAGAAGCAGAAGCCCAGGTGTGTCTTCAGCCATGGACTTTAGAGCAGCCTGACGCTCCTTGGTAGGGCAGGAAAAGAGAGCTGCTGCAGACAGAGTATCAGGTACAGAATTCAGGTGTTTTGGAGAGAATAAAATATGCAAAGTTAGGGCATAACTCTTTATTTTATTTTGTTCTCTTTTTCTTTTAATGTGAAAAAGAAGACACTCCTGAGAAAACAAATAAATGCAAGAACAAAGGAACAAGGATGGAAGAGAGGAGAGCTGAAGATTAACTATAACAATGGCAAAATTGTGCAGTTTCCTGGATAAAGAAAGGAGAATCACTTTAACAGTCATCAAACGGATGTTTAGCTTAAGACATTACCCACCGTTTGCCAATTCAGCTAAATACGTTTCTCAGGTTTTCAAAGAGGAACAAAGACACATTTAACAGCAAAAGTCAGAAACAGAGGAGCAGCAGAGGCACAGATGGGATGGGATTGTTGAAAATCCCCTTTGATCAGTAACCCTAGGGATGAACTTGCAGTATTCCTCATCTATTTCTTCTAAAGGATAACAGTTTAAAATGAAGAAAGGGATCACAAATGCTTTACTATATCCCAAGAGTAGCACCACGAGAGAAGGATGAAAACAGAATGAGCCAAGCCAATTTGCAACTCCTGTTTTCTCTGCTGCAAGCAATGACAAATCACTTACAGTTCCAAAAGCAGAAAACTTGAAAGCACCCCATTTGCAAAAGCAATTAAAAAAAATCAACAAACAGAAGGCATTGTGGATAACCAAGCACCCAGACACAATGAAAACCTGTCACTTGTATGTTATGGACTCTTATGACTAGATTAACCTTAGAAAGGGTAAGGGTATTATGCTTTAGCTTCACACACTTCAAGAAGAGGGAGATTAACATCACTATTAAAAGAAGTTGTTCTGGTGCTTCTCTGGCCATTTATTTTTCTACATTGCTCCTTTCTCTGTATAAACTCAGTACAAGCACTCATGCAGCTCCACAGCTAGATCAGATGAGGAAACTGAGGAAACAGGGTTTTTGTCTGCATTAGTTGTTGTGTCCCAGCTGGGTTCTGCTTATGGCCACAATAACTCTTTTGCTACTGCATGGGATCAAAGTAACCAGCTGGGATAAAGACCTCTGCCTTCAGTGACAGTGACAGGTAACACCTGATTAAAATGACCCTGAAACCATGGCCTTCAAAGGTCTTGCCTGAGGACAAGTTACTAACACAGAAATTGTCAGGAGCTCTTGCCATGAGCATAACTCTGAGCAGTGAACAACATTCCACCAGCTGAGTACCCAGAAACAGGAGATGTGTACTGGGAGGCAGGACCAAGGCAGCTTGTAGGTGAGAGCATGTGGTGTATCCTTCCCTGCTGCAAAGCTGGAGTTCCACTCTCTAGGTATGCACTGTCATTATGTCCCCAGGGTCATGGTCACACATGAAATTATGTACCCCAAAATCTAGATTTTATTGCTGAATGTTTTCAAATGCATCTCTAATTCAGAAATCACAAATGTGTCTTATTAAGTAAAAGGCTGTCTCTTCTATATCATGTTTAAATAAAGATACCTTACTAAACAGGAAGAATGCATTGAGAATTCACTTTAATACATGTTTATTGGTGTCCTGCACTTTCAGTGTAGGAGGTTGGAGATGTAATAAAAAAGTTTCAAAATTTATTGATTCAATTTCATTTCAATCACTCTAAACAACCAGTGCTTTAGAGTTCAGAGAATTAACATTTACTGTCCATTACAAGCAAAATTTTAATATTACCTTTTTTGAGTCCACTTAGAACTCCTCTTTTAAAATTCTTCGGATACATTCCTCATAGTAAACGATACATTTCAATCTGTGTCACAATCAACATTGATAAGGCCTTCTTAACCATTTTATACCACCTCCACTGTTACTTCATTGCAAAACACAATCTTATTTCATACTATAAATACCCATCCATGCACAAAACACAGGGGCCAGAAGTTACACATTAATATTTCATGTAGGCTTCCAAGTCTTCCTTTACCCTCTGCAGGTTTATGGTACACTTAAAAAGATATCTTTAGACTTGGTCTACTTGGTCTTAAAATACAAATATACAATATCCATAAGCATAAAAAAGTAAAGCTAGATGGCCTTACCATTTGTTATGAACTGCTAAAATCTTATACATGTACAATATAGCATCATGCTGATTAATATACATATTAGTTAAATATATGAACCAATAATGGGGATGTGGCCAAGCTTTATTGTTTTGTTTTCAAAAAGAAATTGTTCATATACAAGTAAAAAGATTTTTAATTTAAACTCTTACGGACTACCCGAACCACACAGACATCTGTAAGCCCTGCTGAGAAATTCAGGTCAAACTGGGACAAAGCCTGCTGATTCATTGGAAAAGGAACACAACTCCTCATGGGTGACACCCACGGTGTGCTGTTCCCAAGAGAATGCAAATTCACCAGCATTCACATTTTCAGGTCTAGAACACTAATTTTTGCATCGTACATTGCAGTTTATACTTTTTGTAGCTATTCATCAGTCTCCAGCAGAAACAGTTCAATACCTTGACATTGTCATAGATTTTTCTAAATAAGGAGATATACAGTACAAAGTGTAGATAGTGAAACAAATAAGCACATATATACAGTCTTTGAAAGGCATTTTTGTGACCAGTTTAGCAGTGTTTATAGAAAACATTTAAGATAGTCACATTCTGCTGATACCACTGTATTGCAAACTGTCAAGCCACATTTCTTATATTAATCTTGTACTGCATTGTATATTGTACAACAGAGAACGATCATTCTTAAGGTGTGACACAATGAAAAAAAATACTAGACTGAGTAAGGTAACCAGCACAGGGCTTAATTTTCCTGAGGTTTGTAAGAATTTTTTAAACAAAAATCACAGTGACCAGGCTAAACTGCAAACATACTGTTAAGTTTTAAATATACAATTTATACATAAGTTCTGTGCATGGTCAACTCAACTGTGTATGTTCATGCAGATGTTTCCTTTAAATGACTCGCCACTGCATAATACTTGTGTCCTTTCCTCCTGTGGAGATGAGATGGGTGTCTTCACAGAGAAAATCTACATTAGTTACATGACTACTATGTCCACCGTACACATGGCTTGGAGCCTAGAAAACACCATATTAGTGAGAATAGCAGCTGTCATTAAAGCATCTCGTTAGAACATTCATGTGACAATGAAACCAAGGCATCACATCATTCTCCTAAAGTACTTTAATATTAACTTTTAAATTTAATTACTGTCCCAATCAACCTTAAATAAATGCCTTAGATGTATAAATGCTCCCATTCTTCCTGTTTTAATGTGTTGGGGTTTTTTTTTTTTGTTCTTAGGAAAACAACATTCAATGCATTTGTGCAAACTACAAGAGTAAAGTTTTGGGAAATATCTTACCCTAAACTGTGAGCATGGATATGAGAAGAGATGTACTTTGCCAAAGTCATCTCCTGTTGATAGCAGTTTTCTTCCATGTGATCGACAGACAGCATTGATATCTGTACCATCTGAACCTTCAGGCCATACACCTGAAACACAGAGGGACTAATGAAAGGGTTTTATAATGGAAATAAAAGTGACAGCCTAAGTTTCTGTCAAAATATTAATAAAGGATGACTTGTTTAAGGAAAAGAAAAACCAAAAAAAAAAGAACTGCACCTGAGTCAGAATGTTTACTTCCGTACCAGCTAAAGTCCAGATCCTAATAGGTAATCAAGCACATAAAAAAATGCTTTATTCCCTCTAGTCAGCAAAGTGCTTTTTACTCTGAGAAAAAGCATTCTGGTGAACGACAGTCATGTGTCTGAGCCTGAAAGAATTTTTATATGGTTATGTGGAAAAGTAAGAGTTACTGCTTTTATTTTCCTTTCTGCTTATGTATGCGTTAACACACTTTTTTCACATTACATGGGTTATGTTTTTTAGACTAGAGCATGATCCAAAAGCACTTTCTTTGTATTACTAAAGTCTAAAACCTATTAAACAAGACATTATATAGTTCAAATTATTATTTATTAATTAAAAGATCCTTTGAAAAGAAACTGAAGAACCTACTATACAGTTTTTAAATGCTTTTGTTATACTGTAAGTACTTCTCTTCCTTCCCCTCATACTGTACTCTTTGCTGTTCTTGCACAAAGTGGTGTCTTAAAATTAAACTTTAAGGTCAACAGTGCAAAGACCAAATCTGTGCACCACATCTTTAAAGCCTCTGAATACTTGCCTGTAATAAACTGCAATTTTACTAAAATCCACACAGTTATTGAAATTTCAGGATTTTGTATGAAGTACTGTGGGCTTTTTTCTTTTTGTTATGATTTTCTAATTTAGATTTTATCTAATCCCTACTCAACATAAGGGGCACCAAGCTTTCAGAGACCACTGTCATCTTCAGTCACAGCATGTGTTCTGCCATTATGACTTGGCAAACCCCCTGCCTTGTCTTGGTGCTGTGATTTTCAGTGCCTGTCCTAGACACCCATCCTCTGCAGTGTGCCCCTGCAGCCCTGCCCACTCGAGTGCACCTTCCTCCTCTGGTGCTGCTGCAGGTGAGGGTGAGAGAGTTGCTACTCCCCTAAGAACTCCTGCAGGCAGGACAGGCACACTCAGTTCCTCCTTCTTTGGGATACTTTTAACCCCACAGCAGGCATTTGCCATGCACCATGGGAACAGCTATCCTTCAATCACTGTGATTCTTCTCAAATACAGCCTTTGTATTGTTGCACAGCAATTCACTACAAGCAGGTGATTCCATGTCTTTTTAAGGAATTACAAATTTCTGTAAATAAAATACAAAGTCTGATTTGTAGACTGCTCTTAACTTTCCTGATGTGTGTGGAAACACCTCATTGCTAGATCAGCGATAGTAAAAGAGGCCCAAAGAAATGGAAGCTGCAAAGAGAAACGGTAATTGCTACTCATGGAATTATGGACATGCAGAACAGACAGAAAAGCTCTTTTAAATATTTGCTTTGGCAAAAAGGAGGCTGTATGAATATCAAATGCTAGCTGAAAAGATGCAGGAGTCTTCCCAAGAGGTCACTATGACAAGCTGGAAATAAATCCTGAAGGAAATGGTTAAAGAAACAAGACTGCCATGTTGAAATGGGGAAAGAATAATAGCAGGGTTTTTCTTTGAATCTTTTGTTTCTTTCAAAATTTATCCCAGTGCCTCACTATCAGTTTTTATGAATATGCAAATTGAATCCCCCTTGCTGAAAAAGTAGTCCTTATTTTTTCCCATCTTCTGCAGACACGTAAAAGAGACCATTTTCTTTCTCTCATTTGAAGACTGATGCCATGCTATTTTTTCCTCCTCTTCTCTAAAATTCATTCATTACATCTCTTCTCCCAGAACAATATTTTGATGGATAATTAATTATTCTTGCTAGTCAGAACATTATCTGTTGGTCCAATGTGCAAAAACCAGAAGCAGCCATTCCAGCTGTGACTGAAGCAGATACTGATAGATGGATGATTGCTTCACATTTCACACAGCATCCTTTTCATTACACATCCCACTAATGTATCTGCCTTTCCTACAACAGCATAATGTGGTTGACTCATGTTCAGTTTGTATGCAAGAGTAATCTGATGTTTCTGTGCAGATCTACTCTCATCTGTTCTGCATTTGTACAACTGGGTTCTGCCATTCTAGTGTGGAGCCTCCTCTTTGGCTCTATTGAATTGCTTCCTTTTTTCATACCACTCCTCTACTTCTCAAGACAACTTGCTAATCCTTGAGCTTTACACCACCTACAAGCTTTACATGCTGATTTATTGTGCATGCTATTAATAAATATATTAAAACAAACATATTATTCAATTTACAGTGTTCTAGTTGGTTTTGAACACAACCAGTCTGAGCTCTGCTTTGTTTCCAGTGTTGTCAGGCTTTGTACAGTATCTTAGATTTCTTCTGTTCCTGTCCTTCACCTCAAACACTGTTCTTTTCAAATCTGGGCATGTGCTATGAACTGATACCTTGCTTGTGTATCCAGCAGCACTTGGCTCTTGAAAGAGTTTATAGATCAGTAAGTGCTTTTAAAGTCTTTGCTCCTTCACATTTAGGTGTTCGTATCACTAAAATATCCTCCCTCAAGCTCACTTCTTTACATGCTATTGACTTTCAGTTGAATCATCTCTAAACACTTCCAGACTGACTAATCTGTTCCCATGCTCAAAGACAGGTGTTCAACAGACCAGTGTTCCTTTTTCCCCCTGCGTTGGTTTATGCTGATCTGTGGGTGCTATGCATATTTTGTGATTTTTATGTGGTTCTACCAGAGGCAGAAAATATCCCTAGTTTCAGTCAGCCAGTAGCTACTGAAAAATCAATATTCTAGAAGGCTCACATCCTGGATGCTGTGATTGCTGCTTCTGTGTCCAGCAGAGCGATCCCAGCAAGCATGTGAAGACTGTTCTAACTGACTGCTCTGAGGCCCCGAAGTACTGATTGACTTCCAATAAAAATGGACTGGTTTCCAACTCATAATCTATGTGCTTCTTCAATTTATTATTCTAGCCACTCACTTTGCACTTTAGCCTCTCCATATGGGCTCTGAAGGTAGATATATGATCCTGCAGATATTGCATTCATTCTCCAGTTTTTCAGTACTTTGCTTATTCTCTGTGAGGTGCTGAAAATAAGTACTAATGGTCTCAAGTTGACACTAATCAGTTTTTTTTACGGATATAACAGAGTTCATCAAACTCAGATACTTTGAAAATATCTGACTTATTTCAACTTCCCAAACTACTCCTTCCCTACTGAGAGCAGTAGGCACTAACTGGGTTTGTAATCAAATTGTAGTACGTCTTTTATTAAAGAAATACTTTAAAAAGCATTGGGTTCTGTAACACTTCAGCTTTAGCAGTGTCATCTCTCCTCTCAGCTCAGTAGATTATTTTTCCCATGGTCTGTCTCCAAAAGCTGATCTGTTGTAAGGCATGGGGAAAATCTCTCTCAGGTGTGACATGCCTCCTCTGACTTTCTATGCACCAAGAGCAGCCCCAGACTCCAACAGCACTGTATTTTTGCATGAATCTGAATTAACAAGTAAGGAATCCTCACATAAAGTATTTAACATCTCAGAGTATCTGAACCTGTGATGCTAAATGCAAAGACATTGTAGCTCTGTAACTATGTGTCAGGTGTACTCAAACCCCAGAAACATGTTAATAGTTCCATAAGGGCCCCCATCCCTTAAATGAAACATATATTATGTCAACATGCAGCCAATCATCCAGGATTGCCTGCTTTTACTAAATCTGTATGCTGTGATATCCAAGTGATATCCAAGCACTGCTTGTCAGTTAAATGACAGAAAATTTGAATGTGTTTTCCCAGCATACTGCTACTGCCATAGCATCTTCAGGCACTGAAAACATGTCCTTTCTGGCTGCCTTCAAACACATCACTGCATCTATTCTACTTGAGACATGGGTGCAAATCTTCCTTGTTTACCACCTACACTAAACCAGACTCTTCTCTGAACTTCTACCATGGCTTCCTACTTTCTCTTGAGGACTCAAGAATTTGAAGCTTCTTGTACTCAATGTTTGTAACCATCTGTCTAGTTCTGCACACGTTGTAGAATGAGTACAAAGCTTCAGACTACACTGGGGAAAGTGGATCCTTCAAAACTGGCAAAAGAGAAGTCCCATGGAAACAAACCGTTTGATTTTGTTGTTTTTCTTTTTGAATTCCTTTCACCCAATTTAATTGCTACAGATTGTATCACAATACAGGATAAGTTCTTAATGAGGGAGACTATAATCCATTTTGTGTTTGCACAGTAACTAGAGCAAATGAAACCAGTTCTGGTAAGGGGGTTCAACTCAGTAGCTGCCTAAATACATGAAAATTTCACAGGACTGGTACTCTAAATTAAAAATGATGAGAAGCTGCTCTACTGTGACAGAAAGGGCAGTGTGTGATTTTTTCCTTATCTCCCACTTATGTTGTAATTTGATATTTGTACTTGAAGCTTGCAAGACTATTAAATCAGAGTCTTTCTGGATTGAAATAAGAAGACAGATTGTAATAAAAATGGCATAACAGAAGTTCTGTATTTTTCCCTGAATTATGAATAGTCATGTTTCATAAGCAAAAGTTGGCATTCCAAGTGTTTGTTAATAAGAAGAATGGTAAGAGCTTGTAAGAGGAAGTATACTTACCAAAAACATGGAATCCTAAAGTACAGGTGTAAGTGGCCCATTCTATGTCTCTAGTTGTTTCAACACTCACAACTTGTTTACAAGCAGAGGGGATCCCTACAAAAGAAAGAAACCCCACATAACAACATTTTTCATTCTCAAATTATATAGATTTCTGATTACACCAGATGAATTAAAACATATGGTTGATCTTGGCAGTTGTATGGTCTCATTTAAATTTTAAATCTGTGTTAGACTGCCTGAACTTTGCACGAAAGGACTAAATATAATTCTTACTCACAGTATAAGATTTCATAGTCTCCTGAATTAGACACGAGATACTGTGAATTAACAGACCAATCCAGATGAGTAATGAAGCTGGAATGACCCTACAAAGAGGAAAAATATCGTATTAACTGCACTAACAGTGTGTCTCAATGTGACAGTATTAATACAGTGCTACAAAATACACTTCGGGTGGTAATACTGAACCAGGAGAAAAAAGGTTACTTACTGAACATTTGCCAATTCTAGTGTATTTTCTTCCATTCTCACTTACACCATATATATAAATACAGTTGTCATGGGAACCTATGGCCAAGAAGTTTCCATCTATAAACACAAAAGTGTACTGCAATTATTCCTGTAAGAAAGAACTTAGGCTAATTTTGAAAAGTTTGTATGCCACAGACAAGAGGAACTGTTTGTAAAAATGAAAACATGAAATTCTATTTTTAATTTTCCAGTTGCATATTGATGTATCTTTCAAGACTACAAAACAGCAATTTTATACAATAAATATTACTGTTAAAAACACATAACATTTCTGGAAGCAGCTATAGTCCATCTGTCCTGATTGCAACGACCTGCAGAGTTAAGTCTTTTCTTTTTCTTTTCCCTTATTCACAGTGAAACCATATTGAATGCATTGGGGAGGGAGGGAAAAGAGAACCAGAACTTTAGATACCACCCAAAAAGTCCTGCCAATGTTTCATGGCACACTTATTTTCAACTTCAGTATGGCAAGCAGGGAATTATTTTAAAACAAACCAACCCCTAACTTAATAAAAAAATTCAACACCTTTTTTTTCCCCAGTAAATAAATGCTCTCAAACCTGGTGAGTAACGCATTACAGACAGCTGTTCATTTCCATCTGTGTGTACAGTGACCAAGTCTTTTGTTTCTGTGTCAAACACAAACCACCTGTTGTAAACACAGAAAGAGGCCAATAAATCATTCCATAAGGAATTTAAATCTACTGTAATCTTGACCAACTTTTCTTCTGTCAAAATAGCATAAGTTTTATACCAAGAAGAGAAAAACAGCAACTGCTACTCAGTTTGGTCTATTTTTACTTTAACACAAGGATAGTTTCTTTCACATCTTTTTTAAGCATAAAAATGATCAGGCATTGACCCCAATAGCAATCTTCAGATTTTAGTTTGTTTTAATATGTCATGCATAAGAATAAAGTAAGCTTTGCTTTTGATCTCCCTTCTCCTTTAATGACCTTCCTTTATGCTATGCTGATGTTTAAATTGATGCCTGTATTAAATCCTAGAGCAAGGGAAAACACAAGCAAGCATCAGGACCATTATCTACTGATAGAAGAAAGAGATGAGGTAATTTATTTTAAAGTGAATTAATTTATTATTTTTTCAGTAGTTTAATTTAATTAATTAATTAATTTTACTGAACCAAAAATTAGTTTGTGGAAACATGTAGAAAGGACAAAGATAAAATTTGCATTTCAATACTTGAATCAGATTAATAAAGACAAAGAAAAGATTCCTCTCAAAGCTTCTCCTTTTGTTTTCCTTTATTTAGTAAATAAAGTACATTCAGTAACAAAAGTCAGTCCTTTATTTAGGACTGACATACAATCTGAAACAAGCTTGCCTCATAACCTACAAGCTTCCTATATGCTCTCAGTGAACTGGAACTGTTTTCATTACTAACAGCCAAGTCTGCCCTCAAGTGACATTAAAGGACAGGATGAAGTTAGGCAAAGGCAGTCCCTCCTCTGAGAGACAGCCACACATAAACCCACCAGCTGCCACTGTTGTGACCAAGGGCTCAACCTCCTGTGAAAAATACTCTCCTGCACCTCAGTTTCCTCTGCCTTGTTTACCCCTCACTCTTCATGCAGAACAAGTTTCTTAATATGCATTTTTACACTATGTCTAGCACAGTGGAACAGTCACCAAATTTTTTTAAAGCCTCTGGTTGTCACTGCATTAGGGATCATGAACCACTTGCTACATTTTCCAACACACAAAATTCTTCTACGTGATTTCCTCCATGCAGCCCTAAAGGCCTCGGAGGAAATCTCTCCACATCTGCAAAGTTAACCCACTATCTCAGACTCCTCAAGCCTCTCATTTGTCCCAGTGGACACAAAGATTTAACACTGAGGTCACTGGTACGGTGACAATATCTCCCTGCCTCCATGCTTGGTCTCACAGCTAACCTAGACTTCCTGCCCTCTCTAAATGTCCTGCTCCCATTGATCTTACGCTGTCACTCTCCCAGGGCAGAAACCATCTCTTTGTTCATGCAACACTCAGCAAACACAGGGTGCTAGCCCAAGCCTAGGGTTTCTAGGCACTAAGGCAATACAAATAAATTTCACTGTGACATTCAATAGAAATCAATAGGAAATAAAGATATGTCATGCATACATCTGCAAAGCCAGAACATGAACTTGGACATGAGCTGGAAAAATCAGTGTTTGTTGGTGCCCAAAGTGTAGCTCTGCACATCTTACCTTCCAGTCAGCGTCCCTACTGCAACGACAGATGCTGAAGGATGAAAACCTGAAGACTGTGCTGGATCCTAAAATGTTTCAGAAAGAAGCACACTTTTTTACCAGTCCAAGTTATCAAGTTATAACAAAAACACAATTCAATTATCTGCCTCTGGAACATAGTAAAACTCTCTTGTTGATTTTTTTTTTTTTTTTCTCTTTCAATATAAACTTGAGAGGCAAAAAAATTTAACTAATTGAAATATTATCCAATTAACTTATTTTCCCTCTATACAAGGCCACTGTTATCTCTTCTTTACTGTCTAAAAATAACTTGGCAAGTGATTTCATAACAATAACAACAAATCACAAAGAAGTAAGAGATAAAAATAACTTCTTAAACTAGAGAATTAAGCATCAAAGCTGCAGTTTACCTACAGACTAAAGAACAAACAATCCCCTTATCCAACAAAGGTATGTGGCACTTTGCAGGAGAGATAAAGCCTAACTCCTACACACAACAACACCTTTTTCCAGCACCTGCCAAGCTGCAGCTCAGTGGGGGATTAAGGGTATAAACTGGGTTTCTTATTTTGTATGCAAGCTTAAAACATTTTACTTTGTAAAATTCTAGTGTTTTTCTTGCAATTTAAACATATGCCTAAAAAACAAGGCAAGCATTTTCTTTCTAACACTTGTCCAGTTATGAAGAATGAGGTCCAGAACTCTTCAAGTTATAGCAGACAAAACCAATAGAAATAACTTTTTTTTTTCTGATACCATTAAAACATAATTTGAAAATGTAAGCAAAAACCCCAGTTTAGTTATCTATCTCATGGAAATGCTTGTGTCCTTAATTTTCTGTATTTTAAAACAGTATCACATTGTAGCTGTTTTAGTAAACCTGTTGATATTTTTAGTAACTGGTGATTACTAGCCCTAGAGGCTAGGTGGAAAGGACATTCTCATTAATTATAAGCAAGTGACTAATTTAAAAGAATTACTAACTCTAAAGAAAATTTCAGAGAATTTTTGAGATCCAGGATTTCTATGCACAGTTTCTAAAACACTACAGCATTCCAGAAAGGAAAATATCCTAATTTTTTAAAAGTATGATTTCATAGCAAATGCTAAGATATTTCGTTGAATAAACCAGAGGTTCAAACAGTGCATTTAATGTAACTTGTACTCAGAATAGCTACATTAAAAAGCTTTTACACTGATCTCTATGACAAAAATAGGTTAACATGAAATGATTTTTCCCCTCAATGTTAGTATTTTAAGATATTAAATTCAATAATCTTAAGAAAAAACCAAAATTACTAGAGAATTTCTATAACAGGAGAGCTGTATTTAATAAATTTATACCTCTATAATCTTGTTCCAGATAGGATGGTGAGTGGTTGCATCCCAGAGTGTAATGTGTTTGTCATGTCCACATGTGAAGAACTGAGGCTTAGAGGAATGGACTGCAAGTCCCCAAAGCTCATCGGTGTGACCCTACACAAGCAGATATGTTTTTTGACAAGGACAGGCCATCAAAACTAAACATGTTTAAACAGTATTAAAATGACCAAACTACATATTAAGACATTTCAAAAATACGTTAGCTCTAGGTGGATACATATTTATAATGATTATTGATGAAAGTACTGTAATAATAAATCAAATAGATGCATATTTATGCAACTTAACTTTAAGCAGTATCTTTACTGCTCTTACACACTTAGAAGTGTTCTCATAAGGAAACACAGCTTACCTGGGTAATTGGGAAAAAATTTCCTGATAGTGTGCCCTGTAGGACGAAGTTTCTGGTTGTTCCTATTAATACAACGTCCCCTTTTCCTTCTGCTACTGTTCTTATTGGACCAAACTGCTCAGGGATCTGTGGTCATAACAGCCAAAGGGTAGATAAGTCAGGCAATTTGTCAAGTATTGCCATTTTTAAAGACACATGGCCCAGCAAATGTGTTTTTAATAGCTATTGCAGAGAGAAAAAATGAAACACATTAATACATGTACCTGTCTTGCAAAACTTTATAACAATTTGCATCAACTCAGTAACTTCTGTAACACTGCAAGACAAGACATCCTTACCTACAGAATACTCAGATAAACCAAGTATTTCAAGAAACACAGAAGGTTCCTTCATGCTACATTAATTCAATAGAA
Source organism: Corvus hawaiiensis (assembly GCF_020740725.1). NCBI lineage: Eukaryota > Metazoa > Chordata > Aves > Passeriformes > Corvidae > Corvus > Corvus hawaiiensis. Next base: position 12,292,270 of record NC_063218.1, read on the forward strand.
TTTAATTGCAGCTGTGATATCAGACTAAACATTTCTACTCAGAGTATTTTCTTGCAATGAATGTTTCTTTAATTGCAGCCTAGGTTCTGAAAGAGCCAGTGCAAATCTCCAAAATAAAAGTTCAAGGGAAGATATAAAATAACAAGGAATACCAACAAATAAGAGAAAAAGAAGGACACCACAGTTAGAAACAGCACAACAAGCATGTACCTTGTGCTGTGTTAAAAACTGAATTACAAAAACAGACATGCCATTCCAGTTGCATATATATTTGCAACACTTAATATTATTATTTATTATATAGTAGAGTTGAAGCCCTTCCTCAGAGTTTTACGCTGATTCTTCTCTTACTTTCAGCATGTAAACAGTCACTGTAGTTCTGTCCAAACAAATTCTGCTTTAATCTTTTAAGTTTCTACATAGCAACTAGATTACTTTTCAAATTTTGTTTAAATCATATTCAAAAAACAGCAACATCAACTTTAAGTATTAAAACCCTCAAAAAATCCTCACATCATTTTGGGAAAGAAGAAAGTACAAAACCATTTCAATACTGTAATATGCTGAAGTTAAACATTACCTCACATTATTAAATGCAAAGAAAGGAAGAAATAATACAGAAAGATATGAACACAAGATTTGTGTTCCAGTTACCATAGAACTTAGAAAGGAAATACTATGTTAATGAATAGAGAATCACCGGAACGACCTGAGGACTCAAAACTTGTGAAGTCCTGTGCAGGGCCAGGAGCCAGACTCGATGATCCTGATGGATCCCTTCCAACTCAGCATATGATAACATTGTATTTTACCATTGATTTGCTTTCCCACAGAATACACATCCATAACAAAAAAAATGATTAAGAAAGCTGCTCAGAGGACAAGAGGATTTCATTTTAAGTAGCAAAGTAATTTCAAGATAGGCCGTATCACCTCAGTTTTGTGAATTTTTTGGTAATTTCCATTCCAAGATATCAGCTTTCTGTCTTTTCCACCTCCTGATACCAGTGTGCCATCTCGCAGCATACACAGTGCAAATATTCCACCCTCGTGTGCTCCTTGAACTGCGTGGCTTATTCTGTTGGTACCTGAATAGAAGAAAAAAGACATTATTACTGAAATACTCAGCTTAATAGCTCCTTTTTTCTCCATTTCTCTATCTGTCAAGGATTGCATCTAAACAGTGATAACAGTGGGCATGAAATGCTGGACCAAAACACACAGACCCACAGAAGAGGCTGAATTAATACGTCTTATGATATATTCCCCCCATCTCAAAAATGAAAAGTATACATACTCAGTCCAGGCCAAGGACAAAGTAAAATAGGTTCATTTAAACCTTCCATGGGGGTTTAGCAAAATAATTTCACATCACACTTGACCTGCAGTAGCACTACACGCCTTATCAGCAAAGAAACCATAACCCAGTCACTTTTATCCTCCAAAGATAATCCACAGCCTCCTGATCCTGAACTTGTACCAAAATTTGACTAAGTTAGAGGTCCTTGTATATCTGGCAGAATGTGCTGATCAGTCTCCAGAGGAGCCTGTACTTCTCTATTGGTAAACTTGGCTTGTTCATGTAGCTTCTTAGACTCAACACCTTCAAAACCAACTACATTAGATTAAGTATCTCTAATTTGGTGAATCATTACCATTTGAAGTGCAAATAAATGATTACTAGTGATTCTATTACTGAAATGTGCACCTTGCATCAAAGCTTGGCTAACTTGATGTTTAGCACAAAAGAGGGGCTGATGCAAGTTAGGAAAAAACAATTGCCTTTTCCTTCATCCACATCTATGCATATAATGTGTCAGGTACAACTGATTTCTATTAAGAGAAGTTTTTGCTAAGGATACTTTGACCTGGTGGAAGCAGCCCTCTCTTGCACATAGAGCTCTGAGTCAAAAGTAGTGAAAACATAGAAAGTACACTGTACTGAGAAAGAAAAACAAGAAAAACATTTTTGTCCAACTCTAAAGAGCTGGCAGAAGTTGAGGAGATCTTGAGCACGCTGAGAATTGCCTTTTATTTCTGTGAGAAAGGGCAGAAGAGGGAGAAAAGGAGAAGGGCTTGCAGTCAAGGCAGAAATTAGTCTACCAGCATGATGGCAAACTGGCCCCTGAGCAGCGCACTGCCCCTGTTTCCCTTGTCTGTCGAGAGTCCAAAACAACAATGAAGAACAGGGACATGAGACTATGCAATTTCTAAAGTCAGTTTAGAAGGAAAAGTGTTGAAGTGCCTTGCTTTAAATTATCATAGGAAAAAGGAAAGGGAAATAAATGAGAAGCCAAGTTACAAACACCATATCCACCCCTATCTTCAACAGCAGTGTAGTGGCCAAGGAGATAATTAGCTGACAGTCCTTGATTAAAAAAGAAATCTGCAAAAACAGCTCAGTAAGGCTCAAATGGGTAACTGATTCACTGTGTTGTTTTCAGGGTCTTATCCTTTTGAGTAGTATCTTGGGAGAAAGCACTGAGTAAATGAGAGAAAGCTGTCATGCATATCCCTTCTTCCTTTACTAATAAGGCCTCCTTTAAGGGATTCTCCTTATTCCCATGCATGGCATCTCAGACACTAAGTAAACGTTTAGGATGTTGCTGCTGTTTGCCCTCCAGCAGGCATTGACTTTTGCTGCCTAAAAAAAGGTCTCCTCTTACTAGAAAATGCTTTTTAAGAAGTTCTTCCTATCCATCTGTTCTTCTGAAATAAAGCTGAGGAATTCAATTAGATACGAATACATTTTAGCTTGACTTCCTAGGAAAACAAATACTGCTGTTTGTTGTCTTTTTAAAAGCATGTGTCAATAGGCATAATTTCTGCAAACAGTAGAGAGGGCCAGTATAGGAGACTGGAGATCATCAACTACATTAACAATATTTCTTTCTATCCCAATGATTAAGGAAAGAACTTTTCTTGGCATCTCTTACATCAGTAAAAGCCCTACATGCTGGCATAGCTCTGTGATTCAGTATTTGACCATAGGGAATGCGTTCAATAGAATTTTGTGCTCTAGCAGTTAGGTATAGATACTCTAGCTTTTTGTAGAAAAGAATCCAGACATAATCTGCTGGACTGGTCTTGGCAAAGAGCTCAAGATAAAACAAAATTTATTCTTCTCAAAATGATGCTTTACACTCAAGCCTACACTCACAGTCTGTAATACTAAGATTGAAGTTAATAGTGAAATTTTATCTTACCTTTCCCCCAAACCAAAATGTTTCCACTTGAGTCTCCTGTAATAGTATCACCATTTTCAGAAAAGGTCACACACAGGACAAATTTTGGCTTCTCTTGTTTCTGCATGGTTATGAAAAATACACACAGCAACACACAACCCATGGATTTTAACTTTATGCATTTGGACAATTTAGTTTAGTCTTATACAGCTCTATTATTACTTAAATATCTACAAGAGTTAAACACATTCCTACAGTCTAAACAGAATAGTCTGTGCAAGGGCAGAAGATGCATCAGCTGAGGTTTGTGGCCCAGTTCTGCACCCTTTAATTGCAAGCTGGGGACAGAGTGAGTGAGAAAGCCTGCCAACATGTAACACTTGACCAGGAACGCTCTGAGATAAACCAAGTCCCCCAACTACTGCAGAATGCCAAAGAGAGAAAAATCTATTAAAAATGCATGAGAAATAAAATGTTAACAAAATGTAAATGCATTTTCTCAGCATCTCCTCCTGATTTCACACAAAGTACATTAATTGACATTGCATTTAGTTGTTGTCACTATCCTTGGGAGCCACAACTCCACAAGCAGTTAACTAGCAGCCACTGGAGTTATCTGCAGTCACTGCAAACATCCCTCAGTTGTGCATGCAACTGCTGTATAGCTTAGTCTATATTCAAGAAAAAAACCAAATCAAAACCTTGAAATGAAAATTATATTTACCAAATAGTGGTCATCTCAATGTGTGTTTAAACGACATATGTGCATGTGTCTGAGCAGAACAGAGGCAAAGGGAAGAAAATTCATACAGATGTATTTTTTTTGGGGTCTTTCCTCTGACAAAATAAAAATCTCCTCTATCACTCTCTCTGTTTTTGCTTTTGTTTTTTCTTTTATTTTTTTAACCTGAGATAATCATAGAGAGTTTTAAGGTAATTTTATTTTGCCCAGGGTGTGGGGTGGTAGGGTGGAGGTACATGGCAAAGAGAATATAGGAAAAGGAATACAAGGAACAATACGGTAATTGCACTTCAAAATTTCAATGTGGAAGTTTTACCCATGGAAACACTCTCTGTGCCATACCATGAATGCCACCTGAGTTTCTGCAACATTTCAAGTTTAATAACAATCACTTGTTTTGATTTACTCAAACCTTATTAAATTTTAGTTCTGTATGACTATATCATTACTATAAACATAAAATTAAGAGAAATATTTTACCTCAAATAATCCTTGCTTTTTAATAAGGGAATTCCCTTCTAGTGTCCAAAAATAAAGGTGTGATTTTCCACAAGTGACTATTATATTTGTATCAGTAGGATGAAAATCTGCAGCAAATACAGCCTCATTAGAGCACTTGGAAGGAAAAAGAAAAACATTGTATCAAAATCTAAAATGCACAGGAAAGAAACAATATTACATGGTTCTCTAGTTAGATAAACTGATACTTCTGATGTAAGAAAAATTCTGAGCTATTAATTTACTAACATGGTCTGGAATACTTTGTAGTCAAAAGATTTCATGTCTTTATGAGTTAATATCAAAATGTATTCTTCAAAACCATGTCAGGTAATGAGACCTGCTACACAAAAGATTAGTTCAGGATATTTTTCCTGCACATGCTCCTATCATTGCTGCCCAGAATTTTCTAATCAATTCTAGAATGACAACAATAGCAAAATTTTTAAAAATCCAAAACTATTGGGATAATCTCAACAGAAAGAAAATATTCCCATTCTTCATGTTCCTTGCCTTTTATACAGCGAAAATGTTAAAAAGGCACAGAAAGTTAAATACAGAAAGATATTTTATTACAAGAAACCAGATCTACATACAAGCAAGTAGTACAAAATATCTTATTGCAACACCTTGACATCTGCCAGCTTTTCTTCTTTCTGCCAGTCCCACACTGAAAGCACATGGTCGTTGGAGTCATCCACAGAGCACAGGCTACTTCCTCCATTCTGAGGCAAAACATGGGAAATATTAATGCATCACCCAAACAACATGAGGAACATGTAAATACACATTCAAAATAATCAAATACGTATGTGTAAGTGGAGATATTTACACATATTTACACTTTAACTGTTATACATGTAGTTATAATAATTTATAGGGTCATTGAAAAACAAGGCTTAAAAGGGACCTAGAAATGGAACTCTTGCAAACTGCAGTCAAACGTCAGGAATGTGCTAGGTATCTCTTTACAATATGATCTCTTATCATATTCAGTAGTGGAAACTCCAAAGGCAAACTACATCATTATCTATTTTATTAAGAAGGCTTTTCCTGATAATTATACTGGATTTCTTTCTTTGCAATTTAAACCAATTATTTCTTCCCAGATGTTTGCTAACACATGAAACAATTTTATTCTTCATATTGGTATAATAGATCAAAATCAGAGAACATAGTAAGGAATTAGAAAACAACTTATTCCTGACAAGTGTCTTTTTTATAGTTACGATATTTATCCCTCTTTCTAATCTTAATTACCCTAATTCCTTCATTTTTTCTTCATGCATCATGTTTCCTAGACCTTCTCCTGTTGGTACTCATTTTTCTGATGTGTCTTTTTACATATGAGGTTGCTTGGTTGTTATCCTGATGATTCAGGCCCACAATACACATCAGACACAACTACAAAAACAACTGTGCCAAGGCAACCCATGAGAGACAGGATTAAGAAACCTGAAGAGAGGGCTGCCTAAAATGAGAGAAGTACTGCTACAGAATGGGAAGTGATGCTCAGAACAGGCCAAGACAAAATCACAAAGCAAACATATTAAACACTTGCTTTCTTCTGGCAAATGCCAATAGTGCTCCTCTGTTATTATGCACCTATTTCCCTCCAGGGGGATATTTACAGAGCATTTGCTTGCTATTCCTTTTTATCCTTCAAAGGTGATGTCAAGCTGTGTTAGCTTTCACCTTTGTATTCTTAACTAGCTCTCCCAATACACCCTTCTCTTTTCTACTTTCTATAAACATAGTCATCAATGGATTTCAATTCTTTGTAGAAACTTTCACTGAAGTAAATTTTGCCTAGGGAGTACACCAGGTAGTCCTCTCCTATTTAAAAATGCTGTCAAGATAACCAGACACCACCACATACACTGCTTACAGATTCTGTTGTACATGGCACGCTTTGATGCTTGCACGTGCCAGGTCACAGACTCAAGTTTTTATATGGGACTCAAATGCTGCCTATATCAGCATATAAATATTTTCTTTATCTCTCTGATAGAGTTCAAATGATAATGCCAGCAAGCAAACAACAGGATTTTACTTTCTACAATCCTTTCTCCATATGCTTTCGCTGCTTTTAAGCAAAAGATTTTGATTCTCCTATGGGAGCCTCCATTTTTTAAAAGTCTTTTATCAATCACTTTAGGCACAGTGAGAGGGTTAAAAGGTGCAGAGAGAGTAAATTTCTTATGTAGGAAGAAACAGAATAGGATGATTCAAGAAAAGTAGGGATGCTGAAATTTCAAGTACACAAGTATTTTTGCAGCTGCTGAAGAAATTAATTGCAGTTTATTTTAAGCATATGGTAAATCTCCGAGACTGCTGAGATATTGTTAACTTTAATAGCAACCTAAACTGTTGGAAACAAGTGGGCTGCAAGCTTTCCTCCTCTAAAGAGGAACCTGAGAGAAGAGACAGCTTGGAAGTTTGTTTTGGTCACCTAAATTTGAAAGATTTCGAAGATCTTTCCAGCAAACAGCCTTAATGTGACTATTCATTTACTTTACTTACAGATTTAGAAAAAGCAATGCAAGTGACAGCTCGGTCAAAAAACCCCATTCCGATGACATGCAGCGTATTCAGAGTTACAGAATCCCAGACCCGCACGTGTGGTGGCAATTGCTATAAAACACACACGGAAAAAGAATCAGCTGAAACAATGATGGCAAAAACCCATCAGGATTTTTAAAAAGAGAATACATCTGAAAAAAGAAATTATCACAATTGAAGGTATGAAAATTATCAGAACTTCTCTAGAGTCACCCCTGTAAGCAAACTACAAATAGTCTGCTGATTACTGTGCCTAGGACCAATATCTGGGACTGACTATCCAGAGTGTACAGCACTTCAGGTCCCACTGACCTCAATTAGTTCACTGAAGTTCATGGCCACTGAGATAGTCATCATGAAGTGAACATAGTTGATGACTTTGTGACATGGGATTTACTGGTAGGCCCAGGAACAGTTTAACCTGTACCTACTGAGATAACTCCGGTAAATGTAAAAGGTAAAAGTGTGAAAAGAAGCTTAGGAATTTTTAAAATGTAATTCATTTTAACATCATGAAAATGGCTGGGGAAAATAACTTTATGTTTAAACTCTTCTTTAAAACAGTAATCAGAACGAGATTGATTTTTGTAAATAAGATTCCAGCTATACATCCTGGCTCCAGACCAACTCCCTGTGAAAGCTCCGTGGTCCCCCCTCCCTCCATCCCTCCCCTCGCTCAGCCTTTGGCTCCGGGAGCCCCGCGATGCCTCCCATAGACACCAGGGGGCAGCCCGGGAAAGCTGGTGGAGTCTTTGCTGCTCACAAGCAGCGAAACTGTCCTTCAACATAAATAAAAATATATAAAAAAGCCCCAAGGCCACAACAGTACCTAGGTTATATAAGTGGTTTTTATATACCTATACACCAAATTCCTCTCAAGCACAGACATCAAGCTTTTGGGTTTTATTTCATAAATCCAATGGTAAGTTAAAAAAGCTCCAACACACAATAAAAATTAATGGTTTATGTTGCTCAGCTAAGTTATCTTTATATAAAACTTACATTGCATAACTGGTATTTCTTTTTTTTTTTCACTGTTCTCGTTTTGGCTGGGATAGAGTTAATTTTCTTTTGCATAGCTGGTGCAGTGCTGTGCTTTGGATGAGAATAATGTGGATAACACAGATGTTTTGGCTGTTGCTGAGCAGTGCTTACCCTAAGTCAAGGACTTTTCAGTTTCCCATGCTCTGACAGTGAGGAGCAGCACATGAAGCCAGAAGAGAGCATGGTTCAGACAGCTGATCTGAAACAGCCAAAGGGATATTCCATACCACAGAATATCATGCCCAGTACAGAAATTAGGGAGCTGGCCAGGAGAGGCCAATTGCTGCTGGGGGACGAGTTGGCCATCAGTCAGTGGGTGGTGAGCAATTGTATTGTACATAATTTCTCTTTCTTGGGTCTTATTTCTCTCTTTTTGTTGTCTTTACTTTTGTTCTTGTTATCTAATTAAAATTTAATAATAATAACAACTGTTCTAATTTCAAACCACAGGGTTTATCCTTTTTCCAATCTCCTCCCCATCCCACTGAGTGGTGTGGGGGGTGGATGAGTGGCTGTGTGGTACTTGATTGCTGACGGGTTAAATCACAACACTCAAAGTAGTCAGCATATTGATAACCCAGTTTTTATCCCAAAATTCTTCTTTGGCATCTGCCAAAAAGTTTGCAATAGTTTGGTTGTAACAACAGCTGCATACTCTGCTGAGTAACTTTTTCCTCATGGTTTTTACTGCCTCTGCTTGCTCCCATTCTTTTTCCCTTTTGTTAGCTCTTTGGAGCAAGGTTCATCTTACTCTGTTTAAATAAAGTCCTAGCTTACAGCTAAGCTTACAATAATACAGGTGGTAATAGAGAGAAAAATATTCTTGCCTAGTTGATGGCAAGAGTGAAAGTTCAGTTTTTTTCAGCAAACAACCCCAACCCATTCTTTGTAGATTGATTTTGGCAGCTGTGATCAGAAATGAAGTTGTATACTGCACAATTTAATGTCTTCCTTTTCCCAACATCCCTCTGCCCTCTCAGGTCTTCTTTGCAGCCTTATCCCTCCATGCCTCTCAGAGACCAGCTCCAAACTTATCTTCAGTCTGTCTGAGTCATGGAACCAGAAACTATTGACCAGTCTTGACAATAGAACTGGGTAACTGTGATAGTGTGCAATAGAAACCCTCAAATTAAGTTTTGCTTGGTTCAGTCCAAAAATGTAAGAGCAATTTAACTACAACAGGAAAAGAATATAGCATGTATCTTCCTAATAACATATTCTTACAAAATATAAACAACTATACATCAGCAAAGCAGCCACTTACTTTCCCATCCTTGGATGTCCCTGCAACTTGACCTGTTGCTATAGTGATCCTGTCAGGATGAACAGCCAGGCTAAAAAAGAGAAGAGGCCAAACGAAGCTATTGACTATCTATTTAAACAAGCTATTACCTGAACTTCTAATAAATAGCCCTATTTTAGTCATATGAAGCACACAGCATATGTGTAACCTTAACTACATAAAAACAGAACTGACAAAACAATTGGCATGCTCTTCTATTCAAAAAACTTTTCTTCCCTTTGAAGAAGGCAGTAATTTACTTGTCCTAATACCTCAATACATGTATCAAACAAGCCCCAGGCTCCCTTGTGTGGGATTCACCTCATCTAGGTTTAAAGGAGTGCAGCGTACAAGGTTTTGGTTTGAGCAAGTCACCGAACTTCAGTATCTCTAGTCAGAGGCTGCAGAGATCTGGTCAGTCCCATCAGAGCTGTCTAGTGACAGCCCACAGAGCAAATAGATGTAGCCACTCTAACAGTGTTCTTCAGACTGTATGACCAGATATTCAGTGACTTTTATAGGGAGACACCAACTTTCTCTAATGCTTTTCAAAAAGTAAAAGAAGTCCCTTATTAAGAAAGGATACAGAAATCAGGAATTTTAATTTTAAAATTAACACTGAGGTTTTAAAAACTGTGATCAATGTTAACTGATGCCTCTAAGAAAAGCAACCTAAAATTTATAATAAAGTCTGGAGTACAGTCTATTTTTGTCCTAAAATCCTGTGAATTCTTTTTTCACTGCATCTGCTTTGCATGCAGTTCTAGAGGCCAAGTACCACACAAAATGAACTGTGGCTATAATTCATTTAGCTTTACAAACCAGAAAGGTATCCTCTTTCCAATAAACCTGAAAGCTTTGAAATATCTAGAGACAGAAAATTTGAAAGAAGGAAATGAGATGGAACAGGTCCAAGGTAAAAATCTCCTTGTAAAACAACCAGATTATACAAATAATTCAATTTATGAAACATGCTCACAGTTCAAGCAGATTTGGTTATCAGGCCTATTTTTGGCTTTAAGGGACAATGGGTGTTTCATAATGCCTAATCTAAAGAAGGGGTATCGAACTCATTTCATACATTAGGGCCCATCAGATAATCCAGGTGCTCTTTTTCAGCTACACTGTGCAAGCAGACTGATACCATCAAGATAAACCATATGTTTATTTAGATTTCAGTTTAATATTTCTGATATTTGCCGGTATCTAGTAACCTCTGAGCTTCAACACACTTAAATCACTTTGAAGCCCAATCTGGCATGTGTGCATGGCAGCAGACAAACCAAATCTAGCTTATAGTCTAGTTTATCTGCCATGATGTCAGCAGCCTGAAGACTACCAGGAAGACCACAGGTGAGATTAAAACTATTTTGCTGGTTAGGTTGAACCTAAAGGAACTGTACTGGGCACCCAAGCCCTGGTGAAGGGCAATAATTCAACCTTACTTAAAAATGGGAAGGAGAAGATTCTGAAGAAGAAGATAATGTTCAATCATCCTAAAAGAAGAGTAATGAAAATGAGTGGATCTATCTCAAATACTGTTTAATGAAGAAAAAAAGAACGGTTATTAGATGACTTACCACTTCACATCATCATTATGACCAGTGTAATGTCTCTGAAGTTGCTCTTCGACATTGAATAACACAACTACAGACGCGATGAAGTACACCGTCTCTCCCGTCGGCAGGAGATAGAGATTGCTGCGACAGTCCCGACCCCTATATCCATAGCTAGCATGTTGGTCAAGCTGCAATAACATTGTCTATCAATGAAGAATGTTAAAAACAAGAAAAAAAAAAAAAAGATGGATTCTCTGTCCTTGTAGTCTGCATCTCTTGGATTGAGCATGGCTTTATTACTTGACAACCTTCAGAACTCTTTGCCTTATTACAGTCGAGAGCTGAAGCACTTTGCAGACTTTAAAACCTACATATCCTATAAAAAATCCATAGCAAAGAATGTGGGAATTTGCAGACGTACTATTCCTTTAGCATCCTCTAGAATTTGATAAACACCAGACTAAGGCAATACTAATTTTGTCCCAGGTGTATTTACTATTTACACTGCTTGACTAATTAAAATAAAAAATTAGACTTGATAGAAACACTAATAAGTCGTTCAGCACATCTCCCTGCATTACACGAGGATTGATTGCATTACCCTGTGTGCAGGTTGATTGATTTCATTAATGTGGACATGACCAGCCAGATGGATAAAAACCATAAAAGGGTTACATCATCCATTTCCATTTATTTTTGTAGTATTTAAAAGGCAGTGGCCCAGATTCTGATGCTAGTCATATCAACATGAATCTAAAATTAATTCAGTGAAATGACAGGAATAATAATCTCATTTAGACTGAATGTTAATTCAGCCAAATTTTGTAGTTTTATTCTTCTGAAGTGTCATTAGGGACTACAACTATTTTAGCTTTCTTTTTTTTTATGGGAACAGAAAGAAACAGCATTAGCAGAATCTTGGCAAAACAGAAGTGCATTCTAATGCAGTCAATATGGAGAAACTGGCTGTGAAAAATATATGGAGAGATAATGAAACCCCAATTACATGATCTAAACAAGATACTTGTGCACTATTCTGTATAGTCAATGATAAGCCACTCAAATAGTAATGTTAATGTTGAAATAATAAGATCAATAGTAAATGTATTTAAATTATTTTAGAAGAAACATCTTGCTGATTTTGCTTATAAATGCAATAGAAATAGTGCTGCATACCCAATTATCAAAGTGTGAATTTAGAAACAGAGCTTTTAGCCTCATAAAATGAAACTTCTCAGCCAAAGTTTCTTCAAGTTTGAGATATTAAAATGTGATGACACTGAAACAATCAATATCTTCAATTACAAAGAATTTACTATCAATCTGAATCTGTCTGTGATGCTTGGTGTTACTACTCTAGATTGCTGGACAATGCTTTATTTGTCTAAATTTATTTTTCTTCCTCAGGCCAGATACCATTACGGAAGCCAATGTAATATTTCCCTAGTTCAACAATGCATAATCACATTTATAGTGAACCAGCAGCTGAAGTTAGAGTAAGGAATTGAACTTAACATTACACAGACGTTCACAAGGAACAAATCTCAGTGCAAAAAATAGCCATTATATAGGAAAGATTACATTCTTTAGGGAAAATCTCCTTTCTTTACTATTCTTCCTGTGGGGAACAATGCTGCATTCAACCCTTCACATGACTGCTGTTGTCAAACACTCAATTTCTTTCTATCAGCCTTCTTTCTCAGATGCAAACTCCTGGGGTTGATCCCTCCTTCTCCTCACTGTTTCCCACACTCGGATTTGGTGGCTTCGACTTGGATTTGCTGAGCTGGCACTTCAGGGAATGTTACCTTGACCTTTTCTTTTCATTTGGCCTGCAGTTTTTGTTTCAATCCTCCTTCTTGCCAAGAGAATTGCTCTCAAATGGATTTGGGCAGGCCACTGCTCCCGCCCTGATGTCCCTAGTGCTGATTTCTCACTTGGATTTTCCACCTCTGCTCCAGCCCCCCTCACACTTCATCACTCAGCATTTTTCTTTCTTCAAGTCCTAATATATATGATAATATATCAAAGGTGTGAACCTTTTTCAGCTTCCCTGGGCAGCTGCTAATGTGACTGTAACACCCCTTTAGGGTTCTGGTATGCCCTGAAATCTATACCCATTAGATTTTCTTCCTTCTGTTTCTCATCATAGTCTGCTTTCCTTTCCATTTGTCCATGCCACCTCCAATATCTTGTTTCCCTATCCCCATTCTTACATTATAGAGCATTTCTGGCTGTACTCCCACAGCTAGACATGCGTCTGCTACAAAGATGTTTTTTCCTATTCCAGTTCCATTACCCTCCAATCAAACAGTGCAGCTTCTCCAACTCAGCTGTAAAGAATGTCTACAATATTGCTTGGTTTTCTGCTATCTTAGTCTTTCTTCTTAAATTATCTTATGCTCCTGCTCACAGCTTTTCTTCTCCTTGTTAGCCTGTAAAGTGGGCATTACCTTCTCCCTCTTTTTTAAAAATTATTTTAAATTATTTTTCTAAACCTTCCATATACCTAGTCATTGCTCTAAATATTAAGTATGGCTATCATTATTGGATTTAACTGCAAATAAATTAGAAACTGAAGAAGCTAGCACAGTATTTTTGGAAAAAAACCACCTCCTCCTCAATAACCATTTAGAATAACCATTTAGGGTTAGTTAGATCGTTTTATTAATTCACACCTTTTCTATTCATAGACAACCTTAATAGAGAGGATTCTGCTGGGTATATGGACACACACCTGGAAGGACATAAGAATATTCAAACTAAAAATAATAGTCCATCTGGCAAATGCTCAGTCATTTAAATAAGTTTAAGTGAGAAACTAATGAGACTGAAATCATGACCTACCCTAATTATAATTTCTTATAATAGTCTGAAATATTGACGTCAAGTTCCACCTACATGCTGCCAAATGACATTCTGCTTTGTTTCATCATTGGGCGTTCTGTTATTTCACCAAGTTTTCTAACACTTTCTCCTGTATCATCCTTAGGCCCCCAGAGCGAGGAGCTCCTTACAGCTACAAAAGACATCATTCAATTCTGTTGTGAGAAATGGTGAGAACTTGTACAACAGTTAGATGGCAAAATGCTGTAAGCAGCATTTACTACTCTAATCTCACCTGTTTTATTAATTTTATGGATTTTTTGTCTTTTTAACTCATCTTCACTTATTTGTGCATGCATTATCTATGCAGTTCCAGCAGAATGGCATAGAACCTACAGGCTCAGCTGCAATAGGAATAATAAGAATGGTTACTAAATCTGTCATTAATCTCTTGTGAATACAAAGGGACTTTTGGAAACTCTCTGAACATTCTGAAACCACATGCAGTTCTATTTATACAACTTTGAAAAAGACTATATGCAGTCTGTCTTTTTTTTTATGAAGACAAAGTAATTTCCTATTTTCATTGTTTGTGACCAAAAAAGTCTTTTTCTTAAAACAGAAAACCTTGTGAAGACATCATCTCTCTAAAGATAATGATAATATAGATAATAAAGATAATATATTACAAATAGACTCAGATCTTGTTGTGTTTATATTTAATCTTGAATCATCTATTATATGTAATAAGATTATACAAAAGTGAAACGTCCTTTTTTTCAATAAAGAATATATTTTATCATTATACTTAAAAGTGAAATATGAAAACTTTTGTATGTAATGAAACACTGATTTCTTTTAAGTTAGATTTTTGCAATTATGTCCACTCATAGAAGTTAGTGGAAAAAATCTGCTTGTTCGGTATTTTTGGTGTGTAAGCCCCCTTAAGATATAAATTCAAATATTATTTCATATATGATATTTTATAAACTTTATGGCTAAGCATGTATCAGTTGCACAGCACTACTCAGTTCAGGGCTTATTCACGTGCTGAAGTTGAATGTACCATCCTCTTAAGGACAATGGTGTACATTTTATAAAACAGTTTAAAATGATAAATTACTGCTAAGAACCAGAAAAAAACCTGAGCTTGTCTTATGCATACCATAATTAATAATCCCAGCTCACTACATTCTTATGATATGCCTAGTTTAATCTTTGGCTAATTAGCATGCTTCATACTTAACCTCCAGGCAACATTTGAGCTAAATCTCTCTTAAGCTGCCACCCTGTACTTTACAAGGTGAAGAACAGCAGCCTCAAGAAATTAACACCTATTTTCAACGGAATGTCACTTCACCAATTAAATAAACCCTTAATCCTGCTATACTTTAGCTCAAAAAGTTATTTAACCCAAATCATTAAGGAATGATTGATTTCTAGTAGTCCTCCAGCACAGAAAGGATACACCCATTCCAGTTTAAGCCTCTTGGCTGGTAGTTCTACTTTTGCTTCCAAATTGTAAGATTCCACTTGCTCTTTGGGCATGTACATGGTAACAGGACGTCCACGAAGAAACATTTTTACGTATCCTTCCTCTACAAAAGGTCAGAAATGTTTACTGTTACACAAAAAAGCCATCAGGGGAGAATTCCAGTGCTCCTCCATCCCTTCCCACATAACAGTTTGGTGTATTACAATTACAGAATGACATGCAAAATCAAACTTAGAAATTTAGCAGGTTCTTTTTTTTCCTAAATCATAATCACTAAGCAGAATTTTTAAAAAACATACAAAGTCCCTTCTTCCTCTAAATATTCTGAGTAGCAGAATTAGAACTAAACAATGTCATGAAGAACTACAAAACAGGTCTGAAACTGAAACTTTTTTTGGTAAATGCTACAATATTACATTTTTTAAATATTAAAAATGGAGGGGAATACATCAAAGATTACAATTAACGCAGAAATGCCACTTAAAATTAATTTTATTTTTTAATCAATGTTTACAGTTGAGCATCAGCATCTAAATTATTTTCCAACACTCAGTCGCATTCTTTGCATCCCAGTGTAAAGATATGCTTTACACTTGATACAGTGTTAGAGATACATTAGAAATAAGGAACACAAACAATTAGTAAGAGGAATCATGCTGATGTACATGCAGAAAAGATATGTGCTTTAAGAATTACTAAACATTGAAAAAGGAATGACAACATTGACAGGACATTAAAAGAAAGGAAAATGACATACAGGAAAGAAGCTACAAAAACTCAATTGGCTGACAGAAGTAAACATTTCTAGAAGAAAACACTAAAAGTAATGTGTTGAACTGGTAAGAAATATTTTTGGGGGAGAGAAGCAGAGATTAATAACAGATCTGGAAGTACTGACTTGGGGACTTCATGGGGCTTATAAAACTAGGAGATCTGGGAAATGCCATGAAGGTCTGACTAGGACTTTTGGGAAGTGGCAAGGCCAAAGTGGGTGTCCTGTGAACTTCTGATGAAGTTTGTCCAGATTCAGAACGTGCTGGCTCTTGCTGCTCCATCGGCAGATCAAGGGGTTCAGCCTTGTTCGCATGCGAATCAAGCAGTTTTGGAGTCAGTGACATCTGTAGAGTTACTAGACAGAATAATCGTGGGCACAGAGGAAATGGAAGGGCAAAAGTAACAAAAATCATGTAAATGAAAAAAAAAATTATACAATTTAGGAGTGTTAAAATTATGCTATGAATTGTTAAGTATCATTACAAATATACTACTGTTCTTTTTAATTTGAAAGCTAAGGTTTTTTTTAAATTGGAAATATGCATATGCTACAAATCTTGACTAAATTAATAAAAATTATTGATTGAACAAACAATTATCATAGCTATGCTGTATTACCTAACTAGATGTGTATTTTGCCTTTTTACGAAGTCATATGGGAAGGAGATCTATCTGATCTGTCACAGTAAAGTTACAGCTATGTCTCTCTAGCTTCATTTACAGAATGCATACATAAAATGAAAACAACAGAAAGCTTAATGCTAAAAAGAAGGGATAATGATGAAATAATGGTGACAGAAGGTTGGAACTTCAAGATGACCATTAAAATGACAGAATATTGGAATTGTTTTTAAAAATTTACTCCAATAGATCTGTATTGGAAAATAAAATAGAGGGCAGAGCATTAAATAGCAAAGCATTACAGCACTATTTGTATGCGCATGCAGCATCTATTTAATGAGCTTCAAACACGTGCCAATACTGCTGATGCTGGCGCACTGGAAATCAACAGATTTTCAGCAATGACAACTACTGGCTGTACTTGTCAAAGGCTGTGAATGAACCAAAGTTAAATTCACTGAGCTGCTTTTCTCACCTGAGGCTTACAGGACTCATAAAACTTGCATTTAGTCATGTAGAATTGGAGCATTTGACCTAGTCACACAAGACTAGGAAACAGCACATACATACTAACCTGTACAGTAAACCATACCATGTATATTACAACAAGTATATGAATTATGCCTTCAGAATGTGTGTGTCTCTCTCCTAACTATAAAGAGGAACTTAGGCTGATTAGGTCAGGCATAGAAGTCATATTGTGTATTTATTTCTAACTTTTGGTAATATTAATTCCATCTCTACTAATTCCTAATCCAAATAAATTATCTACACAACCAATCTCCATCCTTTTCTTCATACTTTTCTTAAGTAAGTTTATAAGACAGCAGAGTTCTAAATGTAAAGATATAGATGTAAAGACAGACAATCATCAAGCTAAAAAGACAGACCAACAGTGAAACTTTTAGACAAATGTATCTTTTACATCTGCAGTTTTGTAAATTTGATATTGGTGTTGCATAAATTAACGGTTAATGAACTGAAATAAGAAGACGCATCAATGCCAGTGGGATCTTCAAAGGAGACCACCACTGACTGCAGGTATAAATTTGTACAAAGAATACACAGAGGTAGAGACTCTCTAAAAGACTTTGCCTTGAGAACAAACAATTTGCTTTGTGGAATTCACATTTATTGCAAAGCTGAAAGATGCTGATTAGTAGAAAAACTGTTAGGATATAGATACCTCTAAAAAGCAGATAAATCTGTGATTAGATCACAGATATAAACATGCATCAAAAATGTGCATATTAACACTACAACTTAACTAAAGCTTTAGACACCAATATGGTATGTTTACCAAAAGTAACTCTGCTTTATGACACTGAGCAAAAAGCAATGAGAAATTAGTTGAAGGCCTAGGTCTGTTTATTTAACATTCAGAAAAATCTACAATCTACTCAGTAAGAAAAAGCAAGGGAAAAACAAAGGCTTCTATGATCATATTAGGCTAACAGCAAAACAGCCAACAAAGGGGCAAATTCTATACGAATTTCAGCAAAAGTGCAGAATGCCATTTCAAACACAGTGAACATCCATGTGTTGCCATATAGCTCTCTCAACATTTTTTTTCTAATTCAAATTCTTAGGAATAAGTCCACAGGAATGTAAATTATAACCCGTTATTATGATTAAAGTGCACCTGAGGGTTATAATTCAGTAGATCATATAATAAATGGTATATAACACTTTTGTTTCACTCAAAAGAACTAGAAAAGTTTTAACATTGCAAAATGCACACAAGTTAGAAAACAGCTGTATATACATTGAGCTTTTATCCCACCAGAGCCATTTTGCTTCGAGAGCTATGAGGTTTTGGACGTGAAGCCTACCTTTGCAGTGTGTCACACGGCGCTTCCCTTGTGATTACAGAGACAGAGACAGAAGGGCTAGATAAAGATGTGTTTGAATACAATAAACTCTCTAAATACCTGCTCTACAGGCTGCTCAGTCTTATTCTGCTGCAGGCTAACCTGGGGCTTGACAAAACACTGAACCATACTCTGGGTAATTACCTTCTAAACTGCTTTCCTCAGTTAGGGGGCTCTGTTTAGTTCTACCATTAAAACACTGGCTTAAGCTCCATTATGCAACCATATACTTAAGTAAAATAACAAGTATAACCTTAGAAAAAAACATTCATTTCAGTAGGAATTTTTTCTAGGTAAGAAGGACACCAGTGTAGTGTCACACCTATTTAATTACTGACATTTATCTATGGGAAAAGTGGCAGAAGAAAAAAATTTACATATACCTCTGAGTACACAGTATAAGGGAAGGAGAAAAATTAGGCAAGGAAAGCATATTCTGTGCAAATTGGAAGTTTTCTTTTTCTAAACCATCAGTTTTCAGGGAAGGGACATGAACCATGATTATACTGTCACAAGAGACTTAAGTGTTTATTTAGTTTAATGTGTTATTGACTTCAAAATCAGTTACACTAAACCTTGAAATATGGCTTAAGAGCTTTGTTGGATGTTGATCAATCCATGCAGTAAACAAAAGAACTCCAACTTTTTCAGCTTAATGTATGATTACTGTCACAGAACTATGCATAAAAATAATACAATACATCTGATAAATCAACAGGGGTTTTTCCCCTTCCTAATTTGTTAAAATAAATCTTTATTTTAATTGTCCTTGACTTTTCAGAACAAAAATAACTGTTATATACACTACTCAGCTTCATATTTTTATTGAGACTCTTCAAAATTTTTAACTGTCTAATGGCAAGGACAAACATTACTTTCACTTACACCTACTGTCTCACTTTCAAAATCTTTCAGCGGGGATAATACCTAAGTTGGAAAATATTAAAGTGCTTTTCAAATTAAAGCTAGATTACCACAAATTTAGTAACAAACCACCTTTTCATTTGTAATTTGATTAATTACATTACAAGGCTTTGGGACAGATGTGGAAATCTTCAACAGTTGTAGAGGGCACCATTTGATGATTACATTAACATGACAGCATCATAGCTGTAACTTGGCATTGCTTTAATTACAAAAACCTTAATAATGCTTTGAAAGAGAAGACATGTGAAGTAAGAAGACATGGCCCTTTTTGTCCTTGTCTTCTTACAAAGAATCCCAACTGTAAAATAAATCTATTGGATCAATAAAATCTAGAGTGAACTGATCAACTTTTTAAAAATATGTCAGCAGCAGCCCATAAGTATCATGTTTAGATTCCCAATACCAGTTTCTAGCAGCCATAGAAGAAAGGGGGCTGGTGGGAGAACCCAAATATGTTATCACAGTTATAATCTGCTTTAAAAATTTGAGAGTTCCTACCTGCACTGAACATTGGTTCCTTGGGTTTGCTGTGAAAATAATGAAGAAATTACTATTTTAAAAGCATACACATACAGTCTGCACATGTATATGTATCAATATAATATAAAACTGAAAACATAATACTATAATTTTTTTTGACTGTAGGTATGAATAAAAATACTTTTTTGATTAAATTATTTACAAAGTAAATCCCCAGGCAAACACACTTAAAACCAGTAAACATCCTTGATGGCACTTTTACATTCAATTCTCATTACATTCTCAAAACTATAGATTTTCCTCCACTAACTACCAAATTCTCTTCTTCTGCAAAATTAGTCCAGTTACAGGATAACACAGGAACTGGCCACAAGCAGCTGTATTTTTTTTTTTGTTTCTGGTCTGGATTTAAGGAGCAAACTAAAGTTTGAATCCTGTTTTTTCCAAAGAGTTCACGTAAAACACGGAACTGCCCAGTTGTTTCTTGGTGAATGACAGCACTTGGTAAAACACAGAAAGCACAAAACCGTGACTAAAATGTCTTCTCTTTGTCACTGCACTGCTGCCTGGAAGACAACTGGAAATGGGTTTTTCTTTTTGTCTTGAGAAAATATCTGGGAAAACTTGAGGGGAAAATACATAAAGCACGTGGAGAAGCCCTCTGGATAGTACCCTGGCCAAAAGGAAGGAATCTTTGTTAAGAAATGCTAGTCATTTGTTTTCTTTGTCCTTTGCCCCTGTAAATCAAGCTCAAGGGTCATGTTTCTGATGAAGAATGGAAGGGACACTAAGTTATACTATGCAGTTATTTTTCCTCCCAGTTCCCTCTTTTTAACCCAGTAAAACTTTTGAAGTATCAGATAACTGCTGTATGTTTCTTAGGGTGGTTCACCCCAAAAGGGCTGAACTCCCTTATCATTCTGATGGAGAAATGCTGAAGCATGAAGTATTCCTAGAGCTTGATGCCATCTCAAGACCCTCTCCTAGACTGCAGTGGGCAGATGAGGAGAAATCAAAAAAAGAAACAAAAGAGTGTTGGATTTTTGCACAAAGGTTTTTTTCTAAGCATAAAAGATTGTCTCTCACTACAATGAAAGTTGTAACAAATAATTCTATTATATTTTTACCTTTTCTTTGGTTTGACACTTATATTGAGAATAAGACTTTACTTACTGATAAATCCAAACCAAACCAAATTAATTCTGATTCTACTCCCGATTTAGCAACTTTTTATAATATCAGCCTTTGTGTTAATCATGCATCAAAATACATGCTTCAAGCTGGCATACACAGCCAATGTCATCTATATAAATAGCATGATGTGTTGCCATTGTTAACACCAAGATTAACATTTTCTCTTATGAATGAAGATATTTTTAGAAAACAAAAAAACTTTATGGGATGGAGCACTAGTCAGAAATGCTGCCATATTAGAGACAAAACAGTCCCTAGCTCTGAACAGACCATGCAGACTTATTCAAGCTAATCAAGCTAATATTTAAGGCTGATTCATGACAGTAATAAAGCAAATCATCTGTGCTTTCTAATTATACAAACCCTAACCACAAACAGCTCAGAGCTCTGGCTACCCTTTTTCCTGAATTTGAGTCACATCCTACTTAACTAACCCTCAGGAAGGCTTACTCCTGGCTGATAGCTACGGGAGTTGGGACACTTCATAGTAGCATGGGAGATTATGGTCATCTCCTTATGCTTAAAGCTTCTTGAAAGAGCTTTCTATAGCATTCTGGCTTTGCATAACAGCCTACAACTCTGTATGCTTTGAAAAACAAAGCGTCATAGAGTATCTCAGGCTGGAAGGGATGCAAAGTGGTCAAGGATACAAACAGACTGGGAATAGATGGTTAGGTTAACACACTCTTCCTCACTCTTTCACTCATACAGTCAGCTTTCAGGGGACAGTCTTAGTCCCAGTGTACAGAATCATAATTTTTCTTCCCGTAACTCTTGCTTTGTATTTTGCATGGTGGCCCAGTTTCAAAAGGAAGCATGTGGCAAGTCTTTAGCCAGCCTCTTCCATAGGATAAGAACACTCTCTCTTCAAGGAGGTGAAAGCTGGGGTGATGAACAGGCTGCATGGGACAGAAATGAGGGGAAGTCTCTAACCATACAATGACTGTTTTTCACAGTGGTAGCAACATCACTAGCTCCAGTTAAGGCAATCTAACACATGCTCTCAATTAGTTCCTTGGAATACTTGCACTTTACTTAAGCATTGCATCTCTTGTGTGCTGGACCTCCTCCCCAAGTTATAAGTGAATGATTTCTGATCAGAGCTGTTGCTCAACCCTTTGTGGCCTAACAGTTGCAAAATGACATAACCACTGAGTTTTTGTTAAAATAGTATGTAAAAATTAAAAAAGCATCTCAAGTACTGTGGTCAACCTTAGAACAAAACCAAAACATTTTGCAGATAACAATTATTTTGTTGAACATTTTTATTTCTCAGCTATTTTGGAATCACTTTTCAAATGTACAGTACATCTATATAGCTAGTAGAAGTCATAGCTTTCCTTAATTTAAGTGAATAATCTAACTAATAGTCTCACCTTATCTGTTTAGTAGCTTTAACATATAACTAATTTCAGATAACTGTCACCTTTAGCAGGTAGCAGGATCAGTGATATATCCATAAAATGGACTTTGCAAAGCACTGTATTGTATTTAGATTTTGACATGTAGATCTTCCACACACTGAATTCATCTTTTGGGCACTTGATCTAATGAATTTGTTTTTTAGAAGATAAACAGAAGATACACAGAGCAAGGGCACTGTAGGATCATGCTTGTTTAAACTTTTTCAAAAACTACAGTAAATTACTACAGCAAAGTGGAAAAGCAGTGAGATTCACCATTGGTAGGTGAAGTAATTCCTGTTCATATTCCAGAAACATGTCTACCCATCTAAGTATAGAAAGTTTGTTTTTTAACAAAAACTATCCATAAGATGTTGTTTTGTTTATAGAAGATAAGGTTATTTCAATCAATGAGGTCACCACATAATGGCCGTTGATATAATGTGATATGTGTGACAGAGTAGAAGTTATACATAGATGCAAAATAAAAAGCAAAGCCTTTAAAAAAAAATCCAAGCACTTCAAGAGATCAATACAGAAAACAGCAGCTCCATGCTAATGACTTCACCAAGGCAAAGCAGCTGCATGAAGTTATGCACCGTTGCAACACTTCACAGAATTTGCAGCTTAAATTAAGAGTGAGCTGGTTTTTTTAGCTGTCCCTTCACTGATCATTATGGGTTTTGCTTGGTTTTGCCTTTCAAACCTTTCAGGCTCACTTGTCCCTAAGATTGTTGATGCTTGGTTTGCTGATTCAGATGTGTGCAGGTATACATTCTCTTTGCTATAAGGGTCTGAGAAAAGACTTTGTTCAAATCTGCACATGCAAAAAGACACTTGGCTCCTAAATAAACTAATAATAGATTGCTTTTCCTCACAAAAGTAGTATTTATTTATGGGTATTATGTATTGCTACAGTAAATTTTTTTCAGTTACATTTGTCTTTTAGAAATCTTGAAGTATAAAAATCTTAGAAACAAAATGAAACCCACATCTATTAGTTATTTGTTGCTATAATTATCTCACAAAAAATTTTAAGGGAAGAAAATTCAGATTCTAGGATAAAGTCAAATTTCCATAAGTACCAGAAGGTCCAGTCCTGTGGAATTCTGTTGGCTTATCAAAACTTCATTCACATGCACAGATGCAGAATGCAAACAAGATTTTAATTTGTGTAAATATTACATCTTCCTTGGTTACAATTTTATAACATTTTCTCTGATAGTATTTAATTTTTTTCATTATTCCTTTAATTTGCTAAGTCTTTCACAGAGTCACAGAACAGGTCAGATTGGAAGGGACCACAGTCATTCATCTGGTCCAACCTCCCTGCTTAAGCAAGGTTATACCAGAGCACACGGCACAGAATTGTGTCCAGAGACAATTCTCAGATATCTCCACTGAGGGAGACTTCACAATCTCTCTGGACAATCTGTTCCAGTGTTCGGTCACCCACACGGTAAAGAAATTTTTCCTCATATTCCTGTGCATGTGTTTCTGCTCATTGCCTCTTGTCATTTTGCTTGGCACCACCAAGAAGAGCCTGGCTCCATCTTCTTGACACCCTCCCTTCAGATACTTATAGACACTGATGAATCCCCTTTCAGTTGTCTCTTCTTGAGGCTGAACAGGCCCATTTCCCCCAACTTTTCCTCATAAGAGACATGCTCCAGTTCCTTGATCAACTTTGTAGCCCTCCACTGGACTCACTCCAGGAGCTCCATGTCCCTCTTGTACTGAGGAACTCAGAACTGGACACAGCACTCCAGATGTGGCCTCACCAGGGCTGAGTAGAGGGGCAGAATTGGATGGTTGGACTTGATGATCTAAAAGGTCTCTTCCAACCTTGACAATTCTATGATTCTGTATAGGATCACCTCCCTCAAACTGCGGGCAGTACTCTTCCTAATGCACCCCAGGATTCCACTGGCCTTCCACAAGGGCACACACACGGGCCACAAGGGCCCATGGACAGCTTGTTGTCCACCAGAACACCCACGTCCTTGTCCTTTATCCATGCATGCAGGTATCTTGCCCACTTTTCCTGATTTCTTGCTCATCCGGCTGCACTGTTCTTGAGCCTGGAGGAAGTGATCCTTGAATATCAACCAACCCTCTTGGATCCCTCTTCCCTCCAGGGCCTGTTCCCATGCGATTCTTCCAAGAAGATCCCTGAACAGGGTAAAGTTAACTCTTTTGAAGTCCATGGTTACAATCTTACTTGCTACCCTGCTTCATCCCTTCCTGGTATGGAACTCCACCACATGGTCACGACAGCCAAAGCTGCCTCCAACCTTCACATCTCCAACAAGGCCTTCCCTATTTGTTTGCATAAGCAGCACACCATTCCTTGTGGGATCTTCCACTACCTGTGACAGGAAGTTGTCATCAATGCTTTCCAGGAACCTCCTGGACTCTTTGTGCTTCACTGTGTTGCTCCTCCAGCAGATGTCACGGTAGTTAAAGTCCCCAACAAGAACCAGGGCCTGTGACTTTGAGGCTGCTTCAAGCTGCCTGTAAAAGACCCCATGCACTTCGTCCTGTTCAGGCAGCTTGTAGCAAACAGCCACAAAGTGCCACCCTTAGTAATCTGCCCTTTTATCCCAACCCATAAATTTGAGTAAGTTCTGTAGTTTGCACACTTGCTGTCTTGCTTCATAGCTGAAAACATAAGCCAGAAAACGAGCTATTAATAATGTAATCACCCATATTTGGGCTGTGAAATAGTACACAACCAGCTCAGTCACTCCTTATTCAAGCAAATATGCTGAAGGGATAAAAAGGAAGGAACATTTTGTGCCACACCACTGACAATGACTTGTATAATGGCATTGATTCCCAGACAGAGCAGGTAAATTAGGTTATTATGTGATCTTCATTAACCATGTGTTTTTATGGTCACATCATCTGTGAGACAGTAAAACAGTACCATCAACACCATTTCTTGCATAGGAAACTGCAATAGAACGGGTCAAGTGAAATGGTCAAAACTAAAATCTGAGTAGGAAATACAGGAAAGAACTGCTTGACCTATACTGACAATACTGATGAACCTCAATGAAGTAGTTATTTGTTCAAGGCCATCCTAAGTCTGAAACTCTTGGACAAGATACTCTCTTTTCTCTGTGCTGTCAGCAATACAGAGAAGCATGATCAGAGATACACAGAGATAGGCATCACCTCACTCTGCTTCATTGAACAGCACTTGCATGTAAATTTCTCCCCTCATTTATCTTTAATTTGGCCCTCAGACCGAGGCATTCATGGTTCAGAGACTGGCTGGATATCAGTCTACATGTGGGATGTGGTGAGTGAATGCTTCTCAGCATTTGTTTTGGTTTTTCTTCCTCTTTTCTTCACTTCTTAAACTACCTTTATCTTGATTTATGAGTTTTTTCATTTTTGCTCTTCCTATTTTCTTCCTCTCATCCCACTGGAGGAGAGGAAGTGAATGGCTGTGCAGTAACTTAGATGCCAGCTGGGGTCAATGCACCACAACCAGAAACTCAAAGAAGTATTTGTCAGGAATATGAAGACTAAGGGAAACCACTAAGATACTAGAAAAGGCATGTTTAATAATTATGAACTCTCCTGGGAAACTCTAGGTTCTCACACTGTTTATAGCTTGGAAATAAGGCAAATAAATTTAATCTAAATATGAAAACCTGTTTTATTTCAAATATTTTAATATATACTTTGGTCCAAGAATTGGAGCTTTGTAAAAAAAGAAAGCTTCCAATATTTGTTAAACAAGAAAAACTAAGTTCACTAAAGAAACCAATTTCATTATTAGAGCAGGAGGCAGAGACAGGAGATAGATACTTAGATAACATTACCTTTCACTGTTCTTTTTACCACTAGATGAACTGCTGGTGGAACCAGTGCGGTTGCGACTCCCTTTGGAATCTCCATAGCTTTCCCTCCGACCTCCTGGGGACACACGCTCAGCTGAACTGGTTCTCTTAATGGTGCTAATAAAACAAGGAGCAAGTTTCACAGTGGCACTTGTAAAAGTATATATTCTACAATAAATATGTTTGAGAAATGTATCAAGTAGAACACTGACCCTTAAAAATCAACTACATTTTTTTTTTAATTCTTAACTTGATTTATTAAAGAGCCTATGTAAGAGTTTTGCTGAGTACCTGGTGCAACAGAAACAAACATACTGCTTTTTCCTTAACCATAAAATAGAAGAAGGGCTAAACCAATTACATAGAGTAGTTGCAATCTTTTTTCTGGGTCACATTTCAAATCTCTGACTACCACTCCATACTTCTGAACTTTTGGATTCTCTTACAAAGAAGTGAAAGATTTAAAGAGAAAGCATATTACCTGACACTTCCAGCCAGACTAAAGAGAATGCCAAAAGTAGGTCAAAATTTGAACACAAGCAAGCTAACTTTGGGTCTTCATTCAATATCAATTACTCTGTGATTCAAAGCTAGTATTAATATACTCCAAACTGCAATTAATGGTGAGCTAGCCTGCATTTTTTTTGATTGTTGTCAAAAATGTATGCTTCCTAGTTACATGTATGAATAGATTAGATTCCCCACATGTCCTAACAGGAGGTTTCTCAAAGGCTTAAAGCTCACCCTACTCTCTCACTCTTCAGCCATCCTTCCTGCCAAGATAGTTATCAAGGGAGCTCTCATGTGGCTTTATGGCACTCCTTAGACATCCAGCTCTCTCTGATAGAAAAATGTGAGCCAAAACACAAGCAGTGTTACTTAGTAAATTAAGAGAAGCTCAGTCAGAACTTACATCTTACAGGAGACAAATTATTGACCAAAGCACTTCTCCCTAAAGCAGTGCTTCCTAGCAAGAGAGGGAGCAGCTAAGGGTGAGGCCCCAAAGCTGTTGGGGCCAAAAATGCTTTACACGTTGCTGGCAAGCCCTTTGCAGCAGAGAGGCTCAGGCAGCAGTACCCAGACTGAGGCAGGGATCTCCCCATGGCAGCAGCTGAATGACAGGACTCAGTGTCCAGATCTCATTTCCCCCCACTTCAGTCCTGTACTGTTTTCTGCCCTGCAGAAAGCAGAATGAAAATATCCCCTTTACCCATAAAATCCCCATACTAAATAACCACCTTCAGCAGCTCTCTCACCCCAGAAACCATGGACATCAATGATTGCTTTCAAGCTCACATCTCTACCCAAATCCCAACCACAAGCTCCATCCCACTGTGAAAACTTCAGTACTTGCTCCTTTAAGGACAGTCTCATCCTAGTCACACCTTTTATCATCCCCAGCCACCTCTGCCTTGGCCTCCATACGCTCCCAGAGATGCTCTGCTTACCAAAATACTCATCCGATGCATTCTTGAGGACTACTCCAAACCTCCCCATCAGTCCCTAACAGCTATCCCTACCGTGTTATCTCAGTCAGCTCCTCTGGCTCTGTCCCACTTTATGTGTGGTACAAGCTGGCTCTCCATAACCAGAAGAAACAAGACAGACTTTTCCATCTGGTCAAAAAATGCTCAGCTTAGCAACTGTACACCACCATTGATACACTTCCTGCTTTAAAAAAACCCCAAACTTATTCCTGCTCCCCCATGTCTTTTTACCAGCAAGGAGGGGAATGTTTGAACACCTCAACTGAGACTCAGTTACAGAAACGATGGGAACACCCGAACCAGAGTCTTTCTGCAAAGCAATTGCCCTTCTGAAAAGAAGGCAGAGCCCAGCCAGGGGCGGATCTGCAGAGGTGATGCATGTTAAGGTGTATCTCAGGCAGCTTGACAAAAAAAACCTTCTGGAACATGCAATGGCAGGACAGATGTTCAGTGCTGCATTCTTGTAATAAAAACAAGTTTCAAATGATTAAGCTGAATCTTAAAAGGTAGTGTTTCTGTGGAGAAAGCAATGTAAGAGAGCAAGCAGAATGCAAAATTACACACAGCAACAGAACAAAATACATTCATAGGGGAAGAGAAAAGGCAGCAACAAGAATTTAATTCTGTCTTAATTTCAGAAGTGTACTTCCTACACTAGACTAACATTATCCAAGTCATCTCAATGTCAAATGCATGAAAAAAACCTTCTCTAGTAAATTAAAGACTGTACTGTTAATATTTAACTACCCTCCTTGCATTCCATAACATCATCCAATTTAATACTACTCCAGTTAGAAAATAAAACTTTGATACTGAAAATGTTTATTCCACATAAAATAGCTTTTAGCATGTGCCTTCCACTATTATATACATTAATTACAGAAACATCCTGTGTGATTTGTCAGGATCAAATCTTTATTTTGGCATCCTTTCCTGGTTAAGAAAATTTCAGTGTAGGCTGATGTTGACGCATATTTTCTTCTTTAAGGATAAGAGGCGTCAACATCAGCCTACACTGAAATTAAATTAAGGACATTATCAAATTATACCAATCTCAGAAAAAAATTTAAGTTACAGAAACAGTTTGAAACTAATGTTGCTTGGGGTTTCATTTTTATAGATGTCAATGTTCAAAAGATGAACTAGAGGATAAGAAATGAAAGAGTGGAACTAAAATTTAGAAGTTTAATTCTATCTTCTTTCTGAATAATGAAGTCTTATATCAGTATTAAAACTACTTTTACCATTGGTATAAAATTCTTTTAAACCCTTTTGATTTATATCCATCACTGCTTAAACTAATTAGTAATGCTATCTTGTGACAAATTTTATTTTAAACTTCCAACAACAACAAAAGCCCAGTGAGAAGTATTAGTTGGTGGTTGGAAACACGGGTTGTAACTCCATTATATTAACTCAATTTTGGCACTATACACATTTTGTTAGCTAGACTGTTAAACACCAGTGATTATATCCATGGCTACAGTAGATACACTGTCACCTGAGGAGGAATTTAAAACAACAGAAAATACTCATTTAACTTACAGGTTTGTAAGAGTATAACTGGATCCCAGAATATGACTTCCTCATTAGTGATATGAAAGGAGAGCATTTGCAATTATTTAGGAAGATAACATTTAGTAACACAATTTTTAACTTGTTTAAGACAGCAATGTGGTCTAACACTCCTATAATAAAAATGATGTTAGTATGAAATAATGCAGATACCATCACTGAAATTATTATTATCTAAATTGTGTGATGCATTTATCAATGATGAGAAAGTTTTAGACATGTACTTCTGAAAATGTTAAAAATGGCAATAATAATTACAGTTCTATCATGTTAACGCTTTTACTAAAACAGCCACTTTCTATGTGTTGAATTGAAATGGAAAGGAAAAACAACTGAACTTCAACACTACAAAGCTATTAAGGATCCCTCACCTTAGAGCAGGCTTTTTCAGTTTGCATGCATTGAGAAGATTCACAGACCTGCTTAATCCAGATTGAGAGGTGCGTAAACAAAGCAGAATAAAAAGTGAATGCAACAATAAAATGTGGAAACAAGACATTTACAAGACTTACATTAAAAGACAAAATTGCATGCTTTCAAGATATGAAGTCACGTGCAGGAGTAAACAACAAAGTGTTTATTGACTCAGTTAGATGTTTGATCATTTCAAACCATACATTTAAGAACACCAATGTATCTTTGAATGACAAAATCTCAGCAGTGCCCCAATAGACTGACCATTTGTAAAGCAACTAAAAAATAAATCAAAGAGGCTATCTGAAGGAACACAACAGATGATCCAGCTAAAAGACAAAGACTATTAAAAAAGCAACAACAAAGACAAGAAAATAAATCCTCATATATACATACATATACCACTGCATAGCATGAATGTTTCAGGTAGTTGCATTACTGAATTGTGGTGAACAAATCTGGCCAAAATTAAAAAGATATATATTTTATTACTAAAATTATTTGGAAAAATATAAAAGCTTTTTAATAAAAGAAATTAAAAACTAGCACACAACGCTCTTAAGACAGTAACTGATGGCATTAGTATTTTGTCTAGCACTCATTTTGACCCTTATTTAAATCAATTAGAATGAATTCAGGAATAACATATGACTTTAATTTCATTATGCCTTTGAGCAAAATGCACTAATAACTTTAATTGTTAGAGATATTGTGAAGTGGTGTAATAGTTTTGCCACCCGAAGTTCAATGGAGAGGGATTTCTTTTTTAACTTATATTCTAAATATTTTAAACCATTTTCTTTGAGAGTTGAGTGTTACACAGAGCACTTAATTGAAGATTTGATGCAGAGTTTGTGTGTGCGCCAGTTACAAACCATCGCTGCCCCCCAACAGAACGCACAACATTAATTCCAGGCGACTGAACAATTTCCTAGGGGCCATGTGTTTAGAGTTTAGAAGAACAGGAATTTATCATATTAAAGTATTTTATTCTCCCTGCAAACAAAGCTCTTTATGTTTTCTTTGTTCCTGCTTCTTCCTTTTGATCTCCATTGTCAGAGTTTTGCACCATTGTAATACTTTTCAATCTGCTGGGGGAGAAAGAATGACTGATTGTCTCCTTTTGAAAGGCAAAGTATGTGCTAGCCTGCAGCCTGCAGCAGCATCCCTACTGGGAAAGGTACTGTCCGCATTCTCCTCCCTTACTTTTTTTTTTTTCTTTTTTTCCCCCTCAACTCTTGGAAACAAAGCTATCCTAGATGAGTCACAAAACCTTAGATTTTAATAGGGG
The DNA here is from genome assembly GCF_020740725.1 of Corvus hawaiiensis. Taxonomy (NCBI): domain Eukaryota; kingdom Metazoa; phylum Chordata; class Aves; order Passeriformes; family Corvidae; genus Corvus; species Corvus hawaiiensis. Next base: position 12,323,354 of record NC_063218.1, read on the forward strand.
ACACAAAACATCATTACTACGCACTGGCCAGATTCCAAAGACAAATTTAGTGTTAAGCAGCAAACTTCAAGCCACATTACATGCCAAAGAAAGAGTGAAGGGGGAAGGGAAAGTTCTGCTCATGATACACTAAAGTTATCTTATTCAGAATGAAAATTTCAAATAATTATTCTAAGCACAAAGTTCAGAATAAAACTACAGCAGCATTCAAAAAGCTGGTACTCAAAATAACTTATACACTTCTATATCATAGAATTAGTAAATATATTAAAATTAAAATCAAATCCTCTGATCAAAGGTTTCTTGTGAAGACGACATGGGAACACTTTACAAAGCCAGGTAATTCTTGATTGTCTGTCTGTGTCAGGTGATTGTTCAGCCCATCTCAGAAACACTCCAGCTCTCTGTTAGCTGGCTGGCACCCAGAGACTCCCAGCTGTGTTCACATGGCCCCCAAAGCCTGAGTGCAGCAGCTCCACTTGGTGCTTGACCACAGCTCTTGGTACCACCAGCATCACCAGGCTTTCTATCTTGCACTGTATTACCACCAGATACTTTTATAATCCAATTGATCCATGTTTTGGATTGTGGTTTTGCTCTATTCAAGTTATTTCAGTCCTTCCTTAACTTGGATAATTGGGTATTGACTATATGAGATCTGAATGCTGAAACGGGGTTTGGTGCCCTCAATTCTAATTGAAGTCAGAGTCAGTTGAGGTTACCCAACGCTTTGCAAGATCTGGATCTAATTATCACATTAGGCCCTATAAGAACCTACTGATATCCAGAGATACACGTTTTACATATGGAAAAGCAATATGCATAGAGGTTAAATGATTTGCATAAGGTCACTGAGAGAATATATGGAACTCAAATAAAAGCCTGTTAGTTCCACCCTTTCAGCCTCAAGCCTTTTTTATTACCTCCAATTTTATATTCCTGCCAGAATAAGTAATTTCCATTTCAAATATTAAATGGGAAATCAGAAAATGTAGTGAACTCTGAACCACATCTCCTTGGCAATCCAGCAAGGCAGATAAGCTGTATACCAACCTGTGGGTTCATAGGAGTTAACCAACCCATTTAACACAGCTATTGTATGAAATGAGATTGTGTCTGCAGACATACCAGTAAATACATCTATGTCTAAGCAGGAGAATGTATGGATGCACACATAGTCCCCACACAGACTGTTTGAATATATTTACATAAATAATGCACAACAAACTGTTTCAAGGGATAGATTGATGTCATTTCAACTGGACATCATACAGTCCTAACCTAACCTATACTTCTTCTAAGTATAGGAGAAGAGAGGAATCAAATTATTTGATTGTAAGCCCTCTTTTCATAAGGCAATTCAGAAAACATTTGGGAAGGACTCCATTCACCTGCACTTTCTCTTGAATATATGGTCATAGGTAATAAAAAAATGGAAGATGCTATTTTTTACTATTGCAATCCTATGAGATATGTCAGTCTCAACAGCAGATCAAAAGCTTAGAAGATGACCCAGCAAAAACTATTTTTTCTCTTTCTACTGTTGTTTTTAACTTTACTTTCATTTTTCAAATTCTATCTTTTCAATTGTGCACGTGTTGTATAGAAAAACTATTGAAAGCATTCAAGCAGAAATTAAGTTTTAAAACATCTATAAACACTTAATACTGTTTGCAGCTGCTGTGTCACATGACCATATTTTGGACTAAAGAATAGCTACACTACGAATTAGCTACAGTTCTGGAACCAGTTCATAAGAGAAGAGCACTTCTTAGCAAAAATCAGATCGAAAAAATAGCTCAAAATTTCCCACCATCTGTAAACTGTGCAACACTGAAAGAAGCTTCTAACACAAATAAACAAGTCCTATCCTTTGAAAAGGAAGCTATTTGATCTTGCTGAGGTATTTCCATTACTGTTTCATGCATAAACACATGCAGTTCTTGAAGGTAAAAGGGCCCAGTATAAATACAAAGTGTGATTGAATTCACCTTAAGGATGCCTAATGAATTATTCTACTTGACTGTATACAAGAAATATATTTGGAGCACTCACTGTATCATGTTTGAATACCAAATATATGAAACACCATTTACTATAAAACCCTGAAATTCAACCAGTTATTTCAAGGTTCACTATTAAATGATTACAGAATAATTTACCAAAAAATGTTTTGTACAGTAATTAATTGGTGAGGTTCTTACCATTCCACTTTATTCACCTTGAAGTATATTTATAGGCAAGGCATAAAATATGCTTTAATATAGTTTAATAAAGGTAAGAGTAGAGAATGAAAATTTGCATGTTAAAGATACCAATACAGAATTTTAGAGCATTTGAAGAGAACAATAATTCTACAGCACCTGAATTTACAACTGCCTTTTTCAGGACATGGAGCAACCCTGCTCTCCTAAGCACTCTTAAGTGTTCACCTATTTCGGCAAAACTCTCCATGTATATTTTTTCTTTTCCAAAACTGAATATACATTTTCATGGTGCATATTTAAAGCACCTTCAGCCTACCTTCTTCAGCAATGAGAAGGGACACAGCATAATAAAAGGACATTAAATACTTGCCCTGTGGAAGAATTTCTCTTACAGGAATCAAGACAGTCTAAAAATACTCCCTAATGATGCTAAGGACTTTCCCACTGGCATTCTGGGTATCCAGGCTGCACGATGGTCAGGTGGAAGGGATACAGAGTGCCACTTACCTACAGGGATCCTAAGCTAGGATAATGCCTACAGGCTGCAGGCAATACCAGATGGAACACCTGAATTACATAAAGGCCTCCAAGAATAGAGAAAGCATGAGTACAGTCCTGACCTGCACTTCACCCACCCGACTCTGAGACAGAAAGTCCTATGCTGAACCTTAGAGACAGAGCATAGAGACTCAGGAATCACACCCTCTGTACACAGGTGAAGTCTGCCAATGGCTGTGCTCTCAGATGTTTTATAACTACTAGTTGAAACTTAATTAGAAAGAATGAAATTCTGAGAATTATTAAGAAAAAATAATTTGTGAAGAACAAATATGTTTTAAAATTCAGCATGTACTAAATAGTACTCTTTTTCAAACACTAATACATTTCCTTTTCTAAAAGGAAAGTTCTTTCACCCATTTTCAAACTTCTGGTGATACAATTTAATAACGGAACAGTTTAGACAGTATTTGGTTTCCTTCTCTTATCTTAAGGGCTGATTCAGACCAGCCTGCCAAAGCCTATGGCTGCAGTGAGCTCCAGTTCGTAAGAGCTCACAGTTCATTTTTGTGACATAAACAAATATGGTATTTTCCAATTTTAATTGTGCACAGCATAACTTCTCTCTGCAATAACAGAACCTGGAGTTTCTTGAAAATCAGTCCCCTTCAACACAGTAGTAAAAACTGGCATACCCTTAGCCACCATCTCACCTTTGAAGAAAAAATCTCTTTACGAGAGAGACCTCAGATCTTAGCAAGTTAATGCTCTCATCTCTACAACTTTCCCTCCCTCAGACCTGACAGCATCATCACTACAAAAAGATGAGAAGACACACAAAAGAAATGTACAAAAAAACCCCAACTCAAAACCCCACACTAACATCTTTTACAGACAAATCACACAGCAGATTAGCACCACAGTAACTGCCGTGTATAACTTGAACTTGCTTCACCCAATCCATTCGGTTCCTTATAACCCAGATGTATAAAACATTTAGCCTATTTAAAAACAGCTACACACAAAGCAGATTGGGACAGAGCAGTAATTTTAAAAGGGCTTAAATACATGCTAATGGTAAGATATCTAAAGATGGATGCTTTCATTTGCATAAATATGTGCTAGGCATAGAATTTTCCTCCTCCCTGAGATGCTGCTAACACTGTGCATGCAGTTTATATGATAATTTTGTTAGTGAGAGAAAACCACCAAAGATAACATACTGATTTGCAATGACAACACTGTTTCTCTGAGACTATGTTATTTTCTACTAGCTACTCAAAGAATTCTTGCACCACTTTTCACATCATGTTGGGCAACAGCAAAGTAGAAGTGCTTTATTCTCTCTATGCTAAACTCTCAAAAGCAAGAAAAGAACACAAACCAGTAAGACCAAGCATTGTGCATTCTTTCAGTACTCATGGGAATAACCTTAATTGTAATTAGAATGAATAAATTTAAAGCCTCCTAGAACACAATCCATCTCCCTTTCTTTCCAAGCTAAATATTTAGACTGCTGCTTTGCAAGTAAGAAAAACTACATATCTAGAAGGTTAAAAGAGGCGCTATACCATGTTTTCAATTCCATGGTTATAAGGTTTCTCATAGACGCCTACCTTTTTGCTGCTGGTGATACAGTCTCCTTTCTGGTTCCTGATGGAGAAGGTAAAGAGCCACTTGGTTTCTTTGGTAACACAGTTCCATTGTTAACTGTCGTCCTTAAAGGCAGGGTTTGTACCAGTGGTCTTGCTATAAAACAAGCATAAGATGAAATCATTGTCTCCGTTTACTTTTCCCTGGTTTTTTCCTCAGCAAACAACACTAGAATATTTTAAATTATCCATGTAGTGTGCCATTTTTGTGTCACTATTGCCAAATTCAGCACAGATGAGGGTTTTAACATTGAGGAATTATTATTATTATTAATAATCATCATCATCACCACCCTATCAAGTTAATCACAGCATATGGCTTGAGCACACAACTCTATAACCTCCCTCATGCGTAAAACTCTGTCCTAGATCAAGGAGCTTAGTGATAAGCATAAAAGTAGTTGTTGTCCTCAAAAACAATCCTGCTCTCTCAAAAGAGCATCAGTCTCTTGCCCACCTGGACAGCATCCAGAGAAGTGCTAGAAACGAAGGCAGGCTGTCATCCCAGAAACTCTGCTCTTCACCCCTCAGTCTTCTTGGAGGTTTTCCACAAGGAAATTATTATTACTCCCCCCAAAAGCTTTATTTTCAAACAATGTGGGTTTATGTTTGACAGAAAGGAATTGTACCTTTGATTCAGAAAAAGCAACTGAAATCAGCAGAAGAGTGGAGGTAATAAGCTGACATTATCTACCTACATTCTTCTGATCAAACATTGGTTCAAAAAGGGATCTAAGTGTCATAGCCACAATTAAGATTAGAATAACAAAAAAGTCCCATTTGAGTAGTTAGAAGTTAGTTGCAAAAACGGTGTTTAAAACTGCAAGCAATGAGTACCAACATGAAAACTACTGTGTATCATAGCCTTGAAACAGACATAAACATGACTAGTGCTCTCTCTACAGCAGGGAAGAAAGCTTGAATCACTTGAAATTTGACAGGACTTTGTATTACAAGCCATTGTAAAGATGCCAAATACCTCTGGGTTCAGAGAAACACCACCTGAGAGAAGGCAGCAGTCACAAGTCACCTTACGAACATAACATTTCATTAAACTTGGAGAGGATGGCAGGGAGAATACCTATGAAATGTTCCTCAAAAAAGACTGCCAAGGATAAAAGATCTAAAAGGCTAAACTGAAACAGTACCAATTGTATTGGTCGTATTGTAACAACATCTTATTGTAGCACGGACAACCAGCATTTACTGACTTGTTCACCCTAAATTTTCATATATTGAACAAAAAGATGTGAAAGACTGTGTCTTCAGAAGACTGCCAGTAAATACCGTCTACTAGAGAATGCAACTTGCAAGACAAACTTTGTCTTGAAACTTTGTTTGAATACACAACTTACTTGTTATTCGTTCGTCATTTATTTGTTCAGAGGAGGGAAATTTAGAAAACAACCTATAAGGGAAATACTGAAGGAATGAGGCTTATTTGGCTTAGAAGAGTGAAGGATGAGAGGAAAGAAAGTCAACAAAGGAGACAAAAGAAGAAAATTTTCTCAGTGCTCACTGAAGGTGCCTTCCAGCCCTGCCTTCCATGACATATTTTAACTGACTAATGCTGTCTTTAGAGCTTATACAAAACATTTGAAGTTTACTTGGCTTCCCATGCATCTATTTCTTTTTTTAAAAATAATTTCAGATATCATCACTCTATTTACTTCTACTTTATTCATTTTTTGTATATTAAATTCTTTTTACTGTTCTGTGCTGGAAGCACTGCTGCTTGTTTCCTAATTGCTGCACTGCTGTAATTAATCCATATGTATAAAACTGATTCTGTAGCATACTGCAGAATCACAGGTAGCTACAGTTGAGAAGTTGTGGACTTGTCTCCTGGCAAGCTTTCTGTAGCTCACAAAACTTTATTGAGCTTTGAGAAGACAAATTAGAACAGCAATTAAAGTTAAAAAAATTAATTACTAAAATATTTTCCTTATTTATAGTTATTTAAAAAGAACATCCATTAAAAAGTAGCTGGAGTGAACTAGCTGGAGTCTGTTTACTCTCCTAACCTTATGAAATTGAAACTAGCAGCAGCCAGGAATAAACCCTGCAACCTTTAACAGAAGTTTTGCTTCAAATCCAGCACAAACCCACAACCCACATTTCTGGAAATAGAGATTTAAATGGTCAGCTAGTGTAGAAAGCAACACCATGAAACTCTTACACAGCACACAGAAAAACTGCATAATTCAATTAATCCACTGTTTATACTGGAGCTATTTAGTTTTATTTACAACAGCTAGTTCACACCAGTGGTAACTGACATCACAGCCACACAATCCCAAACATGTCATTGCTGTTAGAAGTCAGTAACACAGTGCTATTACTGCTTTGTCAGTAATGTTTATTTTGGAAGTTCTGGTGCTTCAAGGTCTTACCTGTGGTAGCAGGACTGACAAGTTTATCAGCCTCAGCAGCAGCTTTTTTAATCATACTCTGATCTATGGATTAATAGGGCTGTTAAGTTTACAAACAAACCAGTAATTGCAAAAGGAAAGAACAACAAACACAAGTAAAACAAAGGCAGGAAGCCATACTGAAACTCCACCAAGTAGTAGAATTAAATAAGGAAAGGGGAAAAAAAAGCCCAAACAAAAACTCAAAACACCATTAGGGAAGGAGCTCCACAAATGGACGAGATAAGCTGCTCCTTTTCCATGATGTATGCTGCTTTTAAACTGTTTAGCTCAAGTTTAGAACAAGAACAGAAAGACTGGAAACAAGCTCAAGATTTTTCCATTCTAGATTTGAAAGTCTGGAACTTGAAATCTTTAAATTAATTTTAAATCTGAAGTACTCAGAAAAATTAAGTTGTTTGTCCCATGAAGACTCTTGTTCCAGACTTTATACAGTACAGTGGGGATCCTGTTTTTCCAAAGGCACAGACCTCCCCCAACACACACTTAATCCTGATCTACTTCATCTATAGATCAAATGGTAACAGCAGCATACAATATGCTTCAAGCTCCAGTTTGCATGGACACAATTTCTGTGACATTCTGTGGGATCAAATTCCACTTTTTAAAATTTCAAATGTGGAATTAGTGATTAAACAATATAGGGAAAATAAACAGACTCGGTCCATGCAGCCCAAGGGGTAAAGCATGAGAAGCTGCCACTCCAGCTCCTCCCATGTCTAAAAAAGCCCGTCTCCCAAGAGTCTCCATCAGGAGCCTCCATAATGCCATTCCAAACTAAAATACTGAAATTATTCTTATGCTAAGTAATTGTATACAATTCGTTATAAAGTAGTTGTGCCTACTATAGGAGTTATAGGCCATCATGTGAAATGTATCATATTTGACAAACAGGTGGAAAAAACAAGTGATCAGAATACTTCAGATTCTCTTTCGTGTTTATAATTCATGTTTAATAAGGTTGAGCATACACTAAATGTTACAGCTGATGTACAGCAAACTGAAAGTTCTTTACATAAACTGTCACAGTGCTGATCTTCTCCAGAAATTAGGTGGGTTTTTTTGGCAAATACCAGGACTCATTCTAGTAATTTGCAATGGAAGAGCAGTTGATATTTGTAGCCTCCTATTTGCATTATTACAGTAAAACTTCTTACACTGCAATTTCACATACATGTAAAGAACCAGGTATGCCATATCTACATTAAAAAAAACCTCCAAACCACATGCACACAAAAATCCCACAAACAAATGAATCCCCCCAAAAACAGCCATAGAAGACAGGTGGATAGGCTTACAGCAGCTTTTCTTCAATGTACATTGAACTATGGCTCTAATGATCTGCCATGACCAAGAAAACTCCTCCTGATTTAGAGTTCAACTCTGCTCACAGAATCCATGAAAATCTGGTTTGTATTTTGCTAAGTAAAGCCAGCAGGCAAGAACAGATTTGGTTACAACTCAGTAATAATTACTAGACTTTATTTCCTCCTTGCATCAGATAGTATCTATTTCACAGGCAACATGAATGCTCTTAATCCCTTGTACAACCAGATTTGATGGAACATTTTATCACAGTGAAGGCTATCTTTAGTAACATTTAATTTATCTGATATTTTAATTTTTTTTTTCAATAAAACAAAGACAAAATAAGGAGATTACAACAGAAAGGGAAGGGAACATGAAGACAAGATTGCAGATATTTAGTGCATATTCTGTCTGACAGCAAGCATGAGACACAACCAACTCATAATTTGGCTCTGTAATTCCGTCCCTTTCAGCTTTCCTCATCTCTTGACACAAAACTTTGTAACAAACATGACATCTCAGTTCAGCAAATTAAGTAGTTCCTACCTACTGTGTTAAATCAATGACTAGAACTAAATATTTATTGCAAGGTCACAAATATATAACTGAGATTAGAGAAACAACTTGTTAAGTTAGACAACAGCCTGTAAAGTCAGCCATACTTTCTTTCAACATCTAGGTTGCCACCACTCTTACTCCTAAAACCACTCTAAAATACCTTGCATGTTTCTCTAAGCTGCACATAGGCAGCCTCCCAGGCCTTTGCAGCCTCACACACTACAGTAAATCACACTAGTCGGGTTCTCAAACTTTTACTACTGTGAAGCGCTGGATGTTCAGGTCCAGCTTTTCTGAGTTGTGCACAGACAAACCTGTTCCTGCAGAGCAGGAGCCACGAGAGAGCACGCTGTGGCACGTGGGCACAGCACAGAATTCTGCCAAGAAGTGACATCTGTCACACCTGGCACCTCACTGGCTCTGGATCTGCTGCTCTGGAACACGGTCAGGCAACCACCACAGCTCTACCTTTCTTTCGTAGCTGAGCAGCTGGTGTTGTACCATTTCCTTAGTTATGTTAACTCTGCTAGCTTAGAGATCTGCCTTATGTCTGTATCATCTATAGACACTTAAGACATGTATAATTAAATTTTAACTACATTTTACTTAAGTTTAATTCATTTTTTTGGATAAAAAAACCCCAACCTATTAGGAGTTTCTCCCACAGAAGACAATGCCTTCCCTAAAGAGTTTATAAACTAATCTTGATCAGAAGTAAGGAAGTGGTAGCAATGGTTAAATGTAGATTGTGGATTAAGCACTAAGAAAATGCAAATGCTTTGCTGGTTCATGTAAACTGTAGAAGGCTGACAGATTTAACCATCTGGATTTTTATGTGCTCTTTTTAACAGGTTGAATTTCAAATTGATTTGTTAATTTTGAATATTTCAAGAGCTAATGAATACCTTATTTTAATACATATGAAACACTCATTGAAGTGCACTATCTATTTTACATCTATCTGAAATGCAAACCTTTGGTAGGTCCTTTCTTGTTCTGCATGGCTTGCTGCTCCTCCGTAATATTCAAGCGTCGGACCACATCAGCAAGGGCAGATTTGAGCAGCTGGATGTCATCCTCCTGCATCTGGACACGCTGCTCCAGAGAGGCAATGCGATCTGTTACCTCCATACTGCTTGCAGCAGAGGCACTGTCATCTAAACAAAACATCAGAAAAAAAATAAGCATTATCAATAATGGATAGCCATCATGAAGTACCTTATGCAATTGACTGCAGGTAAAAACAAGGCTTTTCTCAGACCTGATGACTTCTTGAGGAAGAAAGTTTTTAAGTGACTAAAAGGAAGAGATGGAAATAAAAATAAATAAATGAAAGATGAATACTTAAGTAAGATGTGATGATGAGGTTGGCTTCAGAGCCAGTTGTTAATTGGGTTCCACTACGAATTATCTGCATGTCAGAACTGCAGTGATCAATCATCACCCTTCACTGTTCTGCTCAACACAGCATTCTGACACTGCTGGGCATTCAGGTAGAGAGTTACATTTCCTCATATGCTACACACCCGTCTAGATTTTTCTTTCTCATATGGGTGATAGAGATACATTATACATATATAAGTAACAGATAGGCTTACACTTTTTCAAGCTACTGTACACAGACTGAAGAACAGATACTGACCCCATCTGCTAACTCCTAGTTTATACCAGCAGCTTTGAGAACATTCCCTCTGACTGAAATAAAACCGCAAATAAATTCAGAATTACTCAGTAATTATACTCTAAGACTGCAAATTATTAAAAGGGTCATTACTTTGCATACAATACGCCCATTATTTGGAAATAACCCATAGAAGCTTCAAGTCTGCAAATCCATGATGAGGACTACACATTCTTTCCACTCAAAACTAATAATAAGAATATTTTTCCTAAATGAGCACTTTTGTTCTATCACATAGAAACACTGTAACTTATTACAATACAAAGTTAGGAGAAATGAGAAGAAAGCAACACCAAAGACATCTAAGTCAGTAACAATTAGGGAAATAATGCACAGTTTTTAAAGAAAATTGCAAAGTTTTATTGAACTAGGCTCTGAAACCTAAAAAAAAGTGGGGTACTAACTTATTGGATGATCTTAAGTAATGTTAGTCAAGGATCATAGCTTTCAATTCATTACTTAATAAGTCATACTGTAGCAAAAATAGATATTTATGCTACTATCTACAATCATAGTTGACTACTCCCTCATTCCCAATGCAAGTCTGCGGCCTGTATTTCTTCTGTTAAAGCTGACCTCTCTTTAGAAGAAGATTTTATTTGTTTTCATTTCTTGTGCTCTTAATTCACCTCCATTCCAAATCAGAGTTTTCCACTTTTTTTGTACAAGGGCACAATATGAAAGTTAAATGGTTTGTGTATAATAATAACTCCTGTTGAATTTTAAAACAAAGTTAAGTGCTTGAAAAAGGAAAACAACTGTTTCTGAGTACCTCTAAAAGCATATCCAAAAATGTTAATGCACACAAACTTTTAATCATAAGGGTCTAGGGAAAAAATGCATTAATTTTTTTTTTTTAAAAAATGTATTCATCTCCAAACCACTCCAATACAGATTGGTTTTGAAATCTGTTCATCAGATCAGTTTTGGCTTCCTCATCCCTCACACCCCCAGCAGCTATCTGTGGTTACCAACAGCTGAATTAGAAACAACTCAGAAACAATATAACAATATTGACAGTCCATAAATAGCTACAGGCTATGACAGTTTAAAATGTATGTTAATTCTGTTATAGGATTTTCAGACCTTATTTAAAATAACAGCATTAGGATATTATTAGGCTGAATATAGTAGTAAGGCAAGTAATGGTTCTGAAAGAACTAAATCAGAACTCAAGTTCCTGAAAAATGTTAAAAAACGTTTCCCATGACAAAGCTTTCCAAACGTTGTCCTAATCAGACTTCTGCTCAACACAGGACTCTGTCCTGTAGCTATTACTGGTAATTAGTCCCCAAACTCAGATTAGCAGCTATGCTGGCAGCAGTATGAGCTGCCTGCAGAACTTAACCTTTCCTCTACAAACAAAAGCCCCACGCTGCTCTAATGACTTTACACTTTAACTCAGCTGGAAATAACATGGATTAGCATACTGGACAATAGGCAACCAAATCAAAAGCTTGATTTAACCAATACAAGCCAAATTCAAACTTCAGCCATTCTGCTAAATTCAGTATCATCACAAATAGTTTTCCTCTGAATTCAGTCAACAAGAAATAGCCAAATTGCAAAACCAGGTCAGTAAAGGAAACCCAGGTGAAAATCAGTTGGTGTTGAAATGATCTAGCCATTGCTAAAAAAGAAAACACTCTCATCCATTTCACTACTTTTTAAGCGTGTAGAAACAGTAATTTTGCTCAGACATTAATCTTCAAGTGGTAAATCAGTGGCACTGGTTTATTTACAGTCCTGTAAGAAATCACTCCCACTAGTAACTGTTAAGATGTACAGCTCTCTCCCTTCTTCCCCCTTCCCCCACCTGCCACTGTGACTCTTTCCATCACACTCTCACTGACCAACAGACCCCAGCAAACCCTTTCGTGGGACACATAACGTTTGTACCTTCCACTATCATCATTCTTGTACGGTCTTGGCAACATAATCCTCATCCTTGCTGTAACCTACAGCTTGTTTGGTTTTTATGGAGGTTACCTCACTGGGTGCAGCTCCCTTCCAAGGATGCAGAAAAAAAAAAAGTTAACGGCTTTCAGTAAGATTGCAGCTGGAGACAAGATTGCTTACAGTCCAGCAACACTTCACTTTACCTCCTCTTTGCATGCATGTACAAGTAAGCTAGAAAAGAGGCACAGAATACAATAAAACTACATTTTATGAAGAATGCAAAGTTCAATTATAAAATAAGCATAACCTGTTTGTTATGCAAGTTGAGGATGGAATGTTCTTGCCATTGAGATCATTCTATCTCAGTATGTTAAGCAATAAAGTTGCAACTTCAACACAGCCAAATAAGAGAAATGGCATGGTATCAGAAGAGAAAAAAACAACTAATGCTATAAACTAACAACACAACAACAAAAATGTCGCAACAGATGTGACCTACTCTGCCCACACAAGCAAGACTGATATTAGCCGAATTTGTGACCTGCCTGTGCAGTATACCACTCATCCTCACAGCAAAGGACATTTGCAAGGAGTATTTTAGCACACATTCATAATGAAATTTGGAAAGGCATATGAAGGAGACAGCAAATCCAGGCAAATTGCCTTGAAGTGTTAGATCTCCTTAACAGTCACTACCACCCCTTGCCCAAGGATGGACAGAACAGACATTGTATCACCTACATGGGTAGTAGCATCAACAGCACAACAGAATTAATCATTATCTTTTTTCACCAATGGGAAGAAAAAGGACTTTACAGTGAAATTTATGCAACATGTTTTTAGAAACCTGAAGTGAGTCACTTTCTACAATGTTAATTTCTTTTCACAGATTTTAAGGCAAGTCTAAATCATCATCTCAAGCATGTAAATCATAGAATGGTTTGGGTTGGAAGGGACCTTAAAGATTTCTGCCCACCTGCAATGGGTAGGGAGTTAATCTACATCTCATGATATAAATGTCACCTACAATGTCCAAAATTAGATAAAACAAGGAGGTAGCAATTCAGATGCCTGATTTTTCATCACAATACGTATTTGTGGTAATACTTGGAAAAAAGAGTAATTTGTCATTTTTGCTTTGCTGAGATTCTACAGTTTCAAAAGGAAGGCAGCAAAAAAGGGGAATGTACTACATGCCTCTCTAAATTGTCCAACCAACTAATCCATGATCTCATAGATTGGAAAGATTTCTCGTGGCAAACTAAAGACAATACTGAGTCAGATGATTAATCTCCTTCCAGAGCGTATTCCAGTTTTACAGCAATTTATTACTTGAGCTTAGCCAAATGTGAAGAAACAGCTGAAGCAAAGCCAACAACAGGATGTGTATGTTGTTTACAAGAGTGATTTCAATACTATTTCATTGTATGTAGGCTAAAGCTAAATTACATACTTACACTGTAAGTTAGAAGGAAGCCTATTAGATGCATACTATTTTCTGTAGATTACTACCTTCTGAAAAACCTAAATTTTAACTGTACATTAATGAGTATGAAATAATTAAAATAGACTTGGCATTCTCCCCCCAGAAGAACTACTTTAATAAACATATTTCACCTTTGCATTATGCAGACATTAATTTTGAGGCTATCTTGTCCAGCTCAGACCATCGCAGCTGACCATGCAGTGGAAACATTAGGTACTGATTCTCAAAAGACTGGCAAACAAATTTGAGTTTATTCAATCTACATGGCCTCTTTGGAGCACCAATTAACAGGATAAAACTGTACATGAAGTACTTCCAAAACTGATTGCAACTGTGGTTGCTAGACACTTTTATAATACATTTTAAAAGCAGCATCTCAAAGCCTTTGCAGTGATGTCCTTGTGTTTAGACACTCTGCAGGACATCAGGAAAGAAAACACAAGCCTTCTGAGGACAGCAAATTCCAGTGGTGGTCTTTGGTAAAAAATAAAGATAACCCACATGACGAAAAACATGGCAAGGGATGGCAGTGGAAAGGCAGCATCACCCACACACAGAGCAGCTCTTCTTCCAGCATAAAGACATAGATTGTGCCAGTAAGCCTGAATTGAGCTCAACTGGTAAGAATACTTTCTGTCACTGAGAGATATTACTAAGTGTATCACGCTCTGCACTTCTCCTGAAATCAGCTGGTACAAGTATTTACATTCCTTGGAAATAGCTATGAACTTCAGAGTGACTTCTAGAGCCTTATGAAACTGCACATGGACAGAAAGGAATTCTTCACCCTCAGCATGCAGCTAACTCTATGGCAGAACACAGCAGTTGCTGAGAAAGCCATGCCCTCAAAGGAGAGAAAGCTAAAAATAGTATTTATGAAAAAATAAGCAAACAAAAAAAAGCACAATCCTGCAAATTGGGAGATTCACAGACTGAATTTGATTCAGTATACTAGAAAGCAATTAAGAACACTGAAGATCCTATACTTCCAGAAACATCTTTCTACCCATAAAGGCCCATGGTTTTTGGACTCCACTAACTGCAAAGCTGTCAGATGTGGCACATGTCACTTGACACAAATTTGGCAAGCTCCCTTCCTCCTGCCCACATCATCACTGAGATCTCGTGCAAGTAACTGAGATATTTCAGCTATTTCCTTCAAGCATCCTGGGAGTAACACTACCACTAACTTTCAAATGACCTCTCTGCTTCACCTCTCTTGATACCATATGTTTAGCTTGAAACTCTAAGAGAGCAGAAAAACATCCCTCTGTGGCAGGCATCTCCTACATCTTCAAAATTTTGCCCTTCCTTTTTGGTTAATTTCATGCATCTTTGAGTCTGGGGCACAGAAGTCAGACAGACAAACTATTTAATAGATGCGGTTTGTCTGAGCTGACAGCAACAGAGAGAGAAAAAACTTAGGAAGAGAGAAAACCATCTGACTTCTCTCAGAAAGAACACAAGCAATTCACGGTAGCGCAGAAACAGGGGAATGCAGCCACAACACTGTTGCCAGGCTTCGAAGCAAGATTGGAGAGTACCAGGTATTCTCCTTGTAGCAATTTCTGTGGCATAATGTCAGTGGTCGTTTGCAGACCAGAGTCTCTGTGCAAGGGAACAATGGCAAAATAAACCAGCAGGTTTAGTTTCCTTTGAAAACGCCATGCCAAGCTCCTTTGTTTAAAAGATTAGTGCTGACAGTATTTCACAGACTAAATATCTTTCCTCTGCTCACTTTTCTAATGCAAAACACTGTACCATACCTGAAACACAGCAGTTGCCCTCCAGGCTCATCTCCTGGGGACAATGACAACACATACGGGCAACAGCATATCATAAACTCTGGCACATACTGGACTGGTCTGCCAGATTAGAGCTTTCCACTGTGAGAAGCAAGTGGATTTAAAGCCCAAAATAATGTTATCCTATTTAATTTTGTTACTTTGTGTGGTTAGGGGGAAAAAATCAGGCAGAATTTCTTACCTGCAGTTAAAACTGTAAACATCATTGCTTTACCTGAAGTTTTGGAAATCAAAATAGCTGAATGTCTAATCCTCTAATTGTATTTTGCTATAAATGTATATATAATAGGATAAAAGTGCAAGCATCATATATACTTTTTGAGACGGAAAATTTGGATTATGAGGAACAAGAAGTCACATCTAATATTTAAACCAAACAGCTACAGGAACAATGCCATGCCTATCCATAAGCTTATGTATGTATACACACGTACCATTTTTGAACAGGTAGGACAACTTTTCAGTTCATTCTCTATTCTAATGCACGTTCTTAAGATAAGAGTGATTAGCAGTGCAAGGAGATGCCCTGGTTGGGTACAATCAGGTACATCTCACATTAAGTAATCTGAACAGACCAGATTAGTTTTTCCATGTCCTCACAAGGTATGTATGTGTAGGAGGAAATGGGAAGAAAACTATCCCACATATGTGCCTAATGCCTTACTCTGGATGTACTGGGAACCACAGTAACAGTGATCTAAAGCATCATCTTGTGAGAACGGATCACTCCTAAACAATTCTCATAAGAATTATAATACAAATATTTTTTCATGAACTAATATGGACTACAGACTACTCTAGTTTTGTGAACAGTATTTTCCCTCCTCTAATACAGCTAGCTATTACAATCCAGTATTTATACAATCCAGTATTTATAAAATCTGATTACTGTATTTCCCAACACTTACTGAGGAATAACTTGTCCTTTTACAGTTTTACCACTAGAAACTTAGAGACAGGGAATATAATTTCCTAAAATTAGAGGCAGAATTTGAAAGGATAAATCCATAATAGCAATCATCACTCAGAGCCTCACAGCTGGGAGCACTGCATTCATTAACAAAATGGGAGAGAAGAAGATGATCTTAACAGAACATTCTCAGAAAGTTCCTCGTGGCTAATTAGTTAGGAATCACTGCAGCAAAATTATAAGCATGTGCCCTTGACCTGCCTGTAGCTGTTGAGCTATAGCCAACAGCTTACCATTTTTTCCCAAGCAGATGGTAGATGAGCTTCTACTTGGAAATCAACCAGTTAAAAATTATCTTCCCCAATAGCGCTTAAGAGGAAGATGGAAGAAATTTTTGACACATCAATAAATTAGAAGAATTTTACCCAGAAGAGGTCTATCAACATAAATGCTTTACGGTTCAAAACTATTGTGCTGCCTCTGTTGAACACAGAAGTCAATAGAAAATGTTTTAGCCAGTTATGATTCCACCACATTATGCTGGGATCAGCTGATACCATCGAGAAAAACCCCAAACCCCAGCATTGCAACCAGAAATCAGGAGGGTAAAGACAACCTTCCGTAACATAATATTAATGCAAGAATAGCAGTTTGAAAAAGAAGTGACTCCATGGCACCTGCCTGGAGTTAAGAAGCTGAAGATACAGCCTAACACAAACTTGCTAATAAAGGAACCAAAAGGTAATTAAGGTACCAGGGCAGAAGAGCTGGGCTGTGTTTTTCCACCTTATATTCTCAGTGATGTGCTGAGATTGTACCTGTATCACACCCTTAAAACAGGAGAAGAAAAATAGATTGTGAAACACGGGAAAACATCTGCAATGACTCTCCATCTCCACGTCACAGCTATGGCTCAATGGCCAAGTCATCCAACAAGAGCTAGGAAGGAATGAATGCAAATTCATCACATGATGTAAGGTAAAAAACCTTCAGCTTTTGTTTAACATTACTAGACAAAAAGAACCAACTTAGATGTGAGATTAGCTTCTCCTAAATGTACTTTAAACCACATGCAAATAAACACCTCACATCAGTTCACAAAAAACGTTCTCCTAGAAACTTTATAGTGTTTAGTGTAACATCTTTTCACTGCCTTAAAAAACTAGACATCCCCATTCGATTCTTCAACTATGCCATATGCATAAAAGTAGAAAGATTTACTTTTACTTGCAGTCAGGAGAGATTCAAAAGGCAAGAAAACTGACTTAAAACACTTTTAGAAGTTACTGATGTTGGCCTATGATAATGCATTATAAGCCAATTTTATTTTTTTCTTGTTTGTTGTGTATTTAAGTTATTTTACAAAAGAAAAGTTGATTCACACTATCAAGAAACCCTAAGACATATCAGTCAGTAGCTGATCTGCAGTTAAATGCAGCCTTTATGTTACATTAGAGACAGGACCATTTAAACACTTAGGAAACTACTTAGGTCAGCATACATTTTGTCATTTTCCTAATTTCTGTATTCAGTATTAAAATAGCAACTGATACTCAAATTTACTTGGACTGCTAGCTTTTTACCTATATCTTTTTATAATCTGCATTTTAATGAAAATTATAATGTAAACGGTCTTTTAAGAACAAATTGAAAACACTATTAAACTTCAGAAATATAAAAGCAATTAAACATTTTTCCATTCAAGAAATTAAAAATTTACTAAACTGAGACTACATCAGTAGCAAGCAATCCATAGTTATCAATTTGAAATAGTTAATGTTTTGTCTTATTCTATAAGTGTATCCTCTGAGAAATCAGAATTGGAAAATCTCGGCCTCTAATCAATAGCATTTATTTGTAAAATAAATACCACTCCCAAACATTCTGCATTTACATTTCTTAAAGGCTTATCAGCTTTATTAATCGTTTTCTGTGGACTCAAACTAAGGGACACAATACAAAGAGAATAAAACATTCCTCCTGCACCTGCAGAAGGGGCTATTGATGTCTAAAGCAGATTTATCACTTTTGCAAACTCTGGTACTTGCTCTCAGCTAATGGCTTTACTTCCAGCAGTGGTCTGACTTTTCTTCAGAACTCTGTACCTCGTGAATATTTTAGTTTCTGAAATTAATGCAGTATTAGACTTCATTACAGGTTGTCATGAAGACAAATCACAATCTAAATATTTAAAGGAAAAATTACCTCAAATTTAGAAAACTATTTTAAGTCTTCTTTTAAAACCTGTCTTGTTCACTACTGTCTCTCACAGTAATGTGCAATTTTTTCCACTATGGACAGTTAATCTAGTGCTCGTGAGAAGTACTTCAATTAACTAGTGATAGCTTTGCTTGAATGGAAGAGGTAAAAAAGCATCCAGGATGCCCATAACAGACTGGAATTTTACTCACACTGTCCATCTTCATCTTCAGTTAGGGTTAAGTCTTCCCTTCATTTAATTCTGACAGAATATAATACAGTAATATAATTATTAGTAATATACTTTCTTACTGTAAAATCTTCTGATTACATATTCCCACTCTCCAGCAAAAAAACCTTTGCTGACATAAATGCAGAAAGAACAAACTGCCCTTGCCAAGGACTCAAACACAGCCAGAGAAACCACATTTGATACAGTGTTTGATATCCTGGTATTAACCAGGAAGATGACGGCCTTGAGGCTTTTTAGGAGAAGGAAGAAAAAAATCCCTTTATTTGCTATGCTTAAATAAAAAATTAATTCAGGTTCATTACAGGAAACGGAGAAACACACATAATCTGAAAAATTATTTGGTTAAAAATGCGACTCCTCTAATGGAAGACAATTTGCATTCTTTTTATTTTTAATTGGGTTCCCTAGCATGAGATCATATTCTTATTTCCCCACAACAGGGTGCAGAGCATTGTCACAAATCTCACCCAGCTGCAATGCCATTCCCAGCACACTGTGCAAGTGTGGTCCTGCCGCCCTGTGAGAGCAAGTGAGTTGTATTCCAAGGCTTGCCCCATCCTCTGCAGGACTTGGCAATGCTACAATATGCACGTTGCCTGTTTTTAAAAGAAGTTCAAGCTTTCATGGAGGAGGAGATGGAGGAGGAGACAGAGATAAACTATTTTATAGTGTTCATGTTGGGTGAAAGAAGTTTACAAATACGCTTTGATCAATGAATGCAATTGTATCTCCCCAGGGCTACAGAGAGCCCTCAGTAAAAGCAACAGTCAGCAGATGTCTCGTCTGCCCTTGGCTGGGAACAAGCCCCAGGCCAAGGTCCAAGCAGAGCCTGGCTCATGACCATTCCTCTCCTTCAAGGACTTTGTGGGACTGATTTCCCACTTACTGGTGGCAGTCAGTACTTCTACTGTATGGGTTTTCACTCGAGAGATTAGATGGGTGAAGGCTGTGCAGAGCAAATCCTTTTCCAAAAGCCATCTCCTAACAGCACTGTGCTGAAGGACTAGTGAGAACAAACCCTGCAGAAAATCTGGCTGATAAGGCTCTTGTAGCTCTGTGATTAATGAGAATCTGAGCTTCAACCTTCATGATAAGGTGGAGCCTATCAGCAAAGACAAACCTTTAAGGCTAATATGGCCATTCAGCTTTAAGGGAAAAGTTCTCTTAGGCTTTGTTAGCTCTGGATGTGGGTGGACCTCACCTAAGTCAGACTTCTGTATGCAAGTGTACAGACACAAGTTAGGTAAAGTACATCCACTTGAACTAAATTAATTTATTATTTTAAAGGCACTGTTTAACAGTAAAATCTTTACTTACAATTCAAAAAGGAACATTTTTTAAAGCACTCCTGAACATAGATTAGTGGTCTACAAGTACATAAAGATTACTGCAGTGATAAGACTTGCCCAAAACAATATCCAGGTACAGTAAACTTCCTCAACACAGCACAGAGCAGTGATTTCTGTGGGCAGTAAGGTGAGCACCATATTGAACTTGAAAATCACTAGGATTACAAGAGATGGAAAAAAAAGTTGAAACTGGTTGGAAAACATTTCTCCCAACTGCACTGAAGAGGTAGTTCAGAAAAAAATATCTGCTCGCAGGACATCAATTTTTCAAGTCATCCACAGCAAGCAGGAAATGTCTTTTTCAAAATATTCTTCATTTTAGCAGAAGACAGTCAAGATTAAAGCCTAGTACAGTAAAGCTCCATCACAAAAAAACTCAGTTACACAAAAGCCACAAACTTAATACACAAGCTCATGGTAAGATACACTTAGGAAACCCCCTAGAAGTGAAGCTCTTTTCATGGCAGAGAAGTCCCCAGAGCTACAGCTTCCCTAGGCCAGTGACCCAGCTCCTCAGCCTCAACAGTCCTACTTGTAACAGTTTCCAAATGTTGATTCTTCACCAAAAGCAAGCATTCAGTACTTGCAAAGCCAAAAGTTGAAAAGAAAGGAAAAATGATCCAGTTGATCAGGAATCCTGTTACACTTAAACCAACAAGCAACTGCTGTAGTAGTGAGTGCCACTAAGACAAAGGGGTCACACACTCAAGCAAATCTATCCACATCTCTCTTTTCTTCCTTTTACTTGGAAACAAGAAAGCTTCATAGGCACACTATCAAGTAAAAAAAACCAACAAAACCCAAAGCAAAGAAACAAACAACTTGCTCCTCAAAAATCCATACAAGAATAAACCTAAATCCAAATATTTAACTGAAAACCACATTTTGAGCAGTCATTCACAGAGTGTGATAGTTCCTGCTTCCCTATTCATTAAAAAAAAAAAAAATCTTTTTTCCTACTGTATTGCAAAGTAGTTCGATCTCCTACTAGCTCCCCTTGCATGAAAAAGAGGCTTTTGAACTGGACATCAAATTTAATGGTTTTATATTTACTGCATTTCAAAATTACATTAAATACATTTATTGGATTTATCTGACTCCAGGAAAGTCTTTCTTCTGAAATGAATGAGGACTAATTCCCACGAAAATTATAGGGAATGATGAAGTAATTAAAAAATCTTGTAACACAGGATTAAAACAGTCTTGTTTTCAGCTTCATTATTCAACCTTAGTTCTAACATTTTCTACTTCTTATATCTTAAAAAGGAAAGCTTAATAATTTTTCTAATTTTTCCAGAGGTGCTAGAACTTTCTATCTGTTTGCCACTTCATCCACAAAACAACTGACAGCAAGGAGAGTGCATTAGCATCCATGAACCTGTACCAGATGATTAAAAAAACCCATTTTGTTTCATGAACAACTGCTTACAGCAGAGAAAAGGTAAGTCCCAAAAATTTTCAAAGCATTTCCTCACAGAATCTACAAGAGACTACCCTCTCATGGTGCAAGTTCCGGACTCCTTTGCTCTTCAACCTGCTCAGCAGCTGGTGAGGCACCAGAACAGGGTGCCCAGAGAAGCTGCAGATGCCCCATTATTAGAAATATTCTAGGTCAGGTTGGATGGGGCTTTCAGACACCTGATCTAGTGGAAGGTATCCCCTACCTCCACCATCAGCGAAAAATACCCAGCCTGACCCCTGCAGCCTCGCTCAGGGCTGTTCTTTGGGGCTAAAGACTACCCAGTCAGGCACAGCAAAAGCTGGAGGTCATTCAGTTGTGCTGCTGAGACCTGTACAAAAGCTTGATCAGCATCAGTACTGTGAGAGATTACAGCACGCTCAGCAGAAACATCTGCTATTTTGGCAGCTCCCATCTGAATTCTGAAAGGCTTGGAGCCTGGCACACAGGACAGGGCAATAGTGTGGTGGGAAAAAGGTCCCCCCAACAGTGCTGAGTCCTCCAAAACTCAGCCTGACCTTCTCTCAGGAAATCAGAATGGTACTAAAAATTTGCAAAGAAAATAGTATCTAAAAACTGTCAGCACAGACCCGGCCTTCACAACTGCCTCTTGACTGCCCACAGACAAGTCCCTGCAATCCAGGCAGCTGTTGCTGCTCCCATCTTCATGGAAGAGATTGCCCCATATCTCAAGTCAGTACACGCAGGGATACCTTCACATCTGAGCTGCATTCAGGAGGTGTGGTCCCAGGGCACAGGGTGAGTGACTGCCACCAGTAGGTACTGCAGAGAGCTGGCAGCACTGCCAGGCTAGAAGCTCAGGGGGCTTCAGCAGGTAGGAGTGGGTCTCTGTTTGTTGTGGGAAAGAGCTGGGATCCAGTGTGCAGGTGGAAATTATGGAATCAGGCTCCCAGATGGCACAACATGCAGAACATGGACAAAATCCAATGAAAGCAGCCAGAAACATGGCAATAGGAGAGGGGCAGTTGCCACTACCTGAACCCAATTCTGCTGCCATTACTACATTTGGCCTGCTGATGACACCCTGCCAAATTAGGCTGAAGATTCCCAAATCCCACAGGAATACTAAATGCCATATATTGTCTTCTGCCTTATGTGCATCTCCCCATAATTCATTTTCCTGTGACTAATTATAAAATTTACACACCATAGGTAGGTTAAGGCCCTGCTTAATCTTTACTCCCTCTTCCTATTCTTCCTTCTCCTTCTCAATGCAAATTACAAAAATCATCCTCTCCTTAGCTGTTTTCTTGCATCCTCGACAGCTTGTAAAGGCAGGAAAGGTAATGTTCAGAATGTATAATGCAAGAAAAAGCTTATTATTCCTGAAAGTTAATTTCAAAGTGAATAAATAACTGGGTAAGTTAATGCACACAGTTCTGAGATTATACCCATAATATGCTGTATCAAGAACTTCTTACTGAGGCAAAGGAGTTCTTCAGAAAAAGAAATGAGAGTGCCAGTAGCTTTCCCCAGCTTCCATTGAATTATCTCAAATGGATCTGCTTTACACAACTGTTCAGAGGGCTTCATCTTCAGTGCAACATTGCTTAAAGAAAAATGGATACGAACCTGCATATCATTCATATGTAATGCCTTGCCAACCCACAACTTCTTTTTACTATCTAATTATTATGTGCAAGCCTGTCAAAAGTATCAAAAGCTTTTTTTTTTTAGCTGCTACTTTCATCTGAAAGATGTCATCACTTTAACAACGCTCATTTGTTTCCCAAGGTTTGTGCCTACAAAAGGTCAGAAGAATTCCCTGGACTTCACTGCACTCTGCACCAGTCACCTTGGGAAGAGCGTTGAGGGACTGAGCTTATTTGACTGCTTCCCATTTCTATTCCCACAGCTGTGGAAGTGGGAATTCTGCTCATACAGATTGCACAATATGATAACTGACATTTAGTATGCAGTGCTCAACCACAGCTCACTAAAGGACAGGTAACACAGACTCGTAAGAGCAAGAACGTGTCTATTTTTCCCAGTCATAACTGGAAAAAAAGAGGAAGGATTTCACACTTGTGCAAGTCCCTGACTTGTCAGCAGAGTAACAGAATTGCTGTTTTCAGCACAAAGTGACTTTAATTTTTATAGGTCTACTTATCTATGCAGTAGAACAAAAGGTACTACAATAAACTGCATGTAAAACCAGATAATTTACACTAAGATAAATTAAGTTTCTACAAAAAAATCTTAAAATATTTACAGTAAAGATAAAGCTTCCACAGTGCAGTCTTTGCAACACAGAGGAACACAGACAGCTTGGTCAACTGAGCAATGGCTGCATGTCACCAATTGTTTTAAAATCACTTTATGTATTTTAGCCATTACTAAATCTAGTAAACCTAGTTAATACAAACCAGTGTAGTGTCAGAAGTGCTCTATGCCACAGCTGGAAACACCCAAACAGAAAGACTTCCACCATGCCATAATCAAGATGTTTGAAATAGCGTTTTTTCCTCCCTGGTGTATCTGTCCTACTTCTGATTCACTACAGACACTTACTTTAAGGGAGCCAGACTGGAAAAAGTTAGGAACAGCCAGGAAAAGGTGGCCTGTATCTATTTTGTTCTTGGGAGAAGTACATGAGCAGTGCTGAGATAGCATCTGAAGAGCCTTGTTCAGAAAGGTGAAGGTAAGGTGTTATTTGGGATACAGACTGCCATGGACTTGGCAATTGCTTGCTCACTGAGCATGGGATTGGTAGATACTGTGTAGAACGGGAATTACAAAGAACCAAAAACTTTTACTGGGGTTTTTCCCCCTGCCCAAATATCTATCTTTGCCTTTTCTGGTATTTATCAGTGGTCCATCGGGCAACAACTAAGAAAACTGGGCTTCAACATCTGCTTTTTGAATCTCTTTTTCTACTTCTTAAATGGATTAACCAGTTACTAATGCCAGATATTAAAACACTGACAAAATGCATGTGGCTTTCCACACCACTGATTTTAGCAATTGTTCTAAATTAAAACCAAACTGCAGAAGAGACAGTTTTAGCAATTCTGTAATTTTAGGGTCTTCACTAAAAATCAGCTGTTTCACTTCTGTTAAAATATCTGCATGATGGAAAGAAAGAAAATGTCAAAACTTTATTATCCTTCTCCTTGCCTCCAGAGAGGATTCAGCCAGGCAACAGCTACTTCAAAGCTTCACATCACACATGTCTAGAGACTTACACCAAGAGAAGCAACTGCCAAATTCAGGAGCAGTAAAAGGCTTAGATTTAGAGGGCTCCCTGAGGCTAAACATTTTTTTAAATTAAAAACTCGAGTATAAAAACTAGAAAGGAGGAAAAGCCCTGAAGTTACCTCCTCCTGGGACAATATGCACACAAATATCTCATAACCTTCTGAGTTACAACTACCAAGGTTAATAACCCAGCATCAATCAAATGGTTTGTGGGCTTCACAAAATCCTACAGAGCCTTGCAGGAATCACTGGAGCTGCTTTAGGCTTATTTAATCTTTTGGAAGCAAAGAAGAGCAAACAAACAGGACACAACTGCTCTCTCTCAAGTGCAAAGTGCAGATGATTACTAGCTCCTGCAAGAGCATTTGTGTTTAAATTCCTCAATGGACAGAGATCTTGTGGATCTTCCTCTTCTCCCTGCAATGAGTCTACTGTAATCAAAAGAATACTTCAGCTGCAGTCAGCCAGACTTGATTCTGAGAACAGAGCAACAGCATGACACCGACGATTTTGTTACTGATTCATTCTGGTTTTAGGGTATGCCTTTTCCTGAAAAGTTATTGAATAATCTGATGAACATGCCCCTGAAACCAGTATTTTCCCAAGTAAAGTAATGTAAGTAAGAAGAGATCAGTGTTCTTTTGATAGAAATTTTACTTCTATCTCAAAAGTATAAAGGAAAATTCTAAGAAATATAAAGTTACAAATTTCTAAAGTGCAAGAAAAAAGGTAGGTGATATTCAATTACTGATTAAGATTTCAGTTTAAAAAAATATTGAGTACACCTGTGTGCCTGCGGCTAACTATGATTTTTTTTTTTAATTGAATGTGATGTCATATTCTGAAAAGCACATTAAAAGAATTACAAAAAACATTGAGATTCACAGTTTCCAGGCAGGGAAAAAAAAACCAAAACACACAGAGACACACATGAAAAGCAACCACAAAAACTAAACATATACCAAAGAAAGACAGGAATCTCAATGGTAAAAAAATTTATGTTAGTTCACTCTGCTTAGAATGGGTAAGTGGACTGGAAATTAAATTTACGCATAGGTAATTTTCCACCTTTATGAACCTTTAATTCAATTTTCAATCATATTTGTAGCAGTCAAAAAGTAGTTTCCCCTCTTTATCACAGTCTTCCAGCAGCTGCATGTCTCTCCCTTGTACTGCCTTATACATTGTTTTAAAAGTTTGCCTACCACCACTACGCCTGGCACAAGAGAGAAAAGAGGGGATCATTTCTACCTGCTACAATACATAACAGATGGGCAACACTTCTAACTTGGATTAATTTATTGATGCTGTGCAACACATTGTGCCACAAGCAGCTGCAATGACAAAAGCAAGGGTGCAGTTCCACAAGACACAATGGCCATTCTAGAAGCCCCCAGTCTGCCCATAGCACCCGCTTCTCCTACAATTTATCTTCTGCTGCCCCTGGAAGCTGATTTAATTCTCCAGCTCGGCAGAAAACTAACCCAGCAAAAGCAAACCCAAAATATGACACAGAGATACTGCCTATTTTTTTTACTATTAGGTTAGCATGTTAAACTAACTCCAGACAATTTAGTCTGTCAAGTAGGTAAAACCACAGACAGCAAGTGAGGGAAAGGGAAACAAGACCTTCCTCCTGGGCAGCCGCACAGTGTGGGGTGGTTTATCAGCCCAAGCTGAAAACAGAAACAGACAGTGGGGCAGGGACATCAGGTTTGCCCTCAAGACCAGAATCCATTTAACCTCAGTCTTCTGAATTTTACACTACTATCTTCCAGCTCCCACAGCTCTCTGGTTTATTAACCTCTACTCCTAAGGAACACTATACACCCTCTTATCACATAACATCTGAAGGACTGAGCCTGTCATCTTTAACATCCCTTTGTCTCCCCATCTATGTTACTTTGTATCCTTTCATTTCAAGGAAACAGTTGAAACATTATCACATAGTGTTATTCATCTTCAAAGTTAGAAAAATGTATTGCATCAGTATGAATCAGAAACAAGGTAAATTTTATTTTAAAAGGGCAGATGAAAGGAGAAAGAGTGGTTTTGATTCATCTTGGCCCTGTGGGAGGGTGGGAAGTGGTAGGTTGACCGGGTATAGACTCCCCCAATTTAAACAAAATTTAGAAATAAGCATATCAATCACCCAGGGGTACGTCTTCACAGAAGAAGCTACAATCCCAGCAAGAGTATCTTACCAAGAACTGACACCTGCAGAACAGAATCTCTCAAATAACTTACACATTAGGCAATGCTGGAATAAACCACACTTCTTTGTTCACTGCTGTAAAGTTTCACCTTAATGCCTAAAACCCTGTGCTCCATAAAAAATGAGCGAGTAGATACAAATATATTGCTCTCGGGAGACCATACCAACAAATGTGTTTTCCAGCTTCCATGGATTTTAGTTATAAAGTGTTCCCTTAACACAACAGCAACCATTTTTCAATTCCATAGTTGAACATTTAATCCCACAACTCAGTTATTTAACTCTTTCCTAAAACCAAAACAAAGCATCCAGGCCATAAAAGAAAGCTGAAATACCATTCAAATAACTAGTGATGTAATTCAGCTATAAATTTGTTCTGAAAGACTACTGGTATGATAGTCAGAACCAGTTTTTTTCAGGCTTGCACAGATAATATGCTTATCCTAAGTCTTTCAAATAACAGATTGTCCAATGCAGCAAAAACAATCTAGGCAAAATCCGCCATACAATAACCAATAACAATGGGGGGAGGGAATCCCATAACCAAAGCCCTTACTATCTGTATCCTGTTTTTCAGCTTTAAAAACAGAGGTGGAAACACCAAGCTATTAAATAATAAAAAGCACAGGTAGACTGCTACACTCATATTCCCTTCCTTCCCTCTGCCTTAAAAATGACTAGGCTTAGATCTTTCAGTAAAGCAGAACAGTTGCAAATGTAAAGCCTTGATTTTAGTTTTGTCTGATCCATTAAAACTTGCTCAAAAGAAAGAAGTCCAGAGTTTGAATTTTTTGTTCTGAACATGATCAACACTCATAATGATCTTTCTGATAAAGAAACTGTTACAAAAATCTTCAAGCCTACAGAAGTACTCAAGCCCAACACAAGTCCTCCGATCCCTTGTTCATTATATTAAGAATCTCTTCTCAAGAAAACCAGAACAGAACATCGTGTAAGCAACTTCTCTGTTGTTGTACTGGCCATGTTACTTCCCAAGTCAGAATGAATGACAGTTAAAGACTAGAGAGTGGGAGAAAACATCTCTCAAAGACTACGAAAACTGCCCCATCTTTAGCTGCCACAGCTCCCTATACATATTTCAGTTTGGACCCAAAGGATGCCTATGCAGTGATCATCATCCATCAGCCTTTTTTGGTTCATAGAGAGGCCAAGTCTTGGAAGTGCACTCCAGTAGCACAACAGGAGTGCTCCAGTGCTGAAGTGTGTTTGGCACATGGCATCAGGTTAGAGCTAGCCCACCATAAATGCAGAGACACACGGAAACCCCAGCCCTCACCGCAAACTATTTTGCTTTACAGATTTCTTCCTCTTGTCCCACAGTTCCTGTTAATGTGGACACAGTGCTAAAGGGCAGCATAACAGAGCTAGTGCATCTTATATATACCTCTTTAAAGTATTCAGCCCTTCAGCTGCAAGATCCTGCAGTACACTGGTCAAGAAAAGGCTTATCTGTATGCCACCAGTAGCTGACCCCAGCCTACACATCTGCCGGACCACACACCAAAACAACAGATTTTAAAAATGGATCTTTTCTCACTTCTCAGTAGAGAAAGGCCTCAAGCCTTGCAAAACATACAAATGCTTAACTTAAAAATTGCACGTATAAAATATTTGGTCCCAAAGGACCTCTCATTAGTTCATTAAAACTTCTGAACACAGAGGAAATCACTTATTTCCAAACTAAAATACAGCTACCACAAGGACTTCTCACAGTGTCTAGTATAAAAGGGAGAAAAGGAAAGAACCTACCCTCACACCTCCTTCCCTGTGTGGCATTATACAGGGTTCACTAAATTACAGTAGTATATGTATTTTATTATGAGAGCCAAAATTTCTAAGAATCCTCACTTTTTCAGATTTAACTGGACTTTGCTGTGAGCATTTCCAGCATTTCAAACTGCAGTCCTACTGAAGTCCACAATTAAATTTCTATCACCTGCACATTGTCTGGATTTTGCTTCTTACACCAAATCACATCAGTAATTATTTATTGTGTTACACTGAGGTATTGTACATGTGCCTTATAACAGTGCTTCATATAATACATGGACAGAAACTCCTTAAATTAATTTTTTAAATTTAATTCAAGACTCAATGTTTAGCTTCACAGTTAGGAAACTAAAAACAATGGCCTGATTTTTCAGATCATTTAAGCATAGTCCTGGCTGTCACTGCCCTGTAATTTTGGCCTATATTTGGAAGATGCAAAGGCAGCAATGCAGACACTGGTTTGAATAAAGACTGGCCTGAGCCTCAGGATATGCTAATGCCTGTAAGGTTTTTATCAGTTTAGATAAAGACCTCTTTCCCCGCTGTGGCCCAGCCAGCCTGTTGGACCACCCATGTAGCCACAGACCTCGGTCAGCTCCAAGAAGCCACCCTCGGGCACCGTGCCGTTTATTGGGTGTTGAGCGGTGGGACAATGCGGGTAACACATGAACCCTGACACACCTACTTCAGGGGCAGCAAAAGGACCCACCTGCCACATCCTGCAAGCTCTTTAAAGCAGCACATCCATGTGGGAGATGGAAGGGTGCTTTCTAGGCAACAACAGGTCTGTGTAAAACAGCTTGTGAGATGCTGGATAGGGAAGGGGGAAAAGGAAGCAACAAAATCATAATTGGTTTTAGTAAACATAACATAAATATGAAAGTGTCTGTCAGGATATTTCTCAGGTTTCAGAGGGATTTTTTTTTTTCAACAAAGAGTCAAAAAAAAAAAAAAAAAAAAAAGAGCTGCTCCTAATGCTGCTGACTTCAACAGCCTCAAGAAAATTCTAGACACCAGTGCCCAGTCAACCCCACTTGGGTGTACAGGAGCTGCACTGGAAAATGTCAAAGGCTGTTTCAGTCTGCTATGTTTTTCAACACAGTTGTAAGAAAAAGAAAGATCTAGTTTTCATAAAATGCAATGCTCTTTAAAAGTTTTCATTTGAAAATATTTGCCTTTACTAGCTGAAAACAAAGATTGTTTCTCTTTTTACATATTGAAATGTGTTCATCTATTCTGTATCTCAGGAACCTCACATTTCAAACCTTAGCTTAAGCTCCTGTCCACACTCAATTCTCCAATGACTACAAGCCAGTAGCAATGCTTCATGCATTGGCCTGAAACAGATTATAGAAGTTATACTTAAAACCAGAAAACACTTCTTCTCTCCTTGTTTGCAGGAACCTGACGTAAGTTTCCAATCAAATTCAGGGTCTATGCAGTTAAGAAATGCAAACTGCTTTTATCACAATGAAGTGATTATTTCAGATTTTAAATCCAAAAAGGCGATTAGTTTCTACATTCTACAATACCTAGAAACAGTGTAAGAGATCTCCAATGCTAATTTTCAAGTGAATATATTATATTTATTCGATAATCAGTCATTTCAAAGCAAGACGAGAATATGATGGACCATGTCAGATTTTACCCTTTGGAAGTAATGGAGTGTGGACAATCTCACTTAATTACTTTCCAAAGAATTAATTTAGTGAAATCATGTTAACATATCATTATCCCCACCCCATCTTCCTAAAAAACCTCAGGGACCTACTTCCACATTTTAATTACGTAATGGATGAACATTTTAAATTGTTTCATGGAAGAAGAGCATCATCCACAGCTCCTTTTGCACTCCCTCTAAGCTTTCACAATTCCTTATGGTTGCCCAATTAGTGTCATTTGCAAACATCAAGCACCCAACAAGAAATGTAGTTGTTACACTGTTTCATGAAACCTTCCTACTTATTCTCTGTCATCATCTCCAAGATTTCAGAGATCAGAAGACAGGTTCTTTATTACAGCTTCACAAAACTTCTCTTAACAAAAGAACTGCAGCATCAACTTTAAAATCTTCATCTTAAATTTCTAAGGAAAGGAGAAACGAGAGTAGTCAGAATAAAACCTATTAAAATGTGTGTCACTGACTGATGTACTCCCTCACTGTCTCCACACGTATATTCACTTTTTAATAATGCACTTTTAATATAATTTCAATCCTTATTTGAATTGTTTGCATGTGGTTTAAGGTTCAATAAAAGAATTTCAGATTTGCTATTCTTAATTAGAACTTAAAACATATATTTTATCCGCTCTGTAAAATACTATTAAATTTTTTAAAAACTCCTTGAAGATCAGATAAAGCATGTTTTTCTGCTGAGAGCCCAATGCTTTAATTTGCAATTCTGTATGTTGTTTTATTCATGATAAAATACTTGATACTTGTAGTTTCTCTCCATATTGCTAACTGACACAGATTCTCTGTTGAGGTTTAACTATCACTAGAGGATTCTCTCATGACTGGTCTACATTTTCATTTGTTTTTAGAAGCTTAGTTAAAAAAAGAAAAAAAGGAAAAAAAATTAAATTCCAGTAACTATAATTAACACCATTCACGACTAAACCAAGTGTTAATAATTCATGTTTTGGAAATAAATAGCTAATTAAAGGGCAACAAATTCAGTTTACTTATATAGTTCTTATTAGTAATAATAGCTTGAGCACTAATAGGCTAACAATATATATTGTGCAAGTGTCCATTGCAGCAAATTATTTTTAATTCATAGCATACTGATTTATTCTGCATTCAATTACTGCACATACCAACGTAAAAAAAAATGTTTCTGTATGCCACCCCTCCCCTTTACTCCAGTAGAGAAGAAAAATAGTCTAGAATCAACTTATACTCCATATATCTCCAAATGCATAAAAATGACACTTAATTTAGAGTCCAATTCAGTATTTTATTTAAGAGTTTGACTGTAAGAGCCAGAACAAATCTCTCTGAAAGAAAAATTAAGAAAACACTGTCTAAGCAATGCTGCCTAAGGTAATAAAATCTTCTGTCCTACAAAAGTGGTGGAAGCTTCAAGGAGGGGTATCTCCTCCATTCCTGAGTTCAAAACATGCTGCTGTTTTGGAGAGAAGAGGTCTAGAGATGAAACATGAGAAAGCCTGATTTGTCTCTCTGACTGTGTCATTATGGACTTCTGAGAAAAACAACATGAGTAATGTCATTAACATGTTTGCAACATCTTTTTGAACATGCTTGCGACACCTTTTCCTACACACGGTGCATGACTCTGCCCAGCAAGAACCAAATTAAATCCAGTTTTGTTTTGCATTATTGCTAGGAAGTGATCACAGTAAAACAAATTACAGTCTCTTCCAGCCCTTGACAGCTTTGAACTAGTGCCCTGAAAGCTACAAAGCTCAACTTACCATTGTTCCTTCCCTGACCGAGTCCATATTGTGTGATTTTGGTCCAGCTGTAGGAAGAGGGTAACAGGCTGCATTTAGGAAGGTTAAGGAGGGGAAGCGTGAGAGTCAAATGGGAAAGAAGAGACAACCACCAGAATAATACTGTCCATACAGATTTCCTGTTTGTGGTGCTCACTTCCTCACCGACAGGGCATTGCTCCACTTGTGGATACAGGAGGCGGAGAGAAGAGGTACATATGTTCAATTTATTTTCAGGAATGGAGACAGAAGCAGATGATTCAAACTGTAAGCAGACTGTCAAAAACTGAGTCACACAATTTATTTTTCGTGACTTAAGAGTAACTGACAGTTATCAAAGCTATTATCTGTCAAAAATCTTAATATTATGATTTAGTTATTTGGGAGGAGGGAGCCAAAAGGAACCATTACTTTTTTAAGAGGTACGGAGATTAAGAGGAGACCTCATCACAGTCTATGACTTCCTCGTGAGGGGAAGAGAAAGGGCAGCCACTGCAGTGACCAGTGTCAGAACCAGAGGGCATAGCCAGAAGTTGTGTCAAGGGAAGTTTAGGTTGGATATCAGGAAAAAGTTCTTCACCCAGAGAGTGGTTGGGCACTGGAACAGGCTCCCCAGGAAGTGGTCACAGCCCCGAGCCTGACAGAGTTCAAGAAGCATCTGAACAATGCTCACAGGCACATGGTGTGACTCTTGGGGATGGTGCTGTGCAGGGCTAAGAGTTGGATGATCAATAATCCTTGTGGGTCCCTTCTAACTCAGCATATTCTGTGATTCTGCTCTTTTTAAAAAATAACTTATAGTATAGTTTGTATCAATTTGAATTTTTATCTAGATTTTTTTTACAGTTACAATTTTTCTAACAATTACACTTCAGGTAATCTAATAAATAGAACCATAATTAATATTATGGAATCCCTTGCCAAATATATCAATTTCATTAAGAAATAATGTTTCACACTTTTTTTTACTGCTTTACCCAGATATACTAAAGCTGAAGTTTCTGTCAAAAAAAGTGATCTGTGGTTGCAGGAATGGCCACTTGACAGCTACGATTTTCCCAGGAGCCACATGAAGGACATTTAAAAGATGCTACAAGTTCCAAGGAAATCATAAATTCTCACTTCCATCTTTAAGTCTACAGAGGCATTTTGCAGGAAACCCAGATTTCACCTTTTACATTCCACATACCTAATAATCCTGCCCACAGCAATTACTGTGGTGAAGGCTGCATAAATAAAGAGAGAACAGATAGATAGGGATTTGTGGTCAGAGGACCCACAAAACTCTGCCCACACCCTACGGGTCTTTCCAACCTGTCTATAATCAGTACTGATCACACCTGCAGTTTAGCAAATCAGCTGGAGGCAAGATGAGCGCTATCTCTAATTCCAGTATGTGTCTGGTTTGGTAGCGTTTCATGTCCAGCATGGTTCTCTCCATCAGTTTTTAAGCAGATGCTAAAAACCTCAACACTATCTTGCCTTATCAGTATCCTTCCACTTTTACCTTCAGCTTAAATAACACATGACTAACAACCTGACTGACTGTAGATAAACACACTGGCTTTCTACCTAAAAGTAACTTCAATACCAAGGAAGGTATCTATAACCAGGCACAGTTAATATTATCTAAGCTTTACTTTACAACCTACAAAATAAACCAACAGAGTCCTTCATTACCTAGAAAGTGAGATGTAAGTCAAGAATTGTCCTTGGGCATTAAGAGGAGTTATTTTAGTGTCTTTCCTAAAAATAAACAAACAAACAGAACAGGCAGAGCAACTAGCAAAACACTTTGTGCATCTGAGGACTGTCCTCTGAAACTGAAGAGGGAGATACCAAACAAATCAATAAATGTGATCAACTCCTCAAAAGCAGGCATGTACTTTCTGCTGAGTTTACAACTAAGGAAACTCAGGCATCAAGAATGAAATAACTTGCCTAATATCACATCGGAAGTTTGTATTTCTTGCTTTGATGTTATCTCAGACTGACACTTGTGTTCATTAACACAGTGCTTCTCAAATGCCAACTGTACCTTTACTGTTCTGTAAAACAGAGTTTGAAGAAAGTAGGTGTCTTTGAACTAGCTGTGCTAAATATCCGCCCTAGATTTTAGACATGCAGCTCAAAACTAACATATTTTCCTCACCTCTTTCTTCTCTCTCTTCCTTCTCCATTTACCTTATTTTTTACACATCACAAGCCATAAAAACACATTACTAAATAATCATGCAAACTAAATCTGCATATGAGTGAAGACCCAAATTCTTCTCCTGAACCCAGGGCCCTTGTTGCCAGGGGCAAGTTTGGGGCAAATCTGCTCTCATATTAACTTTTCTCTCCCTGACCAGGTCCTCCACCAGCCGAGATCCTGCTCTCTCATTCCCATCACAGCCTCCTGTTCACTACTGCTCCCTCCCTCCCAATCCCCTCTTGGGCTCCCACTATATTCCTAAAACTAGAATGTACTGAGTAGTGGGAGAAGCTGCAGCCATTCTTGGCTCAGGCTAGACCTTAGTTGCTACCCTACAGGTGATCCAAGATACTGTTTCAGGAGCACAACCTTTGCATCCTGATCTTTCAAAATGATACATACGGGCAGTCTCTTTATAATTTCTTCTCTTTGAGAGCACCAGAAAATTCCATCGTGTCTTTCCTTCTACAACTAAAATTAATCCTGTTCAGAACTGAAACCTTTACAGCATTCAGCAATGATCACTTTGAGTGCTTACCAGCCATTTCCATACTTCACTTTACCATACACTAAAATCATATTGTCTTTCATATCTCTACCACTTGCTTGCTTCGTTTGGTTTCTTCTATATGTCTGCCCCACTCCTAACTTCACATCATTTTTCATACTGCTCATTATACTTGCAAGAGCTTTCCACTTTTCTTTACCACTTTTCAACCTCAAAGCCCTCACTAGCATCCTCTATTTATATGTTCTTCCTCATGGGTCATGTGTGAAATACCTGATCACCTCAAGGCTGTACTCAAAGGCCTGACTATCTATTCCTCATCTCATTTAATATAGTCTCACTAAATGCTAACTCGTAAAAGGAAGGGCTTCTGAATTCAACCACTTTCTTTTATAAGCACAGAATAATACAAACTTACAACAGCCCTTGAGCTCACTATTTACAATGAGACAACAGCTAAGCAAGTGATTTCATCAGAAACACATTCTAGAACATAATACTTAAGGATTAACTAAGATTTTAAAACCTTTGTACAGTATAAGTACATATGGCTTATTTCCATCAAGTGTAATAGGTGCTCAGAATTACTAAATCAACACAAGGGACAGTGCTCTGGAGTAAGCTACTCTGCTTTTTCAAACTATTCAGAAAGTGATGCTACTCCTTCTGCTCCCACGCGCAGGCTACTATCATGATCACTGTAAAAGCAAAGCCCAGGGATCTTGATAGGAAGACAGCTTGCTTATAAATGGATTAGAGTATAAACTTTGAAATACATTGCTGTGTGTTTCCTTATTAAAAACACTTACAATGAAATATTTATTAAGTTTAGGCAAAACAGGCATCTGCTATTAGCGTACAACCCCCGTACATACTCATAGTTTTCTCTCCTGAAGAGCTCAAAAATACGGCGTCACCGCACAATGCACAGCCCACACACAGAACTCCTGCTGCCCTGAAAAAACTGCTCCCTCAGTCTCCAGGTCCACACACATAAGACTTTTCTGCAACCCTGTCCATTTCTTGCACCACACCACAAAGAAAATAATGTGAAATTTATCATCTTCGTATCTTTCAAAGAGAGAGGCAGCTATGTCTGATGCAGTTGCTGTCATGAAGCAATTTCATATAAACCTGACTCCAGCTGTTCAGACAGCAGTGGAAAGCAAGACCACTACTAAAATGTGGAGGAAGCGATCCACAAATATGAACTATGGGATTATGAATGCTCACAATTTTGCTGCTAGAAAGCAATAACTCCAATCAAAATAAGGTATTTTGAGATTATAGTTTACCATGAAGAACTCTCTGTAACATTTAGAATAGCTGATTTATTTCCCCCCAAGGGAAACATCAGCTAGTTGAATAATCCCAAGTACTATGCAGGCCAATCTCCAATACTGCCTGTGAGGATACTTGCAGTTCCTCACTTCCTTCCTTTTTTACTACGCATCACTGCAACCTGGCAGCTGCCCTGCCATGCTGCCACCCTGGTGATGACGCCACCGCCCCAATAACCCCTACCTTAAAACACAGCAGAAAGAAAAATCGGTAACTGAAGGCCAACTCCCGTAACTCCACACAGGCATCTCACACCTCAACACCACCCTTCGCTGGGGCAGAGAGGCGGGTGGGCTCTGGGAGCGGGGACGGGCAGGGGGCTGAAGGACACCTGTCCTCGCCGCGGTGTCCCACTGCGCCCCCGGGGTCACGGGCAGCTCGGCCCTATACATGTATATAAATACAGGTCTTATACATATATATATTTATACATATATATGTGTATGTGTGTGTGTACGTTGGCATACGCGTAACGGAGACAAGCAGCGGTGGGTGACCGCTTGAGCTACCAAATCTGCCTTAGGGAAAGATGCACACAGACATCTACACCATCCACATACGCACACGTATCTCAGCATATTCCCATGAAGGAGGTTCAGAAGTTACTCGCAGAGGCGCCCCGAGGACTGGCAGGTTTCCCGCCGTATAACGGGGGAGGCTGAAGGGGGTGAAGTTTCCTCCCTCCTGCTCTCCCCGAGTTGCGCTGCGGAGCCGGGCGGCCCTGGGCGGCAAAGACGCCGCCGGCAGCCTGGACCAGGCCCGCTCCCGGCGCTGCCTTCCCCGCGCCGGCCTCCGCCTCCGCCCCGCCGGAGCGCCGGGACCCCGCTGCTCGCCGGGGGCCGCCCCCGCCCTTACCGTTGCAGAACTGGAGCAGCGAGGAGGTGTCGTAGAGGCTGCTGTAGCTGGAGAAGCCGTCCTCCATCCTGCCGCTGCGCTCCCGGCGTCCCCTCGGCTGTCCCGGCGGCCGCCCGCTGCCTGCTCGCCCACACGCTGCGGAGCGGAGGCGGCTGGGGCCGCGGCGGCCTCGCTGCCTGCCTCACTCAGTTGCCATGGCAACCCATTCACTCCGCCGCGGCTGGGGCGGCGGCCGCTCCGCTCCGCTCCGCCGCCGAGGCGCGGGGGGAGACCCGCGGGGCGGGCCGGGGCGGGCCGGGGCGGGGCGGCCGCCGTCACGGCGGGGCCCGGGGGCCGGGGGGGACCCCGGGGCGGCCGGGCGAGCGAGGAGCCGCGTCTTTCGGCCGGCGCGGCCATCTCTTCTCAGCAGCCCCGCCGGCAGCGGGCCGCGGCTGAGAGAAGGGCGAGCCGCGGTCCCGCTGCCGCGCCCGGGGCTCTGCGGCCGCCTGACCGCGGGGCCCGGCACCACCGGGTGTCCCGGCACCACCGGGTGTCCCGATCGGGCCGAGGTGGAGCAGAGACACCGCCCGGCCCTGCGGCGGGATGTGCCCGCCGGTGACCCCGGAGTTAACCCGGAGTACGGCCACGGACGCAGTTAGGGCCGGAGCGTCCCTGAATGCGGGGCAGGGGTTTTGCGGTGGCAGCTGTGCAGCCGGGGAGCCCCGCGCACACAGCCTCAGCATCCCTCGGCTGCCTTATCTGAGGCTCCTCTCGTTTCTTCCACTGAAGCAACAGCATGCCTGTAATTGCACCTTCTGCCCTCCACTGATTTCAATGGCGATTCTCCTGGCTACAGTGTGGAGCTGTCACGATAACATTGTAATTGATACTCTCTTACAAAACAAAAAAGAATTATACACACTTTTATTCCTTATGCCATTTTATATAGTTTAAACTATGTAGTTTGAAGAGTGATACGCTTTCCCAATACAGGATACTAAAATAGCTTTAACTGTTTTACATATTTTATCTAGGTATGTTCATAATGTCCATTCATGGTGAGACAAAGGTAATGGTCCAAAACTGGTGGCTAGTAATATTGAAAAGTTATTTGATACGTTTTGGGCTTCAATTTCTGTGCTAAGGGATGTTGAAGTATCCAGTGACTGAAATATATTTTTATTTCAAGCTCCTCGAGGGGTACAAGGGAAATAGCACATTGCATATCTATAGCACCTTTCATCTTGAAAAATGCCGAGGCACTTAACACATCATGTCTTCAGGCCTCAGTCCTTTCAGGAGCTTTTTGCAGGGCAGTTCCATCATGTGGATCCATTTATGGGTGTGGGTTTGGTATATGTGAGTCTTTTCACCAACCACTAAACCATGGCAGTGCTAACACAAAAGTATGCTATAAAATTAGGCAGAGATATCAGTTCCATGTTAAAGTGGAGTGAAAAGTGCTCCCTCCTGAATTGCCAGTGCCAATATTGGTAGAGTTGAAGTCATCTCCAGCACAAGTACTTACTCAGCCTGATGTGCTTAACTTGTATCAGACAAAAACAACTGCATTTTATAGCTGTGGGCTATAAATAACAGAAAAATTGTGGTACTTTAATTAAATATTTAAAAAACCCCAAACCCAGAGATCAAAAAATAATAGAAAATTACTTCAAAAATACAAAAGCATATAGGTTTTCTCAGTGTTTTAAATGAGTCATGATTCTTTCTCATCCTTAAAATTAACACAGAGCCCTTAGGTTTTCTCATGACCTTTTCATTCATAAGCCATCGAACATTTCAAACGTCCTATATTATTCTAAAACATTGTACACACACAGAAAGACATGTATGGAATTTTTGGCAGATGAGTTGCAACAATAGAAAAATGAAGCTCATTTTCAGTAAAAATTTTGACTAAGAATTTCTTTCATGTTAAAACATTATTGCTATAATTTGGTTATTATTTTTGAGGTTGAGAAGTGTTTTAATATGCTCATTTTTCACCATCTTGAGACAAAAGGTGTGCTCGCCATAAGATGTCAATAACGTATACCTCCTTCAGATGTGCAGGTTTTGAAAAATAAATATATGAAACCTATGCTATCTAAAAGTATTATGTTTGTAGTAAAAACTGTGTTGTCAGAGTGCTACAAAGATAAGAGAAGTAAATGCCCAGTAACTTTTATGAGATTTGCCAAAGTAGGATAAAGGCCAGAAAGAGGCAATGCAGCTCCATTTCAGAGAGTAGAAATCAAAAGTCTCTTAGAAACTCAAATCTAATCCATCCTTAAAGAGAGATACAACATATAAAACCTTACTATAGATTACCCACTGAAATTAGTGGTGAAGGTGTCTGTGGAGCCTTTCAGCTCAGTGTGCTGCAAATCAGCTCAGAGAAGTGACAGAAAATGGTCTCAGCTCCAGTCTCCAGATGCTGTTATGGTGCCATTATACTCTAAGGGCAAGGGTTAGAAAAGGGAAACACTTTCATAACTTAATGATTTTGAGACATGTTACAATCTCATTACACTAAACTGCACCACAAGTTGCAAAATGAAAAAGAAATTCTGTCTGGCTGTGGGAACAATGGGACAATGGATTAGAAGGATGCACTAATGTGCCTCTGGGAATTCTTCTGGTATGGTGAAACAACAAAAACACTTTTAATTGACCATTTTTCAGTATACTGTAACCTTCATCGTTTGTACAGTTCAAAGCCAGTTCTTTGGTAAGTGTGAAACCATATAGATGGGAATGTGGCATCCTGAGCAGTACAGTGGGGCTGGTATATCTGGAGAGGATTTGTTGCTGTACATTTGCGCACACTGACTGCTGGCAGTCAGAAACTGTATGATGTTACATTTTTGAAAGCTGTATTTTATAGCTAATTATTTAAGTTTTGTTTGTCTTGAGTAGTGTAATGCAAATGACTATTAGCTAAGTGAGAACAAAAAAGCTTTCACCCATCCCGTGCTGAATTTTCAGGAATAAATATACTCCAATTTTAGGACAAGAAAGACTTGCTTTCACTCCCTGTTAACAGGCTGTAGTCAAATATCACAGAATCATAGAATATTCTGAGTTGGGAGCGGTTCACTAGGATCATCAGTGTCCAACTCCTGATAATTTTGATGTTTCACATATCCCTTCCTGAAAATAGGATCAGGAGGCTTTCACCATGTGTGGTAGCTTGGACAGTCTGCCCTTCATAGCCGCCCCCTGGGTCTGTGCTGGATGCCACTGCTTCCAGCAGGCTTGTGTGGGGGATGAGGTGATGGCACTTGCTAAGGGAAGGACGCTGTGATTTGGCTGTCAGTGGCAAAGCCCGCTGTGCAGAGCTGCTGATGCTATCAGGTGCAGTGAGCCCTCCTGTGCAGAGTTTACAGGAGGTGAAGGCTCAGTTCACCACAGAGGCTGGAGGGCTCTTCTTCCAGGTCAGTGCAAAGCCTGTCTGCTGAACAGATCAGGGAAGCTTGGATGGCTGCTGGGCACATTGAACATACATTGTAACTGGAAAAATCTTCATCAGGCAAAGCATCTAACACCATCAGCAAATGTGCTGGTTTTGCTAAAATTTATCAGTGGATATAATTATAGTATCTATTTTACCATGACTAACTTTTGAAGATCCCCTCAAGCTCTTTAGCAATCATTTGATAGGTCACATCTACTGCAGTGTGATCAAAGGGAGCTGAGCTCATTTCTGTAGCTCACTGTGTTTCCATTTAACATGT
This sequence comes from Corvus hawaiiensis, assembly GCF_020740725.1. Taxonomy (NCBI): domain Eukaryota; kingdom Metazoa; phylum Chordata; class Aves; order Passeriformes; family Corvidae; genus Corvus; species Corvus hawaiiensis. The sequence goes on from NC_063218.1 coordinate 12,364,348, forward strand.
AAGAGTCCGTTTCACCATACACAGTCTTACTTAATGCAGCAGTTGGTCTCTGCTTGAGCCTGGAAGCTTTTAAATTGTTTGTTCAAGATTTGCTTTTCCTCTGTGAATCAGAAGTTTCAGCCATTAAAAAGCTGAAGCACTGCAACATTCGGTGCCTGGGCCCAGACTGCAATCCAAAACACAAGTGTGTTTCTCCCTGAATCATCTCATTCAAAACAGAAGGAATGGGCATCTTTTCCAGCTGTTCATCACCAGCACTGAGAGTTAGATGGTCTGAAAGCTGGCATCAGAGCACAGGCACAGTGCCCTGCCTCAGTGTTGGAGGACACAGTGCTTTGACAGAAGCTGGGCGCCTGGACTGAGCAGCACAATGCCCAGCAGCAGCAGCAGCAGGAGCAGCAGCAGCAGGAGCAGCAGGAGCAAGCTGCACACAGCAGGAGCCCTGGGGAAGGAAGAGCCGATGCCTGGTTTAGGCACTAGCAGGATGAGATCAGCACTTAGCAGAGAGAGGCTCTGGGGTTAAATTTTGGATTTGGCTTCCTAAAATCTGATGAAATCCTGATTTATACTGATTTTTTTGTTGTTTGTTTATTTGTTTACCCTTTCTATTCAGAAAGCAGCAGGAATGTTTGGGTTTTTAAAGAGAATTTCATGCAGTGAATAAATTGTCTTCATTCTTCAGAAGTGCCTTTTTCTCATTGCTAAGACTATCTCCAGGTATTGGCTGTCAGGATACCACCATAGGCTCAAATAAGGATTTCCTTTCCTAGTGTGGTGTAGAAAAGGAAGAAGTGCCTTGCTGCCCAGTCTCTTTTGTGAGAACACTTCAACCACTGGAATAATCATTCATTCTAAGTAGCAGGACTCCAGTGTTTCAGCCACAGCAGGGAGCTTCATGAATGTCACTACAAAGCAGACTTCATGCATGTGGGAAAGATGGGGTATAAGAGGAGGATCACCATTATACCAGCACAGTCTGAGCGCATTAAAAATACAGTATAACAAATGTAGGATGAAACCATCAAATCTGTGCAGGTTTAACAATCCAAATGAAAATATGTTGCAATATGTCTGTATATATCATGTTGTTTTGAACTACATATATTTGAATTATGGAAGCTTCGCTATAATTAATAACAATAGTCTTAATCATACTGCCCAGGAAAAAAGAAATATTGCTTTGCAGATTGGTTAATTTGTAAATACAAAGAGAAGACTTTGAAGATGAAAAGAATAATGCTTTCCACATCTCTGACTCTTCCTATTCAAAGATGGGAGGCTGCTCAGCAAACACTGATGCTTTCAGACTTGCATCACCTTTTTGAAATAAGTGTTGGCTTTATTTGCTTATTTGGAAAATGGGAAGAAAAACATGACACAGCCGAAGTCATGCTGGGAAGTCTGTGACAGAATCAAACCAGAATAACTATCAGTTATTGCACTAACTGCAATATGAGTCTACTGAGAATACCCTGCCTGTAAACACTGAAGATACTACTCATATGGTTTGTTATGAAATGCTTTCAAGCACAGTGACTGCAGTAGAAATACTCTTATTTTTGCAAGGCCCCCTAACACTCTGAGTTCAATGCACATCAATGCATGTAATGGCCGAGTGCAGACTTACTACATCCACAGCTGTGACATTGTGATTTGAAACTGATGAGAAGCAAAATATACTACAGGTACACAGGAATGCAACTCCTGTTCCATATTCCATTGCAATCTGCAGATGGGAACAGCATTTCTGAGATATTAATACTTGTGAGATTGATGTGAAGAGGCGCAATGATGGATGGCATGACACAAAATGATCCATCCACTCTTCAAAATTACTCCTTAGAAGTTTTCAATTCTAACTCAGTTCTGCAACCCTATTTTTGGTTATTTCAGCCCTCAATAGAGGCTGAAAGCTTCTACTAGCAGAGCTCTTTGATATCTATGTGCCCTCCTGTGAGAGGGGCATCTCTGGTTTCAGGTGCAATAGCTTTGGCACAGGTTCACCAGTTCACCGTTCAGGGCACAGGATCATCCCTACAGTTTTGTGTCATTCCCCAGGGGGAATTCCCTCCCAGCAGAAGGACCTTTCCTGCATCCACTGGAGCCTCAGGCAGCCCCAGGAATGGAGGTATTTGGAAATACTTTCAGCCAGTATGAAAAAGTGATTTGTTTTGTTTTAATTTCTATGCTATGATTATAAAGATGTTACTGTGACAGTATATGTTCCAGAGATCTATTTTATGCATATATTTAAATAATAGTTTGTTAAAATTTAATATCTTGGTTCTACAAAGCCACAGCTACATAAATCTATGCCTTCTGAATTATATTAGAGAAGAATGAGACTAGAGCAAGCTATAATGTAGATATATTCCTTTTAAATTATATTTAAATAACAGCATAGCAAGTTGATAATTCAAGGTGTACACAAAAATTGCTATTTTTTAACAAAGTGGTTCTACAGTACCCATTCTGTTCACTTTTTTAGAATGAGAATTTTAACTGGACTGTAACAATTCACAGGAACATGTAAAACCTGGAAGTACCAAACAGGATATATGTCCAAAGGGTACATCAGCTGCACTGTGAGGAAGAAGTCGCTCTCCTCTGCAGGTACCCACAGTGCCTGTGATGAGAGCGAAGGATCTCAGCACTCTTTTTTATATTCCCTGATCAGCAGGATGGTGGTTTAAACTTGTGCTTTACCAGGCCTGATATCCCAAATTTCCCACATTCCCATGTCACTGTTTCATTGCTTTTGGGATCCAGCACAATCAAGGGCATCTCACGGGAACTGATGCATACCAGGAGAATTTACTGTCAGCCACATAAACTACAAAGCACACATAAAAATGTATCAGTAAGGCAAAACACCATGTTGGTTCAATATATTAATGTTAGAAGGGGCTAGACAATCTCATTTATGGCCCTTTCTACATTTGCAGTTATGTTACTGGAAATTTGCCCAGATACAGAAAATTAAGGATGGCAAATATCTTCTGAGAGATAGCTGGAAAAAATACTGTATTTCTTCTAGTGATTTCATATGTTATGCTTGCTTTTAGTGAGTGATTTATTGGAAAAACTAATTTGTGCTATTAAACAAGCCATAGGAAGTAGCTGCAAAGAGTTTACCTGTAATCTTAACTCCTGTCATCACATAAGCCTGTTTGCCACTTCAACTAACTTAACTTCAAGTTTTGCTTATCCATCCCCCTGTATCTTTTACCAAATACAATATTAATTATGCCAAAATAAGTAGGGGAAGGAAGAAGACAGTATTTCATTTGTGTGGTGTGGGTTATTTCTGCAGGGGTCAATACCAGCTCGACTGGTTCAAACTCATTGAATTTCCATGAGCTTTCCTTGAGTGGGTGGAGGAACAGGAGAGTGGATTGCAGTGTGACCTACAAGGGCTAGGCAGGAATTTCAGTCCACTATACTTGCAGGTTCCTTTGATATCTTACAGAGCCCAAGACCACCTACATCGTGATCTTCATCCCTCCACTGCTTTTGCTGCCTCAGCTTATTTCTGCTTTCCCAGTTCAAGATCTCAAGACACAGCCTGGGGATGGAAGGAAAGAGTTAAACCATCAGCTAATCTAAACTTGGCTGGCTGGAGAAAAAAAGCAATAGGAAATAATCCTTTCCTACAATTTTAGACATTTCTTTACACTGATTTCCAGCATGGGCTGTAGCTTTTATTTTTGTGGTTAACTATAGTTCTGAATTAAAATTTTATTTACTTTGGAACAGAATTTGCCTTGGAAGAAATTTTTTTTTGTTCTGGTCTGTGCAATCACCCAAGGCCCACAATGTGATCAAAGCAATTTTGTGTTAAATGTGTTTTTTTGAAGTAATTTCTGTCTGCAGGTTTATAGCAAGTACATCCAGAAATTTAGATAAATTTCACTTTTGAATTCCTTGGAACATATAAAATGTAAGAAATAAAATGCAAAAAAGGAAGTGGTTGAACCAAAGAAGCCTTCACTGAATAGGCATTAGGGTTTACATGGCAGGATCAGGTCCATACAGTAATGAAATATTTGGCTTTTGGAGAAAGAATTCTGGTTGTTCTTAAAACACCTCTGCCAGCCAGTGCAAGGTGTAGAATTACTAATCCTCCTCAGGGTAAGCCATGCGTGGCATTCTTCTCTTTGGTAGTGGCATTCAAGAGAGTCCTGGATGGAGGAAAAAGTAATAGGGGCAATAATGACAGTGTCTGAATGAAGCCCTGAGAGGCAGCCGAGGCCCTGCCGCCTGGCTGCCAGCCATCCAAGCATGAAGAACAATCGTACGTTTGTTTCAGATACCAAGTTACCTAATTTGAAAAATGTTTCCTGATGCAGCCCTTTAATTCTTAAGTATTTCACCACCTGACATTTCTCTCTCAAGCTTTCAAAGAGGCAAGAGAAAACCAGAGCTTCAGATAAGTGAAAGAAGAAAAACTAAACGGATTTTGTCATTAGCAGTCATAATTCAAGAAAAAAAGGGCAAGAAGACTTTTCAACTTTTTGATGCCAGATAACCCCTCACTGTCCCTCCACTTTCTGACAGAATAAATGCTGGAATAAAGAATAGAATCAATCTCAAAAGAAAAATATGTATTTTGTGCCAAAAATTATACAGGCAGATGCAGCCATGAACGAGACCATTAGGAACATAAAATCCCTGCAGTGTGCGCTGGCTGATGAAGGGCTGGGAGTTGCCAAGGGACACTCTGTGACCACCATGCAGTCCAAACTAAGATCTTGCTCTAAACATCAGCCTGCAATCCTGTTATGCAGGGGTCTGCTTCCTTTTCCTTTGCATTCTTCCTCTTAAACAGCTCTTTTGCATATCAGTAGCTGTTTAATGAATGTGTTGGCCATGAAATCTTGCACTGAAGAATTTTTCATCTTTTGCCCAAACTATCCTTTCAGACAAAGATTCCCATGTTAAGGTGAATGAGTTTCCCTAAATTAAGGGATGGGTAGAATAGGTCGAGAGCCAACTCTTCATGCGTAACCTCACAGAGCACCATCAGCTTCAGCTGAATTCTTGGTTTCGTTCCTTTTTATTTATTATAAAAAGTGTTATATAGCTTTGTGGCACTACACACAGAAATAATTACAAATAACCTAGCTGCTTAATGTTCATCAGAGACTCCATTCAACTAAATAGTCCTTTGGCAAAGTCAAAACTCTGGATCCAGATTTGTCAGATTTAAACGTGCATAATATCTTTTATTTCAAGACATCAGTGGATATTTTTTGTATTCAGCAGTCATTTCAGCGGGGGAAAAAGAGTTTTGCAATACTGATGCAATTTAGTATTTTATGATAAATTAAGAAAATAAAGACATTTCAAAGAAGTCGATGGCATTCATTTCAGATAAGTAAGATATTTTAGAGGAAAACCCACATGAGACTCTGGTAAGGGACATTTTTCCAACTTCATAAATGACATTAAATATCTTTTGATGACCATCCAAGAGTAAGGAGTAAATAATACTTTATGCTGGAAAAGAATACATGTGACTCATGATTTTCAGCTGTTGTAGATGTGAACTTGTGGAAAATGATGCAATTAGAGGACAGAAGCAGCGCAAAATATCTGTTTACATTCAGCTCTGCTGAGCAGATCAGAACTGCTGAAGGGCCGGAGAAAAAAACGTAATTTTCTCTTTGCTCATGTCCTCTGTCAACTACATCCTGCTTGGAGTTACCTCATATTCAAGCAGTACAATTAAGGGAAAGTCTTGATATGATTTAGCATTTTTTAGTTTTTTCATTTGTCTGATGAAGAGTGTGTGCTCTGTCATTCATTCTCCATTTCCTTCCATGTGAAATTAGGAATTATGGTATATGAAGACTGAAACCCAGAGTTTTTCCATCTCTGCATGTTTTTCCATGGAACTCAGAAACTCAAGTTCTGCCAGTGCAGGGGAAGGAGAGGAAATGTAGTAATAAAGCTCCTGGCTTCATCACAAGCCCCTTTCTGACCTGACCAGAGGAAAGTGTGTGGAAAGGGATTGAATAATCCAGGATAAGTATAGATGAATGGCAGAAGTATGTTCATGTAAAATCAGGAAGAAAAATCCACAAAATAAGATCTGAGCAGGGACAGTGAGGTTACAAGATGTCATGCTACAAGTGCATAGGAAGGAGGCCACGAGAGTGCTGGTCCAGTACTCAGGGGTGCAAGGCAACTAAAGACAGATGACATGAGGAAAGTACAAGTGATTGATGACTTTTTTGTTTCTGTCTTCATTAAAGCTGTATTTCAACAAACGTGTTAAGACAATGCTGTTGCTGAAAAATGTAGTTACACCTCCATTCCCACCTCCTCACTGCCTTCCTTCATCCCTCAGTCACAGTGATTTGTAAGGGCGTGCAGAGATCTGGATGGGGAACTGCTCCAGCTGAAAATTAATCTAGCAAATAGGTGGTAGTTACTAAGATCAATTAGTTATGCAGTTTGATCCATCTCTTAGCTGTACTGCAATCAATGTTTTATTTTAAATTAGCTAACCATCCTATGATGCTTAAAGGGCAGACTGATTCAGTCTCTGAGTGACTGGATGTTTAATGTTTCAGAGGATCAGAAGTGGGAAAGAATGGGACCTGTATTTTAAATTGGAGAAAAAAAGAGTAGGAGATTATTGTTCAGTTGATTAAATTAAATTAAATTTCTGCTCCAAAACTTAGGATTTTTTAGACATACATGTCATGAGTGCCTAGGTAATAAAAGGGAAGTGGGTAGCACTCAGCTTTCATTGTAAGAACAAAGTCTCTCAAACCAGCTTAGTTCTTCCCATGCCTGTATTGTGCTGTGGATGGGGGAAAGGGAATTTGTGTCATGTAGCTCAGCTTCCATAAGGCTTTCTGTACACTCATGACACTCCTAGAAATGAGAAATGAGGAAACACAGCCTTGCTGACCGTGCTACACTCATTCAGACAGGTGTAGGACTGTTGAGATAACCATACCTAAACAGTGACAAAAAATGGAAAAAGGTATGAAATATGAGTCTGCACATCTTCCACCCCACCACAGTCCACATTTTCATTAGTGGCTGAAAAAGGAAGCGGAAGACATACTCAATAAATGTGCTGGTCACAGTTTGAGAGCTCTGCAAGTATACTCGTCAACAGGCAGATCAAATTTTTTAAAAGACTTTGTCAGCTTGAAGGAATTATCTGTAAAAGCAAGATAAAATGTACTAAGGACCAGTACCAGGGGCTACATTTAGACAGGAATTATCTGCTGGAAGGTGGGTAATAACCAGTTAGGAAATAGCTTGACTGGGGGTAGACCACAAACCAAACATGCAGCTGTGCTATGCAGAGTGGAAAAGGCAAGCAATATAATACAGTGGATAAATAATCCTGAAAATGTATGAAGAAATCTGCCCACCCTACTCAGCACTGGTAATGCTTCAGCTGGAACATTAGGTCGAGTTAAAATAATATCAACAAAGATTCTCATTCAGGTTAGATATTAGAATAAAAAACTTTTCCTATTTGTAAGAGCAATAAAGCACTGGGGTAAGTTGCCTAGGAAAGTAACAGCTCCTGTGAAATCATTCCAGGGAGCTGTATGTCCTGTTTGATGTGACATAGCTGGTCCTGCTTTGGGTCAGACTGACTACATGAACTCTCAAGGTCTTTTCCAGCCTAGGTTTCCTGAGAGTTACTGCCTAACCCCTTAAGCTTTCTGGGGAAAAGTAGCTCCAGGCCAATTTCTGTGGGCACTTTGCTGTTGCTCTCCTCACATGGGTTCACAAGTAATTGACTGATGTGCCTCAAATAACTCCAATTCACTTTGAAAATTCTCTTTCAGTTGCTAGGAAGCTGGAATATAAATTACAATATTGTCCCACTTTGTGTGTGTGTGTGTTCTGAGGAGATCAGTTTTTCCCCATTTAAGTCATTAGTAATATATTCCTACCACCTCCAAGAGCAGGTGATGAAGAAAACAGTTTAGTTAACATCACACCAGAAAATAAAGTTGATATACCAAAAAACAAGTCACTTTACTGAGTACTCATGTATGGTGCTACTATTCTGGGGGCTAGTGATGGAGAATCAGCCTTTCTTCTCACAGCCACTGGTGTGTGTCAGGTCAGGTCCACATGAAGCAATCACAGTGCACTAAGTGCTTGTTATAAAATGAGCTAATGCCTCTTTCACTCTTGTGGGTACAAAGCAAAGTCAAAACTTGGCAAAAAATCACTATCACAGTTGCAACAGTGAAATGCCAAAAGCCTGACCAGGCATTAGGACTGAGGTGTCCTCACTGTCTGCTTCCCAGACAGTGTGTGGGATGCCTGGGATTTCATTTTTCTACTCTGTTCACTTTTTTGTATCCACTCCTATAATGCTCGTATGGACAAGCTGATGAAGTCGAAAGGCAATTCACACTGACTGAAGTATTTGTTTTCAGTTGAAAACCACTATTTGCTATTCAGCAGACAAACATGTACACCCATGGAAAGGAGAGCTGTCATGGCTTTTGATGCTCCTGAGCATCTGTAATCTGCAGATCTGAAAATATTTTAAAGTGAGTTCAGCCTATATATGCCTTCATATCACAAAGTACTGCTACGGACAGAATTGAATGTTGGATGTGTTTATATTATTCCCTTGTATCAGATGAAAGGCATTTATGCATCTCTTTTGTCTGCATTCACACACACCTACACATAAAGTCATTCTGTCCTCCCTTTCCCTTATAAAGAGTGAAGATCTAATATGATTTATTTCTTAGTGGCACAATCTCCTATGAAGGCACTCAAAATGATCATTAACCTCGAAGGCTAGACAACCTATTTCCTGTAGTTGCCCTTCACAGTGCTAACAGAAGTAGCTTCTACAAGAGAAATATGGCTTTTACATTATCTAAGATGCACCTTTAAAACAATAAAATATATTAATCTTTTATATATTTCTGAATCTAAACCACAACGTTTAAAATAATATCTTCTCACTTACAAAACTCAGGTTAGCCATTCTGCCTGGGTATCACAGTGTGACATTTGAGAAAGCTGTGGCATTTGGATCTGTGTCCAACAGAGGGAGGTGTTCAGAAACATGGATTTAGTCCAAACTCTTTCTAAGATTAAGGAATTCAATGGAAGGGGAAAGGAGGACACGCACAAATGCAAGCAAGCAGTACAGGCTTTACTATTGCAATTCAATTTGTTTAGCTGCTCTCTGAGAATTCAGGTGTGGAGTCACTGCTGCTTACAGACTCAGGCCTGCTCAGAAGATTTAAGATCAGAGGGGTTTTAGATCAGACAGGTGACAATATCATCTCTGTTTTGAAAGGAACTATGAAGCTCTCAAAAAGAAAAGGCACTACTTATTTCATATCACCTTCTTGATGTAAGATAAACTCAAGCAGAGGTCCAGTCTGGCAGGCACTTCGGGTTCAGTAAAAACCTGAAGTTACTCGGCTGTGCTTTCCTCACAGGCTGTCTCTATGGCAATGGGAAAATATTGTGAGGTATAGGAATGATGGGAATATGACTCAGAGAGCACAGAAAAAGGAACATTCAGAAACATAATTCCCAGTAGGCACAGAGTACGCTTCTCAAAAATACACACAAATCAAAGAGAATCTGCTGCTGCTTTGCACCAGTTTTTTTATTGGGGAATGCAATTAATAAATAAGGAGCCATGTTGCTGCATATTTTCAGCCCCTCTGTTATCAGAGGGAAACAGAAGCTGGTGGTGAAGGAAACAGCAGCACTCTTCTCTGCTCCTTTCATCCTGCTCTGTTCTCCACAGGGCTGCTATGTGGCTGGAACTGCGTTTATCAGTAAGGGTCATGTTTGGACAGACTCAGTCAAGTCAGCGTGCTACTTCCATGGCCTTTCCAAGTGCAAAACCTTCTCCTTTCAGTTGTGAAACCACAGAGGCCACAGGAAGCCCCTGTGTGAAATCTCCTGTCTCACTGACCCGCGTCCCACCAAATTGGGATTTGGCCCAAATAAAAAGGCAGTAGCCCAAGGCAAGAGCCATCCTGCAGGGAGACATCCCTACAGAGCACTGCATGAGCAAGAATTCCCAGGCTAACCCAGTCCTCTGCTCTGACTGGCCCAGTACCTGATGGGCTTCAGCTTGCCACATAACAGGCAGGATGTTTTCCTCTTTAGTTATTTAGTCCCAGGAGGCAAATATATATATATCTACACACACACACATATATATATGTATGTGTATATATATGTACTCACACATATATATATATGAGAGACAAACTCAAGCAGATATATTTATATAAATATTTTTTTTCCCTTTTTAAAAAAACCTTCTACATCTTTCAGCTAGTGCTGATTTCATGGCTTGTATTAGCACTAGCCATTCTCTGAATCCTTTATGGTTTTGGCCTCAGTAGCACTCTGACATAGTCCCATGGGTCAGTTATGCATTGTGCAAAAGCCTTTGTTTTAATCAAATTTATGTTCTGCCTTTTACTTAGTTTAATGACTCTTTATCCTTGAACTCCAAGAATCATCAGATCAACTACTCTCGAGCATTCAATTTTTTCCTGCATCCCTCTTAAGCTTCCCTTTCAATTTAACTCAACTCCTTCAATCATTTCTGCCCTGAAGGAGGTGAGAGCTTCCTTCCTTCTGGGACCTGTGGAATTTGGGGACTATTCCTAAGCTTCCCCTCCTGACCTGCAAGCTGCTGCTTCTTCATGAGAAATGCAGTGAGCTGATGCAGACCCAGGCACCCTTTGATCCTGCTCCCCTGAGTTTTACTGTGGGAGGTACAATGGAGTCCTGAGGCATCAACATGATTATACTGTATTCCCTTACTTTAAAAATGCTGGCCACCAGTATTGTTGCTCAGCAACATGAAAATGTGTATACTGCTGGCTTCATTAAACTTTAAAGATATTTTTCCTTGCCAACTCAAATAAATAATTGACGATGATTTCACTGTATATTTAGCATGTCCATTCAAATTCCAGTAAGGAGGTAAAACAGTTTCATATATATAGAATTAAGAAGAAATGACTAATACTGGCTGTAAAATAAAATGCATGGCTGAAAAATACTTGCACTTACAAAGCAATTTATATATTGCTCAAAGCTTCTGTATCAAATAAATGTCCAAACCCTATAATTATTTCTTTGCTGGACATTGCACCTTATTTTTTTACAAAGATTATTAAATCTTACTCTATACTTCCTCTTTAGAAAAGACAGCAACAACTGACCTTTTAACTACTTTATTATACTATTCTTTGCTATAGTATGCCCATGTTTGCTAATACAGACAATTGAACACATTAAATATGCATAAATAGAGAAGAACAGATTTCAACACCGATATTTGCTGGTTAAGTAATACTGCCTGGGGTTATTCAAAGAGAATGAGTTGTAAAACTCAAGTGTACTTTCTGTCATCTGACTGATGGATTGCTTGTTACTCACCTCTAGCATGGATCCCAGCTAAAATAAATTGCTGCAACCCTTATCAGTAGTTTCTTTTCTATTATATGTGAGAAGTCCCAATTTTATCTAATTGGTGGCATTATCGGAACACTGTTCTGCAAATACAGAAACCTCCTGGTAAATGCAATTGCTACTTTAAGCCATGAGAGGTGCAGTTAGATGTGTATCTGTGAGCAGAATGGAGAGAACCTAAGCTAGGGAGCTTTGGAAATCTCCAAGCTAAATGACTGCCAAAGTAAACATGACTGGAGATAGGGGGATTAATCCTGTAATCCTTACTTAAGCAAAATTCCTGCTATCTTCAGTGAGATTCTCACTGGGGAACAGCTGTAGAAATTGGCCTAAATGGAGCAGAAATGAGAAAGGCCAAATTCTGCCTCTGGGTATGAGCGTGTGACTTCCGTAAAACCTGCGGTGACACCCTAGGTCTGGGATAATCAGCACATAAATTCTCACCAAGCTCTACAGTACCAAGACTTTTCTTGGTTATAAATATGAGGCACATCCATAACCCCACAGGGAAATGTTTCTATCTAAGGTTCACTAAGAAGTGAGAATACAAGTGCAAACTGAAACTAACTTTCAGAAATAAAATGTGCATTTTATTATAAACTGTCTTACATTTTAACCAATCCTAGGAGTGTTTGGAGCATTTCTCTTCACTGAACTCAGAATTATTGCCCCTATTTTCCATCTGGGGTGGAAAACCCACATGCAAAGTTAAGTGATTTTCCACAGACCACACAGCAAGTGATTAGTATCATGGGGATGAATTAATCTTGGGTGTAAATCCATAAAGATTAATGGAGCTCTAACAGGGATTAATTTGGCCCATCATCTCTAAGGATAGCAAAACCAATTAGGTGATGTCATTAATCTTCTGGTTTGTAAAGGACTGTTTCTTAAGCAGTACTGAAAGAAAGGCAATAAAACAGGAATGACCAAGGGATCCACTATAACAGATGAATTGGTTGCTCCTTGGCAGAGGATTCGCAGCAGGAGACTTAAACAGTGACAGCAGCCTCTATGTGCCCTCAGGCTCCCATCCCAACTGAGATTGCTCTGGGGCAATCATTTATTTGAGGTTTGGAGTGTCAGCCCAGACTTCAGTCACTGATTAGGTTTGTGTCTTTTCTTAGGGCAAGACCTCCATGCAACTGATTTGGAGTCAAATATATTTACTATGGCCCTGGAAGCCTCAAATCTTTGGAAAATATCAAGTGCTTAATGTCCTATGGAACGTAGCACTTGAAAGATTCATAAATTTTAAAGCTTCCACTTTTGAGCTAACAAAATATGAACTATCCTGTAAGAAAGAAGCCAGCACGAAGTAAGCAATGCAAAGTCTGTATAACTGAGTTGTTCTGAGATTTGGGGAAAAAAATTATTCTCGTTCACTGGTTGTGACAATGCACATTATCTCATCTTAAAATCTGAAGATGTTTCTGATGCTTACAAAAGGGTCAAAACTGGCCCACAGCAGAGTAGGATCTTTCTACAATTTGTCTCAGAAATTTTATTTAAAAAGAAGAGAAACAGAAATATTTTTGTTAAAGGGTAATGACCAGCTATAACAAATGCACACGAAGCAGAGATGAACAGAACAACAAAGCCCACAGCTTCCAGACCATGGTTGATGGAATTTATGGAAAATAACATCTGTGACATTGGCAAGGTCCAGCATGAGGGCATTGAATTGGAGATAGTGAATTTGTGCCTGAAAGTTGTGTGCATTACCTAATAGGTCTGGTAAAAATGTTCCACTGGAATGTTGAAAGAAAAACTTGGCAACAGTGAGATCATTAAAACCCTACTGCATAGAAGCCTTCATTCAAAATGTAATAATACGTATCAGGTTTTTCATTATTATTATGAGAAAGAATATTCAAGCTGTAATGGGGATCTTCCCATTAACAGTTCTGCCTGAGTAAGTGTTTAATGGCAGAGATTTCATAATCAGTGAAATGACTTTAAACTCCTTTCATGGAGATGTTCTTGAATAAAATAAAACCTCTTTCCCCATTTTATATACTGTAGGAGTTCAAGTGAGGTGATGTGCTTGGGCTGATAGTGCAGCTCCACTCCAGAGGGATGCTGTCATGATGCTCCCTTGCACCACGGTACAGAAGCAGGTCTTTGATGGGCAGCAATTTCCAGCTTCCTCCCCATCCTGCCCAGCCCAAGCACTTTTTAGGAAAGTAACGACACGCTGCTGCATCCATCTATGAACAAAAAATGCTGGAAAGATACACGGTACCAGCACTTGATGAGAATATGAAAGAAAACAGAATTTTGGCAGGGAAATGCGAGTACAGAAGATGGAGGGGGATGACAAGGTTTCTGAGTCAGTGATGATAATGTGGTTACACTTAGGAGTTGGTACTGCTAAATACTGGTGCACATAAGCCTAGAAAGTATGATGTGGAGAATTTAATCAACCAAAAAGAGTAAATAAATGTACCAGGCAATGTTCCTACATGGTATCATCTATGTTTCAGAAGGGCAATGAAAACCACAGGAAATGTACTTCAGAGGAAGCTGTCAACTTAGGCCCATAATATATAAATACATAAACAATGCCTGTTTAAATATCTTCCTTTGACAGATGGATCTAAAGAACTATTCTAAGAAATGCTTCAACACAAGCCAATGTTTTCAGAGGACTTTTCAGGCTATAAAATGAAAATATTTCCGTCTCACTGTTTGTTTCTGATAATTGTATTCAGTGGTTATTGGAGGAAGAAATGCTAAAAATATTCTTTTCATAAGTAGCCATTATATTTAACATTTTAATTTCTAGACAGAAAGAAAACCATGTACGTTGTGTTTTGGTAGACTAACTAGCATAATGCTAGTTTTCCTTTTATTTTAGGCCAGCTCTATTATTAGTGATTAGGGCAAATGAGTAATGGTCACATGACCATTTATCCAAGCTTTATAAAGTGCAAATACACCCACAGAACAAATATATCTGCAGTGCTATAAGCACAAGACCATGTAAAGCCAGACAGTAAATGTAGAACTGTGCAAAAGCAGTGCAAAAAGGTGCAGGAAATGTAAACCTGGTCATGCCTTCAGCTCTGGTATGGCAGAGGTAGGAGCTGGGTACAGGTACCTTATATCATCTTCTGCAGCTAATGTTTGTTGTAGGAACAATATAGCAACAAACACAGCATCACAGGTATTAGCTTTATGCAAAAAAACCTTATATTAAAAACAGTATCTATTGATCAGGGGAACAAAATCAATACTTTAATGCTGTAATGAACACCACAATAAAAATACCTGTGATTCAAACCCAAGCTACTTCATAAAAAATAACTGCAGATAAACAATTACAGCCCATCTAGTTCATATATATGTGTTGCCCTACTTAAAACATGTGTTCCAGAAATAATTTATGAGGGAAGATATATGCATATTCACAGCAACTACTGCTTCACAAGTCCAGTTGTAAATCTGAAAGATCTTGGAGAATATCAGAAAAAAAAGTAGTGATGGCCACTGCTTCTAAGCACTGTGAAGCAGAGCAGAGCCCAGACTTTGTCCTGTGAACATTGTGTTAGCTCTTTGCTGGTCAACCAATAGGCACAGCCACTGCTGATTTCACTGGCAAATTAACTCTGAGTGTGTTTTAAGAACAGAGTTACAGGCACCCTGAAAGGAATATATTTATGGAAAAGTAGTTTATGTTCTACTTCGGATATATTTGATACTATTCAGAGGATTGCTGGGGTCTTTGTTTCAGTTTGTAAGCACAACAATGGAAACATTTATTCCTTGGCTTGCATAGACATTTACTACTATGTATATGGATTGTGGAGACACAAATGAAAAATCTGGCTTACATCACCAGAGGCATGTCATTTTCACATACCCGTTTTACTTCCTCTTTACAGTAAATTAAAAACAAATTAACTCCTCACTATGTCCTTGCAAAGAAGCAAGGAACTTCAGCTGTGGTGGCAGTTTGCTCCCTTCAGAGGTACCATCTCGATCACTTGCTACCATCCCAGAGTGCCCAGTGTCACCCTGCGGGATGTAAAAAATCATCCCTTAAAATATCTTGGAAGATAATACCAATCTGAAGCTGAAAGCACAGGTCTGTCCCTGCCATGTCCCTAGGGAAGGTACCACCTTGAGCCCTGTTTTGGAGGGAGCACAGTGCTCAGAAAACAGAAGATGGAATTTTGGTGCCCCAGCAACTCAAGACAGATACAATCCCCTTGTTTCAGGCACACAGCTGTCAAAGGAGTAAATCAGAAGATGAGACAGACCGTGGTCTGAAGTACATCCCACAGAGTTAGTGTCCTTAAAGCATGAGCAGCTGGTTAATCTGTTTAGAGGAGATGGAAAAACATCTTGAGGATGACATGGCCAGGAGGAGAACATCAGTATGCAATAAAAGCCAGATAAGTACCTGGGTGCACGCATGGCTCAGTGCCAACACCAGAAGATATACGGGAGAAAACCCAGCATGACCATTCCCTGCACAGCTTTGTGGTACCTCCAAAAGCCACTGTCCCCACCTCCCATGGGTCCCCTGCATGCTGGGGATTCCCATCCCACACATGCTGGGCAATGTGAACTCCAGCAGTGTGACATAAGTAGTACAATTTATCCGCCTCTAGCTATCTTATCTCTTTATTTTGAGCACAGAAGAACCCATGAGGGTGAATTCGTCACACCATCTATTATAAACTACTTTTGTTGAAAGGGAAAAAAGTCTGCTCTTTCACAAACCCTGGCATTCAACCTCCCAGCTGGATAGCTTCAGATAGGTGCAGAGATCTCTGTGTACTTCTGTCTTTCAATAGCTCCTGGGTGTCTGACTGAGCACTATGCTTAGCTTGTGCCAGGATAAAATGTATTGGCTCTTTAATGGATCTCCCCCATCCTCAGTGTGCCTATTCCTCAAGATCAGGCATAACATTTTTGTGAAGGTCTCTCTGAGCAAAGCAGCCAGCTCCAAAAGCATCTTTCCTTCCAGCTGGGCTGTCTCAGGTGCTCACAGTTAACGAGTCACATGCTATGAAATACAGCAGTGGGGCTGTCAAAGGACAGGTTTGAACCTGTTCTCGCCGTGCAGGGTCCAGGTTTGATCTGTAACACAGGTAACACCCCTTGCTGCTGGAGTGGCCACTGCCAGGCTCGGGAAGCTTTGTGGCACCCAGTGCTGTGGAGGGAAGGACTGCTGAGGGCACCAGCAGTACACAGCACCTCCCAGGGTCACACCTGCAGACCACCAAGCCACTGCCGTTTCCTAACAGGTCCCTGTGCCCTGGTACAGGAGAGCTGGTATTTCTGGGGTGGGGTAGAAATGCAACACATTCTTCTGTTTTAAATCTGGTTTGGGGGGTATGCTGCCAAATGTAATCTTCACAGATTAGTCTCTGCATGAGCTCCAACATTGGATTTTCTTGCCTAGATCTCAGGATGCAGATTACTTTTGTTAATGGGTAAATAAAAAGATCTGTAAGTCTACTACTTAGGAAAATGAAATATATTTAAAATTAATTGTATTGATAGCTTATCTTGGTTTTTTTTCCTTACTGTCTGAAAGTAGTTACATATAATGTCAAGCTAGTAAGCAACAAATCCTTTCTTATTAAAGTAACTTAAACCATTAATGGCATTATAGCTTGCTTTAGATTTGTAGTGCTTTTTTTTTTTTTTTACTGCCACCTGTCTACTTTCCAGTCTGTACTGGAAGAAAAGGAAAGATATTTTCTGTTCTAAACTCAGACTAAACTAGTCACCCTGAACAGGTAATACGTATAAAAACAAAGGATCAGAACATTTTTTATTTCTGTAGTACAGTATTTAAACAGACTATACAGAAATGATGCTATCTTACAGTAGTGCATCCAGACCACAGAAATCATCATTGTGCTATCCCTGTCTACTTACTACTTAACAGCAAACCCCCATCACAACTGAAGACAACTAATTACTTTGTAAGTTAAGTTAAAATCACAGCTGTTATAAAATATAAGGCAATCCTCTTTTCAAAGGCAAAGTGGAATTAAGTAATGGAAGAAACAAATGACCTGCACAGAACTCTGGTGCTCCACTGTGGTCTGCCTGGGCTGGTTCCTCAGGGATGGACTTCATGTTCCTCAGCGATGCCCCTGGAGCAGCTGGTGGGTTATGCCCAGGACTCAAAGGGCTCTGCATGAGAGGCAGCTGAGCGCCTTCTCTTCTTTTTATTTATGTGGATGTTACAATGGCAGCAGACAGCAATGCATAGACACTAAATTAATTAAGCTGTATTTAAGCCACAGCATTAAGGTGATGTCATAAGAACATGCTTAGGATAGCAAGGTCACTGGAAAGGGAGAGTGCATGTCCTGCAGCAAAAGACTGTGGTTTGGAGGGCTTGTGTTGGATGCCTTCCGTGAATCTGTCAACCCCCTTTTTCTTTCTCAAATCTGGCACCACCTGGAGAAGTACTTTTCTATCCACTGAAATATGTAACAACATCTCTGATTTAAATAGGAGAAGAGCTGCTACACCTGCTTCAGCTGTGAGCAATACACACTACACGCTCAGAAATGCATAAATTAGATATATTTGGAAACATGTAGAACTGGGAAAATATTTTGATGTGAGATAACATGGTTCATCTAATTTATGCCAGACTTAGTTTGTGTTCGCATACAAGCAGGCTCAGAGAGGTACATGTTGGGTGACCAGAAATCTGCTCATCTTATTGCTTCCATTAGCATGGCACTGCATTGCCTTTTTGCATTGATATTCTGATTGTATTGTACAACTGAGCCTGAGATTTTTTCGTCTATTTCTTAAGTAAGTAGTTTTGTGAAAATCAAGAACAGCAACAGGTTTTATTTCATCACAGCTTTACAAAACCCCAAAAACTTTAGGAAGGCTTTAACAGAAGAAATAAAGCAGATGCTGATGCATTGCAAACTCTTAATGATGCTATTGCTTCACAGTGATATATTTTAACTAGGAAATGTTGAGCATCTGAACAGTAGCCATAATCCTCTCATACAGAAGCCTTTTCTACGGTTCATCCAGAGTAAGTGCAAGCCTGTGTCTTCAGCGTTAATGGGATCAGCTGAAATGAGTAATGCTTTGTGTATGCTAAGGCTGTGATCCTGTACACGTGGTAAAAAGATGGCAGTGTTGGTTTTTCTAAGCAGTCAGTCCCACACGAGGTGAAGTGAGTCAGAGCATTCGAGATGGATGAGCAGCTCTCAGAAAGGAGCTTTTGTTCCTCGTCTCCAGTCTCCAACAGTCACAGTGAAATTGTCTCTACCATCTACCTATTAGCATCGACATCACTGGAGCTCTTTGCATGAGAAGCACTTGTGCATATAAGCAAAGGTCACTCAAGGAGACTCTTGAATCAGGATTTATTTTGTACCAAGTTTACAGTGACCACACTGATGACCCACTGCTGCCTCCCATAAGGAAAAGCTGGAGGCAGCTAGAGACACAAATGGGGATCAATTTTTACAATAGTTACAACTATTTAGCCTTGTCTGCAGTATTCTTACAAGCAACTGAAGAGAAACATTCACTATGTGGGAGTCTCCTACCCTTTCTTTAGCTGTTACTTGTAATTGCAGCAAGAATAATATCCTGAGGGCTTTATGCTGATCCGCTGGATTTGAACATCAGCCTCTCAACTTACAGCCTTTATATCCCCCACTGCCAGACAAGTACGCACTGTTTCTGATATCCAGTAAAAGCTTGGGAAGCACGCTTAGACCTGCATAGATTTTACCACCAATTGCATACAAGGGATTGAATGCAAAATCGACTTGGTAATCACGCAAAAGGGGAAGGCAGATGAAATAGCTCTGCTCCCCCTCGATGCCACAGGGCACATTCCATCCCGGTTTGTGGGTGACACAGCCGTGCTGCAGGCAGGGAGCTGTGCGGGGCCTGGCGCCGGGCAGTTCGTGCCGAAGAGAGGATGTGCTCTCCTAAGCGTTGCTTCTTGTAGCATCCCAGCACTTCAGAGCGCTCCAAGGTTATGTGCTAGCTGTGCTTCACTGGTGCGGAAAAGCACTTTCCATTCGAAGTGAATAGTCACCAAAGTAATAGAGAAAATTGTGAAGTGCTGTCAATGGAAACATCTTGGCTGTTTTTATAGACGTGTTAATGGAATGTCCTGCCACAAATCAAAGGGGCTTTGCAGCCCGTTACTTCCAAATGGTGAATATCGTGACAAAACCAAATATTGTGTTACCAGCTGGTTTCCATTACTGGGCTAAATTGTTGGATTAAATCATGATCTTTACAGCTGAAGTCAAAGGATTTTGCCCAGAGCAATGATTAGGATATCAGAAGACGCAATCTCCCTGATCCCTTCAGAGGAGCTGAGGGGAAGCACGGAAGTAGAGGCTGTCAGCACAAAGGGTGCCTGAGGTCTCCCATTATACCTGCCATGTGATGGTGTGTGTTGGGAAAGCGTACTACCCCCAATAGCTAGCTAGCTATCTATTTATCTATCTATCTATCTACCTGTCTATCTATCTATCTAATCTGTCACCTCTGTAGGTCTACTGCACAGCCAAGCCAAAGGCGCTCCGAGTCCTGCCCATCTGTACAAGGAAGCCCAGCATTGCTCTGTGTGGATTTTTAGCATCTCCTATCTAGTGCTTCACAGTTTTCTCAAGGTAAAAGGCAGAAGTAACATAGACACTGCTGCTAAAAATAGCCTGTTATGCCCTTGATGATTCATTTGTTGGTGGGGAGTACCCATAAGTGCCTCTATCTAAACATTCTGTTCTCTGTCTCACTATCTTCCGTGCCAGCTTGTGTATCTCTCCAGTCTGTTTTCCTATGGGTTATATAGTCTTTAGCTAAATATGTTAGTTTATTTATCTCCCTCCATGGCAGCAAGACCCAAGAATGACTTCCTCCTGCTGTAGGAATTTCATCGATAAATCACTGTCTACTGTTTCCCTGGGAGCATATAACATTGTCAAAAAAACCTCCCAAAAAAACAAGAACCAAAACACCAGCTCCCCCCCCCCCCCGTAAACATAATAATAAAATAAGTCCCAACAAACAAAACCAAGGAAGGAATTTCCCCTTTCTTGGGTTAGATATGTTAGAATAATAACAGAAACAGGAATATGCTGCTAAACTTCAGTGGCAGACCTCTTTGCATTGCTCTGATTTATGCAAGTAATAAATAATTGCACAGAATGACTTCTAGAAGTACAGCTGAGGAAGGCTTCATGTGATTTGACTACCCAGCCCCCAAACATATGCACTTAGGGTGATGACGAGGTTTTAAATCAGAGTCCTGTAAATTGTCATGGACTGGGAGGAAATTAAATTGGGCTCTTTGGTGACATCCTTGTAGTTCAAGTGATGATTTATGAATGTGTAACTGAGCTTATTGATAGGCATTTTAAACCTGAAATGGGCTGTGTTCAGAGCTGTTAGATTTTTTACTGTCTGTTCCAATATCACTGTATTCCTGGAATTATCCTTTATTTTTTGTATGCAAACTCTACCCACGACTAGCAACCCTAGGAAGAATAATGGAACAAGATTGCTTCTTTAGTTGCCCAGCGATCTTCTTTATGTCTGCTCCAGTGTGAAGGGCAGGTAAATCAGAGGTGTTTAGCTGAGAGGGCAGGGCAATGAGTGTATGTTGCTGTTACTCATGTAAGCCCCAAACACAGAGGAGCCAAAACCTGCTTTTTCTCCAGAGCACCCCTGCAGCTGCACATGGCTGAGTCAGGCCTTTCCTGGGACTGAAACCACCACTCACTAATTAGTGTGGCCATGAACACCATCTTCAGAGGGAATGAATCTGGGATGCTAGGATTAATGGTCCTTCCGAATTCCTTCCTTCCTTCCTTCCTAATTCCTTCCTTCCTTCCTTCCTTCCAAATTCCTTCCTTCCTTCCGAATTCCTTCCGAATTCCTTCCTTCCTTCCGAATTCCTTCCTTCCTTCCTTCCGAATTCCTTCCGAATTCCTTCCTTCCTTCCGAATTCCTTCCTTCCTTCGTTCCGAATTCCTTCCTTCCTTCCGAATTCCTTCCTTCCTTCCTTCCGAATTCCTTCCAAATTCCTTCCGAATTCCTTCCTTCCTTCCTTCCGAATTCCTTCCGAATTCCTTCCTTCCTTCCGAATTCCTTCCTTCCTTCCTTCCTTCCTTCCTTCCTTCCTTCCGAATTCCTTCCGAATTCCTTCCTTCCGAATTCCGAATTCCGAATTCCGAATTCCGAATTCCTTCCTTCCTTCCTTCCGAATTCCTTCCTTCCTTCCTTCCTTCCTTCCTTCCTTCCTTCCTTCCTTCCTTCCTTCCTTCCTTCCTTCCTTCCGAATTCCTTCCTTCCTTCCTTCCTTCCTCTTTTCTTTCTTTTTCTCTCTCTTTCTCTCTTTGACATTTTTTATCTTGTGATGTGCAGATTCACTGGTAACTAATAAAATACAGCTGGTTTAATATTTGCTGCTAAGGACCATTTTGTGAGGTATTTAATTTGCAGTAGGAAAACTGGGGAATAATAAATGAATCCTTTGGGCAGTTATACTTAGTTCATAGAACCATAGAATTGTTTGGGTTGGAAGGAATCTTATTTACCAACAGTTTAGTCTCTTCAGTTTAGACAAGCCACGTAACCAGATTTTTGTGTCTTTTTTTTTTTTTGTAACTAAATAGTATTTTCTTTATACATTCACTGATATTGTTTGGCAGTCACCTCTTATGTTTCCCTGTAGGCACAATCTGTCTTTGTTAGGAAACACTGTTTCCTAACACCACTGGCAGAGGCAGTGATGACTTCAGGCAGTCTGCACATAATACTACATGTCCCTACTGGAGCACAATTAGAGATACCAGCATATTTGTCTTCCAATTTGTAAAAGTTTCCCCAAACATTTTCCCTTCCAACAGCATGTTTATGATTGCACATGCTTAGACTATACATATTATTTTAACAAGGTAACTTTGGAAATCTTGTGATTTATTCCCTGTTTTCCTTCAAGAGCTGGGCGTGCACAGTTCCACACTCAAAGAGGAAAACTGTTGGCTCCCAGCAGCCAAAAAGCAAAGCAAGACTCAAGTGCTGCAGCTCCCCCTTAATGAATAAGAAGCTGAAAATAATACCTCTCACATTTTCTTTGGCAACAGGGTTTATAGGCAATATTTATCCTTCTTTAAAAATTTTCTGTAAACCAACCAGTACAAAATCACAGTAAACAACTGGAATACAGACTCTAGCTGTAGTGCTCCATCTCCAACAGAGCAGCTTTGAAATGCTGATAAATTAATCCATGAGCTATTATGCTCTCTTCTGCATAGTAGTGGATTTTGCAGCAAGTGTTTCTCCTTTTATGTAATCTGACCCTATCTTGGTCCCACTCTTAATGCTCCTCACCATCAGCCAAGGCATTAATCTTGAGAATGTGTCCTAAATCAGTTCCTGGAAAGGCAATGGAAGTAGGTATCAGTGATATTTTTCAGTTCAACCTGTACCTGCCATAAAGATTACATTTGTACAAGGCACAAGACAAAGATACACCTGTCAGCTGACGCATTTTTGGATCAAAAGATTTCCAAGAAAAATAATAGATGAGATCTTGAGAATTTAGGAGCATGAGTTGAGCCCAAACAGAGCTCCCTGAAATCAGTGAAAATATGAGGAATGAGAGAGACTCAGCATGAATATTTCCAGATGGGAATGCAAACTACCTCCACACATCTTGCAACTGATAGTTTCTACTTGTGGCAGTGACACATAGCACAGTTCAATGGCCTTTGGGGGTAGTGCTTATCCAGTGATGAGCACTTGGAGTATATCTCCTGCAAGAGACACTCTGAGATTGATTCCCAAGAGGTGAAGTAGCAGGCTGTCCCACTGGAGGGCATTAGGAGGAAAGGGCAGCAGCAGCTGGGAGTAGAAGCAGTGACCCAAGCAACTCCAATAGAAAAGAACAGAATTAGAAAATGTCTGTGAATTGGGTCCTCAAATACAGGTATTAATAGCTGAAGAACGGTCCTTTAAACCCGGGCCTTCATTGCCCAAGCCCACAAAATGAACCCTCTAAACTGATCTCTGAACCTTGTGCAATAGTTTTGATGTTTGCAGTAATTGAAAAATAATTTTACTGATTGCTGCTCCACGTATCTGGCACCTTTGAAGTAAGTTCTATTCAAGTCAAGAAGGTAATGATTGGATGCATTTTTATCTAACTGTTAAGTGAGTAAGTGAACTTCATGGACACCTTTATTTTATTGTTTTCCAGAAAAAGTAAAAAACCTCAAACAGCCTCAGAAAAGTTGGGCTTTTTTCCAGCTATCATCACTCACGGAAAGTGCAGTCCAGCACAAAGGGCAGGAGCATTAACATCTTGTGTTGCAGACCAGCCAGGTAGGGCTGGAGCTTGACAGGGGTGCAGCCGCCCTTCCCTGCACAGCCACACGGCATTGCCAGGGAAAAGCTCAAGGTCAGTTGTGGAGGGTCTAGAAGTGGTTTCTACACTGCTTCCTAAGTGCTCCTCCACACTGTCTGTGCACAACATCCCAGCCCAGTCAGCCAGGATGCCCTCTGCCAGAGGACTGAAACCTCTCCGGAGGCTGCAGGACAAGCACCAGTGCTTATCTGCTCATCAATGTCAAGACTCAGGCATTTGTGTGCACACACAGAAGTGTCAGGTTGGGCTGAAAGGTCTGAACTAGCACTCATATCAGAGTTCTGGCATGCGTGGTAGGATTTGAGACTCAGGTACCCAAACCTTTGCTCCTTCTTGGGATCTTGAACAGTCTGTGGGCTTAAAGTGGCTTAGCAGCCTGTGATTTGCTCACAAACCATGCAAGACCTCAGAGGCTAAATTCCAGCCATCCTGTGAGATCCTTCCTGGTTGGAACACAGGCCATTTTGGCCACTCTTTGCCACTGACTGGAGCGAGGTCTAAGTATCTCTTAAAATTGGCCTCTGTCCTTATTCAGGGAAACCTTCCTTTCATTTCACATATTTCATAACTGAGTAAGGGCACAAAACCCCCAAAACAAAGCCCAAATAAGCGTTGGCTTCATTAACTGCTAATACTATTCATTACTAATATTGGTACAGTAGCATTTGCATGCATGAAACTTCAATACAAATGAAAATATATTCCTCCTTCACAGGTTTTATGAGCTCATTTATATGCAACCTAGCTTGTCAAGAGATGGCAAACAAAAGACCTGGGAGGATGAGGATTTACTCTGGATAAGAGCATAGCTACAGATAATTTTGAATCATACTGGAACTAAGTAACTTAGTGCCACTAATGCCATTGGTACTGCTACTAGCCTTGACACTAGTGAGAGACTTAATCTAAAAGGCTCTTTTGATTTCCCAGAGGCTCCTAATGGTTAATTTTCTATTAATTTTCCTTTTTTTTATTTCTCCTTCTTTAAGACTTGTCAGACAGAAAGGCTGAGATGTGAAAGGATCTAATCTAGGCTAGGCTTAGGTTATGGCAGGCAAGGAGATGGAGGAACAAAATAGGAGCAGGGCAGGAAAAGTATCTTGCAGTTTGTCTGAGCCACTTATATTTGCTAATTGCAATAAATATAGTACTGCACAGAAGCTCCTAATGAGGTTATATAAAGCATTTTAATGGAATGCTGTCAGGTTAAACATTGCGTTTAAAAATATAAATGTTCTTAATAATTCCAAATTAAACAAAATGAAGTTTGACTACCCAAATAATTTTTCCCTCTTCATGCCAGAGTCTGAACTGTATTTCACACAAATCAGCCACTGAAAATAGACAGGGCTTATTCTGCTGCTCTCAGGCCAGAGCACACTTTGATCACACAGGAGAGGACAGTGCAGGGATGGATGTACCAGGCAGTGCTGGAGATGCAGCTGCAGTGGTCCAGAGGGGCCATGTTATGTCCAAGCTCACCAGGCTGCCTGGGCAGCTCTTGTTACCTTTGGCCTAGCCTTGGACTTCCAAGACAACAACTCTGGGGATTGCATGAGGATTTCCACCCCAGGAGGCCAACTCTGGGGCTTGCAGGGGAGTTTTTACCTAGGGACAACAGCTTTGGGGCTTGCAGGAGAGTTTCCCCACTGAAGAATGGCATGTCTGGGTTTTCCTCCCAGCATGGCAGCTCTGGGGCTTGCAAGAGTTTTTTCCCTGAGTGTTAATGGGGCTGTTGCGGGTCCACCAGGATCAGCCCAGTTGTCCTCACATTGCACTGGATGCAGCTTCATTTTCTTCTTTTAGCACATGACTTAAATGTTTCCATGTTTGGATTACAGGCCTTTCAGGGCACAGTTTAAGTGACTATGTTGAGTTTAACCGAAATTGAAAGAAAGAGCCTGTGGAAACTTCTTAACAAAGAAGTTTTGTAAATAGTGTCTTGATACTATGGTGATGGGTCCTTAGAACTGCCGACTTCATTTTTCTTTCTATTCAATCCCTCATTTTTTTCCAAACATTCAGATTTTAGTCTAGTCTACATGGCAGTGTTGACTGTACATTTCTATGCATCTAACAAGTGCCAAGGAAATCAAACTTAGGGAATAGCAACGTTGGATCTACTTCTCAGCTGACTCTGTCACAGAAAGTGTTGGGGAGGGCCAAATGCCTTTCCCTGCCTTACTGTTCTCCAGGGGCCTTTGGATTTAGTCATTTAGTCTGGATTTGGGTAAACCACAAAGGATGGTCCAAATCTGAGAAGGGTGAGAGTGCAATGTCCAAACGAGAAAATCCACTCCCAGACCAAAGGGCTTGGCTAGGTTGCATGTGGAAGCAACACCAAGGACATGCTTGAGGTCATGTCCTCTGCTGTTTCCATCATCTGCCTGCTGAAGGCTCCCCTTGGTGCTGGCTCTGCAGTCCTGCAGTCCATCCTCTCACCAGAATGAGCCTGAAGATGCTGCCTGCAGTAGGAAGAGCTGGACTGTGCTGGCAGCTTGAGCTTTGCCTCTGTATTACAGGGTGTCTGATTCCAAAAGCTCCTGGGCTTCAGGGCATGATCACCATGAGTCTGTTTTGGTAGGAGCAGCCGGCCTTGAGCATTTCATGCATCTGGGTGCATCTATTCACCCTTACCAGGAAGTCACTGCAGCAAATATAGTGGGCTTCTGCATTTGCTATCTAGCAAATTCTCCTCTCCCAGGTGGAAACATCCTCTGCTTCTCTTATACTGAAAAAGAAGAGAAAAGAAATGCTTCCAAATAACTCACAGTCTGGATGGCTTCAACAGAAGCAAGAACAAGCACTTGGAATGTTATAGAAGGATTACTGTCATCACATATCATGGTCTGCAGGACAAGCCTGATGTGCTGGGAGCTTTGTAAACATCTCAGACTACTTAGGGAATCTGCAACACAAGCTGCAATGTTTGAAAGTGTTTTTTTCCTAACCCATACATTTCCCAAATGAGTACGGAGAAATTCAGGTCTGGAAGAAATCCAGTGAACATGGTAAACTACCATTAAAGAAGAACAGAAGCAATTGTTTTGTGCCTCTCTCTCCCTTATGGAATGATGCAATATCTCCTAAATTCCACGGGAGCGGAAAAAAGAAGAAAAAAGAAGAAAATGTAATAAGGATGAAAGTTTGTTCTGCTTTCCTCAGCCTCCAGGCCTGGGCATAAGCCTGTGTCTGCTCTAAACTGCAGTCCCCTGGCCCGGCCGATTGAGCGACTGAGCGCGTTTTCTGTTTACTTCTTTTTCCAATCTCCTCTGTAAGCCAAAGATAAAGCCGGTACAGCTCCAGCTGTACTTTTGAACCTGCGTTTAAGTGGGGTGGAAATAAATCTTAATGAGATTGTCCAGCCCTATTACCTTAAGTAGTATGCCTCAAATGAACCCTGCTAAAGGCGGTAATTCCCTTCTGAGATTTCAGTGACGTGAGCAACTGGATCATATTTCACTATTGTTGTTTGTGTCATCATCAAATACTTGGTAGAATTCCATGCTTATCACATAAGAATTGAAGAAACACACTCTTATTAAAGATGTGAAAGCAGTAAGAGATGCTTTCCTTTAATACGTACAAAGAATTTCCTCACAATCTTCACTGCAAACAGAAAATTACTTTGCATTTCTACTTCATAAGTATTCAGATGCAAAAACTTCACTCTCATAAATTCATACAATTGGTTTTTTGATGCCTCCTATTTCCTCTCTAGATAAAATCAAGGTATTTTTACAAGACTTGCTGGCAGGCAGAACAAGGAAGGCAGCAGCACATGGGCAGGACTCAAAGAACGTAAGAAAGGCCAAAGAGGTCTCAGAGGAAGTGTCTCCAGGGAACACCACACTGTGGCAGAGACATCACTTATTTAGGATCTCTTGAGAGCCCCATACGCAGTTGAAGAGAGACAATTTTTAAGAAGTGCTTGCCTTAGGTAACATATAAAAAAGAAAGAGGTGATCCTGAGTTTTTGGAAAATCACAGCAGTATCCCTCAGGGCACAGGGCATGTGCCCTTCACATGAAGGGCAGATGGAGGTCTAGTAGGTAGCAAGAAGAATTCCATTTTTCAAGCCCCAACCCACTTGGCTGTGCAGCAAATGGGATTTTTAGCTCACACTGTGCCCACAGCATTCAATGAGTAACCCACAAAATTAAGGTCCAGAGGAGAAGCCTCTCCTCCTTGTCTAAATTTAGCATAAGGCCTTGCAAGTACAGACAAGGCAGCCGAACATCATCAGTAGCCGGAGAATTTAGACAAGGAAGATATCTCAGTTCTGCTAAGTGGCTTTTGGGAAATAATGGAAGGAGAAACAGGGATCTAATAACCTCTGACTGAACTAAAGTTAACCTCCATCTCTGGGCAGGAGCCTAGAGCTATCTCTGACCATAGTCTGAGCTCAGTGAGTAATTAGCATTCCTGCTGATTTTTCACAACTTTTATAGATATTTGATATTGGATCAACACAGAAATTCGAATGCATGGGCTCATCAGATGCCATGAACTGCTGAGAGGACAGGTCTGGGACTCATTGCAAGTAACAAGTGATTTCGCACAGCCTGGAGTAGCTGTACTGGAGGGTGCCTGCCCAGCTGCGTTCACTCCTTGGCATTCTCCAGGACCCCGACTTGTGAGCAGGTTGGCCTGTGGCAAGGCGCTGTGTCAAGTAGTGGGAAATAAATTTGTGCTGGCTCTTCACTATGAACAACTCCATTTGGGATTGTTCTGAGAACGCAGGCACTGCAGGTGGCAAAGATCAGCTCTTTAGCTGGGCTTGGGGCCGTGCTGGGACGGACTCCTGCTACAGCCTTGTTTCACTCTTTGTGTGCCTTATTAAAACATCCAGTTGCCTCCAATTCTCCACTGTCCCTCAAGGCAGCTTAATTAACAAGGCATATTGTCAACTGAGCAATCATCTCAGAACAAGGAAATCTTTAAAGATTTGGCACCATTATCTAGGATAACCCAGCCGCTGAACTTCATTAGGAAAAAGAAGCAAATGCACATACTCAACTCTGAGGCACATTTCTGTGGGAGAAAGTAAAATCAGTTTAGTACAAACAAGTATTTTCTAATCCTGTATCCCTTGGACAAAATGGAGATGTTCAGCTCCTGGCTACCTGTCTTGGGGTGTCTCATAGCCAGAGAGTAGTGAGTTCTCTCATGCATCTTGGGGTGCTCCTCTGCCTCCTTTCCTCTGCAGGGACACCTGACCTTGGAAATGAGGGACATGGCCCTGGAGCACATGTGCTGCCTCAGGAACTGGCTTTGTCCTGCTGAAATCCCAATGGCAGAACGAAGGAGGGAGATGCTCTTGCTCAGGGTCTGATGATCTCTCTGCATCACCAAAGCCCAAAATGGTGCAGAGTCCTTGCTGCTGTTGGTGATGTTTTGATTGGCCTGAGCAGGGAAACTCCTACAGTAGGGAATGAAACTCACCATGCCTCAACAAAAACGTGTCATCTGGTCGATTTTCAGTGATTTTCTCCTGCCAGTGTAGTGGGAGAAGAGTGAAGAGTTATCTTGTTGCTCCTCCCACTTTATAGGACATCAGAGTAGGCAGAGAGTAGTAAAGGACAGCAAAAAGGCTCTCCAGCTCCTTTGTGTGCCAGGATGCTCCCCAAAGATCTGGAGAAACCAAACAATTGTAGGAGAGGAGTTTGCTGAGAAAGCAAACACTCGTCCTGTGAAAACCTGTGAGCAGATTGAATGCTTTCCCTGGAGTTCTCCAATTTTTTCATTAAATGACTCAAAATGAAAACATGCAGAAAATGTGGTTGGTGTTTAAAAAGACAGCTTTTGTTAGAGAAATATTATTCTCCAGCCTACATATGTGAGCACTGTATGCCTCAGCCTGCCATATCTGTTCCAGACATTGCATATTCTCTCTCACTTTCCCACACGATGCTTCTCCCTAAGCCTTTTGTGTTCAAATACCTGGCCAAAACTCTCCAGTGTCATAACAAGCCCTATGTGTTGCTGACTGGGTGAAAAGGGACAGTGCATAGACATTTTGACAGCCACCAAAAACTCATGACCCAAGAAACCTGGCTTTAGGGAAAAAAATTTAAAACAAGTTGTATGAGGCTCATGATAAACATCAAAGAGTTGGCAGCACTAAGAATAATTAAACAGTTTAGATGAGATTTCCCAGAGAAATTGCTTCCATTTCATCAATACACTGTCTGGTTTTGAACAGTTATGCCTGAATATACCATTTGGAATTTATGACAGATGCAGGAAATAATAGTTTCCTTCTCAAAATCCTTTCCACATGTGGTCCATATGCCTCCAGCACAAAGAGATTGTGATATCATGCCTAAGTCAGATGGATGTCAGAAGACCAGCTGACTGTCACAGCAACAAGATGAACCTGGGAGCCTCTGATTTGGGATAAAGAGGTGTAGAAGATGACAGATTTAGTGTCCCAGAGACAAGCTGCCTGTATCAGAGGTGTTTGTGTGTGAGGCTATTGACATTGCAGAGCATCTCCAAGCAATTGGTGAAATATCAAGTTAATATTATTATTATTATTATTATTGCAAGTATTCTTATTGCTAGAGATCTAGTTATGAGGTCCCGGAGTGTTTTGTATTTTATGACATATGTGTTTCCAATATGTTGTTTATCATAATATCCCAATTCACCTGTCAAAGATATTGAACATGGTAAAGTATACCATTCCAGGAAGATCAAGAACAATTTCAGGTTAAGTTACTTGAAAAGTTCTGCTGGGAATTGGATTTCATCTGTGCTTCAGCTGCAGAGCAGCTCTTAAAGGGAGAAGTGTTGGTCCATGGAGAAACTGTGGGAACCCAGGTTTTCCCAAATAGTCACTAATGGCATGGTCCTCATCTCCTCGTACTGGACCAGAGACCACAGGTCTTATTTATGGACATGCCCAGTGCTCACAGCTGCCAGTGAAGTTTGAATATGTGAAATACAGTGGTGTGCTGGGTGCTCTGAAAGAAGAGCTCCCTGGCATCTCCGATTACACACCCACAGCACTGGCAACTGTTTTTGGCTTAATCTTGATGTGCCCCAATCTGTCACATATAAACTCTGAATAATTCTGCACACATGGCTATTTGTGTGACTTACTGCTGAGTCATATCTAGCAATGTTTCAGTAGGGGAAACACAAAACATTCACTAAGCTTTAATTAGTGCATATATAAATACATTTCTCTGAGCAATTGTGCTGGGACAAAGTATGACTAATGCCTGGTGCTTCCCATGCCCCACAAGTGCTTGGTGGAGGGGCCTCACCCAGCAAATGTCACCAGCCACACAGCACAGGGCTCAGGCTGCTGGTCTGAGGAATAGAACTGAACTGACCCAGCCAAAATTTGTACAATTTGTGTCAGGGTGATAACAATAATTTTAGGATTTTTGAGAGTCCTAATTCATTGGCCTGGAAAGGCTCCTCTTGACTCCAAAAAGTCTGGATCATGCTTCCAAAGCATGAGTGGGAGATGTGCAAATTATAAGTTTAACCTGAAGTCAAGTCCTTCATAATCACATGATCAAGCACAACCTGAGACACTCAGCTTGCTGTCACCTCTTTAGGTTTTAGAGTCTCTTTAGGTGTTCAGATGTTACACACATGTCTTTTTTCATGTGTGTGTGCTTTATTTCTTTATTTCCTCAGCAGACCTCTTCAGGAAAGTTGGCTACAGGAGTTTTCACCTTCTGGTTCAGAAGCAAGGATTTTACCATTTTCACAGCAACTATATTAGTCACTGGGAAGTGTTCTGGGTGCACTGTGTGATTGAGGGGTACTGGCAAAGTCAGAGCATGTCCTGCAGCTCCACAAAGAACACACCACAAAGGATAAGTGTGCAAGTGTATATTTATCTTCAAGATAGGTGAGAACCACATGAAATGCCAGTTTGCAAGTAGTGTCTATGGATTTATGAGGGGATTTGGGGCCGTAACCTTTCAAACTTCTCTCCAAACTCTTAATTTCATGCCTTCATAATACATGGTGGTGGGGATGAGTCTGTGTTCTCCCGAGGAGCACTGAAGTGGTGGAAACTTGAGCCATCCAAACAGTGCTGAGAGCAGTGATGTGGTGCTGGGGGGGTTCCCTCCTGGGCAGTGTGGAAAAGCTGCCCGAGATAAATCAGCCATTGGCACCTCTCTGAAATGCTCTTTGTTTTTTGTGATGGAGACAGCATTGTGCTTCCCAAAGTCTTCTTGGAACTTGTTGTGATTCCTCAAGGGCCACAGATATTTTACTGAGCCCAGTTTGGAGTCATCTGAGCCAGGGCTTGCTTTTCTTCCAAAAGCAACTCGTGTGATTGACAGACCGTGTGCAGAACCAAAGAGCAGCTATGACCAGTCCCCGTGTGCCCTGCTGACTCAACGGTGACTTCAGCTGCTCCGTGAAACTCAGGACTCCTTCGGGGAGCTGATCCTGGGCACTATCAACATCTCCATGCCCAGCACTTGGCATTTGTCAGGAGGCCCATTCCTCTGCCCCAGAGTTTCTTTCCCACAAAGAAGAAAGCATTTGGAGGATCTTGCCAGTCTTCTATGTGAGTTTTAGAGGAGGTCTGAGATGTAAGGTAATCTCTAATGTTATACATTTAATTGTGGAAACCACTAGTGTGGGGTGAGGGAGCTGATCACAGTCTTTAAGGAAAGCAATAACAGGGAGAGAAGAGCAACTGGATATGATGATGAGAGACTGGGCACTCACCAGGTTTTGGGGAGGGCACACTGGGCATTCAGTTTGCAGCCTGAATGGCAAAGAAAGGGAAGGGGCCCCACCCTCTAAATTACTGCCTGTATAAAAAGTCCGTAGCAAGAGAAGGCTCCAGACATTGTTAAATGCAATTATGGCTTCTAAATGCTGATGGCTTAACACAGAATACGTTGGAAATATTGCAGATGTTATGAGGGATGGAGGAGAGGAGAAGAAAGAACACACTGGTCATTTTTTGCATGCCTTAAGTTACTGTAAATACCATGGAATAAGACTGTTCAGAAATGTGCTGTACTGTGCAAGTACTCTTGCTCACAGACCCTGGGTCAAACTACAGCTTCCAAGTATTTCTGCAGATAAGGAAAATCCTCCCATCAGGGGATGGGGATGGGGGAGGAGGGGAGGAGCTCTTGGGAAATATGTAGCATCTTCTGTTATTCCTTACTAGATCCTTAACCAGCACCCCAGCAGCAAGCATTTGTGCTAACTTCTACTGCCTCTATTGACTGCCTCAAAGAGCTCTCCTCCTTCAGCACTCCTCCTCAAAGAAAGAAAGAAAAGCAAACAGACAGACAAACAAAACCAGTTCTTTTCTGAAAATGGGTGTTAATGTCTCTTCTAGGTCAAATAGCCCCACTTGAAGCCTCTGTAGCACATAGCACATATACTCACATTCTGCTTCAGAAAAGCAGTGAACTGGCACAGCCCCTGCCTGCCATCTGAACAGTTAGAGTAGTGCACAGAAAGAAACCTCACCTGCTACTTTAAAGGCAGAGGCTGAAGATGAAGACTAACCCAGTGCCTGTGCTCAGGACACTCCTGGAACATAGTCAGCTCCCACCAAACCTCCACCAAACCTAAGGGACAGGACACCACACTGGAGGAGAAAAACAGAGCTGACAGCAGAGTTTACCATTTTCCTAATTCCAGAGGTTGCAAACTTCTAAGCTAGTTGTCAGAAATAACTTTATGAGTAGCAGAGGGGGCTTGTACTACATAGCTATGTACAGGTACCCTAAGTCTGCCTAAGCTAGGCTGAACTCCAGTTGAAAACACACCTGGCTGCAACAGAGACCACCTTCTTTCATCTTTGCTGTTGAATTGACAAGGAACCAGCTTTGCCATGTGTGGCATTTTGCCCAAGTGCAAATGTGGAGTTGCTCCTTGCCCTGTGTCTCTCTCCCGGCTCTCTCCCTTTCTCAGCACTGAAGCAATGTTTTGTGGTCTGGGGAGGCCTCAGATTTCTCCCAAATGGAAAAGCCCCTTTTCCCCTCAACAAAACATCTAAGGAGGTGCATGGAAAGAGACCACAGTTCAGCCATGCAGCCCCAAGGCTTTGAAAGCCCTGTCTGAAGGTGAGAACCCCTACTCAGCAGGGAGCCCTCTAACCCAGGCTCAGCCCTCACCTGTGAAGCAGGTGAAGGCTGCACCCTGGTGATTTTAACACTGCGTGGACTGTAGGCTGAATATTTTGGCTCATGGGGCTGTCTTAAAATGCTGTATGAACAGAGAGGGCTTCCCAGGCATACCTCTGACAGGCTCCCAACCTGGTGTCTCCATGGGGCTTGCTTGTCACCATAAATCTGCTTCTGGGGTTTTTCTTGCAAAACATGGATTCCTGGGGCACCAGAGTTGTTCATTTTTCCTTGCGTGGTTGCCTGATCTTCATGTTCCAAAACCTCTCTGAAGCTTTAAACCATGATGACTGCTTCATCATCATCATCAGTGTTTGCCCCCTGAATGCACAGCCTCTGCTGCTCAAGGCAATGCTTGGACAGACTGAGAAGGCACAGAATTTCTGGGGGAGCAACTGAGCTGGTCAGAAGGAGAACTCCCAGATGCCAAGATAATTCTGGTATTTCAATTCCATTTTCGTCAAACTGGGGCAATACACCCAGATATTATATTTGATTTGATTTTACCTGATCATCCAAAGGCTTTCTGTCTTGCTCCCACTCCATTTCAATTTTCAAAAATACAGTCTTTAGAAATGTATTAATATATTGACACAGTCAACAAAATATTGCATTTTGATTTGTAAACATCTGCGTTTTGTGATGAAAGAACACTCTGTTGGAAAATGTGTGACTGCTTCTAATAGCTAGCATTCATCTCCTAAGCTGACTTCCCAAACACAAAAGGAAATGAGCTTGCCGGGGGGTCCATACACCAAGATCAGAGTTTCTGTGAAGTGTTTATCAGTTACAAACCCTGATAAATAACAGAGCTGCTTGCCAGGCTCTCATCACCTCGGCACCCTGGGCTCACCCTCCCCTGGCAGGGGGATGCTTCTGGGGAGCTCTGAGCATGCAAGTCAGTGCTGGTGGGTTTAGTGCAGTCAGGAGCTACGGTTCATCCTGCAGACCTCTCTCTTGAGATGCTCAAGTCGTGCCATTTCATTCCTGAATTGCAGCAAGTAACTGGCTTGATATGCTGGAAAAACCTTCCCACTTCTCTGCTTACCCCAGAGCGCTAACTGCAGTCTGCACAGCCATTCTGCAAGGTGATTTCAGGCTGTTGCCTTTTACTCAGGGTCTCACCCTGCAAACTGTAATGCAGAAGTGGTGCTCTAGTCCTAAGGGAGACATAGACTTATCTGCAAAAAGATAGACATTTTTTACCAAATCTAATGAAATGTTAATTTCAAGCATAGTCCTATGCTAATATGAGTATGTGAAAGTGGGGGAATTTAATTTGACAGGAGTAGTGCTCATGCCTGTGCTGGGTCATGATTTTTTGTTACAGAAATGTATGTGGGCCATATTTAATTTCCAGTAGCTGTTTAGAGACAGTCCAGCATGGGAGCTGGAGGTCTTGCTCACTGACAGCCTCTCTGGCTGAGATAAATGGACTCCCCATGACAGTGCAGAATGTGTTGAATTTCAGGAAATCTAAATTCCCACAGGTTTCTGGGATATCCTAATTCTGAAAACACCAATTTTATGAACTGGCTCCAGTCTGTCTTAAAGACATGTTTGAAATATGTAATTTTAGCTTTGAAAGGAAGTATTTAGCTAAAGAGTCAGGAACATACTTCAGATGAAAAGTCCTCTACTGAAACAAAGCCAATAAAAGTTTGTGAGGAATTTTAAGGAAATTCAGTTAGATTCGCATGCCACCTGCTCCAGAACAAGCTGCATCAATTCTGTTTCTTCCCGTCTTAGCCCTGTTGCAGTAAATAACAGAGAAAGTATGCATATATGGGACTCCTGGGGTTCTTCTTCAGCATTATAATCTTCATCTGTTATAGCTCAATACCCTGTGTTATTTCAGCAGTGGTGTTATCCACAAGAAATTACACATGCTATTCAAAGTCAGTCTGTGACTGAAAGGGGAAAATAAGAAAAGAGACACTTTAAGAACCTTTGCATGACTTCAGAGATTTTTCTGAAGTCAAAGGTTTGTGTTGAGAACCAGAACCATCATGACTCATATATTCCTAATCAAAATGGTGGGTGCGTGAAAAGCTGTTCAGTAGTTCAGGGACTGAACTACGACTCCTTACAAGAGGAAAATATTACACACAAGGGGAAGCACTTAAATAATTGATGTGCTTTTCTTTTATCTGCATGTAGGAGTGACAAGAAATCTATGTAGCTGGCACTAATGGATAGCATCAGTATGTCAATAATTGCTAATGAGGAAGAAATAGGAGTGCGTTTGTCCTGAAGTGACTGATCTTTCTTTCTTCTTTATCTCCCTGTGTTACAATAGGAAATTATTAGTGTAAATTTTAGAATTCTGTTCACTTTCAAATCTCAAAAGGCTTTCACATGCCTTTTTTTTGGTATGAATTCAATCCAAAATTACTGTACACTTGCTTACATGTAATCTGCATTCTGGCATTTAAGATTCTTTTTTTATGTCTTCTGTGCTACATTCAAACAACAAAATAAAACTTTGTTTGCATCACATGTTTAATTTTCCATTCCACAACAGTGAAAGGGTGCAGCCACGCTGGAATTGAACAGAAACCAGAAATTTAAAAACATCCAATGCTTTCATCATGAAAAAATTGCATAACCATTTCCAGCACTGAAGTAGGATACTCTTACTGAATAAAGTCTCTCGAAAAATGATTGGTGTATCAACCCGTTCATATCCAGCTATAGCCAACTTTAAGTAAAAGATTGTGTTCAGCCATTTCCCCCGAGCTGCTTTTCTGAGGGAACAATTACGCAGCTGTTCCTGCTACATTCTTGTGGAGGCTGAAAGCAGTCTAAAAACTCTGGCATTAATTTCCTGTAACTACAAAGTGCAGCTCTCCAGGTTGTTCGTGAGGCATACCCTTTGCAAAGAGGTTCCTGAAGCAGTACATACACTTGACACTGATATTGTGCTTTGGCTAAACTTATTTATAGCCATGTGCATGTGTATACACGGGCGCATGCACAGGGCTGTACGGTTTGTGTTAGAAGCAGGGCTCTGGATTGCAGCCACATTGCAGTGCTAATGATATCTGTCACTGCACCAACTTTCTGTAGCTGTATTATCTGGCTGCATTCAAAACCGAGGATTTCAGAAGTACAATTCCAGCCTTGCTATGCTCATTGGATTCAGCAAAAGGGCATTTCTGCACTAGTGGTCACTAATTAGTGTATTAGGAAGTTTGATGATGATTTTTTGCAACTCTTTTTATGGAGTGTTAAGTTTTAAACTGCTAAAGTTTTAAACTTTGACCTAGCTGGTCAAAGAGTAATAGCCACGAAGAGAATCATTTCAAAATTCCTTGACATGAAAAGCAAGCTGTCAGCAACTGGCTCGCTAACATTACTTAATAGCTCTGAAGCAGTACCACCATTTCTCTCTCCACTGATGGTTTTGTGATTATTTTTATATGCATATATGCATCCACACATCTATAAGTACAGGTAACAGAATATTATGCAAGGTCTGTGAAGCAGATGTCCCTTGGGACAGGGTCTGGAAGCAGGGCAGGGGGACATGTTTAGGGGAACAAAGAGAAATAAACCTTTCCCTCTGTGTATGCTGGCACATTTCTGATCCACATCTAAACATCATTTTATCTTTATTTTTTATTCCTGCCCATAGAAAACATTCCTTCCCTCAATGCATCCATGAATATTTTTCTGGAAGAAAACTCCTAGGTCCTTTCAGCAGCAAAGGTAATTGAGATATCAGTAACTTCTGCACACAAGATGCCATGCACACTCGATATCAGTTTCATCATTAATATCAGATGCCAGCTGATACTGCTACTGTCACCCTGAAATATCCCACCCCCAGCTCAGAGTGCTTAATAAGCAAATTGGGGCCAGGCCTTTAAAATCAAAGCCTAGAGAAGCGAAACTTTGCTGGTTAAAGATCAGCCCTTTGAGCAGGTAAGCAGGAAATACTCGTTTTCATCTCTCTTGTCTTTAGCTGATAGCAACAGCACAGGGAATTGTGCATGGTGCAGCTCACTCTGCACCATATACATAATTTATATTTTTCCACTCTGGTTATGAGTGTGCGGTTTTGGACTTGGGATTTGCTTTGCAAAGTGGAAGGAGAGAGAGGAGGAAAAAAAAACCCACTGCGGCAGCCTTCACCTTCTCCAGCCCCACTTTTTAGCTCAGAACCTCATCTTTGATGCACAGCTTTCACAGGCCAATGGAACCTGAACGCTACACAGTACGTGTGTGTATATATACATATATGAAAACATAAATGCTTGCCATGGCAAAAGAAAAAATAAAATAAAAGATGTTTCCAGTAGTCCATCTCTTTATTAGTAAAATGCCTTGGCAGAGAATTAGGCTATAATTTTGACAAGAGTTTCCTTTGGTAGAGGCAGCCTAGAGAATATTTACAGTTCCTACAGAAGTTTTAAAAGAAACAGCTGAGGAACATGCTTCTTGCTGATGTGCTCTTCTGCTCAGTGAAGTTTGACAGATACAGCCCTAAGTGCTAGTAAAGTACCCTTTCCCTGATACAGGCAAAGTGCGTCACACACTTATTTTAAAAATAAGGTACATTTCTATTTCCTTTCAGCAAATAAACCCATTTATCTGCCCTTGCTGTGTCCGTTACCGTCCGGGAAGGTTTATCAAGGAGCAAACAGGACCCACACACAGCGCCCGGTCCTGCAGCACACATCCCCACAAACTCTCCTTAGTGAGCTCAAGACTGCACACATCAATACCATCATCTCTCTGGACACCAACATTTCAGACCATCTGTCTGAATTCCACAACCCTTCCTCCTACCCAGCCCCTGTGCCTTCAAAGAAAATCCAGGCATTACCACCCTCACCAGCCCTCCACCACGGACTCGTAAGGCACCGCACCAAGATCTGCAGTGTTTTCAGGGAGTTTCTCCTCTCCCTGCTACGGCTCCAGCTCCCTTCAAAAGCAAGCGGCTTCGCGTGTGACTTTGCAATCTGAGAATGTGAACCAGTCGGCAGGACACTGGGGTAAATATAAATCTGGCGCTTACCCACAGGCAGTCCCTCGCAGTCTGACATCGTGTGAGAAGTCCTCCTCACCGGGGGCTTAGGAAAACCACTGCAGGACCGCAAGCGCGGGTCCTTCTGTTTGCAAAGGCGAGGGGGAAAAAATATCTGACAGTTTACAGCCACCCTTCTCTTGCACTCTACATCTACCCACCCAGAGAGCTGTAGCAACAGTCCCGTCCCTGCCTTCTCATTATGGGATGTAAAGATAAGAATGTGCTTTTGTGCCAAAAGAGTGTGCTATTGGTGGATAAATTTGTTGTCATCCCTCCCCTTCGCAGAGTTTCCTCTTTAATGTCACAGAGGCACATTACCCTGTCGGAAAGGCCATCGAATATTTATGAAACGGCTTTTAAGGGCTAAGCCGCAAATCTGCGCGGGAGAACAGAGCTAATTGCTGTGCGGTGGGGTTGGCAGTGGGAGCCACCCCGCAGGGCTCTCCTGCTTCCCGGGGAGCTGCGGGGGGAGCTGGTGGGCTGGGGGATAGGCTCTGACATCTTGCTCTGCAGGGTCCCAATACAAACACTCACTGCTGGAAAGGAGGCAGAAGCCAGGGTGTATCTCTTTAAGGGGGAAGGAAAAAAAAAGGTCTGTGTTTATATTGTAATATCTGAGAAATTGTTTTGTGACACTGTTACTAAAGGCTGTTTCGTGGTTTATAATAATATTGTGAGTGCAGATTTCTCTGTAACTTCATGACTTTTCTTGCTTAAAACATGCCATTTTAATGCCAGTTTAGTGGCTGCTCCTAAGACTTATTTTTTAATCTTTGAAAATGTTTATGTGGTATTTGCTTGGTATGAGATTCCCAGACTCGCAAAGTCAGTGAAGAATACCCCTGCACACTGGTGTGCTCATTAGGCACCTTAATGAAGTTCAGGCAAAGGCTCTGGCAGCGTTAGAGCCAGGCTGGGCTTGGCAGAGGCATGTGCAGGACCTGGTGGGAGCCTCAGCACCCGGTGGGGGATGTGATTTGCTGCCACTTTTCCTCCTG
Organism: Corvus hawaiiensis; assembly: GCF_020740725.1. NCBI lineage: Eukaryota > Metazoa > Chordata > Aves > Passeriformes > Corvidae > Corvus > Corvus hawaiiensis. The sequence goes on from NC_063218.1 coordinate 12,404,371, forward strand.
GGAACAGTCAGGGCTTTGCCTGACTCAGACCTTTGGTGTCTGAGCCCTTCACAAATATCCGGGTTTTGGACCTAGAGCCGGAGGGAGGGCTGGGAGGAGGCAAGGGGGGCTCCATGGGGGATTCTCTGGGAAGAACTTCCAGAGCAAGCAGCCAGAGCCAGCCCCTCAGGGGAACGACCTGGGCTGTTTTTGCTCAGATGCTTCAGTCTAAGCACCCAAAGGCTGACACTGCTGGGTCTGCCTGATCTCTCTCTGACGAGAAGCCTTTTACTACTCTGCTGGTTACTCAGCAGCACAGCTAACCATGGATTCAATTCAGGATGTCAGGCCACTGACTAAGAAGCTAAAATAGCTGCAAAAGTAGATTGTGACATGTTCCTCAAACCATTCCTCATGTTGCCTACACAGGGTTGGGCAACCAGAGCCAGAAGTGTCTGGTGGCCACTGGGGCTGGCCAGCATGAGGATCTGTTGGCACAGTTCTGCCTGGGCAGCCCTTGTCAGTGCCTGCTTCTTGATCTGCTCATGCAACACACATGGAGATATTCACTGGTGTAAGGCTCACCTGGAGGGCAGCTCTGAGGGAAACAGAGCCTCAGGCTGTGCTCTCTGCCAAAGAGGCTGTGCAAGGAGGAGAAGTGCAGGGTATCATGCTTAACCTCTCCAGCCTGCTGCTGCCCACAGACCCAAGGAGTGGCCATTAGCTATTCTGGCAGTCAGGGAGGTGTCTGGTCTTGATCTTGGTATGCCTCGGGGAAAGGAAGAAGGCCTAAACCGGACTGGGGGACTTTTCTTGCAGTGTCATTTGACTGCAGAAACATATTTCTCCAATGTGTGAGAATCAAAGCTTTCTTAGCTCAACTCTGTGAAAAGGCAGGCTCCTGGTTCTGCAAGCATTTACGTGCCAATTTAACTTCAAGCCCCACTGAAGTTCCTGGAACTGCTCACAGTTATAAACACATGCATAAGTATTTGCAGGATTAAGGGCTCCCCATTCCTCCTTGTATTCGGAGCAAACAGCTGCAGCTGGTTTTGAAGTTACCTCTCACAGCTGTGTACTGGTGCTCCTCCACCAAAGATTAGAGCCCTCCAGCAGAGCTGGACAAGTGCCTGCAGGGAAGGCACGCCAAATCACAGACTGGTGTCTCAGCTCTATCTCATCCTTGAGAGTGATTTAAGAAACCTCTGCCTCAGTAACCCCCATTACATTGTCCGTGGCCACGTCTGCTGCAGGTGGTCAGCATCTTCTGGAAGAGGGCCAGAGAAGCCAGCAGAGCAGACTGAGGGGGAAGGACAAATACATCTTAAATTATTACAGCAAAGTTGGCAAGAGCTCATCTGCCAGAGCCCTTACTAGGATTTGGCCTTGGGAGAGCTCTTCAGTGAAATACTAAAGCAGGTCAAAAGTTGAACAGATCAGACCTAATTCCTACAATGATACGCACAAACAAACCCCTCCTTTTGATGTGGATACTTCAATCAAAAAATTAGCTTTGATCCCTGGATACTTTAGTTACAATGCTGGGTTTTGATATATTATAAGATTTTTTTTTTTCTTTGCTTAAAACATAATATTTCTTTTAAATTCCCCTGTTTCTGAGCCTGAAAAGAGAAGAGCCATGTTTGCTCCTGTTTAAAGGCCAAGCCTGGAAAATTTAAGTCTGATAGAGAAAGTTTTGGGAATTTATGAATAAGCCTAGTGTCTGTCATGGCAAAAAATGCAAAAGCCAAAAATTGAACTAAACAATAAAAGGTGGGAAGTAAAGCACATATTATTTCAGCAGGTATTAAACTAATGTGAGAAATTGGCTAAATATTTGCCAATAACTGCTCTCACTTGGGCTTTCCAAGGAACTTGAAGGATGCTTACCCCTCAACAAGCAGAGAGAACCTGTTATAAATCCCTCTGCATCATTTTACTCCCTGACAGAGAGCCATCTGCATAAATCCATGACAAGTACCATGAGTGGGGTAGTAAATGCAACGTATGGAAGAAAGTCACTGGAGAATTTCCTAAAAAAGATAATTCTGGACCATTTAGTCTCCTGCGGAAGACAGTTGCATTTTCCTCATGCATCTTGAAATACTTAAGCAGTTGCTATGGTGTCCATACCCCTCTCTGGAGATTTCCAGGAAGAAATATCTGCCCAGGAATGTTGTGGATGTCCCATCCCTGGACAGGTTCAAGGCCAGTCCTGACAATGCAAAACCCCTGGAGCTGAGCTGATATGCCTAGGGAAAGAGGGCGTACTTGGGGAAACCTGGGTGCGGGGCACCTACCATGGCCCAAGTACACAGTCACCTTAGTGCCCAAATACTGTCACCTACACAAGTAAGACATGTCATGGAACTTTATTTCTCATCTACACATCCCATCTGATCCGTGCCTGATCTAAGTACCTAAATATCCTGGAAAATCTGGGCTTTAAGATTTTAAATGCCATGGGGAGGTCATAATTTTTCCCCACCACCTGACCGACTCAGCCATCTGACTGTGAGAAGAGCCTGATCCACCTGAAAGCTCCCAGCTGGACCAGGGCTTTTGCTGTTGCTGACTTTCCTCTCGCTCAGCCACGGATGCAGCCAGCCTCATCCAAACCTCATAGGAAATGCAGGGAGCTGTGCTTCCCACTGTGGGATCTCAGGCCCTGCCAGACTCTGGCTGCCTGCTGACATTACTGGTGGGAGGGCTTTGCTAAGCCCAGCACCACCGTAGGGGCATGGGCGAGTTGCTCTGCTTCCCTCTGCCTTTCTCTCTCCTGACAGAGGGAAATCATGAGAAATGAGAATTATTTCTTTAGCTAACCAAGTCAGATCTGATTATTAAATCTGCAATTTTCCATGAGATTGAAGCAAGCGCCTTACTGCCCGCTTCGGCAGGCATTTTTATCTCCCATCAGTGTGATTTCCACGCAGTTTAAAGAGAGAATGGCTGAAATGTGCTTCTCCCTTCTAATTTATGCAAATTCCCTTGGGTTTTCTCCTGCCGTGTGAAGAGATTTCTGACTGTTGGGTATGGAGGATTCACAGCCTGGGGAGGGGGAGGGGAAGGACAGGGCTAGAAGAGAAACTGCAGGCTGATATAAGCAGCTTGGCATCAGGATGTGGATGACCTTCTCTCAGAGTGCTGAAGAGCCCAAAATGTTAGGAATTTGTTAGCTAAGACATGTTTTTTCCCCTTGAAAAGCCCTGTAGTTGTGGGGATAGAATGCACCTTTCTTCTAATGCAAGGGGTAAAATTAACCACAGCTTTTGAATTGCACCCAGTTAAAGTGCAGAGAAGCAAGAGGGGAGCATGCTGGCTGGCCACCACCAGTCCCACTGTCAGCCCCACATCTCCTGAGTTGCTGATGGGGCCATGGTGAGGTCCCAGATGTACCCGTGGGATCAGCGGGCCAAATCCAGGGCCAGTGAGATGCTGTGCCATGAGCACCTGCAGCAGAGAAACGAGCTGCTGGTCAGATGGGCCTGAACCTCTGTACAGCAATCAGCAGAAGGAAAAGCAACCAGGCTCAGTGAGAAGCAGAGCCTGGAAGTCCCAATAATTGGAATTTTATTTCATTAGTGTTTTCTGACACATTCTCTTCACATTTCAACTTGATGGATGGGGAGCGTAATAATGCAACTTCAAGAGGAGCTGATGTTCTGACAAGATCTCCTGTGGGCTCATCCAGAGAAGGAAGAGTGAGTAAAAATAGGCAAGACACAGCTGACAGCTAGAACAGCCATCAAGGAAGCAACAAATACAAAAGTAATAGCAGCCCCACAAAATAACTAGGTATGTCATCATTTTGCATTTATCTCTATTTTTTTTTATGTTATTAGCAAGGTTTTCACTAGTAAGAATTGAATCTGAGCTTTGTATTCAAGAAAGGAAATGTCTCCATCATCTCCTCTGATGTCAGCCCAGAGAGAAGATTAGAAGATTAACTATGTCAGGTGACACCAATCCAGCAGCAGGGAAAATAATTTTGCACATTCAAAAAGAAAATGGGGAAGAAATAGGGAAGAAAATGGGGAAGAAGCTATCTCCAAGAAATATGAACCTTACCAGTGATAGTTGCTGGCTCACAGAGAGAACATTTCATGCAAAAGTGCAAATATACAGTAAATAAAATTATAAGATCAAAGATTCAGAAGATGATTTATCTTAAAAAGAAATTAATTGATAGTCTGAATCTCAGTGGCATTTTCATCCCATCTAATTTATAAAAGATTGCATTCTCTGGGGGGGAGCTATGAAAGGCCACTGCAATGATGTGAAGAAACAAAAAAACTACATTTGAAAGACAAAACTGGTTTCTGAGCTGCCACAGTTGTTGTTGACAGTGTCTTATGACACACTGAGCCAAAATGAGCGTGCCATGGCACTCAAGTGAGATGCATTTGCACAAGGATGAAGAAAAGGTGAGCATGACAGCATGAGCCCAGCTTTTGGCATCTGCTGACAAACATGGGTGGTTCTTTGCTGGCCAGCTCTGCATGAGTCACCCAGCACAGGGGACATAGGCCAAAGCTCTTTTCCCACCAATACATAGTAGATTTTCATGCTGTGACTACAGTTATTGGCAGTTCCCTCTGCAGAGGTTTCAGGTGTTACTGAAACACCAGTGAATATAAAAAGCCAAGAGAAATTATATGATTCAGTCTGATCTTGCTGCTTTCGGTTTTAAGGGCATTATTGCTGTTTATTTTACTGGGTTTGAGTCTTGCACAGATGAGCAAAGCTGCATTTGCTCTTCACAGATCTGGTAGGAAAAAGTGTCAAGCCCTGAATGTAAATATTACAGTATCATGTGGTGGGTTTGAGGAGAAGGTGAGAGTCTTGCAAACCTGATTTGGCAGCTGAAAAAATAGCACTCAGGCAAACAGATGGTCTCTGCAAGGAGGGAAGTCTTTAAAAGATTCACAGATTAATGAACTCCGCCAGGATTTTTGTGGTTCCTACCAAAATTCCTATAAATCAGTCTAACTGGGCAGGGAGGAGGTGGAGACAAGAGGAATCAATAACTTTCCTAGACAGCTTGTATATCCAAGGTTAGCTGACAAAGGCTTCAGAGCTGGAAAGTCTCGAGAGCAATTACAGAGGCAGAGTGTCATCCTTTAGGAAGGCGAAAGCCACAGTGTTCGTCATGTACTATCAGTGCTCTGGGGACTAATTGCAGCTGTCTGTGATCAAGGATATCAGTTTGGTGATAAAGGAAGGTGAGGTGTCAGCCACGCTGAACTATTGGCTCATCCTGGGAACTCTGAAATTTGTTTTGAAGGAGTGAAAGCATCCTCTGTCCACTGCAGGTCAGAGAGAGACCATACCTTCACTTACCTTTACTAGAAGCAGCCCCAGACAGCACAAAACCAAGGCAGAATATTTGCAACAGCCAAGCACAGTCCTACCTTCAGACAAATGACATCTCAGTTTCGTTCTCATCTCCAAGACTTTCTCCCTGCTCAGCACTATGTCAAGCATAAAAAGATGCTTTCACCAAGCTGAAAATGAGATGCTAGAATTGCCACTGGCCAAGGTTAGCCACAACAGGTAACCAAGAGATCAGGCTTTCATCCCAAACTTGGAACAAGAGCAAACTATGCTTTTGGGAATGACCAGCAACAGAAACAGAGCACCAGAGAGATCTGATCTGATAATTGTCCAGGTGATAATCTGTCCAGCTGTTTTTCTCTACCAAAGCAACCACTGCCCTCAGAACACTGAGTGAAGGTCTGCACTGCTAGGAGACAGAATTGATTAAGAAATTGATAATGGAATCAGAGGCGAACAGCAGGGAAAATCTTTCATTAGGGTGTCTATGAAGTTTGTAACATGGTGCACTTTACAGCCCACTTTCATTTGCCTTTCTGCAACATTCATCACTGGTGTTTGACAGCAGGAATGATCTGGGAGGAGTTTCCATCCTTAGTCACTTGGAGCCACCTCCTCTTATAATAAACACAGTCACAATTAACGGAAGTGGTGACCTTGTTGGCAATTTCTGAAAAGAGGACAAGACTCCTTGGGAACAGTGAATTAAGCAGATTATTACCACTTAAGTAACCTCTAAGTCTCGTTGTGGGTGAGGCATGTTGCTGAGGCAAAAGGAAGGCTTGCTTGTGACTACTCAAATAGCACATAAGTAGTTTTTTCAAACAGTTTTCATTGAAAACAGGATTGGATTTGGTTTAGGTTTTCTGATATTGATGTTTTTCACTACAGGCATCTCCAGCTGTCTCATGAAGAAATTCAAGACTGCCCTGGTGCGGTCAGACTCTTGGGTTTGGGGGTGGGGAGCCTGGGCTAAGATGCAGAGCAGGGACTGCCTCAGAGCTGAGCCAGGCAGGGCAGGGAGACAGGCACTCAGGCTCCTGAAGGGAATCAGAATCCCCCTGCCAGCATGGAGATGGCAAAATCCTGGGAGGGGGTTAAGTGACTTGCCTGGGGTCACCCTGTGAATCTGTGGCATGGTGGCAGGGGAGCCTGGCCCCTGTTCCACAGGAGGCAAGGGGCAAAGGAAAGAACTCACTAAATCAGTCAGTTTGGAGTGCTGCCTGAAAACATGAAAGTCTAATTTTTTTATTGTTATAAAACAAGAAAAGAGGAAAAAAAATCTGTTTCCATTCAATGCTCATGAAAGGTGTAAGAACTTCTAGTCTTCTTTTTTATTAAAAGTCTGAATGTATGGAAAAATATTTTTGTGGGATGGGCTGATCTGGCACTGATGTCTTGGGGTTTGGACAGGTACAGTTGCTGCAGGACTGCTGGAAATGAGGCTTTAAATATGTGACATCCTTTCACTTACCCAAAACCTCTGCCTCAGTGTACTAAAGTGCTGCAGCTGGTCCAGGAGTGCCCTTTGGACACTCGCCAGCCTGGCTGCAGCTGCTGCATCACCACTATGAGCTATGGCAGCTTTGTGATTTGCCTGGTGTCCACCTGGCTGCTCTCTGGTAAGCTGCAATCACTTCTGTGACTGAAATATCTTACAACCATTCTTGAGATACTCAACAATCCAGCAGCAAGGGCTTCTTTCAATATATGAGCAAACATTCCAGCCTGCTCAGAAAGCTGGAGGCATTCAGGGAGTCCAGATCAAACATTTTATGCTTTAAAATTGTAGGGAAAAGCTTCCTTGCAATTTTCTAATTTGATGCATGGAGCTGCTTTTTCCTTCTTCCTCACCAAGTCTCATCCAGGGAGAATGTGGGGACTGAATTTCCCCCTCTGCCTTTCCTGCACACAGGTGCTGTACCCTTACTGGAGTGGAGCAGTGAGGCCAACTCCAGCATTTTCACGTGCAGTTAAACAAACCTAAGAACTCTCATCTCGGGGTGGAGCCAGGGTTGTTTCTGCCTCTCGACATTCCCCAGGGCTGCCTCTTGCTGTTCCCAGAGATGCCTTGCCCACACTGTGCCTTTACTCCCCTTCAGCGCAAACCCAAGCCAATACTTCTGCTTTATCCCAGATCCATTCCTCATCAATCACTTTATTAATCCACAGAAATAACAGGAATTAGAAGTAGCAGGTGAACGCTTGTCTCTGCAAACGTGGTTTACAGCTAATCAACAGGGCTGGCACATAAGATCATCATTATGCTGTGCAGAGCAGACCCAGATGTGCTGAAGGGCCATCCCCAGGCCGTCACTGCAGCAGCCAATGTGCCCTAATCAGGGATCCTGGCCTTCTTGAAGTACAGTGTGAGTGTATAGTTAGTTACAATTTATTGCAATATTGTACTTAACAGCTACAAAGTCTTGTTAATGACAAGGTGTTAAACTTGCATGGAATAGACCAGAGAAGTCAAAGGCTTCAGAGCTGAAAATTAAACCGCTGTTGATATTCTTTTCCTTTAATTTAGAAAGCAGCAAAAACCTAACAGAAAATTGTCTTGCAACAGAGCCCACATCCAAGGAAATTCCATGTACGGTCAAATGTCAAGTTGTTTCTCTTGCAAAGAGCAATGTGGCAATCGTATTTCCATTTGCAGAGAAGTTCTTTTCTTTGAGCTGAGTTTTTCAGTGGGAGAAGGGGAGGGAGAGAAAGCAAAGTGAGCTTTTCCTTTCAGCACACATGCATTCAGAAATCTGGCTGCTCATTTTTAAAAGGTCATGGCTCCTTTCCCCACTCCTCCTGTGGCACAGCCAGGCCAGCCACACCTTTGCCAGATGAAAGTTAAGCCCCTGGAAAGGCCCACGGTGCTCAGCACTGAAATAACCGAGACTCCCATCGACTCATCTAGAAGCAGAGTTTGTCCCAGTTCTTTCTTGCCATTTAAATATTCCTTTTCATTGCTGTTTCCTCAAGAAACAAGATTTGCATAGTCCCTTTGGTAGTAAATCCTCACTCCACAGCCTAGTTCCAAGTAAAAATGAGGTTCACAGGGCATCAAAGTTCCTACAGCTTCCAGAAAGCCTGTGGGACTCCCTAAATGGAAGAAATTGGAGTAGTTAAGGGTGCCTGAGAAGAGGCAGGTGGCAGTGTGGCCCATAGTCAGTGTGTGTGGCCAGGGTGGCCATGCAACACAAGCAGAGCCACAGAGCTGCTCTCCATGTGCCACCTTTATCCCTACCAGTGGCACAGGCAGGGTTACACGGACACAGGAGGAAGGTGGGGATCCAAAATGGGAGGATGGAGTGTCAGGCAGTACTACAGTGGGGGCCTCTGGAGGGGCCATGGGGGACTGCCGTAGTGTGCTGGGGATGCTAGAGAGAGCCTGGGTGTAAAAAGGGAGTCATTGCAGCTATAAAATCCAGGAAGAAGCAAGGCAGTGTTCATTAGCCCTGCAGGGGTTCGGGGTCTGTTCCCATCCCACAGCCAGCCTGCCCAGGGCCCACTGCCCACAGACACCCTGCACCCACGGGGCTGTGCTTGACCTCAAGCTCTGTAGGGCTCAGCCCTTTCAGGATGAAGCTGGAAACACATCTCTTTGTTTCTCAAAGCCACCTTTATCATCTTCACCTTCCTCCCTGACCTTCCTGCCTCCGCTGTCCCCCTCCTGCACTGCTCAGAGGAGGGAGGCACAGCTTTCCCAGCTGTGAATCCTCCTCCCTGGCAATTTCACTCCTTTGCCAGGTCATCACCAATCTCAGAGGAGACCCCTGAGCTCTCCCTGTCCTCCTTTCCATTTTCCCTGCTTGCTGCTATTTATTGCTCTGCACTATTCGCGGGAGGAATGCAGCCTGTCCCAGGGAAAGGGCTGCTGCCGCCAGGACTCAGCAGGCTAAGTTTAGTTCCTGGCTCTGCCAGGGATCGCCTCTCCAACACTAGTCAAAGATTAGATTTCTCCCTGCCTCGGTTTCCCTCTGTAGACAGCAAAGTTCCCTCTTATAACCTGCCTGGGGTGGGAGCTAGCTTATAAAACTTGTTCACACTGCTCCTGTCTCTGGAGCTCCTGCTCTGGCCGAGATCTCGGGATATTTCTACAATCAGTACAGTCATGGTATGTTTTCATTAAAGGCCTTGTTGCACTTTTAATATGAAACACAAAAACACTAAATAGAGCCTAATTATAGTTCACATTATGCTCTTTTATTTTGTATGCAATTCCATTTAATTAGTTGTAATTCTCTAACAAATAAAATTACTTTGGGATTACTCTCACAATTCTGGATATTGATGTGAGAGCCGATGTGGCCACAGGCTGTCTGTCAGTGTTAGAGGCCTTCCTGTAGGTTTCCCAGGAAGAAGTCAGTCTTCGGAGGTGTAACCAGAACTACTCTCTGTGTTGTAGGAATGAAATTACAAGAGTCTATGAGCAACAAGAAAAGAAAACCCTCTGTGTATGTGCTGAAGGCTCAGCTTGATGCTGTCTCTTTAAAAAATTGCTCAAATAATACATTAAAAAGCAAACCTCTTCTATCACATACATATTTCATCTGCACCTTGGAACTGTAATTAATGGCACAGGAGGCTTCATTTGACAAGCTGTCCTCAGGGCAGACTTTTTACTTCTATCTACATCAACAGTGCTCTCTGGTACTGTTTCCCTTGGCAAAACTCCTCAGCTTCACCCCGCTCCATAGCGGGGAGGCGAGCAGATGTGAGGCTAATCCACGTTTCTCTCTCCATTGATGAATACTGCCCTCAGATACAATAGGACTAAAGAGAATAATTTTTCAAAGATGGAAGAAGACACATGGGGACAGACGCAGCAGGAGGTGAAGAGAAAACTCCTGTTTGTAAAGCCTGCCTGCTGTGTGAAATGATCAATGCTAATTCAAACTGAATACGATCGAAACTAAACACCAAGGGCCAAATTAGTCCCCGGTGCAGCACCAGTAACCCAAAGGCAGATGATTTGATTTCACTGAACTTATGCCAGGAATGAACTTGACCCCCAGTGTTACGTGGCATCCAACAGTACAGCCAAGAGACCTGAAATACATCACAGGCATCCAAACGAGGGGGTTCTGCCTGTGGCTGGTGCTCCAGTGCATGTATTGAGTTTTCAGTTCTTGAGCACTGTCATCCCTGACAACTATTTCTGGTGATCATTTACCTCATGCTTTTCAAAGCAACGATGGTCTTACCTTTTTCTTTATGAAAAGGTTGCAGAGGTTGTCCAAAAATGTGAGGAACAAATTTGCAGTTAGGTTTATGTGCTTACCAAATATTGGACGAGCTGTGTTTTTTCTAACCAATTCAAATGGGGAAAAAAAAAGGGAACCGAAAGTGGTAACCTTTCTGGAAGATCTGCCTGGTGTAACCCATGCTCATGTCATGTGTACTGAATCCATCACAAAGCAAGTCAGCCTGCAGCAGGATGGAGATGCACTGACATTAACTCCAGGAAGAACTGAGGTGGTCTGAACCATAGGATCCCAAGGGCTCTCAGACACTGATTTATGGTTCTTAGGCTGTGAGCAGGAAAGAATTTAGGTTTTCTTTTCCCGTAGTTTTTGTGGCATGCAAAAGCTGGGGCTGCTGAGCCTGGTTTCTCTGTTTGAGGGGCCGTGTTGTGCTGCAGTGTTACTCAGCAGCTCTCTGCAGGAATATGTGCCATCGTGGCAGGGACCACTTCCAGGCTCTGCCCAGCCTGTTTGCACAGGCTCTTCTCCTGCCTGTCCAGGGCCTGGGCAGGCACCCAGCATCTGGACAAGGAAGAGCTGAGCTCAGTGGGAGATTTGCCACCAGCTCTCAGGGTACTGGGCCAATACCCAATAGTGGGTAATTCTGACAGCCTGGTTAGAGACCCAGTACATTCCCCTGAGCTTTTTTAATACCCAAAAGCAGAATTGCATGTTTGGTGTTCTGGCTCTAGGGTTTATCCTGCTGATCATTTGCATTGTGTTGAGCTGTTTAATCTAGAATCTGGCAATAGTTGACACTGCTATCTCTTCTTACCAGTGATTCAGATACATACATACATTGCCAGGTTGGATGGGGCCCTGAGCAATCTGGCTTAGTGAAAAGTGCCCTTGCCCATGGCAGAGGGGTTGGAACTAGATGATTTTTAAGGTCTCTTCCAACTCTAGCCATTCTATGGTTCTATAAAATCTCAGATGTGGGGTGGCTCTGCAAGCTCAAACTATTGAATGAGATTTTATGACTCCATAGTCAAAACTTGGCTTTTTATCTCCTCTCTTCCTAGATTGCATCTGGGTTTAATTTGGTTTTTGGATCTTCCAAAGAAGGATTTCATTATTTTGGGTGATGCATCCACACCTTGTTATCCACTACCTACATACCTCTTACTGTATAATTTAATACAGCAAAATACTGCTTCAAGCTCATATCTATAGCCCTCGAAATAGTTATTTTGAGTAGCATCATTGATTTTGTCAGTACTAAATGTTGCAAGATATAAACCACAGAAGAATGAGAGAAACTATCAAACTTTGAAATCTGGAGACTCATATAGATACTTGATGTTTCCAAAATGACTCTCAAAGCACGGGCACTACCATAGCTCCATGGTGAGGTGACACAGGTCATTAAGTCAGCAATGACGAACACGTAAAGGAGACAGACACATCGATATTGGACATGGGGGGCTTAGAGGGCAGAGAAGTAAGTCAACAGAAACATGAGATAGAAAAGGCCATTTGGATCTGGTACCCAAAAGCTACAGGAATTAACAGAGATGTCATTCTCCCAGTCAACCCCCTCATACTGGGGAGAAATGAAGATGCAGGGAAATAATGAACTGAAGGCAGTGACAAGCTATAAAAACTTCCTTAAGAGTTCAAAGTGTCACATTTTTGTAGATAAGTGGATGCTGGCTCTGGTCACCCTGGGGATGCTGGACTAACAGCTGGACAGTCATGGAGGTCCCTTGCATGGTGCACAGAGGGAGAGGCCCCTAGGACTGGGGTAGAGCCTTGTGAGAGCCCCGTCACTGTCATTGCCTTCACAGACTTGGCACCGTTGCATGATTCAGGCACTGTGTCTGCTTCTGAGGGGACCAGAGGTGCTCATACCCTGAAGCAAGCTGCGCACTGCAGGCCTGCAGGGAGCTGGAAAGGGTACCCCTCCAAACCAGATCCTATTGCCTTGACTGGCCCTTAGAGGGCGAGGCATCATTTTGCAACCGTGCATGAGGATTTGAGCATCTCTGAGAGTGCAGTGTCACCCGTAGAGTCACCAATGCCTTGTGAGGATGAGGGGGGAGAGGGAGGGCTGGGACCAACCTGCCTGGTGGTAGCACGGCCTCATGTGACCTCCTAGAGCACATTCACTCAAAAATGCTGCAGCACAGGCTGCTGAAATGGCAGGACAACAGCTGGATCTGCTCGTCTGGTGGGTGCCAGTGATGGTACGTGTGTGTCTGGTTACAGGGCTCAGCTTTCTCCATGCGGGCAGGGGGTTTCTTTCCCCACTCATCCTCTCCTTGCTGCACTCACCCCACCCATGTCATACACCACCATACACTGCTGCTCAGTCCCTCTATCACCTGCTGGAAAAGAACAGCAACACCGGTGTGATTAAAGTTAACGAGCTGCTGATTAACACTGGAAAACACAAGTGAAAACATTTCATTTCAATTGCCTTTCTTCTTGAGTTAATTAATATAAAACACAAAGACTCTGAGCTGTATTACCCTGCCTGCTTGACGCAAAGCACTTTGACTGAACAGGTTTGCAATTAATGTTTGTGTTGACTTGCACCTTCCATTAGCATAACAAAAGAGACTAATAGCACCTTTCAGATGATTCCCAGTGATTTAGCTACTCTTTGGGCTATTACCCACTTGCTGTGGGAATGCTTGAGCTGCAGGGAAAGTGCAACACAGTCCTTCTTCCTGAAGAAGCCATGTTAAAGAGAAATGTCCATGGACCACCTGCTCCACAGTATTCAAATTTGGTTTTATACAACGCTTTAATATCAGCTGCTTGAAGAAGCATTGTTCAGGAGGTCAGTGAAAACTTTGGCTGTGACATTAGGGAGAGTATTTTTGATCCCATACTGATGGTTTGGGCAGTTCAGGGCCATGTTTTAGTCTGAACTGCAATCAGTAAGGCCGTGAAAGCTGAAATAAATGTTCACGTTTGTTAGGTGACCAGACGTATGCTCTGGGTTTACAAATGGCTTGTAAACCCTGTGGACATATCTGACTGCCCTCTCCTGGAACATGACGGAGTTGCTATTGCATTCCTCCAACCAGCTAAACATTAGACCTATGGAAATCACTTTTGTTTTGCTATTTTAGAGTTATATCATATATACAACACATATATAACACATACATAAATATACTGTGTATATAGCATATAAATATAAACTATATGCTATATGTGTAAGGCATAAATACATTAATTTTCTGCAATTCTAAGAGCATGGTTAAAACTGATTTACTTCTTCATGCAGCAGTTCATAACTATACCTGCTCTTTTCACAGCTACCAATATTATCATCCTACTAGATTTACTGAAAAACGTTTTAGTAACTGGTGCAGGTACACCCATCGCTAAGCTACATTCCCTCTCTCACCTATATATTACATTAATAATATACTCAATCATAGCAATGACCGAGTATAAATCAAGGATACACATAGATTTATTGTGCTTTTTTAGATTGCCACCTATTTTTTTATCAGTTTCAGCAAAAAGCATACATAGAATCTGACTCTCTGTAAAGAATTAAGTAATTAATACAAGGGGTTTTAACAAAAAGCTAATTTCATGTTTTTATAAATGTTAATTGTTTGGAGAAGATTGTGCTAGTTTCTGTCTAAATCTGCTTTTAAGGAGCTCCTTATAACCAGGCGATAAGAGATCACCAAGAGCAACAAAGTTTCATATTGTTGTTACCCAGCACCATTGTTCTGCACAGATATGAGCTTTTCTTCTGGGCATCTCAGAATCTTAGAATCATAGAATGGCCTGGGTTCAGAGGGACCTTAAAAATAATCTAGTTCCACCCTTCCTACAAAGGACAGGGACACCTTCCACTAGACCAGGTTGCTCAAATCCCCATCCAAACACCTGTGGAGCAGAAAAGTCAGGTTTCATCATGTCACATCAAAATATCTGGCCTAGTTTTGACTGCTGTATTAAAATATTTAATTTGTCTCCAGTGTGGGAAAGACGATATGTAATTAATCATTTAGGAGACTCATAGGTTTGCCCCATATTCAGTATTACATTGGCTGAGGTCTTTAGGCACCTGGAAATGTCTTGCAATCTCTTCTGCAAACAGATTGGCACCTCTCAGTAGCACGGGGTGAAGCAATAAAACCAATCAAATTCATGGTCCCTCCTTTATGTTGCTACTACTCCATTAATTTTAACAGCCTCCCTTGACACACAGAGGTATAAAGGAATACCAGATGCCTGCTTTGCTATTTTTGGAAGCTGACTTCAATACAGGAAGGTCAGAAAAACATGCGTGGGTTTATTTAAACTTTTTTTTTCTTAACCTTCCATTTTGTTTTATTTACAATAACTCATTTTAAGGCATTTTACTGAAGAAAGAACCTAAAGCAGATATATTTGCTTTAACAGAAAAGAGCATCATATTTTAAAATTAATGCTGGGAAACAATTCAATGAGAATTAGGGGTCTGGCTGTGTCTTAGGTTTATGCATGTTTTTTAAAAATTGGTATTGATACTACAGGGACTACGACAAGGACAAATTCACTAAAAGAAGCAGGGATGAGTTGCAATCATTATTTCCTATTAATAGAGGCAGGGATGCTGCAACCCATGGGGTGGGAGAGCAGATGTGGCCCTTTCCCTGCTACCTCCTATACCATAGCTGTGCTGGGAAAGCTCCTTGGTGTCAACTGATGGTGTGAGCACTGGTGAGCTGGGAAGGGACAGGACACCATGGTCATGCTCTGAGAGCCTAATGGATGTGTTACATAGGAGTTCTCCATGGTTTAGTCACCCTTACAGGAAAAAAAACCAATGAAACCAACCAACCAAAACAAAAAAACCCAAAAACCCCAAGTCTACGCTATGTGGAAATGTTGCAAGTAGAGTATTTTAAACAAAGAACGCTGTGTAACGGAACAGTGTCAGGTTGTAGCCTCACATCAGGAATGGTTGGTCAAGGTAACACAGGAGAAATCACCATAGTCACCAATGCTATGTGCAGCTTTTCCCCCTGCAGGCCCAGAATGACTTGAAGAACATCCCACGTTCTATGAAACAGCTGAATAAACGTGTGCTGAGTGATAAACATGCCAGCTCATTCAAATCTCTTGCCTTGTCAAACAGATAGTCATCAAAACCCAGCATTCTGCTGTAGCTGTGAAGAGCTACTCTACAAAGAGGGGCTGGAGTGAGATGAAAATGGGCCAATCGCCTCTTCTGGGCAATATCACTGGAATCAGCAGGGGGAAAAAATTGAACACCAGGTAAAAATGCACAGCAAGAACAAAACATGAGAGTGGGCAGATGTAAGATCCATTAGCTCATTAAGGGTGGAGCTGTTGGCCTGCTGGGAAATTATTGTCCACTTTATATCTTGATATTGGAAAGAAATTAACTAAAAGAGCCAAGGCAGTTTTAACACTTGAGCTGCTTAATTATGCCTTTTAAAGTTGTCTTTGAAGCCATGAAGCAAAGGATGAACAAAATGCTCTCTGAAGGTCCTTATTAGCCATTCCCTTCTCTGCTGGCAATAATAATTACACTGTCCTGCATTGGAAGGAATGTTCCCAGCGAATCCCCATACTCTGTGATAACATTTCCAGCAGGGCAGGCTGAGATAATGATGTGGGTAATTAGAGCTCTGGCTTCAGGGTAGGAGAGCTACGGTGGTGAGCTGTGAATGGCCCTCCTGGGCAGAGCATCCTTGCCTCACCTCCCAATGCTTAGGCTAGAGGAGAAAACCCTGCAGCTGAGGGGAAGCCCTGCTCAAATGATTTGACTCCTCCTACATGTGTGGGCTCCAAAAGAACTTCCTTCCTTATTGTTGTACCAAATATGTTGTTTGTTGTACCAAAATGGTAGATGAGGTTTTTGTTAGATTTGATTTTTGTTGGATTTTAACCACTGGAAACACCATTATCATCCTTCAGTCTGTGTGCTGCATGATGTACCACAGAAGCTGCTAATGAATATCCTGACTCTGTTAAACATTGAAACATATCCACTAATGGCAAAAGAGACCCATAAAAAGGCAGGGGTATCTGAGCAGCACTTCTGTGCCACTGATGCTTCATCTGGTATTTGCAAAGTGAAACTGCCCAGAAATTGCATCCCTGGAGCACCTGCACCTGTGGCAGCAGCAGCGCCGGTGAAGCAGCAGGCAGGCAATGGCAGACTGCAACGGGACTTTCCCTGGCAGCACCTGACACAGGCATGAATAATGGAGAGACTCATTAATCATTTACAGAATAGCTGTTCCTGTGGATTCATCAGCATGAGAGACTCATGTTGAAGTCTTTCTCTTTTAATCCCGCTGAGCATTTTGTGCTTGGAAAGGTCATGCTGTCCCTAGCATGGGAAAAGCCACACCAGGAGAGGGTTTTGCAGCCCATAGCTCAGCCACTTCGAGATCCCTGCCCAATCTCACAAAACGCAACACTGGTCTGAGTCGGCCGTGAACCTAAAGGGAAGTGGTCCCTACAAATAACAAGAAAACGTGGAAGGAAGTGGAAAAAATATTTAAAATGTAAAGTCTAAAACTGTTTAAAAATGTAACTGTTCCCCCCATCCATCTGTGCTCCGTAGCTGTCCCCAGTTCCCCTGCCGGCCCGCCCTGTCCCGCCCAGAGCCGCCCTGCCGTGCCCGCTGTCCCGGGGCAGGAGATGCCGCGCTGCGGCTGCACCGGCCGCTCCCGGCCGCAGGAGGGGAGCGCTGCCGCACGCACCCGGCCGCTCCCGCTCTCTCCTGATGGGAAGCAGGGCTGTGCCCCAGCACGCCCCAGCCCCTCGCTGCGGGACGGGGCACCGGCAGGAGCCCCCGGGCAGGGCGCTGCAGGAAGGAGGGAGCGGCCGGGAGCCCCCGGCTCGCCGCAGCACACCGGGGCCGTGCTCAGCTCTTCGTGCGCGAAGGGCTGCGGTAAATGCGGGCAGCCCGATGCCGTGACCCCGAGCGAGAGCCGTGTGTGTGATGACACCCGCGGGGTGTGTCACACGTGGCGTGGGGCTCTCGGCCGGTCAAACGTGCCGGGTGCCCGAACGCGCGGCAGAGCCAACCACGCGTCCAGATCTCGCTGCGCTCCCGGCAGCGCACGCCGGACGGGGGAAGGGATGATGCGCTGTGATTTCATGCTCCTGGAGCTTTTATCCACCAGCTAAGATTCTTCTCTATAGTATCTAAAACAAACAAACAAAAATCCCTCCTTAATGTACATACAGTTGTTTGTCTGGTTTGGGTGGACGTTTCTGGATGCTTCGTAGCTCAAGCAGGGCGCGGTGTGCCTGCTCTGATCACTGCCTGGCTGCAGGAATACAGCGTTCAGTAGCTTAATCAGAGGTGGGGAGCTGTGATTTCAAGGCAAATATTAGGCTGGATCCGAAGCTTGTTGAAGTCAACAGGGCTCCCACAGCAGTTTTTAATCAAGCCTATCATTAATTCCCTAATGAAGTTAGCCGCTTATCTTTATTAGATGGACTCTTCAATAAATTGATTTAATCTAGAAGACTTCTACTCCTTGACAGATTTTCAGAGCCCCATGCACTCCTGCTTCTGCGCAGAGCCCAGCATGACCTCAGCCAACCATGCTCTGCTTCCCAAGGAGCTAATCAGCTGGCCCATCTCCCCTCAATCAATAAGCATTTATTCTAATTGAAACCAACATCGACTGGATACCAACCAGGAATGTGAAATGCCCTATAAATAATGTGCATGAGCTGGAGCCTGGAAGCTGGCAGTGGCAGGGCTGTCAGTGGGAGTGCTAACGGGGTGGGGGACACATGCCACCCAGTGCTCTGTCACTCACCTAATGCCCTATTTACAGCTCTCACCAGGGAGCTCCCTGTCTCACTTTGATGATGAATTAGTTTCCTCTAATGGATCAGCCTCCCAGTCCCTCATTGCAACACCTTGCAGAATGCACTGCCTAACAAAAATTCCTCATTAACATATAAATCATGATGTGCTTCCTTTTGGCACCCCAGGCAAAACAATGAGCCGAGAGCTCCTCCCCATCAAGCTTTTCCCTGAAGGGAGAACTTTCATTGATTGCTAAATGGAAAGTGGAAAGAGTGAAATCATTTAATTGTATGACTCCTCTGATGTGTTGCATTGTAGACTTTAAGTAAGCATATGACTTTCCCAGCAAAGATGCCCTCTCCACATTTTATCGCAGGACAAGGTATGATTCTTCTCTGTCATAACCAGTTACTACAGTAGATGTTCAAGAGTTAAGTTCACCAACAAGATCAGGGTCTTTTGAATACCCCACCTGCAATGGGGATAAAACCTAAATTCACAAATAAGGTTTAAGTTCAGAAATTTGTCATAGCTGCCCAATCTTTTGTAGACAGATCTGTTTTCTCCATGCCACATGGTGCAAGGATACAAGATGGCTCTGAGTCAGGAGCTGAGCAGCCACCACTAGCACTGCTCTGTGCTGAAGTTAATAAACACTTTTCATAGTCAGTCTGGGAAACACCAGCAAAGATACCTTGAGGCATTTGGTGTTTTATATCTAGCTCTGCTACAAACTCGTAGGGTAATGGTAGGTGACTGCCTGTATGGACAAGTTAGGATTATCTGAACTAGTAAATTTTCAGTTCACTCACTAGAGCAAATAAAGAAATTGCCCCGAACAACCCCTGTTTCTCATTGGTTGGACTATGCAGAAACTCATTTCTGATTCTGGATTTTCATGTGGGTATGCCATGGGCTGATAGCAATGTGGCAGCTGTATCTGCCAAATCTGGCTTGAAAATGAAGACAGGAAGCACCACATTGTCCACTGAATTGAGGGATAACACATTGTAGCTCCACCTCAAGCCTTAATAATATGTCCAGGAAATGGACCAAGTTGGCACAACACGCAGCAGCAGCAGAAAGGAGATGTTGAGTGCTGGTGCCTGCACTGCAGACCCCTTGGAGCATCCTCTTCCTCCTCTGAAGCTGCACCAGAGATGGCATACAGGATCTACCAAACCCATCACCAGCATTGTGTCAGTACCTGGAGAAGTAATGAGCACTGTGAAATAGTTCACTTTGGATGAACGGCAAGGAAACCTGTTGACCAAACATTCTCAGCCCATCCTGTGTGCTCCTCTGACCTCCACACCAGTGGCACAGCCCATGTAATCTGTCCTTCCCTCAATCTCAGGGAAGCCTGTCCTGTGGCTTCTCCCACTCCCTGGCATGTCTGGTAGACAAATCAAACTTCCATATGGTGCATTTGGCAAGAGGTGCCTGTCTGGAGAGCACAGCAGATGGTCTTTAAGGAACAAGATTGTGGTTGCTCCCCACAATGCCTCATTGCAGAGAGTGCAGCAGAAAGACAGTGAGCATCTACTTTCCAGTTCTATATTATGTACTTTTTACAGGAGTCTCCATGGTCTCAGGGCAGTGGCAGAGAGGGAATAGCTGAAATACCTAGCCCAGCACCTGAGACCAAGGTGAGAAGCATTTCCCAGAGTGTAATCATTCCCAGGGTAGGACCTACAACAATTCCCACACCATCCTTCCAGACAGCAATCTGCCACCCTCTGAGCTCAGGCAGCTCAGCCTCTCCTCAAAGCATCCAGTGCAGCCCTGCCCTTTCCTATCCTGCCTCCTTTCAACCCCGTCTCTTTCTCCACAGCAGCTCTTCCTCCACAGGCTTTCTCCTTTGCTGCCCTACCTGCACTCCTCAGATTGAGGGTAAATGCAGTTAAACCAGCACAGGCATCATCTTCTTTTCTCCACTCGCCTTTTCTGGGAAACTTTCTAATTTCACACTAAAATCCATAGACAACTGAAATTTTGGCAGTTTCAACAGGAATAATAAGACTGCTTTCACTGTTGCAAATTTGCCTTTTTGCTGTCCTACCTTCTGTCAACGCTACCAGCATCTTACCTGCCTTTACATCAAACACTAAGTGCAGCCTGCAAATTTAAGCCTGCACAAGCCGGCTCACCCTCTCCTCGACCTTCTGTTTACCATCCATTTGCTACATTACACAGGATTTAAAGCAAGGATACATTTTTTTCTTGTTTTGTGTTTACATTAGAGAGATCGTTATCAGTTTAATTAAATCATCTCAAAATAATTTCGTAGCAGGCACTGTTTTCCTTGTGCAGACAGCAGCAGAGCACGGAGCCAGTGTAGCTCCATCCAGCTCTGCTGCGGTGGGGCTGAGCCAGCTGGGCAAGGAGGAGTGCCTGCAGCAATGCAGCTTGGGGTCATTGCCTCCAGCAGCACTGCCAGAAGGAGAACTTGGAAATTCCAGCAACTCTTCCTGGAAAGGTGTCCTTTGTAAACATGCAGGAAACCTTAAAAGGAAGCCTGGTGCCATCACTGCAAGGCAGGCTATAAAATAGGGCACAGAAGGCATGTTTCTCCTAAATCCCAGCGCTTTTTTCTATTTATGCACCACAACATCCATTGCTTTCATTTGTGCAGAGCGCTATTTTCAGTTCTCCAACTTTTTTCGGGCGCTTTTCCCTTACCAGCCAGGCCTTATGTGGTACACCAATGTTAATCCACAGCTGTCCTGGCACCACCTGCTGATCTAGTCCTCCCCTTTTTTTTCCTCTTATGTTTTTCAGAAATTAGTAGAGGGGCCTGGAGTTCTGACTGTTTTAGCTGCTGAATACTTCCTGCACAATTTTTAGCTGTGGGCTTGAGTCATGGCTGTGGATTCTCTTCTACTGACTCATACAAGGGGAAGAATTCATCTCCATTAGAAGGCTGAGTGATCAAAATGATTTATACCCATCATGCTTTTATTCCTTTCGAATTTACCGTGTATCACACAGACCCAAATTCTAAATGTCTTGTGAGGAAATGAAACCCATTAAGAGTGATTTTGAGCCTGCCAGTTCTCATGGAGCCTCAGCTGCCCTCAGTCCTGGGAGCACCTGTCAGAAGATGCACCACAGTGACAAAGCTGCCCACCAGCTGCCACCAGCAAAGGTGACTACGGGGTGAAACAAGCCAAAAGCATACTTATGATAATATGTGCTGGTTTTGGCTGGGGTAGAGTTAATTTTCTTCCCAGTCACTGGCGTGGGGCTGTATTTTGGATTTGTGCTGAACACAGGGTTGGTAATACAGAGATGTCTTTGTTATTAGTGAGCAGGGCTTACACAGAGCCAAGGCCTTTTCTCCTTTCTGTACTGCAATGTGGGGAAGTTGGAGGTGCATGGGAGGTTGGGAGGAGACACAGCCAGGACAGGTGACCCCAGGTGACCAAAGGGAAATTCCAGGCCATATGACATCATGTGCAGTATATAAAGCAGAGGGAAGAAGGAGGAAGAGGGGACATTTGGAGTGATGGTGTTTGTCTTCCCAAGTCGTTGTCATGTGTGACGGGGCCCTGCTCTCCTGGAGGTGTGTGAGCACCTGCCTGCCCATGGGAAGCAAGGAATTAATGCCTTGTTGTGGTTTGCTTGTGCACATGGCTTTTGCTTCCCCAACTGAACTGTCTTTATTTCAACTCACGAGTTTCTACCTTTTACCTTTCTGATTCTCTCCAATGTACCACTGGTGGGGAAGCAAGCAAGTGGCTGTCTGGGGTTTGGCTGCTGGCTGGGGTGAGCCCATGACATCATGGAAGCTCTATGCCTGGCTCTCACACCCAGCACAAGGGCCCGTGGAGAACACAGCCCTCCTTAGAAGAAAGCTCTCAGCAACACGGAGCAGTGCAATAACCAGTATATGAAGCACCCAAGGGCACATGGGACCTTCTCTGGGGCTTCACCAAGGACAGTGCATGACAGCCCCTTCCCCAACAGGCATCACCTCAGCCTGGCAGAGCCCCCACAGCTGGGGAAGTTGAGGAAGGGCATGACTGTCTTTGCTGCTGTTATGAGAGAGCAGATTGCTGCCATCAGTAATCAGGCCAAGAGTCAACACCAAGGAGATGCATGCAGCCTCTTACAGCTGGGGTCATGAAAAATGCTTAGCACTTCTGCCATCCTGGCCTTTCTCACTGTGCTTTCAAAATCCAAGTTAATGGGTCTGCAGAATCCCTTTGTGTGCAGTATTTTATCTAGAGATTTGGGGTTTCTGAGGCCAAGACCTTTACTACTACTCACTTGAACTGTGCAAGCTGTAGTTGCACAATAGTTAAGCATCACTAACCAGGTGTTTCATCTGGTGCTGTCCCAGTCCCTCCTGTATACCTGGTTGCTGGCATGATGCTTATCTGACCATGGGGTAATTCAGCTCAGGAAACTAAACCAGCAGAAAACTGACCTGGCAAAAAAAAAATTGCTTTCTGCTAGGTAAGCTCCTGCACTGGCTCATTGCAGTATCTGAGAGATGGGAGTGCCTCTAAGGGTGTATCTCCATTTGGGGAGGTATTTCCATTTGGCAAGAGAGGGACCATGCCAGTGCTAACTAAAGTAATTTTGAAGCAATGTGTCGGAGCTTATTCAGTTGCCCTATCACACAAAGGGACAACTAGACACAGGAGTCCAGGCATGGTGATGAAATGCAGTATTTCACATATTCAAATTTGAGATCTTCCCTGAAATCCCTTGTAGTAGAGAGCTGATATGTGCACTTGTGTTGTTCACATTGTGTTTGCAAGTAGGCTGTCCGGGGAGGTTGTGGAATCTCACTCTTGGCAGATAATTTTAAAAAATCCCCAGGTACCAACCTGCGCTATTAGCTGTAGGTGGTCCTGCTTCAGCAGGGAGGTTGGACAAGATGACCTCCAGAGCTCCCTTCCAACCTCAACCACTCTGTGATGATTCTGTGTCCCATTAAATACAGTTCAGAAGCAGCTGTATGCACATGAGCCTCAGGGTGGAAGGCCGAGCCCAAGGGAGGAGAGCCAGAGGGCAGTTTCTTAATTAAGGTGAATCAGTCTGCCCTGACAATGGATGGAAAAGTGGGTTTCATGCAGCTTTCTGGTTCTGGCACCCACGTTCTCAGTGCCTCCCTGGCCTCCAGACCACACTCATGCCACCACAAGTTCACAGCAGGGAGTTCCCTGACTTAACACTAACACCTGCTTCGGGTTCATTTCTGTCTCTAATGTCTGTTGATTCTGTCTGGCTGTGAAGCAGCCCTGCTGCAGGGGATGGGGCAAGGGAAGTGGTGGTGAAGCTTTTCCAGAAACACAGATTCATATTGGTTTTAGTGGAACACAAAGCCACATGGGCAATGTTCCTGCACCATGGTGCTTCCAGCCACACCGGCCACAGCTCTGCCCATTCTCCTGTCCTTTCCGTGTCCCCCTGCCCATTCTCTAGCCTTTCTTTATCAATAAATTCTAACTCTTCAGCAACCTCCCCCTTCCTCTGGCCCTTATCCAGCCAGTTTTTTCTCACTAACCTCACATACTTATTTTAATTTCTTTGCTCAGAAAATTTTCTGCCATTTTAGTGGGTGAAATTGATTTTCAGGGAGCAGGAGCTCAAGGTACCTGGCAGATGCACAGAGGCAAGGGCAGACAAGGAGTTTGTGGGACCCTTTTGGCAGTGATGAGGTGCTACTTTGGCTTGACAGACCAAAGTCTGATGCTCCTGTTTGATCTCACTCTCCAATTTAATTATTTCTGTTCTTTCCTCCCCTGTACTGATAAAAATGGAGTTTTTGAAATGTGAATTGGGCTTGTAAATGTAGTCACTATTTTTTTCCCCCCAGTCTCTGAACCACTCCATTTAACAGCTCACTAACCCAAAATGAATGCTATTATATGACTGCAGTGTGGATAAACAGTAAGTTGATAGCACGGTTGAGATGCAAATCTACAGATAACATTTGACTTCAAGGGCAGAGGATCTCAGAAGTCCTGGCTGCACGGTACCTCAGGGACAGCCTGGAGGAGCAGAGGGAAGAGCCAGCAGGCTGACAGGCAGCCCCTTCCCACCCCATCCTCATGTTTAAATGCAAACAAGTACTGAGAACAGAAAACAGAGGATTATTAATATATATATATTCCTGCCATTCTCTGCATGTTATTAATCCTCTTTTCCGCTACCAGAGAATATATTAGTGAGAGTAGGCTAATAATGCAGAGACATCTGGCTGAGACTAGAAAGAGTAGCATGTTTATGCATTATTAATGTGTTAGAAAAAACAGACTTCTGTGGCCTGACTGTATGTATTGGATCAGTGTGGAATGGCCTTTATAGGAGAGTTAGCACTGATAACTGGTCCATTTTGCTTATCTTTTGCAATGGAATAATCTCCAGGAAGAGGCATGTTTATTTTGTCAAACAGTGAAAGAGATTATGTTTTGAAATAGCCTTTACTGAGCAGTTAGAGCACAACACTACTTTATTCCTAAAAGAGAGAATGTGGTCTGGGAATTAATGCAGGGTGAGCAGAATAGGGAAAATGCAAATTTCCACCTTAGCAAATCTGTAATCACAAACTGTGCCTTTGGGGATCCTTGGTTGTCTGAGAACAGTGGTGCTCCAGTCCCACCAGTGAAACAGAAAACTTTAGAGGGGAACACAAAATTACAGTGGGGCTTCCTAAGGCATAACTTTGGCACAGAGGAGATGCATTTTGTTGACCGGTTTATGTCTTGACAAATATAACACAAGGAGGCTAAAACTTGTGCAGTAGGGCAGGGGGTCACTGGGGCTGCCCAGGTATGAGACATAATAATCAGTTTTATCTTCCAGCTTGTCTCCCTTCAATTTATTGGTTGGATATGTGATGGTTAAATCAGCAAGAAACTGGAGGAGGCCGGAGTCTCGGAAAGAGAGAGCTACATGCATTCATGTGCTGCTCCTTTTCAAAGGATAGACTGACTTTGTTAACATCTAGCTCGTAAATCAGGGAGCAAGGAGACAGTCTGGCTCCCCTCTCCCCAGCCTCTGACATGTGAAGACCTTGGCTCCGCAGAAGGGTAGAGTCACATTTCCAGCAGCACAGGGAGTGCACCAGCCATATGTCTCAGCTTATACAGACCAGTATTGGCACCAGGCTGCTCGAGTAGGGTTCATTTCACAAGTCTGTGTCTGAAGTAGTCACCCTGGACTGCTTCTCTAATCGATAGGTGCTCTGAGGATGTAATTGATACCTAATAGGGGTCAAACACATTGCCCCAGAAAGAGCCGTTTCTATCGATTACAGGGTGTGCCAAGCCTGCTGCCTCTGCTGTAGCTGCCCCCAAAACACTGGTGAGGTGTCCCTGCTGTGGCAGAGGTGTCTGGGCACAGCACCCACAGCTTGGTGTTGCCACATGAGGCCACGGCCACATGGCTATAGAGAACCACAGCTTCCTCACAGAGAGAGCAGCGCCCTGGGGCACAGCTTGGTGGCACCCAGGCAACTGCCCCTGGCCAAGGTGGCTCACGGGAAGGCCACAGTGGCTGCTCAGGAGCTGGGATGCACATGGTGCCTTGGAGAAGGGTGTCCCTTCAGGGAACCTTCGTGGGTAGTCAATGCATATCTGAGGCAGCTTCAAATCCCAGCTGAAACTGGGGCTCTGCTGAAGCAACAGTAGAATATACATTAAATAGGATATCTTGGCTAGGCTGAAGCAAGGTGCACCCTTCCAGCACAAATTGCTGCCTGACTTAAGAAACAGCCTCGTCTGTAGATGCTGAGCGCACGGGCACCAATCTGCTCTGCACTGACCCAGCAGACCAAGGCAGGGCAGAGCTGCTGTGCTATCCAAGGGATGTGCAGGCAGGCAGCGGCTCCAGCCACTCTTGGGTTGGGCCATGGCAGCTGTGCAGACACCAGCTCACTCCCAGGACTGTATGGGTAGCTGTGCCACGCTTGCAATGGTGCTAAAAACCAGCCAAATCTTTGTCTTTTGAAAAGACATGTCTTTCTGGAAAGCCATGAAACAACACTAAAACAAGTTACTCAGAAGCCTGCCACTTTTCAAGTCCCCAGGCATGGTGCAGCTTGACAGCAGCTGCTTGGGGAGCCAAGCAGATGCATCCACCATGCTGAGCCCTGGGATGGGGGTGAAGCTTGGGGACAGCACAAGACACAGCCATAGCTGTGGGAAGCATTGAGGCAAAAACCCACAGCGTGAGATTCACACCCAGTGAGTGAGATTTGACGGGTCTGTCACTTTGCAGAGCCAGGCTCAGTCCCCTGGCGAACACGGATGACAAAGGGACAGATGCTGGCAGACTGTTTGGCCTCACTGTCGCTGCAATGACACTCGACTCAAGAACTTGGCAGCTCTGGAAGAGAAGTCCTAGTTCCTTGTCCTGCCCACAGGACTGTGGCTCTCCCACAAAAGCACGAGACCATCTGGGTTTCTTGATGATATTTCCTGTCCCAAGAGAAAGAAGAAGCCCCAGGAAATTCTGGTTTTGAAACTCATTTGAAACAAGTTTGCACCTCTCCGGCTTATATTTTGGTCATGCTTTTGCAGTGCCTGACCCCAACACACACCTGGTCCTACCTGCATCTTTCTCCCCTTCAGAGCCCCCTTTTTCTCGGAGAGGGGAAGGGAAACAGTCTGACTTGGCGAATAGCTTGCTGTGAAAATGATGAATTCAAGAGCACATGGAGCTTGCGGTTGAAAAAACCCATCTGATCAGCAGAACTTTTCTCCCTCAGCCTCTAAGGGCAGATTTAGTCTCAAGGCCAAGCTGCCATGTGGTTATAAAATAGAAGCAGGCCTGAAGAACTGATCTAACTTTCTTCAATTGTCTGTGTATCTTTAATCATGTTCACCACTTAAAATGCAGCAGAGCTGGCAGCTGATAATTAGACTGAGCCTGCAGCAGCATGGCCAGTGGCCAGATCACATGGCTCCTTTCATCTGCGTATTTATGCATTTAAAGGAGAGGAAAATTTTCATAACATTTTAATAACTAGGTTTTTCTGAAACCATAAATCCAGTCCTCTGGGCTTAGCCTACACTCTCCTTCTGATCTTACATAAGTGGAAGAGGGTGGGGTGTTTTGTTTGTTCTCCCTATTCTTTTCCTGTGCATGAACATGCAAAGCCCATCCTCTCCACAGTGGGGTCCTCCGGAGGATGGGAGGGTCAGGCAAGGTAAATCTGCACTTCTAAGGATGAAGGTATAACTTTGATTTGGTTCCTGGTGTGGGAACAGTTCCCCTTTCCCAAGATAGCTCATCTACAGACTGGCAGGAATGAAGCTCCTTTGCTAAACAATGGCCCTGAACAAAGAATTCCTGATATGTATATCTCAAACAGCAGCTACAGTGCATGTTGGTTGTTGCATTTCTTAGCACATCACCACCAGATTCAGCCCTAGGACAGTGATCCTTCAGACCATGAGCTGAAAAGATGTCAAAACACAGGGAGCTGGTCCCAAGTCGGGCCCTGTGGGTGCAGGAGCTCTGTTTTCATGCATGCTGCCAGAGACAGTGATGGGTGGGCTGTCTCCCTACATGAGGTGCCTCCACCCTCCTCCCATGGACAGATGCATCCCAGCAGTGCCTGACCACTGTCTGCAGCCAGTGCCTTATCTCTTGGTGGGGCAGTGTCAGGGCAATGCTGCGAGGTGCTGTGACAAGGGAGATGCTGTGTCCATCTCTTCTGCCTAAGGGTGGCAGCTCCCTTGACAGCCTTGGTGACATCCTGCAGGGTCCTTCACAGTGAGGCTTTGCAGACCATCCTCCCTCTGCCTGGAGGCATCACTGGCATGTGCACATGGGCTTTTCCATTAGCATGGAATGACAGCCACTATCAGCAGGAAAACAGGAGGTGAGGATGAGAGACTAATCCTTATGCTGCTGTGTTGTCTTGGTAAAATGGAGGAAGCACTGTTAAAATAACAGCGATTCACAGATTTCTTTCAAAGATGAAGCCCTCGGTTAAAACAAAATTGAAAACCATTTAATGAGATGCAGTTCTTAAATACTCTACTTTTTTTTTAGGGAAAAGTTAATTATTCTGTGCTGAAAGCAGCTTCTACTGAAGGTTCTCTGGGTGAATCAACAATATGTTGCTGATTTATAAGGGTCTTGATAGAGGTTTTAATTGTTGTTTCCATATAGCAAGCAAGCAAACAAATCCATTTCAATGAGTAGGTGGTTTCCAGAGTACGCTTTGAACTGCTCTTTAGCTGTGCCAGTGAAAGTTTGGGGTTTGACACAACTTTGGGCTACAAGTGAATTTAGGCTGGTGCCACTGCTTTGTTTCAGAGGTAATGTTAATTGATATAGTTAAGTAACAATAGTTTTGCTAGACAAAGTGAAAGAGTCAAGAGCAGAAAAATGCAAACCATGGCATTAACTCCACTGGGAGGGACCATGGTTTGTTTCTTATGTATTTAAAGAATCAGAACAAACAAACAAGGGCAAGATTAATTAGGAGTGGGAGTACATGACTCCCTCCCCAGGCGAATGAGGAACAGCACTGGACAGGACACAGCAGCAGTGCCAAAATATTTCTTGACATTATCCATTGGAGGTCCAAGAGATCTTCCTTTGCACTCCAGTGTTCCCAAGACATTCATAAACCACCTCTCTGGCTTCCCATTGTGATGATAAACTTTTGTCCCTAGGTTTCATTATCAAGCTTTTGATCTAAACCTGAACTCTCTGATCTGTCATCTGAAGTAGTGAGGGAATTTGCAGCTGGGTTTTTCCCAGCAAAGAAAAACAATTCACTTGCTAAAGACATTATGTGGGAAATATAACTTACAGATACAAGAATTCGAAAATTTGGGTGTTTATTTTGTAATTTTGGGTGTTACTGGTGTTTAACTTCATTTTGAGGCTATGTCTTGCATTTCCAGTACTGTGACTAGGGCAACAGATTTTAGCCAAAAAGTCCACTTGAGACTCCTATTGATTTTTATGTGGTTTGAGGATAAATACTGATAAACGTAACATAATGTAGGAATTTGCATTTTCCTAAGCCTTGTCTAGACCTGGATTTGGAAGGTGTGATACACCACGTGACTAATACAATGTAGTTAAGGCAATGTGGTTTTAATGCATGGCTTTATACCTGGTTGTTTTTCAGGAAGCTATTACTACATTATATTTAGCACTTGCTAATCTAGAAACCATCGATGGTAAATGAAAAGAGAGGTTACAAATCAAAGGCAGGCTGATCCTGTGGTTACACCTTTCAGATGTGGCCTCCTGCTACACACGGGGCTATTTCACCTCTGACAGTATAGAAAAAAGGGCTCCCCAGTCCTGTGTGTTTCTACTTCCCCAGGGAAGCGGTGGAATCACCGTCCCTGGAAGTGTTCAAAAAACATGTAGATGTGACACTTAGGGACATGGTTTAGTGTTGGACCTGGCAGTGCTGGGTTAATGGTTGGACTCAATGACTTAGAGGTCTTTTCCAAGCTCAGTGATTCCCTGTGATTCTATGTGTTCGCTGCAAGGGTAGGAGGGAGTGGGGCTATGTGTGGATGTGGAAGGTGTGGGTCTACAAGGGGTTAAAAAGTGGGTGTGCTGGGATGGTACATGGGGAGCTGGGGTGTGAGTGAATGACAGGAGGGAGAGACCTGAGTGCACAGGCACCAGGAATAGATTGGAGCTTGGGGGAGAATAGTGGTTGTGGTCCTTGGGAGTGGGTGAGGATAAGGCAGTTGTGGCAGCAGGTGAACTGAAGGAACATGAAATCATGCTGAGAAAGTCCAAGCATATATATTTCTTAAAATACTATCAGCAGCTCCATCTTCTCCACAACTATGCCAAGAAATCTTCTCTACCAGTAAAGCCAGCACTTTTGCCATCTGGGTTGGCCAGCTGGGCAGGCTGAGGTCTGAAGGCCCTAAAGCACAAGCCCTTGCCTGGAGCTCTCACAAAGAGCCAGGAGCTGAATTCCAAGCAGAGGAGTCTGACAGCTGCTCCCATCACCCATCCTTGGTACACCCAGACCTGTTTGATGTAATCTGATACACTTTCCCATGAGCCAAGAACTATAATTCAGGGAAAATCCACCATCCTGAAGTGAAGTAAGTAGATGCTGCAGAGGAGGCAGAGGGGCTCAGGGTTACCTCTCATAAAATTATTTTCTCTGAATTTTCCTGCCTCCATGTTGCCAGTGGTGGCACATTGGTACACTGGGGCAATGGAACCAAGGGGAAAGATTTCTCTAAGTACTACAGT
This sequence comes from Corvus hawaiiensis, assembly GCF_020740725.1. Taxonomy (NCBI): domain Eukaryota; kingdom Metazoa; phylum Chordata; class Aves; order Passeriformes; family Corvidae; genus Corvus; species Corvus hawaiiensis. The sequence continues at coordinate 12,434,902 of NC_063218.1, forward strand.
TAGCAGAAATGAAGTCTGACACAAAGACACTCTGAAGTCCTACCAATCCCTCATGAGGGGCCATTCTGGATACTGGAGTTGCACTTCACTGATTCCTCAAACTGGAGCTCAAAACCAGCTCTTTCAACCCAGTAGGACCAAAGTTCCATGAAGTTCAGTGCTTGCTACACTAATTTATAGGTGCCCTTACAGAAATCAGTGTTAATCCAGATGTGTGGTTTGGGCCTCCAGCTGACTGTGACAAATTCCTCTTTTCTTTCCCCAAACTAATTTGAAATTTCTTCTGAATGTTGTTTAGAGCATCAAAGTTTGCAGAATATGCCATGTCAAAGTAGAGGTATGACACTCACTGGTACTTAAACCCTGCCTGATGCACTAGGATGTGCTTTTTCATTACTGGGCTCTGTCTCCCTCACTCTGCTTTTCAATCTGTCACGCAGTCACTGGTCATGTAAACGTCTGCAAACATACTGAACATGAGTAATGCAGCATCTGTTGCTATTTATTAAACCGTGGTTTATATCTTTGGAGTACATGGTATTATCCTTCATAGATGTGGCTTTATCTCTGTTATTACAATACGGAATTAATTAAGAGTATTAAAGTTTGTGTCTAAAAAAAGGATATTCCTAACTTTTATCTATGGAGGCAACGTTTTCATATCCAGTCTCTCCTAAAGGCAGCATCCTTTGGGAAGATGTGATAGACACATTTAGGTAAATATTATTCCTCCAGCACACATGGTTTCCATTGCAATTGATCCCCTGCTGTTTCCTTCCAAGCACTTTCCTCTGTTACATACTCCACAATGGTGGCTGAAATACTGATCAGCGACAGCAGAGACAAATTGACTCCAGCAACTGGGAGTTTTAAGGGCAGCAAATGTTTATATCTGAGTTTGTATGTACCGTAATTACTGAAATACAGTTTTTAGGCATGCACTGAAATTTACAGTGGCATTGAAAGTCTAAAGTTGCTTGAGCTAGTTATAACTTAGTAAAAGGATAGAACAGATAAAGGCTAAGTGAGTGAGATGGGACATAAAGATAGTGCACTACAAAACAGCCACATGGGCCCAAAAGCGGTAGAGAAGATGCTTCCTCCTGTAGCCTCCCCTTAGGGCTGGGAACAGCTTGGGTGCTTCACACAGACCTGGCACAGAAGCTGCACCTGAGCCACTTGTGAGCTGCCTGAAACTTGGGGGTCACAAGCTGCTCACTGCAGTCTATCAGAGAAATAATCCTACACGCTTTTAAACTGGCACAGCCATTGGTAAAAGTCTCTTAGCAGACAATAACAGCAAGAAGCTGGGAAAAAGCAGGGTGGGAACTGCTTTGCCCAGTGACTGTGTTTCCTCAAATGCATGTCAAACTACAGCTCTACATGTGGCAGGGTGAGAAAACATTTTCCATCACCCAGGATTCACTGGGCACCATTGGGCTGCAGTGGATGTCACCCCAAATCAGACTGAAGCTGGCGTGCCCACCAGTGGCATGGGGAGCTGCATAGAGGTAAGAGGAGAACCAGTGCATGCACCGGCATGTTTGTGGCAGCTTCTAAGTCTCTAGCACATGAACACCATTGGTCATAAAGATATGCTTGTGCCCTGGCTACTTCTCTGTGCCAGCCAGATGAATGTGCTCTCGAGGGTTCAGACTCTAAGTATGTGCTTACTCCTTTACACAGGGTAGTCTAAATGTCCTACAAAAGCCACTGGCTGTGGCAACAGCAGACCAAGCATTGTCATTCTTTAAAGCTTCCCTTTTTTCTTTACTTTATTATTATTATTACTACTTGTTAAGCACTCTGTGCTCTAAACTTTCAAGGCAGGATCACGTGGTCTCTGGTCCCAGGTCTAACTGCAGGTCTGATGCTGGAAGCTGCATTTATACAAGTGACGCTGGCATTCCTTGCAACTTCGCCATCTGCTGAGGGGCTGGACCTAACTGGCAGAAACCCTACAATGAGAACTCGACAGAAAAATCTGCCACAAGAAAGAAGCATCACGCGACTAAAATACACAATGTTCCTTTTACCAGGAGAAATTTTTAAGATGGGAAGATCTTTCTAACACAAACTGGAACCACTTCAGCTTTTGCATTCTGTTTCTTCGTCTGAAATGACCTCAGGTTGGCCCTTGCAAGGCCTTGCTTTGGGCGAAGTACTTCTGACGTGTATCTCAGGAGGATGAGACATGGAATAAACTCCCATTACCCCTTGCTAATGTAGAGCACAGCAGATGTCTGAAGCCCTGTTCAGTGGGGTCGATGTAAAACAATAGCAGGTCCCTGGCAGGACCTTCCCTTCAACTTCCACAGGACCCACTGCAATGGAGAGAAGGGTCTGTGGCTGTCCATTTAAAAAGCCTTGCTGTCACAAAGCCTGCAGCAATGTGGCCATCACTAAAAGTCTTCTTGTAGTGCTAACTAGGAACTCTCACTAACTGATATCACTATCAGAGTCCTCCTGCCCCAGAGTAAGCAGCAGGGGTTACAGTGCATGAGAAAGACACCATGCAAAGGCATTGCTACGGGTTAATTGAGTACTAACGAGCTGAAAGGTGTGGTCCTACACTACGAAACACGGGGAGAGACCATCAAAAACACAGCACGACCCCAGGCAAGAGATCAAGCATCTTCAGTCCAGGGGTGCCCCAGCTGCTACAAGGTCCCACATAGAAATGGCCACACCGTGTCGGCTGTGTCTCAAAAGCTGTAATTTCCTGTGTGAGCTAAGCAGAAAACAATGTGGCATCCACACAGAGGCTGTAGTGCGGCTCTCCTGCACAAAGCCAGCGACTTCCCCTAGGAGGAGGCATGAGGTCAGTGGTGATTTGGGCTTTCCCGACCGTGCTACAGAATAGGTACTGTATGCTCACTGCTTCCAGGGACTCCCAGGAGCGGCACATTACACTGTCGTCTCTTACTGTCTGAAATTATGCTAACCCCGGCTATTTTTCAGAGGCCTCATTTACAATTTTAGCAAAGGGCGATTGCAGGAAGATCTTGGGACCACACTGTCTACAATTAGGAGCCTGCAAGTACAGCCACAGAGTGTCCTTCAAGACCTAAGTGTTCGAGGGGGCTCAGGAATACCCATTCACTGCTTGGGGCACTCACAGATTAGCCTCAGGAGTGGACAGTGATGCTGGGTGAGCTGAAGGTGGGAAACACTGGCATTTCTTCATTTGGTTACAGTAAAGACTTAGGCAATTAAAAACAAACTTTTCACAGCATGTTTAGAATAAACAGTCATTCTTTATCATAAGAAGTCACACCTTACATATAAATAATTTGAATGTCTCGCTCTTTCACGGAAAGTAACAGAGAAAAACCTTCAAGGTTGATACATGGGAGCTGGTATTAGAAATCACATAGAATCAACCCCAAATCCTGCATCCAAACACACACATCTTTGGATCCAGGGTTGACCTATACACCACTTCACTCCCCTGCACTGGAAGGAACTGAATGAAGACCCTCCCTGGAGGACCACCCCCATCATCAGCCTCTGGTTATGGATCCCAACCCTGCAACCTTGGCCTCATCACTGAAATCCAGTCCTTTACGTTTGCAGTAGTAAGAAATCCCAGTTTGTAGCTGCAGAAAGAACCATTGCCTTCCCCAAAGTGCATTATCTGTAGGTTTTGGAGGTGACTGAAATAACTAAGCCTACCCAAGCTGGATCCCTTGCAGCTATTTCTATTTCTTGGCTGACAAGCTGGCCAAAGCAGCAAAGCTAAGTATTGCACAGTCTAGCAACATTTGGCTAAACTGAGACCATTTATGTGGAACAGCAGTGTGGGAACAGAAAAGAAGCTAGCAGAGCAGCAATGAGAAATTTGAGCTTTGATCAAGGAGACAGCAGCATTTGACTCTATCTGAGCTGGCAGGAAGATCCCATCCCAAAGCAAAATAAAATATGTCATTCTTTCCAGCAGATGAAATTCTCCCCAGTGGTTTGTTCCTCCCAGGATCATTTTATGTGATCTCATTGTCTTTAAAGTCTTTCCCCTGAGGAAGCTGAACGTTTAATATAGACTACAGCATTAGTATCCGGTATTAAATCAGTCCAGCTACTCTGAAATGAGGCGAGTGGGCGTCCTGGAAAGGAAATAAAAACACAAGTTTAATAGAGGAGATAGGTTCACCTTGACCCATGCTATTTACCGTAAAAGACACAGGAACACACTGCTTGCACAATGGAGGGTCACTCTGCCCTGCCATAGATGTGTTTTACACTCCCAGTAAGCTCCAGATGCTCAGAGTGTGCACAAGGAATGCATCATCCCACTAACCCCAGAGGCTTTTATGTCTTGCTTTGTTTTACCAAGCAGCCCTAAGAGAGACCAGCACGTTCCCACAGCTCTCATTAATCCAGCTGCCAAATTTAGGCACTCGGCATTTCAGTCACACATTTTTGTCATCTTTGGCTGCAAAGATGAGCTATGAAACTGTGAGGAAGAAAAATGTCAGGAAGGGGAAACAATAAAGACCTCAGGCGTGGTGCAGGATGTCAGGGATCAGCACCTAAGCAAGGCACTGCAGAGAGGGTCTCTGTCCCACGTGCTTCTCCTGCATCCTCACCGCGGTTTCAGGCAGGGCTCCCTCCAGGCAGGCACTGCACACAGCACTAACAGCTGCCCCGGGAGGAAGCCAGATGTGCTGTGCTAGGCACAGCTCACACAATCCATTGCTGGTGTGAAACCTGGTGCCTCAAAGAGATTTATGTTGCATCCGTGTAAGAGCTCTTATGTCATTAGATCACCACACGTCAATTGCACACATGCCCACAGAAAAGCTGCTTTTTTGGTAGCTTGGGTTTGTTTTTTTAAATGTCATTGAGCCAACAAAACACAATTCTTCAGCACCACTGTGAGTGAAAACACTCATTTACCTCATTTAGTGTTTCACTTCAAGAAACAATTCAGCCCACACTTGAAATGTCAGCTAAATGAGATAATTTAAAATAATTCTGAAAACATGCTAACTGTAAGAGGCTATAATCAGAGCTAATTACAGGGACATTCTGGAAATCCCTTGGCTTGGGGCTTTAGTTTTGATAAAGGGGATAACAACTTGTAAGCTATGATTCTTTTAATTACAACAATAGTAACCACCTTCTTTTACACGGCTTCTTTCATCTCTAAAAACCCCATAGCTTTGCAATCTATACATACCACAGAGATTGTTTAGCCTAACACCAAAGTGAAGCCATCTCTGCAAGAAATGAGTAAGTGTTTAACAATACCTGGCAGTCCCGGGCAAAATTTGTAAGGAAAAAAGGTGCAGAGGGAGATAATTCCTCTTGTGTCTCCTTACAAACACTCAGGGGAATTCTGGATGCCCACAGTGGCAGCCATCTGATCTTGAGAATAAGGAAGGAAACTTTTATGTGTGCCTGTAGACTCAAGGTACTATGGAGGAAGGCAGCAGCACCACATGGCAGCACCCTGTCACATTGGCCCAAGCTCACCTGTCCACGTCCTCTGCTGGGTGACGATAAAGCTTTGACACTGTGACTGGGAGTTACAAATGGCAGCAGCTTCCTCGGCGCTGTGGATGGACAGCAGGCAGCCCAGGTGGCTGTAGGAGGGCCAGCACTTGTAGTCTTCTCCTTCCACCGTTCGGAAACCCTTCAGGGAGATGTAGTCTGGGGACAGAAAGAGGGGGTCTAGGGAAACACTCTAGGTGCACTTTCAGGGACTAGTTAGGCTGCACACCTAATGAGTGAAACTCTTAAAAGAATTGCAGCAGTGACAGACTGAATTGACCTGCCAAGATGGGGTGGGGGCAGCTGCGAAGTTAAAAGAAACCCAAATCTTGGCCTTTGGTTCTGCTATGGAGCACAGGACAGCAATTCCCCCAGGAATTGGGGGACAGGGGTCAGAGCTCTCAAGGGTGAAGTGACAAGGCTGCCACCACAGGGGTGCATAAGAGGAGAAGGCTGATATGCAAACCCACAGGCCCTTCACCTTTTCCCTGGAGAAGCCAACCTCACAATAGCCTCTCCTACACCCCAGCCTCAACAGCAGGAGCTCGTCACAGATCCAGCACAAAGCTACATGGGGCACAGACTGACCCACCCATCATGGTGCCACCCACAGAAACAGGAGACTGAGGAACTCCAGTGGGGAAAGGGAGGCCAGATCCTGCTCCTGACGAGGAGACCTGACAAAAGACCTGACAAGCCTGAGCAGGTGCTGCTCAGGCTATTGTTCACTGACTGCTAAGTCTCTCCCCACCTTCCCACACCTCTAGGATGGTGATCATTTTGGCACAGTGTGAAGTCAACAGACAGGTGTTGTTGGAAAATACCAGTAATTCCTGTTAAAGCTGATAGGCCTTCCATGCAAATGACCAGATATCTTTGCTCATAACGGTGCAAATTATAGTTCTTTCACATGTAAAGAGATTTCCTCTTGCAAGCCACCATCACCCCCCACCTCATGTGAACACCCAGGAAAACTCAAGCCACAGTAACCACTGGATTTTTGAAGCCTTCCTTTTGATCAGCCTCATCTCTACCACTGAATGGGTCCTTTTCAGAGGAATGCACCTCATAAAGGCACATTTATCCATCCGCAGGTCCAATAAAATGATCTTCAGAGAAAAGGAACTTAGAGGGCACCAAGGCCCCAGTCATTCCACCACACTCATCTCGATGCTGTCATCTCCCCACTCTATGTTTTCATAATAACCTGTGCTCAGCAGACAGAAACCACACAGTGAAATGGGAAGTTTGAATATCAGCCCAGAAAACTGACCTGTTGGTCCAAAGGATAAGGATATCCTGAGACAAGAGCCACTCACGTTGTTATCCCAAATACATTCACTTGAAACACTGATGCTCATTCTGAGTATTTAGAAGCAGTGCAAACACGTGTCCATTTGTAAGCCAGATTGTCTGCACTGCTTTTCCTTTGCAAAGCAATACAATCATGCATAGCTCCCATGGAAAAAAACAACAAAAACCTGCTCCAAAAAAGGCGCTTCTGGTGCTTTTTCTAGTGACTGCCTGAATGTATGGGAGATCAGAATTTGACCAGTTACCAAGTGCCTTGCTCCCTCAGCAGTTACTTTACTTAGAGCATTCAAAATCAACTACCTTTTAAAAGAAGAGGTCTTTTCTGCAGATAGAGCCCAGACTTGTACAGATGTAAAACCTTTTCAAAAGCTCTCAGGGTTTCATTTATTCCATATCGTAAATCACCTATATTTAAGGAAAAAGATGACAAAGATAAGCAATTCCTCGAAATACCATTTAGAGTCTTCTAATAAAGAAGTTTATGAATATTAGCTGGTACCTGTTGCATTCAGAATATCACTCAAAAGGGGCCGCAGAGTTGGTGGTGCAGAGTGTGGCAAAAGATAGGTGAAAAAATACCTGCAAAAAATCCCACAGGCTGATTAGAATACAGTGCCTTCATTTCCCTGGTGATTAAGTTGTCTACATTTTCCCGTGACTTGATTATCCACATGCAATTAGTAGGTCTGCTTTGGTTATAAAGTTATGTTTGAGCACACCTTGGTGCCTCAGATGGTTCCTGTAAGTTGGGCTGGAAGCCTGGTCCTTGCTGCATGAAATCTACCTTGCAAAGGTTCATGCAATAAAGATTCCCCTCATTCCCCTGGGCCATTTTTGTATACTAAGCAATGTATTTCCTACCAAAAAAAAAAAGGACCTGTATAAAAGAAGACTCATACAAGACCTTTCTCTTGCCCTGAAAAGTTTGCCCTTCTTATTGCCCCTCAAAAGTCAGAATGACTCATTTCCTGACCCTTCCACAAAATTCCTGTTCTAGGAAGACAAGTGCACAAGAGACAAGTGCAACTGCAAGGCTGCAATAATCTATGTAGTAATCTATTCAGTGCCCTTTAGAACTGAATCCTGGAAATCCAGGCTCCCTTACCAAGTCCTTCTGTGTAAATATCCAGCTGCCAAGGCTTCCTTCCAGGACCTGACCTGCCAAGCATCAGTGGTGAGCAAAAGTCCCGGCGTTTTCAGCTGATGGCCACGAAGTGCTGCAGCAGCCTCAGCCCCTTGCCTGTTACCTGCTCCATTGCTCTCCCATAGGAGCCCATAAGGAGATTTGGAATTGAAGGGAAGAGTTGGACAGCCTGTTCCCAACAATGGGGACTCAAAGCTGGTGGGCTTTTGCAGGTAGCCTGCACTGCCACTGCTTTCAGCAAGCACAGTCCATGGATGTCAGGCACCAGGGCTTGTTTGACAAGCAGCAAATTCACAGGTGCAAGCTCTGGGGCAAGTTTTTAGAGGGTGTTGGGGAAAGGGAGCAACAGAAGAAAGATGCCTTCATTCTTATCAGACAAAAACTACACTATTTTCGTGCCTTATAAGGAAAATAACTTGCTTCAAAGTGATCCTTAACTACCCTTTGACAGAGGTGAGGGGAATCACCGCACTGAAGAAGCACAAGGTGCTAGAGGCTGCATGGCAGAGCATGAGCTCAAACACCCCAGATCTTCCCCCAGGTAGCTGGACATACCGATACGCATTGAACAGATTCTTCTTTTCATTTATTCCTTCGCATCTCCCAACCACAGAGCATTTGAGAGGGAAGCTTTTGGTAGGAAAGTCGAGTGTGCAGTCATTATCTTCCTTGCAAGACAGCTCCTCGGTGCTGGCATCATCCATGTCTGTCACTTTTAGGTTTCCATCCACCATAACAAACTGCCTTGGCTGGAAATCCAAGAGGACTATTGAACCCAGGGGGGAATGTGCCAAGTAAAACAGCAGCTTCACAAGACTCAGGCAAATCTGAGGAAGACAAGATGAATATGCATGGAAAAAAAACCAAACGAAAAACAGCTATTAAATTGGAAGTAGAACAAAGGGGAGGGCATTCAATTAAATTAAAAGGGAAAAAAGCATATAGAACTTAAAAGGTAATTATATGTATGCTACAAAATTTATTATCAACATTGTCACAGGATTTGACTGGTAAGTAGTTTAGCAACATTTTTTAAAAATGTGTGTACACAAAAAGAGACATTTGCAGTTAGAAGAACTAGAGGAGAAAGCTGTGAGGAAAACAATAGCAGCCTTCATGTTTCAGGAGCTATATTGATTTGCTAGCTGAAATCAGAAGGGTTTTTCCCAGTCTGGCATAAAACTAATAGATTCCCCTCCCTTCCCCCATGCTGCTCAATACAGACTGAGGCTCCACGGTCATTAATACCAGATTCATGCCTTGCTGCATCACTCAGCAGTATGAATTTGGGCACACAATCATGATTCTGAAGAATTAGTCAAAGCTTGCAATGTATTTATTGCGAGCTTTTTTGCTTTTATGACAACTTTCTGGCAACATGGAAAGGCCAGACAATACCTGACCCAGCAGAAAGCTCGGTAAATTATTTTTAAACAATCTAGAGCTAGAGGACTGCATTTATACTGCACCAGCACTTTGCTCAAGTAGCTTTTTGCAGCAGTTTTCATTCAGTATCAGGAGCCCTGGCACCAGAAAAGCTGCATCCTCAGCTAGGTGTGCCAGGCAGCCCCACGTCACCCTTCGCTGCTGCCGATAGCGATCTGTGCAGGCATGAGGGTTTTTTCCCTTGGAACATCTCACACAATCCCTGGTATCTGATGTGGCTCATCACAGGGGAATCCCATATGTTTAGACACCCTAATTAGGAAACAGGACCAGACAGTGCCAGTGTAAATTCTGAATTAGTGTCTTCTGCAGTCAAGGGATTATTAAAATCTCTAATGCCACAATACCAAACTTTACCAGGAGCTGATCCAGCATCATGGGTTTCTAGCTCTACAGGAGACTTTGGCACATTTTAGATGAGGTGCTAGGAAAGCTATGCAGAAGCCAGCACGGAATTGAAGAAAGGAAAACTCCACAAGCCAAGAGAAATTACTCTAGAAGCTCTGATGCTATTTTAACTTGCTTAGTGAAGCAATCATAAGAATCCTAGCTTTGCATCCCACAGCTGAGCGAGCGTGCTTGCCACACTCCCCCTCTGGCTCAGATGGCAAGGTTCCCCTTCAACATTAAGGACCACATGCAGACAGGGATTTTATTTTAGGAGTTTTGTTTTATTTTGCCCAAAGCATTTCTTGCTGACACTAAGATACCCTTGCTTCTCCAGGATGCTTTTTTTCCTCCTGGCACCCAAACAAGTAGGATTGAACCCCCAACCGAGCCTTTGAGGGAAACAGTTAAACAAGCTATAACCAAAGTCACCACGTCACAAGTCATTTATATTCCTGGGGAGCATATGGGTCCCTACGCAGGATGCCTGGGAGACGAGGCAGATCTCACCAGCAGGGCTGGAATCCTAGCACCTACAGCAGGAGGAAAGTAGTTCAGTAGTGATTTTACTACAGTAATTCCTAGAGGGCCAAGATCAGAAACACCACACAAACACATGGTGGGGACAGCTTGCTCAGCTTGTTGCCTAGAACAGGTAACACATAGGATACCACAGACTTGGAGCATGGTGAGGTGGCTTTTCCAAGTCAGACTCGGGTTGCTGAGGGGCCTCCTGACCAAAGCCCTTCTGCATAAATATATATATATAAGCAATATAGAGGCAAAACTAACGTTACAGTGTAATAGAAAGGCATTAACCACTGCCCCAGCATCGAGTACGATTTTGCGTCTATTTCCTCCCAGATGAAGTTCTTTTAACACCGCTCTGTAGAGAAAGAAACTAACTGTGAGACACCAAACTAGGGCTGTGTAATGTGATTTAAAAGGAATGAAAAGGAAACGATTTACAAACAATTTGTGTGATCAAACAGAGTGTCGGCAGAGAATCCCGTTTGCCCCAGCGGTCACCACCGGTTCTTCGCCGGTTTACCCAGTTTGTGGTCTAAAACCGACTGATAAAACCCTTTTGCTTTGTTTTCTTACTTTAAATCTTTCCTCCCAGGGGGTCTGCAGGAGCTGAATCATCTCCAGCGGGGATCCTAGCTCCAGCATGGCTGTGACCCGTAGCTCAGCATCTCCGCTGTTGTCATAGCATTGACCGTGCAGCTGCGGCAGAGTAGAAGCCACGGTCGGGGCGATGTCGCTGCCAGTGCCAGCTGATGGCGGCCGCCCGGGGACAGCGTGGGCACCACAGGCTCAGCCCCGGCACTGATCCCCCCGCCCCGCCGTGGCAGCACCTCCCGCAGCCCCTCGCCCCGGCGCGCCCGCCGTACCTTGACGATGCCGGGGTGCTGCAGGCGCTGCAGCAGCGTCACCTCTTTGAGCAGCTTGTAGGCGGCCAGGCGGCGGCAGCCGGCCGGCGCCCCGTACCGCTGCACGCACCGCCGCACCTCCCGGCCCGCCCCGTGCACCGACTTGAGGGCCACGGTGCCTCCGCTCGCCAGCGCCGCCCGCGCCACCACCTTGGTGAAGCCCCAGCCCAGCACGCTGACGGCCGTCGCCCGGCTCAGGTCGCCGCAGCCCAGCCCGCCCGTGGCCGCCGCTTCCCCGCCGCCCGCCGCCGCCTCCAGCCGCCGCAGGTCGCGCCGCCTCTGCCGCAGCTCCTCCCGCAAGCCCGGCGGCAGCAGGAGCGGCGGCGAGGAGCCCGGCTGCGCCTCATCGCCACCGCCACCGCCGCGGCCGGGCGGCAGCGCCGGCAGCGCCAGCAGCGCCAGGGCCGGCAGCGCCAGCAGCGCGGCCGCGCTCAGCCGAGCTCCGCGCCGCGCCCGCCCCGCCGCCGCCGCCGCCATGGGGAGCGGGGCCGCTCCGCCGCCCGCGCTCCGCCGCCCGCGCTCCGCCGCGCCGGGGAAGCCGAGCGCCGTCGAGGGGGCGTGTCGGGCTCCCGTCGCCCCCACCCCGCCGGCCCGGCCCGAGCTGGCCCGGCCCGGCCCCGCGGGCGCACGGGGCAGCGGCGGCACGGACCGCCCAGGGAGGGGAGGCGGTGGCGGCGCGGCGCAAGCGGTTCTGGAGGAGGTGGCCCGGGGTGGGATCCGGAGCTGCCGGGTGCGAGCGGCACATCTCCGCAGACACCCGCCCACCCTCCAAGCAGAGGGTTTATAGCAGAACACGCCGATTTCACGGGCGTGGATTTCGTCAGCCCTGCTAGAGGGTGCCGCAGAGTATAGCCGAGGGATATATACCGGGTTAAAATCAGTGAGAACTGGGATATCACGTTTCCCTGCCGCTTAAAACGCTCAGGTTAGGTTTCTAAGAAGAGGAAGCACTGCCAGTTTCTCTTATTAGAAGGATAAACCCTATTAGATTGAATCAGCAATACACTGCCTAAGCACGGAATTGGAATTTTTTTCCAGGGGGAAAATAATCAAACCAAACCCATCGTCCAGCAGAACCAGCCAATGAAGGCAGAAAACACACATTTATCGTTTGTTTGTGAGGCGATCAGATCGATCAGTGTGGTGACACAGCTCAGGGCTGCCTCCTGTGACACACGTGTACCTGCGCGGGAGAGGAAAGCGTTTCCGACGCGGGTGCGAGAAGCAGGACAGGTGCCTGCCGCGGCTCTGTCACTGGTTTTAGACATGTGTCTGCACCGGGCTCTGCTGTGCAGAGAAGTCAGTCAGGTTAGCTTAGGGCAAAGGCAGATGCAGTTCGTCTGCTTCTAATTTAGGCAATATGCAGTTAACTCTCCTCACTGAGCAGCCTGGAACACCAGCCAAATGGGTTGATTCACTTTTTTATTTATGTTTATGCTACTGGAATTAGAAATGAAAATAATCATCTGCCTCTCCACCTGGTCTACTTCATCTTCTGCCCTAATGTTTTCGGTGGCATAACTAGCCACTAGACCCTCCCCAGAAAGGGAGTGGGTGATGCATGGCGTAGTTGGGGTTGGAGGATGCTGCTGCCCTGCTCCTGAGGGACACGGCCCTGCTGAGAGCCTGCAGCTTCTGCCTGCACCAGGAGGAGGGTGGCAGGTCACCCACCAGCATACAGTGGGTGAGATTGCACAGGGTTTGTCCTGGCTGTGATCAAGCAGTGGGACTGCTCTGTCCTGCCGTGCTGCCGCTGCCCTTGGACACATCTGCCCCATCTTCTCCCCTCCATGCACCACAGTGCCAGTGCCTCTCTTCTGACTCACTCATAACACACTCTGTGTGTTCACTGCTCAGGTCACAGTCACAAGTCACCCCTGAAAGGAACTTTTGTGAAACATCCCTAAGAAATTCAACTTTATTGTCACAGCCAGTGGGATGGAGATTTTCAGAGATTATAGCAGGTCAGCTATCATGACTGGTGATCCCCAAGGCTATTTTAATAAAAATAATGAATATAAATTATCACTTTAAAATAGCTTCCTTCCCAAAAGCCTGCAGAAAGTTTCTCTTTCAATTCTTGTTGGTTCAATACCACTGGAACAGCCAATGAGACAGGGTAAAGTGCCTCAGCAGAGCACAGTTGCTTGGTAAAAGAACAGGAAAAATGAACTCTGAATTCAGGTAATTTCCAGATGGCAGAGTTTGGGGAGAGAAGGCAAAACTGACAGTCTGCCTATATGTAAAATAATCAAGTGGAAGATCTCAGGCTGTCAGTACTTACCCATGCACAGGTTAGAAGCTGATCCCAGAACAGGTCTTTCAGTAGTTGAATTTCCTTTGTTGCATTTTAACCTTAATAGCTCTTTAATTACTGTTCTTATTTTCAAATCAAATATACATCTCTGTCATATTAATGAATATTCATTGTCACTGGAGAGGTATTAAATGCATTTTTACCTGTGTTTCCAAGGGAATAGATGCCAGCTGTGTGTACTCTTATCTAATTTCAGCCTGTCCTCAGCACTGTAATAGTATCAAGACCTATTAGAGAAGACCCACAGATACATAAAAATAACAATGAATGCTTATTTACGTGCTTTACAGTAGCACTTAAGGATTCCTGCCAAGATCATGGCTATGCTGAGCAAGGCTTTTTGCAGACTGTGGCACAAGAGGTGGCCTTGCCTGACATAGCTGACACCTGAAATGGGAAACACAGCAAAGTGCTGCAGCAAGGATGTAGCAGTGGAGTATGTGGTCACTTGAGCATCTTCTAGTTCCTTGGAGGGTTCTGCCTGACTTTATTGCCTTTGATGGCATGTGAGCACAGTGTGGAGCAGATGGGTATGTGTTGTAGGTATCTGCTTTGTGATTGTCTTGTCTTGATAGCAGAGGCTGCATAAATCCAGGGAAGGCCTCCTGTTGCAGCTCTCATCACACAACTACACCAAGTGCAAACGCATGTATGGTTACCCTGTGTGCTTGCACTAGGCCCACCAATATCTTACACTTTCTTATCTACATTCATTCCTTTATAGGCTATAGATGGAGTAGAAGGCTGTCCACTGTTCAGAAAGTATCAGGCTGTGCTGTAATTTCAATGAGTGTGATTGAATCCCATGATTCTTAGCTTCTCCTGGCTTCCTGCAAGGGCTAGAATGAGATTCCTCTCATGAAAAATTATCCTGGCACTAATGCTAGCTGGGCTCCTTCCTTGAAATGTATGAGTCTGTACATGAAATCTAGATGAAAAATTGGGAGTCTCCTGTGCTCCGGACTAGTTGGGGTGAGAAAGCATCCCATTTTCCCATGCCAGCACTGAAAGTGTTTGCCTTCTGAAAGAGAGACACCTCTGGGCGCAATTTCCCTAGCTGGTTCGCTCCTAGCCCAAGAGATCTAGGCAGCAGCATTTCCCTGTTTCTTGTTTATGACACTGATCTAGAAGGGATAAGATCAAGCTCTTGGGTTAGCATTAAAAAAACCTGGGGAAAAATCCTGGGGGGAAAGTTTTCACTCTGAGCACATACATGAAAGTCCTGGGCATCAGTCCAGAACAGGAGTTTATAGGTCTGGGAGAGGGATCAAAGAAACCTGCAGCAGCCACTTCAGAACAGGAGGAAGACCTAGACACCTCTAATAAAGACTCCTGGGAATACATGTCATCACTGGTGCCCTTGCCTTGGAGGGCAGCAGTTACCTTGTCTCCTGCCAGCTGAGCTTCTGGCTGTCTCCAGACAGTTCCTGTCCATCTGAAAGTATACACATCTGGGGCAGGGTGAAAACCAGAGCAGCTGCTGGAGGGCAAGCACTTACCTGCAGAGTGCAGGGGCAGGAGCTCTCCTGAGCAGCCTGGCTTTGCACTTCCATGTCAACTGAGAAACCTTGCATCCAAGCTCCAGGCACGCAACACCGGCCTGTGTGTGGCCATGCCTGGGTGGCACCCAGGGAAAAATCACCCCACCAGCCATTTCCAGATTCTCTTTGTATTGCCCAAGAGCAAGGAAAAGGATAAGAAGAAAGTTAGCTACAGGTAGGGCACCTGCAAGTGAACTAGGGAGACAAGCAAGTGAACTAGGGAGACAGACCTTGCTCTGCTTTTTTGCCTTACCAGCTAGGAACCCTAGCCAAGGGCTTGGTGCAAAAATGATTGCCCTGGAACTGAATAATGTGTTTCTCTTCCCCAGCATGAAGAAAGACTGCCCTTTTCTATGGTGTCCAAGACAGCTGCAGCTCTCAGGTGTTTTTATAGCCCATGGCAGGCACAGCTGTGTCTCCCTAGGCACTTCTGGCCTGAGGTTTCTAAACAGGGTTTGGCAAAGCTGATGCCAGCACCCAGTTGGCATATAGGGCACCAGGAAGCAGCTTTCCTGAACCTGCTCCTTTTATTTATTTTTTTTTTTGGGGGTCAGATGATGGATCAGATGACCTCCTGGCTAGAGGTGCAGGATAAAACCACAAGAACACTGCAGGGCATTTGCATGGCCCCACAGGCCATCATCTCCTCCAGTGGTATGAGGGCAGCCTGACTTAGGAGCTGTGAAGGCTGAGGAGTGCTGCTGCTGTTGGGTGCATCAGCAATGAATGCTTGCCATCTGCTGGGAGGCAATCAGCCTGATAGGAGACTCTCTTGCATGTAGGGAAAAGACAAAATGTGCCACTGGTCCTTGAAGAGCTGGATGGCATTTGGGCTTGCAGAGAGAGCAGGAAGAGTATTCTCTGCGAAGGGTAAGCCCAAAGCAGTCAGAAGGCTCTGGTCTTGCGTACATGAGGGCTGACAGAACCCACTGCAGAATTTTAACGTGCTAACACCCGCCTTGAGCCCTCCTTGGAGGTGCCTGACCCCATTGCAGATGTGGCAGAAGGCAGTAGGAGTTTGTGTAACTAATGAATCTCAACACATTCGTTGGTAGCACTGAGCAGAGCCCTGGTGTGGTGGCATCTCACATTTCCACAGCACAATTTGCCAATGTCTGCCAAGCTGTCTATGTGCTGGTCACAGCATATGCCACTCCTGTCACAGCCTGCCCCCCCACTCCCCACAGCACCGAGATACTGCCCTGCCTTTGACATATTCTCAGGATTCAGCCATTTGTTATGCCACCAGCACATCCAGCCTGACCAGCATGGAACATCCCGCTCCCTATTGTGTCAGCTCCTGGAACACACATCCAGCTGAAGAACCCTCAGTCTCCCCAATGAGGTTTTATTAATGTCTAGGAGGATATAATCAGATTTCCAGCACAAGGTCTTGAAGAGCTGGTCTACCGATAGATGGACTAAACCTTCCCTTGCAATACAGGTATTGGTACCCCAGGTGCAAGTCATGTTATTACACTGTAAGGTGTTGATTGTATTATTAAGAGCAGCATAAACCTTCTGAAGCTGCTATCCCACTGCTGCACTGAACGAGATGGTGCACAACAGGAGCAAAGTCAGGGAAAGCTCTGGGATCTTACTGGTATGGAAACTACCACAGGAACCTGACAGTGTATGGACTGTGTTCTTGCCCTTTTAATTCAGAAAGATAAGAAACAAAAGTGGCAGCATCAAATGTCTTTAATTTTCTCTATTTCATTATAGAGGATGCCCAAACTCCCATTAGGTATCCACATATTTCTGGAAGGCAGCATTTACAAATGATAGTTTTTCTCCCTGGCAGAGCCTGGCTGCAGTGGCAATTTGGGCACATCTGCAGAAGAAGGGAGTGCAGGACCTTCCCTCTCCTGTCTCTGTCTCAAGTTACAGACACATTTTTTCAGTGGCAACACTATTTTAAGCAGCATTTAGTTCAGGCACTTATTTCCAGCCCTCCTGTACCTACTAGACCATCTGGTCTGAGTGTTACTGTAGCTTTGTGGCAAACAAGATGGGGAAAATGATCCAGGTTAAAATAAAGGCAGCAAGACTTTCCCAACAAAAAAGTGTCTCAGAAGAATGAGCACAGGCTGTGTGGAGGGGTAGGAGGAAGCAGGAGAGTCCCTTTATACAGTGTGGACTGGGAATCTACACTTTGCATAATATCAGATGAAAAGTAGAAGAGACTGAATAAAACCAGGCAGTAGCAGCAGGAGAAAGTAGGTGGCCTCAGACTCTAATTTTTTTGGGTTTTTTTTCCAGATTGCTCCTACCAATTGTTCTTCACATTTGGAGCAGGGCTAGAAAAATTGCTTTGACCAAGAGACTATCTCTAAATATCTCTTCCTAAATTCAGCCCAAATCTATGCTCTACTCTTTTCTGATTTCATTGTGTAAGTAGGAAACTCCCCAAACAAGGGTTTACTTAGACCATGTTGTGTTGTATATAAGCTTAGTGGAAACTATGAGCTGGGATTGGAGTGTGGGATTCTGTGGCGCTCCAGGGACACTCCAGTGAAAGGATGTTCTTTTCCAAATCTGGTCAGAATGAAACGGTTCCCCAGGAAAAGAAAAAGCTTGGCAATTCCAGGTACGCTTCCAGATTGAAGATGCTCAGTAGAGTGACTCTCCTAAGGTTTTCTTCAGTAAATTACGAGGAAGGTTAGAAATAACTTCAGTCTAGTAATCGTCTAAAGGGGTCTGAAAAATCTAAACTTTGATTAGTGTCACAATCTTCAAAATCAGAAGAAACACTAGCACTATCATGACACACTCTGCTCCCTGAGTAGTCACGCCTGGCAGCCTCTTGCAGAGCTCCTTGGCTTTAATTTACATATTACTCCATCTAGTGGCTTTAAGGTTCCAGCCTCCACTAGTTGAAAACTCTGTCCTGGCACCAGCTGGATTTCAAACCTCTGCAGCAACTTTGCCATCACCACTTTTACCTCCATCTGTTAAGAAGAAAAACTCATGGTCAGTGACAGCAAATACAGCTTGGACTGCAGCTGCTTAAAGTCAGTCTACTATCTTACACTGCTTTGTCAATATAGAGATTTAAAAGTTAAATGTTACTATGTTAATGCAGCCAGCTGAGTTTGGGCAGGAACCCTGGGACTTCCCGGATTTGAAGACAACTGACAGGCCCTAAGTCCTTGTGTTTATGTGTTAAATCCATTTTGGAAGTCACACTGTAAAACTAAAGCACTCTGAGCTTTGGTGCTTAGATGAGCTCACAGCACAGACCCGAAGCGCTGGCCTCTGGCTGTCCTGAAACACTCTCTGCCATGCTCGTACACATTAAATTGTTCCTTCTGTCCATGTAGCCCCCTCCTCACCTTCTCTGTTCCAGTTCTGGCTTGTGTCCTCCTCCAGCTGATGTTTTCCCTGCCTTGATTCTGTCAGTGGCAGCCATGGGATGATCCCCAAGGCCCTCTGCACATCCCCTGTGTGCTTGACTTTGGCTGGCAAAGGGATGTTGACTGTGATTCCCATTAAGGGGTTTGGATTCAAGCAGGCTGACCCAGGACAGTTTGGAGGGAGTGCAGCCTGCTGCTCCTCCCTGCAGAGACCTTGGCTGCATGGATGTCTGCTCTTGCATTTGAGAGACATGCCTCTCATGGGCATGGGGGGAGATCTTCCCTCTAAAGAGAAGAGGGTCAGTGCACAGGACATCAGTGTGGCATCTGGTGCCCACCACCAGCCATGGTCAGCACACCCTGAGCTGGCACAGTGCTTGCTAACAAAGTGTTCTTCCAGGCCTCTACTCACCTGTGCAAACACCTGCCCGATGCAGGATCGGGGTCCCAGAGAGAATGGAAAATAGCAGTAATATGGCCTGCAAAGAAAAATGTTCAAAATTACAATTACAATTTGTTTGTAAAGAAACAAGCAAATATTTCATCACAGCAGCAAGGAAATGGTCTAAATATCCCCTTGCCTATCTGACTTGTTAAAGCAGTCTCCAAATTAACTCTTTTTTTGCTTCAGAGAAGCAATACATCTCTGCAGCACGTTTCCTCATCATCTCTCCTTACTGTATGGCTCAGCTGCCAGCCTTATTTCAAAGCTGAATGTCAAGCACACTCTAAATGCTCTCCAGCCTGTCATGAGGATGTCAAAATCCACTCAATTATTGGTCTTTTGGGCAGCTCTTAACCATGTGAGTGAGAAGGCATTTGGTTCAGGAGACCAGACTAACTTCAGACTAACTCTGAAGTTAAAGCTGAAGGAAAACTCCTGACTCGTGAAGTAGTTGGTGCTGATCTCTGCATCTGTTTAGTCACTGGTCCCTTCTATTGCACTCCTGACCACCGACTAGACTTAGGCTGCTTGCCCATGTGGCTGAACAGCATCTTCTCTCCCTCAGTCCCTCCTCCCCTCTCTAATATGGAGACATCTCAAGCACTCTGGGACCAGGGCTGTCACACATTAAATGCTTGTACAGTTCTAAGGTAAATATTCAACCTGGTTTGGGCCCAAAGCTTTGACCTCAATATAAACATTTAATAACAATAATATTTGTCTTTTTTTGTAAGGTAATGTGGTCTAAAGAATTTTTGAACAAAAGCTGTGCATTATTGCTCTCTATTTACATTCAGATGATTTAGTGTTACTCATACTGGAATGGAAAAATAGTTTTATTCTACTTTTCTTTCCCTTGAAATCTCTTCCTGTAATGGTTTCTTAATACATATTTAATAACATGGGAGTAAAAAGAAGCTCACTTAGGTGCATCTTTGCTGAATCGATCTGGATCAAAAGTAAGTGGATCCTTGAAAAACTTTTCCATCCTTCCCATTATATAAGTGTTGAGCTGGCAAGAAAGAGTTTATTTTTGTTAGTCAGCAGCATCACACTGAAAATGCTTCTTTGCTGTCAGAGGTATAAAACCATAAATGCTTTCCACTCTCCAGTCCCAACTGAGAGTCTTAATTCATACCCCAGTTTTGGTCAAAATTTTAGAGAAGCCAGTACAAATATGCCCAGGGAAGATTTTGGCCCTCTCAACCACAGGTCCATTACATCTGGATTAACTGGGGCAGCTAAAAGCTGCTGGTGGTGGATGGGACTCACAAAGACTGTGGTGTTTGCAGGAATTCTGATGCCATTGACAACGTACTCCTTCTCCAGCCTGCGGAGCGTCCCTGAGACGGGTGGGTACAGCCGCAGTGACTCCTTCAAAACCTTCATCAGCAAAAAGCACAGGAGGTCAGTTAGTTCATAGACTGTAGGAAGCAGAAATATAATTAATTACCTCCCTGTGGCCTTTCAGTTTAGCTAAATGGGAGGTTTTGACTTCTGAAACAGATGCTGGTGTATCTGCCTTGGACTCCTGTGGGCAAAATACATGGCTAGGTCAGCTCCTCCAGGCCTAGTTCCTTCTTACAGCTGGTAAAATACAGAGAAAAAGACACAAAACCCAGAAGAAATCCTGGAAGAGATCTAACACCTCAAGTCAGATCAACAACTAAGTGAAAAGGCAAACTCAAAGGGAATATCTAAGAGTGAAGTCTCCTGCCCCAATGAGCTGTTCTGGGCACTGGCTGCCATGAGGGTGGGTGATTTCTCCCACCTCCTTCCCACTCTCAGCTCCTGCCTTTGTCCTGGTTCTGCTGCTTGAGGAGCCAGGCCAGAGCTCCAAAATGACAAAAAACAACCTGGTAAAGGAAAATGAGTAGGGAATGTTGAGGAAAAAAATGGAACAAGACTATTTCTTTTGGTGTCAGTGAGCTGTAAGAATGGCTTATTTCATCAAAGTGAAACCTAATTAACAGTGCACATGAGCATCACACTGAAAATGCAATTAACTGCGTGCATGCACGAGTGGACTAATGAAAAAGAAACCTGGACAAAAGGATTCAGAATTGCCTGAACAACAGGAGAGGAGTCCCACAGTCTCTGATACTCCAGTGATGGACTGGCTCTGACCAAGGGTTACTGATTTCGGTTGTACAGATCCAAGCTGGTGTTAAATAAATGGTCTGCTTTGAGAAGCTCTCATGTGATCTGTCTTAAAACTGAAAGGCTTAGATACCTCATCTTAATTGGAGTGGTATAATTGTGATGGTGTTTGGAGAAGCCTAAGGAAGCCTGCTGATTTCTGTAATCACCTAGAGTTGCCTTTTCCTTATGAGAAATAGACCTATGAAATCTATCTGCTATCAAAGCACAGTAATCTGTGGGATGGGATGTGCCAAATGGTAAAACACTGTTGCTCACCTCAGCAGGGCAATTTAAAAGAAAAAGGACCATGGCAGACTACTAAAGTCTGGGCAATTTATGCAGAACAGCTGCCAGGACTGTGATTCAGCCTCTCCTGAGGGCTACTGGTGTCCCCCGTCTTGTAAAAAAGGAAATGCAACACAAACACTGGCTAATAGCCAGCCCTGGCTTTGCAGTTCATTACCAACCAGCATTTCTATACACAAGACCTCTTTTAGGACCAAACTCTTTCCCCTACCACCCCCCACCCCCGAGTGACTGAAGAGGGTTTCTAGACTAAATAATGAAAAATTGACATTAGAAAACCCAGCCATAATTTTTGTCTATCCTCAAATCCCACTTTATGGCATATGGTGAGATCCTAGCTGGAAATGTTTTAACAATAATCAAACAAAACCAGACCTGTGAATTACGAAAGTGTGTGGGATTCACACACAGGTTGGGCTCAAATTTGCACACCCTTCTTAAAATTACAGCTATTGTTTCACCTTAAACATGTAGGGATTATGCAACTCTACTCTAGCTCCCAAATTGGTAATAATTAAGGAAAGCAGTGAAGGAATCCTGTAAATTTGAGGAGCATCCTTCACAATAAGGCTGGGCTGCTGCAAACGTCTCGGGCTACCTGCTTGCTGACTCTCTGGAAACAAACACTATCAGGATAAAATATTAACATTGTTTTTAAAATTTTAAAAGTGTGGGGGCTCCTCCATGACATGTCAGAGGTGCTACCAAACAGCTTTGCCTGGTATCTTACCTCACTCCCACAGTACCTGTGATAAGTAGGTGAGTTTGCCAAGATCCTCATAGTCAACATCTCTCTTGGCACCAAGAACCTCATCCACTTCAGCCTGAGCCCTGCAGTTCAATTAAAGCTCGTTAGCTGCAGATGCCTGTTTCTTGCTAGGCAAGGTGACAAATTACATTCTTTTACTTTCCAGACACTGACACTGGACTTGCACACCCATCCTCAGGCAAAATGCCTACCAATTCCCAACCAGGCTTCCTGAACTTGTACCTCATATCAGGATGAGGCAATGTGCATATAGGGCAGCTGAATCAGGTGGGATTTGGGACCTGCATGTATAAAGGCTTTGAAAAAAGTCACCAAGGTGAAACTGAAATAATCCATCTTAATGTTTTTCTTTTTATAAATTTTGGATATATTGGTACTATGAAACTGTTTATTTTGGAAGGGAGGCTAGAATTCATTGGGAACTGATCCTATCTTTTTAATAATCCTTACAATTAAGTTCACCTTGAAATTAACATCAAGCTGGGTCTGCAAATTGGAGCACACATACCTTTCCAGTATTTCAGGATGCTGGCCCAGTGCCATTACTGTAAATGTCATCTGATTTGAGCTGGTTTCATGACCTGATGATAACAAAACTCAGTTTAAAGGTTAGTATAATAACATGACACAAAGATGGTCTACTAGGGTGACTGTGAATAGGAAACTTTAAACATCAAACCCCAAATGTTTTATTTCAAGTATGCTAGAAATTAAAAGAAATAATAAAAGGGATGTAAAGTCTACATAAAGAGCTTTCAGGAATGACAAGAAAAGGACATAGCTGGTAAAGATATGACCCATCTTGCCCACGTCAAAGCTGCAGTGGTTGCATGCAGCACCCATTAGTTATGAGCTCCCTAACAGGAGGGCTCGTGAGGTCCAGCATTTGTTTTGTCATATTATGGGACACCCAGTTCTGCCAAAGCACAAGGATTTACTGGTTTTGAGGGAAAACAGAGCTCCTTACCATCTTCCTTTGAAAAGTCTGCTTTACGTGTTCGGATGACCCTGCTTGAGCAGGAAGGTTGGACCAGAAGACCCTTCCAACCTTACCCATTTCTGACTCTGTGATGTGGACAGTTTTCCCTTTTTTTCATAGACAGGCATATGTACTATTTTAATGCATTACAGAAAAAATACTTCTGCAAAGATGTCTGCTGCAATAATATCTTTCTTGCCAAAGAACAGCATTTTGACCTCTCCTTCTTATGAACCTAAATCCTATTGATCTGCAAAAGGTTTCTCTCACATAATTACTTGGCCCATACATTTTCTGATTGGCTTGACAGTGCCTTCTCCTACTTAGGCAAGAATGGCATTTAATCATGTGGGTGAGGTAATGCAAAGACACATGGAATAAGTAAAAGATGCTTTTGGTGGGGTTTAGTGGGATCTGGGTGGGAGGGCCAGAACCCCATAAGGAATAGCCTTGCACCCCAGTGGGCAGGGGAAAGACAGAGGCTGGAAAACAGAGTGGGAAGCCAGTGGTTGGAAAACACCAGCCTGGCAAGATTTGCTGTGTTGATATCACTGAAAGAGGACAATATATCATTTGTGTATGAGAAATTAAGAGTTCTTTTCAGACCTCACCCTGCTGGAACTGTGCCAGTGTAATACTGCTGTCTTCCAACCAAGAAACTCCTGGTTGCAGCAGCATCATGTGGAGTGATGATGTTAATCACGGTGTTAATTATGATTAACAAGGATGTTAATCATGACCCTGTAGACAGCTCAAGAATGAGTACAGCTTCCCACATGACATATACAAGCATTAAAATAGCTACCAACCTGCAACAAAGAAAGTGATAAAGTTATCCAGAATGTTTTCATCATCTCTACTTTCCTCCAGAGCTGTCAAGATAGAAAAATAAATGGGATTAGAAAATGCCCCTGTGCCCCAGCTGGACCACTCACAATGCTCTGCCCTGTCTGGCACATATTGGCTGAGGTGGCATCGAGAGAGGACACTGAGAGAGTGCGCATTTCAGGGATAACTTGTGACCAATATTTGATCCAACACAAAGAAACAGGGAATTTTCAAAGCAACTCTCACTATCTTCAGTGTGAAAACAACTTTAAAGGAGGATTCAAGTTCAGATCCCCAAAACAATCCTCCCTGAACTTCATGGCAAAACATGCCACAGAGAAATTCACCCAAACAGCAACGTGTCCCTTACCATCTCCTTTCAGAATCTGTGTAAGAATATCCAGCGCGGCTTCTTTCCCATTCTGGATGGCTTCTCTCCTCCGGTCAATGCACTCCTTCCCCACACGTCTCAACAGCCTCACACTCTCCTTGGCCTCCTTTACCAGTTTCCGTTGCCCTGGCATGAACTGATACAGAATTTCCTGAGTCATTTTATTCCTTTTGTCGGTAAAAAATAATGTCAGTGTTATTTTACAAGTGAGCGCCTTGTTTTCTGCAAAATGACAATTGTCACAAAAACACTTGCTCTCCATGGAATAAACTGAATGCCTACAGGATGAAGGGTTTGGGCTGAAATATTTCAATCTGTGCATGCTGATGTTGTGTCTTGTTGGTGTTTTGGGCACTGTGAGCAAATTTCCTCACCTCTCCATGGAAAGAAACTGCAGCATGCAATGCCGAATCTCACCCCAGTCTCAAAAAGGAAAACAGGAGCTCTAAAAGCCTGAACTACAGCTTTCATGAGACACTGAAATAATTCTTTACTTTAATATTTCATATTACATCCATAATTTCCTAGTAGATGAATTTGGGTTGAAAATGTAATTTTTTAATGGCAAGAATGCTCAAATTTCTTCCACTCTGAGTGAACAAATTTGTCCTTCTTGTACAAATGGCAAAAATCTCAGGTTTTTATGGGTATGAGAGTGTAAAACCATATCAGAAGGAGACACATGCAGGGGGGAAGAAAAGACAAAAAAGAAGCATTAAATATTAATGTTAATTTTGCAAGTGTTTTAAAGCACTAATGAATTTTATCTTGAGGCACATTGGAGGGAAAGATCTACAGACGACTGTTTCCCCAACATGACCTTGCCCATCTTCAGCCCACAAACTCAAGCAGGAGCAGCTGGATATGAGGAGAGAGGACTGAAGTGAGGAGAGTACAGACCCGTATGAGGGGGATGCGTGCCTTGTTCAGCCCCTCCATAATCTTAGTCACAGCGTTTGGTAAAGGTGTCTGGTCATCGCTCAGTGCATTTAATTCCAAGCCAAAGGCTACCTGAGGAGCAGGAGAGAAAAAGGCAACTTGCTGGGGCGGGGGTGAAAGAGCAGGATAGCCTCACACCGCTGCCTTTTCCCCTAAAAATATCTCAGGCTAGATCCTACCTTGCAGAAGGCTGCAAGGGGACAGCAATATCTACATTATGTTATTAATCCACCCTTATTTGGGTGGATTAATAATTTACTACTGCTCTCCATTCATACCAAACTGGTTTGCATAGAAAGGGAAAAGACAGTGTAAGGCAGACTTCATGCTGGCGTGTAATGGCAGTAACACAACCTCCACCCATGAAAAGAGCCCTGGTGTGTCCCTTTTGGCATGGAGGGGTGGGAGGTACGAGGCTGAAAGGACTTTTGCAAAGGGTCCCCATCCTGTGAGCCACACCTAGACCATGCAGACCCTTCCCTAACTGCCCCTTCCCAAGGCTCAGCCCGAATGGAAGTGGCACAATTAGTCCTGCAGGTCTTCTGGCACTGCTGGGTAAAGGTCTTTCTCCCTGCCTCCAGCTCCTGATCCCATCCTGCTGCTGGTAGGCATTACTTCCATTCCTTCCTGCCAGTTGCAGAGGAAATGAGAGGGACAGCTGGTACCTTGCCAATGATATCCATAGTCACCCGGCTCATCATCGACAGCATGCTAAACTCTGTTTTTCCATCTGCTTTCTCCTCTAGCTTCTCCATCAGCTCCTCTGCTTTTTCATTAAAAGTTTCCATCAGACCAATCAGGTAGCTGAACAATCAATAAAGATGAGTAATGGGGGCTCTGGAGAGGACATCTTTGCTCAGGCAAAATAACTTTTGTTATCTTCCATAGAAAATTGTAAAATTTTTTTAAATTTATAATTTATTTTTCTAAATACATTAAAAAGCAAACAGATAAAATGAGCTACATTCTTCTTACAGCAGCCCAGCTCTGCCCTGCCATGTAATTAACATCTGTCATTGCAAAGGGCTGTGGCCTGTGCCTGTCAAGGCACATGGACTTTATCTTTGAACCCTACATACAATGCATCAAGGCACACTAGGAAACCAGACCAACCCTCTGCCTTATCTTTTCCAGCAGGATAAGGCAGCCATAACCATGCTCCAGGATACACAACCCTGGGACCTTTCTACCATTGCTGAGTTCATAGGGGTGTCACTGTTCCATGGGAATTCTGGTCAAATTATACTCGGCATGGGAATAGTGTGCTGGATTCTAAATTAAATGTGATTTTGGCACGAAACTTTTTTTTTTTTCCCCTCTAAGTAACAAATAGTGGCAGGGAGAAGCATGACAATACAGTAAAAATAACAGCTAGATCATCCTGGAAATATTTGCCTTACCTTCGGCTGAAAGCTGGATCCATTATCCTCCGCTGCTTGCGCCAATGCTCATGGTTGCAAACAGTTACCAAGCCATTCCCTAGAAACCTAGCACATAGGAAAACAAGGAAAGGAACAGTTTTATGCAAGGGAGCCAGCTGAACCCTGTGTAGTCACAAATACAAGTATTTCACATCTACTTTCTTTTATTTTTCCCATGTGTAGGGAGCACCATTGAGTATGAAACCATTGCATCACTGTGGACAACAACTGAACCACAGATATTTTTGCCAGGTAGATGTGAACTGCTGAGTCCAATAAGATGCTGTTTCATTACAGCTGTTATGCAAATAATTAATATAATAATTGGATTATTATATTTTTAAAAGCTTCAGACAAACAAAGAAAAATTCCTTTTTTTTGGAATTGAATTTAGAAGCTGCAAACTGCCATAACTTATGGAATGCCCTAAAGTCAGTGCTCTAAAATCTGAGAAGTTTGATGATGGTCTTGAGCAGACTGCTCTGAGACTAACTGAATATCCCCAGGGGGAAAAAAGATACATGATCAAGGTAAAACAAAATCCAACATATCCTCCTCCCTGACTGGCAAGACATTTGACTTGGCATGTATTTTAATAGGTACATGCTGCTTACATATGTCTGGAATTAGAAATTAATCCCCACACTAAGGTAAATGGTCTGAGTCAAAATGTCATGCCTGTGATATTATTAATCTTGCACTTATTTTCAGATCACAGTGGCTTCAGATGGGTTTTGCCTACCTCTCACCAAACAGGCTGAAGAGAGTACCATACACGATTGGATCCTTTGGGTGCTGTGGTGACATCAAGAACTCCTAAAATCAAACCTCAGGTCAGTGAATACTGAGTGCAATCCTTTTCCCGGACAAAACACAAAATGTCACTTACACACATTTTAGCTCTCTTCCTTCTGCAGCAATAGTCTGAAGAGTAGATGAATTACTTTGTGTGCCCTGATTCCCCAGTTCCTGTGCTGCTAGCTTGCTTTGCATGCCTCTAGTGCTTTTTTGCCCAATGACCTGAAATCTCACTGTGTTGTAATTGCAAAGATTAAGAGAAAGAAATTTGGTCTCTTGTACCTCATTCATTTGAGATATTAAGCTCTTGCAGAGAGCCTGCTTTTCACAAGTGGTAAATGTTTGCTATATGTGCTGTTCAAATAAAAGTAACAAAATAAATTAACTGACCAAGAAAAAGATAAATCGGGGCAGCCCAGAGAGCAAAGCACCTCATCCTCCTAACCCAGCCAGAGCCAAGCACAGATTGGCTGCTCTATGCTGCTCTGATCGTCAGGCACCAGCTCTCCCCTTATGGAGGAATGGGCTGATCCCCACTATTGATCTGGCTTTATTTTTCAGTACCTTCACTCCTTCAGGACTCACAATCAATAGTGAGATTCTGTGAAAGGCATTAATTCGTACAACAGGTCCATATTTCTCTGCCCTGTAAGAAGAGAAAATTAAAAGAAAGAGAATTATGGTACAAACTACCAACATGTAACAGTTCAGACCTAATAACCTCGAAGGACCAGAGCACATGCAGTGGGAACTACCACAGTCCCCAGTGAACAAAGCCATTAAGAGAACCACAGAAGGACAGAATCATCAAGGCTGGAAGAGACCTTTATGATCATCTGGTCCAACTGTCAACCCATCACCACCATAATCACCCCATAAACCAAGTGTCACATCCAGACGCCTCTTGTACATTTCCACAAACTTACTCCACCACCATCCTGGGCAGCTTATTCCAGTGGCTATCCATTCTTTCAGTGAAAAAGTTTTTTCTAATATCTAATCTGATCTGAAAGATCAATGCTCTTTCTCTAGCTCCTCTACCAACCTTCCGAATGATGCTAATTATGTAATTCAGGGTCTCTGTGCCTTGATTTCTCCATTTGTGCTACAGGACTACCCCGTTCAATGTTATTGATGTGCCTCAACTTACCACTGCAGGAAGAGATCTGGTGTAAACTCCTTTTTCCTCAGCATTCTCCATATGATTGGCAGGTGTCCAAATAAAAAGCTGCAGAATATGAAGGTTAAGAGTGTCATGAGGATGCCAGCATGGGGTTTTGTATGGATTGCAATCCTTGTTGCTCAGTGAGTGTTGCTCATGTTTTCCTCATAAGGGAAGATGCAAATAACTCTGAGCTGTGCCAATGCCCAGCCCTCACCAAGCTGGTAAACTGGGTATCAAAGATAGGCTGGTGCTTGCATGAAGCCAGGAAGACCAGTACAGAGACGAAGGATGAGGTCTTTTTTTTATGCTGTATTATAGGAGATTTTTGGGTCTGGGTGGGAGCCCCCCACAAGTTGCTTTGCTCTTTGCCTGGCTGACCGAATCTCGACTGCAGCTGTTACGCTGCTGTACATGAAACTGACATTTGCATTAAATACTCTTTAATACATGCTCCTCCCTGGTAAGTGTAACTTCATTTCTGTCAATGGATTTCTGTTAAGGGAAATTAGGAACCATCTCCTTCTGTCCAAAGCCATGTCATTTAAAATACTGAGGAGGATAATCACTGGTTAATACGAAAACTGAAGAGATTAATAAAAAATGTTAACTCTTCAACAGCTGCATTAAAAACCTGTAGATCAATTCCTTCCTTCAGCTGTGAGTGGCAAATTCCCACCAGCTTTGCATAAATCTGAGGGAAGATTTGGCCAAGCTCCTTGCTAAATGAATCAAGCTGCACTCAAGATCTGTTTTCCATTTGAGAGACAGAGAGCCATGCTATCATCCTTTTCAGTATAAATAAGCTATAGGGGGAAAACAGGCTCTTATTTTATTACTGTTGGAACTGGGAGGTGCTTAAAATAAGAAGAACTCAACAAAGTTACTCAATATCTACAGAAACTTTTAATCCTCTACTTGTTTGATTCCTCCACTGTAACTGGATTCCAAAATGATGTGAAAGCCCCAAACACAACACAAGTCCTTTGTTAGCTCTGGAAACTGCTCTATCTGCAGCACAGGAAACAAGGTCCACTCACAGCTCCTCTTGCATGCCATCACTCTACAGTGTTACTTCACACCACAAAATGAACCTAAGGACAAGGAGGTTCAGGTATGACAGGATCATCCTCTCTCTAGTCTTGGTATCCAACCCCGATTACACAAGTAGGCTGAAGCCTGGAGGTGGGCAGGTGTGGTGTCCCTGTGAGGCTGTGTATGAGTGCTGCTGTCTCTTCCTGTGGCATGTTATGGAGGGCATGTGCACCTACAGGTGAGGTTAAATGGGAAGCCCACATGCTGCTGCAGGAACCACGACTCTTTGTGTCAGTGCTGCCACTGCCTTGCTGGCAGCTTTCTCACTACTCTTTATCACTTATGACATTTTTATTTATTTTTGGCAGAAACCAAACACCTGGCTTATGAAGGAGAGCACGGAAGATGCCTGGTGGAGTTAGTGTCAATGTGCCCCCTGGAGCAGTGTGGGACGGCTGGTGCTGCTGGTCCCTCCTGCATGGCTGGTGCTGCTGTCAAGTCCCTGTTCAGGGTCATGAGCAAACGCACAGCTCGGGTGGGCGACTCCAAAGCGCCCCTTCACGCCGCTGTGGCCAGCCGGGAGATGTAGGTCAGGACACGCAGCCCCGGCCAGCCAGGCCGTGCTGCTGAGCAGGATCCTCAGCGATGCCAGGCGGTGCCGGCGCTTCCCGGGAAGCGGGCACACGTGAGTGCTGTGCCCAGCCTGCGTGACCCCTCGCCGCTGCCCTTGCCCGCACCCGCCAGGCCCGGCCCGGCCCATGGACACCGGCTGGAGGGTTTATTTTCTGCTCTGGCCTTGTCTCGGCTCCAGCCGGGCAGCGAGCGCTCTGCGGAGACACCGAGCCGGCCCGCCGCCGCCTCGCCTGCCCGGCCAGCCCCTTACCTCTCCCGCGGGGCGCCGGGGATGTAGTCGTACTTGGCGTGGATGTACTGCACGTAGCAGCAGTACAGGACGAAGGCCAAGAGGGAGAGGGCCAGCAGGAGCCCTCCCGCCGCCCACAGCGCCTCCATCCCCGCCGCCCGCAGCGCCTCCTCCCGCACCGAGCAAAGGGCGGCCGGGGCGGGCCGGAGAATCCCCGGCTGCGGGCGGGGACGGCCCCGCTTAAAGAGCCCGGCGGCGGCGGCGGCCTGAGCTGAGAGCCCGGCGCCGTTCAAACACACCCCCACGGCGTGTGCCGATGAGAACGTGTATGCAAAAGGTCCAGAGGAGGACACGAAAATGCTCAGAGGGCTGGAGCACCGCTCCTGTGAAGCCAGGCTGAGACAGTCGGGGCTGTTCAGCCCGGAGAATAGAGGGCTCCAGGGAGACCTTATTGGAGGGGCTGCAAAAGAGCTGGAGAGGGACTTGTTATAAGGAAGGGCATGTAGTGAGAGGACAAGGAGGAATGGCTTTGGACTTAAAGAACGTAGATTAACTTAAAAACTAGGTATTAGGAATAAATTCTTTACTGTGAGGCTAGTGAGGCACTGGAACTGGTTGCCCAGAGAAGTTGTGGATGCCCCATCCCTGGAAGTGTTCAAAACCAGTTTGAATGTGGCTTTGAGCAACCGGGTCCCTTTCAATCCAAACTATTCTATAATTCTATGATACAGATATGTGTGTGTGTATGTATGGGTATATGCTTTCCTGGGTGGAGATGATGCTCTGCACAAGTACATGAGGAGGTCAGGAAGGATGCTGCACCTTAGTCCAGCAGTCTTTCAATCACTGCAACAACCTCCATGGCCTTCTATAAACCCTCCCCTTCTTCCTTCCTCCTCAGAGATTTGCTAGCTCCCTCTACCAATGCTGCAGCAGGTTGTGCCCACACCGTCCCTTTGAAGGTCGCCTATCTTTCATGCAGGGTGGCTGACGCTCCTCTCCACCATTCCCACAGCTCTGAGTGCAGCAGGAGAAGCAGAAGCAGGATCCCTGCAGCCCCACTATGCCCAAGGGACAGCAAGCACTGCCAATCAGACTTTCACAGGACAACCCCATCACACACTCCTTCTCTGCACAAGCTTTGCTCAACCATCTGGAGGTAGCATACCAAGCTACCTGGAATTTTATCACGTGTATTTTCCACTTCTGGGTCTCTACCTTGTTTGGCAGCACCATAGAAGACACTGCAGGAGTTTTCATCCCATTTCCAATGGGGTGTATTTTCCCTGCACCTCTCTCCCAGCAGCTCCCATTTGGCCACGCCTCTCTGCAGAAGGAGGGAGTAGATGTAAGTCGTGGAACCCCCTGTTTTTGTCCATCTGATGGATCAATCATCTGCCAGGCACCTCCAAGAGTCAGCTTGCTACAGTTTCCAGGTGGAAACTGACTGTGCTAGAAGGCCACAATCTGCAGGTTTTCCTTGGTTTTCTTAGGTCATTTATGCTGGTGTTTGAGACTAGCAGATCAGAGAGAGCAGGGAAAGACTATCAAAGCAACCACAGCACATGCTGATGTAAGGTGAGAGATTTAATTTTTGTTTCAAAACTTAAGTAATTTTCAATGGACAGTTAGTGACAGAGGAAGAGGGGAGTCAATGGTGATGGGGAATTTAAGGAGCACTTAAATTTTATGTGTTATTTATGCTGTTCTCCTGTGTGGTTGTGTGCCCATGTATCCCTCAGAGCAACTTAGTGGCTAACATCTACTGGTCACCTTCAACTAAACCTGTCATGGAAACACAGATCACAAAATGCTGGAAAACCAGAGCAGATTAAAGGAATTGCACTGGCTGTATAGTGTGATCTAGGCTGAAGAAAGATTTGGTATCACAGACCTTAGAGGGTGACAGGAATCTTCTTTTGAAGTCCCCAGGAACCAGCACCTCTCCCGGTAGGCATGGCTGAAGCCTGCCCATGTCTGGGTCACAACAGCCCAGGAGGCCCTGGAGAGGCAGAAGGACCAGAAACTCATCAGAAAACCGTGGAAGCTCTCAAAACCCATCAGGAGTTCCTGAGCTTTTTCTTTTGGCTGGCCACCATGCTCAGCAGAGGGGAGGGAAAAACCACTTGAATTGTCCTTTGGGAACAAATACACCTGACCACTTCATCTCCAGCCTGCAGGTGGGCAGAGCTGCTGCAGAGCTCCAGGGAACATGCCTGGAGGCCAGCATTGCTCTTCTGGCTTCACATCACATAGCAGAAGGGTTTGGTAGTGACACCACACAACGACCTCAGAGAAATAGTGTCTCTTAATAACAGTTAAATGGTACAAAATACTGGAAACCAGAGTCTCCAGCTGTTACAATGGAACACAATGGAGCAAAAGCTGGTGGTATTTTTTAAAATATTATTTGCTGTTCTGTTACATTCAATGTGAATTTTCATTCAATGTTACATTGATTTTTCTCGACCTGGTAGTTCCTCCTTTGGTTTAAAATAATTGCCTAACAACCTTTAATTATTTCCCCCTCTGTTTTGAATACATATTCTAGAAGACCATCATTATTATCTAACTATTGTTTTTGTTTATCTTAATTGAAACTACTTTTTTTTTTTTTTCCCGTTATGGCTGTGGTTTTAAAATTGCTTGTTTTCAGAAAAAAGCCACCATTCCTTCCCACTGGTCAGGCAGTACATATAATGCTACCATGGTATGAATATCCATCACTAGGAAAGATACAGCTGATAGCAAGAATAGCATCACTCAGACAAAGTTTAAAAACTAAAGCTAGCTGATGTTTAAAAACTAAAGCTGGCTGATGAAGCCACGTCTTTAAAGACATTCAATGACCTTCCTGATGAAACATTGATTTTCTGAGTTTCATCAATGTTTTTTCAGCATACTTCAAGAATAGATTGTAACTATCTGTAAGTTGTTCTTTCTTTTGGAATCAGTCTCAGAATAATTCCTGTGAAAAATTCCTGCTTGTATCTTGTTTGTGAGCAGCTCACCGGGAGGTGATATAATATTTGGTATTTTATACATTTTGATGGGAAAGACAGGCTATGTGATACAGTTCTGAACCCCGAGTAGATCAGGTAAGCTCTCAAAATTAACCTTCTCAGGCAATTATAATTATCAGCTGATAACTCCCCCAAGTATTCAGCCTGGGTACACTGCAGAAATTATCTTATTTTTCATGCTTTAAAGATGAGCTCTTATAAAAACTTTTGTTTGTGATCCAACAAACTTTAATACAGCCCTTTGTTTGTATTCTAACGTGTTTCTATACCCTTGAGTGAAGGACATGACCCCAAGGAACTCTCGTGTTTATGATCTGCCCGGCAGCTGCGCGCTGCTCTGGGAGGAAGGAGCAAGGCTGGGCTGAGCTTCCCCGCGTGTCCCCGTGCTGCCGGGGACCGAACTGCCACCGCGCGGACACTCTGCCAACCTGCACATTCCCGCAAATACGAGGAGCAAGAGAGATTTGGGAGCCGATCAGAAGAGCAGAGAACTGGGAACTGTTAACCAGTGAAGTCCCAAGGTGAATTTGAAAAGTTGGTGAGACACAGGGTTGGTCCGAAAGTCCCGCTCTCTTATGCTTGGCTTTTCGTGGCTATTTAGGTTTGAAAACATACTCTGTTTTCTCTCTGAAGGTGCAGCATTGTTTAAGCTGTAAGTGAGGACAGCAAGGAGAAGAAACAGCATAGGCAGCTCTTGTGCTGGAAAATGCCTTCAGCAGCACACGAATAGCCAGAGGGCTGGGCGTCCTGATCACCCAGAATTTACCATGGCAGATGTGCACAGGAAAACGCTCATTAAAAGTTAATAATAATAAAAGAGCTGATCTAAACCCAGTTGTTTTGCCACAGATTACACTGAATACAGGAGTCAAACTCTGCAAAACAAAATCTGTAGGGGGTTAGATGTTACTTACCCAACATTGCCAAGTACAGACCTTTGCAGTGATTTTCACCCTGAGTCAGTTGTCCCCCAGCCCGTATATACTGAGGTCCTGATCATTCTCAGTCAATAAAATTTTCCAGCGTGGAGTGGACAGGCAATTGACAAGCTGTTAAAAATAACAAAAACAGTCTAAGGGTTTAGTGATTGCCAACAG
Organism: Corvus hawaiiensis; assembly: GCF_020740725.1. Taxonomy (NCBI): domain Eukaryota; kingdom Metazoa; phylum Chordata; class Aves; order Passeriformes; family Corvidae; genus Corvus; species Corvus hawaiiensis. The sequence continues at coordinate 12,469,530 of NC_063218.1, forward strand.
CTAATGCCCCTGAGGAACAAACTACTTGGTGTAATACTTGTACAACTGACTGAACACTACAGACTTTCTTTTTTTTTCTTTTTTTCTTTCTTTTTTTTTTTTTTTTTGCTGTTTTTAACAAACAGCATCCCTATTTACCACATTATTGTACAGGAATGATTGACATTTCCATCATAGCTGCTTTTCTGACAACGTTGAAACATTGCTCGAGGCAGCTCTATAGCTACACCTGTGCCCCAGACATGAGAACCTTGGGAAAGTCGCATACGAGGCAGCAAGGTATGATCTGAACACATCAAACGGGTTCCATGTCTTGTTTGTTTACAGAGGACAAAACTATGATTTCTTAAAGCTTAAATTTGGAATGCAGTTAGTAGTTATCAGAAGATGCTTACATCTCTTTTCATACAGAAAAATGTGTGTTTCTGTCTGAAAGTATCTAAGGGGGCCATGCTGACCTTTTAGAGAGGACTATTGGCATGTTTCCGAGAGGAAGGCAGACTTGGATTTTGATATGTTGTGACTGTTTTTCTCCTCTGAGCTTCTGAATTTCTATGTTGACCACACCCAAACAGCGACAGGTTCAGCTCTCCTACAGAGGGACTGATTAGTTCTGGGGACTGTCCCCCCCACAGCCATATCAATGCTAACACATGGAAGAAGAGGCAGGCTGAGCTCGGGACATCCCTGGGAGGGTTTTGGTGGCTTTGGGCCCTGGGGCAGGGCAGGAGTACCTGAGCTGCTGTTCTCCCTTGGCCATCATAAAGTCCAACACAAAGATCTATCTGGTGAGAGGTGGGGGAGAGGTTAATAAAGGAGATAGAGGCCGGAGAAACACGATGATGGCATGTGAGGCTGGGGCCCCAGGCTCATCTTTGCTCCCAGTGCCAGTGCCCCCCACAGTGACACTGCTGAGCTTTCTGAGCTTGAGTCATGCCTTCAGTACAATTTGGTTACAGACCTCTGTGCTTACTGATGTGATACACGAACTTCATGCTGTTCATACCCCGCAGTCTGACACAGCCCAAATTGCCGTGACATGGAGGACATCCTCATGGTGTGCTCCATCCAGGGCTCAGCACCCAGGAGGGTTTTGCCAGCATTTGAGTGAGAACCCCTGATACAACACCCCACCTATTTCACTATCCCTCCACTGCTTGGGCAGCAAGCTCTAAAGATTATTCCTAGAAATGTTGGGAAGATTTATCTATTAGATTTCTTAGAAAGAGCATGGTAAGTCCAAATGAAGATAATGTCTATACCACAGACTGCAACACAGTATGGCAGTGCTCAGTCTGGCTGCTGGGCACCACAAGGACGTAAGCAAAAAATCCTGAGCTCTGGGCAGAGCTACTCTGCCTTGGAGGTAGAGAAAAAGACATGGAAAGGCTGAGTTTACACTGTTCCCTTAGAGATATGCTGGGTCCTCTATGTGATGCAGCTGTGCTAACTTAAGGAAAGGAAAGATATGTAAGGAACAATGCAGGTGCTCCAGTCTCAGTCACAGAGTTGAATCAGGAGAGAAGGCAATAAACCATACTGCTACTAGACAAAAATTTGGGACTGCCACATAATACATGCAGAAGACTGGTTGCACTGTGGGCTATTTTAAGATTTATCCTGAATTAGCATCCAGGAAGTATACTGTCATGTTCAAGTGTAGCAGCAGGGTTTATTAGTTTATCTAACGCTTGATTGGTGTCACATCCTGCTATATAAAAATGATATCAATAAGAATCCTATTAAACAACAGATGAGATAGAAGGTATTTAAATGCATGTGTACTTGTGTGCTTTAAATAGTACAGGCTCATAATTTAAATACCAGTGAACGAGACTGACAGATACCAGGATTTAGAACAGACATTTTTTAAGCTTGGCAGGACCACAATGGTCAGAAATACCTTTCCAGCATCATAGCAGAGCACTGAGCTGGCAGGCACAGACAGGCACACACAGCCACTTGTGCTGAGCTGGCTCGATCCTATTTGAATGCCTTCCCCACTCAGTGTAGGCTAGGAGAAAGGATAAGAGGAAAACAACCCCTTACTTACAAGCCTTGTCTCTTCCTCTGCTGATAAATATTTCCCTGTGGAGCTGGCAGCACCCACGTACCAGCATCAGCAAACTCCTCACCAGCAAACCCGGGGGGTGCAGGGCTCTGTGCTCGCTGCCAGCACAGCCAGGCACAGCTCTCTCACCCGCAGCTGCTCCCTGGGGGCTGGTTTCCCTGTGCTCCGGCTGCCACCAGAGCCTGTGTGTCACCCTGCCTGCCAGCCAGGGATGGTGGCAATCGCCACCAGCAATATCCAAGGTGTATGTGGCCTCTGCTTGTTCTCAGGAGGTTCAAATGGACTAAAGCAGGTAACTTATAGTTAAATTAGAAAAAGAGTACTTAATACTTAGGAAAATGATGGTGAAATTCCTATGGCAGACATCCCGGGATCACCTCAATTCCTTTAGGATAACTTTTATTGTGCAGGTCTTTTTTTCTACCCAGAAGTTTTGAAGTATAACTATGACCAAGATTACCCTTAAAATCTCCCAGACAGAGTTAGCTGAAATTTGGCTAAGGAGCCAAAAGAAGCGGAAGAGGAATTTGGAGAAAGAAAGTTCGTGTCTCCACCTTCCTTTTCCTTCCAGTCCTCTAGTCCCACCAGCTCAATAGGTTCCAACTCTTTTAACAGAAGAATTTACAAAGGACTCTCCTGTTCCCTGAACGTTTTGATGCGCCTGAAGTGAATCTCTGCACTTGAAACAAAGGAGTTTGCAATTTCACTGCAGTGGGAAAGGCCTAATAATAGTCTGGTGCCTGATGGCATTTGTAGGTTTTCAAATGAAATGAGAGTAGTACTTCTCAGAAGGCACTTTATACATCTGTTCCCCCTTTATACTTCATAAGAAGTAGGGGGAAATACTTTTTTTGGATCATCTGCTTTTGTATATTGAAGGTGTTCTTCATCATCAAAAAGAATTTAATGAGAATTTATCAGAAAGTTCAGGAAAAATATTTAAAACAAGTTATTTACCCTATACATGTTTTAGGCGTAATAAGATATTGTCTACTTGAAATTGGGGAATTAAAATAAATATCCACAGTAAGAGTTTTAGATACAAGGTTTTGTTTGTGAACTTTTCTGGACACACTGGTCATTTTACATTTGAGTTTTTTGGGAGTGTTTTTGTCTTTCTCATGCTCTTGTGTGAGCAGCAAGACAAAACCTATCCTGATTACACCAGGCAAAACAAATAACCAGGCAAAATGCTTTCATAAGAGAACACATGTCTCTAATCACCACTCAGGTGAAAAACACATTTCAGACAAAATAGGGTTGCTTTTGTTTGCTTTTTTTTTTTAATATCCTCTAAAAAGGGGTAAATATTACAGGATTATTGCCCCAGTGCATTACCTCTTATCTAGTCATTCACACCTGTGAAAAACTGAATGAAAAAACATGTGCCTTCATAAAGTTTGGGAAAGTGGACGCACAAAGTATGTTCAGAGTTAAACTGGATAATGATCCTGTTCACTTAAAAAGGGACAGATTTTCAATTCTTTTCATGTAAAAAGGGTCAGATTTTCTTTCCACTTAGGCTAATGTAAATTGCAGAAATACTTTCCATGCAGTACGCTGTGATTTCTTCTAAATTATCTGATTTTGCTTATCCTTGATGACCAATAGGTTTATACCAATAAAAAACATTACAGAAAAATAATTTTCCTTTAAACTGGCGGGTGGAAAGTTTAAAAAGTTTATACTTTGGTAATTTTCAAAGAAAGGCACAGATTTAGAAAGGCACATTCTTAGAAACCTCAGCTCACAGCTGCAGGTGGCAAAGCAAGGCAAACAATGCAAATGCTTCCATAAGAGGGAAACATGGTCATTTGGGATTTTTTTTTTTTTTTTTTTTGGCAAAACATTGTGAAACACAGCTGAGGAATGCTGTATTTTGAAATGGGAAAGGGCAACAGGATGCATCTCTTTTCTGATCTATAAAGGCTGATGTTTGGCTGATGTTCCTACAAAAAACCACTTAGAAATGCAGTCCCTGTCCACAACATCCTCATTTCAGTGCTTCATTTTACTTTTTTTTTTTTTTTTCCCTCTGAGGCAGATGCATGAGGACGACATGAAGAAAACATAAGATTACTTTAAACAGATGCAGCATCCTCAAGGCAGGACACACCCTCCTCAATACTGCAGCTGGTTTAGAGGGTTGGACAAGAAAGGGATGTACTCCGAGTCCCTCAGCTGCCTTCCCCAGCTCTTCTGTCACCAGTCTGTCACCTCCTCCCGGCTGCACTCCACACCAGCATCCTCCTCGTGCGAGCAGTTGTGCGTGCCGACATCGGCATGGGAGCACTCCAGCAGCGTCCTCTCCTGCCCGGAGCACTGCACATCATCCAGGAGAATGCGGAGCGAGGTCCCTGCCCCAAATTCTGCCTTCTTGGTGGCCCGCACCGCGTAGGGGAAGCCGAGCTGGCGGCACACCACGGCGGCGGCGGGCAAGCTCCAGCCATCGTCGCACACCGTGCCCCACTCGCCGTCGATGAAAATCTCCACCCTGCCCCGGCCGCGGCCCCGCCGGCCCTGCCGCATCAGCCGCACGGAGCCATCGACGGGCGGCTTCTTCCTCCTGCGCTGCCCCCTCTGCTCTCCGCCCTTCCCGGGCCTGGGCGTCCTGACTCGGTCCCCTGCCGGCGTGCGGGGGGTTTTGGGGTCTGGGACGCCTCCCCACGGGGCCTCGGTCGTGGTCGTCAGCCGGGGATTTGGTGTTGGTGTTTTCATAATAAACTCTGTTGGGGGAAAAGCCAGAAAACCATGAGTCTGTCACTCTCCGGGCAATGCTTGAAGACAACTGTACAAAACCAGTGCTGATTTTTGACTTATTTAACTAACTTCGTGGAATTTGCCTACTTGACCCTGTTGAGAAGCAACAACACTTAGTGACCCAGTATTTCCTCAGTGAAAAATGTGGGCTGCTGTTAGTCAGTAGAGAGGACTGCAGGGCTGAATGCCAACTCGTGAGCCTCTCCCAAAAAGGAAGCTCCGAGTGGTTCACTGGCAAACATCAGCCTGGCCCTTAAAGGGTAGGTGCTGGAGTTTCAAAGTCAGGAGAGGAGCTCTTCACCAGGATATGGTGAAGAGCTGCCGGAAGCGTTTTACAGACAGGCACTATTTCTGCTCTTCTCTTCATTACTAAGAATTGGATCATTACCAGAGGAGAGCGTGGCCTCCCCACTGGGCCAGATGCTTTATTCAGAGGAGCTGAAATCAGGAACATTCAAAATCAATTCTCTCTGGCAACTGGAATGCGCAAGAGGAACGGAGTTGCCAGGACAACACATAAAACAGGATTTGAGGTTGGGTTTGTTCTTCCTTATGAAAAAAAAAGAAAAAAATAAAAGAGCCTTGAACTCTGAAGAGATGAAAATTCTTTGCTGTCACAGTTTCCAGGCCTTACTGGACTTGCTTATTCACATGTGCTTTATTTTTAGCCTAAAAATAAGTTTTAGTTTGCCAGAAGGAAGCAATTCAGAATTTCATGGAATAACATTCAACAGAGCTGGGACAGTGTCACAGACATTTGTAAAGACATCATGACTTTTTGAATTATATCCCAGATTTATCTACTCTCCTTCATCATTTGCTTTGTAGTACAGAGAGGAGGAAAAATATCACTGTCTTATTTGTGCTTAGTATCTATTGCCCCCAAAAAGACAAACCCTTGCAGCGCTCCATGTTTTTCCAAATAACACTCTTTGAATAGGAATTGTATTCATGACATGAAAATACTTCCTCTCTTTGGAAGCTGAGGTTCTCACGGCAAGAAACAGATTTGAAGGCCTTACCTGTGCACAGCTCATTTGATGAAGCCTGATCTGGCAAAGTACTTAAAACCCCCGGAACTCATAGAATACTGTGTAGGACTGTTTGAAAGCTAATGGTCACCTGGGAGTGCTTTTCACCTCACTGGATCAAGTTGTCATTATATAATACTCTTTGTTAAATTATTTATTAAATACACTTCCAAAAAATGTACTCATAGTTAATACAAGGCACATGCCCTGGTGATTCTGCTCCATTCAGACTAAATACTAACTAAAACAATAAATATTTACAGCTACACTTCCATGTTTGTGTGCTTCTGAATCAAAATGGTCCTGTTTATTTTTCACCAAAAAGTGAATGTAGTTCTTGAGACACTTGGTAGAATCTCTCTCACCATTTCTAAGTTTTAATTTATGATGAAAACTACCCTGTAAACAAGCCCGAAAGATTTAATTATAAGTATAGATTAAAAATCTGAACTTTGGACTTGCATGGAGAATAATGCATAAGCAGAAACACAAAAATGGTTGAACATGAACCAAGTTACTAATATTTGGAAACAGCCTGTGCAGCTAGAAAAGGAGAACATCTCTGAAGATGTGCTGAGTGCTCAGGCATGTCAGCAGTCAATAATTAGCCTTTGAGCTTGTTCCACCTTAAAGACTCAATGTTGCAAGGTGCAGAGTGCCCTCATTATTCCCTGAAGCCAAGGCTGTAGGAACTGTTAGTGACTCAAATGCAGTGTAACGTGATTAATGTAATTAAAAATTAAATAAAAGTATCCTGACTTTAGGGTTCCTGCAGTACCATTAGCTTTGTGACAAAGTTCAGGGACTATGCTGAGTTGGAAGGGAATTTGTTAGAGTACTGCCCAGGTACTTACATGAGTAAATTAAATGCACCGGAGAAAAGAATGGTGAGAGTGCCCAGTCTACTTTTGAGATCCTAATATCGTGTTTAGGTTTTTGCACCTCACATAAGTAGTACTTGGCTTGCTGCAGATTCAGCTCCACCACTGACTACTCCAGCTTTAGCAGTCCAATACTTCATGCAGCATGAAGCAATCAAAAAGCCCTGGAGGGTTTGAGTAAGCCAAAAGTTCACCTCAGTGCGTGATCACTGATTCTTTTGGGAACATTTTCTCTTCCCATATTTTCTTACTTTCAACTCACAATGACTCAGCCCTCATCTTGCTCAATGAGCTACCTCCCAACCCTTTACCCATCATATCCTCCCCACTACCTGAAGCTACTGCAAAAAATCACTTGTCACTGAAAAGCACCATTGAGCACAAGGTCTCTGGACAGGAACAGTTACAGGGAAGCCAAGTTGGTGGTAATGAAATGTGTACAAATGTAGCATGAAAAAGGGAAAATGAACAGGGTCAGAAACTACAAAGCAAATTTCACATGGCCAGGAAAGGGGAAATTCTTTATGACTTATTTGAACTTATTTGGATCTTCAGATCCGAAACAGCTGGTAAGATTTAATTTTGAAGATACCCTGAAGAGTGAAGTTGTGGGTGGTCTCCACACATGTGGACACACAGTGCAAGTCTGGAGTTTGTATCTACTGCCAGCTAACATGAACCAATAATCAACAGCAAGAGTTACACTCACTCTCCTTTGGCACAAATGGGATGCGCTTGCTTTTGACTTTCACTGGCGATGGCTCAACTCGGCATTTTCCTGGTGGTGCTCTCCTTGAAAAAAAAGAGACACATATGCTGCACAATTAATTCCTTTCCTCTGGCATTGCAACACTTTGCTTCCCATTGCTTTTCTAAGAACATAATGCTTATTGGGGAAAAAAAAAAAAGTCTGTTTAAACGATGCAACTAATCTCTTACAGTAGAAAACATAACTAAACAATCACAGATCGCCATTGATGAAAGTCCAAAAATTTGCAAGGCAGTGGAGTACTCTGGCTGTGTTTTCAGTTGCCACTATTGAAGCCATTAAGGAAATAAAACATTAGCAGGTTCAAGCACTACAGAAAGAGATTAATCAAACTGAAAATAAAAATTACAAAACTAGACAGTATACGTTGAACATCTGACGCAAAGGTCATGTGTATGCAAGATTTCAGACTGTTTTCACGGAAGCAAAATAACACACTATTATTCATACAGAAAGCCCAAACAAATGTCATGCCAAAAAAGCATTAGTTTCAGAAAAGAACTCCAAGTGTCTCCTCCAGAGGCTCTCTCCTGGTATGGAGCATTATTTTGACACGCATTTGTTTGCCATGGAGGTGTATCTCACTTCTGGCAAGCCACATCTGGTTCATCACCACTTTTTCCTATGACAGCTGTCCTGTTAATACTCAGACTTCTTCAGAGGTTTTCAAATTGGTTCAAAATGCATGATGTTTGCATTTGGAGGGTATAACTCCTGTGTAATGGGATTGTTTGCATTTCTGTGGAAGGCAGACAGCTTCTCTGTCAACTATCTACAAAAATTATGTTCCCTACTTTTATGAATTTTCCAATGAATTTTTTGTACTCTGAACATGAACAAAACTTCTTTTTAAACTTAAACTTACGACTTGTGTTTGACTTCTGCTTTCTTTATTTTTGAAAACATTATGTAATACCAGCTTCTTAATACATAGTTTACAGGAACTCTTCCATTGCATTAGATAATGGAAAATGCTCCTGACAGAGGAGAGTTGGAGGAAACACATGATAGATCCGGGGGCTCTTTAACTTTGGGGGCTGGTTTCAACATAAAACTAGACAAGTGGTTTGGTTCAAAATGCCCAGATAGATAAAGCTGTAAATTTAATCCATTAAAAAAAAAAAAAAAAAGCTACAAAAATCTCACTCTCCATTTCTGGCTGAAAGTAGCTTGGTGTTTAGCCAATAATAGTAACACTTAAAAAACAGGAAGATGGAAAAAACAGCTGTAAGTCTTCCCATAAAACTCAGCTATTCCCTGCCTTGCCCAGTCTCAGATACAGGCACATGGAATCCAGGAGGTGTAACGATGGTCCAATTTTCTTGTCCAATCCATATGCCTCTTTGAAGCACTAAAAAGCATGTACTTTTTGATATTCATGTCTGGTTTGCCCTAGAAAGCATTGCAGGTCACACTGGTCCAGCTTTGGCAGCAGTGGGCTGGGTACAGGGCTCTTCTGGGAGATTAAAAAAGGGGTGGAGAGGAATTGAGAATAAACAGCTTGAGAAAAACTGCCTCCTTTTGGACAGGAATCTAGAGAAACTTTGCCCAAGAAAGACATTCCACCCATAAAATACACCTTTAGCAATCAGGAAATCTCCCAACCCACATAACACCAACAGGCCCCATAAAAATTTGGCACCAGGCAGTGTAGGTCCCCATGACTGCAAGAGCAAAGCAGACCTACAATTAGTTGCTCCAGATGTTTCTCAATCAACCTCCCCGGAAGGGCCCAGCATGGGAGAAGAGTTAATTAGTCAGCCAAGATCACTCATCACATCCACATCATCACATCCACACCATCCATGCCAGGACTCACAGCACCATCACCAGGTATTTGCAGCAAGGACATCTCATACCTGGACGTGTCCACCACTTTGTACACCACTCCATGGGAAGCTGTGGCACTTGGTACACCAGTAGACAGGAAGTACAATTCCCCTGGGAAAAAAACCAGGCACAGCCATGAAAACTGTCCATGGAGCTCCTGTCCTGTGCAGCACAAAGGTGCTAACTCTGCATCACAGGTCTGAGAGCTCATCGGCAGTCCATTGGCATATAATACTCTTAGTGAGTGGGAGCTTTTACAAATCATCATGAAGTACTATTTGGACAAACTTCCACTGCAGGTTCACCTGCCCAGACTTTACTTGTCATCTCATTATAATCTGTGCTCTTTGACTTCTCTAATGTAAGACACTCAAACCCTGAATTACTGAAATGAAATGAAATGAAATGAAAGGAAATTAAGAAAGTTCACTGTCTTCTGCTCATTTGGATGAAGCACTCCTTTGGGGTGAATTACAGGAGAACAAGATTTTGCTTTTGCTTTCTCTAGCACACCTACAAAATGAGACGTATCTCACACAAAAGGCATTGATTCGTCACAGCTCTATGAGGTCACAAGTACAGGGCTTGACCTTCAGACACACAATGTCCATCACCATTTATTTGACTTCTTTTCTTTTAACTGAATTTCTATCCTTCTCCTGTTGTGCAGGGGAGACTGGGATAAATAGTCCTGACACTCTTCTCTTTTGACAGCTCAAGTGCTTGTGTGGTGCAACAAAAAGGATCAGAGAGAAAAAAAAGTTTGCAATATTAAAAAAAAAAAGAAAATAGAAAAAAAGGCAATATGGACTTGCTTAGGCAGATATTTTTGGGTGTCCTATGGGTAATCCAAGGGGAAGAGGGGAAGGAATGGAGAGGTTAAAGTGAGCAAAGGAATGGGCAGCTCATGGCAGTTGGGGCTGACCTTCTCTCCTCCTACTTGCTCTCCTGTGCTGCCCTGGGCTGAGCTCCTCCGGATAATCTCAGGGCAGAAACCTTTGGCTACCCCTGGTTGGTTTCTTCCTTCTTCTGGTGAGCTTCATTAACAACAGGCCAGAGACAGCCTTGGTCCAAATGGGAATGGGAAACACCTGGCACTGCGTTTTGTGGTGATGTGTGCTTTACACCCTGCCCCTCTCTCCTGGAAGTTATCAGGCAGGAGTGTGGGTGCTCAGGCCATGAAGCACACAGGCTACACACATGTGACGCACAGATACAGTGCCTGGGGTGTCTCTGACATGTTCTGCTGGCCAGGGATGGGGCTGATGGCTTTATAATGGCTGTGCAATGAACCAGAAATAGAGCTCTCCCCACCACATACACACATCCACTGCACCAGGTAGATTAACATTCATGAGAGAAACAATGCCAAAACTTAAATTCTTCTGTGAACAAAACCTTGTTAAAATAAACTGCATGGCAAACTTGTAAAAAATGAGATTCCCAGCACAGAAAAAGGTGCAAGAGAAGACTGTTCACTGCAGATAAAGCAACCTCACTACAATGTTATCAAAAGATTTCTTTCCATTACTAAAAAGCAAACACAAGGCAATTAACTACCTCTGGAAAGAAACTCCAGCCCAAATCTCCACTCAGCTCTCATACTCATGCAAAGCACAGTGCAGGGAAAAAAAGTGGCAGTGTTTCACCCCTGCTTTCACCACCGCCAGACTGTTGACAAGCACAGGATGAGGGAGATCATCCTCATGAGCATGAGCAAGGGTTGCAATCAACAGCTTGATATTGCACTTAGTATAAAGCTGATTTGAACTAAGTTATTTGATTTTAGGGTAAGATATCCTTCTCACTACAGCACTGTGAAATAGCTCTAAATTCCATGAATATTAGCCATTAAAGAAAATGGAATTTAACTCCAAAAAAAAAGTCAACCTTTCAAGCTAATACTTAACTTGGAGGATTTGCATTTATGTGATAAAATTTGCATTTATATGATTTGCGCAACATCCAAACTTGACATAATCTGCAGGAAAAAACAGATGTTTAAAAGCTGGGGCATTCTGGAAGCAGGTGCTTGTGACCATGGGCCAGGAAGTCCCTGGAACAGGACAGAGCACAACTCCTGCATTGCTGGGTTGCACATGAAGCTCCTTAGTGATGGTGCTGAACATTGTGGGGCTCATCCTCTCCCCGCCCCCAACCAGGGGCTGCACGGGCTGCACGTTCTGCAACACCCATGTACAAATAACAGGAAATACCACCAGCTTTCACCCCAGGACTCTTGATTTCCTCCTCTTCAGATCACAGCAGGTACCTTCTAGAAAGCAAAATGTCTCCAGTCATGAAAACACAGCAAAGCCCCACTGAGACTGTATCCTTCAGTCCTCTACAAGGCAAAATCCCAGCTGGCACTAATAAAGTATGGACTTAAGCAGCCTTTTGCTGACGCCTCACTCAAGACATAACATAGGCTTTCGTTCTGCTTCACCTTGACAGGTACAAATATCCCAGCCCAGGGTGAGCAGATACATAATTGCTGTTCATGACATCTGCTTCCCTGTACCCATTAATAATGCCCACGGCCTTCTTGACTAGACAAGAATATAGACTTGCTCTCCCTTGGGCATCAGCTTCTCAGGCTCTCAGGGCCTGCATTCTCCACGGCACAGCACTGTGAAGAATGAGGTTTCTTTTCTAAGCTTTGTTTTGTTCTACTTGGCCCCCTCTTCTCCCTGTTCTCCAGAGAGGTGTGAGGGCAGCAGCACGTCCAGCACACCAGACTCAGTCCCAAGGGAACTGACTCCAATTCCCACTGCAGGCACTGCATGGCACACAGACCTCAAAATTAGCATTGTAACTTTGGGTTGATATTTGGGAAATGCTGGGAATCTCACTCACTGGCATTTTAAAGACTGACAGACTCATGCACTGCCTCCCCACTACCCGCTGCCTCCCAGGAGACCTCTCTGATCTCTTCTCTGGTGTTTTCATCTGAAGAGATATCACAAACATGTCATTCAGTGTGACATAAAGTTAGAAGATTACCTGCTTCATCCTCAGCGAAGGAGATGATGTATTGGTAATAGTTATTGATAAGCCCAGGGAACATGCACGTTTGTCCTGTTCCCATGCAGATTTCACTGTACTGCCACTCTCCAGTAGCATGATCCTCCTTCAAAGACATCAGCCGTCTGCAAGGCAAAAGAGCACTTCCACAACCCCACCAAGAAGATTTATGAATATTAGCACGGACATCTGAAAGGACAGTTAATGCTTCCTACCCATCCTAGCTGCAATAGGAACTGCAGCTTCTCTGAAAAGTGAAGGATTGTTAATATTAACCCAAATGTACTATACACCCTGCAACCCCTTGTCTTTCAAGGGCAACACAAGCACATGAAAAAGCTAGAGGGGAGGGCTGAAGGGCTATCAGGCTATTTTTTGGGGGATTTTGGCTGGGGGTACAACTTAGTGAGTGTCCTAAGTGTTTACTTACCCACTCATAAAATCACCAAATATGTACAGGCCATTCAGGTTTGGAGACTCACAACCTCGATAGACATAGCCTCCTGTAACAGATTTCCCCATTTTGTGTGGATATGCATAAATTGGAAGCACATCATCTGTAGGGCAGAAAAGATCTGTGACTTGTTTTGCACATGCTGCAGAGTAGCTCTTTATCTAGATTGTTCTGAGACTGGCAGAGTACAACCAGGTTCACTGGAGCATCTTCTATTTAAATGAAGTGCAGATGGAGTTGTATTTATTTTGATTTTCACCTTTTCAGAACCACATTTGATTGCCCTGCCCCCCACCAAGACACCTCAGCACTCTCCTGAGCCCTTCTCCTCCCACTACAGTCCATCTCTGTTAGTGCCACTTCTGGCACATTTCTACAGAGCTTATCTGGTTTAGCTATGAATTCACAGTTACCACCAGAGCCACTGCACCCATGCAGGAAATGCAGCTTTGTTTAGGTAGTAAAAGGAAAAAAAGAGATGGGTAACTCCAGACTACAGGCACTGATGAAAAGATATGTCAGATGTCAGCACAAATAGCTTCTGTTCCTCTGAGATGGAGAAGCAACTTGAAAGGGCCATCAAATATTTATGGGATGGCACAGGCATGAATGATGTAGTACTGGCATATTCATTATGAAATATAAGTTAAAACGTAAGACAGATGTAAATCGGAAAGAGCTGTCCTGATTTTGAGGGCCTCCATTAGGTGCTTCCTCCCCTTTCTTTTGAAACTCCTGGCTTACAGGTACCTCGTGGTACCCTCTTCTCCTCATCTTCGCAGCCTTTCTCCCTGCCCATGTAGCAGATGCTGCAAGTAGCAAACCCAGCAGCTCTGCCAGTGAGGAATTTGCACCAGGGGAATTTCATCTAAAGCAGGTGTTTTCTACACTTCAGCTGTGCTTATCATTATAAAGGGGCTGTGACATTTCACTGTTCTAACAAAAGGGTCTCTAAAGTCATCAAAAATTGCTCTGAATCCCTGGAGACCTCAGTAAAGTGTCTGCCATGAATGTTCATGCGGGTACTGTCACACAGGAGAGCATTAAATGAGCTCTCTGAACAACTGCTTCAGCAAAGGGAGTGCAAAAAATCTGTTCCCTGCTCTTGACATTTTTAAAAAAAAATACTTAATCACTCTCATTGTACTTATAGCTAAGTTAATAAAAGGAAGGAATTTAAACTGAGTTAATAATAGGAAGAAAATTAAACAACAACACACAGCACAGAGAAAAGAATCAGAATCTCAGCTAATGCAAATCAGTGCCAGCCCACTCCACTGCCCCCCTTGATCTCTGGGAAGAGGTTCCAGCACAAGACATGGTCCACATCAGCCCTTGCAATTCAGTATGTTCTGACTTCACCTGTGCACTGGAATTTAGCCAGCCAGCAAATATTCTCAATCCCATTTTGAACAGTTCAAAGACATGAAAATAAAATGAGGTTTTCCTTTTTGGCATAGTTAAAAGAAACAAAAATACACTGGACATTCAATTGCCTCAAAGCAGGCAGCGTGCAGAAGGGTTGATCAGTTGATGTTTTTCTCTCTTTTTTTAAAATAAGGACAAAACTTGTGAGTTACAGAGAAAACTACAATTCCTCCAAATTTTTCTTGCTCCTGCACGAAAGCTTATTTTATGTGGCAGAGATTAAATTGTCCCTCTAAACCCCAGAATCACCAAATAATTTCACTAACAACACCGATCACCTAGAAAAACAACAGCTAGCATGTTTCACTTTCCTCCTAACTCAGAAACGGTAACATTTGTACTTTCAGTACTTATGCCAAGCCAGTTCCCTTCTAGACCGAGACAGTAGAGGTTTACATCCCAAAAAGGTGTGTTTCCCACCAAGCAGCTAGGCTTTGAAGGCAGGAATTAAAAATGAGAGCCCATCTCTTTACCCAATGAAGAATTGGTGCAAAGTTTTTTATCGTAACAGCTGAACCCTTCCCTCGCCCTCCAGCCGTAATTTTTCCCTTTCTCGACGATGTCGACTTCTTCGTATTTATTCTGCCCCACATCTCCACAGAAGAGCCGCCCTTTCCCTTCCTTGGTTTGAGGGTCCCCCCTATCAAAAGAGCAGCGCCACATGTTCCTCACTCCGTAGGCGTAGACTTCAGGGCGAGCCGTAGGGTCGCTGATGAAAGGGTTGTCAGGAGGGATTCGGTACAGGGGCCCGCGGTCGTTGTTGTTCACATCGATCCGCAGCACTTTGCCCAGCAGGGCTGATCTGCATTGGGAGAAGAAATGAAAGAGAAAAAGAGAATGAAATAAGACTAGACCTTGGTAAAAAATCAGAGATGGGGGGTTTGGAAAGTCTAGGGTTTCATTCTTTATGTTTCAGAAAAGAGAAGTCTTTGAATACCTCTGAAAAAACAATCATTTCAAGATAATTGCATTTGCCCCCGAACAATGCCAGCCTTCATGTAGCTGGCATTGATTTCCCACACCCTGCTGCCCTGCAGACACATGCTGGGAGCCTGGAGCTGCCATAGGGATGGATCCACTCTTACTTGTTCTGAGCATTTCCAAAGGTGCCAAAAGGATCCCCAGCCATGCCTCCATCTCCAGTAAAGATATAGAGATACTCATCCTCTCCAAAGAGCAGCTCCCCTCCATTATGGTTGGAAGCAGGTTCTTCTATTTCAAGGATTATCCTATGAGAAAACAGGGAGGAAAGCAATTACCTACTGCACAAGCACTAAGCAAAGGGCAGAGCAATGTCATGCCAATGCTGTTCTTGACAGATGGAAGCAGCTACAGATTGGTTTTGACACAAATTCCTCCATATCCATGTTACTGAATTTTTCTTGGGCTTTGCTGATTTTCTAACCTTAAATAGTTTCAACATATTTTCCAGATTACAGAAACACCAAATTGTGTAATATGGAAAGTCTGGGAAATTACATGACAAAATATATTTTTAATTACTTCAACTTTTCCTCTGATTCTTTCTTCCTCCTTGTTAAACTCCTTTTTAATTTTTATTTATATTTTATTAAAGAAAAGGTATCTGAGCTTATAACCAATTGGAAACTGTAAGAGAAAAGACTCCAGTCCATCTGTGCATCTGTACAGCTTTTGGCACAATCCTGACAGGAGCTTTCAAGGAGAACATAAAACTTTTCAAACATTAAGGAATAGTTAAATTCTTAAAGAGAGAAGAATCCTTAAAATATAATTACACACCCAAGACCTTATGAGTTTAAAGAGCAGTTAAAAGCAGCCCCACCAACAAACTGACATTTTGACAAAGGTTATTCAAAGCAGTACCAACAAAATTTACCTTAATTTAAACCCCAAGATCTCTATTTTAGTTTTTTACTTTATGCACCTGGAATCCCTTTCATAGCAAGAAAGTGTGAAATATATAAAGTATAATTTTATAGAATGGTAAAGCCACAAATATATGCAGGGGAGGTTCCCAGGTATAACAACTGAAGATTGTTCATTTTACTCCAGCTTCTAAAAAAGTCCGGATTTCATGCTGGCAGTGCATCTTAATAGCTATGAAAGCAAATTATAATATTTACTTACATCACCTCATTTTTAGACAGTTTTTTTTCCCTTCTGAAATGTTGATAGCTATTGTGAGTTGTGGGAAGGAACCTGACTATGGAGTGATTGTCACCGCCTGTTAAATGTCAGCACCTCTGTGATAAGGTAACTGTGCAAGAGTGCACAGGCTCCATCTGGCAGAAGGAGTGAGAGACGATTCTGTGTGGACACAAAGGTGAATCTTCCTCAGCCTCCCAATGAAGATGGAAAAAACCAAAATGCACTGAGCAAACATCTGAGGATAAACAGACACACGCCTTTGTGCCGAGACAGTGCACACCACATGTCAGCCTGAGCTCCCTCTTGGGCAGCAGCTCAGGATGAAGTCAGTGGGACCTGTGCCTACACAAGCACAATAGGACCACAATTTTGTTTTCTTAAGCTTTTGCCGTACTAACCATAAGCTAAATAAGCAAAGAAATTGTTACAAACATAGAGCCTGAGGATTCTTAAACAAGACAACTCATGGGCTGTCGATATCTGCAGGTTTCTGATTCACTTTCCTGAGTGCCAGGTTGTAACTCCCCTTACCTGTCATCTACAGTGCTGCTTACACTGGATTGCTGTAATTGCTTTACAAACCAGTATCCCCTATCTATCATTAGGCTACATGCATTTTTGAGCTAGAATCATCCACAGCTGGGTATTTGGAAAGCCCCTAATAAAATCCAAATAAGGAAGCAAAAATCTTAGCATTAGTAATATTCAAGGGTCTCTCAAAACGATGGTTCTATAATATAGTTCTGCAACAGGTTGTAAATCTATAAACTGACCCCACAAACAAGTCCCTCATCATCTGTGCATTAGTGTGGAACAACTGCAAGGCCAGACTCAAACAAGTGACACTTCCAATTAAAATGCACTCAGTAATAACACAGTGACTTGCTTTTTATTTAATTTGATATTAAATTTGTAATATCACAGGGCTGAGTTGTTGTTCAGATGAGAAAATATGGGACCAAATCCATCTTTGGTCTGGTATCACTTAGTTTGTTTATACTAATTTTGGAAACCTTTGGCTTTGAAATGATTTTCACTCATGCTTTGCAGAAGTCTATTTTAAAGGGTAATCGTAAAAGTACAAAGCAAACAAACAAACCTTCAAGCCCCACCCAAAAAACCCCCCAAAATACTAAGTATAAATAATGTTTAATCCATGTTTAGTTAAATCCTCTGACATGCCAGAACTGAGAGCTATAGGTGTTTTATCCCTGAACACTTGCACTCCATCCATGGAGGACACACACATTCTGTACCTCAACGCCCTAGACGTGGACTAACATGCTACCAATCCGGCATGCAAAAACATTAAGCTAAATAAGTCTCATTCATTAATAGTCCTTAAAAATGCACAAGTTGCCCTCTAAGATCTTAAATTCGTTTGTCAGAGAAACGTGTACAATACCTTTCAGAACCATGGTCCAAGGCATTCATGTCACTAGGAGAAATTCTGAACTCACTGATTCGGATTCTCTCTTCATAACGAACTTCAACTGAATAGTAGACGTACACTTTACCATTAAATTTGAATTTAGGATGGAAGACAATACACAGAAACCCTCTCTCATCTCCTTCCCAGGGTGAGGTAAGCACAGCCTCGCTGATGTTCAGAAAAGGCTTTTCGAGCCTGGATCCATCGGGGAGGTAGGTCCACACCAGGCCAACCTGCTCTGCGATGAAGAACCTGTGGGTGCCATCGTTGGCGTGCACCATCGCAACGGGATTGCGCAGCCCGTTGGCGACCTCCATGAGGCAGAGCTGGAGACAGCCCTCGGCGTCAGCGGTGACCAGCCCCAGGTTCTGGTTCAGGTTCTGGTTGGCCAGCAGGTGTGGGAAGCAGTAGTCGGTGTCCTCCAGGGACAGGTAGCGGCAGAACTTTGCCATGTTGTTTTCCAGTGCAATTAACTCCGGGTCTGCAGAGAGAGAGCGAAAAATGGAGTGGCAGTTTTGCCACACTTGCATGCAATAGTCTTGGCATAGTCCTGGTATCGTCCGCACGGGGGTGGAGGGATCTTCAGCATCATACAAGTGAGCTGCATATGGAGAACATTCCTAGAGGGAGGGAGAAAAAGCTTCAAGTCATTTCTTGGACCAGACTTGAAACAGCTGAGCAGTGATACTAATTGGAGATACTCCATCTTAATTAAAAGATATGTTGTGGTTTATTCTGAAGTTATATTAACAGAGGGAAAGATCTGAGAAAGGGGGTTTGTCTCAGCACTCATGGAAATTATCTTCAATATTCCTGGTGAAAGCTGACTTCCTCAAGCTGTTACGCATTTATTCTAACAACAGAACTTTTCAAAAAAACCTGCAATGATGCCTATGTTGCTACATCACCCTAGTAGACTGTACTGAGAAAAAAGAGACTTTTCTTCCTTGGATGCTCTGACTTTATCTATGAAATAGTAAGATCCATCACAGAACAGAAGTGAAATCAAAGAGTTAGCTGAGAAGATTCAGGCCCTGCATCTCCACACTGACAAGAGAATGGGGAAGGCCATCAGGGCCAAAGCCTGGGGCATTCATACCTCATCATTTGATAATCCAAACATGCACCTCAAACATGGGTGTGATTTACAGCTTGGAAGGAGTGGGATGAGAAAATGGAGGAGGAGGGGAGGACACCATCCTTGCTTGTGTCCAGTTGCCTTTGCTGGTGGACCTTTGCCTACAGACATTTATATCCCCAGCCAGGAGTGGGGAAAGACATCTCATAATCCTGACAGGAGTCACCAAGTTCTGCAAGGGATGCTGAGGGATGCTGAGGTTGCAGGATTTCAGACAGTGAGCACAAAATGGCCATAATCCAGGCAAGGCCCACTGGCAGCAGCTGCAGCTCAACCCTTGTTTATGGAAAGTGCAGCCTTGAAATCTGCCTAAGGACTGGATCAAGTTCACACATCTCATTGAATTCTTCACTATGAGAACGCCTACAGACACATTTTCCTTATGAAAAAGCTGAAATCCAGTAAAACTCTAAGTTACAAACTGACCACAGTGACTCAGTTCTGCTTTGCAAGGGTTTTTCCTTGTAACAAACACAATATTTTCCAGTTATAATGCATCTTCTCAATGAGCACCTCAAAAGTGCTCCTCAAATAACACAACATGTCTCTGTGGAGGCTCAGTTATTTTCAAAGTTGTATTTTGATAAATAACTAATGCAAGAAAGGTCAGAAGAGAAACCACTACTTAAATAAATTCTGTATTTTAAAATTCCTAGCTGGCATTTCTTCATTTTTTTACTAAGCAAAACCAGCTTAATTAAAAAAAAAAAAAAAAATAGGGAGCTGTTTCTAGATCTATAGGGAGCTATTTCTTAATGCAGATTACAACACTAGTCAATAGCTGAAAAGATATAACATCTGAGATTCCGAACTGTTTAAATTGGCTGATAAGCACACACAATATTTAATTTTTATTTTATTTTCTATTACATACCATAATGAACTGAGAGGCCATATAACAGATCATTAGTGCACAATAAGCCTTCCTCCTGGAATGTCAAGCCATTCATTGCAAAATGAAGGTTATTATGCCTTCAAATGAGCAGCAATTAATGTGGTAAAAAGAAGATTGCTTGTGACACAAAACACTGAAATTACACAGGCAGATTGGGTAACACACTCGCTTGCTTACATGAGGTGTGCCAGGGACAGAAAGAGACAGAGCATTTGTCAATTCACTTGTAATGATTGAAAAATTTGCCTTAGAAAACAAACTGAAATGAGACAGAACGGGAATTTGATGGGAAGGCTGAGTGGGAGCTGAATCTGTTGTTGCCTATGGAGGTTTCCCATTCAGAGAGAGGAGGCCCCTCACTTGAGTACTCAGGTGTATCTCATTCTCTGAAAGCCTCTTTCAAAGCAAGCAGTGATCTTATGCAGTATAAAGCAATGCCCTGGCTTCAGCATCAGAATTAAAAATAGCCCGGAGATATGGTTTCCCTGTCTCTTTGTCTTTGCAGGCTGTTCACCACAGCCTCGGGTGTGTCTGAATAGAAGCTGTGGGCAACTTCCTCCCTCCCTGCCACATTCCTGGTGGCATACTGCTAATTACAGCAGCATTACACTGGCAGTGATATTCAGAGATCTGTCACTAGCCTGAAAGTACCCCAGCATGTCCTAGGGTATTTTCAAGACACATGTGAAATATTTTCCAAATTTTATTCCATAAGAGATGGAGCCTCATGCCTTATGCTGAATTTCTCTGCTTTTGAAGCAAATGTTGTGGTCCTTTAGCCTTCACATCTTCCTGTCCTGTTCACGTAACTCAAAATACCAAGAAACTCTACCCTTAGTCAGAGCCCAGGATCAATATTAGATCTAAATTCTCATTTCCAAATGATGCTGTCTGTTCATTAATTTTAAACTATGTTGTGATCCGAAGACCGAGGAAACTAATGGGCAGATGATCAGTTACTTCAGTAGGGCTGGAACTAGTTTGTACTACGAAAATAACTCATCAGAAAACAAAACAAGTTACATTAAGACAGGCTAGCCAAATGCATCCTATTTGTTCCAGGAATTCAGTGGCAGCTCCTTATCTGAGGAATTACAACAGTCTGAATCTGATGGAACACCCATATCAAACAATGTCTTATTTACTGCTGCTATCAGCCTGGAGGAAGCAACAGGACTCCTCCAAAAAGTGTTTAACTTCCATATTATCCCTAACGTTCCATGTCCACCTCCATCTGGAAACTCAAGCCTTTAAGCAAGCTGTTTCCCAAGAAGCAGAGTGAGGCATCTGTTCACTTGCAGTTTGGTGGAGAAGAGAAGGCTCCAAGGTAACCTTATGGCACCTTCCAGTATCTAAAGGAGCTACAAGAGAACTGGAGAAGGACTTTTTACAAGGCAGTGTAGCAATAGAACAAGAGGTAATGGCTTTAATCTGAAGGAGGGTCAATATAGATTAGGTATAATTACAATGAGGGTGGTGAAATACAGTAACAGGTTGCCAAGAGAGGTGATAGATGCCCCATCCCTGGAAACATTCAAGGACAGGTTGGACAGGGTTCTGAGCAACCTGATCTGGTTGAAGCTGTCCCTGCTCATTGCAGGGGAGGTTTGACTAGGTCCTTTCCAAATCAAACTATTCTACTATTCTAAGAACTCAAGAAAATGCAGGAATCCACAAGTACAAGCTGAGACACTTGTCAAAATAATTTGATCACATTTGAGAGAAACCATGAATTGTGAGCAGAAAGAGACAGAAGCACGCTGAATAAGTCACAGAAACACACTTATTAATTCAGGTCTAGGATATAAATTGTATATACAATGAATGAATAGAAGCAGAATGTTCTAGAGTGTTTGCAATGACTGAACATCCCTTACATGCTTGTGCAGCCAGAGGTGGTGGTTTGTAGCCACATCTGGGCTGATGATGCACTGAGCTCATCAGAACATTTCAGTGAATCATTGACTCCCACATTGAAATATTTCTCTGTTTCTGAAGACATTTTCAATGGTCGGCTTTCTGACAAACACAGGAGACTTATTTATCTCTTCCAGAAGCAGGAGTGCTTAGCACACACTGCTAACTGGTTTCCTATCAGCAAATGGACTCTTAGACACTGCTTGTTTCAGAAATATATTCAAATGGTTTTTGCTTCCAGTGCAACGTGAGATGAAATAGAAGTCAATTCTCTAGAACCTGGTGTGGTAAAGTGTTTTCTTTCTCTTCACACTTTAGGGAACCCAAGAGGTACTGGCAAAATGTTAGGAGTAGCATTTCTGAAAAGCCATCTGAGCACAGCAGACAAGACTCCATTGTCTGAATTAATTTAAGGTTTACACTTGCACAGTGCTGAGCTGCCACTGCTGTGTCTCAGGGGCATTCTCAGACATGCGAGGCCTCCACTGATGATAGGGTCAGACACTTTGTTCTGTGCAGACTGTGATCATCCTGTTATCATATCTGGCCACAGAATATCAACCCTGAGTAGAAATTCCCCCCTGTGCAGGATGGCCACCACAGAGGTTCCTATGCCACATCCACAGGCATTACTGTGCATCCATCACCAGCACTGTTAGCACCTGGCACATGCTAAAAGTATCTCAAAGTGCTGTAATCCAATACAAAAAAACCCCACCTGACCCCATCACTTGTCATAACAAGCAGCATGATTTGTGCAGACAGGTCCCCTGTGGATGTCTTCACCAGGTCTGGTGTCCTAACCCCAGGAGGGTGAGGAAAGTCTGCAAGCTGTAACTGTCCACATACCTATCTCAGAGACTGCTGCTCCTAAACTAATGAAGAGCAACATCCTTGTTCCTCTTTTAGACAACTGCAAATGGACAAAAGTCCACTGGGATACTTGATGATGGACAGTCACTCCTTCCAGTGCCTGGGAACACACGCCTAGGCTGCTGCGCTATTCCTGATGCACCCATGTGTGGGCTGATGTGCCCAGGCACTAATGCCATGGCTGATGCCACCTGATGTGGGTGGGTACTCCAGTCTGGGCTTGGGAATTAACGTCATGGCTTACACTCCCCTGGAGTGTCCAAAGTCCCTGTGCCTGGACAAGTGCACAGGATCAATGCACCCATGGGATCAGTGCACCCATGTCTGGGCCGAGCCATCCATACCTGGGCTTGATGTAGCCCCGCATGAGTAGACGCACACACACGTGGGCCAAAGCACCTCGATGGGGCAGAAGCATCCATGCCTACACCAGAGCTCCGTGCAGGGGCTGAATACCCCTGATGCCCCCTGCGCATTGGCAGGCCCCCACGTGGCTGAACCCCGCGCGGCGGGATGCCCCCTGTGCAGTAGGAGCTCCGGGAGTCCCGAGGGTCTAACCTGGCAGAGCAGGTCCTGCAGGTGCCCGGCGCAGGCGGCGTAGGTGCGCTCGTCGAGGCCGGCGCTGAGGCGGTAGAAGCGCTGGAGCAGGGCGCGGTCGCGGCGCGGGTCGCAGCAGCCGAACTCGGCGTAGCGGCGGCAGAAGGCGAGGCCCCGCGGCGGCCGGAACGGCGGCTTGAAGTCCAGGCACTGCGGGTGCGGCCGCGCCGAGCGCGGGGCCAACGCCGCCGCCAGCAGCAGCGCCAGGGCCGCCCGCGGGCCCCGCATGGCGCTGCTGGGGCACCGCCGGAGAGGTGGGCGCTGCCCCGCCCGGCTGCGCCCGGGCTCGGCCGGCCCCGCCGCCCCGCTCCGCCCGCGGCACCGGGAGCGCGGGGAGCGGCCGCCCCGAGGGCTGTCCGCGCCCGGACGGCGGCACCGCGCGCTCGCCGCGCGTGTTTCGGTGGTGGGGTTGGACCGGCAATTTTCTATTGATTCCGCCCAGACCGCAGGCGGGCAGGTACTTGGCTGGACAGCCGGCACAGGGTGCCACACAGCACCGGAGTGGAGCATGCAGCAGCAGAATGGATCGTACTGGGAGCTAATTCCTTAGACCGACTCCTCAAGTGACGTCTCCTGCGCTGGGGCTTTTGTACGACCCGAACACAACAGAATACAGCATTCGGAGTTTATACGGCTGATGGATATATCTAATAACAAGAAAAAGTAACTTCAGTACAGCTAGTGCTTCTGCGTCCTTTGCCAACCTCATCCTGGGCTGAGACTGATTAGATATAGCTTTGAGGCTGGAAAGAATAGGTCTGGTGTAGTCTTTACACCGTGGGGCCCTAGCCAGCTCAGGTGACATACTCTGCTCTGTGAAGCACTCAGAAGTGCTCCCTTGCCCAAATAAAATAAAACTGCTGATGACACTTTCCCTACCCCACACCCCAGGAAAATAGTTACTCCACGTGCACATCACATAGCCATATCACATGTGACGTTATCAGCTAGTAAGATCTAGTCCCACATAGAGGGCACTTTTTTGCTGTTAAACACAGCTAGCCAAAGTGTAGTGTATATTTAATATTAATACACTGATTGCCCCCCAAAAACAAAGAATGGAGTTCGTGCTGATATACTGTTTCTGACTCCTACTTTGAGAGCAAAGAACTACTGTACAGTGCGTATGGACTATAAAATCACTGCGTGGCTTGGAACATCCTGTCAGGCAACCATATGTGTTACACATTTAATACGAGTTTATTTTCTCTCCATATGCTTATGTAACTGCTGTTAAGGTCACTCAAAATTCTGCAAATGTGCAGGCAACCAGAACACCTGGTAATTTCACTTGAGAATTCTCTGCCCTTTTATTATTGGTCACTTAAAGCCACTTTTTTCACAGACGCGCTTCTCAAGCGCTTTGGAAAGCACATGATCAAGTCGCTGCCCCTGAAAAGTTTGCGTGCCGTGCAAAAAATGAGTATGCAGTTATGCAACTCCATATTGCATAAAACACATGATGTAAAGACATCTCCCTCTTCATCCCAGCTAATATTTTATTCCTGTGGTTAACAGTGGCTGTCATTTCAGTGTTTATAATGATTATTAGACACTGTTAATTAACACTGAAACAATGCTTAATATATAAAGAATGGATTGCAATAGCCAAACATATTCCGGATAATGAGATTTATCCTATAACCTCTTGATTTGCTATTGCAGCTCTTGGTTAGTTCGGCACCCATGAAATGTTTCAGAAATGAAAGGAAAATTAAGTGCTGTGCATATTTAGCAGTGAGTTGTAGAGCAAGAACTATAGATTTGATCTGCTCTTCACTGTGAAACAGCATAAAATACCTTTGGGAAGTCCTCTGTGTTCATTTACAATACACTCCCATGCCAGAGCTACCACTGTTTTACTCTCTCAGGCAGGGCAATTTTTTGGTTACCCCTCAGGCTGTGGACTGCACAGCAATTCATGGGCAAGGCACTGCTGAAGCAGAGACTGGAGCTGCCTTGGCTCAATAACGAGATCACTCTGTTGAAGATGGCTTATTTTACAGCTTGTTGTGAGCTGAGTTTTGAGACTTCCTAGGCCACAGGTAGGAGCTCATGGGCTGCATTTGAGGGATCTGTGGTATAGTGGATAGAGCACACAGCTCTGGCTTTTCTTTCCAGCTCTGCCTGGAGACTTAACTTACTATTCCCAAGATACTCTGTTTCTGCCTGGATTCTCCCATTCATAAATGAGGGCAGTCAATGCTCATCCACCCCATGGCAATCTCTCAAGGCGTACTTTATTCACATTTTTAACCACCTTTTTTTCTTTTTTTATGAGTTCTCTGCTGAGCCATCTCTAAAGACTAAACTCAGGAGGGGAACTGTTACCCTTGACCTGACATGCTAAATTTGATGTTGCCCTCGTTCCCACCCGAGGGCAGTACCATGCATCTGTGCAGCAGTTACAGAATGGGGATGAAGCTGGATTTAAGCAGTATTCTCCAAGATCACATGGCATATGGTAGTTTGAGAATTTGGCATTCAGAAATTTTTGTATTAAAATGACTCATTTTTAATTTGGATAATTTGAACAATCGTTCTTGTGCCCAATGCCCTGAATCAATCAATTGAATATTTTGTGCTGTATATCAGCTATTGGAAACACGTCCTTTTTGGTCTTTTTTAGTTTATTTTGGTGGCTTTTTAATTGATTTTGTTTTGTTAATATATTGGATTTCTCCTTTTCCCACCGAAACCCATAGAAGTTCTTGACTTCAATTAAATCTCAAAATCAGCATTTTTATTGATGGATGAATTGAAGAAACCCGGTGTGAAAATGCAGTATTTGCTTGCAAACCACCCAACATCAAGGCACAAACCCACTAAATTTGAAAAATGTTGATCATTTTGAGGTATGAAACCTGAAATCTTTACTGACCATTGAAGCAACTGAGAGTTGTAGATACCCTGCAGCTCAAAAAGACTTCCTTACGTCCCTCAAATGAGCTCCTTGAATGTACAACATCCAGATTTTTTCACTCTTTCTGCATACATCAGAATTTGTTAGTGTTCATGGGACAGAGTGAATGTGGGCACATTGATTAAAAATGCAAACAAATTGCATTTGATCAAAAGACCAGCATTAGACCCTGTGTCTGGAAGTCCATCCTTAAGGGGAGTTTGAGGCTCTGAGCTTTAATAGCCAAAGGACACACTGCTCATACCCAAGTCAGCTGAGAACACCGTCCCTAAAAACTTAACAGTCAGGAATTAAATAGAGGGTTACAGCTCTTCACAAAGGAAATGAGGCTTTGCTTTGTCAACACTCTTCTAATCACAAAACCCTTCTGCTCCTCATTTGTCTTCTCGGTGTTTTATTTTCCTTACTGGTAGAGATAATGAGGACAGATTATTATTATTATTATTATGAGAATAAAATAAAGGAAAATGTGTGTGTGCCTGTACACACAAACCCACAACGCGAATGAGGTAATGCTTGAACAGAACAGGACCCGTGCTAGGCAGTCTGTGATCCACTGGCATGGAGACTGCTCACTCACACAGCTCTTACTATTCTACACAAACAATTGAAAAAATATATTAAGCCTTTGGAAAGATGAACAGTTTTACAGCACAGTCAAAAGCA
The DNA here is from genome assembly GCF_020740725.1 of Corvus hawaiiensis. Taxonomy (NCBI): domain Eukaryota; kingdom Metazoa; phylum Chordata; class Aves; order Passeriformes; family Corvidae; genus Corvus; species Corvus hawaiiensis. The sequence continues at coordinate 12,496,349 of NC_063218.1, forward strand.
AATGGGCATCTTCTATTCAAGGTCATTTTCCAGGGAACACAAGTAGCTGAAGTCACACTGGCTGTGACAGGCCTACCAACACATTTTGATATGGAGGAAGTGTTTAACGCGAGGAACCTGGGGAGCCAGCCCAGTGCAGGCAGCATCGTGTGCTATATCGGGAATACTGTCAGAGGATTCGATAAGCGGAAATCCCGCTGCGTCTTGACATGCTGGGATGACTCAGATGTGGAATGAAACAAACTGCTGCAGCATCAAAGTCCTAATTTCTCCTTCTAATGGATCCACGCGAGTCCATCACATCCTTTAATCGTGCTGTGATGAAGCACCTTCAGCAGCAGCCTCTGGTGCACATTTCTGGGCTCTCTGTCATGGCAGATTTTTGTACAAAGCACTGGGGCAACCCTGCAGAGGATGTAAATCAGCAGAGCTCAACCACAGTGTATAATATCCAGGATTCCCATACAGGTGACACATTGCTAAATGCTTTTCCTGTCCTTCTTATGCTCATTTTATACACAGGCAGGATGAAAATGTCACCGTTTTACAGCACTCAGATAATTGCTTTCTTGCTTCTCAACTTGCTACCATAGAAATTCTAATGTCAGAGCCCTCAAGAAACCATATGGGCAGTAAACATTCCTCATGTGTTGCATGTGCAGAAAGAACATATTTTCTTATCAGTTCACACAAAAGCAGATCATGCAGAAATGATTTTTTAAAACTACTACTATTTTCCCTGCAGTAACAGCAATAGAACAGTAAGTAACAACCCTTGAATGGGTTCTCTCTCTTTTACAGTACATGGATCTTTTTCCCTTTTTGGTCACAAGAGAAATAAAGACATTAAAATGTATGTTTCTTTTCAGAAAGCATTGTATTGATTTTATGTAACATCTGAATACTTTGTGTTGTAACTTAACATATAACCATATAATTTGTCTGTTGCAAGAAATAGACCAAAAGGCTTGCTCAGTGAATTGTACAAATGAGCCTTTCCTCATCAGTGATCCAAGGCATAATGAAATACCCCACTTTTTCATTTCCCTCTGTGAGGTGAAAAAGCTCACTTACAGAAGCAAGTATATTCCACTGAAAGAAAAGGTGATTAATCATAGCTTGAGCTCATACTCAAAAGGAAAAATCCCATTTAGATCCAGGCCTTTGTCCCAGGATCATTCAGTTCCATCTCTAGTTTGGAGAGAATAAGGTTTTTTTGATTAAGAACCACAAAAATGTTACTTTGTTGGAAGAAAGCTAGCAGCAGCCTATGCTGCTATTACACTACCCCTGTTGAAGGACAAAAAGCTAATAAACAGGTTGTTCAGATATTTTCTAATAGTTGAAAATACAAGTCATAGCCAATAAAAGCCAGCTGTAACTTGAAAAATTCTTCCCCAAAGTAATCAGGTCATGCACCAAATAATGGATGCTGGTCTAAAACCAGAGATATTACAAATTCAGTATTTCTGAAATCTTTCTGAGAAATTAGGTGTGTAGCATTGACAGCTCAACCAAGCCCTCAGACATGTATTTCATAAAAAACATACCTAGAGGCCAAACAAATTTCAGAAAGGACAAAATAGGAAGGAAAAAAAAGAAGTTGCAAAAGTCTGTGAAGATAATGCAGTGGGCTCTTTTCTGGGGGAACAGGGACTGTGGCTGTGCAGAGCATGCATAGTGCAGGATACCTGGAGAATCCTGAACCAATCTGGCAACCCTGTGGTAGTTACACCCCTTGCATATCTGCCCCAGTACCAGCAGGCATCTGGTAACCACACCACCACTGGTTTCCAATCAAATCCAGACTCTTCATGAAATACACAAAGGGACAACTTCCTCTGAAAAGGGAATATGCAAATTTTCAGTTTGTTTAGAGTAGTATTGCATTTAAGGGCCAAGGCAACCATGCTCCTCCATCATTGATTTGGTGCCTTTTCTTTCATGTTCTCTGGGCAAGGTCGAGAAGAAACACCTGTGATCATTTCCCTCCCCAAAGCTGAGGAGGCTTTGACCCCAGAACTTCTGTGGGGTATCTGCCACTGTGGGGTCTCTTCAAGCACCTTTCTTGGTAACAGCAAACGGTTCCCAACCCAGTGGTCTGGGAACATTGCAACTAAAACCTGCTCTAGGTGCAGTACCTGGAAACTTGGGGGAAATTCTGAGCAGGTTCTGATTGCTTCCCTTTCTGTTGCTGTTCTACCCCACAGAAAAGGCTGTGATGGAGCAACAGTACTGCGAACTATGAAATTCTCTCACAGCCTAATTCTGGTGGAAGTTCATAATGGCCTTTTACAAGTCCAAGTGGGTTAGGTGCCTGCCTGCCACTGCTGTCCACACAGGCTCGGTATCTGACATGCTTCAACATCTTTGGCATTTCCACAGTCTGTATGTGCCTCTAGACTTTGCAAATCCAACTCTAAACTCTTATTGACCTAAATCATGGAATTAGATCCTAAGTTTTGAAAGTATGGCATTTTCAGACACTTAGAGTTATTTTGCCATAAGCAAAATGTCTCATAGTCTGTACATCAGTTATGATTTATGAGTCAACCTGACATAGTTCAAAATGCTCAAAAGCAGATGTGGCACTTAAAAAGCATTGCAGAAACATAGCTGTGAAAGCCAAAAACGCACAACCGCATCAACAGGCACAAACATTAGGTATTGTGCAGAATTCTTATTTTTGCAGAGTTTTCTAAGATCTGCTAGAAATAACTGCAAATTGAGAGCTATATTTATTTCATGTTTAATTTATGAGCAATAGTATCTGTTGCTGTAAGAGTACATGGGTTGAAAGGAGTTTCTACTCTCAGCTCTTCCCTGGCCTCAGCATTGGCTGCAGCATTTTCAGTGGGGACCTGATGGGTGTCAGGAGTTGTCAGATTTGGCTGTTGCAGGCAGGAAGGAGCAAAGCTCAGGAGCAAAGGGGATTTCCCTGGCAGTGACCTGCCACAAGCACTGAAAAGGTCATATCTGGGAAATGATGGTCTGATCACCTCCCACAGCCCCAACAGTCGAGCAAGCGGAAGGTCAGGTAAGGAGGTCTTGAACTAACTACATCCAATATATGTCAAAATTAACAGCCTGATTTTCACACAGAGATAACTGGGAGGTCACTGGAGATCACACAGCGTTGCTATTTCTGGATGCCCTTGGGGCATGCTGCAGTAATCCAAGCTACACTGAGCAGAGTCCTGCTCACTGTACCAACATCTGGGTCAGGAGCAGAAGGAAATCCCCTGTGAGCAAGCATCAGCAGTGAGAAATGCACCTGTGCTCCTGGTGCTTTGGCTATTCATCAGCTAAGGAGGACCCAGTGCTATTTCTAAACACTGACTCTGTTTTATGCAACCCAGGCAGTGCTCCATGAAATAACCACCATTTATCCCTTGACTGAGAGTAGCTTCTCAGGGCCTCTCAGTTCTTTACTGCTCCTAAATGCTGTGGATTGAGGAGCAGAGATGGTGGCCTTTCAGGATCACTCCAAGCTCAAGGAAGGCATTGAGGTGCTCCAGGATGGATTGCCTCTGGACTCCACCGGAGAAGCTGTTGGGATACTGCAAATCTTGTAGCTGCTCTGAGCTTTCATGCATGAAGTTCTGCCAGGGTACAACCTCTTCTGTCAGCAGATTCTCAGTTAAATTGTGGTGTCCAATGCATAGCCTGCTGCCATATGGATATTTCCTGTATCTGATATGGCAGAGATAATGGACGGATTTGGGGAAAGTATTAGTGCTTTTTTCTATTCCTTATGCAACATGTGTCTGGTGGTTTGGTCTCTGCTGAATCTAAACCCAGGTTTTCACCTCAGAGTCTTTGTTTCAGATCTAGTTCAGTAACACTTACAAATACATACAAATAGATGCCATGTGACCTGTATCCAATGGCATCTTTATTAGCCTCTATGAGCTTGCTGCAGGTGGGAAACTGGCTTGTTCACAGCACTGTCCTCACAAGGGAACACCCACAGTTAGCCTTCTTCCCCCCATGCCTTTTCATCCAAGCATTCAGCATTCCCAGCTTTCCTATCTGTAAGCTCCAAGAGAAGATTTCCTGAATATCTCAACTAAAGATCCTCTCTGAGGCACAGCTTTGCCTGCACTGATGCTTCATGTGGCACGACTCCATCTCCTGGTAACCAGGGGGAAATAAAGCCATCTGCTGTTTGGGAGTTCCAGGATCATTCTTGGCTCTTTGCTGTTACATGGAGTGTGTGTGTCCCCTGGCTGTGCCAGAGACATCCTGGAGGTGTAAACGGAAGCTCACCACAGGGTCTGGATTCCTCCAGTGTGAGACCCTCCATGGTCAGGTGAACCTGATGTGGCCATTCTCTTTGTTGCAACTGCTGTACATGAATCAGGAGTATTTAGCCTGTAACCGTGCAGATCTCACGTTTGATGCTTTAGGGAGGGTTGACCCCACCCAGCAGTAAGCAGGTCGCCTGGATGCTGTAGATTGGGATTCAATTCCCTTATGATGAGGCCACGATGACCTAAAGGTGTTCATGATACCCGAAGCAGGAGGTTAGAGTACATAGCCTAATTCCACTGCTTAGTCTCTTCTTGCCCCTGTTTCCATCAATAAAAAGGGGAGACAGTTCTTTTCTGCTTCACAGTACTCTAATATTGTACCAGTGCAAGACATAAAAACACACAGAAGTTCTCTTTCCATCTTCTCAAATAAAGATTTTATTCATTTTGGACAAGAGCATCTTATAAGACTTTTAAAAAATATGTAATAGAAACAAATATTGATAATCATAAAAATAGAAGAACTGTAGAGAAGTGGTAACTTATGCGGCAGTTCACTACAACGATGTGAAAGGTTCCTAGAAATGGAAAAATTCCTCCTTCGCAGTGATGACTCTTGCCCTTTAAAAAACAGCCAGATGAGACTCTTTCTACCCACAGGGCTCTCCTGCAGTGACAGCTACATTAACCTTTGCTGACAAGCACTTCTCTTTGCTTGTAAAATCAGCTTAGTGAGTGCAAAATTCTTCCAGACTTTAAAACGGTTACTATCAAATGGAGATACGCTCCATGCAAAACAAAACGTGCTCGTGCCTTACAATTACTCCTATGTTTTTGTTGCTTTGAGATCACTGCGTGGGCTGACACAGGATGATGTCTGGGCATCTGTCTGCTTTGGCTAATAATGCAGAAGAGATGTGAATGTAGGAAAGAGCACTGAGGTTTTTGCTGCATTTCTCTCCCTGGGCATTTTTCCATGCTTATCACCACATTGTCTGGGCAATGAGCACCAAAGCAGAGGAGCAGTAATATATGCTTGGGCTGTTTGTCTGTTGCTATTAGAGAAATGCTTCAAAATTGCAGAAGAAGCCAGCACGCTCCCTCCTGCGCGCGGGCACTCGCACATGAACGCATGCTCCATCCCTGACATCCTATTTCCCCCTGTTGATTTCACATCCTTCTGGATTATACATCTGAGCTGTCCTTTATATGCGAGAAACTCCTCCCATGCAACGGGAATTCTTCTTGGCTTGGGCAAAAGGAGGGTCTGCCAGTCTCCTCCCACCCTGTGGCAGCACCAAGCCTTTGAAACTGGGTCACACGAGCTCTGCCACCTCACCAGGGTTAAGCTTTCATATCACCTGGGGCCATTTCAAAGACTTCATAGCCCCATGAATTGAATCTAAACCATGCAACATATACAGTTTTGATGCACTCAGCAGTTCTGGGATATTTCTATGCCATTTTTAATTGCTGACCAGAAATCTCCAGAACCAGGACTTTGGCATAAAACACAAGTCAGGCTCCAAATCTAGTGCCACCTTGTCACAAATATGTCATGTCCTGGACATCAGCAAGGCATGGGAACCCAGTACATCATTGAAAAGTTTAAAAAAGCTTGGAATGGAATAGAATAGAATAGAATAGAATAGAATGAAAATTAAATATATTAGAATAGAAATAGAAATAAAATATAAAGATACTAGAATGGATTAAAAATTTATAAAAATGCTTGAAATAATGATTTTTATATCTAGCTAATATTGCAGTGTAAACACAATATATTCTTACACTATCTTTCCTTTAAGTACCAACTTAAAGGAACACTGCCAACCCATGACATTTATTGCAAAACTCCTACTGAGCTCTAAGATGCAAACCTGGATTTCAAGCCCGCCTTTTTGCTGTATTTGGTGGGACTGGAATTGCCCAGGCCAAGTAACTGACTGTTAAAACCTTAAAGAAAAATATTACATTAAGTGTCAGAAGGATCAACCTTCTACTGCAAAAGCAGTTGGAAAGTACTTTGCTGCAAACCCAGATGAATATCAATTGAAGCTACTTTTATAAAACTCCCAAATTAAACCATTCTTATTATTTGCATTATTCTAGGATGTTGGACTCGAGATATCTTTGTAAAGATGCAAAATTAACTGGCAGATCAGACCAAGAATGCTGAATTTCTAAGAAGCTCATTGCATGTACTTGGTATTATCAAGTTAAATTTTGGAACTGACCTCATCTGCTACGTGATAAGATTTAATTGCATCATATGGCTCATTACGGAAGAGGTCCACGAACTCTTGCTGAAACTAAACTGAGTGCCTTTGTGGAGTATGTTTATGAAAATTTGTTTCCTGGCTTTTAGAGGGAAAATTATTTTCTGTCTCCCGTATACTCACTTGAAGGACTGCCAACATCTTGTTTAACACAGGTATAATTCCATTATTTTGACACTGAACAAGGAACAAAAGTCCAAAATAAATACAGCTGTGAGAAATCAGACCTGTTTTCTGCAGATCACAATCTTCAGCCATGTAAGTCAATAGCAGCACAGGCTCTGAGTTCACTTTCTTCAGGGTTTTAGCCAGGATGCTTTGTCATCCAAGCTTGCATGTGAGAAGTTTTAAAATAACCCACTAAGAAAAGAAAAGATCATGGATAATGCAGCCAGGGTGCATCACTCAAATGGAGTTTACAGACAGCTCATAAGCTGGAGCTCTAAAGCACAGCACAGTTGTTTGGACGGTGTGCTCCTTGGGACCGAAAGCAATTTTTGGCTTCCTTTTTCGGGGCACTGAGATGCTTCTATCATTGATGGACTACTTACAGATGGGAACCCAAATTACTCCAGTGAATGGAATTAGTGAGACATTAAACTTGTGCAAGTTTTTTTCCCACCATCTCTGCCCATTTAGCCACTAGCATTATGGCTGGTGGAGGTCAGCTACAGGCTCTAAGACTTATTCCGAGGCAGTGTATCCCTTTGCTAAGGAAAAGAGATAGTTTAAAAGGCATGTACCACCTGTGTGCCTCCTGGGTACCTGTCCACTTCCCTCAGTCTCAAGTGTTCTGCTGCCACAGGGTCCCAAACCTCCTGGCTGCTCTGTATCCATCTTTTTCAGACTTCTACACCTTCTTTATTTGCACCTAAATTATATAGTTATATATATATTATAATATATATTATATATATATTATTGTATTATATATTATTATAATTATTTAAATAATAAAAGAGCAGTTAAATTTCTCAGCTTTAACAGATACATCTGACTTCTGCTTTTGCTTCAGAGTTTTAGCTATGAATAAAACTAATCAAGGCACGTGAAGAAGCCACGGGGTCAGAACAGCTCAGAGCAGGGTCACTAATAATCTAAAACTGTGGTCAGAGTGTCTGGATTTTAAAGTCTGAAAGAGCCATGGGAGGGGAAGGCAACTTTTTTCTGCTCTTAAATTCACATGTAGAAATGTTTCCAGTTTAATTTCTACATCTCTTTTCACTTAAACTATCCACAGTTTCTGGAAATAGACTAACAAATCCTGAAATTGGTATTGGGGAAGTGGTGTGATTATTATTCCAGTCTGATCCAAGACCTAAAAGAATTTCTAATTTATCATACCAAGGTTTCCTGATGAGTTGCCATGAGGGAGATTTCAAAGGTCAGGAGAAATGAAATGCAGATTTAAATTCGAATTAATCAGAGGCAGATTCCAGACTGGCTTACACTTACATGGGTAAACATTCACCATGGTCTATATATCATTCCAAAACATGGAAATGTAATCTAGAATTGAATTTCAGAGCACTGAACAAAATGTAAGCCATAGGAAAAAAAGCTGTGGCTGAAGGTGAAAATCACACAGCAGAGACTGGGGAGCAACAGAGCAGGGAACTGGGGGCACATGACCCCTGAGTCTGCCTATCACACACTGGGGCAGAGGGAAAGCTGCTCTGATTGATAGTATTGCTAGCCTCAGGATGGTTTCCCATGGTCGGATCCCTGACTTGCTACTTTTTTGGGATTTGTCATTTTTTCAGAGTGGGAAGACGTCTTTAAGGACCTATTGCCACAGCTTTAGGAATGGCTGTGCTGTGGCACAGAGACCATAACGCTGACCAGGTCTGAGGTTTAGAGATTTTATATGACAGATGTAGAAAGTCCGAAAGATTTGGTCAAAAGTTTGTCAGGCATATAGAAGCTGTGGTAGATGTGTTTGCTTTATTTAATCCATATATTTGCCCTTTAAATAATTCAGAAGATGTTATATTAAACAGACTTCAGAGAAAAGTGATGGAAGTGCATTTGCTGAAGCAAGAGCTTGTATAATGAGATATTCCATAAAAGAAGCTGGACTTTTAAAGTCAGAATGGATTAAGGGCATGAATTCATGTGTCCCATGAGAACTTATTATAAACTCGAAGGACATTCAGAGACCTTCATCAAGAAGCAGATCTCACACTTGAGTTTAATTTTAGTACGATTGCAGTTGTAAATAAATTGTTTCTGTAATTGTTTCAGTGTGAGTAAGAATTTTATCTGATCACCCAATTAGCAGTATGGGGGTTTTGTAAAGAATGAGAAATGTATTAGGGATTATTTTGTGCACTTCTAAACACAAAAATACTGTATCTATAAAAATCATCCCCTTCTTTTAAGGCTACAAAAAAAAGAGAATTTAAATTATACCAAATGAACCACTTTGAAAAAAGCCAAGTAAGTTTTCCCTATCTGTGCCATTGTTGTAACACAATCAGCTTGGACACTGATAACGACCTCATCATATTCATGGCTGATTTCATATTCTCATACAGCAATAGTAGTATTATGACCACTGCGTTGCCAAGGCTGCAGGGAAACGATAACCTGCCTGAAAGTAGTACCTTCAGAAGAAGTAAAATAAAGAAACCCAAACTGGAAACTTTCCCATTAGTCCCCAGTTGCAGGTGAGGGTCTTTTTCCCCAAACCTGGCTGCAGACACAGCCAGAGCAGTGAGGATGAGGGAGATGGGATCTCCTTCTGCCAGCACCTCAGGCTCACCTATCTTTTAAAATTTCTTTTTCAGGTCCTATTTTGCAAAGCAAGCTTCAGTGTAACTCTCACCCTGACACCTCAGGTAACACAGACTCTCTTCTCATCCTGCTCTATTTCCCTTTTCTCCCTCATTCTCACAGATACTTCAGCTTTCTTTTGCCCATCCCAGTTACAGGGAAACCACCCTTCTTATTGGTGATTAAGCATAGTCAGTGACTTAAAAACAAGAGAACAAGAGTCCTGCATTTAACTTTCACTAAGAATTAAAAAAAGAAAAAGGGCTGTATAAATGGTCACTGTTTTCATTCCTCTTTCATTTTTCTGTACCAGATAAATAAGTTGTCTCCTCTATTTATTTTAAAAGTCCTTTTGAGCTGCTCAACGTTATTCCTGCTTTGGACATGAACTACCACTGTTGCAGGTGTGTGCATATTGCGATAGAATAGAATACTTCAGTTTGAAGGGACCTACAGTGATCACTTAGTCCACCTAGGCTGCTGCTATATGATGGACTGCTTTTGCTCAGCTCAGGGGCAGGAGATCTTAAGTCTCACTCATCAGCTGTGCCAGCTGCCAGGGAGACACTTTCCTGTGATTCTTCAGCAAGGTTTGACCTCTGGTATGTGACATGTGAAAGACAATGACTGATCTGAGGCCCGGATCTCATTTAGTGATTCTGCTAATGAAGTCGCATGTGGACAGGCAACAGCTTTCATTAGCTGTCCATTTTTTTCCTGCAGCAACTGCTGTGTTTTAGGGTCACAGCCATAGTTATGCAGGATTGTAGGACAGAGTCTGAGAAGAGGAAATATTAAGCTCTCTCAGGCACCAGGTCGCCCTCTCATCACAAGTTTAGTATTAAATAATGATGTAATTAGTTAACATAATGATTTTTATTTTAAAAATATCTGATATAATTTATCAACTGCAAACTAATTTCACCTTTTCTGTCCTATGAATTTAAGATTCATGTAAGACTGATCATGATGTAAATGAAAGCAAGTCCTATTTTTACTTAGCCAGAGGAGTATTTGCAGTGTGCTGAAGCTATAGTTGCCTTTCTTATGTTCCAAGCCTTTTGCATTTCAGTTGTCAAATGCAAATACAAATGTTGCACTTCTGAGATTTTTAAACTTCTGGTGTTGCATTGTGTTTCTTTTTTTTTTTTTTTAATGAAACTATTAGCCTAACATTTAAAGCACTTTAATGATACGATCAAAAAATTTCTCCTTAGTTTGTATTCTCTTTGTTTGTCTGCTGTAGATACAGATCTGCCACCTCTTGCCTTGTACAGGTCTCTGGAAGGGCAGGGACAATTTCCCTAAGATTTAGGAGACTTGAGTATTTTAGCACAATCACAGTAAAGAGCAGGAGTGTGTGAAGTTGTTGAAACGACAAGGCCCGGTATCCCCAAAAGCTTAACCCTTCTGTTTATCCCAGGGGCAGTGAAGGGGCAGTATAGCACGAGACATTTTTCCTCCATCAGCACCCCCCACTCCTGGCTGGGACCATATTTCCAGGCTCATACTGGTGACTTGGTAATTCGTGTCTCCCTGTATCTAGGGAGGGATGAGGCCCTGTCAGGGATGAGGCCAATAATTGGTCTCTCTTTGGGGTGCTGAGATGGGGACACCTGTTAATGAGAAAGTTGACCGAGGACACCAGCCCCGTTGACACCAACTATTTAGCAGTTGTCAGGCAGTAATGACTCCCAGTCTCTCCTACCTCGCCTGGGTTTGAACCAGTAAGTCAGAGACAAAGGCCTCGTATCTCATTACTGCCCTCCCTTGGGCCAGCCCACTCCCTCGCAGCAGATGTCTATTGCATTAGTGTCAAAATCATGTGTTTAAGGGAAGAAGTTTGCAAAGGTACATCTGTCCAGCACCTAAAAGCACCCTTCTGCACCCAGAAAGTTCTGTCTCAGGCTGCCAGCTGACAGGGAGGCACTGCAGGGTCTATCCCGTCGTGGGCTCCTGCACTGCCATATCCCTTTGCCTCCCAGTGCCCAGTGTACTTCCAAACTAAAAGTCTCTACTACATTATCATTAAAAGCACTATGTGTGGCCTTTTAAAATAGCTGGGGGACAAAGGAAGGGGCACCAAATTACAGACAGGTATAAAATCCATTCAAGTTAGCTGAGCTGCTCCCACTTACCCTAAGAGAGGATTCAGCTCATCCAGTGAAACTAAAATGAGTAGGCTTACCTGTCTAACATACCTGATAAGTACAAGGGCTGCAAAATAATCTTCCTTTAAGGACATACATGAAAATATCAGCAGCCAAACACATTTTGGCTTTACTTTATCAGGAGTCTGATCCAGATAGTATTCAGTAGTGAGCACTAGCCAAGCTGTGTTTACAAGCTCCAAAACAATAATGTTTCTGGGATAGAAATGGCAATAAAATGTTACCTGAAGACACTACATGCAAAAATAGTTCTTACATCTTCCTCTTTCTCTTCCCCCTGCCTTCAACCTGGCAATGCTGAGCTCTGCCTACGGAAATGAACAGCTCCTGCTCTGGTAGGGATGCTGCTTCCAGCAGGGCTGGTGCTCGATAGTGGGCAGGGTCCCCTCCCAAGCCCCACGGCAGCTTTTCCAGTCTGTCAGGTCAGGTAAGTGAAGTGAAGAACAAAAGCGTGGCTGGGTGCAGGAAGGGGAAGGGATGGCAGAAGTGACTTGTGGCTCCCACAGCCCACCCTGCCCCTGCCCCAGCCCCCAGCAGTGAGAAGAGACCTTTGCTCAAGAGTTAAAGCATAGGAAGCACCGCTGATGTTGGTGGTGAGGTGTAAGTAAGAAGAGAGTTGACATGTCTCTCAAATCCTCTGCATACTCTTACTACAATAATAATTATTATTATTGTTATTGTTATTACTATTATTATTATACAGTTCATACAACAGTCACTTCTGTGGTCCCCAGTTGCAGACTCCAGGCCATGCAGGGTAATAGTGACTGCAGAAAGGCTTCCTCTCTGATCAGAAAATCTCTCAAGGACACCAGACTTGCATCTAGGAACTATTTGCTTTGGATAATCTGTGCAAGAGCAGCAATAGCAATCCTTCTGTACAGTAAACCGTGCAAGATGGTGACATGTTCAGTGATCAAGGGGGTAGGAAAGGGAGATGCAGTTCTTTTGCCATCACAGATCTCACACAGATGTGGTTCTGGGAGCAGTGACGGCAGCAGACAGGCTTGAGGGGCTGAACAGATACGAGGTGGCCAAAGGGCCTGTCCTACGTGCAAGAGGATCAGGAGAGACTCTGACCCCGGCTCCCCAGGGAGCAGGCACTGTGATGGCTCCTGGGGGATATTTTTATTGCTCCCTGAGGAGTTAGGTCTAACCTAGACACATGTCCTGGTTAACCTGCCAAAGAAGTTTCCAGCTCTTTTTTTTTTTCTTTCTTTTCTTTTTCCCCAGTCCTCTCTCTCTTTTCATTACTTGCACAGGGTTTGCATGGAAATATGCCTCACAGTTCAGGTAGCATGAAAACTTCCTTTCTCCAGCCTCTCTCTTTCACTATTCTCTGCAGATGCCTCAGCTGCAAATGAAACAGAAGTACCATGTATAGCAGTAGCTACTCTTTTTCTTGGCACAGAGAAAGTCACTGCATGGGACCATTTCTAGTCCAAAGACAGACTTATTGAAACAAGCAGAGTTAAGGTAAAGCTTTGGAAGCTTTATTGGCAGACTGGACACAGCCTTCTGCTGGCGGCAATGTGTGATGCTCCCTTTTTGCACTACACCATTTGCCACCACCCTGCCATATTTTCTACTCTTGAGCCTCCAGCTGAAGGCCAGCCCAGGATCAGAGAGACAGTCCACAGGGCCCAGCTGGAAGCTCCAGGAGGGTTGTTCAGTCCACTGCACATTCTAACAGGCAGGCAACCAGACAAGAGTATCCTCATCAATAGGACTGGTCCTCGTGGGTGATGCTGTCGGTGATCCCAGCAATATGCCTGACCTAAAGGACAGGGGTTAAGCTGCAGGGAGCACATGGGCACAATAAATGTGCTTTGATTTGCTCTGTTCAGCAGGAACTTTGGTTTCCAGAGCTGTCAATGCTGGAAACTTTCCTGAGCATTACATTCACTTCTAAAGAAGGCAAAGCAGGGAGTACAACAAATAAACTCAAATGTGCAAGCAGAACTGATCAATTAAGCCTGGTACATCCTGCATGCTAGCAAAATCAATGTACATCATGGCTGAAAAGTATTATCTGCAAAACAAAGCTCGAGTGGTACCCAAAATGTAAACCCTCGAGTTTGTCTGCTCTGGAAATGAATGGACGAATACAAGATTATAAATATGGGGAACCTTGCTGCTCTGGCTGCTCGGTGCTAGAATGGCTCCTGCGTCTGACAGATTATCTCCGCGCCAGTAAAAATGTTCAGCGCCCTAAGGCAATTAATTCCTCACTTTCAGAGTTTTACTTCTGTGGCAACAATGTTTGCCATGGACAATAACGTGGGCCGCAGAAAGGGGCAGGTTTGGAGTGCAGGTAAACAACCCCCGGCAGATAATGAGCGGTGAGTACAAAGGTACGGCAACCTGATTGCTGGAGGGAAAAGCCCGAGCCAGACCAGCGTTTCTGTGACCCACTGAGCCGAGGGAAAGGCTTCATCACGCTGGTGAGGGGGTGCAGGAAATATAACAACAGCCAGTGCCATGCTGGGGAAAGTACCTCACCTCACATTGGCAATCTGATCACCCCACACCACCTGGACATCCCCCGGGCTCCTGTGGGTGGACAGTGGTGTCCTGCCTCCTCTTGATGTTCAGACGGCATCCCCGCTGGTAATGGTGACTCTGTCTGGCAGTGGCGGCAGATGTGGGCAGAATGCAGAGAGGCAACAGAGTCACCTGCCAGCAGGACCTGCTGCAGTCACCCAGGCCAGAAAGAGGATTTCAGCCACCCCAAAAGGTGTGTTGACTGAGATCACCTGTTAGGAGGTCTAAAATGACTCCACCTTCCTGCTTAGTTCACATTTGCAAAGCCCATCACATGGTCCCCAGTCCCCCACCACGGAGCTGGCAAGGTGTCAGTGTTCTCAGGGCATCCCCTGCCCAGCACCCAGCCTGAAATATCAGACCCAGCAAGGGTCACCAGTCCAAACTAAGGGCTGAGAAAAACAGAGTAGAAAACAGATCTGCAAACTCCAGAGGATTTTTTACTTTCACACACACAAGAAGAGACAAGCTGGAAGTGCTACTGTTACAGCAGAAGCGCAAGTGTGATTTCCTGGAGGGCTTTCCCTCACTCAACTCAGTGTGATGGTAAGGGCCCTTTGTAAAACATGAGTCTGGCTTCAATCCAAAACATCCTCAGTATTCCCAGATCCCTGATGAACCAGCAGCATAAACACCTAATCTCCAGCCTTTGCTTTGGACTTAATTGTTTTGAAAGGCAGTCACTATCACAAATAGAAAGTGACCCATAGCCCGGAGACCTGCGACAGCAACCTGGGTTCTGCAACATCTCTGCACTAGAATGAGCACAAGAGGGAAGGGTACTTTTTGTTGCCCCTTTTTCCAATCTGAGCCAAATTCAATTTCATTCCATTTCAAATACACACAAGGCAAAGGTAACGAGTAAAGTGTTGAAGCACAAGGAAATACCCATGTTTTTTGTACCATGATGGATTTTGTGGAAGAAAGAAATATGTGGAGTATTAATTTTTGTGCAGAATGTACTAAAACTGGGTGTTGTCACTTAAGCCACTGCTCCTTTAAGTTGTGCTGCTTGACACTATGAATTATTCAGATATCTCTATGATATATGGAAGTGGTATCAGCATTTTAGGGCATGACTCTCCTATCTTCTATAAAATCCCAGTGGCTTCATTGAGCTATAAAAGGCAAAATAAGGTCCTCAGGAGCACTGTTGTCTTGCAAGCAGAAAATACACTTTACCACTGAGTGAAGGGCACCAACAGGCCTTGCTTTTAGTATAAAACCAGATATTTTCTAAGTCCCTGGTGCATCAATACATCTAAAAGGTCATTTATTCATCTGGGAATGAGAAATCAGAGTGCAATGAAGATGGGGGATAGTGTAACATTGCCTACTTTCTCTATTGCAGAATTACTCAGGTTGCACCGACCTCATGCTGCTAATACCAATGGGCTCATCTGCTTGAATAGCGAGGTGTCTGTCCTGCAGCCAGCAGTGCTGAGCCTGAGCACAGAGCTGTGCCAGGGAAAAGGAGGGTGTATGTGGAGTGAAGGAGCCCAGAATAGCCCAGGGGCTGCTGCATCCCCCAGGACACAGACTGTTCAGGGGCAATCTGTCAAGCTCAGAGGCTGACTGGGCTACAACCACGTGCCATGAAACTGAACAGTCCCTGGGAATAGTGCTGATAATTTTTCTATCCTTGCATTGATTTTTTTCTCCTGTTTTTAAACCAATGATGTTAAAGATAATTCAGTTGAAACTGTTATAAATTCATTGTGGAGCATGGAAGAGCACTCAGTCTGCCTCCCCAAAACTGAGGGTTTGTTAGAGCTGTAAGAGAAACAAGGATAGAGGTGTCAAAAGAAAAAAAAAGCACGTGATGTGAATATACTCTTGGCAAAGCCACATTTTAAATCACCAGTGGCTTAAATGATAGAGGTCTTAATCCCTGGAGTTTCCTGTGCTTTGTGGGTGGGTGGGTGCTGCACATTCAAGAAAGATGCAACTATAAACCAGGGAGTGTTTTGTCTGGCAAAATAACCTCCTGCAAGTCCTTCAGCCTTCAGGAACCAAGTTCTGCCCCCACATATGCAGAGCCCCATCCCGCCATGAGCTCTGTGTGTAACTCAGGGCAGAATTTGTCCTCAGTGATGCACTCTGAAGTCAGGATAACTGAGGGCTGCAGTTTACTGATCCTAAGGCAGATGTAAACTCTTACCTTCCATTTTTCCCATCTATGTGTTGCAACACTTGTGTAGGTATTTACAAAAGGGGTATTTACAAAAGGCAAAGACATATCAAGCTATCTCTGGCCTTCTTCCCATGTTAGATAGGATAGTAAATATTTTTGGAAGGGATGTAAACCTTAATGCTTCTGGGAAGAAGCCAAGCAGTACCAGATGGCAGAGGAGGAAACTCACCCTATGAGCAGGTTTTTCACAGTATTCTCATCAGCATCTGGTATTTGCCTTTGGCAGAGACAATACAGGGGCCAGCACTCTGATCCTGTCTGTGTGTCTCTCTATTCCTGCTATTGACTTCTTACCTATTCAGAATAACTTTTGTAAAATTTTTTCTTGGCACACACTTGATTCCAAAGTCTCAGTATCTCTCCTCTTTTGGTGGATGATGGTGGAGCATGTGACAGCTCCCCAGGACATGGCCTCAGCTCACAGGCATGTGGCAATCCTGATGATTCAAATCTTGTAAGTGGAGTTCGGACATTTTTCTTAATACTTAAAAAAAAATTGCTCTGATATTGTGTATAGCCTTCTGAGTGCACAATGAAGTTGGATCCCCACTACACACTAAATTAGCAGTGAAATTTTTGCTCCAGTTATTATGTATGTGTTTGAGACATGCCAGTCATCTGCAGCTCCCAGGTAGGAGCAGCATTGCCTACTCCTTCTTAGGGTTTAGCTTCCAGTCCTTTACCAACATACAGATTAGGGATGAGGGAAAAAACCTCCACATCTGGAGTTGCACAAAATGGTTATAAACTTCCATGAAAATGAAGAGGTAGTTAACACTGTGGGTGAGGGGATTTTTATGGGCTTTTTCTTTTTGGCTCAAACATACTGTGTATGCCTACTCTGTAGCTGCCACTGCGACAAGAGATCTGACTTGGTATTGCTCCATCAGCCCTGTAAGGGTGCCTGCACCGAGCAGATCTACACCCAACACGTCAATGTGCACCTCTTGGGTGAATGCAGGACACTTCAAAACAGGACTGGAAAACAGCATTTGAGGCACATCTTGAGAACACACACCTCCCACGCCTTCCTTCAAGGAACAGCTCTTCATCTCCACTGGCCTCCAGTTTGGATGCTGCTCTTTGTAGCAATGTTTAGAGGCTACTACTTATGCCTTTTGGAGGACCTGTTTTTCTGGCAAGGCAAAGAGTTTGCTGGTTACAATCATAATAATTTTCTGAATATCCTGAAATTCTTAAAGCAAGTTGGTGCATTGTAGAATTTTACTAGCAGTTTCAGGGCACAAAATAAAAAGGCTTTGTGGACACAAGATGAAATCCTCCACTAAAACATACCATTTTCATAAGGAGAGAGAATGAACTGGATGGCCCAGTTATATTGCCAGAAGCCAGCATTAAGGAGTGCTGCATAATCTTCCAAGAGACTGCGTTTTCCTCATTGCTCAGCCAGATGGGCAAATGGAGGTATGAAATCTTTTCACAGGATGGTTCAGCTGATCTGGGAAAAGAAGGAAGAATGACACAAGATGGTTCTTCAGGTCGTTGCTACCTGGAAAAGTGTTCTGGCTGAAAATACTGCTTAATCAGGCTGGAAGTGAGGTGCCTATCTTGATAGCAGAGTTTGGAGCACTGCACATTTTTTGTTATCGCACAGCTTTGTCTCACAAAAGAGAGCTCCCATTGTTGCAATCTGGATGCTCCATTTCAAAACATTAATCAAGTATTAGGCCTTGGTGCTGATTTATGGGAAAACACCAGTGCCACAGATGATTTATACCCCATGTAAATGATTCACAGAGTATGTGTTCTATGAAATGGGTCCCTAGCACACATAAACTGGATCACAGTCTTGATGCACAGGCAGTGGCGTGTATTTCTTAGGCTGCCTCAGAACACCAGGGTCCGGGAGAGTCTCACTGGGATTAATCCTGCTCCTCTGCCCACTCCCACACCTCTGAGTGGGCTTTGGAAGAGCCACCCCTCTCCGGGGTAGGGAGGAAAGCGGCAGCACAGCTCTGAGCTGCGGTGTCTTCTGTAATACTGACGTATCCCTGTAGAGGGAATGCTTTGGTAAGACTTCGATGAAGCTGTGTATCGCTGTGTTCTATCAGGGACCAAATTCATTTTTTGCATCACCTGCTGAGTTCAGGAGTTAACATCAAGAGCATTTTTACCCAGTATGCTGCTGGTAGTTGTTTTGTTGGTTTTTTTTTCTAAAATTCTTATTTTGCTGCAATTCGCTTTAAAATTTCATCCTTGACTGAAGAGGGTGGAAGTGCCCATCTGATTCGATGCAAGGGATAGGCTTTGATGCTGTCTTACATGAGCATCAAAAGCTTAAGATAACATGCATATTAAAAGTTTTTCACTGGCAGCTTGCAGAAGGCCCCATGGCCAGATGTAACAAGAGGGAATCCATAGCGTGTTGTTTACCAACTGCTCCTACACTTCATCTAAATTGGCAGGAGGAAATCACAATGCCTTCTGAACAACACTGGGAAACAGGGTTTTTTCACTAAAACTGAAACTACAAACCCATCAAAAATACCCTAACATTATGTATTATTTGTGTTGATTAAAAATGTGCTTTGCAGCATTGGATTTGTTATTGATCATAAAACTGTGCACTGACCTATTCCTTTCCCTCCAAGCTATCAAAGCATTTAAAATCTTATCCCAACCCAGCCCTTGGTTCCACTGTGCCCATAGATCACCTGGGCCACAGACAGTTTTTGATACCCCTGCTCTAGCACTGCTGCCTTGTCTTTCAAAAATGAAGGGATTTTCCTCTACACTGCACTGCAAGGTCCACCTTGAAGAGAAGATTAAGGAGCAGTACAGGTCATGATGCATAGTGTCCACTTGATTCAGGTCACAGTCACTCACACCAGCTGCCATCTGCACACCTGGCAGCTTCAATGCCACCTCCTGGGCATACAGGCCTCTGGAAGCCCAAGCACAGCAGGTCACCATGCCTCAACAGCCCCCTGGGCACCAGAATGGCAGCATTGACAGCAAACCCCTTGTGGACAGCATCAGGGTGGATCTGTGGTGTTAACATTTCCAAAAGCACAGACATACTCACTGAGTACTGAAAGCAAGTCTTAATCATCACAGGGACATCCTCTGTGGATATTAATAATCTCCTCACTTCCTCTGAGGAGCCCCTGACTGCTGAGCTCAGTTTCTGCATCAATAATGCTCAAACTTTGACAGGTCTCACCTAGGAAAGACAGCTTTTCTTGGGAGAGTGGGGAAGCAAACATCATGCAAGCCCAGCAATAAACTGCCCAGGCCAGGCACTGCCACAGGGTAGCTTCACCTGTGTTTGTGACGCAGCCGCCAGAGGTTTCTCTCTCTTTTCGACTTTGGCCAGTGGCGAACGATTGCTCTGCAATATCCCCCTGCTCTGCTCCTCCTTCCCCCGGCCACTGGCCAGGGACCTGCTAGTCAGATCAGCGCTTGGGAGGGTCTGGGAGAAGCACTTTCCTCTTCCTGTGGGGAAGGATATGATTAAAACCTTGTAAATAAAAGGCTTGGCTCAAAAAACGCCTGGGTGCCTTCTAGGTACAATGCAGCCATGAGCTGTGGCTCAGGGTGGTGAGAAGCAGCAGATGGGACACAGCCTGATGCCATGCTATGCTGGGGTCCCAGACCCCAGGATCAGTGACCTCTTGGCATGGACACCTACCTGCTGGTTTCCATGTCCTAAGGGCTGACTCTGCTGCTGAGGTGGCAACCTCAGGAAAGCCTGACCTGCCACAGCCAGGACTGCACCTTCTGGAGAGCTGTCACCAAGGTGGAACCCAGGTCAGAGCACAGCTCTTGTCCTGCATGGCCCCTGGCTCCTTGAAAGGAGCAAACAGGCCTCACCACTGGGTGTACAACGGGATTCCCTCCTCTCTAGGGAACTACCCTGGTGTGGGTTTGTCCTAGGGGAGAGCTGTCCTCTTCACATCTTCACGTCTGTGCGGTGTGCTACCAAGAATCCACCTGCAAATCCCACATGAAGTGAACCAGTGCCTGTGCTCTGTCCTAAGCTCCTCTTACTCTTTTGATAATAACGGGATAAACAGCTTCCTCAGGAGAAAAGGGACAACAGCGCCCACGGAGGGGATGAACTCCTCCAGGAGCAGGGAGGGTCTGCTGTTTTGCTGTGGTAGGGAATAGGCAGTTGTCTAGTTTGCTGAGGGCATATCTGGGCTCAGAAACCCAGGATGATAGACTTGTGCAGAAAACCATGAAGAAACAGCAGCTTTACCGAGACTGAGAAAGATAACATCAAAAGGCAGAAGTTGCAATCCTCCATCCCTCTCTGTTCCGATGTTCCCTCCATGCACAGGCCATATGCTCTGCATCCCATGCTCTGGCATCAGATTTGATGTCTCTTTATAGCTAGAGGGTGTCTTGACCAGCTTTCCAGTGTGGTCAGAAACCTGACGTTGCACTGGATTAACCCTGGAGTCAAACCATTTACTCAGGTTCCTAAGGAACACAAAGCTGGGAATTCCCCACGGCTTTTTAAGGATGTTAGGTGTCCTGGTACACCTTTCATTTTTACAGTGTGATACTGGCCAAAAAGCATCCCACAGACAAATATCATAACCCAAGGAAAAGTGCATTAGACTGAAACACAGGGAATGCGATGCAAAGATACAAGAAATCTGCCCACATGTTGCCTAGGAAATTCACTTTATGAACTTTCCATATCCTTTGCTAGGTTCTGTCCGATGTACGCAGAAGTTGAGGCTGGCACGCCAGCCTCCGGGCAGTAAGGATGACCAGAACCTGGGAAGATTCTACCGAGGAATAAGCGTTATCTGAGACTTCGGGGCCGTTTCCTCCCGCGCCACTGAGGTCTAAAGGAATATGCCGTTCCCAGGAGCGGAGAGGTGGCAGGGATGCTGGAGGCAGCTCTTTCAACCTGCCGAGGCAGGAGGGACCGGGGACAAAGGCGGCCACCCCAGGGGCAGGGTGGGCAGCGGGGCAGGGAGGCGCGGGGCCGGGGCCAGGGCCGGTGACAAAGCCCTTGGCGACGGCGGCAACAGCGGAGATGCTCCGGGAGATCCCGCTCCGCTCCCGGCCCACGGCGGCCACCCGTGACTCCGGGTCCCTCCCCGCGTCTGGACAGAGCGGGACCGGGGCCGTTTCGGCGCCGCTTCCCCGGGCCGCCCGGCAGGCGCGTTTTCCTGCCTGTCCAACCCCACCCTTTCCCGGGATGGTGCTCTCTCCGGTAGCTTTTCTTTAGAAAAAGACGGGAAAACCTATTAAAAAAATAAAAAAAACAAAAAGAAAAGAAAAGAAAAAAAAAAATAGGCAAAAAGCGGGGTGGAAGCCCCGGGGGGGCAGCGGCGAGCCGGCACGGCCGCGGCAGGCAGGGCACGGCAGGGCACGGCGGGGCGGGCGGAGGGCGGGGGGAGGGAGGGAGCGGCCCCGTCCCTTTGTACCTGCCGTTCGAAGGCGCCAGGCGGCCCCGCATTGGCTGCGGCGGCCGCGGCTCCCGTAACCCGAGCCGGCGGCGGGCGCGGCGCACCGGGCCCGGCCAGCGCCCAGCCCGGCAGGCCAAGGGGCGGCGCAGCGCGGCTCGGCTCGGCTCGGCTCGGCGCGGCTCTCTCCACTCCGCCGCCAGCAGCCGGCTCTCCTTCCCCGCCGCTCGGCTCGGCTGGGGCAGGGCCGCGCCGCCCTGCCCGGCAGGAGGTGGGACCAAGCCGCGGCGCTGCCGCCCCCCTCCTCCCTCGCTCTCTCGCTCCCTCCCTCCCGAGGGCTGAGCCATTCCGGGAAGGCGCCGGCTCCCCCACCGCTCCTCGGCAGCGCCGCACCGGCATCGGCCGCCACCGCGCCGGGCTCGGCCCCACGTCGCCCCGGGGCTGCGGGCGAGCAGCGGCGGAGCGGGGCAGCGGCGGCGGTGCGCGGTCCCCGCGGCGGGCAGCGGCGGGCGGCGGGCGGGCGGGAGGACAAGTGGCCGGAGCGACCGGGAACGGTGGGGCGGCCGCCGCGTAGTTGTTTTGCCCGGGGTAAGTTGGCCGATCCCCGCAGAGGCTTCGCTTGGAGAGTGCAGCGCTTGGCTCCCGGCTCCCTGTCGCCCCCAGCCCCCGGGGCAGGGGGGGCGCCTTTTTTTAATTTCGTTTCCCCCTCCTCCTTTGGTTTGTGTTTTCTTTTTATTATTATGGGGTCTATGGGGGAGCAGAATTTCCAATCCGGCGTTGCTCTTCTTCCTTGTCCAACGCTTAACGGAGAACTATAATATTTCTTCCCCGAGATGCTGCAGTGAATTTTAGTTCTAGGAAATCAGGCGAACAATCATCCGAGCAACCCGAACCATTTGTTACCCTGTGAGAGCAAACGCAGCCTAGGCACAGATGATGGCAAAAAATTCCTTGGAAGGGTCTAAAGAAGACCTGAGCAAAATTTCGGAAGAGGAGATGCTGAGATGGAGCAAGGAAGAGCTAGTGAAAAGACTGAGGAAAGTGGAGAATGAAAAGATGAACTTAATGGTGGAACACGGCAACTTGATGAAAGACGTGAACCGGCGGCTGCAGCTCCACCTGCACGAGATCCGCGGGCTGAAGGAGGTGAACCAGAAGTTGCAGGACGACAACCAGGAGCTGCGGGAGCTCTGCTGCTTCTTGGACGACGACCGGCAAAAAGGCAAGAAGCTGTCAAGGGAATGGCAGCGCTTCGGGAGGCACACGGCCAGCGTGATGTGGAAGGAGGTGGGCATGTACCAGCAGAAGCTGAAGGACCTGGAGGCGAGGCAGGAGACCCTCCTGCGGGAGAATGTGGAGCTGAAGGAGATGGTGCTGATGCTGGACGAGGAGCGGAGCGGGCCCGGCTCGCGGAGCTCCATCGACAGTCAGGCCAGCCTGACCAACCTCAACGGCGGCTCGGCCACCAGGGACGTGGGGGACGGGAGCAGCACCTCCAGCACGGGCAGCGCGGGCAGCCCCGACCACCATCACCACCACCTCCACCACCACAAGGCCGGCGACAGCAAGGCCGGGGCCATGCGGAGGTCTATGGATGATCTGTCCGCGCCCCTCCACCACCGGAGCATCCCCAACGGCCTCAATGGTGAGCCCCTGCCCCCTCCCCTGCCCCCCGTCGCTGGCCCCCGCCACCTCCCCCGGCATGTCCGGTCCCTCTTGGCGCTGGGGTGAGGGACTCCGGGGGAGGGGGCTCCTGACCATTCCCAACCCTGTCCATCCTTGGTGACCTCTTTGGCAGTGCAGCCCCGGGGAGCCGGGGAGGGGCACCTGTGTGCGGGCTGTGTGTTATCTGTGTGTTGACTGTGTTATCAACGTCCTGGGCTGCGGGTTGGAGCCTCTTTTATTTCCAGCAGCGTTGGTGTTAGGCTTTGTTTGTTTGTTTGGGTTTCTTTTTTGACAAAAACCAGCCTGAGTTTTCAGGGTTAAATAAACACTGGTTGTGTTCCCACTCTTCCTCTTCTTTCTCTCCCCCTTTAAATATTTTGGTTTATGTTTGGCTTGTTTGTGTGCTAGTTTGATAAGATTGATAAGGATGGGATGAAATCTTGGAAGCATCTGATGAAAGTGCAGGTTTGTCCCACAGAGCATCACCTGTTAGCTCCACAGGACAGGCTGGCTGTGAAGTGCTCAGCAGTTTTTGAGAGGTGCAACTCGGCTTTTCCCTGTCTCTGCTTCAGAAAGAGGAGTTTTGTTTGTAGAGAAGAGATTGCTCTCGAAGGGACGCTGTACTCACAATTTTGTTCAGGCTAGTCATTGAAGTTAGAAACAAGCTCCACAATGAAATTGTGCCAAGCCTCCTCTGGCAGTTCATATTCAAGCAAAGTTTCTCCTGTTGTCTAATAGTGATCAGGCATTAAAATAATATTGGAATGTCTTTAAAATGGAGATTTTTCTTAATCTTTCAAAACCAACAAGACCAAATACGTTACTTCTAGAAGGAGTAGTGTGGTCAAGAGGGTTCAGTAGGAATCAAACCAGGCAGCAATCTAAAAAATTCTTGTATGTAAGACTACTTCTAGTGTTCTTAGTCCTCTTTTCCAACCAGAGAGGACTATTTTCTGATTGGAGTGCCCTTTTCCCTCTTCTAAGCACACAGAGGGGGATGGAGCCCCAGAGATTGGCTCTGATTGATGTCAGCAGTGAATGTCTGTACCTGATAACCATGCTTTCAGCTCCCAGAGCTTTTGGCAGTCCTTTTCTTTTTGGTGATTTGTGGCTAGTCTTTATGTCCCAAGAGACCTGAGGGCATGGAGGGTTGATCAACTCATTTCACAGGTGGTCATCCATGAATGTGCTGTTTGCAGTCCTGTTGCCTCAGCTGTGTGTCTCAACTCACAGCTGGAGAAGTTCTGGCCACCTTGCCCAGTAGTCAGGGATTGCTGGTTTCAAGGGTGATCCAGTCACCAGACAGTGCAGGGTACAGCAAACATCTTTACATATTTGGTGTGGAATTTTTTAGTCTCTCTCGTAGAGCTGTGTAAATCAGAAGTATCTGGTTTGTAAATCTGCAGATAGCTTCTTGATGTGACTTGACCTTATTTTCATAAAGCATTGCTCTCCACAGAGGCTTGGAGAGCACATGACAGATACTGAGCGTGCTGTTGTTGTTTTGGGACAGAAGGGCTTCACCGTTCTGGTTTGTGAACCTTAGACCATGTCCCTTTTAGGTATTGGTAACTGAATAGGACAAAGGCAGTTGAATTAATCTGTTAACTCAGGGCTCTTGAGTATACAAAACATCACCAATACCTTAGAGCTGTCCTTTAAATCCGGGGTGAAGGCACACTGGGATACTTCACCTGGGATTCAAAATCGTCCCTGTCAGCAGGAAGAGGAAAGTCTCTGCTTGCAGAGCTCGGTCCTCATTGCCCTCCTCAAGCGCTGTGTGTGGGACTGTGCCCAGCAGCGTCTTTTGGAGGGGACTGAGATCCAAGTCTCATGTCCTACCCTATGTAGGGTAAGAGTAGGGAAGGGTGGCAGAGCCGCTGCACACACGTGTTTCCATGTGTGCCTTTGCACCCCTTCTCATTTGCCGTATCGGAAGGAGGAGTATGGGCTCGAGCATTTCAGACGTGACCTTTAGGTTTTAGTGACTTCTGGTTCTGGGGTGCCTGTGGAAGGTGCTCTCTGTGGGAAGTATTGAAGCTCTTTCCTGTGAACCTGAGCGACTTCAATTCTGAGGGTGCAACGGATATAATTAGCACTTTTAAAGCTAATAATCCTGTAAAGATGTAGACAAGCCTGATCTCTCCACTTAGGTAGTGAAGCTGTAAAATGACTTGAATAGTTGTCATTCTCAGATAGCATCGGTATTCAGCAAGGCCATTTCCCTGACTGTGCCTTTGGAAATGCCGCTCAATACATATGCAAATGCAGGGCTTATCAGGCCCCTTCTTTGACTGACAGCAAGAAGTCTGGGAGGGGTGTTTGCCTGGGACCAAGCAACAATTCTGTTAAGCCTGTGACGGTGTAGAGGAGCAGGGCAGGAGCAGGTGAACATGAAAAACCACTTCAGTGAGTCAGGTGGATGGTGGAGCTGTCACGGAGCAGCCCCGCAGTGATCATCCTGCCGTGTCTCCTGCCCCTGTCCCTGCCTTCCGTGCGTGCAGCCGAGATCTCAGCCGCTTTGTACTCTTTTCTTGGTGAGTTGTTTTCCTCAGGGATAAAACAGAAGGAAGGCAGAGGAAAGAGAGTGCATGGCCCTTCATTGTTTGGTTGTAAGCTTGGGTCTGGTTTGCTGTTTGTCTCGTCTTTAAAGCACTGGAGAACTAACCAGTGGGTGAAACAGATACTGCCTGGCCAGCTGAGCTAATACTGAAATGAACAGCCCAGTGTGCTTTCATAGGGAGAGGAGGTGGCTGAAAGGGATGCAGTGCAGAATTTAGCATCTGTAGTAAGAACACAGCAGAAACCTTGGGCAGCTGGTGGGAGCAAGGTTGCTACTTGTGAGCTGCTTGCTAGAGCATTTTTTGCTTACGGAAAAGCTGGAAAGTCCTGAAATTGGGAGCTGGAAAATGCAAAACTATACCGCCCCTGCTAGTGGTATCTATTGAGCTTCACTTGTTAAGTGCTTTTCTAAAGGAGTCAGGAGTATGGTGGCTGTTAAAACACTCATCGGAAGGTAGATTCTTAATAGAATCTTAGCAGGCAAAAGTGGGTGAAATGTTTCTCATTTTCTCTTCAGCAATCCATGGAAGTGAGTTGTTGAACCAGGGCTTGATTTATTTGACCAGTGACCCACCCCAGTGTGAGGTGATGAACTCTAGATTTGTAAGGTGAATTCAGAATAAGTGGTGTAAGTATAAAAAACAACCTCAACCCAACTGGTGGTCCACCTTTGCTTCACTTTTCTGAAGTCTATTTACTTATGCAGGTTGTCTTTTGGAAGCTGATGATTATTCACTCATGGAAGATAAGATAATAAGTATAACATAGCGTGAAAATGGCTAATATTAGCTGACATGTAATCCTGCTTGTTCTGAAAGTAAGAGGTATGGCCATTCTCTGTGTGCACTGGGACTTGGGCTGTGGGACAGGGGCACCTCCAAGCTGTGTGATGGGAACTGGCCAGTTGCCTCTGTATTGATATGCCACAGTTCTAAGCCTACCCAGATCTAGGACAGAAATTGAGACTCAGCCACTGTGTGTGCTTGGGAGTGCTCTGGCTTTCCTTTTTGTGCATGGTGTGGATCTCTGTGTGCACACAGTCTTTCTGCCCATCCAGATTTAGACAGCCCTGTCGAAGTGGCTGCTTGGCTCCTGACAGAATTAGGTTTTAAAAAAGAGAATAACAAAAAAAAAAAAAAATAAAGGCAGGTGCATTTGGTGATGTTGATATTAACATGGCCTGGGGGAAGAAAAAACCCTCAGGTACCACAGGATATGTCCCTGGACTGTGAAGTATGTGGGAACATTGGGAGGAGTGACTCAAAGCTCCCTGAGGCCAGGGCAAGGGCTTCCACTGGTTTTAGCCTTATCTAGATCTGACTGGGACAACTGTTCATCCATCTGCAAGCCTGGAGGCATACAGACTCAGCTAGTGATGTGCCTGGGACAAAATCCTGTGCATACAGGCAAAGCTTTCAGGCTTTAGTTTTATTTCATGCCCATCAACTGAAGTTGTCATTAGAACTTCACCTTCCAGGTGAACCTTCTAGGTTCCCAAAATGGACTGAGTGGTTTCCAGTGTCTCTGACTTTGTTCCAGTTGGGTGAAGTGTTAATTATCTTTTTTTACCTTTTTTAAAAAATGTTTTGTTTTAATAAATTATTGAGAACATCAACAATTAAAAAGTGGTCAGAGAGGCCCAGAAAAAAGCTGTGGGTACAACAGAGAGCCTGTAGTAGCAGAGATGTTAATCTATGGCGTCTTGTTGCTGTCTTCTCCAGTGAAAGAAGAATGGTCTCTCTGGGTGAGGGGGTGGGAAGATCTCTAGTTCTATTGATTCCCGCTTGTAGATGTCCACAT
Organism: Corvus hawaiiensis; assembly: GCF_020740725.1. Lineage (NCBI taxonomy): Eukaryota > Metazoa > Chordata > Aves > Passeriformes > Corvidae > Corvus > Corvus hawaiiensis. Next base: position 12,523,979 of record NC_063218.1, read on the forward strand.
ATTTACCTAGAGGGTACAATATATTGCAGTTAAAATGGTGGCAGAGAGAAATGGCTGTTCCCTGTGGGTTGGTATTGATTGGTAATGCAGCTACTCTCTACTTACTTCTCTTCTTTGCACGCCCTTTATGCCAAAATACTTTCTTTTATTAGTGTATTAATAATCAATATACTTAATATTTACTATGGCATATTAATGAGGCCTTTGAGATGAGAATATGCAGGGGCAGAAGCAAAAGATGAGGGTGATCCCATTTAATTTATCTCCGATATAGGCTGTAACAGCTGCATTCTCTTGGGCTTCCTTTATCCGTGTGGAGAAAGGCACTTTGGTGTCATGATTTACGTGAACTATGTCTGCTTCAAAGAGAGCAGAATTGTATGCTGGTTGTGCTCCTTCTCTCTGCTGGTGAGGAAGAAGCCTGGTCAGCTCGTTCATATGCAGCCATCTAAAGCCAGATGAGATCAGCCCTGTTCCAGGTGTTGTGATGACCACTGTCCACTTTTCCTGTGCACCTGTCCTAGATCTGGTGAAAGAGAGGAAACCAACTTTCTCAGCAGCACTCAGATGTCACCTCTTTATAGTCCCCATATGGCATGGGCAGCCCAGGTCAGAAAAAGTCCTGTTCTCTGTGCTGGAGGCCTCTCAGAGCTCAGTGGCTCTTGACAAGCTTAAGCACAGGTTTGGTTACTTGACCAATTATTTTCTTTCTTCTATCAAGAGCACTTTTCATCCTCTGAAAATGGCTTTAATGTTCTTTTTTTAATACTGCTGTTTTTAATGTGTTGGTATTTTTGGTGCTGTAGGCTGTTACATACAGACTCCTTGTGATTAAGACAGGAAATCAGCTCTGGGGTGGTACACTAGATAGATGTAAGACCTCTGGAGAAACACCGGTTTCCACCTCTGCTCTAAGTTCAATGAGTTCTGCTAATTGGCTTGTCAATGCTGAGGTAAGGTACAGCTTGAGTTTCTTGTAGCCAGTAGTCATTGGCCACTCATTTGAAGGACTGCCATGGAGTGTTTCATTTGAGGCATCTTTGTCATTGCCTACTCCTGCCTTCTTGCTGGGTCACTGTCTGTGTGCCAGCCTGCTTGGCTGCCAAACTTCAGGGTAGCTGGTGTCCCTGAAAACAAGCTTCAGGATGCTTAAATTAAAATTGGGCCATATCAGGAAATATATTCTCCATGGCAATGTGTTCTAATTTTGTTTTCCTCTCTCAATATTCTATAGACATATCTTATTCTCAGCTGTCCTGTTGAAGGAAAAAAAACTTGTATTGATTAAAAGACAATTTTCTATGGGCCGTTGATGGAATTATCCACTTAGTCTTGTTGAAAGCAATCAGAATAAGGGAAGTAAACTGTGTTGGTTACATGTAAATGATTTGGTCCTCTGGAGACATTTCGTCAAATAAAGCTGAGGATCGAATCAAATGGTGATCTAATGAAGTGGCAGGCATGAAAACCCAAAATGCAGCCCTGGTAGGTGTTACACTCTGTGTGTGTGGAGATGAGGGGTGTGAATACCAACACTGACAGAAGCATTGCATCTGAAAGATGAAGGGTTAATACTTTGTGGGGACAAGGGTGACTGCATCCATGTGACCTTGGGGATATTAGAGGCGTACCCTGGGAGGCATTGGGCTTTTTATCTGTCCCACGGCATGGCTGTGGCCTTGCTTGCATCTCACACAGACATATCCATGGCAGGGTCTGCTGATATTGTCCCAGCAGGCTGCCCTTGCTGCATCCTTCTGTACTGGGGCTGCCCTTCAGAGATGCTCTGGGAACAGAACGATGGACAATGGCTGATGGTAGGTGAGCTGGAGGTGAGGTGCTTAAACTGGCAAAAATGTCTAGTATACATCAGTGAGGCAAATGGAAAACATCTAAGCTCATTTAAAATACAGCTAAAACGCTTGAACCCGGAAGGCTGATGTTCTTTCCACACTCACACGCTGGCTTTAATGCATCCCACTGCAAAACACACAACATGGCTCGCCTGGAACAGGGAAGGTCTGGGGGCTGCACATCCAGTTTTTCTGCGAATTAGCTGCAGCTGGCTGGGTTTGCTTCTGCATTCTGTATTTTTAACCTGACTTTTTGTCTGCCAGCCAGAATTCATCCTGCCCTGTCGCCAAATGTCATCATCCCCTTGTGGTTAACTTGCTGCAATTCATGAAACACTTGGCTGCCATAAATAGTTATGTGCAGAGGTTCCTCTGCACGCGGAGCGGGCAGAAATGCGCAGGCAGCGCTGCTAGGCACTCGCACACGAACATGTCCACCAAGAGAAAGTTGACCCACTTCTGCAAATAGATAACTCCTGGCAGAAAAAGTAACACTGTCTCAGAGAATCTATCTTCCCCTTGCTTGCTGAATTGTGAAGCAAAAAGCAAGCCAGCTTCATCTTCTGAATTAGCAGTGATGTGAGCACAGTACTCCTCATTGAAACCAGGGTGTGTAAATCAGCCCTTGATCTGAGGAGGGCTTAAAATGGCCACAATTTGGTCATGATTTTTTTTTTCCAGCATAATGAAAGCTTTTGTTAGTGAATGAGGTGCATGGAGTTCAGGACTCAGCTGCTCTTCGGCATTAGGAAACATTTATCACCATGGCAATTGAAGGCTGCTGTGCAGGTTATTTCGAACACTTTTCTAGTGACTCATGTCTGGGTCAGGACCGTTTATGCCAGGTTACTTCAGCCCCTGAACATACAGGTATATATATTCTTCCTTCCCTTAAATTGTTTCTTGCCTTGCTATTTTGCCCCTCTCAGGGAACTCATTGCTTGTTCTGACTTATGTCTCCAAGGTGGTGGGTGGTGCCACGTGTTCACCTTGCTCGGAGACTCTTCTGTAAAGGGTCTTTGTGACCTCAAGTCCTTGTGAAGTAGGTTACAGGTTAGTTTTGACTGGGTTTGAGACTTCATGGATCTTGCAGTGAGATTGAAGCAGTCCTAAATCTGATGTGAGTTATCTCATTGTCTGCCTGGGCTCTCCTATGGGCTTGTAGGATGGGATGTCTCCTGTTTGCCTGGGGTGGCTGTGGTGGGAGGGCTGTCTGCAGTAGAGGGAGCACCGTCAGTGAGTGTCGGGCTTATGGCATCAGGGCTTTGGCCAGCTGCACACTGCAGTCACAGGGTGACACGCTAGCTGTCTTCTGTGGTTGTGTCAACGCTGGCTTGCTGGCAGAATTAGTTCAATCAAAGCTGGAGTGCTCTGAAAAGCCCTTCAGACTTTGCTGCATCCCCCGGCTCTGTGCAGTGACACTCAGGACTGCATGCTGCTGCCTTTTCCCCCATTTGATCCCAAATTCCTCTGCTGCTGGGGCTTCATTCATGTATGAGAAGGTCAGTGGCATCTGAATGTCTGTGGGAGATGAATGATGAAGTGTGAGGAACAAATGGGTGGAGTAGGGCTCAGAGTAGGAAGCAAGAGGAGATACTTAGCTGCTCTTTCAAACCATTTCCAGGACAGTAAGATCAAACCATCAAACCGTCTGTGTCTGGGAGTTTGACACCTGTCCCTGCATTCCCAGGACAATGAGAGCCCCCAGGTGTGATGGGGAAGGCTGCAGAGCAGCTGCTTCTCTGTCCTTATGCTGTAGAAGAGCCATGAAGAGGAAAGGAGTGGGCAAAAGGAATACTCAAAGCAGAGCAGCAAAACCAAACCATTGTTTTAAAAAGAAGAAAAAAGATTTACAGCATTTCCAGTCCCCAAAGCGTAATATTTCTATGGAAATAGCAGGAGGAGGCTTGCTGTCAGTCTCTGATCTGGTGGGACTTACTAGATTTTGTTTGTTCTTCTCCACATCTTCCATCCTGGATCATCTGAAGACAGGTTGCTGTGCATCACAAATGCAAGTTTCCTGGTTTCTGACTTTTGATTAAGTGCTAAGCAGTCTCTGGAGGGCTGGCATCTATCTTTCATCTGCAGTTTTTTACTTGCTAAGGTACATTTCTCTCACTCTGTGACACTTACTGATATTGCCTTGTCCTTTCAATGCCACTTCTGTGACACTGTGCTCCCATCATCAGGCTGTGCACTGTTCAGTGGTGTGGTCCATCTCAGTGACCAGTGAAGTTACTGTGGAACACTGTTGGACTTGAATGAAATTGAGACTTGGACTCTTTACACTTGCTTTGGTATTTTTTTCAAAGGAAATCCAGAGTGTCTTTAATCTCCAAGGGAAGTAATCTGTCCTGTTTAGGCAATGTTCTGCTTGATTTTTGTGTTGTCAGAGGACTACTGCTGGTTATATACATGCAGGAATTTACCATTTTCATGTTGATGTTTTCACTGTTCCACCCCCCCAGAATTCTTCTTTTTAGTAGGATCTAATAGAATAGGCTCCAGGACAATCTACTTAAAAGTCTACTGTTTTCTGCCAGAGTAACATCGTCAGATGCTAACAGAGTATCAGTAATTAAAAATAACTAATTTTGGTTGATGCTGAATCTTTTCCAGCTCCTAACAAAGGTGTTAAGAAAATCTTATTTTTATGTACAGCCATAAAGGGCTATTGTGATGCACAGTATTCTTTTGTCTTCTTGGTTTCCTTGTCTTATCTCCCTTACTGGGATTTGCAGTCTCATATTTATCTATTTCCCAGCAGCTGAATATAACTTTGATCTATGCTTTGGATCTATGGAGCTTTTAATCCCTTTCCACTGAGTTAAAAGCTTGTTTGCTGTTGAATGTGATACATAGTTATAGGTTATATGATCTTCACCAGCGGCTCATGCATTGCACAGTGATGGCACATTGTGAAAAACTCTGATAAAATGTTCCCTTGTTCATTTTCCTAATTGTAGCTGAAACCCAGCATGGGAGTGAGTCAGTCATTCACTCCTGGTCAAACTGCTGATACACCTGTCCTTTGCTGTTACAAATACCTCTGCATTTGCTTGCTTTATTTCAATTATTCATTCATTTCTCCGTGATGTTTATTTTTGAGGCTACAAACCAGTTGAGTATTTCAGTCAGTGCAGCAGCCTTTCCATATTTTGATTCTGATAACATTTAGAGTGTTTTCCTTTTTTGTCATTTAGCACCTTTTAAAAATAGGTATCCATTTTTTAAGCCTATGTGTTTATTCCTCTTTGATGTCCTGAAGCATGATATTTTATGCCTTGTTTGTGGAGATCTTCTCTTCTGGAGTGGCTGCAGTTTCCACCTCAGGAGCAATCATGATTTTTGCAGCTCTGTTTTCCAGGCCATGTGGATGCAGCTGCATGTGTGTGACTGTATTCAACCATCTTCTGAAAGTTGTTCTTCTCGAGGTTTTGGTGCAGCTGTTTGCTTCCTGGATTCTGAGCAGTTTATTTGGAAGTCTCCCATGCTTGTCTCCTGACCTCTTGTAACAAAATGCAGTCCTCTTTTTATGATGTCAGTTAAGGCTATATTGTTTTAGATGTAAGCTTTAAAATAACAAAAGGATGGATGGTTCTGCAAGTTAGAGCACTGAACTGGGACTCAGATTTGGAGTGCTGTCACATTGTTACATAGCTTTCTGATGTAGTCTTAGCTAAATTATGTGATTTGTGATTGTCCTTTTATGCAACCAGGATAATATATTTCCTTTGTCTTCTCCAAGTTTTTTGTGGTTTGTTGGGTCATTGATAACATGCTCATACAGTGCTCAACAGAATTAGACCCTTACCTCAAATGGGGCCTCTGACCATTGCTATGATACCAGTGATAACAAACAGGTTTTGAGTTATACTGAACTAGCAAGGAAGGAGAAGTCTTTATAGTAACTCCACACATTGCTAATTCCCAGTTTTGGAGTTGCTTCAAATCCTGTTTCAGCTTTACTGGGATAAAAGCACTTTACATGTTGGGTCGCTTCCCTCTGTATTGTATATACTTCTTGGAACCACAGGATGATGAAGTGTGGTCAGTCTCCAGCCAACTGTAATAAACCAGAAACTTGTCAAATAATAATTCTCCAAAATGAGAAGATGAGCAAAATTAGATAAAAAGCAGTGTTTGCCTCTCTACAGACACAGACAAGTGCAGAAAGAAGATGCTACTGCTGTGACAGCAACATGTTACCTTGATATCTTTCAGAGAGTGGGCACAGCATTTGTTATTTCAGCTCATCCCATCTATGTTGCCCAGTTGAGTATCATGTTATATATGTGTATTTAAAATGAAGTTTATTGTCAGCCTAGTGCAGTTTTGGCTGAGGTGAAGAATCACGGCTGTGAGGCAGAATGGTCCTTCTTGTCACGTTGCTCCCCGTGTCACTGCAAAGCAGTGGTGTCTTTGCTGTAATTGCTGAAGGCACCCTTCCTCTTTTCAGTTAAATTCTTACCTGATCCCTTGGTTGCTTTATTTCTGGTGCTGGTAATTCGGTAACTCCTAAGGAGTCCTGACTGAAAAGTCATCAAAGTCACTCTTGGGTGTGAACTCAGAGTTTCTTAACCACATGGGCTTTTATTTCCATTTGCGTGGTGGAATTGGGAGGGAGGATCTATTTGTCGGCGTATCACTGACACGTTAGGAGGGTGACAAGACCGCAGTAACTCTTCCTAGGCAATTATGTATGAAAGGTTGTCAGTGTCAGTAGTATGGGAAGTTAAAAGCCTTAATTTTCATTTGGAATTGAAGCCCTAATGACTTTCCACTCCCACAGCTCATAAAGACCATGTTTCAGCCTCAAGTTGACCAAGAAAAGAAGGGGAGGGGACCTCTTTTATTTCGGACTTTTTTGTGCGAATTTTTTATGAAAAAACAGATTTATGAGTCACTGTTCTTTGTATAAAGATAATTACTGGAGTATGAATCTCAAAAAAGTGACATTTTATGACTTTGCCACTAGCCATGCATCGTGAGCTTCTGCTTTCTCTCTTTTCAATTACTTAAGTTAAACAACGTCTCAGTTTGAAAGGACTAATTTTATTCCTGTTTGTTGTTTGCCTTATACACTAAATATTTTCTCAATGTAAAGCTAAACAGCAGAGAGGGGAAGAGAAAGGATCATCCCGAATGAATGCTCTCTAATCATTCAAAATGGTGGGTGCAGATCCTATGGGGTTAAGTGAAGTGTTGTATTCAGTCACACTCCTCACTTGCAGCGCAGTAAGGGAGAGAAACTGGATCACACAAATCCTTCTGTTAACCCTAGGAACATAATTAAGTTCCTCTGGAAATTTGTTCTTTTAAAATACCGCCCTCTGAACACCTATGTTGTTTAATCTGTGCTTAAAAGTAAAGCTATGTTTTTGTTCACTTTGGTGTGTTTTGTTGTTGTGAGTTTTTTTTTTCCCAAGAAATAAGGGAGCATTTTGTAACTCAGTAGCATCTGCTGCTTAACACAAGTGAGAGCTGAGGGCAGGAGTGTTGGTAGAGGTGGCATGTGCAGGTCAGAGTCCTGCTTTGGCTCTGTAGCAGCAGGTCAAGAGCTTGCACAGTGGCAAGTGATCCAGAGCATCTGTGTCTTTGTGGGTCCACCAGGGATACTGAAGGGCATCTTCTGTTCAAAGCACAGGTGCTCAGCATTTTCAGAGTATTAAATGTTCTGAGAGTGATGCAGGCTTCACTCTTGGAAATGGCTGAGGTGACTAGCTAATTTTCTTGGCCATGGGGCTGTGTTCTTGAGAAAGCATTGCTCCAGACTGTAAATGCCCTCTATCCATAACAGCATAGGTCCAACAAGTTTTCTGATCCCACATCTGTGGAGACAAGTCTGCTCAGAGACCTGCAAAAAGAGGAATGGATCATGTAAACAGCAGCTGATGCAGTTGTTGGAAAGGCTTCTATTTTTTCTTTCTTCTTGTTACAGCATTTTGGCAAGGTTGGACAGAGAAGGTTTCCAACGGAAGATCTGCTGTCCTGTGCTCCAATCTGTGTTATTTGGATAAAAATTACAGGACTGTCCTTTAAAATTTTTTTTTATTTGGCAGTTCAAAGTGAAGGAAACACAATATTTTTGGGAAAGCCTTGGAATTGCCCCTGTAAAAGGAATGTTGTCTAAAAAGTAAAACTCTCTGACTCTGTTATGTTCAAGGTTGGCGATATTTGAATTTGATCTTCTTTTTTTTTAAAGGAGAGGTTCCATATCTGGATTTAAACCAAAACTGTGTTATGCACAAAGGGACAGGTTTCTTCTGTTGAAAACAACATCTGTAGAGCTGGAGGGAAGGGCTGGGCAGCATGGAGTATGTGTCCTAGCGTGGGGAGCCATGGAGGTGCTGACTTCCTGGAGCTGCTTCAGGAAGGTAGGGAGCAAGGGGGCAGCTGGGGGGAGAACTTCTGTCGAGCTCAGATGAACCTCTAATGCAGCCCTTGGGCTGAGCTGGGGGGAGATGGTCTCAGTGTGTGAGGAGTGGGCAGCAAGAGCTGCCTGCCTAGCTCAAGATGGGGTTGAAGACCACTACAAAGGGATGTGGCAGCAGCCGAAGGAGGGAATGGAGTCAATCACTGCAAAGAGGTGGTTTGGGAGCTAGCTGTTATTTTTAACAGCTGATTTTGTTGAACTGGATTGAACTCCCTCCAGCTCAGCATTGATGATGGTGCCTGGAGCTATAAAGATTGTATTTTGATCAGCAAGTCAAAAGCAAGTGTACCACTAGTTATGAATACATTTTCAGAATTACAAGCAAAGGAGATCTCAGAATAATAATGGGCACAAAAAGTTGCCTGAAGGAACTGGTTTCCTTGATAAATGCTGGAAGAGGTGTAGACCCTAACTGTTGCACTCCTTCCCATATCAGCTTTTTAAAAATGTGCCAACAGATCTAGAATCTGAGTTTTGAACCTGTTAAAATCCTGACTAGACATGATGCAATATGGCAGGAAAACCAATAATGCTGAGGTTTTGAAAATGCAAATGGTTCAGTTGTAGATGTGTGATATGAGGAAAAAAGGGCATGTGTGTCCTGTGCTGTATGTTGTTGACCCAGTTGGTTATTCAATGATGAATTCTGATCTGTATGTTTTGAATGACAGATCTGGGTTCTGAAATGCTGATGATTAGATTAAGGCAGTGTAGTAAACCCTAATGGTGCATGAAGAGCTACTGCTGGATTTGCAGTAATACGTACTTTTCTGCCTTAGAACAGCATGAATAATACTTTATGGTTGTATAACTCCTTCCAGACAAGGAGTCTAGGAGTGCTTTGTAAACGCTAATGAGTTTGGCCTCATAGCATATTTATAAGCCTGAGAAGTAGCATTATTCCCCTTTTTTTATAGTTTGGATGTTGACTAGCCTAAGCATGCAAAGAGCAGGCAGCAGAGCTTTCATCTTCTGACCCTCAGTCCTGGGCCTTCTCTGCAGGACTCTGTAGGCTTCCTAAGTGTGTCTGAGGCATGCTCAGAAATTTACTGCAGATTCATTCCAGAAAAGGGGTTGGGTTATTTTGCAAACCTCTGGGTGTCCTTTGTAAAGCATAAAGCATTGTAATTATTTGGTGATAATTTCTTGCTTGCCTTTTTGTTCTACAGCAGCAGAGATTGAAACTAATCCTGTACTGGAATGAAATCAGATTGGGCATTATGATTCCTTGCCCAGAACAAAGAGACTTAGTTAATGTGAATTCAAAATTCTGTTATCTTTACATGGAAGTTGCAGGTGGGTAAGGAATGTGAGGTCAGAAGGATTGGGAGCAGATAATTGCCTGTGTCAAAGGGCAGTGAGAGTGATGCCTGTGAAAAATGCCTTGCAAAGTAGGTGGGATCAAACACTGCAATGGGCACACACAGATTTTTCCTTAGCAGCTTCTTCCGATGTTCATCCCAGAATGTCTGCATTATTTCTACATATTTATGTAGTAGGATGTTCTGCAACATGAGCACTGTGTGGATTGTAGATAAATGTTATAAATTTTTTGTGTGTGAGTTCAGTGTTCGGTGACACATGCTTTAAAGACAGCTCTAGAGGGATAAGTCCCTCTTTAGCTGTGGGATAAGTATATGCAAGCACACATTTCACATAATGCTTTCACACCCCTAACCTGAAAAAACTGCTCCCAAATCTCGCTGCTTTTTCATGGACTGGAGACCAGTGAGGATCCCAGCAAAGAGTCTGTAAAGTTCTAGATGTGGAGGTGGTGATCTTCATGATGTGTTTGCTAGAATTAGCAGCATTTCTGGTCTCATAGAATCATAGAATAGTCTGGGTTGGAAGGGACCTTTAGAGGTCATCTAATCCATCCCCTGCAATAAGCAGGGACAACTTCAATCACATCAGGTTGCTCAAAGCTCCATCCAAGCTGACATTTCTAGGGATGGGGCATCCACCACCTCTCTGGGCAACCCGTGGCAGTGTTTTACCACCCTCATTGTAAAAAATGTCTTCCTTAGATCTAACCTAAATCTACCCTCTTTTAATTTAAAACCATTACCATTATCCCTTGTTGTATCCAAAAAGGCCCTAATAAAAATTTTGTCCCGTCTGTCTTATAATCCCCCTTTAAATACTAAAGGCCACAATGAGGTCTCCCAGGAGCCTTTTCTTCTCCAGGCTAAACAACCTCAAGTCTCAGCTTTTCCTCTTGGAGAGATGTTTCAGCCCTCTGATCATTTCTGTGTCTCTCGTCTGCACCTGCTCCAACAGGTCCATGTCTTTCTTTTGTGAAATTGTGTTCAGTGTGTTGCTGCACTTCAGAGCTGAAATCAGTGTCACTGAATCAAGTGCCATTAAAGCAGTTGCCTGTTCCTTATGACCGGACTGTTTTCATCTGATTCTGGTGTATTAAATGCTTTATTGGCATGTGACTTCTTCCTTATCTGGCTACTTCTGGAGCGCAGCTTAGCCTTAGCTCTTCAGCACAGAACAAAGGCTTTCCTGAAACACTGTTTGCACATGGCTACAGATAGAAACCGCAGGTGATTAGCAAGAGGTTTTGGCAAGTCATGCAGATACATGGGGTATTTCAGCATGTGACGTGGCATCCTTGCAGAGCTGGGGGCAGGAGCATCCTGTAGAGAGGCTCTTAGTTGACTGTACAGTGCTTAATCTTTCTAATACACCCCGTAATGTGTAGTGGAAGATCTAGATAATGCAAGAAAACAGTTATTTATCTGGGATTAACCTACATAAAACATTTCCATTGAGGAGTAACTAGGCCAGAATACCATTCAGTCTGATGAGGAGTAGCTGAGGGACCTGGGGAAGAGGAGGCTCAGGGGAGACCTTATTGCTCTCTACAGCTACCTGAAAGGAGGTTGGAACAAGGTGGAGGCTGGTCACTTCTCCTAGACAACAAGGAATAGGACACGAGGAAATGGACTCAAGTTATACCAGAAGAGGTTGAGTTTGGATATTAGGAAAGATTTCTTCGGCAAAAGGGTTGTCAGGCGCTGGAACAGGCTGCCCAAGGAAGTGGTAAAGGTGGCATCCCTGGAGATACTTAAAAGACGTGTAGATGTGGCAGCTGGGAATAAGGTTTAGTGGTGGACTTGGCAGTGCTGGGTTAATGGTTGAGCTCAATGATATTTGAGGATCTTTTCCAACTTAAATTATTTAATAATTCTATGATCCTATGAATTGCAGTGTGGTACATCATGTAAAATCAAAGGAGCCTTTGTAGTTCCTTCAGTGAGTGGACATTGGCTCTGAATTTTGTCTTAGTACCGTTTTTTTTTTGGTTTGTACCCCTTGACTTCAGCTTAGTACTACGGTCTATGTGTATTGATGTTCTTGCATTTAAAAAAAAAATGAAGAAAAAAAATCAACTTTATCCTCCCAAGCACCCAAACAAACACACCAAATAAGGAGAGCACAATTAATATCTTTTTGACAAACTCTCAGGTTGGCTGGTTACCAGTACTCCTTATGAAGAATAGCCTGCCTGCTTTTCCAAATTCTTGCTCTGTTAGTGGTGCATAAGGCATTTTCCTGAAGATTTATTATGGTAGGAGCTACAGAGTAATCCTTGGTAAATAGATTTATACATGTGACACTCTACTGCATGGGAGATTTATACTTGGCTATTCCATTGCTGCTCATTACCATATGATGTTTCATTGAATGCAATTATATGTCTGCCTCTACTCTTTGTAGTCCAGAAAGGTTTCACAATATTACTATCTTCCTCTGCTCAGCAGAGCCTCACAAAGAGGCGCTTTGCCATCTGATGGATGGGGTTTGCGGGTGGCTTTGTCCCTGGCAGGCCTGGATGTGTGAGGGAAGGTGGATTTTGGCTGCTAGCAAGACTCATGGAGCTGTTGTGCTGAAGGTGTTTCAGAAGTTTTGCTTAACTTTGCCTGAACTCTGAGAGATTTGCATTGCACAACTGACCTGGTCTTGTATGTTGTTAGTTGTGAAGACCCTTGTAACTCCTACACCTCTTAAAGAGGTGTAGGTCTTTCCTCTTGATGAATTTAGTGTAGCATATTCATTACACCAGCTCAAGATCAGAATAGAGTATTTCCTCTGACACTAGAAGGATGATTTAGATTTTTATTAGCTGATATTTTCCACCTAGTTTCTTTGGCCCATATTTTACTGTTTACTGCCATTACCTGCTACATTTTTAATCAGAAAGCATTAAATCAAAATAATTTTTTTCCTGCTTTGGAAATCAACACAATGTAAAATCTTTTCAAAACTGTGCCCTAAAGCAATGGAATCTGCTAGGTATTTTATTAGTATAGATATTTTGGGAGACACCTTGACTACACTGAGGTCTGTGGCAAAACTTTCCTTGGCTTTGAAAGGACTGGGATTTTACTTCTTATTTTCTGTTTGCCCGTAACTTTTTGTCCCTGGCTATTGCATATTACATCTTTAATGATTTCTCTTCAATGTGGCTTTTATAAACCATGACCTTTTTTGTCCACGGTCAAGCCCTGTGTTGCTGCACCCCTGTGCTCGGAGACCTCATTCATAAACATCCCTCCAAACGCGGCTCTTTATCCCATGTCCAGGGATGCGAGAGAATCCCAAACAATAGCGAGGCTGAGACAAAAGCCAGCATTGTGGAGAGGGCGCCGGGGCGGGAGGGCTGAGGGGCCCGGGAGCCTTGCTGGGCTGGGACCATTGTGCCCGTAATTGGATTTCTGCTGGTGGTGGCCGGTCGGAGGGAGCGGGACCCACCGGGACCCACCGGGACCTGCTGCAGTAACCCCGGCAGGGATTGGAGGAGGCAGATGACCTTTAAAGTCCGTGTTGTTGAGCGAGACCTAATACAGTACAAATGCACCAGGTTGCAACTTTATTAGTGATTAGACACAGAGATAAGCCTCAGCACATTGCCTAATCTGCAGAGTCTAATTCCAGGCATTGAAGCCAGGGATGCTGATGCAGACCGAGCGCCTGTTCGGGCCGAGTGAGCTGGAGTGACTGCAGAGACAATGAGAGGGAGTTTCTGAGTGACCTGGGTCTGGGGCAGGTTCTGATCAGCCCCTGCTGTGGGGGATGCTGGGGCAGGGAGGCAGGCACTGAAAGTATGGAACTGGGGACAGAGTCATGCAACTGGTGACTTCAAACCCAGCTGAACATTTGGAATGGCTGGTCAAGAGTATTCATATTGAGTAAGGACTGCTCCTTTCTGACAAAAATAAAGGTGCAAGCTACAGCTCAAAGTGACTTGTGGAGTATTTAAGAGGGAAACAAGCTCTTCCACGTTTCATTTTTTCCATCTGAGGCTGTTCTGGCGCTATTCTGAATTTTTGTAGTCTTCTTTTAGATGTGGCCTCCCTTTCCTTTGATCCAGGATAGTGTCTTAGGTGGGTTTGGCCTGTGGTGATTGATCCATGGTGGGTGTATTAGTCTGTGAATCCTAGTAATGTGTCTGCATGAATGGTGGTGGAAAATGTCAGAGGTTGAAGACAAAGACGAATCACCATAGGCCAAGGGCTAAGACAGCACAGCAAGTATGATGCTGTGGTATGCTCTGTTTTTGGATTTCTTCCAAGGACTGCTCTTTGAGGAGCTTTGGCCTCATGGCATGCTGCAGAGACCTGCTGCTTGGTGCCATCCTGTAAGCACAATGTGGGAACCTCCAGTTGGATTGTACGCAGATCTTGGGCTGTGCTACAAATATATGCATTGAAGTGTTTGGCAGATTGACTCTGCAAATCCAGACAAGCCCATGCAACCTTAACTTTTAAATCCATGGCTTGGAAGTCTGCCTCTCAGAGCCACTGCAAACTCCCTTGTCCTGGACTCTCTTGGTTGGCATCTGTCTTGTCTTCAGACCCACCTAGACAAGTACACAAATAGGATCTGAGAAACCAGTTTGCTAATAGCCAAACCCTCAAAACTTTGTTGTTCAGAGGAGCTGGTTTTGACCTTTATTTGGGCAAACTGGTATTAAACTAATCCCACCCAATCTCTGTAGTGACAGGGTGACCTATTTCTTTTTAATCTTGTAAAATTATGTTGTTAAAGTTACTGCATCTCACTGCTTTTGCCCCTTGCCTCCAGGCAAAACCCATTTGGGATTCCTGCTTCTCTAGTTTTTCCCTTAGCCTTTCCTAACTGTGTTTTGACTTGTATTTTGGAACACCTGGCTCTGCATTTGGGACTGAAAAGGGGTGAGAATCTTCATTTGCTGTAAGGGAAGTATTACTGGGCTAACATTTACCCCCAGGCAGTGGCAGGCCACAGAAATTACCTAGGAGAAACCAAAACCTCATCTTTGCGATGTTAAATTTTTCAGTTTGTTATGGGGGAAGTCAGAGATGTTAAATTCTCTGATTCTCAGAATTGGGAAGTGACCTGGCCAAGGCCTAGCTGTAGGCGAGACCTTGGCAGGTCCCAGGTCAGTGCCCCTGTCCCTGGGAGAGCACTTTGTTGGGCTTCTGTGTCAACTTCCCTGCGGCTTTGCATTGTTTTCCCTTTTATCACCCAGCCAGGGCTTGTTGTCGGACTTTTGCCTCCGGAGTTTTAGAGAGGAGCCACTGACTTCCCCTTCTGTCCAAGGCAGCTCTGCATTAACTAGTCCTCTCCTCTGGCTAAAAAGGTGTAAATCAGGAGAAGTTTCTGTTGCTTTAAGTAAATGTTGGACTCAACCTCATTTTGTGAAGTCAAAATCTGTGAAGAGCAAACAATACAAACTGCATGTCTGGTGGCAGGTGGCCTGTCCAGGCCATTTGGGCATCTTCCCCTCAGGTGTAAAGTGGATATTGTTCCACCAACCTTGTGTTTCATGCATCACCTTCCCTCAGGACAGGATTACACTTTGTTCGGGAGGTGCTTGGAGAAGGTGAAGCAGGAGCTGAAGTGGAGAGAAGTTGTACAGCCCACAATTCATGGCTTGTCTGTGGTGGTTGATACGTGTGAAGGTTTCCTGGACTGATGCAAATTTTGGCTTTGTATATCTGTTTTTGTTTTCTGCTTGCACGCTTTGCTCCAGAGCAGTGTTACTGCTGCTGTAGACACCTCTATGCCATAGCTTCTGCTGGAGCTGATTAGAGCGGGATTGCACCTAAAGCCTTAAGAGAAGCCTAAAGCCTGCTGCCTCAGAAAAGGGGAACTTCTTGTTTGCTCTGTTGTCTTAGAAGGTGGTGGTGTGACTTCTTCCCACCCACTTCCTTGGTGGTAAGGACAGCAGAAGCGAAAGACACTTGAGATAACAACTTGTATTTTCCCTATGAGCAAGCATTCATGTCCTGGGAGGAGGTTCAGTGAGCAGCAGGCTCCTCACTGCCTGCTGGCAGCTCCTTTCTGGGATCCAGGGGTGCTGCATCCTCTGCTGTCAGCCCTCTGCCACCCGCGGCAGTGGGGGTTCCCCGGCACCGTGGGGTTGGGGGAATACTTTGTTCACTAATCTCCAGACAGTGTGGCCTTAGTTAGATAAATCCATGCTTATAGGCAGCTTTCTGGGGCTCATTATAATACTAATTCAGTTGAATTCCTAATCAGAGACCAGTGATTTCGTGTGGGTATTGGAAGTCGGTGTAACTTTCTTAGGGTGGAGGAATCATCCAGTGAAAGCTGCTTTGGGGGCAGAGGCTGAAATGAGATTGGAATCTAGAAAAGGATGTCTATAAAATAAAGCGTCCATTTTAAGTGTGTTGTATAGCTGGTGTATTACTTCAGATCAGCCAAGGTTTGGCATGATTATTTTAGTAGACTTTTTTGTGTGGAAAAATGTCCATAGGTGAGGAGATTTGTCTACTTTGAAATACTAGGAAGGACAGTTTTCAAGCCCAAATCCAGCCTTTCTCCTTTGGTGTAGGTGAGAGGGCTGCTTCAGATAATTGAATTATGATTAAATAAAAGCAGGTTTCAAGAGACAGAGAGAATCCAAAGCAAGCCTTGCCTGACCTCTCGATAACTGTGGGGAAATCCAAGCAATATCCCTCTTTGACCATTCACAGTTAGATATGTCCAGAACAAGCAGAACAATAATTAATTATAGCCCATGTATTTTAATTTTGTAAATGGGAAGAAGTGATCTGTCCACACTGTACCATGTCCTGGTTAGGTTTATAATCTCTTCTATTTATATTGCCTCTTATGTTTGAAAGGGCTGCGTTGGAAGGGCTTAGTTCAGGGAGTGTTTGTGCATGTGTTTTTATGTTGGTGTTGCACTCTATCATTGCTCTAATGGATCTCTGGGGAATGTGATACAATAGTTAATGCCAGGTATGCTGTTAAATAATAGCTCTTTCAGGAAGGAAGTGAAGAATAATTTATGTACAGGAAAACAGTGCAGGTATACAGAGAACAATAAAAACAGATAAGCTGTGATTTCATTACAACAGTTGAGCCAAAAGTTGCTTGGGCTCTATGATGCCTGCTGGTACCCTCCTGCATGCTTCCAGCAGTGACAGCTTCATGAGGATGCTCCATGGATGGCCATTGGCCAGGGCTCCAGGGGCTTGAACACTCAGGATGATGCAGTGGGGAGTGGGCCAAAGCCTGGAGTTGTTCAGCCAGTGCTGAACACCAGCAAAGACATGCATTCAGCAGCCCAAATGCAGTGTCCTTGCCCATGCACTTCCAAAATCCTGCGCCAGTAAGGGTTTCAGGAGGGAGAGGGTTTTACCCCTAAGTGCAATCCTGGTGTGGGGGGCACTGGTGGAGCTTGTTTATACAGAGAATGGATTATGGACTGTGACCTGCCTTTTGATTGTACCAGTATGCTCGCTCTTATCTAAATAGATTTGTGCATTAGCCTACTTAATTATCTGCTGGACACTCTCAACTTTTGTTTGGATAGCCTTCCTTTTGTATTTAAAGGTAAATAAATACTGATAGAGTAGATTGAGCTCCATGTGGGCTATGGGGCTGAACAGGAGTCTGTGCTGTGGCTGTGCTCCTGTGAGCTCCTCAAATAAACAGAGACCTTCTCAAGGGCTACTGGGAGAACTCCCCCACCACTAATTTAAAAAGTAACCTATAAATCAAAGCATATCACTCTCCTCTAGAATTTCATTTTTGAGGGAGGTTTACTTTTGCAGTGCACAGCTGAAATGGCAGCTTTTGATTAGTCCTTGCCTTTAGTCGCAGAGATGTATTATTTAAGTGTAAATACATTCACATGAGAAGTGGTATCCTGTGTCTGAGCTGTTAGGAAGTGATCACTGTTTATCTCGTCATAGACACTTCTTACCCTTTCTGCAGGCTTCACCTGACCACCCCCACCTCCCCTTCCCTGAGCCCCAGCCCCTCTCTCCCCATTTCATGTGTGTGGTGGCCTCTCAAGCAGAGAAGACATGAAAGCAAAGAAATCCCATTTGCATTCTTGTAAGGGAACAGACCACCTATGTGATGGGGCACCTGGGCACATAGGTGAGCAGTATATTTTGAGAATGTGGATTACCTGTGGTGGGGCTGCAGTTCACATTCCCATATGACAGGGGATGGGATAGTGCTATCTGGTACCTCTGGCTATAGCACCACTATCGCTTTTCTACTAAAGTTAAGATGGTAATTTTAAACCATGGGAAAATATTTTTTCTCTTTGAAGAGTATTGTTAGTCGCTTGAAGTCTCCTCCCTTGTTCCTTTGCTGAGTGCATCAGCCCTCGATCAGATTGTGTGGAGCCCAGGATTCCCCGGGTGGTGTGGGAGGGGACTGCCCACTGCTGGGGTGAATGCAGGGGGCACAGGGGACTGGCATCGCTTTTCTTCTGGGCTTGACTCAT
Source organism: Corvus hawaiiensis (assembly GCF_020740725.1). Lineage (NCBI taxonomy): Eukaryota > Metazoa > Chordata > Aves > Passeriformes > Corvidae > Corvus > Corvus hawaiiensis. The sequence goes on from NC_063218.1 coordinate 12,542,034, forward strand.
GTGAGTGTGCTGGTCTGTTTGTGAGGGCAGGAATGCGACAGACACTTTTGGAGTTATTCTTGGATCAAATTAACCAACATTTCAGAAAAGGACTTTTACAAATTCACAAATTACAGTTCGGTCAAGAAAATACTAATTGCCTGCAATTTTCCTTCTACCCTTTCTCACCTCCAAGCATATCTGTGTTCCCTCACTGAATAAAATTCCACCTCTCTGGAAACGTAGTCAAATGCCTGCATGAATTTCAATGGAAGTGTCATTACAGTAAAAATGCTTAGTGTGTTGTGTACTGCCAGGTGTTATTGGCACAGGGGGGAAATCTGCACTTTAACAGATCCTTGGCTTAATAAAGAAGTGAAAATGATGCCTGGTATCTTAGGGTTAGTTGGTTTTTTTTAAATGGAAAAGCTATCCCTGATCTCTTATGAACAATGCACAGTCACTATAAAGTACTTGCATTTCAATAGTACTGTTTTTTTTCTCTCAGTGCTGGGTTGAGGGAGATCTGATAGTGCAATCCAGGGTGGAAAACCTTGAAAACCTGAGCTGTGAAAATAAAACACAACGTACTGTGTTGTATTAAAAGATAAGGCTACAAAGGTGTGGTGCTTATTTTTGTGGGTTTTTCTTTTCTAGAGGCAAGAGGTGGGTTTGACAAAGTCAGAGCAGGGAGTGGGGTGGAGGCAAATTTGTTGCTGGTGGAATTGTGCTCATGATGAATGCGTGCTACCAGGCCGTAGATCCATTTTTAGATGTTAGAAATATTAGGTCTCTCCTAGAAGATAATGAATGACGGTAGGAAGCAACTTGTGAGATTAATACCTTTTTGAAGCTTTCTGCCTTTATTTCCTGAGCTGTTTCCACCGAATGCCTCTGCAGTCCCAGGGAGAGTGAGGAAATACCCGCCTGCAGCTGGGTGTGTGCCGGGCGTGATGTTGCCCTTACAGTAAAAACAAACCTCCAAAACCCCAACAAAACTAGAGCTTGTGCAGCTTCAAAGGAAAGGCAGGGCTGCAGGCAAGGGTATGCTGAGAATCTGACCCTGGGAGCGCAAAGCCAAAAGGGCAGCGGCGGGAGCGGGTTACGGCCATCCCGGCACAGCGGCTTTCAAGCTGTTTGTTCAGTTGCAGTTTAATTAAAAGCTGGGGTGGTTGCAGCCACATTGTTGTTTATTTATTTGTGCTGGTAGAAGCTCTTCCCTTTAGGAGAGTTTATGTTTCTGGAAGGCAAGTGGCTTGAGTGTTGAAGAAGTCTTTCTAAAGAATTACTTGTGGCATTGCCTGCTCTCCAAGGACCTCAGTCCCGTCTTCTTTGGTGGGCTTGGTCCAGTGATAATCTTGCAGCTACAAAACTGACACTAATGTTGTTTAGCTAGAATTAATTAGCATAGTATCATAGAATCATTTAGGTTGGAAAAGACCCTTAAGATGATTGAGACCAATCCTTAACCTAGCGCTGCCAAGTCCACCACTAACCCATGTCCCTAAGTGCCTCATCTACACCTCTGTTAAATACCTCCAGGGATGGTGACTCAATCACTTCCCTGGGCAGCCTGTTCCAATGCTTGACAGCCCTTTTGGTGAAGAAAGTTTTCCTAATAGCCAGACTAAACCTCCCTTGGAGCAACATGAGGCCATTTCTTCTTGTTCTTATTAGGACCATCTCCTTCTACTGGAAAATAGAGACCCAGAAAATGCCCTTTCTTGGTGAGGGATTATTGGTTGATTCAGTTTTCTTTCCCTGGTGCAGATGGCAGGTCAAAGCTCACCCTCTGCCATTTATGCCCCAGCCTTATTACTGCTGTTTCTGCTCCAGAAAGGTGATAGCACCAATCCAGATATCTGTGTGACCCAGTTAGATCTGGGCATGCACAAACATTTCCAAAGATGTGATAAACTGATAGAATTTTTTCAAAGGTATAGAGTGCTGTCAATCCATTCATACCAGAGGATTTTTAGATATATTTTGTTTCCATGAGCCAAGGCCTGTGATCTTGATGACATTCACGACTTTTTTGTGAGGTTTTCAATTAGAATATTGCATTAAAATTCAATGGCATTCTGCTGTCTTTAATGATACTCATGTGGAAAGTACAGGTAGGTAATTAAACATAATTTTCATGAGGTTTTTTCTGAAATAGACAACAATCTTCACATATACTAAGATGAATGACACAGAACAATCTTTTATCGAGTGTGCCTTAATTAATACAAATGTTAACTACTCTTACAAATAAGTCTCATTTAAATGTCAAACATTTGTTATTCATTGCCTGTGAGTAATTTTTCTTGCTTGCATATGTGTGAATGAAGCATATGTTTTGAAATCATTAAGTATCCGAGGTCACAACTAAAAATAGTGAGTGTACATTGTTTGCCATCAAGGGTAAAAGAAATTCTTGATTGCAGACACTTTCTTGCTGCGTGGTATTCAAGAGAGAGAGAGAAGAAGTGCTCTGAAGCATTTGTGTGGTGCTATGGGACCTTCCTGAATGCCGGAATTCGTAGGTTAGGGAAGAATTTTTTACTTTCCATTACAAATTTCCTTGTTTGTACAGTCTGCACCAGAACCATCACTGTATGGGTGTCATTCCCAGTGGCAGAGCTGTGAATCCAGATATACCACTTTAAAAAGGATGAGTGACAAGGCAGAGTCCTTCTGTTTGCTTTCCCTCTGTATTCACCAGTGTATTCATCCTATTGCAAAATGGTCAGCAAAGAGGTAGTTACAAGCCTTTGGTTTAAATAGTCTTTATGTGGAAATGAGTGGCAGCAGCTTGAACCCTGCAAGCCTCTGACGGCTTGAACTCTTTGTTTCCTGGTGGTGGTGCTCCTGTAGGCAGCACCAGTGTCACAGTGACCAGAGGAGCCTGCTCTGCTGCAGGCTGATACAGGGGGGCCCTTCTGCTGCTGGGGTGTTCAGTCTTAGGTAGGGCAGGCTCCTTGGTGGCCTGCTTCAGCCTGTCACTGCTGGTGGGAGCATTTGGAAGGGTCTCTGTTGGGGATACTTGGAAAAGTCCTTGTTGGGGATTGTCAGAGAAGTCCCCAGTAAGGACACTTGGAAAAGTCCTGTCGTAACCAATCCTTGAAGCTATTTATCTGGAATGGATGTTGGTTTTATTTCCTTCAGGAATCTCTCACGTGTAGCTTTTGCTGTTCTATGAGGTAGAAAGTGAGGTTTTAGTGTGGTGAAGGAGGTGAAAAGGGAAGCCTTTGTAGGAAGCCAAAAGGCAAGTGCCAAGATGCTGCTTTCCAGTAGTGCTTTAAGGCTTTGTGCAGCTGCTGCTGAGATGACTGGTTCATGAAAATGCTGCTGGAGCTGTAATTCTTTCAGAGCAGCCATCTCATAAGCTTGGACTTGGGACTGTAAAAGCACCTGAAGGAAAACCAAGCTTGTTTTGCTAGAAAGTCCATCCAACACAGAAAGTTGATTTGCGGAGCAAGCCAGGGAGTCGGATCTGCAGCATTTGGACCTACAAACCCCCTCATTGCTTCAAGCTCAGCAGAGCTGGCTCTTTCCTGAGCTGGCTTTCCAGGTCCTTTGTGGCCTGGCCATTGAAACTGCTGGATGAGACGGAGGTGCAGGAACCGAGTAAGTGTCACAGTTGGAAACTGGAAGTGATGCTCTGCATCTAGGAATGCTACAGGAAAAAAGTATCCAAATGTTGGCCTCTTCTGCAAAACTTCTCATATCCATTTATACTTCTTACCCATAGCATTTTCTAATTTTGTTCTCTTTGTGGAAGAAACTGAGACAGAATGAGGGAGAGGCTGCAAGGAACAGCAGTCTGTGGAGGAGTGCAGGGGTTTAAAGTATGAAGCAAGGCTGCCAGGAGCAAGAGGACTGGGGTAGTTGTTTTGGACCAGAACTGCTCCCCAGACAGCCTGGTCTGGGGGGAGACTGACCTGGCTAACCTCCTCCCCAGTGCCTGACCCTCTGCTTCCTCTGATGCTTGGTGTTGGGACCTGGGAAGAGGCCTCTGATTATTTTATTGCTGAGTTTAGGGCTACTTCTGTAGCTGTCTTGAGCACGATGCCTTTGAGGAGGGTTAGCATGTGCTTTGATTAGGCAATCTCTATATAATCTGAGCAATAAAGAGCCTTAATTCTTCACTGAGAGTCTTGAAAAGGAGACATGAGGGCTGGAAAAACAGATATTTTAGTCAAGGGGTCCGCCTTGGACTGCTCAGCTCCTTGGCACTGGGTAGGAAAGAAGAATTTCAGTGGTTCTAATCCCTTGCAATATCATGGCCTTAGGTGACAACAGAAATAAAAAAGATTTTTCTCCCCTGTAATGAAGGAAATGAGGAGTGACCCCTCAGACTGTCCATAACCTCCCAGCTTGTCAGTGATGCTCTTGCAGATTCCCCTGCCAGCCTGGGTTCCTGCCTTGAAACACATCTGATTTATCTAATCTCTGCTAAAGCATCCGAAGAGATAAGGGATGTTTTTATTTCTCCATTCCTCCTTGTGTTCTCTGGGAGGCTGCAGTATTTCATAAAAGCACAAAGCTGCCGTTTTAGGCAGCAGCAGGCTTGTAAGTTACTTGAGTCAGGTGCCCTGTCTTTCTCCATGTTTTGTGCAGGACTGATCCCACTGGCAGCAATATATAGCAGCAGTTCCCTGTTGTGCAGATGGAGATATTAAATGGTCCTTGCTTGGGGGTAGTGAGACAGCCCTGGGGGTTACCCACGGTTGGGTTTCCAATGGCTGCATTGAAATTTTTGGTGACATGGCCCTGTTTGTATCCCTCAGAGCTTGGTGTATATCAAGGGTGGCTGTCAAACTCTGAATTGCCATCCCTTGAGCTGGGATTGCAAACTGATCACTCTGTGGAGCTGCCAGAATGTGCCCGTGGCCTGCTCTGGGATGGACTTTAGTACCTGCCGGGCTCTGAAGTTGTACTTGTGGGGCCAAACTGGAGCTGCTCCCTCAGCCTGAGCCTTCCCTGGAGCCAAGCCAGCAAAACGGGTTCAAACAGGCTGCAGCTGCTAATCTGCTTAATGTCTCGACACGAAATAGCACACGAAGTAGCACATCGTCTGCTGCTGCTGGTGGGAAGCAGGGCTCTTATCAGTGCTGGTTTCAAGTGCCCGGTCATGCTGCTGAAACACATACAATTCAAGTCACAGAGCTGATCCAATCAAATTAAAATTAAAAATTGGGTGCATTTATTTATTTATTTATTTATTTATTTATTTATTTATTTTCTACTTAAAACAAGTCATAATTCCCTCAAAAGAGTTGAAATCCCCCCAAAAAGTCTCCAGCCAATCCTCACCCTTTAGCTGTGTCTCGTTTGATGCTTTTCGGTCTCTTCTTGTGGTGTGTCCCTCTGGTTCCTCTCTGAAAGGAGAGCTGGGAGTGAGTGAAATGCTGGGAAGGAGGAAGAGCACATGGTGCTAGTCCTGCTCTGTTCTCACATGCTTCCAGGACTGGGAGGTGGAGGAGTGGGAGCCTCCCAAGGTGTGTCATCGCTGCAGTACATACCCTGGTCTGTGGGTTTGGTGCCTGGTTCTGGTGTTTGTTTGCTCTCTCCTGTGTAGTTCCTTCTGTCTGAGGCGTAACTTCGCTGCAGGAACGTGCTGTGCATCACTGTTCTTGGTGGAAGGAGTGTGGTGGAGGTGGTGAACATGAGTATGTGCCGGCGTGATGGCATCAGAGCAAAGATGGAAGGGGCTGTTTCTTCCTTGACTGCACTGGCATTGTTGTGGTGATGTGACTTATGTGTGTTCAGAAAAGGCTTTGGGCAGAGAAGTGGCGTTTTTGGAGATGGTTCGCCTGGTGGAAGAAGTTGCTCTTCCCCATGGAGTGGGACCAGCTCATTAGTGTCTCCACTGATCTGCCAGTGGAGCACAGGTTGCCTGGATAAACTCTTCACCTTCCTTGGCCAGAGCCAGCAATCAACCTGCTGGGGCAGGAGTCTGTACTTTGTTATAAAGGGAGGAATAGGCATTTGTGATTTTGTTTAAGTATGTATTCTTGAAGTGAAAGTAAAGCATAAAACAGGAGCAAAAGAAGGCAGAGAAGCACCAAGAAATGAAGATGTGAAGGAGGAAGGACATCAGGAAATTATTCTAGAAGAGAGGAAAATGTAGACAGGATCTAAGAAATAGATGCAAGGCAAAGACATGGTCAGACATGGCTTTTTTTGAGCGCAGGGTGTGCAGACCCTCTCTCACAGGTAGCTGTCGCAGCCGTGCCTGCAGGTGCACTGCAGGATCCGTCTGCCTTGCGGGTAGCGGGTGATCTCCCAGGTCAGGGTCCAGCCTCCTAACTCCCCTTGCGTCAGCAGGGATGTAGTCTGAGAAAGGACCACTTGCTGAGTACTAGAAAAGAGACCAGCAATACAACTGTGATCTCTTCAGTGAAAGAGTAAAGACTTCAGTAGATCTTTTTTTATGCTTGCATTTGAAAAAAAATGGTGATGAGAAGCCTTTTCTGAAGCATCTTGGTCTTTTCAAAGCCTACGTAAGATTTATTTTTGCATGTTCCACCTATTTGAAAAGATGTGGGAAGATAGGTAGTGCTCTGCAGCACTCATCAATGTGTACTTGAGCTCCTGGTACAATAGCTAATGAGATTGCTATCAAAACCTAGTCAGTGATTTTTACGAGGGTGGCTGCTAGCATCAGGCCTATGGGAGTGCTCTGGGATTTGAATAAAAGTTTAAATTTTTATAGGAAATGACTCTCCAAGCCTTAATAAACAGCATTTCATTGTCAGAACTTAAGAATATCCAATTCCTTCATCTGAGGGCAGCATTTGAGCATATCACATCCTTATTTCTCTCTGATGTTCGCATTCACTGCCACTGTCCCACCGCGGGGTGAAAAACTTCAGTACAAAAGCCCAAGGGCCTTAAAAAAGAAATCTCTTGTCATAAAACTATATTGCTTTCACACAAATGTGGAACACAAAGCAAACTCTTCCTTAACAGCCACTTAGAACGAGTTTTTAATTGATCAGGGAATCACTTTATTTTCTTTTTATTTTTCTTTTCTTTGAGCAGAAACCATCCTCTCTTATTCAGCTGTGTGGGACGAGTTGTCATCTGCTGCTCTCAGGCTGAGTTAAAGGTTTTCTGGGAGCCACCTGAGGCTTTGGAGACCACTGTGGTTAATGTGTTTAATCTCACCTGTCTCTGTGTTTGGGAGCTGACCTTGGACTCCCTGCTTTTATGGTGCCTGGGGTAATGGGGCTGTAAGCGCTTTAGGAGTCTTTAAGCACTTCCACAGGAGAAATAACAATTAAGTGTTATGCAGGAGAACATAGGCAGATCCCTGGTATGTACATGGAGAAGGTGGGATGGATTATCACAGCCCCAGGTGGGGCTGCTCAACCACAGTGGGCACTGCTGCAGGATCTCATGTGCTTGGTGCAATTATTCTCTGGGCAGAAACAGGGAGGCAGCCCTTGCATGGCTCCCACAGTCCACTTGTGTGTCCCTGCTTTAGCTGTGATATCTCCAGTCACTTCGAGATGAAAAACTTGACTTTTTTTTTTTTTTTTGTCTGAACAGCAGCTCAGACAAGACTTGTTGTCTGTCTGTGACTAGGCTTATAATGCAAATAACAACTACATAATAATAATAATATTTAAGAAAAAGATTGCTAGCAGGATTAGGATTGCAATCTGGGTTTTTTTCCCAGTTTTTCCTGGGGTTTTGTTGTTAAGTTAAATGCTCATCGGCTCTGTCTGGCTGCTTGTCACGCAGCATTTACAGAGATGGAGTCTTATGCATTAGTAACATCTTTTTATAGAGGTTCGTGAGATGAAACTGTGTAGCTGTTTCACTTTAGAAATGCTCTTTTCAGTACTTCTGGGGTTTTGTTTCCTGCCATTTTTCCCTCCCTGTAGGATTGCCATTTAATATGAATTGGAGCTTCAAAACAAGCCCAAAGATGTCCCTTTCTTACAACCATGCAAGTGATTTTCAGTACTTTGGGATGGAAAGAGGGAGTTTGAACCTTTTAAACTCAACAGATCTATTAATTTATTTTGCTGAAGTCAGACTACCTGCCTCCTTCCAGAAGCAAGGTGCCAGATCTGGAACTGGATTTGAGGAGGGGGATAGGAGGGAGCCTAAGGACCATGGCATTCCCAGTCCCTAGCCATGTCCTTCAGCTGTGGAACAAGGCTTTCTTCTCTCACACACTTCTTTTGCTGAAGAGGTGGCCAAGGGGAGTTGGTGCTAAAGCTGCTCCAGGCCAGGCAAAGGTGAGGTTCTCCCGCTTGGGGAGCACAGTGGAGAGGCTGGTGGCTTATGTTGATGTGGTTTTAGTCCCTTTTGAGAGAATGGGAAAAGCAGAAGTTGCTGGATTCTGGTTGTGCTTCTGCCTTAGCTGAAATGGCCCTTTGTCCTGCTGCTTTCTGATGTTTTCTTACCCCTCTTGTGCAAGTGTGGAAGTACCACGATTCTCTTGACCCTTTCAAAAATGGAACAAACATTGTCTGACGCTTTAAACCTTTCCCCCTGCTGGGCAGTGTAGATGGGAAGCTGAACGTGTTTAGTTCTTGCAGAGCTAAGCTTTTAAATTGATAGTGCCTGTAGTTGCTTGCTACTCTTGCGAAGGAAGAGAAACATCTTAAATCTTTAAACCTCTCAAGCCCATCCTTTGGTGCCATGCTGTGAGAATGTGTAACTGTATCAGAAGAAATCCTACCGGAATGTAGCCATGCCAAGATGTGCTTGCAGATGGCAGCCTTCTCCTACAGGGCATGAACCAGTGCCTGCCACGGTCACTCGTGGGGGTCTTTTGAGGCTACTGAGGGCTGTTGTTAGTGCACCTGGCTTTTACAAGCATTGCACGTTTCAGAAAGCTATGGAGTGATGTTGTAGTTGCTCCATTCACACCATGGAGATCTCAAGGATTATTAGTTTCTGTGCTGAAATATTTTTTTCTAAAGTAACAGTGGATGGCATATATGTCTGACCAGATCTGTTTTGAGCTCTGGGATGAGTGTGCTTTGTGCTTTTATTTTATTCGGATTTGGTTTAACTAATGAGAAGCACAAGTAAATGTTCTTTGTCGCCTAGAGGGAGATCTTGAATGTGGATCATTAAGAAATGGGGTCAGATAAAGAAGAGAAAATACCGCTGTCCCCCAACTGGAACTTGCAAATCCATGCATTGTGCAACACCCCACGGAGCTGGAAATCTTCTGTCAATGCTCATATGACTGTGATGGTCTGCAGTGATGATAGCAGTGCCTGGCTCCAGGGTCTGTGCTATCCCTACTTGTCACAATCACTGTGTTTCAGAAGCCTGGATTGCATTTCCTCCCGGAGAGTTTGTCTGATTGATTGCCCACAGCACATAACAATTTGAAAATGAGTTTGTTTTTAGTAATGAACCTTTATGGCTCTTGCAAAGTGGGTCTTTGCAGACTGTTTGGGGAAGAACAGCTCCACCTGACCTCTGGTTTGGGAAGACTGCCAGCCTACAGGGAGGTAAGACAAGGTTATCAGGAAAAGGGGAAGTGCAAGGTTTTTCTTATACTTAACACTTACTGTGAGCTGAAAACTCACAGCTTGGCAAAGTATATGTTTCTCCAAAATTCTGAAAAAAATATTGAATTAATGTAGCTGTAAGTTATGTGAAATGAAATCCAAAGGAATTAATTAGAATTCTGAACCATATGGTCATGTGAATCTAGAGACCCACACAACTGCGTTTTCATATCCGATGTTGACACATTAAAATTCATCAGTTTGCAGGCAGAGTTGTCTTAGTTAATTTAACTAATACCATAACATTCCTGAGATGCATCTTTACACCTCATAATGTAAACATAAACCAGGATGATTAGTGGAGAACCACTCGCTTCAAAGAATTAATATAGCTGAAAAACTGCTTACGATTTAGAAGGATTAAAATAAGATGCTAAATATGTCTCCTTATGCCCCTTGTTAAAGCCAGACCTTTATCAGTTGACACAGTACCTGATTTCTGGTGGTGCGTGTAAACCAATGGCTTGTTTGGACTTGTTTCTGTGCCATCAAGGTGCTCGTGTGTTTGGGGCTGCTGTGCACATTCTGAAATGAGCTTTAAGGAAGAAGTTGTTCAGTTTGTTGAACTGGATTGGCCTTTTGGCTCCAAAAATGTATATTCCCCAATGCAAGCTGCCCCTTGCCATGCCTTGGAAGGAAGAAATGATGCTCTCAAGGAGGGGTACCTGGAAGGGAAGCCAGCATTTCAGCTGAAATGCTGACCAGTGGCTTGGCTGCACTGTGGTGGGGAGCAATGCCTGGCCCACCTCTGTTGTCTTTAACCAGGATCCAGGTCAGACCTTCTTGTTAGTATCTGGTTTTTGGCATAGGGAGGTGGAAGAGACTTGAGTCTCTTCTCATGCACAGGTTTAACTGGAGACTTTCTGCTCAGAGTTGAAACTAAGGCAGATGTGTGTCACAGGAGAGCTGGGTTCAGAAGGTTAATACATTCCTGATGTCTGCTTAGACACTGGGTTTTTTTCCCCCTGATGGTTACTTGTCATGTTGTGTGTCTTATGTATCTGTGGTGTATGCATGTACCAAGAGACAGAACACACTCCTTGTGATAACCAAAGTCAGCTTGCAGACTTCGGTTGCCGGCAGCAAAAATGTTCATGGGGATTTGAAAATTGTTTTCAAAACCTCTTCATTTGTGTGCACTGGTTGGGGCTGCATTGGTCACAGGCTGACCAAGGGCCACCAGTTCAGGAGAGCAGTGGCTGTGCTTCAGAGTTTTGTGTGATCCTCTGTCAGCTCCACCATCATTTGGAAATCTTGTCTTGTGAGCAAGACCAGCTACTCTGGACCTCCTCCACTGTGTGGAAAACACTGTGCAAAGCAGATATGCTCTTGTGGTTGCCTGCTTTGTTGGTAGGAGTCTGGGACCAGCCTTGTACAGAGCAGTGGTCCTGGGAGGACTGGGCTTAGCACAAAATAGGCAGACATCAATAACAGGCCTCAAATGAACCAATTGATTTGAAAATTGTGATATTGACTTGTGAAGCACTGTTACTAATTGATTAAGCAGCAACAGGATGTGAGTCTTCCAGGGGTCATTTAGCCCATCTCTCTGCCCTAAGGCAAGGCCACCTCATATCTAAATAGGTGTTTTTACAGCCTGGTCTTTAAAACCTCCACAAATGGCAATTCCATAACCTAAGTGGGCAATGGCTTCCAGTGTGGCACTGTCATTCCCAACTGGAAGGCTTTTTCTAACCTCTAACCTAAATCTTTATCACTGCAGTTTAGGTCTGGTTTTGCCATGTCCAGTCTGCTGTGGGAAAGAAGAACAGGTTATTCTTTCCACCTATTTGTCATGTATTTTAGATACAGTTATCATGTCTATCCTCAGTCTTCGCTAGACTAAACAACCTAGTTCCTTCAGTCATCCTTTGTAGGTCATGTTTTCTAGGCTGCAGAGAAGTCTTGTTCCCCAGTGGACTGTCAAATCAATGTGCTTCCTTTTTTGAAGCGTTATGCCCCAAACCAGCTGGCTGTGTGAGGGTGATGCTAAGCAGAAAGGGAGGAGCTGCTACAGGCCGTCTGCTGGTCACCAGGAGCTCAGTGTGTCCATCTCTGTGGGGAATAATAAACTCCTTGAGAAAGGTATCATACCAGCCTGCCTTCAGAGAGGGAGAAACCGCCTTGGCACAGGGGCTGCTGCCTTTGAGGTTCCACATGCCCAAGAGGGTTGTTGGAGCTCCAGCAGAGTTTGCAGCCTGGGCTGAGTTTCTTGGCAGGGCTACTGGGTCCCTGAAGTATCCATCAGCAGGTCCTTGCTTTTGTAGTCCTGACTTCTATTTAGATAGTTGCTATCTTCTGTATCAAGCAGAAATAAATGAAAAAGAGGAGGCTGAGGGAAGGGAGTGGAGTATTTTGTTTCGCCCCTTGGCTCATGCAGCGAGTTACCCAAATTTCCAGAGAGCCACTCAAGATTTGCCTCTTTAAAAACTTGGCAGATTGCCATTGCTTTAGGAATTATTTTTTTCTTTGCTCCTAGTGCTTCAGCTGATTTCATAAGAAACTGTTGGAGTGGGGGCAGGGGGAATACCTTGTGCAATGAAACCAAACCAAGGGACCATCCTTATTTTCTTAGTGTGACACCAGTTGAGGGACCTCCTCTGCCTTGGAATTGCAGTTTATGCTTGGGCTCAAAATAGACCTCACAGGGTGCCATGGAAGGGTCCAGCTACCCAGCACGTTTCCTTTGGTGGCAAAACTGGTTGCTTGCCAGCCTCTCCTTCCTTGCCATCATTCTGCTTGTCCTCGTCCAGGAATTCCAGCATCAAAGTCAAGCCAACTCTTACATTCACACTTAGAATAAAGGATAAAACAAAGCAAGCTTCCAAAACATGGCCAACAGGTACCTTGCAGCCAAGCTGCTTGCCCAAAGCCGGCATCAAGCCCGTGTCCCAACTGGCATTACCTGTGGCAAAGGAATGACTACAGGAGCCCTCCAGCCTTTTTCCCAGAGCTTAGGATCACACCCCTGTGCATTTTTCTCTCTGCTTGTTGATGGATGCCGCTTCCGTGCTTTCCCCTCCCTGAACCAGTGGGCCGGGTGCCAGCCCTGGAGTTGTGCAAGCGCTCAGCCTCGCGAGGCTGCCAGGCACGGCAATGGTGCAAGAGGACACAGGGCTCTTCTTGCAGCATTTGGAGGCGATAATCCTGATTTCCCATTTTTTTCCCCAGTTCTGGCAACAGTTGTAAAAGATGGAAGATAATTACTCTGTGAAACAGATTTGATTTCCTACCAGGTCTTTTGTCTCTGCCAGACACTCTTAAAATTTGAGGGTTTTGAAGGGAGAATTTCATAACACATGACTGATCATTCAGCAGTCCACGTGTGGATTCGACCTTGGAGTGTTTATACAGACTTGGTGGAGCTGCTGAATACAAATATTTTTCTTTTTCCTCTGTATTTGCAAAACATTTGGGTCTCGATCATCTGCTGTGCTGCCATTTGGAGCTGCACACGCTGACATGCAGAAGGCCGTTTGTGGCACTGCCACTCTGCAGGTTAAACAGTAACTCGGTTGGGACACTCATTACTTGCTGAAGCATCTCTTGGAGCTCGAAACCAAGGCTCTGCTGCTATACACAGCAAGATTTATGGCTTGGTAGATAAATTGGATTTAGCAGAGCTACAGCAGTAATAAAATGATTGTATCAGATTGCAGTGTGTGAATGTGGGGATGAGGGTCATATGTGACTCAAATACTTCCTGAAAATACTCACTTTTCTTGTATGTCCTCCCTCTCCTGTAAAACCTTGCTAAAGCACTGAGAAAAAACAAAGCAGATGGGTTTGGAAAGAATCACTTCTGACTGGCTGACTTCAGAAGAATGGGTAATTTTAAAACAACAGCATTTTTTCTTTGAGGTTGAACTGGCTCACAGCATTTCTTCTCCCCCTTCTCCCACCCTGAGGGAGAGATTTTATTTTTTTGCAAGTACAGGTCCAATCTGAGAAAAAAAAAAAAGGGTTTTTTTTCTTATTAAAGGTTTTGAGGGGAATTTTCATGGAGAATTCAACCTGTGTGCTAAAATCTTTGAGAAATGGTCTGTACTTTAGTGCATGTTTCTTTCTCTGCTCCTTCACTGTCCCTGCTTGAAACACCTGTTACCTGGAAGAGGGAGAAAGCAGTAAGAAAATTCTGGCAGTAGAAGGAAAGGAGGATGGAAGATCAACACAGTCTTCCTACTCTCTCCAGCATCCCACTGAGATCAATGTTTTGGCCTGTGATTGTTTGTTGGTTTTGGACAGAAGATGAGATGTTACGGATGAAGTGCTGGGTGAAGGCAGACCAAAGCTGTGGGGCAAGCTGGGCCAACAGTGTAGGCACAACTGTTGATGCATTTGGAAAGGACAGGCCTGTACCCAGCTTCAGAACTCGCTCTCAGGTTGTTGCTGTGCCTACCTGAGTATGCCTCTCACTGTCTAAGATGGCTTTTGATCTGTATTTTGGGTTTAACCACCCATTATTAGTGTGCTCTCCCTGGCTGAGCAGAGAAGACCAACACCATATCCATATGGGAAGCTGGTCCTATTTATTTCTGGATCTTCTCAACTCACAATTGATACAGAAAGCTTCTTAGACATGGTTGTGTTTTCCAGAGCTCCCTGGGAAGAGGATGAGAAACAGCCAACCACGCACTATAAAATCATTGGGATTAAGTGATCTCTTCCCCAGAAAAGAGGAAGGAGGAAGAGTAATGTGTTGAGGACATCATGATGAGGAGAGTTGTCTCTTCCCTTTTGGAGCAAAGCAGCTGCCCTTCCATGTACTTCAGAGCCCCACATGGCTTCCATGAGCCTCCAGCCACGCAGGCTAATATGGATTACATTTATATAGTCAATCCAAAGATTAATTTTGTAAAGGCTGCAAAGTGAACTAGATTGGGGGGGGCGGGTTAGCTTTCTGCCTTCAACTAGTTTTCATTAAAATGATTTGGAGGGTGTGCCTGTACCTTGTCATGGAGAGCAACCCAGGGATGGATGGATGCCTGTGGGAATGAAGGCTATAGCAGAGGATCCGGGTGTAATGTAACCTCCTCCAGGGATAGTGGTGTGTCAGGACTTGTTCACTTGGCTGCAGCACTATCCTGCTCTACTCGCTTGAGATCTGCCCAGCACTGCTCTTGGTTCTCCCTGCCACACCTTCTGCAGGCAGCAGATAAGCACTTTTTGGGGATGATGTAAGATTTTCCATGTATGAATGCTACAAAGTTGATTTTGGGGCAACACAGCTAAATTACATGCTACGTAATAATAAGGGGTGCTGCTAGCATAGATTTGACTGAGTTTCAGATTTTGTATAATCTAGAGAAACAGTTGCTGTTCCTGGGAAACAGGCGTTCCCAATACAAATGCAATGCTGAATGTGTTGACAGCTAGGGTGCACAGGAGTTTTTTTACATTATATACATATACATGTATATATAAATATTTACAGAGATAGTAATAGCAAATCAAGTAATAGCAATAGTGGTTGCAGCCTGAGAGAAGTGTGTCCGGACATTTTGTGGACAGACATTTTCTGGCATTGACGACTGTAGTTGGTAGAAGCCCTGCTCATTCCATTAAAAATAATGTTCGTAATTGGTCGGTTCAAAATTCACCAGTACAGATCATTGCTTTCCAGAAGCAGCATTTTATGATTTTCATTGGACATTGCTTACAGCATCAGTGGACAGTGCAAGGAGAAAATGGGCTCATTAGATATGAACCTAATTGAGAGTGACATGACTGGGTATTAATATTAGTCTTGCCGCAGGCTTTTCCTTTTTTTTTTTTTTTTTATGTTTATAGTCATGCTAGTAGATACTGAGCGTGTTATCCATTTACCAAATAACACAACAGTACCTTCAATAAAAGGCATATTTTCCTTTTTTGTTTCTAAATGGAGATGCAGCATCTGATGTCCATCTCCTCCAGATGCAGGAGCAGCAAAGCAGAAGGGCAGGGCTCTGCCTGGCTCCAAGCACAGGTCACACTTGCTACCGATGTGACCTTTTTGATGGTATTTCTGTTTGCAGGAATCCGCATTTGTGGTGGTTACAGTGGCTTATGGAATTTAACTTGGCATTTATTTTTCTCAGGAATGGTCTAGTGACAAGAAGCTTACACAGATTTCTTTGGGGTCCTGTCCTGGCGCACTCCTACCTGTTTCCTCTCCCCCCTTAAATATGCTTGGGAGAAGAAACAAATTATTAGATGAAATGGAGGGGTCCATTTTCATTGGCAACAGGAGAAAGCATGCAGGGAAGGCGGGTGAACGCGGGGCTCCGATTGGCGCGGAGGGAGGCGCTGGTTTTTATAAATAGCAGGATGCGCTCCTTTGTGCTGGAGAGGTTTCCCGTGTAAGGCAGAGCACAGATGCCGGGTGTGTTGCTGTCACGGCCAATCAACTCTTTTTGGTGCCTAAGCTGTTCTTTTAGGGCCCGGCTCTTTCCCCCAGCTTTCCGTGGCCCTGCGCAGACCGGCGCGGAAGGCAAGGCGCGGGTGCCCCTCGCAGGGTGCTTTGCGGCCGCTCGGTGCCTGGCTCCGTGCGCTCTCCTCCCGGCCAGGATGAACAATTACCGGTCTCACAAGTCAGTGCCACCTGTGCAGGGCGCCTTGTTTGCCGAACAAAAGGATTTGGAGGGGCTGAGGGGCTACGGCTTTAAAAAACCCCAGTTGAATGGAAGAAAGGATGCTGTCACCTGCTTCTAACTGCACGCGGGAGCATTGTTCCCTCCTGAAACGTTCAGCATCTCTTTTATTACCTGCAGCCATGCCAGTGCCTGGCAGTGCGGTTCTTTATTGGGGGATAGGGTAATCGATTCAGTCATTCTTCCTGCTACTGATATGTTTTGTTTTGTTTTGTTTATAGATATTTTACAGGGTTTGGTCTGACGGTTTTGTCTCCTGGGTAATTAAGCTGAATTATTGAAGGCCCTGAAATTAACACTATTGTTTTTAATAATTAAAATAAAATAAATCTCAGCCTGTTTCTCAAGCTGGGTTATTTCCTCTTTCAGATTTTGAAGGGGTTTGTGAACTTGTTTGGAGAATGTAACCACTCAGGTAGCTTGGTTTTAAAATTTTGTTTAACAAAAATATAGGGTAAAACCCTGGGTCTAGGTAAGGTCTCTTAAAACAGCCAAGCCTTAAAAGAAGAGAGCACTAGGTGGGGAAAGTTTGGAGTATGGTAAGCACTGCTGGTCAGAGTTTTTCCTGCCCAAATATTAGAGAATAAGATTTGAGAATAAGGTCTCTTGTAGATTATTCTGGAGTAGGGAAGGAGCTTTAGAAACATATTTTCATTTTTTTCATTTAGATTGTAACACTGGCAACAAATTTTTTTCTGGCCTGATTATATGTGTGTATGGTTTAAAATTTTTTTCTTCAAACATTCAAATTTCTTTTGTCATTACATCATTTTTTAGTATTTCTTTATTCAATATTGGAATTTCCTATTTGCTGTGGGTTTAGGAATCCTCCTCCTTTGCTGTCTGGGAAATCCTCAGTACTGGATTTCCAGGAGCCTGATTTGGTTAACTCCAGTGTTAACACCAAGGTTCTGGCTTTTGTTCCCTAGGTCTGGGTCAGCTGTATCCAGCTTCATGTCTATAAATCACTCAGGCTTCTTTCTCTTGGCAAGGATTTACAAAGTCTGGCTCTTATATTTCTGTACCAAGTTCTATCATTTCTTGAGGGACCAAGAGCTGTAAGCATGGATAGTGACATCCACATGTTTGTGGAGCTGCAGCAAAGAAAGGGGCTGCTCCCCATGGGGGTGGTCAAATGGGGACTGAGACACTCAGATCCCATGAGTGCAGCTGCCTGTTGGGAGTGAGCATTTTGTGCCAGTGAAGGAGCAATTGGAGTCAGAACAATGACCATCAACAGTCAGAGGGTAGTTCAGGCTGGAAAGGGCCTCAGGAAATCTTTTCTCCAAAATGCTGCTCGTAGCAGGGTTGTCCATGAGATCAGAGGAGGTTCTCTTGAGTCTGGAGACCATGCAGCCTCTCAGGTCAGCCTGCTGCAGTCCTGGACTGAAGGAATGAGGAAGCTCCTCAGGCCAGTCTTTCTGTGTCTCTGCTTGTGCGTGTGCTAATGTCTAAAGCCACAGAGGAGGTCACAGGTGGGTTAGGACAGCTGGAGAACAGGAGGAGTGGCTCCAGGCCCAGTGAATTGAACTGGTTTGTCTGTGCACACCCAGCACCTTTTACTGATAAGCAAACTGTTGTATTTCTTTGGCAACAGTGTTATGGCAACAGCTGACTTCCAGTTTGCAGACTGAAGGTAAAGGAGAGGAGGCGGTGGAGAGCCTGGCATTGGCCAGGGCAAGGGCTGGGGCCTAGGGGCTGTTTTTCCTAAGGGGAGAAATATGAGCCACAATCTCCAGTTGCTGCATGGGGCTTCAGTGCTGCTCTCAAAGCTGCTGGCTGCTGCAGGACGTGTGCCAAGGAAGGGCTCGAGGATGTGGCTTTGCCTTGCGAAACGTCAGCAGCTCTTCAGCTTCTGCCTGGTCACCACATAAAAGAGAGGAGCTGGTGTGTGCTTAAGGCAGTGTATTGGGCCTCATGGGACTGGGATTGGCCACAGACTTCTGGTATGACCTTAGGCAAGTCACTTAGCTTTGCTGTGCCTGGGTTGCCATTGGCAAAATGGAGCTAGCAAGGTTTCTTCCATCCAGCATGTCCAGCTGAATTATACACCCTTCAGACAGCGTCGGCTTTCCTGGGCACTGCAGAATAGGGCTTCAGGCTCTGCCCTGGGTTGTCTGGGTGCTGCTGTCACAGCCAGCTCCAAGGCTCAGGTAGACCATTGCTTTACAAACAAGGAATATTGCCTTAGGAGCCAGGAGGACACGGTTCCTGAAGATTGCCCCCCACGGGTGGGTTTGGGTGGGCTGAAGTGCAGGATGCCTGGTCCCTAGCACTCAACATGGTATGGGGAATGTTTCTCCTCTAGTCCTGCAGAAGGAGGCCCTGTTCCCTTACCTCTCTGCAGCTCTGCTGTTTGTGTTCTGAGTTCTCAGAGCCTCTGTCCCCCCTGCAGAAGCAGAAACACCAGCTTATCCCATTTGGGTTCCTGCACAGCAATGAGTGGCTCAGACCTGCCTGGAGGGGGTTTCAGCATCTCGCTTGGAGTTCTTTGTCTGACTTTGCCAAGCTCAGGGGAAAAAGGGGCTGGTAGAAGGCACTGGAGGTGCCCATCTCTGAGGCATTTGCAGGCTTCTGTGTCCTTGCTCCATCTTGCTTTTGTTTATTGCCCCTGAGCATTTACAGGAAAATAAGCGGTATTCTCAAATAATGCTGTTTTTAAAGCACATATTTTAAAGGTTTTAATCTTTGTCTTCCTTCTGGTCTACATTTCCTTTCATTCCCTCATAGAGGAATGGGTGAAATAGGGGATCACTTGGCCTGTGTGTGTTTCTGGGGAATATTCACTAGAGCATCTCCCAAATCACTTGCAAAGAAGCACTTTAGCATTCAGATGCCAAGCCGGTACTTCAGAAAGCTCCTTCAAATGAAGTATTTGGCAAATCCGTTTTCACATCTCTTAGAAGTGTGGGAAGATTTTTTTAATTGGAAATTCTGGTTTGGGCCCTTCCTAATTTTCAGGAAAGACTGATGGAGGGATTATGACCAACCCTAATTTTGCAAATGAGGTAAGGGAACAAAGCTAGTATAATAAAACAGGATAATGTGTCATCTTGTGCCCTTTTTTCACGCACTCGCTGAATACAGTTTACTTGTAATGATGTGTGAACTTTTCTTCAAGTGAATTCTGGAATATATTTTGCCAAAGGAAAGAAATCTCAGAAGTACCAGATCTCATGATATCTCCCTGCTGTTTGGGGCATGCAAATTATGGGCGAGTTTCTAATGTGTTAAGTTCCCACAAGCCTAAACCAAATCCTTAAGGAGAAGGCAATGGGAAAGACATTTCCCGAGACTGCAGAACCTTTTTTTCTTTTAGCGTTGCAAAGAGTCTTGGATTTGGTTTGTTGGGTTTTTTGTTGTTTTTTATTTTTAATGAGTGGCAATATTAGCTAAGATTCCTGCTCTTAAGAACACAAGGCATGAACTTTGCCATTGCTGTGTGGGCATGTTGTGTGAGCAAGGAGTGGTGGATTCAACTCACTGGGGCTCAGTGCTCCCGCTGTTTTCACATTGATGTCTTTGAACTGAATTTTGGATGCTGAACAGATGAAAGCCTGGGTGACCATGCAGGAGGGGGTGAGGAACTGCCCTGGAGTGAGTGGAGGGCAGTGAGGCTGGGCACAGGACTGATGTGCAGACAGGTGCTGCAAGAGCAGGTTTGGTGTCTCTCAGGGGCTGTGATGGCAGGGAAAAAGCCCTGCTCTGGCATCACACCTACCAGTGCTGGAGAAGCCTGACTATCTTGTCCTGCCTATCTCCCCAGTGCTTACTTTGAATTGGCCCTCCAATGTCTGTTGTCCTCCCAGAAGGCTGTTTTTCCAAACCGGTGATCCCCGGATCTGGCAGATATCCAGCGCTGTTGTTGTTTTCTTGGATTCCGAGGGCTGCATCCCTTTGCAGTCTGGAAACCAGGCACGAATTGTTTGCCCAATATCTTTTCCTCAGGTAAACATTGCTTTAGATGCTGCAGCTGCGTTATGCAACACAGATAGGTGGGATCTTTTCTTTCTGCCAGCTGTAGAAAGGGAAAGTTGTTTTGCTAAGATAAGCATGGGATGTTCTCCAATAGCTGGGTGCACAATATAACATCCCTTTCTCAACTTTGTTATCCTTGGCAACTAGAGGTGCCTGGAGCTCTGCTCCTGGGGGGCAGAGGTGGGTGAATCAGACAAGATTTTCAGACTGCAGCATTTTTGACCAGAGTTTTGTACAGATCCCTGTTGTCCAGGGGCAAGGCAGGGCACGAAGTGGGCTCTGCACATACCTGGGGCAGCATGCAGGGCTGCTCTGGGTGCTGGCTGTGCCTGTCCCCTCCAGCTGCAATCCTGCCCGTGCTTCTGGGCCAGCATTATGCTCCTTCTGCCAGTGCTCTCCCCGCGCCCATCAGCTCAAATGCCGCTCCCAGCTGTGTCCTCGTGCTGTTACCATCGGCGGATCTCACCAGGGGTTTGCTGTTGTTGGGGCTCTGCCACTGGCTGCCGGCTGCCTGCGTCTGCACGGCAGACCCCTTCCCCAGATGCCAGTAAGGCTGTTAGTGCTAAAATTAGAGCAGCGGGTTGTGTGTCCCCAAAGGCCGATGGTGGCGCGTCCATCGCCGTGGGGCTGCACGCTCCCCACTGCAGCAGTGCCACGGGCAGGGCTGCCTGCAGCCTGGAAGGGCCTGGCAGCTGCCTCTCCCCACAGCCTGGACTCTGCTGCCTCAGTGACACCCCGCACACCGGCGGTCTGAATGAAATAAAACCATCTGTGCCCTTGTGCAACAGACTCACTGGCAATCTGGGGGCCGAGAGGGAAGAGGACGAAGAGTTAAATTTTCTATCTGTTCTTTCTTGTCCTTGGTGATGTCCTTTATGGGCAAAACCATAGACAAGTACGATATGCGTGCATCATTTTAGCATCATTGTTTCTAATTCACAAAAGGTTTTAAAAAGTCAAGGATGACCCAGTAGCTGTGGTAAACTCCCTATGATAAACTTTCCAAGGGCCTTGTATAGTGAAGGCCTCATGGCTTTTCTGGTGATTGCAAATCCATTGAGTAAGTGTATAGTGCTTTAACAAGCTGCCAGTCATTTCATGGAAACATGAGAATATTTGTAAAATATTTGGTTTTTGTGTTTTTTAAGTTGTTGTCACTGATCCTGTGGTTCTGTTGTCCGTCTATTCAAATATTTAAAATAATACCAGTAAAAGCAAAAAAACCCAAAAAGTGGATTTCTACCCTTTGTCCACTGTCTAAATTAAAAGTAATTACTGAAAGCAAAAGTATTTGCACTTCATTGTATGAGGACTGACTTTTCCAATTGAGGAATCATGAGATTGTGAAGAAAATTCAGTTCAAGGATGAGCCCATCTTGGAGTCTGTTAAGTAGTGTCTGTCATCTTCCCTTCTTCAGTCAAGCTGTATTAATCTGTCTGAAACCTCATATTCCCAAGGGCCACCCAGCGCTTGCTATACTGTGGCAATGACCTGAAGGAAAGTGTGTTACTTGTGTTATTTTGAAGAAAAGCTGAAACTAAATTTTTTGCCTAAGCAAAAACATCACTGAAACCAGCAGTTGAGTGCTAGAGAATCCTAAGCCAAGAGGCACTTTTATCCATTTTCTCCATCCTGGACATGCCCATCTCTGTGTGTGATCACGCTTGTCCAAAAGAGCCGTTAGCCCTTTGTAGGTGCACAGCTCATCTGGTAATAATGAGACATGGGTATTCAAATTGGCCGGATTCATCCCTGAGGTCATTTCAGATGACTCCAGGAGAATTAAACCAGGACTGAATTTGCTCCTGAATCTTTGTGTTTGCAAATTAATTTCTGTGAAATCTATTTTTAATTATGCTGTACCTAATTATACCAGATTTACTATCACAAGGGAGAAATGTTCTAATGTCCAAACCACACAATATTTTCTAATATTCAAAGCACAGTGAGGATGGCCATCCCCTTAGATTAATCTTACACTGATGCTGTGTGTGACATGTGGTGATGGATATATGCAAAATGCACCAGTATTAGGACACAGGAGATCAGAAGGGACATTGGGGTTGGTGAATGTGGTCTTGTGCCATAGTGAGCACTCCCACTTGACACTGCCTGCCTTCTGAAATTTTTGCCCCTGTTGCTTATATTGCAAGGCGCATTATATTCCTGAATCTCACACCTTACTTTCTGTTGTAAATGTCTTCAAATTTAGTCTGTGTTCATATTTTCATCTCTTTCAGTTGCTGAACATTTTGCTTTTCCTGCCATATTATTGCCCAAGGCAAACGCTGCTGAGTCCTGGAGGAACACAAGTCTGTCGGTGTGAATCCTGGGTTCTGCTATCATGATGTCCCTTTCATCCTAATAGCAACATCTCACTTCATGATATATGCTGTGAATGTCATAGGCAGCCTTGCAAAGTGAGCCCTTCAGCTCCCACCTGGGAACCTGTGCTAATGCATTACTTTGGAAGAAGACCTATAGGAGCACAGTCAAGGGCACCTTAAAATTCCCAGTTGGTTGGTACATTTATAGAGAAATATATTTGGGGCAGCCTTGGCTCACAAAAAAGGTAATGTAGCTCCTGTGGCATGCAGCATGCTGCTGTGCCTGGCAGCTCTGTGCTCAGCACTTCTACCTGTGCTGGTGAGCAGGACATGGCCCTACCCTGTGGGCTGCACCAGGCAAGGGAGGAGTGGCAGGGAGAAGAAAACCTGCTGCCTAAGGTGTGGGGCTTGGGGGCAGGCGGGGAAGATGCTGCTCGTGGCTATGCTAGAGGCTTGTGATGCACAGGTCTGATCCAGAAAAGCATATGGAAGAATGACTGACTCAAGGCAATGGCTTTTTATCGTTCCTCAGGTTACTGAGCTGTACAGCCAGGGTTTAACACTTGCTTAGCTCTGCAGGAAGTTTTGCTTAGCTGGCATTAAATTTATTCCCATTTTTTGTCTTGATGGGGAGGTCCAGGTTAGAACTTGGGGTGGGGAAGTCGTACAGCACCACTGGAGCCTGGCAGTGCCAGGCTGGTACTCGTAACTTTATCAAGCTGTGTGGGAGGTGCTGTAAGTACTCTGAAGCATATTGTCAGTCCCAGATTTGTTAATGCTGCAGAGACAGCAGGTCTGCTACCCAGTGTGGCTGGGATGCTATCCTGACTGAATTGTGCTGTAGAACATCACAGTGCACTTTCCATTCTGCTCAGCCGAATCTCCTGCGCTGTGGAGGGGAAAGAGCAGTGGGGAGCCATTAGCTCCAGTTCGACGATGAAGCACCAGGCATGTGGTTTCACAGGCAGCTTCGGCTGACCTCGTGTTGGGCAGCTGCCAAAGGCTGGTGCTGGCTCCCCATGCCCAGCTGCATGTCCCCTCCTGCCTCGTGCCAGCCCCAGACAGGGATGCTCTGCATCACCAGGTCATCCCGGGATGTCACTGGGAAGCATCTCTCCTTTAGGCAGCTGCCTGTGGTTGGATGGGCACAAAAGCTGAAGTCTTGCCCATTGTTAGTGGAAAGCTTTTAAGCAGAATGTAGACTTTCCAGGTCCTAGGCTTTGGCTCCCTGCCTCCCCCACACTCCAGTTCTTGCCCTTTTTGCAATCACTGTTACAGGATTTCCCAGATCTGAGATCTCTAGCCAGCTCTGGTATCTTCTGTGGCCAAAACCAGCCCTTTCATGCATTGTGGAAGTGATTGCTTTTATTTTTGTGATACCTCTTAATGCATTTTGCTTGAGGAAGTGTTTGTTAAAAGGGTTGAGTAGGTTAGAGACGATAAATTTGAGTCTCTGGGCATACTGTGGCTTGATGGGCATGAACCTCTCTCTGTTTCTGCCTCTGTCAGAGACTTGCAGTGCCATCATGTCAAAGGCTGGCACCGGCTACTGCAGCACCATCAGGACTCGCGTTTCTCCTCCTTCTGGCAAGAAATTTGCTGGGAAACCATTTGTATTATTTAACTAATGATGAGTAATACTCAAGAGTGGGTATCTGAGCAATGTAGGAGTGTGCCTGTCTGAGGTCTCAGCACTTACCCTCTGGGTTTTGTACCTAAGAACACAGCCTTACCTAAAAAGATAAAAAAGCCAAAAAATATTTTGCAGGAATCCTTTCATTCCTCCTTTTTGAAAGTGAATCATCCTGAAAATGAGTTCTCTAAAAATTTTCATCTCAGTTTTTGTTGAGGCAAAACTGGGTGATAAGTAGTTTTGGGGGAGAAACAGACAAGTACTGGAGTGCCTTGGCTCTTCTGGGACATGGACTCTTTTGTGTGTGTGTGTGTTTTTTGTCCCAGCTCTGGGTGACAGCCAGCTCTCCAGCATGTTCCTCTTCAGTCCCTTGTGTGTAGATGCAAGTATAGGGTCTAAGGACATGTATCTCCCTGATTCTGAGGCTGTCAGAGGCAGGTCTTGGCTCTTGGCAGCAGCCAAGGATGCCTGGAGAACCCCTGGACTCTGAGGTTGAAGGGCAGACGGGCCTTTGCAAACACAACCCCATGCAGTCCTGTTCTGGTTGCTGCAAGGGGAGCAGTAGCCCACGGCCTGGATACCGTGCACTGGGCAAAGTCCAAACAGCTCCTTGGAGCCTCTCGTGCAGCTCAGGGTGATGGAGTAGCCTGACAAAGAAACCCAAAACGAATTCACTCTGGGACATGTGCAGCTGGTTGGGCTGAGCTCACCAGGAATGAAGCTTTTGCCTCATGCATGATATTTTTGAGTATCATGTTATGTCTTGTGTGCTGCTCTGCTTTGGCCTGAGTGTCCTGCTGTTGGGTACTCATGAAGCCTCCAAGATCTGAGAAGTCTCAGAGGTCTCTGCTTAATTTATTTATTTATTTTTAAAAAATTATTTACCCAGTTTACCTCTTTTCTCCACGTCACCTTTCAGGACAGCACCTGCTTCCCTCCTGAAGAAGCCATTAGCTTGCATGCTCCAAACCAAAATGTTAGCTCAGCTGTAACAGATGGATGGATATGGGCATCATGTAGCAACTTAATGAATAATATCGATCACCTAATTTCCCAAAAGTTGGCATGTAATGAGGCTGGTGTCATGATTATTACCTCTGTAAATCATGACTTTAAGATGATGACAATCTCTCTTGCCCCAAGGATACAGGACAGCCAGACAGTGATGTGCATTTAATTGATGTGTGAGAGAGGCGATGTGTTCAGAGCATGCCACTGCCTCTACATTATCTTCTGCAGCACAGACGTTGGAGGAGATTAGTGCAGATTGGAGGGGAGGGAGCTGCTGGGTGCATGTGTGTGTTTATTCCCTGCAGCCAGCTGGTGGAGGTGGTGTGAGCTGGCCAGTGTGGGGTGGAGGTGTGACTCCCAGGCTGGCCTTTTTGGTCTCTCCTCAGGACCAAAGAAGAAGGGGATGGAGAAGAGGTTGCTCACAACTGTGTAGAGATGCTTACTTTGTTTTTCTGATGAGTGTTTGTGGTGAATACATCTATGGACAGAGGACTTTGACCTCCCAAGCACAACCTTGGCTTCAAGGGTGAAAGCTGCCAAACCTCTGCCCAAACCTCCTCCCACTACAGGAAATCTCTGTCCCTGATTTCTTCCTACCACAAACCACATCTGGCCATAAAGCAGAGCCAGTGCCCATGTTGTGGGCTCTCAGCTTGCTCATGCAGCGGATTCCTAGCCAAGGGAGGCATCACTGCCTGCAGAGCCCTCTCAGACCTTCTCGTTCTTCATCAATTGATTGTAAAATTATTACTCTGGTGGGCTTTTAAGGTGTCTTTCATTAAATCCACTGCTACAACAGTTGATAGAGATGTGGATGAATGAGATATTGCAACTGACCCTTGGAAAGCAGCTACTGCCAGTCTGCCTGTACTGCTGATTAAAGCTGCTCTGTTTTGCTGTGTTACCCTCCCTGCTTGGGTACTTCTATGTGTTTGTTTAATTTCTCTTTTCCTTTTAATTCTGCCCCCATCTCATGGTGTGTGGGTCAGCGTGGTTATAGCTGGCTGAGTGTGGGGCAGAGCAATGGACATCCTGATGCTGTGGTCCTCTCCTCCACTGCAGTGCCTCTGAGCCATGTGATGAGCAGAGGTGAAAATGGCCTGAAAACTGACAATGGCTGCTTTGGGTCAGACTGAAGATTCCCATGGCCTGATGTCCTGTCTCTAGAAGGGCTGAGGGAATTAGAACTAGGGCAATGCAGTGACCACATACGATGATGTGTTTCCCTGCAGTACTCTCCCAGCCACCAGAGATTTGAGGCTCAAGGACTTCCCAAGCCAGGAATGGTACCTTTGGGTTTGGTGGTCCCTGTGCAGCCACCATTGGCAGTATCACAGCTGCTCCCAATTCCTGCAGCTCAAAGCTGAAACCCAGATGCTTGCCTGGCTTGTGGGGGGATGGCTGTAAAATCGGCAGTACTGTGAATGTCTGGATGATGTGAGCCATAGGTCGTTTCCAAAGCTACTGAGTGCTCTGAGCTGCATGGGATGGGACTGGTCAGCCATGTGCCAGTGTCTGTGTGTTTCAGGGGGAGCCAGTGAGGTGCTGGAAGAGGAGACCCACAGTGCTGATGGACCGTGTCTTGTGCAGAGGATGGTGTGCCTGAATTAGCCTCTGTTGGCTTGCACAGCGGTGACCAGTGTCACCCCAAATGGGTCAACTCCCACAGTGTTGGCCAGTGTGACCCTCATCTGACCCTGTCTTGCAGGGCTCTCAGCTAGAAGGTCGGGCAGGCTCTGCAGAAGGAAGGTGAGGGGCCCCCCCAGAGGGGGCACATGCAAATACCACAGCTCTGAGAGCAGATACTCTCAGGCCTTTACAGCCAAAAGATGCCCTGGAGCATTTCCTTGCTTTTCTTTCTTTCCCCAAGTAAGCAAACACCATCCTGCCAATGCTTTGTGGTGTCAGATGTTCCCATACCTGCTGGAAAGTTACTGTCTGTTAAAGCAATGCTGGCCATGCTGATTGATTTCCCAACATAGCACCAGTTTCTTCTCTTTAACTCTCAGCAGTGAATTGGCTGCAGTTGGCCTGAGTCTGTGTTGAGCCTTTTTGTCACTAAAGACATTGTAGTGCTTATGGCATTAGTGGTTACATAAGCTGGCTGTCTCCAAGGGGCTTTGCTCTGGCACGATGCTCCTTTAGGGTAAGGGAAGAGCCAGCCTCAGAACAGGGGGACGTGAAAAAAATACTCATACGTAGTCGACTTATTTGAACTTAACACACCCCGCAGGAAAACCCGGATTTTGGAGTTTTCATGTATTCTCTCTGGCTCCACAGATTAGAAGGGGACCGTGGGAAAGCTGCCAGGGCTTGGAGATCAATCCAGCCTTTGTAAATCCTTTCATCTGACTGGCGGCTTCATACAATTGAGTATTACCCACTTTATTATTGTTGGTTGATTAAATTCCTGTTGGTCAACACAAATAGTGTCGTGCAGGTTGTGCGTTCATGGGATGGAGATTGGCATTGCAAAGCTCTTCCTAGAGAAAGGCAGGGGCAACCTGTCATTTAAAACCACATTCAGAGAGTGTTTGGCAGTGATGGGGAGCAGGGGGAAGAACAAATCCTTCCATGCAAGCAGCTTCTCAGGAATTTCTCACATGCCTGTTGAGGTTCAGTTGGCAGTGAGGGAGTGTGAGGGTTGAGCCTCCACTTTTCTGGCAGTGGGAGCAAGCAGCCTTAGCAGGAATGCACTCACCAAGCCCCCATGTCTGCAAGGTGGGGGAGGCATGGTGTGGGGTGACTCCAGCCTGTATAACCAGGATTAATGGGATGAAATTAGGTGAAGGAGAAAGTTGTCAGGAAGTGTTTCCTCAAGGTGAAAGCTATTAGGCTGCAGCACAGTTTCTCAAGGGAAGCAATAGGCACTTACCTAGTTGGGCTGTGTTTAAATTACAGCATGAGAAAAATCTGGCTTTGGGGAGGAGATGGATGTTATTAGTGACTTCAGGGGCTTCAGGGAGATATGACTTCTCCCCAGGGACAGTGTGTTTCTGGGAGGGATGGAGGGGACTGCAGGGTCTTCAGCTGAGGTTCAAGCTCTGGGGAGCTGTGGGCGGCTGTCTTCCAAAGCATGATGTTACCAGTAAGCCAGCAGCTGGGACTTGTCCTAGTGTGAGTCAGGGCTCTGGTAGGTCCTGAAGCAGCACCCCCTAAATTTCTTGGCCTTTCAAAATGCTATTTCTATGTAATGTCTGACTTGTAAGAAGGAGGGAATAGAACATATTTCTCAAGAGTTGGAATAACTGGCAAACAAAACCATTTGGGAGCCTCCGTGCTAGATAACCTGAAACATCTTTATGCTTTTATGAATGGCATTACTTTGACCATCCGTGTATTTTACTTCACTATCCTTGTGCCTGAACAATGAAACACCCTTTATCTTTGGCTGAATGATTCGTTTCCCATATCTGTTCAGTGTGCACCCCTAGAAAATGAACCCACCTGATTATCTGGGGGGCTGATAGGGGATATCAGCAGCTTTAGGGCGCCTGTGCTTAGTAGTCTTTTTCTTCTTCTAAGGGTGCAACAAATAACTATTCTGTGGAAATAAGGCCATCTTCTCTCCCTCTATTAGTTCTCAGATAGTCCTGAGATGTGGACACAGGTGATCCCCAGGTGACCCTCTGCAGTGAGCAGACAGGAAATGCCTAGAGCACCAAGTGGTTGAGAAGGAAGATGTTCATCACAGGGTCCGTTTCCATGTTCCTTCCCTTTGCCCCAACTCTGCCGTGATGTGTAGCCAGAACCTGCTCACAAATGTGACAGGAGGGAGCGAGCAGGGGTTCACATTGCTGAGAGCCTGCCCTTCAAGCCTGAAACACAGAATATGCATTTGAAAGCCAGCATGCAGAGGTGGATCCTCTGGGCTCCTGTGTGCTGCTGGAGCCGTGAGGCTGAGAGTGAGCCATGAAGGCTGCTTTGTAGCCTGGAGAAGCACATGTCAACCTGCCTGGCAGGGAGCCGTCAGCAGCCAGTCCAAAGGGCTTGAGTGAGAGGTAATAAGCCAGTTAATAAATAACAGGGAAAGCTGGCTGTGTTGCATAGTTTTAGTTTCTGCATGTAACCTCAGAGAAACACGGCAAAGGTTTGCACAGCCCTTTGCAAAGCTGTGTGAGCACTTGTTTGGCTTGGGGGGATCAGAGTGTCTCCTCCAACTGCCTGCACTCTGAATCATTTTGGGATTGAATTTATCATCCCTGGGGGCTCTCCTTGGCTACCCCAAGCAAGGTGATGGTGCAGCTTCCTGCTTTGCTGTGATCGCCAGGGACTTTTCCTGTGGGGTGCTGCCAAGCCACCTTCCCTCACAGCGAGGGCTGCTCAGCGTCCCCTGTAAGGCGTCAGTTCTGCCACAGACCAGCTTTGTAGAGCGCTTCTCTAAAACTCCTGGCTCAGGGTGGTAGCATGGACAAGAGTGAATTACAGTTATTAGGGAAACTTATCTGAGGATGGACTTGCTATTTCTAAATGATATCTCCTATTGTAGTAGCACTGTACTATTAACTTGTTTTAAAACAGGTTTTGTTCCCTTGTGTCATTGTTTCAATCCAGCCCAGTGATTCACTGTAATCTGTGCCTCCACCTTGTTGCTACTCTCTTCAGACACTGTGCATTAGGAAATTCTTAGGTTTGTATTGTCTGGCCTTTCTTTCCAGGCATTAATTATACATTTGCTGTATTCAGATTCTTAAGCCATACCCTGTGTCACTTGTGTAGGTATCTGGAGTCCCTGTTCTGCTCAGTTCTGGGTTATAGCATATTTTTGGTTGGCCTACTACTGTTCCCAGCTGGTCCTGACAAAGCCCATGCTGGTTTGGCATAGCCAACACATTACACTTGACAGCCCTTCTCCTGTTTAATTTCCTCTCTCTGACTCCCACGGCAGGGCAGCGGGTGCGGGCAGGAAAGGGCTGCAGGTAGGAGCAGGGGCATTGCTGTTTTCCAAAACGAGGATTTCCCCCCACCCTCAGGTAGGAACATAGGCAACTGTCTCTGCTCTGTTTGTGTAATTTGATGGCATAAAGGGTCTCCTCTGTGACACAGTTGTTAATGGCTTTGTTGGTTGAATTTTTTCTCAGGTAAAAGCTGGCAGGGATTGGATCCATGCCATCTTCCAGCTTGACACTGAAGTACAGGGAGTTAAGTGCACATACTTTATCAATTTTTATGTGTGGCTGTTTATCCTGTTTCTACTGAGTCCCTAAAGATGTTTAGGAAGAAGCACACCTTCATCTCATGATCTCACACTGCCACTGGATTGTGTTTATCAAAAGCCAGTTAAATTAGTAGGCAACTGCAGCATGTAGTGTTTAACTACGGTCTGCAATAAGAGAGTGTGAGGCTGAGGAGTTTCTGCTGCTGGATGGAAAGGAGGAACTGGGCAGGGGAAGACAAAATAAATACCTCAGGAAGCCCTGAAATTACAAGGGAGCGGGTGGAGGGGAACAGGGTCTTCTGCTCTGGACTGCAGCAGAGCATTGCTTCCCAAAGCACTGGGTCTCTGGGAGAGTCCAGCACATTGAGCCAGCTAACTGCAAAACACACAGGATCCAAAACTGGACTGTAGGTGAACACTGGAGCCTTCACAGGTGCCCATCCTTGCTGGTAGGAATCACTCACTCTACAACTGCAGTTATTTTTGGCAAATAGGACCGGATGTGGGGTTTCTGCCTGCAGTTTAGCAAAGCTCCATATCCCTGGCCATAGAAATTTGACACATGCACATACAATCCCCAACTCCAGAAGAGCTTAGTGTGTAGGGATTTAGACATTTCCTGGTGATTGCCTTAAGCCATGGGCTCACAGCTATTTTAGGCTTTCTCCCCTTCTCTCTCTGAGGGTCTGACCAGAAATTTCATCCAAAGCTAAAAATTCCATGAAACTGAGTGTGTGGAATAAAAAAATGCTTTTTTGATAAAGCAGTGTTTTCCTACCAAAACCTGCTTTACCTAAAACTTCCCAACCAGCCCTCATCCCAAGCAGTGTGGCACTGTGAAATCAGGCATCTTCCTCGCCACTTGGCCAAGAGCCCTCCCCTGCCAGCCTCAGTGTGGGAATGAGGTTTGTTGCCATCCTGTGCATAAATGCTAGTTATAGCTGAGTAAATGCTTCTCTGGAAAAAGCATTAGCACCTTTGCTACCTTGCACTTTTTTAGGCCCAGGGAGAGATGGGGACAGACAGTGCAGAGGTTAAAGATGAGATGTAGGGCAGCCTGTGCAGTGTGTGGGGGGATAATGAATTCATGGGCACATGGAGACCATTCAGCAAGCTTTGGGCTCCTGTGGGCCTCTGGGTGGAAGGACTTTGATCTGACTCCAGCCTTTTCCCAACGAGGAATTGCCTTTGAATGCGTTCCTGCTCTTAGCCTTGCTGTGCGCAGCAGACAAAGACGAGGGGAGCAGGGAAGAAGAAGGGGGGCTGTTTACCCTCATCAGGAATGGTCGAGTGGGCCGAGTCAATACAGCCTATTTTTCATTAACTTAATCATTAGTTTTTTCTCACTGCCAATTAAATTTTTCCTGACAGTACTCAGAAGGGCATCATTTGCCTCTATGAGATATGTATTTTTTTTTTTAATAGGGAGCTTCCTAGACATTGTGGGGTTATTTGAGGAGTGGAAATGAAAGTTTAATTTCTCTCTGGATGGAAGAGGATTTTTGAGTTTTAATTATCACGCAGCTTGGATTCCTGACGGTTGAGGACCGCATTGGAAAGGCTCGTTTCCATTGTGTGGAGTGGATAATTATTCAGCCCTCTCCCAGGCTCACAGCATTTATTGTCCAGAAGAATCTTCCCAAGCAAAAAGGGGGAGCAGATTTAAAACCCAAAATGCATTTTTAGAGCCTGCAAAAGTTTCAACTTGATGTTTGCAGAGGAAGACTTCTGCAGCTATTTAGGATTCTGTCTACCCTTTTAACAAAAAAAAAAGCCCCATCAATTAATCTGGTAATCTGCCTTTCCCCTCACAGGTTGCTTAGGAAATAGTTTTGTAAACTCAAGAGAGCCCTTCTGCAGCTGGACTGCTTTGTGCTATCAGTTTCTAAGCAGAATTCCTTCAAAGGCAGTGGGAATTTCTGCATAAAATCTACTGGCCCATTTGTATGTGTACAGTGTCGAATAGAAGATTTACAGCCATCTGAAACTTGGCAGTGCTTCTTACCTAGGAGGTAATGTTAATCTATCCAGGAGAACGTGTTAAAGGATTCAAACAAACCTAAAATGTCAAAGCAAAGCTCAGTTACAACTGTTCTCTTTCACAAGCCTTTGGATTAACCTTGTGTCTTTCTCACTGGGTTTTGAACCATCGATGGTTAGAAACTGGCCATGAAAATGAAGACATTTCAGCAAAGTTCTTGTCAAATCTGATGAAGCTTTTGCAACTGCAACAATCCCACCAAATCCTTCAAGGATGGGATCAAATCTGCGTGTGTTTGGGTGGGTTCAGATTTGGGGACAAACAGCCTGTGCAACTTTGATTAGTGTGATGAGATGAAAGAGAAAAATGCTTATTGTGGATGCTCACTTTTTGTCTCCTTGCTGAGAAGTGGAGCAGCAACAGTGCAAACTGGGGACCAGGGAGGAGATTCTGGAAGCACTTGTGCTCATTTCAGTGGATTTGTAAGAGAGAATTTAGCAGGGCAGCTGTGCATGCAAACAGTTTGGATCAGCCTTATTTCCAGAGCTTTCTGACTGTGACAGGGTGGCAGAGGACTCTGAACCCAGCTTGACTTTCATTTGCAATTCTTTTTGGTTTAACTGGCATGAGTCCAAGAGCTTTTGGGCTTCTGATCGCTACCTTCCAGTCTCAGAAGACCATGTGGTTGTTTTGGGGAAATTAGTAACTTATGGGGGTTTCTGGACTATTAAAATAGGTTAAAACAGCCCAGTCTCTGTTCCCCCATCCTCAGTTTTCAAATCAACACTTTCACTTGTGCTGCCCAAAGACTCATAGACATGGACTCAGATGTCTCCGTGGCCTTCTCCAGCCCTTTCATCTGACACGGTGCCTACAAGCCTTGACCACAGTTGGACTGTCAGTGCTTCTGAGGCTGTTTCCTAACCCACGTGGTTTCCTGGCATTCTCCAGCTTGCCTACATACTCTGAGCATCCTCTTTTTTAAGCTCTTTCAGCTAGAGACCATATGTTGTTACTATAGTCATACCAAGCCTCGTGCGTGTTGGCCTTCTGTGATTTAGGACTGTGAATTTATGTGGAAAAGCTGGATAACTCTTAAAGATAAAAACTCTCTTTTTTTTTGTGAGGAAGTACTAACTTTTGAAATCTCTGTCTGTATTTTACAAAGCCATCTGTTTCTAATATAACCTTTTTATTGCAAACATCCCAGTAGTGTCAGAGAGCTCCACCTCAGCACTTGTTTTTCTCCCCACAGTCTTTCCAGCTCTGTATTCTTCTTTGCCAGCCACTCTGCAATTAGGTGAGACTTTCTGCAGGTGATGGGAAACCAAAAGGCATGGATGGTTTCAGGTTGCTGAATCTGACATGACAACAGAACTTGCTTAGTGATTTTATTTTTGCTTTCAAATAACTTGTGTTTGCTTTCTGGAATTAAAGGGAAACATCCACAGATTTTCTTCATGTGATACTGTACAGGGTAGACATGGAAAACAGGACTGAAGGACTCTCAGTGTCACCTAACCAATCCCTTTGCCCCAAGTCAGACTCAGCTCTACCCAAACTGCTCCTGACAGATACTTGTGTAACCTGCTTGTGAAAGTCATCATCAATGGCAATTCCACTGCCTCCCAAGGCAACCTCTTCTAGTCCTTAAATATTTCTGTTATGAGAGACCTTGTTCTTCCTGGATGGAGATGGAGAACAATTTATTCACTTTTTCTTTTTCTGACAATCATTTACATATTTGAATCCATTATTGCATCTATGTTTGGTCTTTTCTTCCCCAGGCTAAGCAAGCTGGATTCCTTCAGGCGCTCCTGCTAGAGTATACTTTCCACATTCTGATCCTCCTTATTTCTCTCCTGAAGTTTTTCCAACTAGCCCCCATGAGTCCTGAAGCGTGATGCCTAAAACTGGACGCAGATCCCTATTCAAGATCTTTAATAGCACTGGTGAAGGAGGATTATTTCCCCTGTTTACGTACAGATCTCTTGTTTCTGCATTATGATATGATCTTAGATATTGTTTTCAGTCTAACAGCTGGTTCATGCACAGTTTACAAATTGCAATAGTCTCCAAGATCCTTTTTCACAGGACTGCTGTATGCTGAATGAGGAATCAAAGGATGCTGCCACAAAAGTTTGGGTTGACCTTGGCAGAGGCTGTGAGCATCGCATGCGGGCAGTGGGACGGACTGAGCCTTTGGTTGATGCTGTAGAGACAGGAACAGCAGCTACCACAGCAGTATCCAAAGCCAGACAGGAAGGGTTGGGTTTTGTCAAAGGGAGAGAGGAATTAAGTAACCAGATTGATACAAATAGAAATGAGTACAGCCTGTCCCATCGGTTTCAGAGAATTTCCCCTGGGACCATACTCTCTTGCTGACCTCTAGATGCTGCAGTGTTCATCAGTGCCTCCAAAAGGAGGTTGTGGAGAAAAATGGGCCGCTTTTGCTGAAACATCCCCACTACCCCAAATGTTGAGTCCTTTGTAGCCGGTGGAAAGACACTAATCGGCTTTGGGGCTTTTTTTGACCTGGTCACGTGATCATGTTATCAAGATTAAAGCAGCACGAGGAAGGAAAAGAGGCTTAAACAGCTGAGGGTGCCTGGCAGGTCATTTTAACCTTTTCATAATCATTAAAGCTGCAGAATCCCATTAGCAGTGAGTGACTTGCTGCTTTGCTCCCCAAATGAGCGCTGGTGACACAACTTTCTGTTCACCTCTGTTTTCCCCAGCAGGAGAGTCCAACCCAGCTGGTTGCCAGGACCCAAACTTTGAGCAGAGCCTGGCCATTCCTTCGTGTGGATCAAGGAGCTTGAGTTCGTTGTACCAAGGAGAAACAATCCATGGGTCTATCAAAAGCAGAGGATTTATCTCTCCGTTTCTAAAATTAGACTCTCATGGAAGGTCCTGCTCAGGCCATACTGTGGTAGATCAGCCCTTGTCCATCTGTGGCAACAGTAGAGAAGTACAGGATAAGGAAGATTATGATGATCTCCTAAGTCACTGCTTTGGCAGTGGTCAGTGGGCTACGGCTTTACTCTGCTGGGATTGGCAACAGCAGAAGATTCTGCAGTGGTACAGTGCAGCTCTGACATGGGAAGCAAAGCTTTTTGAATGAAGCTGTGTTAACTAAGGCAGGAGGCCCTCAAAGAGCCTCCAGTTTGTTGGTGTTACTCATCTTTTCCTCTCTTACAAGTTTTCATGAGAGCAATATCACATCCAGTAGTCACTCT
The DNA here is from genome assembly GCF_020740725.1 of Corvus hawaiiensis. NCBI lineage: Eukaryota > Metazoa > Chordata > Aves > Passeriformes > Corvidae > Corvus > Corvus hawaiiensis. Next base: position 12,577,506 of record NC_063218.1, read on the forward strand.
GATCTTCCCCGGTCTTTCCTCCAACTTCTATATCTTCTGTTGTCTCTCTTCATATCATCTAGTAGGCTCTGGTATAGAAATGCTTGTCCCACAGTGTCTGGAAGACACGATCACTCTGATCCACCTGAAATCTGAACATTGTCCTACTTTCTTTAGAATTGTCCTTTCTGCATTCATGCAGAAATCATTGAGTACATCTAGTGGTTGCACAGCAAATGGCTTCTTAAAGAGGCCAAGGAAACCCTGAATTTTGCCTGGTGTCACTGAGCTATGATGGGTGTTTCAGGTGTTGCAGCACCTGGGATTGATCTGGAGAGCACCTACTTCCTCAGACAGGGCAGTCTTCCATGTGCAGGGAGCAAGAGCACTGCAGGGGATGTAAATCAGCTTTTCTCTGTTACATGTACACCAGTCAAGACTGTCTGGCTATGTGTGTCTTGGACATTAATATTTCTATTGCTGTGTTTGCTTATTTAATCTAATTACAGTCTGTTCACTCTTGACTGAAAGCTTAGCCTGAGGCTGAACCATCAGAAACTCACACTGATTTTTCTCGGGGTGATGCCCAGAGCCAGGCATTAAACACAACTTGTAAAGCAAACGCATTTTTTTCCTTGGTTGTTTACCTTCGTAATTTCTGGGGGAATAGCAGGAAAGATCTCCTCAGTAAACCTGGACAGCCAGCAGTGACCAGTAACCAGTGCTGAGGCAGTCTGTCACACAGGCAGCACATCTGAGCAGCCTGGTGAAGGTGCTGTCCTCTCATGCAGGCTTAGAGGAGGGCTCTGGAGAGCCCTGGAGAGCCACAGCAGCACTGTGGTCCTTGCCCACTCCCATTCAGCAGAAGAGCAGCTACCGGTTGTCCCCCTAGGAGGGCAAAGTGTGGTTTCAGATGACAAGATTGGGAGATGTTTTACCACCTTCCTGCTGGGCAGGTTGCATGGGTTATGTGGGTTAGACATCCTCAGATGGAAATGTTCTCCAGTGGTGCCTGCTGTTCTGTGCTGTGATAGAGGGACAGCCACCACAAAGATTGTCATGTACACATCACCCAGGCAAGGAAGGGGAAACTGGTGGCCACTACGCTGCAGTACCTGGGTACACACACACTCCTCCTTCCCTATTAGCCACCTCCTAGTGAAATCCTCATATCAGGAGCTCCTGAACTGTTGACAGGCGTTGCGGGCAGATGTTTTGCTGTGCGTGGAGATGATGTCATGGATGGAAGTCACAGTAGTGAGCTGTAACCACCAGTGTCAGGAGAGACCTTACCAGACTCTTACAGACAGCTTGAGGCTGCTAAGCACCCAGACAGGTCTAATGAACTGAAACCGAGTCGGGAACAAACAGTCTTGCAAACCTTCAGAGCTCATAGTTAGAGGCTTGCTATGAAATGTTAATTAAATAGTTGCAGTGACATGTGTTCCATCCTGTCAGAGCAGCACGTTGCAGCAGCACAGCCGTGTTGCCAGTGCATAGCCACTGTCTTGTTAGAGTTAAAAATGTGTGTATTACTCTGAGCATATTTCTTTGTTATTTGTGATTGGACTGGCTACACACTTCTCTGTGTTTTGACTGGTATTTGAATACCTAAGCTATGCCTTAGCTTGTGACTTGAAAATGAGGCCTGATCCTCTACCAGTGTTATTCAGACAGATGTTATCATGGGTGGCTTTGGATGCTACAGATGGGCCTTTTATTTATTTAGTGTAGTCTAAGGCAGTGTCTGTTCAGTAGATGTGCTGCACTTCAGCACCTCAGCTATGGAAATATTTAAGATTTGGCCTTAGTTCTCTTTCTGTAAGTGCATTCCTGCTACCTCTTTAACACTGGCTGGCAGAGTGCAGAGGAAACTTCTCCCTATACAACCCACAGTGAATGAGGTGGTGGGACAAGAGATAGAGCAGGTTGGTATGGTCTGCTTGCTGGGTATCTTGCAGAGGTACAAAACACTGGGAGCTTCTATTTACCATAGACCTTATTGTTGCGTATTCTGTTATCACATCTCAAGGGAGACCCCAAATTTTGCCTAAGCTGCTACTGGAAAGGCCCGGGATTTGGGATTAGCAGAGTATGGTATTTTGGATCTCATGATCGTGAAGATGATCAGAGGGCTGGAACACCTCTTGTCTGAGGAAAAGCTGAGAGAGTTGTGGTTGTTCAGTGTGGACAAGAGAAGTCTCCAAGGAAACCTTAGAGCAGCTTTTCAGTACATAAAGGGGGCTACAAGAGAGCTGGGGAGAGTCTTTTTACAAGGGTATGTAGTGATAGGAGAGGGTTTAATGGCTTTGAACTGACAGAGGTTAGGCTTAGATTAGATATAAGGAAGGAAGTTTTTACGATGAGAGTGGTGAAACGCTGGCACAGGTTGCCCAGAGAGGTGGTAGATACCCCATCCCTGGAAACATTCAAGGACAGGTGGATGGGGCTCTGAGCCACCTGATCTAGTTGAAGATGTCCCTGCTTGCTGCAGGAGTTTGACTAGATGACTGTTGCAGATCCCTTCCACGTAGGTTATTCTGAGATTCTATGCCAGGGAAACCAAGGAGCGTTCATTATCTGAAAGCCCTGGTGGTGCCATAGCAGAGGGCAGCACCTGTGAAACTAAAGTAACTCAGCACTGGCTTTGTGGTGGCCCTGCTCATGTTTGAGCCATCCACTGACTTAAGCCTGTTGTGAAAACTTGCCTTGCATACCAGTCTGAAACAGGACATTGGGAATGGGGTTTGCTGGTAAGAGCAGAAAGATGGGGGCTGATTAGGAAAAAACAAGGATGGTGCATTTGTCCATCTCTTCCAGTAGTTTCCTTTAATGACAATATTTAATATATGTGAGTTTCATCTGCTTCCCAACTGCTCTGAAAGAGTGCTGTTGCTTTAATAAATCAACTTCTTTACAAGATATAACCACTGGCCATGTTTCAGCCTGCTGTCTGTGTCAAGATGCAAGACCAGTAGAGCAATACAAATCTGAAATATGGTGGTGAAGAGCAGAGATGTGATAATGAAACTGCCAACAAACAGCAAAGTGTTTTATTGAGCACAGGTGAAGGCCTTCTTTTGAGATGATCTTTGATGGAAGGAGAGGAAGAGAAAATGTCAGCATTCTATCATACAAACAAGGCAGCTGGCTGCCAGGTGCAAATCTGGCAGAGCATCATTCCTTCATGTGCCTTTCCTCCTTGGTTTGGGAGAATCCCTTTAGGGACGCTGCTTTTTATGAGGACAGGAAGAGCCTTGTTTGCAGGACATTGACAAAATATAGCTATGCTTTACTGTCTTAAATCATGCTTAGTTAAAGTAGCTTCCTAAGTAAAGGGCAGGTTTTTTCTCATATTCATTTAGGTGCTAACACCTCATTATGAAAAGGTCTTAAATAAAAATGTCTTGATCCCAACCTCGTAGCTGCCACACAAACCTCTGCTCTGCATGCTTGTGGTTGTAGAAGTGGCATACGAGGAAATAAACCCCTTTATTTTGCTACTGTCAAAACAAATGTGTAATTTATCATATTTACCCCTCTGACAGATTCCCCTGAAATCTCAGATGAGAATCAGAAAGGCTCCAAGTGTCTTTCCAAATTACACTGTTCTGTGCTCTGCAGGCTGCAAGATTGTTTTGTTTGTTAAAACAATTTCTAATTTATGTTTTTACAAAGCTTGAGGAGCCAGGCAGTTCCCTGCTCTCTGAGAGACCATTGAGTTAAAACAAGGTAGAGTGATTTGTCTTGCCTCCATTTAGCTGTAATGAGTATTAAGTGGTTTATCTACATGGAGAAAAGTTACTCAGCTAGATTAAATCCAAGCTGAATTACATCCCATTCCAGATGGAGTATGTTTTTTAGAACAGTAAATCTTGAGGAAGGTGGATGATAACAGCAATGCTCCTTTCTGAGCTGGAATGCAGCTCTTCTATCTCTCATGGAGATAATGTGGGGAGCTACATCCAATTAGTTTTTCCAAGGCTTTGTAAAGAAACAGGACTTCAGGTTTTACATCTCTGTGAACAATTTAGTTTGCAGCATTTACATTGTGCAAGTGAGCGATGGCTGATGGTGATTACAGTTTTCACCCATTTTGCTGTCGTGGGTAGCAGCCTGGCAGGGCACAGCGCTGCCTCTCTCCCTGACTTCCTCTTCTGTGTGATGGCTGCCACGAGGAGGGTGCCGAGTGGGATGTGAAATGTTTTGATGGGAAATTCCTTCCCTCTGGTGCCATCTGGTCCACTAAGGCATCCACTGCTTGTGCAGCTGGTGCTCGTGGCCCCAAGGGGTAACTAGAGGAGGACGTTGGCCCCAGTGGCATTCCAGGCATCACTGAGTGCCAGAGAAAGAAAGAATGCCAGAAAGCTTATCCTTGACCATGTGTCCTTGACCACCATACTTGTCTGGTCATCAGCAGGGCACTAGCATATCAGTGCACTCAAAATCAGTGCCATGAGGTGTGGCTGGGTGGGTGTGCCTGGGGTATGCCCCAATACCTGGGTCTGGGAGCTGCTCATGCCGCTGAGAGGAGTGCTTCTGAGCTGGTGAAGGTGGAGCATTGCTCACAGCTGGCAGCAGGCTTTGACACAGCAGTGAGGACCATTTGTTTGATTTCTAATGAAAAGGGATGAGGGGGTCTGATCAGTTAGTGATCCAGCTCTGGTGCCTCTCCTGGGTGGGTCAGTGGAGCTGTCCTTGTCTCCTGGCTCTGGGGGAGGCAGGAGAGGAGGGAAACTTGCTGATAAGAGGAAGGTCAGAGGCAGAAAAATGTTGGGAATGTGCTTCTTGATCTAACATGGGTGAGACCAAGCCTGGGGTTTCACTGCTTAGCCTGGCAGTGTTACTTCCCGCTGTTGTGAGATTTATGAGATTTTTCAAAACTGAGATCAAGATGCAAATGGCTCATCTGGCACCTGCCTCAACACAGGCAGGTCCAGATGATGGAGGTGATTCATCTCTGAGGGCACAGCAAGGACTGGGATGGCTCTGAGCACTGTTTCGCAGCCTTTGCCCAAGATGGAGCATCTTCTGCTGACAAACCAGCTCATTTGTTTTTTGTTTTTCTTTCTTTTCTTTCCTACATGTATTTTATGTTGCCATAGGGCATTTTCTGGCTGAGGTCAGACATCAAACATGGTTTGGGGTTGAACAGTGGTGTCCAAAGAATTCTAGCAGATCTCAGATCAGGCTTTCAGGACTGGTAGTAGTTGTGGTGGGCATTGGCTCCCGAGGATGCAGGGCTTGCCTTCCCATGGAGTACCCTTTTTTTGGTAAGGAGTATGAACCTGCAGAGAGGAAATAATTCTCTATTTCCTTTCCTTTGGCAGTCGTGCTCCATTCTTTTCATCAACCAGTCAGTCAGTCCTTGTAGCATTCAGGGTCTGAACAACAGCTTCTGTGTCACCATATATCCTCTTAACCTAAATTTCTTGTAGCTGCTGGCACAGTGAGGGTACTGGTGAAGCTGGAATGCAGGTGGGAAGGACACCTTATCTGACCAGGTCTACCAGTGGAAGCTGTTGTATTCAGCACACAGGTGGAAGTGGTGTAGTCTCTGTTCGTCTTCAGATAGAGATGGAGACTGGTTTTGGAACTGTTTAGCCAAATGGGTATTACTGTACTGAATTTAGGGGCAAGTTAACCAAGTGTGATGGCCTGGGGGGGGGTCAGACCAAAGGATCCATGGTCCGCCTGGCTTTATATTTAACAATCTCAAACTCCCCTTGCACCCTTACACCTCCCCTTAACACCCCAGACTCCCCTGCTGGAGGACAGGTTTGTTACTAATTCAGCAAGTTCTTCAAGCTGATCCTGAAATCTTGCTGACTTCAGCACCCATCTACTGCAGCATTCTACTCTCCCCCTTTAGGTATGCATGGCTAAAGTTGTGGTGCTGGTGGCATAAGGCCTTCACAGGGAAGGTGCTTTAGATTGATTCTATAACCTGCTTGGTTTGCTCTCTTCTCCTCTGACCTGGAGACTCCCCCCATGTTAGGGTGGTTGTTGGGCCGAGTTTGCTCAAGCCGATGTTGCTGTGAACCTTGTCACCACTTAAGCTGTTCACTGAACTTACACAGCTCCCTACAGTGTCTTCTTAACCTTTCTCATGAGGACTTGTTTGGATTTCCTGGGTTTTGACAAAGCATAATCCAGTCAAGAAACTGAGCATTTTTCCTCTGAGAGTGTGCTTTAGATGGGTACTTGACTCAGATCCATCCTGCTGTTCCTTTATGTGTGGTTTGGCACTGGTCTATGGTAGCACTTTTTTTAGCATATTCCAGTTTTTCCCTTGAGTGGCCAAAGCAGTCTCAGTGATTAGCTGTAGCTTCCCTGCTAGCTTTTCTGCTGAGCTGCCCCCAGAGTGGCCAGGAAGAGCATTCAGGCTTAGTGCTGAGTGCGTCTGGCAGCCACTGGCAAAAGCAGAGAGAAGCTGTTTAGCACAGAGCCAGCCTAAACCTCACACGGGTGAGTGGCTGAGTGTTCGTGTGCCAGAGCTGCAGCCAGAGGTGCCTGCTCACCTTGGGGGGCTGATCCCAAATGGGAAACCCCAAGAGGGGGCTGGCCACTGGCAGCACACACCCACCAGCACCAGGGCCCTTGTGCTGACACCCTGCTCCTCGCCAGTTCTTGCTTGGCAAGGAGTCCTGGGATTGAACAGTGACTTCTGCAGTCATGCCATAATAAATGAGAAGAGGGAAATTATAATTTTGCACTTTGCAGAGCCCTTTCAGAAGTGTGGAAAATGTTTGGGGTTTTTCATATACTTATGTCGCAAAACTTTTTCTCCTGCTGTAAAAGCTCATGGCCTCTGCTACTCAAATTACAAGTGGAGGAGAAATTTTGCAAAGATCCAAGTGTACAGGAGGAACTCACCAAGCTATAATGCAAATGGAGAAAAGGTTTTCCCAGGTTCTTTTATTTTCTTCCCTGTGAAATTTTTGAATGTGTTTCTTCAAAGCACAGTTCAAAACAAAAGCCAGATGCTTTGGACAGCAGTAAGCCACCCACAGAGCTCTCCAGCAACTTATCTTCTGTGCCAGGCCACCCTATCTGGTGCTGTTGTCTTACTGCAATGGTAAACCAGCCATTGCATTCCTTCAGGTTGAATATTACCATTTTATGTGAGGGTATTCTGTGTTTTATTGTCCTGGTATTTTTCTGGTTAGTGTCACGTGCTTCCACTAGAAAAAACAGATGTCCTGGGTAGGCACTTTGTGTACTTCAGGCTGTCTGCATGCTGCAGCTCTGTGGCCTTTCTGAATACACTTCTCCCCCTTTTACAGCACTGGGAGCTGTGGCACTGACCTCCTCTTAGAGCTGTGCCAACAGCTTAGTTTTGTGAACTTCTCAGTTGTTTTTGAAAGAAAAAGGCACGTGTGTAGAGGGGTTGTTCATTCAAACCTAAAAGAAAACATCTTGTTCTCTCATGGAGTATTTTGGTGCATTCTAGATGAATGAGAATAGCTTTCAAAACTAGGAAATTACTTTTATAAAAATACAAAACACAGTGTTTCAACCTCACTTTCCTTCTGTATCACCCACCCCTCAAACTGGCATTGATGCAGATTCACAAAAGATATTGCTGTTGCTGAGTCTCAGCTTTTTAGTGAAAAAACCTTTGACAGAGTCCCTCCTCACCCTATACACTTAGGGTTTTATTCATTAAGTCGTTCCCAAACTGGCCTTCCACAGAGTGGGGAAACTTATTGCTGTCTGACAATACTTGCCTGTAACACAAGAGGCTTAAATATGTTGGTTTTTTTTTTTCTCTTTTCTTAAAGATTCGTCTTCCAACTATATCAGGCAACTTGAAACAAAAGTGAAACTGCTGGAGGATGACAACAAGCTTCTTTCCCAGGTAGGTTTTTTTCTCTTAATAGATACTAGCATGGCTCAGTTCTCCTGTTTCCATACGGTTGTGTCTGACTGCCCCATTTGACGGCACAAGGGCTTTTGGTAAACCTCCCAGGAAGAACATAATTCATATTAATCCCACACAGGTAGAATTTGGTCTCCTTTTGTTAAAATAAAAAAAAAAAAAGGAAAAAAGTGAATCCTCTGTTAGTGTCTGTGTGTGTTCTGGAGATGCATTAATGCCTCCCTGCATAGCTCCTTGATCCACCTCTGCTCCGGGGATGCTGTGAGAGTCCAGCTCTGCCTGTGTCCTTGCTGTAGGAATTTGTCTTGCTTGCCCATTTAGATTGACTTTTATCTTGTTGAAAGAGGAGACTGTTGTCAAAGGACAGCCTTGGGAATAGTTTTGTGTGGTGCAGGCTCCCAGCTTTTATTTGAGATCTTACTTAAATCTGAACAGACTCTCTAAAGTGCCACTTTTTGCTTGCATCTCCCTTTCAAAGTCTACTCCACGTGCCACTGTGCTTTTGATCACTCATGATGCTTACCTGTCTTTATATAGCAATGTCAAGCAGTGGGAAGAAAACAGCCATTCTGTCTGGTATGTCCTCTGGATCCCCTGTAAAACACACCAGTTGGTGTAAACAGGGGCAGCTCTGCTGCGTTCAATAAGGCACTGTCTATTTAGACCATCAGAAAAGTTACCCTTTGTTTCCTGTTCTTTGCATCCTTTCTCTGTTTTATGTTCTACCTTCATAGCATTTTAAAAGCTTTTTTTCCATACTTTGCTTCTTACTTCAAGCACTACGTTTCACAGTCATTTTATTCCAGATTCTTCCCAGTTATAAGGACTGGAAATAAAAAAGCCCTTGTAACGTTTTTTTAAAATGCCTTTTTTGCCAGTTTATGTTGTGCTGTTCTTTGCATTTCACCAGATTGGAGAATAGACTGTTCCAAGATCACATTTCTAAAATTCTCATTTAAAATTAACAAAAATAATAAAGAGCTCTATGCTTACTGAAATTTCAATAAAATAATTTTGACAAATGTTATTTTTTTCTGAAATACACATTTTGACCTGTCTGTGAGCTTTTTAAAAGATTACTCCTTTTTCCCAGCATGCTCATTGGCATTACTAGCCATGAAACAAAACTCATAGGGCACCAAAGGGTTAAAGCCCAAAAGGGTGCTCAATTCAACAGCTTTGGAGTTGCTTCATGTATTAATTGATTGCTAATTTAATTTTACCTCCCTCTGTCTTTCTCCCAAACTGAGACTGAGCTGGTGGCGGTCGAAGCCCCGAGACTGTTTAATTGGAGTTATTGATAGGCAGATGGTCTGCATGGGGACAGTTGGGATGTGCATGGATTCGGGGATGGGCTCAATGTGCCCTTGGCCTAGCTTTGTCCTGCCACAGCCAAGCACATCACTCTGTCAGATCTGCCTTAGGAGGTCAAAAAAAAGTTGGTAATTATTGGTGATAATGAGTAGGGGCTGAATAGCTGCATGGGCTTATTGCATTGGGAGGATAAAACCCAGTTAGTTTTGGGGTGTGCAGGGCTGCGTCAGGCTCATGCATCAACCCTTCACCTATGTGCTGCCCTGGGTGTGCAGGCTGGGCCTTTTCCTCCACTGTCCTCAGGTGTCATCACCTTTTGGGCTGTGTTAGTATAAATATTTGAATCCAGGAGGGAGGGAAATTACCTTAAAATAGCTCTGTGTTCTAGAGAAGGCCAGCCACCTCCCCAGCAGCAGCAGGCACTGATGCCAGCCTGGCTGTGATGTGCTGTGCAGCCCCTGTGTGATGTCTCAATGGTCCTCCAAAAAGACCAGGATCCAACCTCTTTTAGATCACATTCAGGAAATAACTTTATTTATTATAAGCAGGGAGTCAGCTTTCCTTATGGCAACAGGAGTGTTGAAGCTACCATGGGCTGGGTGAACTCCCTGGGAATACTGAGCTGCATCACCTCCAGTCTGTCATGCTAACACACCTAGATTTGAATTTTTTTCTCTTTTAATGAGAAAGGTTAGGAAAATCTGTATAGATACAAACTCACATGCATATGTACATATAGCTCCCAGCACCTTCCCAAAAAGTATAATCCACTTACTGTATTTTTACTTGCTTTGTCTGATTGGAAAGTGTTTAGCTGTTACCATGCAGATCTTGGGATAAGACTCTAGTCAAAATGATCCTGGCAAACTTTCTCCTGTTTTGAAAGTTGCCAGGTGATCCTGGCTGTTTGAACTCTGCAGTGCCAAACTGGCTTGTCAACACCAAGGTCACATTTTAACTCTGCTTGGCTTTCTCCCTGTGAGTATTGACTTTGCAATAATATTTGCAGCCTGGTGTCAAGAAGTTCTATCAGCAGTGTGCTGAGGAGCGATGAAACCTGACGGCCTAAGTAACAAACAGTGCCTGTGCATTAAGGGATTAACAAATCAGGGGTGGTTATGGAAGTCTTCCTGGCTTCCTTCCAAATGCTAAACACAGAGCTGAAATAGTGCTTCATCCAGAGAAACCCGAGAAGGCTGGTGCTGCAAAGGATATTTGCAAGCTTTGTGGCAGGATTTATATTCCAGTGGCCAGTGACACAATACCCCTTTGCTGGCTGGTGCATCCTGAGTGAGATTTGTTGCTTTATCTTCTTCAGCATCTCTGGAGTGAAGGTATGCTGAGAGGTGGTGTCTTTGTAGCCCCTTCTGGAATCAAGTTGTTGCAGGGGATCCCAAGCCTGCAGTTTTTCTCCTGCTTCCTGACATATCCTTTCTCTATAAGCACTTTAGAAGAAAGCCTCAGTGGGACAGGCAAAAGCTCCCCAGCCCATGCCTGGCAGCTGCTCTGTACTGTGCATGTCACCTGCAGCACAAGTGTGCTGGGATTCACACTTTGAACAGGTTAATGGAGAGAGACCTTTTCTTACTCTTGCAGATCAAGAAATACCATCTCACAAGGCATACTTTGCTGTAGGAGGAAAGTAAATGGAAATAAGGGTGTTATTATGATAACCATGTATTTGGGTTTTTTTGTTGGTGTTTTGACTTCTTTTGCTTTCTAGGGAAGGAGATGTGTATTTCCAGTTGGGAAATTACATGCTTCTGACTTTGCTAACTCATCAATAATCATCACTCTCCCCATTTTCTTTCTCTGAGGGGGAACTACTCCATCTTTTACTTTTTTGACTCAGTTTATGCTGTGATGGTTTGTTGGAATGGCCATGTCAGCTAGATGGTCATGCTCTTGCGATGGCATTGCTGTGCTGGCAAAATCTCTGGCAGCAGTTCTGGCAACCCACAACTTTTGTTAACCTGGTTTCTATTGTTTGGGGAGAGGTTGTAGCAAATGCCACTACCAGAAAAGACCCCTCAATCCTGCTCTCCAGTGCTGGTAGGTGTCTGTGGTGTAGCCACAGTGGCAAAGATCCCACAGAGCTGGGTGGAGATGGTGTGAGCGTTTCTCACAAGTGTAGCTGGCTTCTGGAAGTTTCAGTTGTAGTGTAAAGAAGATGAATGTAAGCTGTGAGGAATGTTGGGTGTTGGTTTCAGGGAGCTTCATGGGCATCACTTTGTTGTCTCACATTCTCCAGGGAAGAAGTGCACTGAGTTCTGCTGTGTGCATGCGTTTGGTCTGTGCAACATCACATGGGTGAAGTCTTGATTTTCCTCTGTGACACTGTGGGAAATGCCCAGGAGAGCTGGTGTTAACCTTTCCTTAGTGGAGTCTGGCTGACTAGGCGAGGGTACCCTCCATATTGCTGAGATATAGTCCCTGAAGTGGGAGACCATATTTGCTTTCCGTTCCTCTGAACTGGAAGTGTCCAAGCACAGATAGACCCCTTAAGCCTTCTTATGCTGCCTCTTGAACAAAAAGGAATTTTTAATTACACACTTTCCCATTAAGGTTCGAGAGACTGGTATTTACAACATTTAGGAGCTCCAAAGGTCAGTTCTGGATATTTTCATAACTAAAGCATACATTTAGAGATAATACCAGTAACAAACTTCTGGCCATCCTTTCACATTATTTTGCATTTGCAGCTCATTCTGTACACTCATAAGGATTGAGCACTTTTAACTAAAACTGAAGTTTATAGGCTGTGTGGACTCATCACTCTTCTCTCTCCTTGTAACTAAGTACTGTGCACCATGGGCTGGCTGTCAGGACTCCTTTTGGTTTATAGTCCCTGCTGAGCTATGTCTACCTTTTCCCTTGAGAGTAGGAATGCCAGAGGCATTTTTCTGTTCGAGATGCCCAGGGCATGTTACACACCTTTGTTTCAAAAAGCCCAGCTTTTAACAAAGCAGATGCATTGGGCAGGTGAGGCTCTAAGTAACTGGATATTTGACAATGAAGCCCTGGTGTCTCTTTCACAGAAAATTTCAAGTCCTCTGGTGCAGAGCAGAAACAAAAAAAATTCTTCTCTAGGGAGTGACAGCCCTTGAGATTTATGAGGAACTTAAGAGTATTTAATTAAAATTGCCAAATAGATTTCAGTAGCACCAGCACTTCACGGCGGTTCAGCCTGCTAGTTGCCTGGGGTTTAGAATATCCTTGGAAGATCTTTAGAGCATCCCTAGAAGTTCTTGAAAACTGTTATTAGTCTTACTTTTAAGAAACTCCATGCTTTTCCTGAATTAAAAGAAGGCTGCAAGCTCTAGGGTTAATAAAATGATAGTAGGGAATGCCTGTAGACACTGCTGTTAAGACAGCTGAGGTGTTTGAGCAAGGAACTTCCATGGTCACAGCATCTGCAGGCTGCCACATTTCTTAGGCAAATGGGATCTTGGCACAACCATGCACTCAGCAGGCAGTTTCTAGCATATTGTTCTCAAAACAAGGGGGAAAATCTGGACCCCAGAGTCAAAAAGAGCCTGACGATCGTTAGTACTGCAAAGAACAAAGATGTAAATGCCATTCAGTGGAGAGCCTGATCTCTTCCCAAGGAGGAGAAAAAGAAATTGCCCACAATGTGCTGGCTGGCTCCAGGAGAGTCAGAGTGCAATTTCCTCTGTTGTTTTATTATCAGTCACTTCTGTGCCAAGTCTGCCATTAACAGTTCCTGCTTGTAGAGTTTCCTCTCGGCTCTCAGAGTTGCTGTAAGGTCTTAGCATTTGGGCCTCTCCGTGAATTGGCTCTGGAGGTTTGTCTGAGGCCATGGCTTGTGCCAGGAGCACTGCACACGCTCACCATGACAGGAACAAAATTACAAACCTGTCTAATTTCCCCAAAGTGTACCTATTGTTTGTGCGTGAGGAGGATAAGTATAATTGCTTTAATTTAAGGTCTCACAAGGGAAATTGGATTTTTTTTTTGTAATACAGAGCAACTCAGACATGAAAGCTTTCCAGGCAGTTGGTCTCCATTTAAATTCAGAATACTGAAGGGGATGTGCCCTCAGTTACTCTATTACCAATTTAAGACAGTGTTTAAATGTTTAGCTGCATATTAATTTTAAGTAATAAAAAAGGAGATTCGTATTTGGGGTCACATCCAAATATTCCTTTCAAGTCAATGGTGAGAATTCCTACAGGACTCCATGCATTTTGGAGTATAGCTCTTGAAGAACCGGATTTTCATGAGACCTGCTCTCTTGAGACCAAAACTTTGATATAGCTTTGAGAGAGTGCACTGCATTGCTTACATGTGTAAATGCAAAAGATGGTAACAGAATCCCTCAAATGTTTCTTCCTTAGCTGTGGCAGCAGAATCTTCAAAAAAACCATAGCATGCAAAACCAATCAATGTCCAAGTGTGTTCCGTTTCACCTCCTTCTTTTATGAATTACAGTGACAAGACTGATCTGACCAATTTGCTATCCAATAAGTTGACTTGAGATGTAAGTAAACAGTATGTACTGATTGAATAAAGTGTTTTTCCTCCCCAAATAAAAAATGTACAGTTTCATAGGAGCAGTTCAAAATACCTTCCAGCCCTTTAAGACAGTGGTGTTCCTTCTGTTTACTTTGGACATCAGGGGCTTGGGCTGCCTCCTACCAAAATAAATATTCTCTCGCATTCATGCACATCTAAAATGCATGATCAGTGACAGAACTGAGCTTTTGCAACTTGTAATGAAATCTGGGTGGTGTACTGTGTGTTCTGGGGGTTGTCACCTGTGGTATCCAGGGATTTTACAAGAATGTAAATAGAGTTCCCTAAAAACCTAGGAAATATAATTCAAAATATCTGGATCCAGAAGTCGACTAACAGATAGAGAGAGACATACTGGGGTAATTGAGTCTTAGAAATTTGAGACCATCATATAATTTCTTGCAACTTAAAATTTTGGAAGGGCTGGAGCTGAATTTCAGTGTTCAAGTGTGTGTGAGAGAGATGCACACACGCAAAGCTCTGCCATGCCCCATTTGTTTCTGTTGTGGGTAAGCAAGAACATTGGGTTTAATGAGGCTCAGTTTAACCTCCAGCTGTGAAATACAGGATTAGTCATATCCTGTACTTAACCAGCTTTGTAATAATTTCACTAGATTCTACTATTTTTCTCTGTATGAGGACAGGGCCAGGGAAAAAGCTCTTAATTGCAGTTAGATCAGGCTACGAAGAAGCAGCTTTTTGTGTCTTTGAAACATGTGGAGTGGTTCAAAGTACACAGAGTCTCAGTGATCGGTCCATCTGAGAAGTACTGAAAAATGCCTTGAGGGGAAACTAAGCAATAACTGCAGAGGCTTAAAAACAGATTTCTGCAATGAGTAAAATGCCAAATTCAAGCCCAGATCAAGAAAAATTCAAAGTCTGATATCTAAAAACAACTTGGGCAAGAACGGGAAGGATGCTGATCATTCATTGCTTTGAAAAAAAAAAAGCCTCTGTAAGTTTATGACAAGATTTTCAGTTTTGTTTTGTTTTTCATGAAGCCAAAGATGCAAATCTAAATCTTTCAAGAGAGTTCTAAAGAATATTCAGATTATCTCACTAAATTTGAGACTGGCTATAATTGATTCTCCCTGACTGTTTGAGTCCTGGCTCAGCAGAGAGCTTGGAACATCCGAGCGGTCCTCCAGAGGAGAGGGACTTGACTGCTCAGTAGTGCCTCAGTCAGCTGGTACCCAGCACAAGCTAAATTCTGCAAGGGATCTTTTCTGACTTATCAGGAGAGGTTTCAGGTCTTTATTTTTCTCATTCCCAGCAACTCTGTTGTTCTATTGGATGTGGGGAATGCCTTGAAGGTAGCCCAGCAATGTTGCTGTGGCTGAGATTTTGGGAGGAGGTGCGGTGGTTCCCTTTGGCCTCCTTGCCTGGCGTGCAGTTGACAGGAGAAAATGAAACGTGACTCCAGGGGATGGTCCAGACCTGTGCTTGACACTACATCCATATCTACAACTACTTGCCTGAGGAAACTGGGTCAGCATTCCTTAACTTCTCCACTGGCACCCCCAGTAAAGACACTGATTTTGGTTCTAATGAGCCACGATGGGCTCTATTAGTCTGTGACTCTGAAACTCATGGCATGCAAGCCACAGACCAGACTTGGGCTACACCAAAGGCCAGTGGCTAAAGCTCCATTTGGCTTTGTTAACTATTGAGCTGCATTTCTATTTGGGTTATAGGCTGTGATACTTCAATCTCTCAGCCGTGCCAGCTCATATTTCCTCTTGAGCAAAGCCTGCCAGTTGTGTGATTATAATTATATACTGCAATTTGGTTTGAGCTGATTATCTGAGTCTCCTGTGAGTTATGGGCTTGATCTTTCTCTGCAGATCTAAAACAAGAGGACAAAAATACAGACATTCTTGAATATTAACAGTGTACTAAAGTTCCCTACCTCAGTTGCTACAGAGAATGGAGAGGTTTGAAATTTACCCTGCTTTTATTCCCTGTACCTCACTAAGATACTAATAAAAGTCTTTTTCCAAGACTGATTTTACATGGTCAAATCTGCTAAGCCTCCTACTGACTGTCTCCTGCCTTTCCCAAAGTTGTTAGCTCCCCCAACAACAGAGAATTCCGGCTGTCACCAATGCAACCAGGTGAAATCTGGTTGCCCCTCCAGCTTCTATGAAAACAGATCATGATGTGAGGGGGAAGTCAGAGCAAAGGCAGAAGTGGGGATCCTCATCCCTGTGTTACGTTTGTGAATGGCTGAGATCCAGCCATGGCACCATGCCCAAATGCATTTCCAATTCCACATGAACCACTAAAAATGGATTTACTGATGGAACTGGCTGAGGCTGTGCTTGTGACCTCCTGGCTGAATACTGAAGAGGGAATCAGTATCTTGAACAGACCATTATCCTCTCAAGTCTTTGTCACCAATTCAGGAGCGATCTCCAGATGTGCTGCATGTACAACAGGGATATGAACCAGTGTAAAGGAATTTAATCTCTCCTGTTCCAAAAAGCTCATGTTATTGCTTGACATGGAAGATGCTAAATAGTTTTAATCTCATCCCTTAATTTTTTTTCCTTATTTGCAGAGTTCTTTCAAAATCAAATACGTTGATTTTTTTTGTTGCACTCTTATATGTGTAATTTCCAACTTGCCTGATAAATGCTGTTGAAGCTAATGGGACTCTTCACATATACTTAAAGTCAGATATGTGCTTTGCTGAGCTTATTTTTGCTTTGATATGTCTTGTAGTGATAACTGCAATTACTGAACCTTAATTCAATTATTTGCTAGCTTCACACAGTGAAATTGCCCATCCCTCAAATTCCTGGTGCATGAGACAGTAAAACATGGATTAATGAGATAAGGGGGAAATGTTTGTGCAAGGTCATGTCGTAGGGGATGTTCTCTGGGGCACAAGGCTGCCTAACAGGGCCACTCACTTGTGGTGCTGAGGTCATGAGAAACAGGGGCCATTGCCCTGATGCCCATGTGAGAGCTGTGCAGGGCAGGTGCTTTGCACCACCTCCTGCACGTTATTTGAGATGTGTTTCTGCTTTGCTTTAGCTCAGCAAAATATCACTGCTCTGCTGTGATACCTAAGGCTAACTTGGGCCAGGTTGTTCTTACAGAGCTGTGTGCTCTGATAGTGCCATTGACCTCTGCAGGTGTGGTAAAATGCCTGTGGCTCTGAAGGTGATCAGGCTTTATCAGCTGTTTGGGGGGGGATACCATGCTCTGAATCTGGATAGTAAGATGTTAATGTTTGTGCAGATAATAATGGGTTCTGCAAGATTTCATTCATGAATATAGGAAAAGGGGTTGAAGTTCAAATAATAATATTTTCTTATCAAATGCTGCATATAAGACCATTTGGTCATCTGTGGTAAAGATACAAGTTTTTTTCAAGATGATAAAATAACTTTTTTTCTGCTAAGTTTCCACATGTATAAGGTTCTTCTGTTCCCTTTTAGCTGGTTGACTGCAATGGCTTGCCATGAAATTTCAGTAAGGTAGAGAGAGCTAATGCATCCACGGCAGCTTCTTGGATCTGGGGCTGCCCCTTAATACTGCTGCTGGTTGTTTAGGGCTCTGATTGCTTATTCTTTCACTTGCTAATGTTGGTGATTTCCATTTTTTAATCATCTGAATGTATTAAATATGCCACTAATTTATTTTCATTTCCCTCCTGTACTTGTGCAAAAGACGTTGGTTAGTAATATCTGTGTTTTGGCCAAGTTCAAATCAATGCCGTTTGCCTACATGAAGAGAAGTGGGCACTTTCAGCTAAATTGCTGCAGAATAACAGGAAAAGATTTTGATCTAAACCTTTCATTTAATTACTCAGTTGCGAACAATGGATTGTTGAGTGTCAAAATTGAGGCAGTTTCAATTACTGGAACAATTATGGTTTAGAGGATTGTTGCTGGTAGGTTTAAGAATTTATATTACAGCGACAGGCAAGTAATCCAGGTAATGGGCAGTGCAAGAGTCCATAAAGATGAAGGCAGCCAGACAGAGTGGGCTGAAATAAAACCTTCTGTGTTTTTATTTTTCCTCTTCACAAATGTGTATAATCAAAAAGCCAAGGTCTCAACAGAGTTTTCCATCTAATGTCCAAGATTTATGGGATGAAACTATAATCTGAAGTAAGAATGATTTTTTTTTTTTTTAAATGTACACTTTTTTTTTCTCCATATAGAGAATTACCCAAATCATAAACCCAAATCCTTATGATCTTATATGGTCAGGCTGTGATGCCCTTGCCCTATTGCTAAGGACCAGGTTTATTCTGATGTTTAAATGATGGCTGAAGGAAGTCCTGTGCTTTGTAAAAGGAGAGGTAGCCACTAAAAAATGGAAATTTCTTGTCTGTCAGCAGGCTGGGTGATGGTGTGGCATAATAATTTGTCCAAAGAAAACCTTTTGAACTGGTATCAATAAGGGTATGTTCTCTTGTCAGCCTCGAGTTCCTTGCAGTATTCCTTTCCATCTAGTTGCATTTCATGCTGTTACATAATTTCTTCTAAAGTTATGTTGAAAGCAGATACAATATTAATACATTTAAGTGGTGCCCTGGGTAATCTGCTGTCTCTCGAGCTTAGTGCAAGTGGGTCTGCGTTGTAGGAAAAAGGAGGTGATTATTATAAATCCTCGGAAATGACAGCCCTTTGGGAAGTCTGCTGTCAGTGACTCATGTACGCTTGATTCTCTGTGTTCTGGTCACATTCTGCCATCCCTTTATAAAGGTACTCCCCAGAAGTAAACAAAAAGGGGCTTTGTAGGACTCCTCACCTTCAAACTGGTGCTTTGTTGTGTGTTTTTTAAAACGACTTGTGGACCAGGAGAGAAAGCTTTCACCATGCAGGAGGTTAGAAGTGAGTTACAAAGGGGTGAAGAGAGCAGCGCCTCAGGTGCTGAGCCGTAGTCCTCGGGTGTCTCCAGGTCCGTCCCTCCTTGCTCCTGCTGTGCAGCAGAAGGATGCAGGTCTCGAGCAGCTCTTTATCCCATCTACCAAGGCTCCACGGGTGCCTTGGATACGCTCAGGCACAGGATGCCCATGTTTAGACACCCAAATTGCTCCCAAATGACCCCATAGCCCATGACGAGAAGGGAAGCTGTGACCCTTTGGGAAGGCTTTAATATTTCCACAGGGCACAGGGTCAAACTGATCATTTATGATAAAATACTTTTTTTAACCTCTTTTCAGCCTTCATCTGTTACAACTTATGCGAAAGGAGAAAAAAGTGTTTTCAATTAAAGGCTACTTATGTAACAACCCTGTTTTGAATGCTAATTCATGAATTACTGGGAGCTGACAGCGCTGCTTTTTAATTTTCCTCGGTCACTTCAGCACATAATTCTAATTGAAATCGTTTTTTGCTAATCTCTTTCATAAATGCTGAGAACTTTCTGTCAAGTAAATTTCTGCCTTTCTGTATTTAATTTATGTTAAGAACAGTCCATTTTGTTGCATCAAAGTATTTCAAAATTAAATATTTGTCTCCTTTTTTCTCCCTTCTAGCAGAAGTACCACTGAAGGGTAACAGAAAAGATAATTTGTCTAACTTGTCTCTAAGTTTTCAACACTTTATCTTCACAGTTGGTACAACATGGCCACAGCACTGATCTGACTTTACTGGATAGAAACGGAGAGGAAAATAAATGTTTCTTTGTAGTACTTTGACCTTAAAATACCACAAACACCATCCATCTTCTTGTGTTATTTGTGTTATTTTTCAATTGAATCACTCAGCACAGAGGGTCAAAAAGTCAGAGGCCACCATTTCTTCTCTTTGCTAGCAGGATAGAAAGCTTTGATAGGAGCAAGTGTTTGCTGTTTTTTCATTGTTTTGTTTTGGGGTTTGTTTTTTTTTTTTTTAATGTAATTTTAGTCTTTGGTAAGCACCAAGACTTTAGTTTCTATCTCAAGCGTTTAAAATTATACATTATTTGTTACAGAAAATACCACTTTCCACCCATCAAATTGCTTCTGTAATCAAATTGCTTCTGTTTTCTACACAGAAAAAAAGTCGGGTTTGCAGTCTATTTTTACTAAAAAACTTGATTTGCTGGCCCTATTTTTTTCTCATTGGTAGGAGTAGGCCAAACTCCCCTCCCTGGTGGGAGGGGCATGCCTGTGCCCATTTGCTTCATAGCAGGCTGACAAAGGTCTTGGGCTCTGGTCCAAGAACGGTACCTTCTGGGGTCACTCTTGAGCTCTGCCTAGCTGAAAAATGTATCAGCAGATGTTATGTTGTTATTTCCGAGTATTGAAGAGCGGTTGTGTCGGAATGACCACTGTGGGGTGGCAGTGCTGGCAGTGTGTGGCACAGGTTTGTGCTGTGGGCAAAGGTGTTGGCTCTGCAGGCTTGTCCCCGTGCTCATGAGCTGGGAAGGTGAGAAGTGCTGAGTTAGACCGAGGGCAGGTCTTGTGCTTCTGTAATGCTGTGAAGGTCAGGACAGGCTTTTTTTTGTTTTGTTTTTAGCTATGGATGAAACTAGGGTTTGAAAAACATTTATAGTAAGAGAGCAAGAGCCACTGTGGAGTAGTCAATGGCCAGTTGTTGGTGTTTGCTGGGGACAAGTGTGTGAGTCTCCTGAGGTCTCACTTGGTCTCCTTTGATGTGTCCCTCCTTCTGTCTCTGCTCCTCAGCTTAGGAAACATCTCCAATAAAAGTTCAATTGAGACTGCATGCTCCCACGGAGTTTTAGTTCAGATGAAAGTGATTGTGCTGATAAATTCCTTGAAACTCCAGAAATGTAAAGTGATTTTACCTGAAGGATAATTTATTATAGCTATGTTGCCCATTAGTTGAGATAATCTCCAGCAATGATGATGAACAGAGATGATCAGGGATTCTACTTTTAAAATGTCTTTCTGACTAGAAAAGCAATTTGGGATCCACTTACATCTCAGTAATGAAAATTGGGTAAGGTAATAAGAGATTTCATTTTGTGAGTGAATTGACAATGCAAATATCAGGATTTTTAATTTAGGTTTAAGTGGAGTAATGGCTACTCATTCTGATGCATCATTAGTTATATTGCTTTTTAATGAGGGATTCACTTTTTTTTCCCTGGTTAGCTCTAACACTGATAGCAAAGCCCAAGGAATGTGCAAATGTTTAGGGAGGTCTGTTGAATATGTGTCACTGCACCATTTCAATTTTAAAAGAGAAGGAAAAGCAGTTTTCTTTCTATGGTGAAAAAATACACATTTGCTATTAGTGCAAGGAAGATAAATAATGCAGAGATGTGATTGGTAGCCTGTTGTAAAAAAAACCCCAGGCTATTAGAGTAAGATACATTTCCAAATAACTTCTAGAAAATATAGAAGGAAAATTGCATTGAGTGGAGTGCTCATGAAAGGGGCTGGCTTTATGACAGGCAGTGGGAGGAAAAAGTTTACTCTGCCCATTCCTGACAGGGATGAATATAAATAATGGCAGGTGAAGACTCTTTTTGCCCTAGCAAACCCACTCTCTGCTCCAAACACCTCATTTCTCCTCTGGATAGATCTCTGCTCAGCATTTTTATTTCTTAGATGTCTTTTCTTTTTCTTGTCCTATTTTTTCCTCTCTTTTTCCTTTCTGTTCTTTAATTAAGAGCTTGTTTTGATGTTGATTGAACTCAGTGGGAATCTTTCCATCAAATTGAATGCATTAGGTCAGATTCATAATCAGCAGTCACTGAAACAATCTAACAATAGTTTTGTCACACACTAGTGCAGTCTTAAATGGGATTTGCTTTAAAAAAGCAAGAGAACTAATCCATTATAAACACTTGTTAGAGCAGAGTTTTGACTGTATCTGTGTATTTACCAACACAATTTCAACCAATTTAAGCCAAATTGAAATTAATGCAGACTTTTGCTCCAGGCAGGAGCACAGGGCAGTTAATTAAATCAATTTAAACTAGCGTATTTTTAGCGACAGCAGTGTGATACTGGGTGTCGTCTGGACTTGGGTTTGGTTGTCTCCCTTCCTTAGGTGGGAAAGCATTTTGGCTTTCTGTGAGGACAAGCTGTAATGTAATGAAACACATGGGGAATCCTATGTAGACCAACCCATTCAGATTTGGGGGCAAGAGAGCAAGTTTCTGGGATGCAAACGTTCACCAAATCTCTCTTTCTCAGGCATGTTTCTAGACTTCTGGTGTCCCACAATCATGTGGCATCTTGCAGGTCTCAGTGTGGTTTGCAAAAGTCTGAGTAATCCATGGCCTCTAAACTGCTGAGGCAACAAACACGCTTCTGGAGCAGAGACTTCAAGGAGATCTGCAACCTCTGGGGTCTCCAGCACAAAGATATAACCTCACATTTTGGCTCTGCTGTTTTATTCTACTTTTCCCTTGGCCATGCAAGTGCCCCTCATCACGGATGCCAGGGAAGAGTGCCTGAGCTCCTGAGCTGACAGCCTAAAGGAGTGAGTGGCAGAGTGTCAGGACCCCTCCAGGAGGTTGCCGTGTCCCCACGCACGCACAAGAGTGAAGAAGAGGTTGCACACAGCAGGGCGGTGGAAGCATAACCAGCCAAGGTGAAATCCTTTCAGGATAACCACCAAGAGACATCACATGCCTGGGACACTGCCAGTAAGCTAAGAATCCTCTCATCATCTTCCTTTGTGACCTGCTAGCCTTTCTTTGAAATTATATACCTCCCAGGAATAGTGGTGGAAACTCAGTTTTGCAGCAGTCACTTTTCAGCTTCAGAAGGAGTTATCTCCTTCAGATCTCTCTCTCTCTCTGACTCTGTGTTGTGAAATGAAAAAGAAATATAGGCCACATCTTCTCTCTTCGAAAATTCAGGGGAATCCCAGACATCTGATATGCTGAACTCATTCTGTGTCACTTGGATCCATGTGAGACACAACAGTTCCCAGCAGATTGGGTCATATAGGACGAGCATCCATTTCTCATGATGGCTTTCTTCTGAACTGCCCTTCTCTTCATAGCTTGTAAAATGAAAGCTGATAGGGTGAGGGCTCCAGAATGGTTGTTAAAGCACTGGGTCACTATAGAAATTTTAACCTAAGAAAACAACATTTTGAAATAAAACCAAAGCTGAATGTCAACTAAAACAGGCCATGTAGCTACAAGAAAATGTTTTTTGACTGATAGAAAATGATGTATCCACTCAGAGTGCACCAATTCTTCTCTTTGAGCAGGAGATCGAAATGAACTTTCAATATTTCCAGAGATCTGTGCGCGGCAACAGTACCCAAAGTCTCTGTTATGTTCAGGCCTTTGGGTTACTGTGGGGTTTTATATACAATTGAGCCAATTTATGAGATTTCCTGTTAAATTTTATCGCTCCAATGACTTTTCTTTGGTTCTTTTGAAGTAGAAAACATCATTTCTGTAGCAAATGCAAGTTGAAAGTCATAATGGAGCATAAAAATATGAAAGGTCGTGATTTTTTAGCTTTAAAATAGAGGACGGTGCACTGCTTGATACTCTCAAAAATATGAAAAGTTAATGAGGACATTTATTGGTGATAAAGATAGAATCTTTTCCCAGACCTTTGATTTTGGCTGCTTGTGTATTGGCTTTCTGTGGGTGTACTTTTATAAATGAGAAACACTTCTCATTCTTTGCATTTCAAGATCACAGAGAGCTAATAACACAAGGCAGAAACTTTGTCCCAGGGAGATTATTCGGTACTCCTAACACGCCGTGCTGCTTCTCCCTTTGAGTGCAGACTATTGGTTGCATTTATCTGGTTTTTAGGGTCATATAGACTACCTTCATTTATTTGACTATGTTTAAGACCTGTGGGTGCAAGCAAATTTGTAACCAAATAAGAAACTGTTCCTGTCAACACACGTTTTGCAAGCTTAGGTGAATCATAGTAGCACTGTTCACAGACCCTTAATCTAGAAAATGTCTCCTGGTGTGGGTTTTTTTGGTGGTTTTTTGTTTGTTTGTTTTGTTTGTTTGCTTTGGATTTGTGGGGTTTTTGCTAATTTTGATTTAATCTGAAGTCTTAAAAATATTTTTTATGTGCATCTTATAAAATGATTTACTGAGCATGTAGGAACTTAAGTAAGACAAAAATGCCTTCCTGCTGTATCACTTTATGTAGCAGACGTTGAACAGTTCACCTCCAACTGCTTGCAGGTGTTTTCTCTAGGACTGGACATGTAAAAAATATTTTATTACAATGTTCGCCGTCACTGTTGGTGCAGGGAAAAGTAATGAGAACAGGTCAGGGGACAGATATGGTCATGGGAAAAGCCAGGACAGCAGAAGGGGCACAGCTTTCTTTCTCTTCATTAATATGGACTGTCCTGTTTTCTGTTGTCTTTGCAGCAGTCCAGCACAGGGGACCTGAGGACTCTGAGGAAAGGATTGTCCCCGTACCACTCTGAGTCACAGCTCTCATCACTGCCACAGTACCAAGATGCCCTGCAAAATGTAAGAGACGTTTCCTTACCCGTACAGACAGAGCCATGGGTTCCCCTAAAAGTGAGCATGGCTGGAGGAGGCAGGTGAAGATTACAGGGGAGCTCTCCCAAGTGAGTGTTCCCCCTGAAACTGGTGTTGGAAACATGCAGCTAAAACCTTTAGCTGTTGAGAGGATGGGGAGCCCCTGGAACATTGATCTTTACCTGAATTTAGTTCATCAACTTCCCAGCATGGGTTTTCAGTCAACTGACAGTCACTGTTGTGCATCTTTTAAAGCTAGGGTGAGTCTTGTTACACCTGCAGCTCCTTCTTGGTAAATGCCCTGTGCCTGCAGTAAAAAAGCTGGTTGTGGATGAAGCTTGCCAGGTGTCTGGCAGCACATGGATAGGGTTGTTTAGTGGGTAAGGTCTTAGGTTTTTCTGTATCACAAATGAGGTTTGTGTTTCCTAAGATTTGCCTGCATTGCTTCTCAAACAACAGAACAATCTTGACTAAAGCCTCTTCCAAAGGATGGATACTGTGCTGCTGTGCCAGGACTCCTCTTGCACCCATGTGCCAGGCATGGCTGAGGATCCTGAGCCCTGCCAGGTGATTGCCTTCCAGATGTTTCCCTCACTGCTTGGGCCTCTACGTTTGCTTGGTGATACTGTTTTCCAGATTACAGGAAGAGTCTAGAAGTAGTCAGAAAGTCCTGCTAGGAGTGGGCTGCGAGTGCTATGAATGTGAGCAAAATCCTGATGGCATCACAGCTGGAGAACCTCCCTGCTCCATGTCTGGGACACTGGTCAGCAGAGCTGTAGGTCCTGTAGGACCAGTCATACACTGGCTGCTTGATTGGGAAAAAGTCATTCTGTAGATTTAGTGTACCTCTTACAGTTGTAAAGAAGAGCACAATAATACTTTAATAATAATTTAATAAAGTTTGTATAAATAAACTCCACCTATGGAAGCAGATCCCCTTTTTGTCCCTGCTGAATGGCAGGATGGACGGAGATGCTTCAGGCAAAAAAAAAGGGGGATAAAAGTGTCCAAGTGAATATTCACTTTTCTAGTTTTGTGCCCCCATGTATAAAGACAGGAGACTTTATAGGGAGTGCAGAGAGACTTGAACGTGGAGATGTTTGTCTGGCTGTGCTAGCCTTACAGTTTTGGAGATTTTGCTTTGCTTCCTTGGTGCTTAGGCTTTTGATCCCCAGCTTTGTTCCAGGTGGGCGATGCTCACTCAGTCTGTGCTGGTTGCCCCAAGGAGTGCTGCTATTCATGATTTTACATTTATCTTGTCAGTCAGGCTGGGATACATCCAGCAGCTCTCTGCAGAGGAGCTGTGGTGGGATAGGAGCTGGCAGGAGAGTTTTGTGCTTGAGCATTGACCCTCACAGCTCACTGGGGCTGTGTGAGGGCTGGCGGCAGATGGTCCTGCCTGCTGGAGCCCTTCCTGCCCACTTGTCCCTATTTTCTCTCCTTCCTAAAGGAAGAGATGGCACCTGGCATTTATGGAGAGGCCTGGGTGCTGTGTGACATTCACTTTCATCTGTCACCCTAGCTGTGTTCTGCCTTCTTTGCAGGAAGTTGATAGAGAAAAAACAAAACCAGCTTTGGATCCAAATCCACGTCATCTCAGATACTTACGTAGCCATTTATTTACTTACTCCTGCCAAATCCCTTTGGTTTGTGGCTTGACATGATATACTGTTTTTGTGACAAAGGATAATGATCACAAATTCATGCAAATGTCTTTGAATGTCTTGAGCATGCCCAGAAGTGGACATTTAGATGTACCTGAGTTTCTCTGCGGCTTTTTTTTATAGACAGCAGGCATGTGTTTGTGAGAAATCATTTCTCTTTGTGCTGGCACATGCTTCATGTGAGTGAGTGATGGACAATTGGTGTCAGCTTCAAAGCTGTCACATCTGTTCAGGGTTTCATCATCGGCACTGCCTGTGCAACTCTTTGAGGAAGTCCCTCAGCACATCCCTCACTGTCACACAGGTTACAAGCAGGCATCACTCCAGCTCTCCAGGGCCCTGAGGTACCCCAGTTAATGACACAGCTGGGTGTTTCTAATGGGCTCTGGATCAGGGACACAAGTGCACACTCAAGATGCAGAAGCAAAAGACACTCACAGTTGCAGTCTGTGCATTGTGCATCATGCACATGGGGAATTACAGATTGGCTCTGTAGTCTGCGTTGGTTACCAAATATCCAGCGGTCCTGCGGGTCGGTCTGGCCTACAAGACCCTGGCCTTTGCAAGGGAAGGTGTGATATGTATGTTAGCTTGAACTGAGAGCAGGTCAATCTCCTCAGCTCTGGGAACTGCCCAGAGTCATTTCATGGTGTACCAGAGGCTCCCTGTGTTCTTTGGGAGGTGAGAGTGATTTCCTCTGCATCCTCTGCATGAGAGGAGGCAGCAACAAGCTCCTGATGGGACCTGCCATTTCCCTGGGATGAGACTAAGCTAGATAGGCTGGCTCCATTTTTCTCGTTGCCAACAGCCTCATGTAAGCTCCCATTGCTCAGTCTCATGTAAGTTGATGTCCCAGGCACAAGAGCTGTTTTTGGGGTACCTGTAAGCTGAGGTAACTCTGTGGCCTGCCTGGTATCTGGGTGTCATGGTTTAACTGCAGTTGGCAACTAAACCCCACACAGCTGCTTGCTCACTCCACCCACATCCAGGTGGACATCCAAGAGCCCTGCAGCACAGCTGAGGATGAATGTGGGGGCTGAGGCACGGCCCAGAGCTTTCACCTCTCTCTTTTCTTTGGCCTCTTCATGGGTGCTCTGGCTGCCATGTGGACACATGTTCCTGCAGACCTGTACCTGCCCGCTGCCCTGTGGCTGTGCCACAGGCCCATCTCAGTGCCCAGGCATGAGTAGGTGACCTGAGGGCTGCTTATGTTCCTATGGCTGAAGGTACCATCACCTTGAGAACCTCATAAACCAGCTGCCTGCAGGAACCATTTATCCACAGTGTTGGGGTCCCTCCCCTGCCGTGTAGCCCTGGGAGAGGGGCCCTGAGGGCACAGACACGGGGCTACCCTGTCCCTGCTCAGCCTCGTTCCCATTGGTTGGTTTGTGTTCCCTGCGCGGGGAGAAGGACCCTTGGTCCCGTGACTGGAACAGTTCCTGAGCAGAGCTCCGGCCATGCGGCTGGAGAAATAAACATCTCTCTGAAACAGCTATCAAGAATCTGTCTGTCCGTATATATTTCCTTTCCACGGGACTCCTGGTTTGATATATGCGTGTTGCAGGATCCCCACTGCAACAAATGGTGGAGATTTGTGAGCAGAACGATCCCCGATCCCTAAGCGACTGATTTGTGTGAGTAAACCCTGGAAACTTTGGATTCCTCTTCTTGGTTTTGCTTTGCTATTCCATATCTAAACTATGGAGGAACCGTGGGAAGACTCTTGGCTCTCAGAGCCGCATATGGACATTTATCTTAAACTTAAAATGATTCTTGAACAACGATTTGTAAATTTTAGCTTGATTCAAGCTCAAAAAGAACTGAAACACTTCCTGGCATGGTTGTTTAAGAACTTTTTCTATGTTTCTTGGGATTTAATTCTTACCAAGGGCTTTTGGAAAACCGTTTGGACACAGTTAATATTGGAGTCAAAATATATGCCGATGGAAGAATATTTTCGTGAATATTATTTAGTTACCGAGACTGTTGAGCAATGTCAGCTGTGTCCTGGTGAAGGGAAGCGTGGCGCAGGGACCGTGCGGCCCAGGCCACGTGCACCGAGCGCTCTGCGAGCAGCAGCGAGGCAGTTCCCGCGCGCGGGCGGAGCCACGCGAGCCGCAGTGTCGGTGGCGGAGCGAGGCGCGGCGGGAGCGGCGGGACCCGGCGGTGCCTGCCCGGTCCTGTGCAGTGCGTGGTGGAGCGAGCCCCGTGAACGCCCGACTGAGAGGGGCGGCACGCGGGCGGCGGCTGGCGGCAGTGGCGGTGGAACGGAGCCGCGCCCAGCCGAGACGCGCGCTGGAGCAGGGCACGGGGGGGTCGTCGCTCAGGGGCCCGGCCGAGACGTGGGTACAGCGCCCGGCAGCGGCAGCGAAGCTGCGACCAGAGGAGGCGACGCACGGAGAACTGAGCGGCGTGGCCCGGCCCGGCCCGCGCAGCCCCGAACGCGACCCCGGGAAGAGCGCGCAGGCACCAGCAGCCCCGACAATTCCAACACGGGAGCGACCGAAGGAGAGAGCAAAGACGCAGCGAGACAGAAAACAGCAGCCACTCGAAAAAAGGAAAAGATCATAGCAACTAAGACCTTAGGGATAGTAAAATGGTATAATGTTAAGCAAAATTATGGTTTTATAACAAGGTGTGACAACCAGCAAGACATATTCGTGCATAGAACTGCTATTAAAAAGAATAACCCTGAAAAATGGATCCCAAGCTTGGGAGATGGAGAGGTGGTGGAATTTAATATTGTACTAGGGAGAAAAGGGTTACAAGCATCGCAGGTCACTGGGCCTGATGGTGTTCCTGTAAAAGGCAGTATATATGCAAAAAATCGTAGTCATGTTAGACAGTATCTCTATTGTAAGCCCCCCCTACAGTTTCCCTTTCCTAATCCCACCTTTCCCTTTTACCCTATGTCCTATTACCCCCAGTGTATTCCCAATCCGTTTTTTCATCCATGGTTTCCCTCACAAAACCATGCTTTTGCCAATTGTTTCCCCAAAAATCCCTTTCCAATGCCGAGTGGGGGATGAAAAGGGGGAGGGAAGAAGTTAAACCCTCTCCTGCCTCAGTTTCCCCACAAAGCATGCTCAGAGAATTCTGTCTCCCTTCTGTCAGCCCTAAGATGTTCCAGAGAATCTGTTTGGACATTTAAAGACTCAGGAGGGTGGCTTGTTTTGTTTTGAAACTGTTCTTGTTATGTTTATCCAGTTGTTTTCATTCTCCTTTTATTAAAATAAAACGGGTGAGGTGTTGGGGTCCCTCCCCTGCCGTGTAGCCCTGGGAGAGGGGCCCTGAGGGCACAGACACGGGGCTACCCTGTCCCTGCTCAGCCTCGTTCCCATTGGTTGGTTTGTGTTCCCTGCGCGGGGAGAAGGACCCTTGGTCCCGTGACTGGAACAGTTCCTGAGCAGAGCTCCGGCCATGCGGCTGGAGAAATAAACATCTCTCTGAAACAGCTATCAAGAATCTGTCTGTCCGTATATATTTCCTTTCCACGGGACTCCTGGTTTGATATATGCGTGTTGCAGGATCCCCACTGCAACACCACAGTGTTTAAGAACACAAACCAGCTTGTTACTAGCTGTCACAGCTAGCCTGGATGGACTAGACTTAAAATCTGTGAGCAGTGTTCATGTGATTTATAATGGGAATCCTGCCTTTGGTGGGAGTAACTTCAGAGATTTGTAATGGAAATACTAAGGCTAGTGTGGATGGAGTGGGGGTGGAAAAGTGTGTGTGAAAACACCAGCAGGAATTCTAGAGGAAGGGGTGCTCTGGCCTGTGCTGGTGGCCAAAGACATGACTGGCAGCAAACAAATGGGTAAACACCACAGGATGTGTGGTTTGCGTCAGGACTGGGAGGTCTGTGCTGTGATAAGGCCACAGCACAGATGGCTCATCAGCAGAGGACTTGTTCCCTGATAACGGGAGCAATGTCGCACCATGATTTTTCTTCCTGTGGTTCCAAGAGGAAGGATTAGATAAGGTGACCAAAATGATGTAAAGGAGGCAACAGGCAGCAGCTTTCCTAGGGGTTTTTGGAGGGTAAGCAAGATGCTGAGATAAAGATCAGCCTGTAATAACTACTGACTCCTAAGGCATGTGAAAAATGTGTCCCAGAGCCCAGTTCTTTGCTGTCAATGAGGAGGGATGCCAGGGCTGTCATTAGGACTTGCTAGTGGGTGTCCCTTGTCCTCTGTGCCACACACGGTAACCCTGACCACCTTTTGGTGAACATGTCAGTGTGTGTTTGTAGGTGCATGGGTGTGAGTGACATGTTAGGTTAAAATAATCATCACCTTCCCCTTCCTTAAGGTTCTGTACCGAGTTTGTAGCATTCCCTTGCTGAGGAGCAGGAGCTCCTAGAGGTTCCCCATCTGGGTGCAGGAGGATGTGTCTGCTGGTGCCGTGGGTGGTGACTGGAGAAAGGGACTTGTGCTCATCCAGGGTCTGGAACTGGGAATCCCTAGGGAAAGTACCTGCAGATAAACTCTGTGAGAGCTAAGACAAGCTCTCTCTTTTTGAGAAGACAATGCTGATGATGCCAATACTCAGCTTTTATATATTCTCCTGAGGACTACAGTAAGTATCTCCAGAAAAAAGTGATACTTCTGTTAGAGTGTTCAAAACTACTTCTCTCAGGAGTCTGTATAGACTACAGACTAGGCTGGGGAGACACAATTTCTTTTTCACCTCTAAATCTATTCCAAAAGCAACAAGGTCCATAGGAAAATGCAAAGAAGTAGTAGTGTGGTTACGCAGTGGAGAGCACTCAGCTTAGAGAGCTGCTGAGTCTCTGGCTTCCTGACACTGTCTCTGACTGTATTTTCTCCAGTGTCCACTTCTTGCAGGATGCAAAGCCTGGGAGATACCTCTGGCTGCAGCACCAGCCCCTTCCCTCGAATCCCACCATGCTGTCACAATGAGTCACATTTTGTACCTCTGCCTTGCAGAGGCACTCGGGGGAAGTGTATTTCATTTTGCCATATGGCACACGTGCTATTACAAAAACAAGCCCAAATGTTTGTGGTCTGTAGGTGTAAAGAGAAGCCATTAGATGGAGTGGGAAGGGATGATGAGTCCTTGGCTGAAGCGCTGGCTATCTGCTGAGCCTGTGAGTGTGGTGGTGAGGAGAGGTGATGTGAGGGCCCATAGTAGCTAAACCCCAGCCCCAGTGACAGTCCTGTCTCTGCCTTTTGGCCAGAAAGACTGTGGTCTCCATCCTGATCTGTACAAGGGCTAAGGCAGAAGAAAAGCGAGAAGGTAACTCTATATCTCTCCCTCAGCTCCCTGCAGGGGAAGGACCAAGCTGGCCCCTGAACCAACCTGGTGTAGGCAAGGACATGTAGCTGTAGCCCAAGCCTGGTCTTGGGTCTCAGTGGGGAACCCAGAGCAAGTCTTGCAGTTCCTCTTGTGGTCCCTTCTCAGCCTGCATTGGAGGAAATCTGTTCCTCTCAGGGAGAAGAACTGGATCAGCATCTTAAAGCCAACCTGATTTTTAAAATCAAGCTTGAAATAGCAAAAGATCACCACACTGTTCTCATTGTGGTGTCCTGAAGATGTTCCCCTGTCTCCTCTGCACCCAAAGGAGTCAGGGACACTGATGTCCCTGCAGACTCACCTGGTGCACTGGGGACCTTAGCAGGGCCCCAAGGTGTCCCAGCACAGCAACCCCTCCACTGCCAGCAAGGAGCTCCCAGCCCCTCATAGTGCTGCATGAAGTCCCTGGGCAGCGGGATCCCTGGCTGCCTGGTGCCAGTGCCCAGATGCATTTTCAGCATCTCATGGCCTCTCAAAATGCCTTCAGCCCCTTGTGTTGCTCCAGAAGGCCATCCTGTGCAGTGCCCTGATGGTCCCCTGCCTTCTCCTATCCCTGCACCCCATCCCCAGTAGCTGTCAGGTGAGCTGAGCGCAGCTGGTGTTTGTCAGAGGATGACTCTAGGCTGGTTTCTCACCTTCCCACATCAGTGATGGCCATGGTGCCTTTTTAGGCAGGGGGAAGCAATGATTGAGAGAAGCGTGAGAAGCGTGGCAGAAGGCAGCTTCTTCCCACTGGCTTCACCGATACCACCAGGACGTTATTGAGCAGACAAAAAGAGAAGTTCAAGGCAGCTGATATGCTGCTGCAGCTACAGTAGCTGTAGAAGAGAAAGTAAAATGAAAGGTTTGTTGGGATTTATGGCCCTGAGAGTGCTATGATGAAGCTTCAGGGTGTGTTACCAGCAGCTGAGAACAAACCAATCCATTTTTGAAGGCAGCTGCCCTTCATCTGCTGCTATTGCAGAGGCTCTGAGCAGTGGGTGGCTTTTTTCCCCATGGCAGCCAACCAGCACAAAGTTTGGCAATGACTAAGTTTGGGGATTTGATGAGCAAAAGAGGCACTGACAGGCCGTGCCCATAATCTGTCCTTACAGGTAACCACAGGAGGCAAGAAAAATTCATCTGCTTTGAGGATCTGCTGTAGGTTCTCATGCTCATTTTTCATGTACCTTTGTGTCGGGCTGGCAATGGGTTGGGGGAGAGGCAGAGGCACAACAGAGCCTTGCTGTGTCTCAGGACTGGGGGGGCAGCCAGGCTGAAATGGAGACCTGAGGGGCAATACAGATGTGCACAGGTATCCTCCATGCCTGCATGCATCATCTACCCACACAGAGGCTTTCACCTGCATCATCCCCAAATCAGATTTGCTTCAAAATCATGAAAGTCTTAAAAATGCCCACCGTTTCCTTCTGAAAACAAATGTGCTTGATGTTCCTTTATCAAAAGTAGTAGCACCTCTCAAAATCCTTACGCTGACAGTGCCCCTGTGAGTCAGTCAGAGTTAGTGCACTTGTCTGCTGGTACAACGTGGACTTGCTCTGTCCAGACAGACTTGTTCTGTTTGCTTGTGTCAGGTGGCTGTGGGCTGAAACTCTGCATATGTCATGTTGGTATGGGTTTCACAGTCCGAGGGGGCAGCTGAAGCTGTCGCTGGTGCTTTTTACCAGGGTGCAGCCGTCCCAGCTGCCCAGCGCTGTTACCAACCCATAGAGTGATCACTCCCCTCTCCCCCACCGCTGCTGGAGGAGGCTGACTCGCCGGCTGTGCATGCTTCAAGGAGTCTCCCGAGTCTGGAGCTGCGATCAGCTCAGTGCTGAGAAAAGACACCCTTCCTGTTTGTAATGACATCCAGTTGCAAACAATGTCCTGACTTTGTTTTTCTGTTTGGGGCAGTCCCTGAAATCTTCCCTTCCCTTCAGTGCCCCAACACAACCCGTACAGCCAGTGCTGTGTCATGCCGGCCGGGGAGAGAAGCTGTTCTTTTGTTGGGTGTCTGTGATGTTTGCTGAGAAAGCAATGAAACAGTTAAATTGTTTCTTTATTAATCATAAAGTGCCATGTAAGTCCTTTTTATTACTTAAGTAGACATCCATGCATGCTGGGAACATCATGAAGATGCAGGAGGAGGTGGCTGAGACACACAGACAAGCTCCTGTGTGGACCCAGAAGTTAATTCATGGATTTGAATGTTTACATGACCAGCTGCTCTCTATGATTAAAGGCAGCAAATTAAGTAATGCCAAAGGAGATTATCATCTGCAATAAAGTCCCTTGATTTGATAAGGAAGATGCTAATACAGAGTCCTGATGGCTCTGCCCTCACTCCCTGTCAGTGGCCAGGACCTGTGCTGTGCTGGAGAGCCGTGTCTATCTGAGGAATCTT
Source organism: Corvus hawaiiensis (assembly GCF_020740725.1). Classification (NCBI taxonomy): domain Eukaryota; kingdom Metazoa; phylum Chordata; class Aves; order Passeriformes; family Corvidae; genus Corvus; species Corvus hawaiiensis. Next base: position 12,610,984 of record NC_063218.1, read on the forward strand.
CTGCAGGTTCCTTCTCCTGTGCCTGGTGGCAGGGTGTCAAGCGCTTGCAGCTGTGGGGCAGTTCACATGTGTCTTTGGGAACGTAGGACTGTGCAGCCATTTAAGTGCCCAAGAAGGGAGCTGGTGGTTCAATTTGAGCTGGATGCTGGCAGGCTTTGTGCACGGTAGGCATGGAATAACAACAGCCAAGCACCATCACTGCTCTGGATCGGATGATGATGGAAGCCAGGCAGACAGGACACATAAGGGTGCTCCCTGGCCCTAGTGAGGGTGTCCCATGCTCAGATGTCAGAGGTCTGGCATCATCTGTATCAGGGTGGCAAAAAGGCTGTGCGTTACATGGTGTGGTTCGCAGAGGAGCCGGCACTGGTCGCTTCTTTGTGCCTCCAGGAAATCTTATTGTAGCCAGCAGGGAACCCCTGGGGCTGCTACCAGAGTGCCACCAGGTAGCCTTGTCCCTGCGGGGCCATGAGAGGAGCTGGGCTCCCTTAGGAGCATGAGAAGATGCAGCAGGGAGGGAAGGGACTTGGAAGGAAGGGAGGGTGAAATGTCAGCCTGGAGTCATGTCACGATTCAGCACTGCGTGGCACCGGCGCTTTGTTTCAGCCATTAACCCCTCTGCAGCTGCGGGGCAGTGGAGCGCGGGAAATGTGGCCTGGGATGCAAAACAATGAGGGGAGCCAGGGAATTTCTCAGGCTGGTGATAACAGGGGTTTTTTTTTGTGTGTGTGATCACCCAGGAATGCCACTCATCTTTGTGTGAAGGGAGGTTTCTCATTCTGAATGGACCATGAGTCCATGTGAGCCCAGTGCTTGCCCTTGGTGTTGCCTGTGCTACTCTTCTGATGGGGACACCATGCTTCAGGGTTTTGGTGCTTTCCCTGCCTTCCCTTCTCCCATGCCAGAGTGTCCTTGTGCTCTCAGTCCTTGGTTTTCCTGCTGGTTTTCCCCATCTGCCCCCAGCATTGCCTCTCTGGAGCTGCTCCAGGCACTTCCTTAAACTTCTAGCCACCAGTGCCATTCACAAAACCAGTATGTGCTGGGCCCCCTGTTCTGTCAATGTGCCAGGACTGGGGTGCCAGGCACAGCACCTTTCCATGGTACTACCTGGCTCTGCCACCCACTTTCCATGAACTGTGGGCACATTACTGCCTCCTGCTTGTCTCTTAACAGTTCCTAATTTGCAGAGTGGCATTGACACCTTTATTTATTTAAAACACCTGGATGGTGACAGGTACTAAGGAAGGGTCCAAGCATAATTCAAACCTGGGTAAGGAGGCTGCAAACAAAACCACTGTGAGATAAATAGATGTGCCTGGGAATTTTATTGTGAGCTGTCTGACAGTGCCTGATGTAATGTAATTTTCTGTGTTCTGTCTCGACAATAAAAACTTCACAGTGTCTGATATGACTCCATTTAGCTTTAATGTTGTCTGAGGTATGCCATTAGAAAAGTGTGTCTTATTTAATCAGGTTTGAATTCTAAATGCTTGTTTTTTGAAATGGTAGACAAAAATTACTAAAAGGTAAGGGAAGAAGTGAGGTTCAGAAGCATTAATATTTGCTCATATGTTCCGTGTTGATCTGAAGCATCCTCAGTGCCTAGGCTGTGCCTGCTGGCTGAGGTAAAAACAGCATAATGTTCTCCTCTGGGTTTTGAAACTTAGTCTTTTGCAGTCTTTCTGCAGATCAGGAATAACTCTCTTGGAGGTGAGGTAGGAAAGGGTGTCATTAAAAGACAGAGTATAATTGAGCAAAAAGAGATTGAAAACTTGGAAGGACCAAGGTCTTATGTCTTTTCAGATCCCTGGAGGAATCAAGGAGAAATTGTTTATCACAATTTCTTTGTCATTTTTTTGAAATTTCTGATCCAAAACCTCTAAAAGAGCAGACACCTGTTGTGCCCAGTTAGGCTCTTTTCTTCTTGGGTTCCAAAGCATTCCCACTGTTATTAAGAGATGTTCGTATTTTAAGCCTTACTTTACCTCTGTGGAGGTGTGTCATTATCAGGATTTCACAGTGTGCTCTATTGCAGAGAGTCTTCTTAATTTTGGTCCTCCAAACACACAGGAATGGAGTATCCGTGGCAGTGGTTGTCAGCATCTGTGTGGGACCACATGCCATGCAGCCAGATAGAGCCAGCAAAGACTCATTAGGCAACTTGGTCTTAGGCACTGGTAATGACATCGTGGCATGACACAGAGCAGCAGATGTTTGCCAGCAGCTGCAAGTTGAGGCCTCTGCTCTTCATTTTTCTGGTGTGAGATTGGAAAGGATCACTGGCAGTATTGTGAGTATTCTCACATTAGCACTATTGCTTTACTGATGGTTTTTGGGTTCTTGGCTGGGGCAGTGAATGAGGCTACTTTGATTTGCTTTGTTTTCTGCTTTGGATTGGAGGGTGTCAGTGTGTCAAGTATCATTTTAGCAACAGACAACTGGGGAACTTATCCCCTGTGTGTAGCATATTGCTTCAAGGATGCTCTGGCACTAGAGACTGCAGAGTTTCTCTCTCTTCTCTTAGTCAATTATACAGCTGGACTGTGAATCTCCATACAGACTTGGAGACAAGCCCTGCAGGCTCCAGAGAGAGGTTTCTGGGAGGGTCTCAGGTAGAATTGAGCTTCTCTGGGGGATTTGTGGTTTGGGCGTGCATGACGTGGGGTGGGTGAGATGGGGAGGGGACTGATGCCATGTGGGAACAGTAAGCTCTGAGAAGTGCATTGGTCCCATCACTGATACCAGCAAATATTCAGCACTGATCTGCTTGAAATGGAGGAGCAGGTGAGGGCTGAAAGGGAAATGTGTCCCTTGGTGCTTCAGTACTGCTGTCTGCACAGAGGAAGCAGAGAAATAGCTCTTGTTGTGGTTTTCCCAGTGGAAAAGCGCCTGGGTAGGGGGGTACTTGGCACTGTCCTCCCTTGAGGGATGCAAAGAGCTTCACCAGGACCCTCTCAGGATACTGCAGTCCCAGAACCATCCTGGCAGCAGAGATATGGCTGTTCTTTCCAGGGCTGAACTCGTTAGATATCCATGCCACAGAGATCTCGAATATTCTGAGCAGCCGCAGTGGTTTGGAGAGAAGCAAAAGCACCAACTTGCTGAGCAAGCATAGGATGGGTCACACACATCTCCACTGCCTCTGGTTTCCTGGGACTTCTGCTTCTTAAGGATGTATCTTGGAGAGCTGTCTTTGGGTCTCAGAGGTGCAGTGGTCAATAGACCCTGTGCACAGGGAGGAAAGGTGCTTCTTGCAAGCACCTGGGAACTCAGAGACATAACCTAGACCCCCTCTCCTTAATTAGACTGGTAATCTCACTGCTGGGCAGCTCTTCCTTTTGGTGGGGTGACTGCGGCTGTGGATGAAGCCTAAAGTGGTATGCTATTTCTCAACATCTTTACTATAAATTTTAAAGGCATTTTTGGTGACTTCTGAGCTGTCTTGTAACACCATTCATTCATATAATTATGTGATGCCTCAGCTACATATCTGAGGATGAAGAGTGAACCACCTCTGAGCTACCAAACACTTTGAAAACCTAGCAAGTGGAAAAGCCATATGTCCATTTAATACAAAGACTGCATGCTCAACAAAACCAGACAGGGAGAGGAAACTGAGAGTGATGCATGCCTCAAAACACACCATACTGCTTTTTGCCTATATGGACAATTTCTGCTTCTTAGGATGTATCCAGATTAACCTTGCTATTATTGTCTGCCAGGGTGCTGAGTCAGTTGTGTTCCTATGTCTGTGAAAATGTCAGCTATAGAGAACAGGAAGGGCATGGGTTTCTGCAGTGGTGGAGGTCCTCAGATTAGCTGAGTTAGAGTGCTGGGGTGCAGTTCTGGGAATTCTTGCTTACAGTTTCCGAATGCATCTGTTCTAGGCATGAGGAGTCTCCTCCATCTGTGCAATTTTACTTACTACTTTGACACTGACTACGTGAGATTTTCCCTGCCCTCCTGCCCTCCTTCCAATCTCCTATCTCCAGTCTCTGTTTCCCTCTCCCCTGCATTTCACCTCGATGGGTTTCCTGCTTGGTAAAATACACATCCTCCTCTTCCTTCCCATTCCCTCCCTTCTCCCACTGTTGGCAGTTTTCCAATATAGCAACCTTGACCTTATCTCCAATTCCTTCCATTTCCTCCCCTTCAGCTAACAGTATCTGTGAACTCTGCCCATTTTCCTCTCCTCCATCCTCCAAAGGCTGGCCATGCATCCTGCTGGATATGTTGTCACTTCTTTCCTTGCTGACTGCAGTCATCTCCATTCTGGCCTCCTTTATGTGTGCCTCTGTGCAGGAAGCTGATAGGAGTTTGGCTGAAGCTTTTCTCTTTTGTTGTGAACTGCACTGAAATCAGTGGGTTCACAACAAAAGCGCTGAAATGAAGCACCAACCCCTCTATAGAACGCCGGCTCGGTGTGTGACTGGAAAGAGCCTTCCCTGAGGGTGCAGCTGCCCAAGAAGCACTGAGTGCAGTAATGAATACTGAGCCACCCTTAGCCGTGTGTGTAGTTTACTGGTTGCATCCCATAGCTGCAAAGAGCGGGGGTGTTGGTGAGATCCTTGCTTGCTTCCCTACTTTCTTCACATCTGTGTTTGACCTTTTGTAGCACCAGCCTGGCATGGTGGGGAGGTCTCTGTGGCTTGGGGCAGTGGGCCAGTGGCGTGGCCGTGTGGTGCACTCACCATTGCTGATGATGGCACTCAGCAATTTGGACATCTCTTTCTGTTGGCTGGGGCTTTTGGCTTCCAAGCTAAGGATCAAGGATCATGCCTATTTTAGAAATGAAGTAATCTGTCACTTAGACTCTGACTGGAAGTTTTGGGTTTACCTCTTTTGCTGCATTTCTCATTCTTTAAAATTATTTTTCCCTTCTTCAGTCAAATTCTCTACCCGTGTTCAGGGGCCACTCAGTTGATTGCCCTTGTTTGAGAAGGAAGGTGATCCTTTCAATGTTTTTTGTGTGATGTGATATGATATATCCAGTATATCACTGTGTTTGCAAGAATGCTTTTATCTTGTCAGTATGGTGATTGGTTAAGTATGATCAAGCTCTTTAGAAAACATTTCTCTCTAATCATTTTTGTTTCATTTGTATTCTGTAATAATTTTGAGAGTGATTGTGATCGTGGAAGTGCTTTGTAGCTCATTAGTGACTTCAGTTATGTGAGGAGAAGCTGCTGCTGTCTTTCATACAGGAGACCTCGTGATCTACTCTAGTTTGGCCAGGAAACTGTATTTAAAATGTTGTCTGCAGCACCATCCAGCAGAATTCTTTTTAACTTTGTCATATTACTCTCAACTCTAAAAAAATATTGGATGTTAGACCTTTGCTTGGCATTTCCCGTGTTAGTTCTGAAGACGGCCATGGGAGAAGATCCATATCAAGTATGACCAAAAACTCCTAAATATTCTTCTTTCGGTTGTCATGGTCCTGGTCATTTATAGAAAGAAAGCATCTTTCATTATGAAGCCTCAGTAATTATGCATGCATTGGTGTCTCTGACCTCTGTGGGAAGCTGATCCTGGAAGGACTCTGTTGCATTTACCAGCCCTGTGAGAAATTTGTAACCCCTTTTGCAGTCGTAAGTTGCAGCTGCATACTGGCTGGATCCAGTCCCTAGTGCTCCCTCCCCAGCCTCTGTCTTTTCTGTCTGACATTATGGACGGGGTGGCTGAGGACATGTCCCCAGGTGGCCACAGCTCCAACAAGCTGTAACCCTCTGCCACTAGGTCCAGAACCATGCCCAGCCTGTGAGTGCCTCTGCTTTCTCAGTCTGTTAAATAACCTTGGAGAATTATTGCAGGGTTAGCAAGTCTAACTTTCCTTTTTCTGAGATGCCACCCCCTCTCCAAAGGAAATTTGTGTATCACCTGCAACTCAGTTCATGAAGGTTGCTATTATGGGTAAATGGCTGTTGGTCATGACGTGGGTTTGGCACAGATCAGTGGCCAGGGCTTGAAAGGCTCCATGCCTTTTTGTCTGTAGCCTAATAGATGAGCCCATCTTTTCCTTTAATACAAGCACATGAACACTTTTATTAATAAAAAGGCCCCTACAACTTAAAACATTTGCAAGAATGAGAGCTGAGAAAGTGCCCCTCCATTGGTTCTCCTTTACTGTAAAAGTTGTGAGGCACTGGCACAGGTTGCCCAGAGAAGCTGTGGATGCTCCATCCCTGGAAGCGTTCAAGGCCAGGTTGCATGGAGCTTTAAGCAACCTATCTAGTGGAAGGTTCCCTGCCCATGGCAGGGGGTTGGAACTAGAGGATCTTTAGGGTCCCTTCCAACCCAAACCATTCTGTGTTTCTATTATTCTATGATTATTCTGGCACAACTAGCTTGCTGGCCTTGGCAAGGAAGGCAAAGTGATGAGACAAAGCATAAAACATGCTGTGTTTTTAAACGCAGAAAAGACGTGGATGGAGTGCCTCGTGTGTTGTGTGTGAAAGCATTCCTGTGATGGTGCTACATGCAGCTCTGCCATCCTAATTTGCTTTCAGAGGCCCCCAAGTATAATAATTCTTTGTGTTTCCTAAAGGATGTGAAGACTAAATACAAAGTTTGGTCAATGATTTCATTGTTGATTTCTCCTGGAGTTAAAAAGCAATGCAAAAATATTAGGGACAGGCAGGGTGCAACTTGCTGAATAAAGATATTGTGTCTCTCATAATTCAGGCTGGATGCCTGTAGAAAAAGGAAAGCCCTATGCTATGAAAAATGCTTACAAGGCTGGGTGGACAGTAGAAATCTTTTGCAAAATGTCATTTTGGCATCTTTCCCAATGGAATCCTTCGTGCAGGAGGACTGGCCAGCATTTTGGAAACGAACCCAGCCAACATTAGGTTTGGACATCTGCTTGTTTTAAGGTTGCTTTCACAATTTTCTCTGTAGCTGAAGATCGGTACTTGATGTCTATGTGAAAATGCTGCCAGAGAAGCAATGAAGTTATGCCAACTATTTCTTTCATGAACACAGCTTCTTAGAAATGACCGTTTTATGCTGGAAAATCATCTTGTTTGCATTGCTCCCATGTCTAGAAGGATGAGTACTGTTTGATCTTGTCCTTGTACAAAGTTATCCTAAATGAACAAAAAATATTTCTTGAATCAATTTAGCTTTAAACCAGGGTGCTCTTCTGCCTGAATGCATCTAGACTGAGTGATGGTACATTTAAATGGTGTCAAATGAAGTGACTTGTGAGGAAGAGGTAGTGGTGGCTTTTGTCTTTGTAGGTGGCTAAGGGGATTGAATTTGAGACAAGCTAGTGGTCAAATTTTCTGGATATTTTCTTCCTCCTTGCTTAAATCACCCAAAGGGCAATTAACACATATCTTCTCTTATTTCCCCAGGGACCAGCTCGCATGACATCTGATCTTGCATCTTCTCCTGCAGCGGGGTATGTCCCTGTGGGTCAGAAGCCAGAGGCTGTGGTGCATGCTATGAAGGTAAGGCTGTGTGGGGCACTCAGGTGTCCTGTGTTGCACCTGAGTGGCAGAGCTGGGCATTGGCTCTTCTTGTGGAAACAACTGAACACAGAAAGTTAATACTCAGGCAGGATGTTGGTAACCAACACCTGTATCATGATGAATAAGCATTGCTTAAAATAGTTGCAGAGCTAAGCAAGATTATGCACAGCTATTTTTTGGGGGTGGGAAACATCCAGTAAAAGCTGCTGATGCTGAAGGTGTTGGCTACCCTTTGTGTTCACCAGTCCTGCGTAAGCTGGGTCTCAGGGGTGACAGTGGTGACTGAAATGCTGTTTTAAAAAGGGACACAAAACCTGCAGTTCCTACATGTATTTTGTTGTTGAAAATCCTGCAGCAGCCTTCAAAGGACAAAGATTTTATTTTATGAGGATATACAGCACACAGTGACATCCTACCCACACAGGATGTGCATCATCAGTAGGGATTAAAGTCAGGACTGTTGACAATGGGACCATGGGAGACTGGTAGCTGAGTTAAAGGAGAAAACTTGCACCATGATTTCACAGCACCTCTCAGGTTCTAGTGACGACCCATTAGCAGAAAAAGTGTAATTCCCCAGTGCTACATGTTTAAGTAGTTAAGCAAGAGACTTCTGAGTATCTAAGAGACACAGAAGCACAAATCCTTTACAAGGTGCCATAGGGATGGCTGGAAAGTCTCTTAACTAAATTAGTCTTTGGTTGAAATATAATGATTTATAGATTCGGATTTGCTGAAGCTGAAAAATTTTGTACAGGGTTAAAAAGCTTTCATCACCTCAAAGGAGGATTCCTGGGTGGCTGCTCTGGAGCTCAGATCCCTATGGTCATAGCTGGAAAAAAGGTCCAGCAGTGGCTTCACTAGCTTGGATGATCTTAGACCTGGAGAGAGATGCTTACAAAGCTCTTTGCTTTGTACCTTTCCACATCTGACAGGTAGATAAATGGCACAGATGTTGCTCATAGTTTTGATCTACAAATTCCCTAAATTTTCTAATTTTTAGTGTTTCTAGCTTAGTATATCGTGCCTGTCAAGGGTCTCTTGGCTCCAGGACAGATTTTGTGATGGTGGTGGTGATGGTGGTAAAACCAACAAATGTCAGAAGAAGCAGTAGTGTGGCTGGCAAGGATGTTGGTTCAACTGAGCAGTTCCAAGATCCTAGGAGGATATTGAGTGCCACTATTTCTGAAGTAGTTATTAAAGGCAGAGAAGTTTGGTTTGATTTAGGTCTAATTTGAATTTAAATTATAAATGATCCTTCAAATTGAAAATCTTGATTTTTCAGCTTTCTTGAGACTTTATACATCCGGATTGTATAACTCCTATTGATTGATTGTATAACTACCTAAGACAAGGATGTCCAGCATGGTCAAGGATTAAGAAATACCTTTAGTACAGCTTTTGCTTGTTCCCAAAGGAGCTGACCACACAAGTGGCAGTTCACTTGCTGACATGTATTTGTCCTGTGTTTTTCAACAAGTTTCTTCTTTGCATATTGTGAATGGCTCTGTGCTATCAGAAAGCTCCATCCTGTACTATGCTGCAATGTGCTTGTGGGTGACATTTCTCCTGTATGTATATATATATGTATATATACAGATGGATCTGCTAAATGTTGCCTTGCAGAATGTTGCAAACTCATGTGAACCTTTGTTTTTCTGTCACTTTGTACTGACTTGGCTTTGATTGCAATTAATCATCCAAGCCCTGATGCAGTCCAGACTACTGCTGCTGGCTTTTTCTTCCCAAACAGTGGGGTTCATACCTTTCTGCTCCTGCTCTTCATTGCATTTGGCGAGGTGGTGGTGAGGGATAGTATTAAGCAGAGCTGGTAGCATTTTTAAATTACAAGATCAAATACTTATGAATTGATTATGATCATATTCTGGGGAGTAATTAGTTTCCTATTTGCTTTAGGAATTACAGGACTGAATTTTTTACTAAAGGCAAGAAACATAAATGGTTTTAAGATGTGGTTTGATAAGCTTATGAAAAGGATTGAAAATTAATGAGGAAGATTCTTGGAAACTGGAATTAAGTTTGGAAGGTCTGGCGCAATGATTCATTTAAAGGAATTGAAAGGAAGTTGGATGACTGGTTGTTTGCACATATTAGTAATCCTTCTGCTTCAGAGCTTTGTGGATTCCTAGAAAGGGCTAGAAGAAATTCAGAAGAAATTCTCCTCTGTGATTTCATAGTTTGGCTGGTGAGGTGCACTTCTCTGTCTCCAAAACCGTGGAAAGTGTCACGGCTTGAGTGAGGAAGCAGGTGACATAGCAGTCACATCTCATGGGGCGTAAATGATCTCACGTGATGCGTCCTGCTCACTTGCTTGAGGTTAAAAATATTCTCACATTTGAAGTGAGGAGGAAATTCTCCTGTAGGTCAGTGTGGCAGGGAGAGATGAGAAGGTGTTTATTTTTCCATGCTGTGGCCCATTTCCAAGGATCATCGGGAAATTGAAAGATTGAAGAAACTGGTCATGATCTCAATCTCTCCTCCTCTCTTGTGGCACAGTGAAATAGTGGCTATTGGTCTCCAGCCGCAGATGTTTTTTTGGCCACATCATGCTGTAGCATATGGAGTGGGTCTTATTTGCACCCTGCAGAGCTGGGTAGCTTTTCCAGTGCCAGCCCCTGCATGTGGGAAGCTGGATGCAGCTGCTGCCTTAGACCCTCACCTCCTGTGATACACATCATGACTCTCTTGAGAAGAGAGCAGCCTACAAATGGGACTTTGACTATACCACAGCAGATATTGGAAAAAGCCCTTCTTGGTTGAGAAAGGAAGTTCTTATGGCTCTAGCAGGCCAGCTCCTTACTGCAAGGAAAGGCAAGGAGAGATGGAAGGGCCATGAAGATGATCAAGGGGGTGGAGCACCTCTCCTATGAAGAAAGGCTGAGGGTGCTGGGGCTGTTCAGCCTGGAGAAGAGAACGCTCCAGAGGCACCTTATAGCACCTTCCAGTCCTATAAAGGGGGCTTACAAATAAGAGGAAGAGGGACTTTTATGTCACGTAGTGACAGGGCAAGAGGCAATGGTTTCAACTGAAAGAGGGCAGGTTTAGATTAGGTGTTGGGAAGGAATTCCTTACTGTGAGAGTGCTGAGGCGCTGAAACAAGTTGCCCAGAGAAGCTGTGGATGCTCTTTCCCTGGAAGTGTTCAAGGCCAGGCTGGATGGGGCCCTGAGCAACCTGATCCAATGGATGGCATCCATGCCAAACCATTCTATTATTCTATGATTCTGTGCAGTTGGCTCCACTTGTGGAATGCTTGCATGCAAATCTGTGCATCACAAGTGATAAGGCTGCAAGGATGCATCTCTGTGCCCAAGCAAAAGTCACTGAGGGGCTGTCCACTTCATGTGGATCTGCAGGACTTCTGGACTGCCTCTATCTGCACCCACATACGTAATATCCCCCAGGCTTTTTCCTTGGGATTTTTCTGCCAGCTAAATTCTATCTATGTGGCTGAAGTGCTGCCTGCAATTTAGAGTAAGTTCTTCCTTGAGTGCATTTAGGATTTTCTTTATTTTTCCTTCTCAAATAGTTTTGTTTGCTTGCACCTACTAAATAAGGAGCAAGATGACAGGTTGGCACTCCTAACAGCTGTTTTTGCTAACAAGAATAAAAGGTACATATGCTACAGCTCAGTATCTCACTGAACATCAAAGCACTTTTCTTAGGAACTGAACAAACCTGCTAAAGACCTGGGAAGGTGATGGGGAGACAAATGTAAGAGAATGACATTTAGCCTATAACCCAGCTGCCCCCACAGCAGGAGCCTGGACCTCTTCCATGCACATAGAGCTATCAAGCAGGTGATCATCACTCCCACTAATTGTGGATAAGACAGGATTTGGCTTTCCAAAACTAGGGAAAAATTCTAGCAGGGCATATGGACTGTTTCCTTGCTGAAGCAGGATGCTGTGTTTCCCAGTGCTGTGTCCAGTTGACTTATGAAGCAACAAAATTAGTGAGGTTTCCACAACTTGGAAAGCATCCCTCAAGCCCACAGTGCTTTGTGTTACAGGAAGGAATACCTCAACTTTCAGCTTCCCTTCCAAAGCTTTACTATTGTCATTCAGACTCTTTAGTGATGTTTTTTTGATTGAATACTTGTTGTTTCTAAAATATATTTATATCTTGGCCATATGGGGTCAGTACAGCAAGTCAGAAGGGAGGTGGATGTGGTGGACTGGATGGCTTTGTGGTGACACTGCCTTGCTTACAGACATCAGTGCGGTCTCAAAGAACCCTGGAGGTGTTCCCCAGTTTACTTATCAGTAGGGAGAAAGCCAGACAAGCCAGCAAGCCCACTGAGAGCAAGGTGAAAATTGTTTTCAGGAAGTGGCATCCCTATGCAGAAGAGCAGCATTTCCCAGTCTAGCCCCATCCTCCTGCATGTGGAACAGCCCCATGCCCGAGTGGAGCAGGCTGCTCTCACTGGCTGGCATTTTACCCAGGGAGATAACAAAGGGCTGCTGTGTCAATGGAGGACCAAGTACTGTCAGTGCAGCTTGATGAAAAGCAAAAAGGAGGGGATGGCATGAGCCACTTTGAGCCTGGGGTACATTTGTCTGTTTTCTTTAGGCTCCTGGGTTGGGAGGTGGCAGAAATCACAGAAGGACATACCCCAGTTTCTTAGACCTACACTGAATGCAGTCCTTGAACTTTAGCTGATCCATAGATAGCTGATGTGAAGGCATGTCCCAGTGGTGTAACTGGAGGAACATTAACCTGGTTCTTCTAAATGGCTGAGGAGGTGTCTGGCAGTATCTGAGAATAGCTGGGCCTGGGTCAGCACTAAGAAAAGGCCTTCCTGTCTTGCTTCAAGAGGTTATTTAACTCTTCAGAGTGTATTTTCTTCCAACATGCCTTTCCTGGATAGGCTGTTGCATTTTATCACTATGAATCCCATTTTCCCATGCCCAAGATGCTAACGCATCTTTACAAAGTGCTTAGCCAGACACGGGTTGAGCCTGGGAAGCAGGATGGTTTCCAGAGTAAATGAGATTCAGAAATTAAATACAAACATAACTTCCATCTGATCATCTTTCTGCTCCAGCTCTGCCTGGTTAACTCTATTAAAAGACATTTCCACTGAAAGAAATATGCTGTGACACCTTTTCACACCTCCTGGACTAAGGAATGTGGGTTTAATTTAAGCACAAGTTGCAGAAAAACAGTTTATTTTAGTCCACTGAGAGTCTTGTGCCTGCAAGATGGATGGCTGTTGAAAGCAGAGGCTGGGGCTGATGTGATCTTTAACTAATCTCCCCCATGGTTGTCCTTGACACTTGCCCTGTGGACACAGCCATTGTTTAGCTGCCAGCCAGGCAGCCCTGGTGTTCCACGCCAGGATGTGATCCTGCAGGCTGCTGGCTTTGCAGCCAGCATCGGAAGCACACGGGCTCCAGACAAGCAAGTTCAATGTATGAGTCCAGCTGGATCAATAATTAATTCCCTCCTCTTTAGCAGAAAATAGAAGCTCTCTTTGTCAGCATGTACATGCTTTTTGCATCCCTCTTGCCCTTCCTGTCGTCTTAGAATGGATGTGGATAATTCCTATTGGTGCAAAGACTGGTCCCAAGTAGGCTGTGGGCCCTAGGAGAATGACCTATTTTTGTTTGTAACACAGTTTGAATACAGCAGGATTGCTGTGCTGAAGCAGACCTGGGGATAATCTTCTCTGGTATCCCATTTCGTGGAGCAGCCAGTGCTGTATATACCTCAGCAAAGGCTGGAAGCCATCCTAGCACTGCATCTGGCTCTGTATCTCCCTAGGATGTATGGGAATATTTATTCCTACAACTATGCTTGTACTCCTTCATATGTGTGTGGATGCATCGTGGTGAATGAGACCATGTGCTGTTTGACGGTGTTGGGTGGTTGCAGGAGCTCTGACCCTGCACACTGAGCTGACCACCTGACTTATCAGTGGTGAAGCCCTGGGTGAGGTGTGTGAATCAGCACAGAGGCAAGAGTAAAACCTGGAGGCTCCTGTGCTGTGATATGCCCACCTTGTGTGAGATGCCTGTCTGGAGGAACTGTTGGAATGCATGTGGACGTGACAGAGGGGTATCCTTCAAGTCAGTGTTTCCAGCTGGAAGTGAAGGCTGCCTTTACCCCAGGCAGTCTGCTTTCTGTGGGCAAGGGACCACCTGGCCACAGCTGGGCACTGCCTCCCTGAAGGAGCTCTGTGGGGGTGGCCAGGGCAGTGGGATGTGGCAGGCTAGGGCTGGCTCCCACTTGAGCTGCTCTAGAGGTTTGGGGTGTGGGCAGCACATTGGTGAGGCACAACATCATGCTTGTTGGGGTGCTGCCTGGAAGGTAGGGCTATCAGCAGCCTTCCTGGAAGAGATGCACTTGTGGGCACAAGCAACTTGCTGCCAATGGTCCCCAGGACTGTGGCAGCAGCCACACCATGCAGGTGGTGGGACAGAGGCAGGACATGGCTGGGGAAACAGGGAGGACAGAGGTACCCAGCTTGATGTCATGCTTGTCTGCTTGTCTTGAGGCTTTGTGAATCCTGCCAGTTTAAATACTTGTTAATGAATTTTTTAGAGACACAAATAATTATTTGAGGATCATAATGGTTTTGTAATATTGGTTTTTTTTTGTAGGTCCTTGAGGTCCATGAAAATTTGGACAGGCAAATGCAAGACAACTATGAAGAAGACTTAAGTGAAAAGGAGAAGGCAATTGTTCGTGAAATGTGCAATGTAAGAACTCCTCCCAGCAACTCTCGGGGTTCCTTTTGTGGTCTTTTTTTAGAAGTATGAGGGAGCAGGGATCTGCTGTGTGTAAGCCTTGTGAGGTGCACAGGCACAAGGGAAGAGTGCTGACCACTGTTCTGGGTAATCTAAGTGCCTTGTTCACTGCACAGAGCAGCCTTTGCTCAGTTGACAATTCCCACTTCACTGCCTTTCAGGCTGTGGAGTAGCTAGTCTAGCTGAACAGACTAGCTGGACTAGCTGGACTGAGCAAGAGGCTCTCCCTGTCTAGGAGAGTCCTGTTAGCAATTGTCTCCACCTGTACCCTTAAGGACTTGGTTTGGGCTAAGCAGCAATTGGTTGCCATCTTTAAAGCTGTACAGCTTGAATGGGTTTGAGCCTAAGCCACATGGTAATGTCAGAGGGAGAATCTTGTCTGGAGTCATTGAACAGCATCATGATCTGTGAGGTGCTATTAACACTGCTGTCATTTTGGGCAACCACAGTGTTAACTGAGCTGGCCACATCCTGTACAGCGAGTGCTCGTAGCCAGCCTCTGCTCTGCCGTGTCTGCTGTCATTGCACTGCCTCCAGCCTCCAAGCACCTTGGCCATGCTCTGGCTTTGAACAAGCTTTGGGATTTCTGCTGGAACACAGCCCGAGCTGCCCGTCACCTGCAGTTGGAGATGTGCTGTTCAATTGCCCAAAGCAGGGAGGAGGATGCTTGTGAGCCTTCTTTTTTCGAAGCCCACATAAGAGGACAGCCCAGGTGGCATCATTTAGTGCCTTCCAGCAGTTGAGAGAGGCCTAATGCTCTGTTTAAATTCCGAAACCCACCTCAACCCTAAAAACAAGGCGTAAAGAACACAAGTGCACCTTGCTGAGCTAAATCACTGTGAGCATCCTTGGCAAGGGCTGAAGCACTTCACTTTGATTGCTGGATCCCTATAAGCAAAGGCAAGACCAGAGTAAACGAGGGCCTGCTTTTTAGGATATTTTGTCTGCTCAAAGTCCCAGTCCCTTGTAGCTATGCTGGGGGAAAGGTAAAATACTGTAACTTTACCCTCCCAAACTGACTCATCTCTATTTGTCTATCATCAGCTGTTTTCTCTTTAAATATTAATTTCATGTAGATTCAAGGCAGCTATAAAGTTTTTTTCAGTTTATTTTTTATTTAAATAGTGGCCCTAGAGTGATAAAATGTATGTTTTTAGAAAGTAATGTATATATAATTTTAATCATTATCTTTTTCATTATCTTTTCTGTTCATGGTAGCATCTTTCCTGTAAGCATGGCAGGGTTGACCTACCATTGAACTTAAGTTCTGAATCTAGTGTATTTGTTTTATACTATTACCCCAGGCAAAAACGGTTCTAATTTCAAGAGAGACTAATTAGAAAAATGCATCAATGGTTTTTTTCCCTTGGAAACTGGTGCACAGATGCCATCCAGTGTCCTTGCTGAGAACTGCAGCCCAGCTCTAGGAAAGGGCTGGTTTTGTCTTTCAGACTGCAATTAAAAAAATATTACCATTCCTCAGTGGCTTTGTTGTTTGGATTTTTTTAAATTCCTGTCTTTCTCTCCCCCAACCCTTTATTTTTTCTTACAGGTTGTCTGGCGAAAGCTGGGTGATGCTGCGAGCTCCAAACCCTCCATCAGGCAACATCTGTCAGGAAACCAGTTCAAGGGGCCCTTGTAGGAACACTGTCCTGGTGACTGGAAGTGATGGATTCTGTGAACACTAAAGAGGCAGAACTCAGTGTTTCTGGCTGCCTGTTCTTTGGGAGTTGGGGTTGAGTTTTTTCAGGGTTTCCTTTTTTCTTTTTTTTTTCAACTTTTTTTTTTTTTGGTAACAATAGTGTAAATATGGCAGCTAAAGGCCTGATTTCCAGGCTGTGGTGCTCTGGAACTACTGTTCACTGGGTAACCATCCAATAATGCCAGACTTGCATAATTTGTATTGTAGTTCAAACCTGCTTTGTTGTAATGGTCTGTTTGTAGAATTAACTAACTCAAGAGAATTTCTAAGAGGAACAAGAAGAACCCTTAACCTGCGGAGAAGTCACCATTTGTATTGCTCCTGTCCACCCGCTTGTCAGTGATTCATAGCTGGGTTAGTGGCTCCAGGCAGCCAAGGAAAACACAATTCCAATTCATTGGCTTACTGCCTGCCAAATTCATGAGCTGCTAACTCTCTTTTTGGAGGTCCTTATTTTGAAGAATGACATGAAACTGTTTTCACAAGGCTCTGTGTAAAATACTGAGTGGCAAGCTAAAAACACTTTACTGCCCTACATTGTATGGTGGTACTCATCACACAAGTGTACATAAAGGTTCAAGACTCTGTATCAGGTGTTAATGAACAATTTTTCATGATCAAATGACACAAGATTTCTGCAGTCATGATGTGAATGAAGTCACTTAGCCACACACCAGTATTCCCTACAAATGCGGCAACACTTTTCCTGTAAAGCTTTCACTATGAAATAATTCAGCAGAAACTGCTATCCTGACAATGCTTATGGCTTTCACAGGATCTTCAAGAGCAGCTCATCGTTCACATAAGGAAGATTTGGGTGGGTTTTTAAAATGTTCTTGCTGGATCCCTCACCTATACTGGTTCCTGTGTAAGGTAACCAAACAACAACCTTGCAGAGCTGAATAAAATACTCCATGAACACGGGCTGTCGGGTGAGACTACTTCCTGCTATTCAAGCTTTATTTTTGTCAATGAACCAAAACAAGTGGGTTTTTCCTTCTTCAAATGGTTGTATATAAAACAATGGGACTTATATTTTGCTATTGTGGAGTAGCTGCCTGTGTAGTTGTAAGAATTTGACTCCCTCCTTTTCCAAGTTGTCACAGCAGCTGTCCCTGTATTTCATTAGATGTTCTTTCCCAATAGTCCAAGGAAGCGGGGCTTCATTATTAGAACTCATTGGTGTAAAATAATTTTAAAGACAGACATGTGAAAAGCTCAAAGCCTCCTCTTCAAAAGTTGCATCGATTTTAGTGATTAGTTGGAGGATGTAATGACCTCAAACACCATTACTTTCTTTTTGTTCTCTGCAAGAATCAGTCACAGATACAGACAACTGTATTAGCTCGACAGGTTCTTCCTCTAAATTAGTTTGTTCTACCAGTTGAGTTCTTGACTTGTGGTATTGTATTAACACAGAGCACTGATACAATACCAAGGAGCCCATGTGGCAACTTATGAAAGGTAATTGGTCCCGTGGTGTACAATAAACTATAGCTGCCTGGCTGAAGAATTTGCAGTGTCAGAGCCGAAACCTGTAACCAGTAAAAAAATAGAGAAGGAATACAACCAAAATACACCGTAACCACTAGGAGTAAGTAAGTATTCATTCAGTATTCATTGCAGAAATGTAAATTTAACAGTTGAGTTGGTTATTTAAAAATAACCAACCAAGAACCACCCCCAAAACACAAGTGCATACTCTCACTCACACACCCACCAATAGATTGTTTCTTACTACTGCTCAGTCAGTGAACACTGGGCTAGATAGCTCTCAGTCTAATAGTATTTCCATTCCTTGGAGTCTGGAAAAATCCATTCTAGAGTCTGACTGTCTCCTTTAAGATACAGCATCTTTAGAGGACTCTGGATTTCCTCCTCTTTGCTCTTTAACCTCCAGTTTCTAGTCACCATTGGTGATTACTTGTCTTTCTTCTGTACAATTTATACCTTGAGATTCTGTACCAGAAAAGGTGATGTAAAGCAGAGCATCATTATTCCTTAACATTTAATGTCACACAGAGGGTTACTTTAATCTATCTGCTTAGCCCGTTTTAACTTTGGTGGCATCTGATTGCTGGATTAAGCAGAGTTCAAGTATATTTGGAACAAAGTTGATTTATGCCAGTGAATTTTAACTAAAGCAACACAAATGTTCCCAGCACTTGGAGAGAGTTAACTGTGTTCATGACATGCTTACTATTTAAGGGGTATATGAGGCTATTAGCAGGTCTTCTAGATAAGATAAGATAAGATAACTTAGATATCAAGATAAGAGCTATACTAATCAGATTACTAGTCTCACCACTATGTGATTCCCATTCAAATATTCCCTGCTATCAAATCTCTCTCAAAATCTATTCAATGACTTCAAGCAAAGCTTGTTTTGTTCCACCTGCACATCTCACCTACAAGGGAAGCAACTGCAGTTGAAATTAGCCCTGCAAACCCTGAAGAGCCAGTTTACAGGGTAGGCAGCAGTTCAGCTGAACAACCTTCATACTCGTAGGGTACTGCCCTTTTTAAAATTTTATTTGGCAGCATCATTTTCAATGTAAGACATGCATCACTGATTTTGCAGAAGAACATGACAGTGCTGTACCTTGGGGTGTTACTGTTCAGGGGTTTTTAGGCTTGCTGTTCTTCATACTTAGCTCCATTTGAGCTATAAAATGTCTTCCTGGGGTAAAATGATGCTCAGTGACTTTACAGGATGACTTGGGTGCTGAATTTTCAGCTGTCTAAAAAGATGTTTTATACACATATTTAAATTCACTTACCTATGCGCTCAGTATTCAGTGAAAACTACCTGAGGAGCTTTGTACATTAAGTTGGAGGGGAGCATCCCTTGAAATAGTGGCCATTAAGTTAATATATTTGGGGCAATAGCCCAAGATAATTTCCTCAAGATTGAAGCCCTGGGTTCTGCAATCCTCTGGCAAAGAAAGCATCTACTGTTTACAAATGGACTTTGCTTGCTTAAGGAAAGTAAAATCACATCCTTGGCTTTTGTTGGAGTGACTGGAGTAAGCAGCATTTCCCTAACAGCTCCTGAAATGCTGCTGTGTAAGCAGCTTCAGTTGGCTCTTTGCACCTTGATAAAGACTGCTGAGCACAACCTTGTTTGAGAATGGCACATTTTTATCCAAATATTAGATATTAAATGAAATCAGTGTTAAAGTGACCTTTTATCTTTCTAGAAACTGGGGGGGAAGAGTACTACTGATCTTTTTCAAAGTGCATGACTGTAAAGTGATAAAATTGTATATTTTTCATAATGTGGGGAAAGTCTATTTGTGCTGCTTTAGAAATCAGTTTAAAGTTTGATTTCTGTTAAACCTGTGATCTTACAGCCCTGCTATATTTTCTGTATATGATTTACAAAGAACTGGAAAAGTTAGCACCTGCTGTTGTGTATATAGCAAAATTCTTTAGACCTTAGCACGCGTTTTTACCTATTATTGAACCACTCTGGCTTTTTTGGGGAAGGAAAGTAATAGTACAGTTTTTTTTGATAATGTGTGTAAAACATTAATTTGAAATATTTTAGTAAAAATGAAGTAAGAGATTGATTGTGATAGTGTATACTTCTAGCTGATAAAATAAAATACATTCTTTTTAAATAAACTGATGAATAAGATTTGGGAGACCACTGCTGAACTATCTTGGAGTAAGTATCTTGGAGTAACTATAGTTATGAACTCTGAACTAATATGAAAAACCTGGAAATCCACTAAATTCAGAATCAATTTTATTTGGGTAGAGTGAACAAAGTAGTCCCATTTATAACTATGATGTACACCACAGTAGGCTGTTACATTCAGACTTTCACACTTAGAAAATATATATATTATGTACAGGAATTTGCAAATAGGTGTAAACATACAATATTTTAAGATACCAGTACATTCCAAACCAAAACTATCAGCAAGGCAAACACCTCAAAATTATTCCAGTCAGCTAGCATTCAGAATCTCTCTTAAATAAAGCAGCTTTTATGCTTGACATCGTGTTGTTTTACTTACTATTAAAAATGAAGTTTCTTATTATAGATCAAATATCATAGTATCTGGCTATTTTGATACTCAAAAATAGGCACTGATTTCTAGAAGGAAATTTTCTTCTTACTGATATAATTGAGCCAATATGGCTGGTTTTGCTAGTACAAAGTAATCCAGTGCTGGAATAAGTCAAGACAATTTAAACTTAAGTCAAATGTATAAAGTTAGAATAGATACTGCAAAGCTGATTAAAATCTAGAAGCCTATATAACTCACCATAAACCATACTGCAAACAGATCAGCTAAATTTTCATTTAATCTCATTTCTTCATCTAAATTATACAGATTGCCCTCCTCTTCATCTTTACAATGTAGGTTTTGGCTGTCTACTCCTGCCTAGTCAACAGAAAGGTATATCGTGCAAATTACCTCATGCTATCTCATCCATGTAGCACGTCCAAGTCCTGCTACAGGTGGCATACCAGGTGGTGGAATTGGAGGTGGTACAGGTGGCTGTCCACCTGGGGGAACAGTAGGAGGGGGATAACTAGCTGGTGGCATTCCCAGCCCTGGAGGTGGATGAGGTGGTACTGCATGAGTTGGAGGCAGTCTTGGAGGTGGGAAATTAGGGTTGTATGTAGGTGGAGGAGGATATCCAGGAGTAGGAGGTGGAATATTGGGTGGGGGGAAAGAAGCAGGGGGTGGAGGTGGAACTGGTGGTGGAGGGTTGGGAGGGTAGACATGAGGATGATATGGTAGATGAGCTGGTGGTCCATAGGCCGGTGGTAAAGCTCCGTATGTTGGTCCTTCTGTTTTCATCATCGACTGGAGACTTTGATAACCCTCCCCTGACATGTAAGAATTTGTAGTAGACATCCCTGTAATATAACTGGTGGGGGGTGGGGGCGGGGGACGGTGTGGCAGAGGTGGAGGTTGATGTACTGGGGCAGGATGAGCAGGGGGAGGAATCTGGACCTTTGGCATATCTACTGAGTCCACAGTAGTAGATTGCTCTGGCTCTCCCATTGAAACTGCCGTTGTCAAAGGAGGCTTGCGCTCTGGAAAAGAAAATTTTGTTTATTTTTTTGAAGGATAGTGGCAAGAACAGCTTCTGAATACTTCGTATTTTTCTTCCAGTTAAATTAGCAAAAGACAACTCAATTCTCTTAAGTCTCTGAATGCCATATGGGATCCAGTCAGACCTCCTCAGGTCACTAAAAACTGACTAAGCTGCCTACCAAAGCTTCAAGGTCAGCTTTTCCCATTCTTAAAGTCATCTTTCCTATTACTATTTCTTTATAATTTAAATATTGTTGTACAATCAGCAGAATTAATAGACTGAATGGATGGAGTCAGAACTAGTGGATTTAAAGTCATGAGATTCATGATACCAAAAATCTTTAGATCAGTGCTTCCATCTTCTTTAGTCCAGGCCTCATTTCTACCTCTTTGGTAATCCAGAAGGTGTCCTGGGATTACCCTCTGCACTTTACCTGCCTCCCAGATTGGGAAATATTATTTGAGAACACAGGCCAAAGTCTCAAGTCTTTAACACTCAGTTCTAAACCTGTTTACCAAAGAAAGAAAAGAAGAAAACCGGAAGGTAAGGAAGAAGGGCATGAAATATGATCAGCTTTGTCCCACTGATTAATTTCAGTGAACTCAGTACCTGACACTCTGGAGAAGTTCATAAAAAGGTCAGCATTTTACAGAATTATACCTAGCCACTTCTGGAAAGAACATGCTTTAAGCTGTCTTCTCTTTAAATAAGAATAGGTTTTTTTTCCCTCTTAATGCAGACATTATGAAGTAAGTAATACCACTATGATGACTAATCTTAATAGCAACCTCTCTGTATGGTCAGAGAGATTATTAAAACAACCAACAAAAAAGACATCTTGACATTCATCTTGCTTGTATATATAAGCATCTAAAACATTGTTAAGAAAGAAAAGCTCCTAAGTTAAGTAAGAGAAAGCTCATACAGGGCAGTCTTTTCTAGTGGCATACTACACTGCCACTGTTAAACAGACTTTGAGATAAATCCTCCTCCTGGGTCACTTGGTCAATATGCATGCTGTTTTCACCTGGTTTTTCCACAGAGCTGCTATTTATTTTGATAAGGTTGCAGTGCTTATACAATTACATCCTTATATAAACAAACTCCAAAGGAAAATTTCAGGTAACAGGGGAAATAAATCCATTACCTGCCTAAGCAGGATTTTAACAGTGAAACTGTGCCCTAGGAAAGCCACATAATTAAATCACACAAGGTGTGCATGCTGGCTGTGGTACCCATGATTTCAGTGACTTCTAGCTCCAAAATTGTAGCAGGCAGTAACTTCCTCATTTGTTCATTTTCAGAACCATTCTGGATGCAAGATGTGCATTCAAGATCTAACAACTGAAGGAATAATGAGCATGGTATTTAGAAAAACTTCGTTCTTAATTAGATTTTAACAAATGAGAAAAACTGTCCTACTATATTTCAGGGCATTGCTTTTCTCTCTCCTAGTTCCCTGTTAGAAGCTGTCATCTTACAGTTACATTATGGACCATGGTCTGTGAAATATTTATGTCATATTTAAGGGTCACTGGAAGGACAGCTAATGCACCAAGGCGCTGGGAAGCACATTTTTACAACAGTACAGTGTATTTTGCAAACGTAAGGCATGTGTGCAGTATTAATGTTCTCTGGCAGAAAAAAAAGTCCTCTTTTGAGGTACAGCAATGAAAGCATCCCCCTTACTGTTTGGAAGTTGCACACCTGCAGAATTCCTGTACTAGAGATACAACTTCTACAGGACAGCTGAAAGCTGCTCTAGTAATCTAATATGGCATTTACCACCCTTTTGAGATCATGAAGTCCCTTTTAGCCTGCTATTAACAATTAGTTTTAGTCTTTTAGACCTTTAACAGTTGCAACTTTGTTTTGCCTTTATCCACCTAGTATAGTCTTGTTTCCATCCTAAGTTTTTACTTCTGTCTGGAAAGCCTGTGCTACTATGATGAAATTCCCTCTAGAGCTTATCAACCTTTTATTTTTACCTGCCAAGCTGATTAATCAAGGCAACAAACCCCTGCCCCCACACCATTACTACCGCCTGAATGAAAAGCAAGTAAGTTAACAAAAATAAATGTGTTTAAGAAAATAAAAGCTTACCTGGAGGTGGATGTGCAGGAGGTATTGGTGGATGTGAAGTTTCAATTTTAGGAATTTTAGATGGTGGCGGTGGTTCTAAAAAACATTTGTCAGTTTGTGATTGGTTATTGCTCTGCAATATTTTCCAAATTCCAACTCTGGTCTCATGCAAATGATTATCACCTCACATTACACTATGCCAAAGTACCATGGAAATCCTATTTACTAGGTATGTTTAATAAAGAAAACTAAAATCAACACCTTTGTATAAATAAAGTGGCATCAAGTATCACATCCAAGTCTTCCAAAAGGACGTATGCCTACAAGTTCAAGTGATTTTGTAACTAGAGACAAACTGTCCCAGTAACAGTATGTAAGTGAAGATGAGCAAGTATATGTTTTCTAGCCCAAAACTTGTAATTAGTTGAAACAGCTCTCAAAAGAAGCTGACCTATGCTCTGCTAGGGAAATGTGTGTCAGAAACCAAACAAAATAGCAGCTGGACAGGAGAGAGGAGGGAGAAGAGACAGCTCACTGGAATACATCTGCAGAGCTACAGGGGAAGAAGTGCCAGACTTCCTTAGGAAGTACATCCTAGCTATCCTGAACTACTTTGTTCCAAAACAGCAAAATGAAGAAAAACCCCCATACAAACAAAAGAACCAGATACGGTCACTGCAGTGAGCCTGCATTTCTTAAGATACACTATGTATTGACACAAAATGGCTTTTAGTGGAAGCCATGCCAACAACCAATTACAAACACTGCTGATTACAAATTACAAACACCAACATGCTTACTGTTAGTGCAGCTATTTAATGACATGGTACCTTCAGTCACTTCAAGGCCTCACAGCTGGCTGAGGAACTACTCCCAAATGATGCATGGAGTTATACACTGAGAGATGACTAGTTTAGCAAGACTTCTACTGAACAGACTCTATTAAGGGACTCTTTGGGCACAGTTATACTCAATTTTTTTCAAGTTTTGCAGTTAGGAACATTGTAAAAACAGTTATAGTGTATCTTTAAGGTGCATTATCACAATCAAAATAGTTTTAGAGCTGCCAAGCCTGTAAGCAAACAAAGTGCACGTCAGCAACTTACTTATTCTGGTTTAAGCAGTAAAATAGAAGCATCGTGAATAGAATATTAATATTTACCTGCTGCCTTTGTTTCTTCTTTTGGAGATACAGCCTGTTTGAAAAAAAGAAAAAGAAGATAAAAGTAAGACCACTGCAGTCAGTCTCTTCTCCCAGGTAGCGACAGGACAAGAAGAAATGGCCTCAACTTGTGCCAAGGGAGGTTTAGATTGGGTATCAGGTAAAATTTCTTCACGGAAAGAGTGGTCAGGCATTGGAACAGGCTGCCCGTGGAAGTGGTTCAATCACCATCCCTGCAGGTATTCAAAAGATGTGTAGATGTGGCAGTTGGGGACATGGTTTAGTGGTGGACTTGACTGTGCTGCATTAACGGTTGGAGATGATGATCTTAAAGCTCTTTTCCAACCTAAATACTTCTACAGTCTCTTAACAACAAATGCAAGACAAACACTGAACAAAGTCAAATCACACTGGGAAAGCCCAGCTTAACTGGCAGAATGAAAAGACTGGAAAAATAGCAGGTATTTTATATGCAGCATTTCCTGCTGTTCCCACTGTTGAGTATTACATCTCATTTAATGTATTTATCATCCACTGCTCATATGTCATGGTCCAGTACACTGCTCACTGAGCTGAAACAAGAGGCTTGGCCTCTGTTCCTGATTCTTCTTTGACCTGTCACTCAACCTTTGCCAAAATCCCTTCAGGCTCTTATGCTTTATTTACCAGGACAGGAGGGCAGTGAAAGTGTTGCACAGCATAAAACATTTCAGAAGCCTTCAGATGGAAAGCATTGTATAAAATCTAAATGTTACGCCAGAAAAAAAATGTATGCACACTGAACAAAGCCCACAAACCCTCACATCATCCTTCCAGTCACAAGTTTTTGGCTGGGTTTTTTCTTGTTTTGTTGGTTGTTGTTTTGTTGTAGTCCTTTTAAATAATCACAGATAAGGGAATAAGAAAAATCTTCCCAGATTACACAGTCCCACTGAGATGACTATTCGATGGTTTCTGAGAAAAGCAGAGAATTTAACTGAAATTTAAGTACAACTATATTTAAAATGAATGATGAAGGTTAGAGGGGTACAGTACATAGCTCCTCTGTCTTTTCAGTGAAAAGGTTTTAAGGGACTGTTTTATCTCCAGCGGCTTTACCTTCACAAAATGTTCCTCTGTTTCCTTCACTTTCCACAGCAAGAATGGACACACAGTTCAATCCAACTTGAACAATAACTTTTCCTTAATTCTGATGGATAGTCTCAAAAATTTTGCTGTGTAATTTCTGCCTGCTTGAGGCAACCTCATTCTTATATTCCTTTGACAGTCATTTCAATTTTCCAGACACCTTCCAACTGCTTTCCTGATTTTTAAGGACAATCTTTATCTTCCCATTTCAAACACACACACTCTTTCTTTGTGCCTCACGGACTCATCTGCTGCCTTCATTTTACTTGGGTGGTCTTTTCTTGACTTTCTAGCACTACATTCCATGCCTGTAAAACTGCATCAATTCTCCCTGCACTTTCAAACAGAAGCAAATAACTACATGTTGGATCTTTTCCAAAAATCACTCATTTTGTGAAGTCAGTTGATTACTTCAGGTGACAAGCAATTCAGTTATTATGCACTTGTTAATATGGAACAATGTCCAAAAAACAACAACAAGGTACATCATTACAACAGAACAAGAAACTGGAGCAAAATAACTCATGACAGAAAAAACAAACATCAATTAAAACTGCATTTATGCTAAAGAAAAAAAAGAATCAAGCAGTAACAATTCTCTAAGAATGGCAGCTGCTAAAATAGAGACGAACATTTATTTGGTCATTCTACTGCACTGTAGTTTGCCCTAGCCAGAACACCCACGGGTCATAATAAATAATAATAAATAATCAACATTATTTATTGGCACACTGATGGGTATTTAATACTTTCAGCTGAATCAACACAATGGAACTGTTCCTTTACTGCTGTTCCTGTGAGCAATGAAATTGTTCCCCCTAACAATTTCTAGTTTAATCCAACTGAAAATACTACTTACATCTAATGATTCACCAGTATATTTTTAGTGAAATCAACTGAAAATTCAAGTGCTCTTCACAACTAGAGATGCAGAGGATGTGCAGATGCTTTAGACATCTGGTATGGGTCTGTAAGTCATGGGCCAATGCCTCAGCTGCTTGAAAGCATCTTGGCTCAGTAGAAGGTAATGGAGTTATAAGAGTTCATGTAAATTGAAAATCTGGCCTCCAGGAACAAAGTGTATTTCTGTTCTGCACAAACCAAAGGAGAAGTCATGCAAAGCCCTATTTATAGAAGCAGGAAAGATCTTAAGTAAGGTTTATGGTACATCTAACTCCAGAACATTTTAGAAGCACCAAGTAAATCTTTCAAACACCACACATCTTGTTCTCCCAGACTGCTTTTTAGAAAAGGAACAATTTCAGATCACCACATTTACTTTTCTCAATTTCATGCTGCTTGTGCTGTATTCCTACAAAACTCCTTTGAGTCACCCTTTGCTTTTTATTTGTTGTGGCTGCCTACAGTGTATCTGTACTATTTATTTTCTTGATTATTAGGTGATGGACCTCAAACTAATTTCAAGAAAAGGTAAGTTTCACTGATGGCTTGGCCAGAGGTGACCATTCACGATCAACAGATACCAGTCAAGCAAAAGCATCATTTTTTTCCACAAGGTACTTCATTAATATATGGGATGGGGCAAAATCAGTAGTAAAGTAGATCCTTCACGTGAATGAGCAAGCATTCATAACATATTTATTGACAGCACAGAACCACGAATACTGAGAGCATGAACAGCTCATGTTGACTTAAAAGCCTCTCCATGGCTTTTGGCTCAAGTGGAGTAAGAATGTCATATGCCAGAACTGTAAAGGCTCTTCTGCATCAACAAAGTTGCCACATAACCAAATCTACTACATAAAATTAATTACAAGGCTCATTCTTAAAGCAAACACAAGTCTGCTGCACATTGTGGCCTTTAAATCAGATCAGCCTGAAAATAAATTGCAAGTTAAAGTTCAACTTACTGCTGGTCTTTTAATCTGTCTAGGAGGACTTGACTGGGGAGAGGGCTTTTTAGATTGCTGTGCTTGTGTTTGCTGCTGCTGCTGCTGTTGTTGTGCTGACGATTGCGACTCTTTTTGCTGCTGTGTCTGGGATTGCTCTGAACTCTGGGATTGCTGTGACTGCTGTACCGTAGGTGCCTGGGGTGTAGACTGAAGAGATGGTGGCTGCTGCAACTGATGAGGAGTATGATGAGGCATTTGCTGTTTTCCCTGTGAGTATAGATCCAGGATCTGATGACAGATATCTTAATGACAAAGAAAGGAAAATCTGAAGTATTATAACCATACAATGTACAAGTGTATATTTAACACACTTATCTGATTTTTACTGAACATCAACTTTGGAAAAATTCATTGCAAATATCACTCACCATTATAGTGACCTAAATAACTTTTTAAAAACAGACTAATTTTCAACTTATGCTTGCACTTCTGAGTTTCTTCTGCCTATGCTGAGCAATATGTACATGCATATGCACACCTTTCAGAAGAAGAGCACAGTGTCTTGGTAATAACACACTGTATGTCATTACTGTGTGCCTGGAGAGCCAGGTAACCACGATCACAGGACAGTAAAACAGCAAGAAAGCAAGTAGAAGACGATTATATGTTAAAACATACATGTTGAGTTAAGCCAGTCAAAGAAGTTTTAGGAACTAAGTAAAAGACTAGTACTAAATTCTTCTTCCAACACATTAGGAGCTAAAGGTCCCCTGTAATCTGTCCATCATTCATGGTACATCACAAAAACCCCTCTATCCTAGCATAATTTGGTCAAAAAGATCAATTATTAATGGGAAAACTACTAGAAATTGGGCTCCATTAGTTCCTGCGTTTGTAGAACCACTTATTTAAAATGAGGAGTAGGGTAATCATTAAAAAAATAGAAAACACACCATGACAATTCAGGCTAATTAGATGTGTTATAAACTAAACAAGTTGTAAAGCAAACATTGAACAAAAGACTAATCATGATGATTAAATATGCCTCTAAGATAAGCCAGTTCAATTTAACACCTGATTAAGGGATAGCACATACGACCTGAGTTACGTATTTGACACAAGATTATTTTGACTAAAACCTAGATAGAAAGCTATATGCATTTACTTATAACCTAGGCCACACAATTAAAAGAAATTTTGTGGTAAACCGTTTTCATACCTTCCAAAACATCAACAGGAACATCTTGAACAAACTGCTCCCACCATCGTCTGTACATTGGTTTTGATGTCCATTCCTGTATTTCAAACTTACACAAACGGCCTGCTAAGTACATAACTGCAACAGCTATGATCTCAGGCTCCCACTGCAGGGACAGTGTAGTGCAGAGGCTGCAATAGGAAATAAACCAAAACAAAACACAACCCTGGGGATTACCTGATTGTCCAAGAGCACTTTAATGTACAGCAGCTGTAATTAACAGGGCATAAAATCCCACCACACTTCTAACTTCTCCGGCAATTTTAATTAAGAGCCTTGTTAAACAAAAGAATTTACAAAACTAAACTATTTCTGGACTACCACTGTCA
Organism: Corvus hawaiiensis; assembly: GCF_020740725.1. Classification (NCBI taxonomy): domain Eukaryota; kingdom Metazoa; phylum Chordata; class Aves; order Passeriformes; family Corvidae; genus Corvus; species Corvus hawaiiensis. The sequence continues at coordinate 12,639,805 of NC_063218.1, forward strand.
TGAAATAAGGTCCCAAATCAGATTTTAGAGCTTCCCAATGTTTGTCAGTAAAATGTAAACAAATACTAAAAAAAACCCTGAAAGCCCCACAGAGCAGCCAACATGAACTTGTAAAGCAACTTGTCAAGCACAAGACAAGTTTTAGATCAAGATATAAAAGGTTATCTCTTGAACAGCCTTTGTTAAAGCTGATGCTAAAATAATTGATATTATAGGTATTATTGACATTAACTTTCTGTCATACTTAAAGTTACTATTTCCTGATATCAATTTTAAATTATGAAATATTTTTCTCTGTTTTCTCCACAGATTCTGTAACAATAATCTGCTTACAGAATGTTAGATCCAGCCAGCCAGCTGAATTTCCGTGAATTCACTGTGGCTGTATAAGAACAGAATGCCCTATTCTAAAGGCCTGCAGTGCAAAGTACAGAATTATTTTGCCAGGATCCTAAAAAAAAAAAGTAAATTTCTAATATGGTGCTTATTAAGGAAGCACAATACAGCCTCTTCAGAACAGAGATAACTATTACGCATGATTTAAAACAAACTCTCCAACTTCATACAAGTGTTTTCCTGAAGTGCATTTTAAGCGTTAGGTTTTTTAAAATACTAAATGCTATCTAATTTCAAGTACAATAGTGTCCAAACTTTGATGGATAAATTACAGTAGTTTAACAAACTTAACAGCGACGGTCATGCCATAATTTTGTTCTACCTGCAAGACTGACAGCAGCTGAAGTAAACATCTCTTGAGATCCACATTAATTTTGCTCAAATTAATTTGGAGAGTTTAGGTGGTATCTACAGAATCTGAACCCACACAGGACTAATTCAAATCAGGCATGTGATTAAAAATGCACCTCCTTTTTTATGATGTTCTACTGCTGTAGGCATGACTGAAAGCAATGTATTCACAACTTCTGGACAGTCAGGCCACTTACACATTTTCTTAAGGGTTTGCTATGGAAATAGAAAGTAATATTTAAGTCCTCAGTGAATTAAGGTGCCCAGCTCTGTAGAATCCTCCTGAAGAAGGCTAAAGTGTGTCAAGTTGATTTGATTGAGATTTTCAATACCACATGAGAAATCCTTCTACACACACTCCTGTTAATTGATGTGATTCTTACAAGTTCGTTACTCAAGAAGTTGTAAATCTAGTGCTAAAAACTATATTCCTCAGTGAATTTAATGGCTACTTCACTATTACCAAAATATCACATTAAAAATACATTGATGAACGCGATGAAATTAAGAAATGACTTTTTTTTTTCAGAATGAGCCACATATCACAGATTTGGCAAGAAGCCAGCTTGTATCCTGGAGATCTAGAATTTGGTTTGGTCCTTTCAAACAGTAACTTTCTTTTTAGTGCAGCACTATCAGTACCACAACATTGGAGAGGTCTTACTGATCTACTTCCATACCCAATCCAGATTCCATGCTCAATGGAACTATCATGGTAATGATGGACAGAAAAACTGAGGAACACAACCAAGAAAACATGTAACAAGCAGGGGAAAAAAAAAAATCAAAAATTTGCCAAAGAAATATCCAACCCCAGAACAAAGTAAGCAACAGTAACTATTTCACTTTCAAAATGTTTCCTAGGTGTATCTTACCTGTCATTGACAAATGTCCATGCCATTTGAACCAGTTTTTGAATTTTATTTTTGTCTCCTGAAAAACAATCAGAAAAAAAACCAAAAAGACATAAAATTAGGAGGGACAAACAGTTGGAAATAGAATATTCCTGCACTGATAATATATATTAACTTCTGGAAATCAATAACAGGCATTACTTGCTCACTCTGCAATATTTTACCTTTGAGTTGTTTGGCATACTTGAGAAGAAATTGGTATGGATGTTCTACTTGCAAATCAAACTTTATTGTTTGTAGTAAGATTCTTTCAAGCACCATCACTTCTTCCTATAGAGAGTTATAAAGCAACCACAGTATTATTCCTTCTTTCACTCAAAAATATTTTATGCTAGTATAGAGCATGACTACATAGCACTTCCAGGCAGCCATGTTTGTCTCCAAGGGGAACAGAAATCTCTCCAACTTGTAACACTATTTTAAACTCAGTTACCTTTTCTTCATATTTATTTTGCTGAGGACAGGGGATGTGGCATTTAAAATCCCTTTTTGTCCACAGAGGAATGAACTGAACCAGACACTGCATGAAAATGCCAGATATACAAAATCACAACAAAAATACAAGTTCTACCATGTTTCTCTCAGAAGTTTCAGGTCCTTCTGCTATTTAAAATAAGGAAATTTTAAGAGAAGCTACTTTTACTAAGCCAATACTGTAAACAAGAAACTTCTCAATACTTTTGATACTTAGTTCTCTTATTTAAGATTTACTATTAATTACTTCCTAAAATCCCATTCAGATGATTTATGTCTTGGTAACATTTCTTGCTCTGGCTGAAATTACTAAAATTTACTTTAATTTGCAAAATAATATCAGAATTTACACAAGATAAAATGCAAACTTTTTATAAAAACTATTGCTCCGGTAAGCTCCCAAAGCTACTTTTATTAGGAAGAATTACTTTCATAGCTACCTATCACATTACCTGAAAGAGCCATAGATGCATGCTGAACATCTAATTTAATTTAGAGCAACTGAAAATCAGTCAATGCTCTATTGAATGTATGTCACTTTACTACAGTACAACAGGATGAAATCAATTTCAGCATGAATATTTTTACCTTTGGGTCATCTCCAAATTGCCCAAACTGTACATCATTTAGCAAGCTACGAGCTGTTTTAATTATATCTTTACATTTCTTAGGTGTTTCTTCAACCTTTCCTGCTAGGAAGAGACAGCAGGCTCCTGTCACCTAAAAAAAACAAAGTACTTTCAAAAAATGGTCTGCATGTAGATATGCAATACAGTGTAGCATTATAAAAACACTGTCAGTTTCCATTAACAGTTTGGTAGAAGTCTCCCAGGAATTACTTAATGAACATATTAATTTCTAATTTTAATACAGTGTTAAACTTTTATTTTCTCAGAGGAAAAATCCAGATTTTGGAGGACTGTCCATTTTATACAACTTTGTGTCAAGGCCAGAAACCCAAAGCACAATTTGTCCTGGTTCAATGTTGTCTGTCAAGCAGTTTTAAGACTGTATTACACTTCTTTTTTCCTTTTAGCTAATACAGAAGTGCCAGCACTACAGCTGCTACTCTTTCTAAAAAACAGTATCAGCAAGATAGAACTGCAATGTCAATATATTTCCAAGCATAAACATAAATGTGTAAACACGCAAGAATAATGAATTTTAAGCTGTAATAATTAAAAGACAAAAGGCTAATTTTCCATCTTTCCGTAGTGAACAACAGTAGTACCCAAGTGACTAATCACCATTCTAAATAGTCCATGCCCAGTGCAATCATTAAATTAAGTCATCAATATTCTAAATACTTACATATCTTGGGAACTGTTTGAAGGAATGAAACATATAAAACCGATGGAAATAAATTATTCCGGTTGCTAGAGTGTCATAATGTCTGTGGTGCAGATTAAGGACTTTCAAGCAGCATATAAAACACATTTAAAACCAAACATGCACTACGGATTCTGCTTTATCAAGTTCCTCAAGTCATTGGCTGTTCAGTGACCAGTTAAAAAACACTGCAAGTAAAGCAGGAGCTTCAGAAAAAAAAAGCCACAAAAGCCCTTAAAGCTGTGTAAATACTATGATCAGGCCCAGATGCAGATGATACCTAAAGCATTTGTTGTAAGTGTGCAAAGTCCTGATCGTATTTACAGAAAGATGCACGTAAGGTCATCCCTGTGTTGCACCATACCTGCTTCAGAGAAGGTCAAAATCAGCAGTAGGGACACGAAGGAACAGAACAATTATCACTTCACATTCAAGTGCTGGTGTGGAGGAAAGGTACTATTCACACCTACAAATGCAAATAAAATCTGAACATGCTCCCTACTCTTCACTTTAAGAAAAGTAAAAATTTTGGCTTCACCATGCTTTATTAAAAAAAGACCTAAGGAGATTAAAGGAAGCACAGGAATATAGGAAACAGAAAATTTAAGTGGCTGTCTATGGAAGAATGGGACAGTTGTAAATCCCAAACCAATGAAACAAAAAAACAGCCACCAAAGACCAAGACTGGGGAGGGCAGAGGTTGAAAGCCTCAAAGGCACAATCTAGAAAACTGAGGGAAAAATTCAAAATTTGAGAAGTCATATAGCGAAACACTGAGTTTCATAACTCACAGGAGTTACTCTTAATTGGAAAGTTTGTATCATCTTAGCTCCCTATCACCGAATTGGAACCTTGTTAATCCAATGAATGGATAGAACTGTGTAAAAACACATTACATCCAAAGGCATGTAAACACAAAGTAGTTTTGATTAATGACTAAGAAACATTTGAACAGCTGAGCACGTGACATTTCTTGTACATTTTATTTTGAAAACTCACTATTCATAAAGACATTTCAAACCAACAGGAGTTTAAAGGATACAGCCCTAAACGTGTTCCCACATCGAATATGAATCTGGCCCCTTCCCTGCGGTATCGTGCCTCTGTAGCTGGATCAAGCCCTTCAAGCTGTGACGGTGTATGTGCCAAATCTTTCTTATCCCAGTACCAGCATGGCTTTGTATGGTCCAGGTTTGCCAAGTTTACAGAAGGGCTGGAATTTTCTTTATTCTCCTTCATTTATTAAAACAGAATTGTCCTTGCTTTTTAAATTTTCAAATACGAAGTCTTCAGAGAGTCACTTCAGGACCTTGAAGAAAAGGCAAAAGGAATTTAAAAATAGAGAACTGCCCCCCTCTAGTTCCTGCTCAAAGAGGAGTAAAGAGGAATAGTGTTTAGCCTGGCCTGTTGGAAAGAACTTTTTCCTATGCTCAAAGACAAGTAATAAAGAATTTTCCTTTATCCTCCCCATATATTGCAAATACAATCAAAGAAAAAGCCACCTGTTATCCTTGCTATTACCTGTTTAGTAATAAAACTTCAAGAATACAACTCCAACAATATCTGCTCTTTCTTAGTAGAACAACTTCCATCTACTTTGTCCATAAAAGTAGGAAAAAACAATTCAGAGATGGCTGCAGAAAGATTTGAAAAATTAGGGGGATTAGCTGACTATTGGTAACTAGGAAAGCCATTGGTGAGATGAGCCTAAATGGCCACTTAAATACCTGCCTGCTCTTCGGATACCCGAGCAGCAACCACTTGGCAGAAGCTTTGTAAAGTGATCCGTACTTGTACTACTTAAAGAAAAAATGTAACAAAAGCAGTGTTCTTTCACATACCAAGATTAAGTCAACCGATGTGAGCTTGTAAAGTAAGGTAGCATCTAAAATCATACCCAAAACAAGGCAATTGAATACACTCCAAGAATCTCCTACTTGCCTGTGTTTACCAGCACTTTCTGTACATCGATGCAAATCACAAAGCTCTGCAGGCACCTTTCTGGTGTTTGAATCACGACAGATGCTCAGCCATGCCTCAACTTAAAGAATGAAGACTCACTGCCTTTATTTTTCAGGCACAAAACTACCCTTACTGTAATTCAACTAACTACAGATACCATGCACAGATTACTGCAGTCACCTGCAGAGGTTTGCATAACAAACAGTGATTGATATGCTGCAATATATTCGCTCTAAGCAAGCCAGTCACAGCAAGACCCAAAACTTAAAACACTTAAATTTGGCTATTACTTTTCGAGACGTTTCCCTTCCGAAAACGGAAGGAAGATCACGTGAACGGCCAGGAAAACAGCCAGAAAAACAGTCAGCACCTCGCTCACCTTCAAAAAGCTTCTCTTTTTCAGAATAAAGGAAACTGTCTTTGCCTCACGGTGGTTTTGGAATCACCTTCAGAACTCGTGGTATCGGTCAGACAGATCTAAACTCTGTCACAAAAAAAAGTAAACGGCTACTAAAAACTATTTCCAGAATCAAAAAAAGCGCGCCAAGCCACGACCACACATTCCCTTCGTATTTACTAGAAACGTGCTATTTTTTATAACTGTTATGATTCTTCTTCCTTACAAGCTATTTTGCTTCCTAACTTCTAAGTAGCTTAAAAACTAATTAACACTAAAAGCGCCTGAAGCGACGAGATCTGCTTCTATAAAGGAGCGAAAGCATTTCCGAATACGGAACCAGGAACGAAAATCATCACCCGCAAATATCCTAAATGAACCATCTCAAACGTCCCAATCCAGACCGCAACGCCCGGAAATAACAACGAAAGTTTTCCCTGCCTTTTTACGCACCCAGTAATCCGGCGGAGAGTTCCAGAGCTCGATCCCGGCTTTTTTACACCTTACCTGAGACGAACCCGTCGACCGCGACCGCAGCTCCGCCCCTGCAGCCCCAACCCGGCCGGGGATGCTCAACTCCTCTCAGACCCGCCCGCCTGCCCGCCGTAGACGGGGCTGCCGGTGCCCGGGGAGGCGCTCGCTCCCGGCCTCCCCGCTCCCTTCCCCCCTTCCCCAGACGGCGGCTGTCGCCGGCGGGGGGCCCGGGCGGGCTCCGCGCACTCACAGGGCTCGCGGGGAGCGGGAGCCGCACCGGAGCGCGGGGCGTCTCAGCGACAGCGCGGCCTCCGTGCCCTGTGCGCCGCCATCTTGGGAGCCAGGCCAGGCCGCGCGCTGCGTCATCACGTCGGAAAGGCGCAGCGCGCGAGGACCGAGGCTCCCGCCAATGAGAAGCGGCGCTCCCCCGCCCCCAGCCCAGTCCCCGCTCCGTCAGAGGCTGCCGAGCCCAGGCAGGCGGGCGACGCGCAGCCGTGCCCTGCGAGCGGACCAATCGAAACGCCGAGAGAGAAGATTGCAAGCCTCGGACGCCAATAGAAGCCTGAAGGGGCCAGCAGGGGCTGAATGACAGCCAACGGGAGCGCTGCCGTGCCCTGCTCCGAGGCCGGCCGCGAAGGCGAGCGGGTGGTCATTGGGGATTGGCCGCCACGCGCGCGGGAGGGGCGGGGCCTTCCGGCGGGCGGCAGCTCGGCCAATGGCGGCGGGGGGCGCAGAGAGGGCGGGGCCGGGCGGAGCCGCCGCCTCCCCACCGCGGGCAGTGGCGTCCGGCACGGGCTCGGGTGCGCCGCTCCCTCGGGCGAGGCAGGAGCGGCCGCTGGCGGGAGGTAAGGCGGGGCCTGCCCGGGCCCCCTCCCCTGCCTCAGCCCCCTCGCCCCGGCGCGGCACGGGCCCTTCCCCTCAACCCTCCGGGCGGCGTCGCCTTGCCGCGCTCCGCTGCCTTCTGCCCCGCGGGAGGCGCCGCTCTTTCCGGACACCCCCTCCCGCCACCCCGGGGTGCGCTCCGCGGGCCTGGCCTTCTTCTGCGTGGCCGGTCCGGGCCTCCTTCCCCCGGGAGCTTCAGCCTGCGTTCCGGCTCGCCCTGGCCTTTCCCGCTGCCCGGCCGGAGGGGCCGGCGCGTCCCCCGGGTCCGCCGTGGGCGGGCCGGGTTCGTTCCAGCCCGGCCTGCGCGGGTTTCAAGTGAGCCAGGCGGCGGCATTGGCGTTTTCTCTTGCCTCATTCCTCCTCGAGAGGTTGATAGAAACGATAGTAAAGAAGATGGCTTAAAACTATTTTCCCCATGATGTAATTTTTTTTTTTTTTTTAAATATGTGACACGGTTTGAATACGCCCTACTGCTACTTCAGCTTCCCGGAGAGCCTCCCATGCCTCCAGCTCTCGGGGTCTGGCTCAGGGGCGTCTTTGCGGGTGTGTGGCTACTCAGAGTCCTCCTCTGGCTGTCGAGAAGAGTGCTCTGGTTTCTTTCCTTTCTTATCCCGTCTGCAGCCTGCTTTAGTAAAGGGGTGAAACCTTTGGAGAAAGAAAGGGGGAGGGGTTAAAATTAGAATAAATCGTAAGCTGGTTATCGACAGGGGTGTTACTCCTGAAACAGCCTCGGTGTTTCAGCCTTCCCCTATTGCTACAGCAGCTGCCTGTCCCATGATCCTTTCCTCTTCTTCCTTACCCAGCAACACTTGATTAGAGTTGCTTAAGCTGAGGCTGTGCTTTGCCTTTAGTTCTTAGCAAATTCCTAAATTTTGAATTTGGCATAGAGTTTCTTACCCTACATTTATCTATCAGGACAAGCTCGGTTCTTCCTTTTGGAAGTTGTCCCTCACGGCTCAAAGATGTTCTTGCCCTAAGCTTGGCATCTGCTCTTCTGGATGGACTTGTCCTTGGAACCTAAGCTTGCTCCTGAGATCAGGCTGAAAGTAGATTGTCTTTGTTCCTTCTAAGAGTATGTAATGTAAGCACCTGTCTATTCAAGTGACAGCTTTGTTCTCTGAAAATTGCTACAACGTTAGTTTAATGTCTCTCAGGTGTTTTCTGCTTTCAGTTGTTGTAAGCTCATAACTGTCATGTGAAACAAGTATTTTGTAGGTGAGTAAACAACTGTGGCATTCTGTATGTCCACTATCAGGTTCCTGGTATAAAATAGTAAGCCAGTGTACAAGTTGTTGGAGGGAAAGGCATGATGGGCTCAAAGGTGGGGGTGGCTTCCTGATATTTTTGCTCAATTAAGTAACTTAATATGGTAGAGACTCAAGTATTCTGACTTGTGCCTTAATAAAGTTTTCAAGTTATGTTTAGCAGGGATTGAAGTATATATTGCAGTATGGTTGAAAACACATTCTTGGCATTGTGTGCCGAGAAATAGATTTAGGGTGTTGGGAGAAGAAATGCCACAAACCCCAAAATTGTTTGTAATCTGCATATCACTGTTTCCAGAGATGGCCTGATCTGTTGCTGAAATCAGATGTGCCTTGAAATAGAATTCTGGTTTCAGTATGGTACAGAAATTAAAAATAAACCATGTTATGGCTCTCTGCATGGAAAAGTGTATATCTTGATGATGTTTTCATTTTAATAAATCTATCTAGACATGTCTACTGTATCTATGTAATACTTCATCATAGTGGTGCTGATTCTATAGTTAATCTGATAAATTGGGTTGTTCTCAGCAAGTGAGTATTTCAGTGGTTTCTCTTTGAAAATAAAATAGATGCTTTAAGGGTATTGGAAGTCTTGAGGGATCTGTATCTTTTCTACTAGGCTGTCATAGTGCTTGGTGCATGAGACCTCATGATGCCTGTGGCGTAAGCTTTTGGAAGCCTGGGTGGTTCTGTTAAATCTGCCCATGCTGATGGCTGAAGGCAGGGTGGCTTGCTTTTATTCTCAATTAGGAGCTGTATTTTATAAAGTGAGGTTAATATTTTCTAAGTTAAAAACATTATTTAGGAACATGCAGGTAAAGAGAGTACCTAAAGGTTTTTAATTAATTATGCTCTAAAGGAATTAGGAAAAAAGAGTTTGTGGGAGTCTTCAGGAGGAGCAAAATTCAAGCAAAGAAATAAATTTACAAAAGTGGGTTGGCAAATTGGTAGAGTTTATCAGCTTATTTTCTTCAAAGTGTAAGTATTTTTTCTGATCAAATAGCTGTCTGAGGATCTGATTCAAGAGAGAGGCAAGGGAGTTAAGAGCTTGTTTCCTGTGGATAGTTAGTAAATTATCTTCCCTAGAAAGATCAGTAAGGTGTTGATAGTAAGAAGCACTCCATCTGCTTAAGAAAGCTTTAATGGGAGGTGAAGGGGTATAAGGACAAACCCATAGTAAATAATGTAATAGTTCTGAATTAGCAAGCTGATAAAAGTGAATTAAGAAACACATAGGGGTTTTTTGAGCTGTTCTCTTGGATATGGACCTTTTTTTTTGCCCTTCAGCATTTTGTGCTACCTTCAAATTAATTAATAATTTCTTACCAGAAGTTTATATTTAATTCATGAGGCAGTCTTGTGCCTAATATCTAGCTAGGTTCAACTGGGTGTGGGGGGAGATAATGTCAAAATGACAGTACTTACTTTTTTTAGTAGATTAGTACTATGTGAAGCATCTGAAATCAGAATACTGGCAGACAGTTTTCTTTGATTCTAATTCTAAGAATAAATGTCTTTTGGAATTTGATTCCTAACAATTAGCTAAATTTGTTGTTGTTTATTGTAGGTGTATCAAACAAATATTTAGCTAATTTTAGTAGCTTCTTTTGATATTATTTTGTAGATTGGCTTCTTCCCAGTATCACAGTAGTATTTATATACTGTCATTCTTTCCTTAACCTTACACTAAAATGGGATTAGCAAAGTTTTTTCTTTGCAGGGTAGATGTATGCAGTGCATACAGCAGTGGTTCAGTCTTTCTCTTTTCCAGATGCTTTAGGCTTGTGCTCAAGTTGGCAAACCTGTGGTGGTACAGCTTTTTTAGTAAAGCGGATTATTTGATTCTGACCATCCTTTGTCAGATAATTTTATAGAGACACTTCAGCTTCCTAGGTTTGGTTTTAGATGTCTAATAATGTTTTTAACCTAGACTATTACGTAAAATATGAGAAAGGGCCTCTCAAAGTGAAAAGTACAGCAGGAGTTCTTCATTGCTCCATAAAAATGCCCCATTAGCGTTGTCTGGCCTTAGTCTTGTGTATTTGGAGCTAGACTTTGTAGAGGCTTGTGTTTGTACAAATTAAGAGGTGAGTTCATGCCCAAGTGTGTTTTAACATTGCATTTTTGGTCTTGCCCTTCCTCTGCTTTAACCTTCTTTGCTCCCTTTTTCTGTTTTTAGCTGCTCTGCCCTACATTGCCTCTTGCTTGCATCTCTTCTAACAAATTACTATTCCAATTGCTCCATCTATCCATGTCCTTCCTTTACTACTTCCCATATTGTTCAGGTAGTCAGCTAATCCTTCTTTCTTTGAAATAAGGAAGAATTAGAGCTGTATTCTTTCATTTCAGTTCTGGGTTCTGTGGCCAGGCCAGAGCAGCAGACCTGTCACTGCAGGGAGGATTCCGCCTGTATGTCTAGCCTGGGCTGAATCATGTACAGATGTGAATGACTCTGCTTGAGATCAGTTTTGTCTCCAGTACTGGTGTTTACAGGCTCTTGTTGGCCAGATGTAGGTAATACATAAAGCAGAAATGCAGGGAAAGACATGTTTCTGAGAATGTAGCTGCTAATATCCTATTAGGAATTAAAATACAATATAACTTGTAACTTGAGAGATCTTTTTAGTCTTCAGAAGGATTTTCTGAGCCCAGTGTTAGTCTGTTATAAACTGGGGAATGACAGATTAGTATCCACTTCCTGGCTTATTTTATTCTTGGGTATATTCCCAATATCTCTGAAGGAGTTGGCTGCCCTGTCCTGGAAGTGCCTACAGCAGTGTTTGAACATGCTGTTTTCAACTAGTGTTTTAATGTAGGCCAAAATTGTTTTTGTAATTAAAGATGGACTGTAAACTCTGTCAGTTCTATTTAGTTGCTTTTTGATTGTTTCTGTTAAGAGTGTGATAACCTGCACTGAAGGGAGGGGAGTCCATCTCTGGGGCTCTTATGTTAGCTGTCTGATTGTAGCCTTTTGCATGCAGATCAGTTTGCAGGTTGTGCTTTTTATATGTTTGTATATATTTTAGAATATGATAAATAGTGATGAAATTCTCTCAATAAAACTGTCTCTTACGTTGCAAATGCTGCCTGTGTTTCTCAGTTAATATTGCTTTGTCTTTAATGCTTTATAGCACTAGTGCCTAAAGTTTTCAAGTAGTGTTTCAGCAGAGTAGGAAGAGAATGTGATGTGTGGATTTCTCCTTCCATGGAACCTATGTTACCGGTCCAGAGCTTCACGTGTGCTGGGTCTTGCCTAGTATGCCCATTCTCATGCTAAGTTAAGGGAATATGAGTTACTTTGTGAGAAGGGGTTGGTGCCAACCAAGCACGAGGTGCAGGCTGTTTCCTGCCCTTGACAGGTCCTGTGGGGGTTGTCTTTGTGGCCTCTCTTAGAGGTGCTTGGTTATCTTCATTTGATGACTGTTTGTTTGTAGATGTAGCCACATAATAACTTCAAGAACTGAGAGAAGGAGATTTTGCATTTAAGAACTTTTTTATTGAAATATTTCTGACAAATACTTCTGAAAGACCTCTTTTTACAGGTTTGCCTCTAGGTAATTCAAATGAACAATGCCTTAGTGTCTGCAATTATATAGTTTGTGGAACTGTATGTCTACTTTGTCCCACTGCTCAAGTCATCAGTGAGGATGATAATCAGTGTTAGTCCCAGTACTAATCCTTGGGGTATGCTGGTGTGACCAGCCTCCAGCTGAACTTTGTGCACCACATCCTCTTGAATCCAGCAGTGCAGCCAGTTTTCAGTCCACCTCACTGTCCACTAATTTAGTTGGTAGTTCATTAGCTTGTCTGAGTATGTGATGGTAGATGTTGTTAAAAGCCTTACTGATGTAGAGATGAACAGCATCCCCTGCTCTCCCATCAAGGTTACTTGCTTCCACGGCTTCCCTCCACTCAGCGCTGGTGAGGCCACATCTGGAGTGTAGTGTCCAGTTCCGAGCTGCCCAGTGTGAGAGGTGGAGTTACTGAAGAGAGGCCAGTGGAGAGCCGCTAAGCTGATTAAGGGACTTTCCTCATATGAAGAAAGGCTGGGAGAGCCGAGACTGTTTGGCCTAGAGAAAAGAAGGCTCAACAGGATCTTCTCAGTGTGTACAAATACCTGAAGGGGAGGGTGCAAAGAAGGCAGAGCCAGGTTTTTTCGGGGGTACACAGTGACAAGAAGTAACAGGCACAAACTGCAGCAGCAGATGTTCTCTCTGAGCATCAGGAAATACTTTTTTACTGTGAAAGTGACTGAGCACTGTTTGGAGACTGAGTCTCCATTCTTTGAAATATTTAAAAGCTGTCTGGACATGGTTCTGGGCGGCTGGCTCTAGGTGACACTGCCTGAGCAGGGGGGTTGAACAAGTCAGTCTCCAATGGTCCCTTTCAGTGTGAGATTTTTTTTTAAAGTTTGTTTAAATGTTTGTATTCCTGATCCTATTTCACTAAAGGTAAGCCTTCCTTACATCAGATCTCAGGGCCTGGGATTCCTGAAGTCAAGTCTTGTCATTGAAGAAGACATGCAGTAGCAGTCTTCTTTTCTGTGTCCTTTGTCACCCGGTTCCCTGTCTCCATTCAGCATCAGGCTCACACCTTGCCTTGTCTTCTCTTCCTTTAGCTCCCAATGCACGCGTAGAAGCCATTCTTACTGTCCTTCTTTTACTTTGTCCCTCGCCGGATTCAACTCAAGTGGGCTTTAGCTTTCCTGTCCCCACCCTTGCATGCTCAAACAGTGCTTTGATTTCTCCTGAGTAACCTGGCCGTGCTTCCACCTCTTCTGTTTGTTTGAGTTTTGTCAGGAGTGTCTTTTCCATTCATGCAGACTTCTGGCCACCTTCGCTCAGGAGCATCTTGTCTGCTGATGCAGACCTGCCACCTTCACTTAACATTCTGCAAAAAGGGATGGAGCATTCCTGAGCTTGGAAGAAGTTATCATTGGAAGTCTTACCTCTTAAGATCTTAAAAATGATGGAGTAGTAGCGGAATGGCTTTATTTCCATCCTTCAGTTTTCAATTGTGTAGTCTTAGAAGAAGTGAAAGTAGTAAGCCACTAGAGTGTATTTTGTGAAACTATGCCTGAGACCAGATGCCTGCATTAACAAACACCAAGTTACCCTTGTGCATCAAATCTCTAGTTCCAGACAGTTATATGAGATTTGTTTTAGCATTTGATGTTACTTTTTTTCCCCCTAAATACAACAGAATATGATTTATCATTTTCAAAATTTATCATCCAAAAGTAGAAGGTGTTAGGCATATAGGTGATTTTGTTACGTTTTTGATACCTGTACAGACAGCATTTTAGAGTTTGTCAAAATGGTTCCATTTTACTACTTTGATAGTCACTACACCTTATTCTGGTTTTAACACTGGTTTTTCCAGACTTTTACTGGGATATGATAAATTGTCACCAATATGTGCTTCCATTCTTTTGATATGTATTAGTTTTCTCAGTTCTTCGAAACCAGTGATAAAATGTTCAGATCTTCCAGTCTTAGCTGGTTCCCTGCACCTATTTACAGGTTTATTTATTCAGTTTTGTCAATTGAACCCTTGGTACAAAAGCATTTCTTTAATGCATCTGCATAGTTTCTTTCTTGTTGAATATGTTACTCAGAAATAGCTACTGGCCTGTATCTAAAAGCCTGTGACCCATTTGTCCAGGGCTTAGTTTTTTACATAAACAAAACTGACTTTTCAAAATAGACTCAGAACCTTCTGGATCTGTCTCCACTGCCTTGCACAGGCTGTGGTGTCTGGGTGGTCTGTGAGCTTCCAGGTGGCATGGTTAGAGCTGCTGGTTTAGGGAAACTGGTGATGGACACATTTCAACAGTCTTGTTGTCGTACTCCATCTCTAACCTCTGTAAACCAGCAGCCATTCTATAATTCTATAACTACTGTTTCTCACTTTGGAGGGTAACTGCCTGTGTCTGGATATTCCTGGAATGTCTTGATGTTTGGATACTGTCATGGAGATACATATATATATATAGATAGATAGATATATTTAGATGTATCTTGCAACTGGACAATCTTTTCTTTGGAAACTGCCTTTTTCAAATGAAGTGGATCTTAACAGGAAGCTGAGCTGTGTGTGGATGAATTTCTTTGCTTCAGGAACTTTGTGTGCTGGGATAGTATTTTTAGACTTGTAGAAGGTAGTAAGGGTTGGCTGGTGAAGAAAGAAATGGCTGGTTACTTTGGATGACCACTTAGCGTTTCATTTTCCCCTTTGCTAACCAGAGTTGCATCAATAGCATATTAATGTATTAACTCTCCTTAAAATAGAGAAGCATCCAGTCCCTCTGGAGTATGCTGCACCTGATTCTGTCAGTCAGGAGCAAGTAGAATGGATGTTGTCAGACCAATTTGAGAAGCTCTGTGTGCTGATGCGGTGAGTACGCTGATAGAACTGTAAAACTTAGAGTTGCAGAAAATGACTGTTGGGTTTTTGTGTGGTTGTCAGATTCAGATTGTATCTGTTCTCTGCCCTTATTTCCAAAAGTCAGCATTCAAGCAGTTTTTTGTTCCCAGCTGATGCTTGGGAACAGTGAGCTCTGTAAGGGCTCATGAAATAACAATTTTTGCATTTGTCAATGCCCTATTAGAAAATAGAATTCCTGTTTTCAAGACAATGACAGATAATTATGATTTTCTTCTGTCACTGTAGGATACCTGGCTTCTACAACCTGCTTCTCTGACTTACCAAGTCTTTGAGTCCATGCCTGAATATAAAAAACTGGCCTGTTGCACTTTGAGTTTGGGCACTTAGAAAAAAAAAATGAATAGACTAATACGAAAATTGCTTGCTCTGTTCTGTGATGTCTGAGAGTTGGTCTCTAAGTGTTTTGAAGGTATAGTGTAGAGTTTCATATAATGAGATGAACAGCCAAAAACTTTGCAAACTCTAGTAAACAGTGATCTTAGTCTTAAAGGCATGGTTTATGCCTAGTTTGATAGTGGGAAGTTAGTGTAATGATGCTGGTTTTATTTGTTGTGCTGTGGTTTTACTGTAGCACTCCAAGACAGCGAAATTCTGTGCAACTTTGAGGAATATTTTACTGTTTTTGAGGAATATTTTACTGTCTCTAAAGATAAAGTTTTATCTTTCCCAGAAAACTCTTTAACAGCAGATCAGGTTAATAACAAAAAGCTGGTTTGAGCACATTTTTTCAGAATTCTGTCCTGACAGTGTATGGCATGTTGGCCTAAGGCCTAGGACACGAGCGGTCTAGTTTTGGAGAGTACTGCTGCTCCCAGAATGCATTTTTCTCTGGTGGATAGAGATTTAGCAGTATGACCTGCAGCAAGATACCAGGAGGAGCTACAATAGCCACGTGTTTGTATTCTGTTCTCTCAGGAAGAATTACTTGGTCTGAGTGGAAGTCATCTCTATCTATCTACAAATTTGTCAGACTAGTAGATAATGGTTCTATTTGTGGTAGCAGGAAACTTAGCTACAAGAACTGGGAATCATAGTAACACTAACAGCCAGTCTTGTCTGGAGTCATGCTGCTGCTTTTTCCCTCATTTGACATTATATTCAGTAGGAGCAAATTTTCTTTTTGGGCTGATGTATATAAGCTTCATCTTGCAAGTGTTGCAGGTGTGACTTGTTGGTTAATGCAAAGTTCAGTTTCGTGGTCCTTTATGGCCGAAGGAGACCTGGCGGTGTTGCTGGTGAGGGACATGGGGCTCTCACTGTGGCAGCAGCACCTGAGGCTGCTGCTTGAACTGGATCCTTGCTGCAGTACAGGAAACCATGCAGGTCTTGGATGAGATGGAAGGTGTTGGGTCTCCAGGGGCCTGGGACTGTTGAAAGTCCAAGCTGCTGGAATCTGTGCAAGTGGATTATTTTTGCTGGCTGTGCAGGAATGAGATAAGCCCAGGAAACTAGGAATGAAGGTACTTAGAAATAAGAACATTGAAATCTCAGTTTGGAGGGATCCGAGGCAAGACAAGCTCAGGCTTCCTAGAGTTTCATAGGGAGACTATAGAAATCTTTGCAGCTCTTTATCTGAACATTTTGAAATACTGCTTCTAGGGTCTGGTCAGCTCTACTCTGTGATTCAGTGCATGGCTGGGGGTCAGAGGGATAGGTTGGTGACACGACTAGGGGTGTGCACCAAATTAGGGCAGGAAAACAGATTCTCAGCAGGCATGTTAACAGTTTATTAGTATACTAGAGACGGTTACCTTGTGAAAACATGCTGGTCAATCTTTCTGCCTTAATACAGAGAGGAGAGCTTTGTTCAGAAAGTTATATGGCCTTCCTAGGTGTTTTGGAACTGGAGTGGGCAATGTGCTTACTCTGTAATGTGTGTGCTAAAATAAACGTTTAAAATATTTCTGCTTTGGTCTGTGTTGTCACCTGCAAGCATACCAAAAAAAAAGTGCTGCCTAACAGTTCTCCCATCATTCTTCTGAATTGTGATGATTAAAATTGTGAGAAGCTGATGACAGTTTCAGTACTTTATGGTCTGCATACATTTTGTTTATTACTTTATCAAACATCTGAAAGCTCAGGGATGAAGCCAAGTTACACTTAATACTGCTGTGTCTTTCTTGTTCCTTAGAGCCCAGTAAATGTGTATGTTAAAAGCTTCTTTATTTCAAACCACTGCAGTGTTTGAGTAAACATGGAGGAGACTGTAAGGTCTCAAGTTGCCAACTATGAATGCCTGATATAAAGGGGCTTGAAAGAATATGCTACTTCATTTTCAAGGTCTAGAATAAAAACATCAGAAAACTGCCAGTTTTTCACCTGAAACTTCTAGACACCTTCTAAAATAATCACCATTTTAACCACTAGGTAGGGAGTGGGCTTAAGGGAAGTGGGTTTGGAAGACTTTCTGACAGTTGTTAAGCCCTCAATTACATCACTTATCAGGCATTGACTGCAGAAATTTTTTTTTTCAATGTTCATAGCTCTTAAATTTTGTCAGAGGTTCCTTGCCCAACTGTCAAAATAGTACTCTTTTGGGATTTAGAAATGTGGAGTGCTTGGTCTGCCCCGGGTGGTTTCTGAGGACACTAAAATTGCAGTGAATTGAAGTGTAATCTTAACTGGGCTTGAGGGCTGTGATCCCTTCTGTAAGGGTTTGCAAGCAAAAGAAACAGTTCTGTAATAAATGTATTGGTAAAATGTTTCTTTTAAGCTATTAAGGAGCATCCCCAGAGTATTTCTTATCAATTGCATTGCTATAAATCTGTGCACTGCTACGATTTATACATTGGCAGCCATTGTACAACCTTGCTATATAACAAAGCACTCAACTCTCCTGAAATTTCACATGGGTATATATGGAATGAATGACAGTAATGCTCATTCATTATTTCCATGAATGGCCAGCGATAGACTTTTATATATATGTTTACAATGAGTTGATGTCACTCTGCACCCAGAGCAGGAAGGCAGGCAGGTGTACCCTCTGTGTGGGTAAAGAACAGCATGTTCTCATGGAGGTGCAGTGCCACTCCAAACTTTTTGCCTCCATACAACTATGATTCTATTTCAATATGTGCTGTCAGGTGTCCTTCAGAAGTGTACAAGGTGCACTGTATAATTTAACAGCAAGCCCATTAACTATTCCCACATCTTGGAAAGGTTAAGAAAAGGTACACAAATACCCCCTGGAATTCTCCAAACTTGTCTTTCCCTTGTTCACACTAGTTTGTTCTGTGGTTCTTGGCTGCAGCCTGGAAGCCCTGGGCATTCAATAAATACTTCTGGACCATGTTTTGTTTGTTGTGGTTAGATAGTGATCCTAAGCTCTCCTGGTCAGGGTGAAGTGCCACCAGTACCACCTCTGACTACATCTTTAAGGAATTCATCGGCTGCAGAAGCTTAATGGAACAGCTGTGCTTCATACTCTTAGCTAGAAAAAAATGCAGCAATTACTTAGAAACTGCTTAGATTCCCTTCTTTAAGGACAGGGTATTCCAGGAAGCAACATGAAACTGTAGCTGCATTCAGATATTTATAATTTCAAGCACAATTTAATTGTGCACACTGGGTAGTGTCAATTCAGTGTCCAAATATAGACACTTAAGTGGTTTTTTGTTTCCAGCAGTGGTATTGAAACACTCAGCCAATTTAGGTTGGTACAAGACATGAATGTATAATAAAACTTTTTGAGGGCAAGAATTGTGCATGTTGCCACATAGCCTAGAACAAGTCTTAAAGCTTGTAGAAACTTGTTTTCTGCACCGGATATCATCTTTCCTCCCTCCTTTTCATTAGCGTGATTTGCAAGAGGTTTTTTGTAATTTTGTGTACATATTGCAAGGACTCTGTGGGTAGTAAGCTCTTTCAGTGAAAGGTATGTGATGTATCTGATGTATGGTTACATCTGCATCACCTGGCTGCTTGGAGGAGTAACTTCAGCATGTGAATTAGTTACATTGGAAGGGCCCAAGGACTGTGGCTGTCCCTTTATAGGACGTGCTGCCTATGCTGAGACTGGAGATGTGGTTTGTCAGTATGATGGCCCTACATAATTATCTAATTGGAAGGCAGCAGTGTAGGAGGCAATAGTAAATCATATTGGAGTTGCTGTATGTGTGGAAAGCAGAGGGTAGGCAAAGGTGTTAAGGCAAAAACTAAGCTGAACTCAGAGGAGAATTTTTCAGTGCATAGCAATAATTGTGGGCCCAATTGCTACTAGGTTGCTTGAGCATTCCACTTAGGTGGAATTATTGTTGCAATTAAACAGTAGTCCTTGGCATTAAATGTCCTCATCTTTAAATCTCTTCCTTTGAGACAATTCAGTTAATTGGAATATATGTTATTGCCTAGTTATGTGTTACTTACACTATTGACTATAATGCAATTAAAAAAGAACTTTAAGAAGTCTACATAATGATACCCAAGAATTTTTTTTTGCTATTCAGCCAGGCTTTGTTCCTTCTGCTCTAGCTGTTATGTGAAGCAGCTCACAGTAAATATATAGTGATATATATCAATATGCATCCATCTTTTCTGTGCATTCTAGAGAATTTGAAAAAAAAAATGGGTGGTACACATGCACTTTTTTTTTTCAGTAACACAAATGGAGGAATGGGTTAAATTTTTATTATCTTTCCCCTATTTAAAGAGGTGCTGCCTCTTTTTTGGTGGTTAAAATTACTGTGATTCTTGCTGACCAAGACACAGCCATGTGAAATGTACATTTTGGGTTAAAAAACAACTCCCATGGAAATAAATGCTTGGATAGCATAATCCTAAAGTCCTAATTGCATGCAAGGCCTTGCCAAAATCTCAAAGCGTGTTAGCTGTCTTGAACATGGACAGAACTTCTGCTCTTAGCTGTTCACTCTGGAGCAATGTATTGAGTGTTGCAGTGTTCTGTTGCACCTCTGTTAATGTAGTGTTGTTTAATTTTAACTCATGCCTTCATAGTCATCAGCGGTGACTAATTTTTTTTTACTTCTGTTACTTAGTCTGACTAAGCAAAATACAGGTGATGGAAGGTCCTAGTTTTTGATCTTGTTAGTCATCACTGATGTTGAGATTTCCATGAAGACACTTGGTAAATGTGCCAGCATGGGCAAGGAGTTGCAGTCTGAAATGATATGCTGAAGTGATTTTGAGCCTTGTTGGCACATTGCAATGGCAAGTAGAACAGGTTGTGTTAAGCCATCACAGGACCTATTTTTGAAATTTGTGGAATATTTAGATCCTTACAAAGCTGCTTAAATACAGCAAAGGTAACACATAATTACTAGTTCTTGTCTTAGCATACGAACGCTTTTACTTAAGCATTGTGTAGTATGTATGTGCACAGGATTACAGGTAAAATCAAAGTAGCTTTTTAACTGTAAGTCTTGTGTAACTATGACATACTGGCTAATAAATATTTTGGGCCATATTAACATTTCTGTATTTGTGGTTTTACCATTTGGGAAGTTTTCTTATGTGAGCATAAGATCTTGACAACAACTAATCTTATTTGTTTTGTAGACTAAACTTTTTCAAAGTTTCTTCTATATGTTGAGGGTGTTTCTTCTGGGATTACACTGTCATAGCAAACAGCTATTCCAGGATGAAACATGTAAGTAGTGTTCTCACAGGCAATCAAAATGTATTTTACATCTGGATTTGTTGAAGCACTTGTCAATCATGTGACTGTCTTGTGCCTTAGTAAACAGCCCAGATGTAGAATTAAGTAAAAAGATGGTCTAGCTGAAAAACAGATGCGTTGCAAGAACTGGATTTTTCTGAATAAGTAAAAAAGCAAAAATGTTATCTGACAATATATATTTTTAATTCACTTAGTTGATGTTAACTGTTTTTAAAGCAATGCCATGCATATACTGTAATTGTACTCAAACCCATCCTGTAGGAAGAGAAAGCATTCATTTGGAGGCATTAAGAATATAGACATACATTTCTAAGGATTTTTTTGCCACTAAGTTCTTTTCATTAGTGAAGACATTTTCTGTATCAGTCTTTATTTTTTTTCCCCGTTGGGGGAAAAGTTTATTCCTAATCAGTTATATTTATTTAGATGATTGTACTTTTCATATGGTACTGTGTCTGCTTTAAAGAACAGCAAAGCTTACAACCTCTGGTGTGGTAGATTCCTTGAAGAAAATAGATGCATGTTGGAAGCAAGTATCCCAGAGAGGGGAGACAGAGGTAAATGGTACCTACCTCCTGAAGGGAATAAAATCCATTGGCTAAGTGATTGTGAAAGATGGGAAAAGGTGTGGGAATGAATTAACTGAATCAAAAGACAGGAGGCTTTCAAAGACTTTTTCTCAGGAAGACTGTTCTTGTTAAGAAGTGATGGTGACAACTTATTTAATTTGCTTTACTTGAGAGAGGAAATGTTCAGAGTCCTATTGCAAATAGATCATGTGGTTAAATCAGGGCTTTGAAAAGAAAATAAAACTGAGTTTGTGTTTGAAGTAGGCGAAGCTGCCCTGGGTGATTTCACAGGCCTCCTGAAGAAGGGAAGCATACTACCCTGCAGCTTGGGCCGCAAGAAGCAGCATGGACATATTGGAGAAAATCCCTCTGTCCTGCTTTTCCTGTAGGTCTCTAAGTAGCGTTCTCTTGGTTGCTGTCACTGTTACTTTTCCTCTGGTAAATGACAGGCTGAGGAGAGAAGAGAAATAAAGCCTGTGGTAAGGATGAAAACTGTAGGCTTTACAAAGAAACAGAGCAGAGCAACTTCTTACTATTAATCCAGGAGATGGTGGGTGCTGTTCAGTGCAGTTCTTTATAGATGGGAAGATACAAGGGAATGGAGTAAGTGTTTTTTAATCAAGATGATTGTGGAGGAAGACCTGTGACTTTGGGGGGTCTTGAATCCAGGAAGCAGACACTAGAAAAGGAGAGGGCAATGGTAAGCAGAACCTCATAAGAGGGAACTGGAAAAACCCTGCAGTGTGTAACCAATATATGTGTGTTCTAGGATCTCCCTCTTCCTGCAGAACATGCGTATCTGCAGCTGTGGGTTGCTACTGGAGATGGCTTTCTTGACTTGATGTTCAAGTGAAAAGAGAGTATACAGATTAACTAGCAAGAAGGGACTGCATTTGAGGGGTGCAAATTGTTTTGGGAGAGCAGAAGATCCTAGGGCACTCCGTGTTAGTTGTGCTGTGCATTGGACTCTTTCTGAGTACAGCGTCTTGCCACAAGGAGCATGTGTATCAAAGCTAGCTCTTCAGGGAAATTGTGTGGGTTATGGCTAAGGGAAACATAAATTCATATTGTATTTTAAGTGGAATGCAATCATAAGTGGAAAAAATATGGGCTTTTATATTATTAGTCTTATTAATGCTTTCTTTAGGTCATTTTTGTCAACATTGTCATCAGTGTTACAGAAATACTTCAGATCCTGTTTAAAAAAATAGGCTGGCTTGTTATTATTACTCTATATAATCACAGAAGGTCCAACTTCCAAAAGAGCTTGCAACTTAAACAGAAGAACAGAGACATGCTGGAGAAAGAAAATACACAAAGACAGTGAACTGCAATGACATTTGTGTTTAGAATAGCTTTTGGGACAAGTTTGTAGAAGAAGTGGAAGAAAAAGGAAAAGGCAGTCATAGGAGAAGAGAATGAATAGTAAGAAGAGGAGGGGTGGAGTACATCAAAGGTGAGAGAGCTGGGGGGAAAGGGATTGAATCAGTAACTAATTAGTCATTTATTTAGTGGGTACATTTAGATTAATACCTTAGGAGTGATGAGAATGTTAATGTGGTTTCCAAGTGACATGATGTAGGTGGTTTACACAAGAAAACATAGCATTCATTGTAAATGTATAAGCTGAATTTTTCTTAAAGATCACAGATCTCTTCCTCCACCCACACTGTTCTTACACTTCTTGATTTCATCTATTTGCTATAAAATGTATTTATCTTTTTAGCCACAGTCATAAGATTCAAGTTTAGGAGAAAAAGCGGAACTTGATCAGTGGAAGCAAAAGATCACATTCTGCATAAAAGTGGTCATAGCAAATGTAAAATTGTGTTCTCTTACATACAGATTGGAGAACTCCTGTCAGTTTCTTAGAAGCATTAGGCTTGCTTGGCCTTTAAGACCCTGGCTTCTTAACATATGTTGATATAAAAGATGATACACTTCCCTCTCTGAAGCGGAGGGGAAAAGGACTTAGGCTAGGCAATCAAACTAGAAAAAGAAATTACAAGCCTCATTTGTGTGCATCCCACTCATCTGTCCCCCCTTTTGATGCAGCCAAGGAACATATCCCACGGCCACCTACTATACTCACCTCTCCTTGCTCTTTGCATGGCTTGAGAATTCCCTTGTGTTCTTGTCTGCTCTTGTTTACCCGTATGTGTCCTCCTAATACAGATTCTAGATCTGCACCCCTCTGCCATCTGTGCCCATATGTGCCAAGTAGATGCATGGAGTGGTAACTATTATGTAATAATGAGAACATAATATAATTAGCATCTACAAGGATCTGAATTAAAGAAGATACAATGTTAAGATATTGCACTGAAATGTACTGAGTCCTTGAAGCAAAGTTAAACTTGAAGAGGTAACTCTTACTGTGGGAATTCCTAACTTGGTTGGTATTATGAAGGCCTGGCAAATTTTTGGGTAGCTGGTTTAGTACTCTGTAAACTAAAAGGTAATAGCTGAAGCAAATAAGGCTTGTCAGTTCTCACTGCAGCTCAGTTCATCCTGCTTCACCCATCACCTTATTGGGTGTTTTCATCAGCTTTGATGGAGGGGGAGTATTCTAACAGAACCTGACCTGCTCACTAGAGGAAAAGCTATGTTGAGAATAGTTCACCTTCTTGGCCTGTTGGTTAGTTAGTGACCACGTGTGCTAGTGGTTTTGCCCAACATGCACAGTTATATTGAAATCTGCAAAAGAAGATGCTGCCTGGCTCGTGTGGTCGTGTCGGGAGGGAACAGAAAGCAATGTGGAGTCCTGAAAGAGATGAGGAGGGTGACAGAGCTCTGCAGGGGTTTTGAGGCTATTGGGAAAGAAAGCGAGATACTCATCCAGAAGAAATCAGACTCCGTGTAGTCTGCATCATGTTGGATAATTTTTTTAAAACCAGCACAGTTAAAAATTAACATAGTGTTTGCTTAGCGCAGTGATCATTTTCACGGTTTTGTGACAAAGGCTGCAAACTTGTATTTTCACCCAGTCAGAGAGAAGGAGAGGTAGGTGTCTCTACAGTACTTAAGGATAGATTTTACAATTTTTTTTCCTATCAAACCTGACTGCAGCTCTGTGTAGCACTGCAGTGAACTTCTTGGTTGTCATGTGAATGTGAAAAGCTGGGGGGGTTTGTTAATGATTAAATGGATTTTTTTTTTCTGACCTATTATTTGGCAAGATCTATATTTTATCATGCTAGCTTGGCATTGCATCCATAAGGAAATGTGGTCCTGTGATGAAGTCAAATTCTCTAATACCATAAGTACTTGGTTTCTTAAATAAAATGCTAAAGCAATCATGGGGTTTTTTCTAATAAAACAACAAAAATGCTTTCGCTTGTTGGCAGTTCTTTAGTACTTCTGGGGTTTTGTGCAGACTTCTCATGGTTACCTTCTAAAGCTGTGAACATGCTCACTTCTTAAAGATGTAAGTAAAGAGGAGGCATATTTTACAGCTCATTAAAATATTATTTTTGTGTGTGATGTGGAAACCAGTTCAAAGTCTGACCCCACACAACTGCTCTTTGATAGCAGTATTGGAGAGGGGAGATGGATCATTTACACCCCTCACTGCCAGTTTTGGCATGATTCTTTTTGTCAGCCAGCTGATACACTATATTTGGAAATGTGGCTGTGTTCTGTATTACTAAGGTTATTCATCATTGCTGTCAGTGTACTCGCTCTTTGGAGAATGCTTTCAGGAATTTTCAACAGCGTTCATATGAAAGAAAACATGGCATAGTACTTAAAAGCTATTCACCACAATACAGCCAGAAAACCAAACACAAAAAAAACCACCTGAATCACTTTTCCACTGAAATGTGTGCTGCTTCTTCAGATGTTCATAAAGTTTGTGGTTCATCTGAAGGATTTTTTGTTTCTCTCCACTTAGTGCAGCTATATTTTTTATACATATATATATATATACACACACATATATATATTTTTATATGTATTTATTGCTGGTTCTGTTGTCATGCAGGTACTGGAAAACACCTATTTTTTTCATTGCTATGTCAAAAAGAGGGTTCATACTTTATTTCTTTCTGAACAATAGTTTTAGTCACTTGCAAAAAAAAGATACTTTTTATCTGAAATTTTATTTCAAATGGAAAATATACTGGGTTTTTTTCCTGATGTTACAAATATTTCTTGGAATTCTGGGATTTTTTTTTGAATTGAAATTTAACTCTAAAATCTATTTCATGAACTGAATTACAAAAGGTAGTTTCACAAAGGAAACACTTCCTCCATATTGGGTCTCCTGCTATCGTTACAATTCATCATTTGCTGGTTAAATACAGCAGAGCACTGCTCAACTAAACTGTCTCTTTTTCCAAATGTGAAATTGGATTAAGTTTTCTGTTAGATTTCAAAAGTTTTGAAAAACTTTTCATAAGCTATTTTTATATTATATATTTTATGAAATATAGTGTGTGATTTTTTTAATGGTACAAAGACTTCACTGTGCTGGTATTTGGAATACATTTTCTAGACAGCTATGTATAGCAGCAAATCCTTTCAAATTATGACTTACTAAACAATACAGCTGTCAGATGCATTAGGTTTTAAATAGTTATATATGTTTCATGTAACTGAGCAGTGAATGAAGCTAAGTATGTAGGAAGTAGAAACATGGTTTTTTGATTAGGAATTGGATCAAAAAAGTACAATTTTGTTCAAGGTAGATGATTCCTTAAAAGGAAATACTTCCTTAACCAGATATCTCAAGATATCAGTCTGACGGTTTTGCTTTTTTTGTGAGTGAGAGAGACTTGCTGATTTAATCATGCATGCAGAATATTTTCTCTGTAGAAATTGTGATGACTAAGAAGCAATAGTTAGACAGGATGCATGTATCAAAGGAGAGAGCAGAGATACTTAGCTTATTTCATATTCATATGCTGGTAGCAGTGTACTGAAAAAATGCATTTCTGATTATGGTGCCATCAATCTTAGAGTTGTGTTCAATGAACTTGGTTTTTTTCTATGGTATGTTTGCTGTGCGTTATTTGAACATTAGTAGTAGCTGAGACAGATCTTGTATTAGCCTTGAATTTCTTACTTGTGTAGGCCAGATTTCAGCTAGATTTTTGGGTTTGGCCTCTGAAACAATATTCACCCGGGATAGTAATACAAATACAAAGCATTGTTCAAATTTTCCTTTTCATTGTATTTGGGAAGCTGAAGTTCACATCCTCTGAAATCAGCTTTATCTTTAGACATAATTCTTGGCAATACTTTCATTGGAATAATGGATTCTTGCTACTAACATGTTTCATAGAAGGAAAAATTCAAAAATTAGTGCTGACTGTGTACCATATTTGAGCACCTTCATGTATTGCTGTATTGTTCTGAATCCATGGTGGCACTTTTCATGTCTCCATGTATAATATGTGCACAGGTTTTTTTTTTTGGTTTTTTTCTCATAAATTTACTGATGGATGTTTATATTTCAAGCAGATTCTTCCTCTCAATACAACTTACGAAAAAAGTAATGGAAAGAAAAAAGCCTGCAGTATATTAGCAGTTGTTTATACAGAGCATCTGCTAAGATTGTTTTTCCCCAATTTATTGATTGATTAGCTTGCTTCATTCTTGGAAATGAGAAACCAAAATCCTTCAAAATATTTTCATTTGTTCAACCTACATATCTTAATACTTATGAGCATCTTGCTATAAACTATAGGTTATAATTTATAACTTTTATCATGAAATACATACTGTGTGAGTGCTTTTTCTGATGATTCTAAAGATGCAAGGAATTGTGCTTAGAGGGAATGTAGAAAACATTTGTATGAATCAACACAGAACTGTGTTGTTCTTGCTCTTAAGATTTTGGACTCCATCTCCAAACCTGCTGTTAGATCCGTTACTGACCCATCTGACTTGATTTTTCTTAAGAGCGGAAGAGTCTAAAATAAATGTACCAGGATGGCTGTGGGGGAGGGAAACACTCAAGTGAATAGGTGATGTGCAGATAAAGTCTTTGTGAAGGATATGTACCATGAGAAAACTACTGAGGGGTAAAGAAAAGCACAAACCAGAAGGAAAGACTGTATAATGGGAAGACCATGAAAATAAACTCTTAAGTTCCTTTTTTGTTGGTATTGTTATTTTTTATCTTTGTCTCACACTGCATTATGGCAGGTTGACCTTTTATATTGATCCTGTTTCCAATTTGTATTATTATAAATTCAGCATGGATTTCATAATGAGCATTACTGCCTCCTTCATCTGAGCTGAAAAATATTAAGAAATCTCATATCGAATGTAACTGTTTGTGGTAGAACAACACCTTTCAAGAGGATGTCCAGTGTTCATTCACAAACATCAAGAGATGTGATCAGACAGTGATTCTCACATTGAATCTGTGGGATTTCTCCTTACCAGCTGCATGTGTGGGCTTTTCATGGTAGAAATTGTATTGGGAAAGTAAATTTTGCAACTCGAGGGGAACTCATAAAATTAAGCAGCACAGGTGGGTTGTTTGAGCCTCTGACATCTATCTGTCAGAGACTGCTAAAATCAGGGGCTGTGGATATGCCCCAGGACTTCCCAGTTTCTGGATACTCAGAGCTAGTCTTGTGCTGTGTTTAATGTCAGAAGATGAAAGACTCAGTTTCTTTGCCTTCCCTTTGGAAAAAACCTTATAGTTTTGCCTTACCTTTTTTCCCTTGTTTTATAAGGTATTGTTTTTCAGTCAGTTTTGAGCTCCTTTAATTTTGAGTTAATAAGTTAGCTATGTTAACTTAGCTTGCTTCCTGATCATTCAAAGTTACTACTTAAAATAAACCTTGGGTTTGGTAGTTTCTTGTTCTCTCTAATCTTAACGGAAAAGGAAAGCAGCCAGATTATGTACCTTTCCCACTAGAATTTTCAGCAGCAATACAGCATTGCAGTATTAATACCAGTTGCCAAAAACTTTTTGGTAGCATTTGAGAGGAAACATTTAATTTTGGGCCAGCTAGCTACACTGGCCAAGGATAAAATGGTTCCTTTTATATATACAGAATCCTCAGAACATTTTTTGTTTGAACATTTTATGGATTTTATTGTGCAATGTGCTGTAACTTAAAGCTGCTATGGCTGTGGTGATCTTGATGACTTAGGCAGATGTTTGAAATCTTTCAGATGTCCAAAGCTGTGGACATGACTGTCCCACTCCCATCTCACTGCAAAGTAACTGGACATAGAATCTTCTATGCTGTACAGGAAGATATTATTTACTGTATAGACTACGTATAGATATGGAAACTTCAGTTGCAATAACATGTGAAATTGTAGGAAAAAAAGTAGATCTGGAGATTGAGAGGCTCCATTTTCTGCTTTAGCTTCAAAGTTAAATCAGGTTGCTTAGGGCCTTGCCAAGTCAAATTTTTTAATTCTCCAAGGTTGCTTGGAGATGCTGTTAAATCTTCATCCTATTCAGTGCTCAACCATCCTCATGGTGAGGAGTTCCTTATGTCTATGGGGAATTTCCTTTGAGGCATTGTGTGTCTGTTGTCTGTTGAGTTTTTGCTGTGTTTTCCAAGAAGAATCTGCCTCCACTTGTTGTGTAATTCCCTGTCACATAGGTGAGGGCAGTAGTGGACTCCTTTTCATCTCCAGACTGAACAAATGATGTCTTTCATCTCACATGTTAGCCTTTTTAGTGGTCTTCCTCTGGATGTGCTCCAGTTAGCCAGTACCTCCTGTGCTGTGTGGCCCAAAGCTGCAGTACTGGAAATGTGGCCTCACCAGTGCAAGCAGAGGGGAATAATTGCTTCCCTTGACCTGCTGTTTATGCTCTTGCTTATGTAGCTCAAACTGCAGTTAGTTTTGACTGGTTTAGGGGTGCACTGCTGGCTTTTGTTGAACTTGCTGTCTCCTAGAGTCTCCAAATCCTGTTCTGCAGAGCTGCTGCTGGTCCAGTCTACATGATGCTGTATATGATCTTTTCCTTCCTAAATGCAAGATACTTTACCTTTGTCTTTGTATAACTTAACAAGGTCACTTCTGGCTTCTTCTTCCAGTTGGTTGAGATCCTTCTGAATGCTGGTCCTGCCCTCCAGCATGTTGACTGCTTTTCCCATTTTATATCATCTGTAAATGTGCTGAGGATCCTTTCTGTCCTAGCATCCAAATCTGGTGGTGTTGGCCAGTATCGACTACTGAGAAATACTGTACCTAATCAGTTAGCATTAAGGATTGTGGACCAGAACTCTTTGAACTTCATGATTCAAGGATTTTTTTTGCCTGCCTGTTCAGTCCATGTCTCCTCAGTTTGACAGCTGGGGTGCTATGGAAGATAGTGTTAAAAACCTTGCATAAGTCAAAGCACTGGCCCATGAAGCCACTTACCCTTCTGCTTAAGGCAGTGCATGGTTTGCCTTTAGAAGTCTGTTTTCTGATCCCAATCACATTTATGTCTGTCATGCATGGAAATAACTTCCTTTTAGAACTCTACGTTTTGTACAGGAAATGAGGTGAGACTCACTACTTCCTAGTTCCCTGCATCCGTTATTCTCTCCTGCCTCCACCTTGCCTTTCAGTTGGATTTTGTTTGATTTTAAGTTACTGGTTTCTTGTCATCAGCAATTGCCATGGCTCTTCAAAGATGGTAGCCAGCAGCCTTCCAGAGACATCAACTAGCTTTTTCAGTACTTTGGATGTTTTCCATCTGGTCCTATGTACTTGTGTAGGTCCAACTTACCTAGATAGTCTTTTGACTTGATAGCTCCTCTCCCTCAAACTTTGCTGCTAGATGCAGAAACAAGGTAAACCTGGTAGTAGCCCTTGCCAGTAAAGCCCGTGCCCAAAGTGTTGGGTACCTCAACTTTTTCTGTACCTTTCATCACTAGGCTGCTTCCTGATTTAGCTGCTGAATTCCACTTTCCCCAGTATGTCTTCCACTCATGTTAAAAGCTTTTCTTCTTGCCCTTCACATCCATCTTCAATATCAGCTCCAAACAAGCTTTGGCCTCCCTCCTTCAGTCTCTGCTTGCCCAGACAGTGCATCTATATTCTCCTGCAGATGCCTGTCCCCACTTCCACTTTACATATGTTTCTGTTTCATTTGAGCTCTGTCAGTGAGAAGTCCTGTGTACAGTCAGCTGGCCTCCTGCTGTGCCTTCTGTTTTTCTTTCATGTTGGGAAGGCTTGTTTTGTGCTCAGAGAAGAGAGTTCAGGAAGATGACTGGCTGTCATGGACCCCTTTGTAGCTTCCAGGTCATTCTGCTTACCATTCCCTGATCAAGCCCCAGCTCTGTCTATTGTAGTGAGTCCAGAGTCTTTAGTCTGCTTTTTCCCTTCCTTTCTTTTTTCAAGACTTAGACTACGATTTCACAATTACTGCATCCAAGGCAGTTGGCTGTCTCATGCATGAGCAGTTCTTCCTTATTCATGAGTACCGTATCCTGCACAGCCGCTCCCCTAGAAGCCTGTTCAGTGCCAGCATCAGAAATTGCTCCCAGTGCATGTGAGAAATTCCCTGGATATTTCACACCTTACTACACTGCTCTTCCAGGGGGCGTTGTGTGATTTAAGTCCTCCATGAGAACAAAGGGCACTGAATATTGGAATACCAGCCTAAGATGATGTTCCATTTACTTTGGGAACTGAAAATAAATTTTCTTTAACTAGTTGTCTTGAATCACAAGAAGCTGCAGCAAAGATATACAGATGGTATTTTGATTTTATTTTGAAATGGAATACTTAATTTTCGATTCATTTTGAATTACTATGTAACATGCAGTCAATACTAATTCAGCTGCTGTTGGCCATGCAGCTGATGAGATAAAATAACCTGGTTTTCTATAGCATGAATACTTTGGAATCCATAATATTTGTTCACAACTAATGAATTTGCACGTGATTCGAATCATTTTTCTTTTTGTCTCTAAGATTTCTAGTTTCTAATTACCCTGAAGTAATTAATGTGCAACTATGTGAAATACTGCTTCTATGCTACTATGTGAAATGCTGTATGGCTCTTATGTTCAGGCTATGTAAATAATACTTGCATGTATATATGTCCAATAAATAATTTCTCATACTTTTCTTTTTGACGTGACTACTAAAAGAAGATCTTGCTCATTCATGCCTATCATATTTTGTTTCATAGTAATTGGTGACAGTGTGCTTCTTACTCTGTTTTAGGTGGAAGATGGGGAAGAAGAGCCGAGTAAAAACTCAGAAGTCAGGTACAGGAGCCACAGCGACAGTATCTCCAAAGGAAATGTTTAATCTAATTAGTGAATTATTGCAAAGTAAGTTTCGTTTTTTGACTGACTGGGAAAAGGGGTGGTGTGCAAACCACTCAAACATTTTTTTGCTGAAGCCAGTGAGTTATATTTTTTCTGTTAAGTGGCCAAGCTTGCTATTTCAGAGTGCTCAAGATAGATACTCTGAGATACATACTAAACTACCTCTGTTAATATATGCCATCACTGGCTTATTTAAATGTGTATTTATTGGCCAGACCACATTTGTGGCAGCATTTGGCTTTTCATCTGAATACAAGCATAAATGCTGGGTGAGATTAGACTTTTAAACAACTAGATAACTTGACACTGAAGCTTTGTCAAAAATGTTTTTCTTGTAAACTTGAAGAATTACACTGTTTCCATTTATCACTTGAACAGTACTTTGAACTGATACCAGAGTAGAGGAATTAAACAACTCAGTTCAACTTCACAGATATTTTTGTTGCTTAGATAAGTTTTTTATTGTTTTTGCTGTTTGAAAACTTTTCATAGTGCTTAGATCTTGTGTATAGACCAGAGATTGCTTCACTTGTTGAGGAACTTGGAACTCATCCATTATTTCTAGTAAATATGAAAAGCAGAGCATAATTTCATACAATGATGCTAAAATACTATTGACGCTTTCTACTGTCGTTAGTAACTCTGCTGTGATATAGTTATTTTTAAAACACAAGTCCAGATTTTCATATTCTGGACACATCTAAATGTTGGCTTCGAAAAATCAAAATTTTTCTTAGCATTGCTCATGAAGAGGAGACAAGGAGTTGGCTAAGCAGTTTGATGCTTATGCTACAATTGGCCTCTGCTTTGCTACCAGAAATAAAATGTAGATATAATTTGCTAAGCAAAGACAAGTATCAGCTGTTCTTTTTGTCAAGCTTCCATATTTTATTCAATGCTAAGATTTTTCAAATCAGTTGAGCAAGGTAATCTTCAGCTGTCCACTTGGATTTACATGGCTTAGATCAAGAAATCCACACACTGACATTTAGAATATTGGCAGAGACACTGTGGATGTAATCTAAAGCTAAAGCATGTCTTTGTGTTCCTTTGCTTGTCCCTCCACTACTCGTGCATTTATGAAAACAGTATTGACTAGGCAGGTCAAATGTATGTACCAGCAAATTTCTCAATTAATTAAGGTATGCTCTGTACTATTATTATCTGCTTTCATTACAGCAAGAATAGCAAGCAGACTAATGTAAACAGAGTACTTTGCTTGAGTTATCGAAAACAGACACTTTTTTTGTTGTTTGTCTTATCTGAGATACTGTTTACTTAATGGCCTTGCTGTTTACCTTTTTTTCTTCCAAGCTTTTTAGACATCTGCTATTTCTTATATCTGAAAGAATATTAAAAATAAAATAAGTTATATGATGAAGATTTCAAAAGTCTAAATTAATTACCTGTCATATCATGGGATGTTTATAATAGTGGAGATTGTTTCGTTTGCCATGTAAACATATTTGAAGGACAAGTAGTATTGGGGTTCAGTTAAGTTACTGTGAAGCCATAATTCTGGGGTTAAAATATATATATATATGTGTGTGTGTGCATATGTATATTATATACTTTATTAAAGAAAACATTTTTATTTCCAGAATGCAGCAGTCCTCCCCCAGGTCCTGGTAAGGAATGGGAAGAATATGTACAGATCCGTTCGCTTGTGGAGAAAATTCGCAAAAAGCAAAAAGGTAAATGTGAAATGCTTGCAAGTGTTTCTGAAATGTTCAGGTGGGCTTCACCACTGGCATTAACCATTTTAATACTCAGAATTCTGAATGATTATCACAGACAGATCCTGTGAGAATTCTGTCTGATAAGTAGAAAAAGGAGCTTGAAATTGTCTTCTCATCACAATCTGAAGGACTAGAAGTAAAAATCCTTAGAGAATAATAGGCTGCCTTGGTTCCTGATTGCATGGTCTACTGCTCTGCCTCTATAAATCTGGACATTCTGAGTTTAAATTTGTAACTGTTTCACATCAAGACTTTACTGGATGTTGAAACGGTTTCAGCAATACAACATCAGGACATCAAGTGATGACGAAAATATATAAATGCACAAAATAAATCCATCAGCTAATGAGTCTATATGCTCTAAATGAAGCACATAATCAAGATAAAGAAATGCTTATTATATAACAGTTAATGAGGAATTTTATTGCCAATTTTCCAAAGTTCAAGGTATGTTTATTTTTCATACTAGACCAGTTTTCTTCTATTATGGTCTGTAACATCTTGCTGTTGATGACACTTTTTTAATATTAATTTTGTTTATATTTGGAGGCATGCTCTAAAAAATGCTTTTCATATAATTTTAATAAAATTAACCTCTTTTATGACTGATGTGTTTTAATGACTGAGAAATAACTTTTTAACTTTGCAATGAGTAGATTTGGGCTGGACATACCTGAAAAAGTCTTAAACAATTTTTTCTTCTCTGGTATTTTTATACCAAGAAAGCCAGACTACATAAAAATGGAGCTTGACTAGTTCATGGCATTACTTGATAAAGCAAATACTTAAGAGGCTTGAAATTTCCCTTTCACACCTGTTTTTAATATCTTTTGACTGATTCATAAAAATCTTACTTCATGAAAGGACTTAACAAACCTCTGAACATCAGTTTTTTGGCTGAGGGTATAGGGAAGAATAAATGCTGCTGTTTGAGTGACTTCATTCTGTAGTGATGTAGACATGAACTTGGTTCATTTTTTAACTGTGCCATGACTTCTGTAAACTTATTGTACATGTCCAGGTTTTTATGATGCAATATATGTGTTAAGGTAAGTCATAATTCAGGTTGATAAGAGCAGAGTTAGCACTGGGGTTGGCCTCTTCGCTGTATCTTTCTTCTGCACCAGAAAGGTCAAACTGTCCACGGGGAAGATGCCGCTGGCAGAGATGGTAGAATTAGTGTGACAGTATTATGTTAATAGAGCATATTGTTTTTCTTTGGAAGATACAAAACCTACTAACCACACTCCTATTGATATACAATTGTCTTTTAATGTAACATTTTTGTGTACATAGTGAGTGGGAATAGTATGGCATATTTCAAGATTATTTTTAATGGAACATAGTAGTTAATACTACACAGTTTGCTAACTTAATAAAGGCTTTAGACAGTTAGCAGAGGAAGTTCCTGTTGGGAGCTCTGAGATGTATAAATTAATATATATTGCCAAAAGTGTTACAGTTTGTGCTTTTCTTGACTAGAACACTGGGTTGCAGAATGTGAACTAGAATGGTCTTCAGTATAGAAAACTCTTAATTTGATAACTGAATATTTTTAATTTCTAAAATTGTCCTCATTTGACTCATTAGCAAAATCTTAAAGCTAATTTTAAATATAGATTTCATCAGTACAGCTATATTTTGTTCCATATAGAAACAATTTATTCACCAATGGTGCTTATCATTTAAAGGAGCTGGTCTTCTCTTTAATTTGGAAAAGTTTGGGAAGTATTGGACCACAATGTATATGAGGAACAGAAGTAGAATTTCAGAGATGCTTACTTGTCCCAAGTACAAGCTGGATGTTAAAAGCTTCCAGTAGCCTTATAGAGTAGAAAAAGTTGGAAATCAAAAGGGCAAAGTCTTGGACAGTATAAACACCTACCAAGTTCTGTAGAAACTATGCAACTAGTCTTAATAGGTTTGTGAGGTCATTATATTCCAAAAAATACTTTGTAAATACTTAATAAATTTTTATACTGCATCATCAAAAATGATAGTTCTAAATGATACTTGCACTTTTAAGTTAATTATGGATTTGATTGGTTCTGGGTCTTGAAATGCAAAATTTGGAGGCAGGAGTGGGATATTTCAAATAAACTAATGCTACTTCCCTAAAATCATTTTAATCTCAAAAGATATTTTATTCCCTCTGCTTAACCAAATGAGGCTTGTGATTTCACTGGTGGACAACATGCTGTTGGAGAAGCAAAGTGTAAACATTTGGATGAGCTCTGTGATGTCAGGAGGATGATCCTTAGATATTTCAGATCTATCCTTAGATATTTTATTAGATCCGTATGCTACAGGAAAAGGCTAACTGCCTTGTATGTGAAAGAAGGAGCTTGAGATCTGCTTGTCATCAGTTGCAGTGCTGAATTAATGAAATTACAGCTTGCCTCTCAAATTCTTCCTTGTCTGTATCAACATGTTGTAGTGACTGCATTTATCACTGATACTAAGATTGGAAATATTTTGGCTTTTATTAAAAGGGGAAGGAGAGGAGAGTTTCATATTTCATTACTGCTCAGTTTGGGCAGTTGCATTTTTAAGATGACTGGTGAGCCACTTTGGCACAATATTGAATTTGATGAAAATTGGGTTATGACATTTGTATAGTATTGAGTAACACTTAACAGAGACCAGTTCTGACTCAGCTACTTCAAAGTAGCACTGCTGTGAGGTAGTCGATAGCTTTTTACATGGGCTTTTATATTGAACTCCTTTGTCTTTCTGGATCCTCTTATTTCTGCATTTGTTTTTCAATAAATTGTATATATAGGTTTGTCTGTTGTCTTTGATGGAAAAAGAGATGACTATTTCCCTGAATTGATAAAGTGGGCAACTGAAAATGGAGCATCCACAGAGGGTTTTGAAATAGCTAACTTTGAAGAGGAGGGATTTGGTTTGAAAGCAACAAGAGAGATAAAGGTGAGCATATGAACATGTGACTTAGATTAGAAAATCGTGTTTGGAATGTATCTACAGAGCTCTGACATGCTCACCCTTTTCCCCTTTTTAACTGCTTATGCTGTTCTGAAACATTATCAACTTTGTGTACTTGAGAATAACATTATTGATAAAATTGAGTGTTATTTCTGATGACTACTGATAGTACTGTGAATTTTTAATCAGTCTTTTTTCCTCTGTGTTGCCTATACTCTTTACCTAATTACTAGAGTACTCTACCCCACTGATATATCCCTTTCTTCCATGTATTCTAACTATTTAGTTTCTTCTCTTCTTTCATGTCCCTTTTAAAGAACTGGGTTTTCTGCCTCAAAAAGAGGTATTTGCAATACCTATTTAGTCTCTTCTCCTCTTCATTCATGTCCCTTCTTTTAAAGAATTGGTCTTTTTGTCTCAGAAAGAGGTATTTGCAATACCTATTTTTCAGTGAAAATGAAAAACTCCCCAAACTATGATAATTGTAAAGGATTTTTTTTTTAATCATCAGATAAGGAGTATAGACACACACAGTTAGCTAACTGTTAAAAGGTAAGCATTTGTGTCTTCCCATTCCCATTTTGTAGGTGGGAAAAGCATTGAAGACCAATCAGCTGTTGTAGAAAAACTCTTGGAAAATGAGTGTAGTTTAATCATTTTAGAGCTTCATTAGCACACAGTTAATGCATTGATAGAAATCCTGAACAGTTCTTCTAGAATAAAACCAGCCAATATTAAAAAACTCTACTGTGAGAAAATACACGATCATGTAATTATTAGCAATATAATGTATCTGGTAGCTTTAAAGTTGTGTTGTACATATTAGCAGCTCCAAAATGGAAGGGCTTTAATTTGTGTCTGTCTGTGTTTAAAGCCTTGTGTAATGGAAATTGGAACATTTGGTTACCACAATATGAAACACAGGTTGTTTGTTGAACTTACAGTGGAAGAGAAGGAAGAATTTTGATTCAGAATGATTTTGATTTTAAAAAAAAAAGTAAACCGCTTGTAATTTAAAGTTGGTGTGTATTTGAGACACTTGGCAGATCATATAATTGATCTGTGCATTTCTTTCTTTTCTATAGGCTGAAGAATTGTTTCTGTGGGTTCCTAGAAAACTGTTGATGACGGTTGAGTCAGCTAAAAATTCAGTCTTAGGTAAGAGCTTAAGGAAGTTCTTAAGCAAGAAATGAATATTTATGGAATCATTCAGTAGGAGACTTTCTTTTTTTAGTTGATCTTCTTTATTACAGGGCTTGCTTATCGTGCCAGCCGTCAGGTTTGGAATACTTAGAAACTTGAAGTGTCAGTGGAAAGAATTTAATTTCCCTGTTAGTTTCTGGCTGAGTGTACTGGATATCTTCCACAAGTGTGTGTTATTTTGAACACATATCATGTAGCTTGTATAATGCTTGGAGATAAAATGTTCTGAGGTATTGAGAATATTGTTCTAGTTTCATCATGCAGTTGTACACAAGGCATTTGCTGTGTCAAAAAACTTGCAGTATTGCAGTGTAGGCAGCTAAATATTTTAGAAACCCAAAAAGCTTTTTTTTTTGGTTAAATGCTTACATATTATTTAATCATGTTAATTTAAAGTAAATCTAGGATGAGATTTTCCATGGACAATTAATGCAGTTCCTCACTTTTCTTGGTTAATTTAGGATCTCTGTATTCTCAAGATCGAATTCTGCAAGCCATGGGCAATATAACACTGGCATTCCATCTCCTTTGTGAGAGAGCCAACCCCAACTCTTTCTGGCTGCCCTACATCCAGACTCTCCCCAGTGAATATGATACTCCTCTCTATTTTGAAGAAGATGAAGTACAGTATCTTCAATCAACTCAGGCCATACATGATGTCTTTAGCCAATATAAAAATACAGCTCGACAGTATGCCTATTTCTACAAAGTTATTCAGGTAAGAATCTCAAATATAGTATGTACATGTTGTTCTCGTGATCTTTATTGTGGAAGATGTGAACACAGTGATGCTGAATAATAGCACAAGTATATTGCCCTTAAAAGTGTGAATCATTAAAGCAATTTCCTGCTGTTTTTTTGAACCACTGTTGAAATTTTGCGGTTCAGTAGGCTTATGGATATATAAAAATTTATTGGTTATATTTATATTTAGTTGGTTGAGAGAAGTGATTGCTGCCCTTTGTTTAAAAATGGGTGAGGCTTTATCTGCAATACTGTACAATTTTGGGCCCACCAGTGCAAAAGACGTGTTGACAAACTGGAAACTTGTTGACAAACTGGAATGAGATCAGAGGAGAGCTATTAAGATGTAATTGGCTTCAGCCCTTTATCCATATGGGAGACTAAGGGAGCTGAATTGCTTTGTTCTGGGGAAAAGGAGATAAGGGATGATCCAGTCATTGCTTTCATCTTGCTACTGTTAGCCAGTCTCTAGAATTTTGCTGGGTGGAAGTTTTGCTACATAACCTGCAGACATCTACAACCTATGCCTCTATGATTCTTTGAAAAATGTGTAGTTTGCACTTAACAAAATAAAATGAATAATTGTTAATTGACAGAATAAAACCATTGCATATGTTGTATTTCCAATGAACATGGATTAACTGTTGTTTTCTGTTCTTTTTAGCGTAATTATTTTGATTGCTTTCAAATACAAAGATAAACCCATCTGGTAACAGGGTATGGAGAGGCTTGAGATGGGTGAACTTTTCATTGTCTTCTGAAGTAATGATTTAAACCGAGTTTCTAACAGAACTCTGTTATTCTGACTGATACCTTGATATCATGTTGTAAGTGAATGTTGATGTGCTGTTCTCAAGGTAGTGCTCAATATCCAAACATCCAAAGCTTTTTTTGTGGCACAATCTGTGTAAAAAACGTATGGCTCTATGTACTGAATCTCCCCAAATGTGTGATCTAGAGACATTTTGTTTGGCCGTGGGAGAGGTCAGAATACACAAGGCAGTTCTATTCTGCTTTAGTATTATCCAAACTCTTCTATTAACTGTTTTAATTCAACAAAAGTTACATAATTTTGTGTAGCTGTTTGGTGTTTCAAGAACTGAATGTGTTTCAAACACAATGTCAGTTTATGGAGTATAAGGAGCCAGAGGGATACATTTTGAAAACTGAAGTAATTGAAAATGATGGGTGAAAACCAAATCAGATGCGCAAGGAATAGGCTGGAAACAATGGCTTTGATATCAGAAGGGAACTGAATTCTTCCTTCTAGGTGTCACAATTCAGGAAACTATAGTTCATCCAACTCTTTTTTTCTTGCCATGTGCTATCCTAGGCTGCCAGTCCACACTTGGCCTTCCAGCCTTCACTTTGTTTCTCAAAGTATACTGCCTGCGCAAGCAGAACTTCTAAATTTTTGTCTTTAGAACATCTTTTTCACCCTAAAAAAGTCTACTGTTTTTAATGAGTTATTAGCAGAATATTGTGGAACATTATCCAATTCTTCTAGCTGCTGTTCCTGCTCCTGCAGTAGTTAATCAGAACTGAGTCATCTGAATCAGCTGAACTATCACTATGACCAGTTCCATCATTTTCCCTGACTAATCCTGCACTAGTAGTATTACGTGAGAGGTTATGTGACCACAACATCGATTAAGAAAACCTCTGAAATGCAGAATGGTCAGAAAACTAGATCAGTTTTTTTTTTTTAATTATCTTTTTTATTTATTGCTTGTCTTGTGTTCTTGTTATATATCTTGTTCTATAGCTGTTGTTTCACATTGTTGAACATGAGCATGAAGGTAGATCAGGTAGGGTTCATTTGCTTTATTTACTTTCCTTTGTAGAATGAGAGGTAATAAATATTAGTTAAATTTTAGGTGGGTTCTGGTTGTTTGGTGCCTTACTTCAGCACTGCCATTTAACCACAATTTCAGCTGAATGTTTCTTTACTCCTATTTGGCAAATACTACTATTCACATTAGAAAGTTAAATAAATTCAGTTGGCTCCAGGAATGCCAACTGTATGTATTGGGTACCTATTATTAATGTTTTTGATGAAAACTTATGGAAAAGTTTACATTTTTGCCTTCTGCTTCTGCTCTCAAAAAATAAGAGCTTGTAATTTATGAAATGGTGGAGGAAAAAAGTTCATAGAGAAAAAATAAAAGTCTCTTTCTTCCCTAAAACAAAGTACCATTTTTCCTTATTCATAGAAGCTGAAATTAATTTTAGTATCAGCTTGCATGTGCTCATATCATTTTGTGAACAAAATTGACCCACAAAATACTAATGCTAAGGGTAATTCATGAGCAGATGGAAAAGGGAAGAAACGGCCAAAGAGAAATTTGTCATATAAATGAAAAAAGCAAAGCAAACCCACTTATCTGTGAAAGGCAGTGTACTCTGCAAGCTCAATGAAATAAGTGTTAGATTTTTGTATACCATAATTTCATTCAGTACTACTACTACTTTAGTAAAAGTGTTTTAATGAAAGCTGTCCTGTGTGACCAGGATTTTGATAATGCTTTCAGTATGCAGACTAATTTTTTTTTAAGTACAAGTACCTTTTGAAGTATATTTTAAGTACAAATACATTCTTTGTAATACAAAAATCTTAAAACTATGTTTACTTTATTGATAGTTGTTCTACTGAAGGAAGTAATGCTAGCAGCATCTCGAAATAAAAGTCGTTTTTTTGCTATTTGAAGCTACTAAAAAAGGGACTACTTTGTGCAGGCAAAATATTTTAATTGCAACATTTTTAGTCTACAAAATATTTCTAATGGCAGGGGGAATAAAAGAGTTAACAAGTCGTTTCTTCAAATGCTTCTTTTTCTTTTCCAAATAGGATTGCTAGACTGCTTTTAAAGTAATTTGGCTTCTGATAGGTGTGCAGTTTCAAACATGGTTTGAGAGGTGCTGCTCTGTTTCTCTAGCTTATCCATAGTGGTGACTGCTGGAGTTCTGACTCTTTCTCCAAGTGCTTAGTCTGGCTACATATGAAGAATGGACAGATTTATGAATTTCACAGCTGTTGCAAGCTAAACTGTAGTCTGGTTTGATAAGCAGAAACAGGTGGGATGTTGAGCAGGCAAAAATAAACCCTTGAGCATGTTAGCCAGGCTGTATAAACCGCACTGACACCTCTCTAAACATATGTAATTTGATAACTAAAAAATAGTTAAAAGTTCTTACAGATGTACTTTAACGATGCATTTGGCCTCTGCATTGGTATCAAAATACAGGAATGGTCAAAAGACTACTTTCATTGCAGCAGACTTGTAGTTTGCAAGATTTTTTTTTTATAGTTTGTACCAAACAGAAATTCTGTAATATGCAGGGTTTTCTCTTCTCGGGAAGAGAAAGGAAGGTATGTCTGTAACTTCCTTATGAGCATTTATGAGCATTGCATGCCTGCTGAAGGATGAACAAAGCCCAAATATTTATGGCTTAATGTTAAAATTTTTTTGTCCACTGAAATGTGGTATAATAGACACAAGAGGGAGCCATATAGTTTACAGTCAAGTCAAAGTGAGATTATGTTCCTAAAGAAAATATAGCCAAGTTTGAAGCTTTTTAAAAAGAATATGCAGTGGT
The DNA here is from genome assembly GCF_020740725.1 of Corvus hawaiiensis. Taxonomy (NCBI): domain Eukaryota; kingdom Metazoa; phylum Chordata; class Aves; order Passeriformes; family Corvidae; genus Corvus; species Corvus hawaiiensis. The sequence continues at coordinate 12,681,382 of NC_063218.1, forward strand.
CTTTGTGTTTGATTTTCAGGTGCATCTGTATGCCTGTTTGTAGTCAGCTACAGAGAAGTTTTTGTGAATCAAAACAAGATGTGAAGACAAGGAGTGCACTTAGAGAAGGTGGAAGTGCCCAAACTATTTACATTTTGAACACGATGGGTTTGAAGCAGTGTTGTATCTTTTCCCCAGTTGTAGTAAAGGCTGTTACTCCCTACCTAAATAAAAGACAACTTTATGATAACTTTAGTTGACTTCTAAAATCTTTGAAGTGGTAAGTCCGAAACCAGCAGAGCCCATTATCTAGCCATAGCTTTTGCTGTGGCTGTATGCATTCAGTGGCACTCTGTAAGTAGTATCTGTATGTAGCTGCCTCTCGTGTCCTGGATAAAACACCAGTTTTGCAGGACTGTCCAGGATGGCAGTTTGGCATTGATTTACATAGTGTTTTCAGCTTGTAGTCTTTGGACCACTGAAGGACCACATTTTTTTTCTGAAGAGCACCAGCAAGCTGTCTGGAAAAAAAAAAAACCAACCAACCAAAAAAACCTGAACCTATACCAATATGGTCGACATTGTAGTGGACCTCTGCTATTAGGCTGCGTGATCAGGAGACAAGAAGAAGTGGGTGAGGCCTTCTACAGATAGCTAAAAATAGCTTCACATTTGCAGGGCCTGGTCCTCATGGGGGACTTCACCCCAGTATCTGTTAAAGGAACAACACAGCAGGGCATAAGCAGTCCAGAAGGTTTGTGGAGAGCTTCCTTACCCAAACAATAGAGGGGCCAATGAGGAGAGGTGCTATTTGCATTCACAGACCTCATACATACAAGCAAGGAAGGGTTTGTTGGGATGTAAAGGTTGAAGACAGCCTTGGCTGTAGTGACCATGAGGTGGTAGATTTCAGGATCCTGAGAGGAGGAAGCAGAGCAAACAGCAAAGTCACAGTGCTGGACTTCAGGAGAGCAGTAGTGGCTGCTTCATGGATCTGCTTGGAAGAGTGCTATGGCATATGGCTTTGGAGAGAAGAAGAATCCAAAAAAGAAAACATGGTTAGTATTGATAGATCACTTCCTCTAACTTCAGGAACAGTTAATCCCAAAAGCAGGAAGTCAGGCAAAAGTGCCAGAAGGCATTCATGAATCAACAAGGAGCTCCTGGCAAAAACTCAGACACTAAAAGGAAGCCTAGAAAAGATGAAAGCAGGGACACGTGACCTGGAAGGAATATGGAGATATTGTCCAATCATCCAGGGATGTGGTTAGGAAAGGTAAAGCCCAGCAGTAATTGCATCTTGCAAGGGATATCAAAGGTGACCAAAAGGGTTTCTATATGTACATACACGACAAAAGGAAGACTAGGGGAAATGTGGGCCTGCTGCTGGATAGACAGGGGACATGGTGACACAGAACATGTAAAAGTCTGGGGTACCAAATACCTTTCTTGTCTTAGTCTTTACTAGTAAGACTGGCCTTCAGGAGTCCCAGGTACCAGGATGCCATCCAGAGGTGCCTGGGCATGCTTGAGAAGTGGGCCTTTGCAAACCTCGTGAAGTTCAACAGGGCAAAGTGCAAGGTGCTGCACCTGCATTGGGGCAACCCATCCTATCAATATGGCTGTGGGTTGAAGGAATTGAGAAGAGCTCTGCAGAGATGGACTTTGGGGGTGCTGGTGGATGAGAAGCTCAGCATGAGCTAGCAACGTGTGCTTGCAGTTCAGAAAGCTAGTTGTACCCTGGGTTGCATCAAAAGCAGCATGGCCAGCAGGTTGAGAGAGCGGATTCAATCCTTCTGCTCTAGTGAGACCCCACCTGGAATACAGCACCCACCTCTGGGGTCCCCAGCACAGGAAGGACATGGACCTATTGGACTGATTCCAGAGGATGGCCACAGAAATAATCAGAGGGCTGAAGCTCCTCTCCTGTGAGAAAATGCTGAGAGAGCTGGCCTTGTTCATCCTGGAGAAGGCTCCAGGGAGGCCTTATGTCAGCCTTTTCATAGTTAAAAGGGGGTGAGAAAGATGGGGACCAACTTTTTATCAGGGCTTGTTGCAAGAGGGCAAGAGATAGTGGTTTTAAACTAAGAGAGGGTTGATTTAGACTAAGGAAGGCATTTTTTACAGTAAGAGTGGTGAAACACTGGCATGGGTTGCCCAGAGAGGTTGTAGATGCCCTGTTCCTGGAAACATTCAAGGACAGGTTGGAAGGGGCTCTGAGCAACCTGATCTAGTTGAAGATGTTCCTGTTCATCACAGTTGGACTAGGTGACCCTTAAAGGTCTTTTCCAATGCAGACTCTGACTCTCAGTGATCTTTGAGTGATCGTGATGATTGGGAGGCATTCCTGAGGACTGGAGGAAAGCAAATGCCACTCCTATCCTCAGGTTAGAAAGATGACTCAGGGAACTACAAACCTGTCAGCCTCACTTCAGTTTCTGGGAAGGTGCCATCCAGTGGGAGTTTGACAGGCTGGAGAAATGGGCTGCCAGTTGATGTTTAGCAAGAAGTGCAAAGTCCTGCACTTGGAGTGAAATAATCCCATTATTATGTTGGGGTACAAACTGAACATGAGCCAGCAATGTGTCCTTGCAGAAAAAAGGGCTAATGGCATCCTGGCTACATTAGGATTGTTGGCAGTATTTTGAGAGCTGATCCTTCTCCTCTATTGAGCACTGGTAAGGCCACACCCAGAGTACTGTGTCCAGCGCTGGGCTCCCCAGTACAAGAGAGATCAGTGTAACTCTAAAATTGTTACTGAATGGGGAAAGCGAAGTCACCTATTTAAGTAACATTTTAGCAAGTAAACTTATTTTCTTTGACTCAGTTTTATGTTTCTTTGCAAAGTTAATGAGCAAATACTTGCTAGTGCTTTCTTTGCCTTCTGTCAAGCTACTCTTACTCAAGAAGGCAGAAACTGCCCCGTGAGTCACACTCCTTTTAATTTTTTTTAATAGAATCTCTTCAGTAGAAGTTGTTAATAATTTTTAGGTATTATCTGTAGTCTGGTTTATTTCCGGCATTTCACAGGAGCACTGTCATACAGTTTTTTGACTAGTGTTTATTGACATCTGGACACTGTTTGTGAAAGTGTTGTTGTAGTCCCACTGTGAATACAAGCTTTGCAGTAATCTGTCTAAAGATGTTTTGATCTGTTTGTGTGCAGTACTGGACAGAGAACTTAATTTCCTGGAAGCTGTAATCCCTTTTGATCAGATACTAAATTTCATATATTATTCATATAAAATTTGACTAATTGATTTAGCGTGAATGAAATTCTAAAATCCAGTCATTCACTGTTGGGGACTGGAATATCATTTTAGTTAGGATGTTTAACACATCAAGTTCTAGATTTCAAAATAATATTATAGCATCTTTAAAATCTGGTATCATGTGTGACTCTTCAATATTGGGTATATTCGGTGAGATTTCACATCTCTAGCATAATTTTTACACCAATTTTTGAAGTTGTGATGGTGCTTTCAATATGACTTATGTTGCTCTTACATTATTTTTCTGTGTTGTTTTTAATCTATCCTATTCCAATAAGCATATGATTTTCCAGGTCAGCGTGAAGTACATCATCTGGTGTCTCTGTTCTTGGCTTGAAGACACTGCCATTTAACTTTTGTGTGCTAAATGATATTTGAGTTGAATGCAGACAACTATACTGTCTTTTAAAACATCCTATTCAAATATTCAGAAAGTGTTTATTATTTTTAGGTTGATATAATAGGGAATATTTCAATGCATCTGAAGATTTCAACCAATATGCAGTCAAAAGCAAATGTATTTGAAACAGAATTCAGTTTTGTTTCTGTACAAGGTAGGTCTTTAGGATTCTCAGTTTTCCTCCCTGCTTGATTTATACTCATTGGCATGCCAGTCAAATAGCTTTTTTTCAGAAATTATGTCAGCAACACTGTGAAAAATGGGTGGAAGAAAGATGGCACAGTTGTAAACCCTGTAAAATATTTCCCTTTTGTTTACTTGTCTACTATTCATGTCACCTTAAGGAGAGATTTAAAATTGCGTTGTGTGGGCAGTTGCAAAGGTAAAAATAGTGTTGCTATTTAATTTGCTTTGTGTGGATTTCAATGCCCAAGTTCTTCTTGACCAATAAGAAGTCAATAGGCAGTTAATAGTGAAATATATTTATGCTTTTCTGTGTTTTTCCTCTGTGTGAAGGCCAAAATATTGTATTAATCTGTTTTGCTGGCAGCAGATTCAAGATTGACAGTATGCTTGTACTGTACCACTTAGTGTATCTACTGTAAGGTGGTTTAGACTTTGCAAACATGTGCCAAATTCCTGATTTTTATGTCACTTCTGGTATATCCCACCCCCAGCTTTGATGACAGTAGCAGCAGATCCTGGGGCTTTGTTGGGCCATTCCTGTGGCTGCCCCTCTCCATGGCAGAAGCAGCTCCAGGATTTGCTGGGTTGCGTCTGTCCGAGTCAGGCAGATGAAGAGCTTAAGTCCTTGCGTGGGTGGGAGGTTCTGCTGCCTTCTTCTCCCATTCCTTCCTTGCCTTCCACAGGAACACGGCGACAGCTCTGGGCTTTGAGCCAGCCGGACACAGGAGGAGGTGTTTGGCTGTTCAGGCAGCGTTTGCTCCTCAAACAGCTGTTCCCTATCTCCTCCAAGGAAAAGGTGGCAGGCCATATGGAGGCATCCTGTGGTCCAGATTCAGACGATGGGCACCAGTTGGACCGTGCTGGCCTAGATGGAAGTACAGGCACGTCCTACTTGGTGTCTGCTATTTCTTACAGTCAAAATGATTCAAAGTTGGAGGACAGACAAGATAAAACATATCTTTCATTTTGGATATAGATGTTATCTTTCATCGTACAGACTTTGTTAACATCTCCTAATCAGCAGGTTTTAATTTATTTTATATTCTGAATGGATTGGATTCGGCTACAGTAGCCTAAACGCCTGCTTTCCTCTAGAGAAGCAGAGATGTACTTCAAAGCGTATATGCCAGCGCAAAACAAAATTTGTTTCTGCACAGTTTAAACCACATTTGGGAGGAATAATACATTCTCTTGTTAGTAGTATGGGCTTTTAAGACATTTTTTTGAAGATGGGGTTCTCAACCACTCTCCTGGTTGAGAATGCAGATAAGCATCTCTTTTTACAGCCAATAGAGTGGAGACAGTTTTTTGTTTGCTTTTCTGTTAGTTGCCTTTATTTTTATTTTTTAACTGAGTTGCACTTTCTGGGACATTTGAGTCTATCCCCAGAGATGTTGTCTGTGTCTTTTGTGGAAGTCAGTGCCTCAGCAGACATCAGGAGATCATCATGGACTTACAAGTATACTTTCTCATATAAAGTTTGTACTTACTGTGCAGATTTAATATTTTTCCTGATATAACAGCAGTTACAAATGTTCCATAAATTTAAAATATTATAACAAGCTGATGTTTCTTAGAGCGGAATACTCAAAGGATGTATTCTTTAAGCACTGCAAAATTATACAGGGTACTTATCTTTGTTAAAATTAGTAATTTAACTAAATTACAAAGTGGATTATCCTCTTCAGTCAGACCCAATGCTAATACTCCACACAGTAGGACATTGATACGTTGCTAAGTAAACCAAAGTTTATTTTCTTGTACTATTGTTTGAATGAGAGTTGAAGAGGAAATGATAAGTTTTTAGTTTTGGATGCATGTGCCCCTGCAGCCCCAGTACCTCTAGTTACCATGGCCTGTGAAAGCTTGGTTATGAGGTGATCATGATCCAAGCTTCCATCTAAGTGGCTTCTGATATGATTTATTGGGTAACTTAAGTAGTTGATTCACAGGTAACAAAACTTTGGCCATACTGCATTATATTAATGCTTGTTAGCAAACTCTTTGATTGAGGAGTGAGTGGTTTTGAATAGGAAATACTGTTGCTGTCCTTTCAAAGCAGTTTTTTTCAGGGTTTCCATCACGGCATTTTATCTGTGGCTTGTGATTCACCTAATAGTGGAGTTCACTAATAGTAGAGTTGTGGGATGAGTTTGTGCATAAACATAGTGCCTGTGTGTTGCACTAAACAGAATCATAGAGTATCCAGAGTAGGAAGGGACCCACAAAGGTCATCAAAGTCCAGCTCCTGAAATTAACAAGGTAAAATGTTTCCTGAAATGAAAAATGCTCAAGGTAAACTTTGTACCTCTGGAAGAGCCTCTCTGGAAGAGAGTAAATGATATGTTCTGGTATGCAGACATGGACTCTTGCAAGGAAGCTGGCTTTTGTAGCTATCTTACTGTACCTGTGTGAATGAAACACTGCAGACTGAACCTATAAATCTAAGGCTCAACATGAACAATAAACTATTGTTTCGCAAGGAGATTTACCACAGGAGATAATGGAGCTCGTGTGCCTTCTGTTATGTGAACTGCTTCAGGAGGGCCTCTGGAGGCTGTCTCATTGCAAAACACATCTAATCTCAGCCCAGCTTCTCCCACTTCAGCCCTTAATGGGGCTGCACTCAGCTCTAAGTGATTTTGTGAAAGGACAAGAAATGGTATAGAAAACTTGGTCACTTATTTAAATGCTGTATCTGAGTGTCTTCTGTTTTGGGAAAGATAATGTTTCAGAATTGTGTATGTATGCATACACATATACAGAGTAAGTAGTATTCTGAAATGGAGCAATCAAGAAGTGGATGTTAAGGAGTTCCTGGCTGTCTTGCCTCTATTAAAAAAAGGAGATGGCACAGGATTGGAGGCAGGGTACTCAGCTGCAGTCAGTTCAGAGTTGTTTCTGTGTACTCAGTCTGCCAAACAGTACTGTCCATGTTGTATGTGAAGTGGGTTGTCAGTCCTTCAGACCCCCTTGAGTTAATAGTTAATGGTTTGAGTTGTCTGTTGTGCCTCTGCTGTCTCATTAACGAAGAACAATTTTTGCAGGTAGAAGGTACAGAAAAAGGGACCGCACAGTTAAATTCCATTGCACCAGAAGGAGTCATTCCACTTTGCTTCCGCTGCATGAATCCCCTAATAGTCTGGAACAGTGCTTTCTTGTGTATATTGGCAGAAAGTAAATAAAAATTGCTGACATAAAGAATTAAGCAAGAATATTACTTAGATTTATTAAGTTTCAATCCTGTAGTACCTTTTTTTAATATTAAGATTCATTCTATTAGATTTTGCAAAGTAGAATTATCTTTCTGTTAGAGAGGTCATATAACAACACAGGTTTGTGGACATTATTCCTAGTGCTTCATGAATTGGGCTGTTTGAATATTCCAGAGCATGCCTCTGTAGTTATAAACTGTTGTTACAAAGTAAAATAATCTTTGGCTTTGTCTCCTGTCCTGTACAGTGAACTGGCTTCCCTCATTAGGTTAGGCAGCATATGTCCAATGGAAAAAGTGAATTCTTGTTTCCCTGTAGATCACTAGGATCCTCCATTCTGAATTCTTTATTTTACTTAGCTTTAGGGCAGTTAAAGCCTCAGCAGCTCCACAGAGAGGAGTTTCTCTTCAAGGCTGCTGCTTCAAAGGATTTCCAGAGCTGGGAAAGGGACAGTAACCAGCAAATGCTGACAGATCTTCGTGCTTCTGGCCCTGAATGTATGTGTGTTTGTGTTTTTGTACACCTACACATTGGCCTGAAACCATCAAGTAGCATCCACTAAGGCTCATAACGAAATCTCCCCATGTTAATGAGTACATTGGAAAGAGGGAAGAATCTGCAAAGAAGAGGAGGAAAAAATTGTTTGGTCAAAAGCAACTAACCCTTGGGGTTTATGTTCAAAGGAATGAAAGTTAACAAGGTGGAAGCTTGAAGTGGTTTTGGCTTTAACTGTTTCAAGCACCCTTAGTGTTTTTGGGGGCTGTGAGGGGAGTGGAGCGATGGCCTCAATATAATCTGAACACTAGGGTATGATGGTTTCCTGGGGTAGAAGCGGAGCTGTCTCCACTTCAATGGGAATATAAGAGGTTTCTGAGAATACTGAAATCTGATTTAGTGATATTGATGCAGTGATTGCCCATAACTTTGCCTTGGACTTGTGAGTACTTGAAATAGTCTTCACAGAAGTCCAACCATTTCTTTGTCTACAAATTCAGGAAACCAACAAAAACAAGGATTTTTTTTAAAAAACATTTTTTTAGCTATGAATTACAGTGGAATAGTGGATGGATGTGATGATCAGTGTATCTCAGCTTGGAGGTGGTGTCTTTTTAAAAAAAAACCTAACTTTGATCCCATCCAGTGATTAAAGTAATTTTTTCTTTCTTGGATTATACAAGGGTTAATAGCACAAAGGAATATACTGGTCAATATGACTTCACATAAAAATACATCAGCTCTTTTCAAGGCATCTAGTAGTGTAGATGTGAACACAAATTTAAGACCATGTAAACTTTAATTTTTCCTTCTACTCAGACATTGTGTTGTGTGTTACAGTAATTGGACTTGTTCTTTGCATCGCTTGGTAAACAAGCAAATATTAAGCCAATTTTAATGGAAATTCACCATCAAGATTAGGAGCTCTGATAAATGAGCTTTAGCTTTTTGTGATTGAATAGGGAAAAGGGTTACTGTCTCCAGAAGTCTGGCCACTCTTTGATGGGAGGTGAATGCCCCTAGGCTGGAAAGCAGAAGTGAAGGTTGTGATGGCTTTTTAGCTGGAAGGGCACCCACCTATTTTACACTGCAGCCTTCGTGCCATTCAAATGAAACAAACCCTCAAAAATGGGAGTCCTTTAGCATCTACTTTCTGGGACTTGAGAATCATTACCTTGTGATATCCATCTAAAAGTGTGATGGGGAAATTAATAACGCAGAGGCCCCTATGGCACATCAGGAGTGTTGCTTGTTTGTGAGGCATTAAACATGAGACATGAACCCCTGGATATTTTACTGCTTCACTGAAAGAGTGTTTGGAAGTGTCCTTTTATTTTTTAAATTTTTTTTCTTTTTCTTCTCCCCCCCACCCCCCCTTCCTGTGATTGCCATACTGAGTAACTGTCTTCTAGTCTGATAGTGTTTTAGGTGACTAGAATAACAGTCTGTCTCTTTCCACAGTGGCTGCAGACAATCTGGCAGCAATCACTGTTACTTTTTAATATTTCTGGTTATTTTGAGATATCCTCCAACTGTCTCAAAGAAGGCTTGGAACACTGAAGGGGAAAAAACCGTTTCTTTATTCATTTTTTTTTTTTAGGAATAGCAGCATCAGGAGGAAAATGAAATTCAGCATGCCACTATTTGTTTTTGCAGTGGTCATCACCCTGATTGCCAGCTCTGACAATATTTTCACAGAAAGGGTAACGAAATAGATGGTATTTGTTCTTTATAATAACTCTTTCAGTAGAATGTCAGGACCTGCATCTAAATGAATATATTCACATTTTCATGTTCCCATTTTTTATTTAAAGCTTCCCCTCCCAACTTTCTGAAACTACTTCATACAGACTTGGTAAGTTAAAATTAGGGTTCATGTAGTGGATAATGTCACATTTGAAAGCTAATCTGTAGAGACCTAGCTGCGTGAACCTGTAAAAGCTAGATCTGATTTTTTTTACGTATTAAGTGTTTGTTTAGTTTAAATATGTCTGTATCTTTTTTGAGCCGTCTGAGCAATTTGCATGCTACACAGCAGTCATCTTCTATACTTTATTAAATATCTGTCAATTATAAATATCAAGGTTTTACATTAATGTCAAGATAGTACATCAAAAATTCATGGAATATGTGACTTTTTTCAAGGGTATTTAATACTTAATGCATTTGTGTCATTTTTCTTTCTAGATATATTGACAGGTTTTATTAAGTGTTTGTTAGGGAGATTTCATTTTTACCAAGGGACTATAAAGAGAAGCTGCATACTAAATCAAATTTTTAATCAGAATATTGTTCTTTTTTGTGTGTCTTCAGATTCTTGTAATCTATAGGGTTTTTAAGTTACATAGTGAGATAGACCAAGTCAGAAATCTAACATGATCGAATATACTGACGTATCTTAACTTTAAAAGAGCTACTAGAATATTGTACCATGGAATGTTATAAATATGGTAATTACATATGCTGGGATTTTATTCTGCCCTGTGTCTTTTAAAGACCATGTATTTTGTCCCTTACTGTAATTTACTATTGGTTTTATGGGAATTACGTCTGGATGGTGTCCGCATAGGGGCAATCCCGAAGTTTCACAGATTTACAAATGGGGAGGGTGACAGAGCGTTTGGTGGCATCCAGGATCTTTTCCCCATGGGGTGCGTGTTCAAGTTGGCTATTACAGGGGGACTGCTTGTGTGAAATGAGCCATTGATCTCCCTGCAATTCATTGATCTAATACACGTTTCCTACAGAGAGGACAATGACAACGTGTATATATCTTGCATCCTGTGGTTATTTGCTCCAAGTTCGGGTCGAGGCTGTTGGCTGGTGCTCCCGGAATGGAGTGTGGGCTGGAACTGGGTGCAGCGGCTGTAGCAGTCGCTTTTTGTCTGTTGAGCCCCTGCAATGCATGCGATGCCTGTTTACTTCCAGTGCATTTTGACCATGGTCATTATTACCCTTGGAAAAACAGCATGTTCCGCTAAAAGCTGCTTGCTGTTTGAGGGGCAGGAGGAAAGCAGAAGAGAGCAGAGGCGACAGACAGGGGTGTTAACGTTCCCGGGGCCTTCCTCCTGCGATGAGCAGGTCGGACCGCCCTGGGCCGGGGGCGCTTGCTCACCCTGCAGGTGCGCTGTCCCGCACGGGGTTTGGGGCCGCTGCAGGCGGTCGGTTTCGTGCGCCTGCCCCGCGGGCCGGGCGGGAGGAGCGCGGAGCGGGCGCGGCGCTGGCGGCGGAGCGGAGCAGTGCGCGGCGGCGCCGGCAGGGGGCAGTGCTGGCCCGCGCGGCCCGCGGTGTGGGGGCCCGGCCCGGGCTGGAGCGGGGCCGGGAACGGCGGGGTTGGAGCGGGGCTGAGCGCCCGGGCACGGGCATGGGCCGCGGGGAGCGGCACCCACAGGGTCCGGGGGGTAAATGCGAAACGCCGGCTGTAAACTTGAGGCGCACAGTGAGACCCGACTCCTCACACCGATCGCCACGGGCCGGAGGGAAACGCGGTCGTGCTGTAAAGGGAAACGGAGGGGCTGATACTCGCAGTGTTGGTGTTGTCTTTCCCTGCTTAATTATCGAGCTTCTGCAAAATAGATTAATAATAGGAGTAATAAGAGTTGAAATTAGAGTGTCATAAATGAAAACTATAGGGAGGTTTTTGTTCGTAATAATTATTTCCAGCTGAAGGCTGAGTTTCTGCATTCATTTCTGGACTCGGGTCTGGACTGTCCTGCAGGGAAGGTGCCTCCTGAAATGTCTTGGCTCGGGTCTCAGTCCTGGGTTTGTGCTGAATGTTTTTGTGAGAAGAAACAGCTGTACAATGTGTTGCTACAATTAAATTCGAAGGGATTTGTTATACAATGACTGTGTCATCGATGTGAGTGAAAATCATATGGAAACGTAGAGTGCTGTAAAAAAGAAAAAAAAAATTAAAAGTGAGGGGAGGGGCAGGAGCCACTGGAATTGTTAACTTCAGTCGTGTTCCGGAGAAAGCCCATCGCAAGGGTTAACCGGAGGGGCTGAGGCAGAGCAGCCACCTGGGACCTCACACCCAATTGGCAGTCTTTTGTAATATATAATTTGCCTAAAATTGCGCGCTGAGCACAAGCTTTTGTTTTCTAATTGATTTACGGTTTGAGCCACTTTTACCTCATCCCCTACTGTCCTGCACACAGTGCCAGCAAGTACATTACAGTGAGAAATGATAAATTACCACGCACTTGTGATGCTAATGCATCAAGAGTAAAAAACTGCGTACTACATGGAGCTTCATGCATTAAGAGCGTCGCAAAGATAGAGCTATGCAAAAAATCATTTGTATCTTCGGAAATAACCGTTTGATCATTTGCTTCAATTCATCTCAGAGACCTAATCGAACCAGAAGATTAAAATTTATGCTGCTATGGCTTTCCATTTGTGAATTGGAACAAAGTTCTAAAGAAAACGTATGAATGTGGGTTTAAAGCTACCTGTATTTTCAAGACTTTAAATAAGTTAATTAATCAGAAAAATAACTGTTATCAGAGCTTCTTAAAGCCTTTAGAAATTAAATGTTTGCTTGTTAATGAGAACTGCAGTATGCATTCACAAATGACACGGCTCCACTTTTAGATAGGAGAGTGTGTAGATGGGCTAACGTAGATACTGTCTAATTGGTGTTTGTCACCGAAGCCATTTAAATATTTTATAATCTGTTTTTGTTTCAGAGGTGTAGTGCAACTTTACTGAATAACACTGTTACAGGTAACAAGGAAGAACTGAAAATCTTGTATAATATTCCTTGCATTTGTGAAATATCTCACTGATATCTCAGAGGAGAGGAAAATATGGAAGTTGGTGAAAGCTAATGTATGCTTATTGTCTGATTTCTTTCCCCCACTGTGCATTGAGGGCTGGATTGTGTTTTACCTTCACATACTCAGTCCACCTTAAATTTTATTTTTTTTTTTGTACAATGTCTGTGGGTTCCAGTCTTGAAATATGAAGAAACAGATTTATGGCGGCTGCTGGGCACAACAAATTAAGTTGACAGTGATGTATGAGAGCATAATAGCATGATGATCCCTCTGTAGCGCGGCTGGACGCCTCCTGCTTCATTTGGCTCTTGTTAGGATCTGTTAGGCAGCTAAATAATGAAATTCTGCTGACTGATTTCTGATTTCTCTTTTCTTCCTCTTTTCACCTTTTTATGCAACTTATATTTTGCAGACCCATCCTAATGCCAGCAAACTGCCCTTAAAGGATTCTTTCACTTATGACGACTACAGGTTGGTCTGTCTTTAAATTTTTTTTTTCTTTGTTTCTTTTCTTTTTTTACTATGGTAAACTGTGGGGCCCTGGAATTCTTCATTGTTGGGAAAGCCTTATCGTTACTGAAATGCTAATTGTAAGATTTGATACTAATACACTTTCTTAATGAAGAAGAAAGAGAAATAAATATGCAGATTTTAATTGTTACAAAGAAATAGTCATTCATTATAAGCAGTTAGTTTAGCCAACTGGCACACATAGTCAGATTACTAAGGTAATTTCTTGTTTCTTAAGAAAATAATTCAGTTGATGTGGCAGGACTTTTAGGGTTTGGGGAAATTTTTTTCATTTCTTTTTTTTTTTTCATAAAAGGCTCTACCAGCACATACTAGTAAAAGTTAGTATCTAGAGCTGCTGCTGAACAGGAGAGCTGGAGAATGGAAGTTGCACACATGAAACATGAGTGTCACTTGGAGGTGCTATAAGGGGTGACAGAATTAAGATAAAAAGAATAACAATTAAGATAATGAGAGCTTTAATTCTGTTACATGGTTAAAATAGCACAAATAAAAGACATTCATGAGGGATTTTTTAGCCTAGTTGTACTTGTGGGTAAGTCTATGAAAGTGGGATTTCCAAAGCATACCTCCTTCATTTAAAGGGTCACTGGGGAGCACACCAACTTACATGTGAAGTGGTCCAAAATTTTAAAGACAAATTACAACAATTAACAAGAAGCATATTGTTACTCTGTTTCAAGCAGTGTTTGTATGTCAGAATTATCCACAATTTAACTTTTTTTTAGAAATTAGGTAGATTTCAGTTTGCCACTGTCTTTGTTAGCAGTCTAGTCCTTCTGAAGAAATCCTTCAGAAAGTCTAATTCTGTATACTAAATGCATGTTAGTAGTAGAGTCTGTGGGAATTCAAATTATTTTGACCTTCTCCTAGTGGCATCATTTTTTCTCCTCAAAAAACTCCACAACACATATATGTATTAAAGCCAGAATATAATGAAACTAAGATTCTTTTTTCCACTGGTGTTTAGTATTAATTTTTGTCAGGTATAAAATAAAAAATGAAGTTCTAGAGACTACTGAAATTCTAAGCTTTTCTAAAGATTTTTATGTCTGAAAGGGTAGCTTGCATTTCATTTACTTATCCTGACTTAGAAGGGTTTTGAATGATGTCCACGTGCAAAAGAACTATGTGATACTCTCTTCATGGTTTTTACCTGGATATCTGTTTGGAATGTTGTGGCTTTTTTTTCCCCCCTCTCAATTCTATTAAGCAGAAAATTTAGCAATACTGGCCTAAGCCAAAAGCTTGCAGATTGATGAGAAACACTTACCAAAAGATCATGCATGTGTCAGGTGGTTGCACTGGTTTCCAGTTCATGCAGGACATAAGCTTTTTAGAGAGTGAGAGGGAAAATACATCCTGGGTCTTACAAGAGTTTGCATGAGAGCTCCTGCTGCCCAGCAGGAAAACCTGCAGGAGCAGGTGACCCTGGGTTTGGGATGTGTAGTGTGAGATACATATGCAGGGAAGGGCTGGGGAAGCAGAAGGTTACATAGGGAGTGGATCCTGCTTGAGGAATGGAGCCAATGGACAGTGTGAAGATTCTCTTGCAAAGAGAGGAGGGATCTCAATCCTGGTTTGAGATTTGTTCTGTGTGCATGTCCCGGAAACCTGGGAGCTGCTGCTTCTCCTGGAAGTGGTATTGCCTTCTGCTGTTCCTATAGTCAGTGTGATCTTTAAGGAAACTATGTTTGGAAACTCCCAGTCTAAATGATTGCTTCAGGTGGGACTATGGCCTATCATACTTTAATGCTTTGAACATTGACCATCTTGTGTTTTTAACTTTTGCAGATGGGCAGTTTCCTCTGTTATGACACGGCAGAACCAGATTCCAACAGAAGATGGTTCCAGAGTTACACTGGCTCTAATACCTTTATGGGACATGTGTAATCATACTAATGGATTGGTAAGGATTTATTCAGTGTTGGTGAAAGACTTTAGGGCTTAAGTATTACACCTTTCAACTACTGTGGAACAGTTTAGTAACACTTTCCATTATGCTACTTAACACAGGTATGTTATCTTCCCAAGAGACCCTAAAAAATTAATATGTGAAAGAAAGGTTTGTCAGTTTCTCAAATATCTTATGATAGCTTTTCAGGGAGAGCTTTCTTCATCTAGAGAACACTTTACAAGTGATTGGATACTTGTGTAAAGTTATGTCTTATGTGCATATAATGTACTTTTAAAAGTTTTCATTTACATGAAATGTTTTGTCCAGACAAGTCTGAATAGTCTCCTGACATGGAGCTTTGTTTCTCATGGGCTGAAAAAGATGCACAGCACTGGACAGATTTGTTCTGAGAACAGAAAGCGGGCACTGGTGGAGGTTGCCTCTTGTAGCTACCACTAGGGAAAGTGGTTAGAGATTTGCAACTAAGAAATACTGCCTGCTCTCCTAACCGTGCCCAAAGAGCCTTGTTATAGAGACAGCAACAACAAGAACAAAGCCTAGTTCAACAAAAACAGTACATCTGTTACTACATCAAAGAAACAAAATGCAAAAATACTACTTTAGGGCATATTAAACATTTAAAAGGTGACATATGTATATAGAAAGTCAGACCTGCTGACACTTTGGCTTACGTGCGCTCGTTCAGGGGATGATTTCTGATTTCATTAACAGACTAGTTAATGCTGAGATGAGGAAATGGAAACCCAGAGAGGCTGGTTTATCAGTGTTACTTAGTCATACTCATGTATGCTTCAAAAGTCATACCCCTTACTTGTGTTTCCAGTAGATAATATTATTTATTGTCAGCACTGGATATGACCATACTATTCAAGTGATCTGATTCTTTTGTGGGAGGGTTGACCTGAGTGTTAGGACAGCAGTATGTGTTAGTGCTGTTGGTATAAAAAAAGTCTATTTTAAATGAACAAACTGTAAAGCAAGTTGTTTTTCACTTGACATTTAGCTAATTTAGTGTTACTATGACTGTATCAATTACAGCACGGTAGGCTAGGCTACGAAGTTGCAAGTGTTTGGGGTTTATTATTTATTTATTTTTCCTTATTTCAAGGTGATTACGTGTTGTTCTTTAACAGTGATTCTTGCCTTTCCCTATTTGTTATGCAATCTCACAGCTTTGATTTAGCAATAAAGTTCATATGAGAGTCTTCAGTATAAAGAAAATTGCTTAAAATTCAGAAATGTGTATTTTTGTAATATAAGTCATAGCTGCAAGCGTCAGTACTTCCTGTACCCTTTTCCTGCTGGGCATCTCTTTCAGATGCTTTCGCAGAGACTTGTCTGTATTCATTAGACAACTCTTAATGAATGCCTTCAAAGTTGGGATTAGAGTAAAGAGGAAGAGAATCAAGGTTCTGTGAGGGGAAAATTTAAGTAGCGTATATTAAAAGAGCAGCTATTTATGTTGTTTTACTCATTCAAACTTCTATTTAAATTGATAAAGTAATTTTTATTTTTATTATGCTGTTTAGCAATGGGTTTGATATGGAGCCAACCTCTGGAGCCAAACCTCCTAATGCAGTAGTATATCAGGATTGGAAACACTTTTTTATGCTGAAGTATATCCTAAAGGGCAAAGGCGGTTGTGCTGAACTTAAATATTTTGTATATATGTAAAGGTTTCGGTCATTTATTTCATATTTCTACAGAAAGTAATTTAAATGGATATAAATTCAGGAAGGATAGAAAACTGTAATATTCGTAATGGGCTAAGAAAAGCTACTATAAAGCTATTTCTGTTGTGTGCTAGTTGCCTTGTACTATTAGAAATGGAGGGGGGGTGACTGCTAAGATAACTGTAAGCTGCCTGTACTGTAGTTTGTATTATTGTAGAGTGAGATCAGGGTGGGTTCTGCTCTAATCATAGCACAATCCCTTTAAAATACATGAAGGGAATTGTTACTCATTGCAGGAAAGTAAGAAACAAAAGATGGCATTGAGTGCACCCCTGTCTAGTTTATTCCAAATGTAGTGCTAAAATACTTCTCAAGTCAGTCAGCTACCATATATATCCCTGTTCTTGCTTTATTCCACAGGACCCCTTTCCATGAGCTAGATAATAAAATGCTCTTTGGATTTTAACTGGAGCTAGGTCCATCCAGCTTTTTCTTGCTTCTGACACTATTAATTAGATCAACCTGCCTCTAAAAACTATTTCAAAATGGTTGTCTTCATGCATTTCTCATTGTTATTCTTTAGTGGGATTGTATTTTGACAGTCAGAGGTTGATTACCAGTTCTGACAGAGCTTTGAATAAGCTACATTCTGCCTGTTGGGCTGGGTCCATCCTTAATCACTGACCAAGCAGTCTATTGCATGCTTTATACACAACTTGAAATTCATGTATCAGTCTGCTTCAGAAATAAAACTGAAGGGATGCAATTTGTCAGCTATCATGTGGGAAGAGAAGTAAACACCCTGTTAATTCTCTTATGTGACTGCTATTAAAAGAAAGAGGAAATAGGAGTCTAGCACTCCATTATGCTTTATAGAAAAGTCTTTCAGAAGTGCTGCTCAGTTTTGTGTGTTGTTTTGGGGGTTTTTTTTAAGCAAAAATAAAAAATTAAAAGAAGGATCAGTACTCTAGTGAGGCATGCTTAAGCTGACAGAATCCTCCTCTTAAAATACTGGAATTTCCTCAGTCTGTGAAACCATCCTGTTCCACCAGCTTTTCTAGGGATTGGTGTGGACTTTTCACATCCAGAACTATTTCATTGAGTTTACACACTAAGAAAATTTCAGGACAGGTCAAGAGTTCCTTTTTTTTGGATGAAAGGTACAATTTTTTAGAAGATGACTCTATTTGAACTAGGAAGGTAGATTTGTCATCCACCAGCATTCAGGGTAGGATAACTTTCTAAACCCAAGATCTTAATTTAAATTGTGTGGTTCACGTTAGAGAATGCAGAGGAATTTCCGTGTTCGAGTACTGCAGCCTGTGTTTCTCAGTAGGCTGTGTTGCATGGCTCTCGTGTTCTTTACTGATCTCTACATGCCACAAACCCGTTAATAGACCTGCAGTGGTGGCATCTGCACAGGGAGGTTTCTGCAAGTGTCTACAGGGCCAGGCTGCCTGTTCTTGGGGCTGACATTTTGGATTTGCTCCATTTGAAAGCACTGTTTCAGCTGTTTTCAACAAATGCACATTTAATGATGCAAGCAGTGCAAAACTATTAATGTATAAGCCGTCAACCAAGCTTTTGAAATAATCTGAGGAATTCTGTCTTTGGACAAGCCGCATCCAAGATGAGAATCAGGGTATACTGCAACTCATGTCAGTCAGCTTACAAAAAAATGTTTTCATTTTCAAAGGCTGAGAGAGAATCTTTGGCTTCTTTTAGGTTTTTCCTTAGGCCCAGAACATGTTTTTCCATAAGTTACCTCTGTCAGTACTGAACTCAGACTACCTCCCATAAAAGTTGCTTTCTGATTTTTCAGCAGCTTATGTTCCATCCTGTGGCTGCATCTCTGGTAATACTATTCAAGAACATGCTGTTTGTCACTTGGTAAAAATATTACATTTTTAGGATAGCTTTACTTGTTAGTGTGAGCCTGTTACAGTTCAGTAATTGTTTTTGGGGAAGTACAGGTTTGTCAAGAGAGTTTATCATCTTCCATTGCCTGCTACCATCACAAAAATCCTTTTAGCATTTTAAGAGTATTACTTAACTTTTAGATAAGGGGATTATTTTCAAGTAAATTATAATTCTCTGAAGATTGTATCCCCTAAAGATCCACAGTTATCTAATCCTTTTTCATTGAGAAATCAAAAATGTGTTGGCAGTTGAAGGATAAAGCACAGCATATAGAGCTGTCAGTGCTGTGCTCCCTTGGGCCTCATGGGAGTGACTGAAAGCTCTAGAACTTTATAACAAACCGCTGGCTTTAGCATGGCACTTTGTCTGTTGTCTATGGAAGGTACTTTTCTCAGAGCCTTCTGTTCCCTTCAGGTAGGTTATTTCCTCTGTTAGATTTCTTTATTGTAAAAATTTTTTTAAAAAGAGATTGCTCAGGAATTGGAGAGCGATCACTATCAGCTATATTCTATTGTGCTGAGAAAGAAATATATGCAATTCCTATTGTTAATGTTTATTTCCAATAGGAAAATTTGTCAGTGGTGGGAGAGAGAAATATAAAATGCTAAAGGTGCTTTTGTCACTCTTTTCCTGGATAGATCACTACAGGCTACAATTTAGAAGATGACCGGTGTGAATGTGTAGCACTTCAAGATTTCAAGGCTGGAGAACAGGTAGTGTGAAGAGTTATCTACATTATTGTTGTTTCATAAAGTTCTGTGGACTCTTGGTGACTCGCTAGAAAATTTTAATAACAGTGGTGTGGATTAAACCCTGCTACATTTGAATTTTATTACGCTGAGCTAATTTTGAGTGAAAATGCTACCAAACTAAATACATGTACATTTTTCAGAATATTTTCTATCACTTGGTAGACCTCAACTGGAGGAGAGTTTTATTCCTCATATTTTAGAGAACTAGTTGAAATATTTAATCATTGGTAAGTGTCCATACACAGTCACCAAGTTTGGTATTTTGGAAGAGCTTAGTAAAAGGCTATACCCAAAGGACCAAAGATAAATATTTTTTAGTTATGTCTACAGTAGTAGATTGTAGAGTCTTTTTTAACAGTGGTGTTTGTTGGCTTATGTTTCTTGTTAGTCTTCATTCATATAAAAGAGGTGAAATACAGTACAGTTGCCAGTCATTTTAACCCATGCTGCTGTCATTGCAATGTTTAGTGGAAATGAGAAAGGCCCTAAAAACATACTCCCTCCCTTTCACACAGGCATGCATGCTTTTACTTCTTCATCCTGAGACTGCAGGAGAGTCTTGCAAAGATGCATGGAACAGTTCAGAATCCAGTATTTTGATCAGAACTGCTCAAAACCAAAACGGAGTGTCCAAACTAGTGATGCATTGAAGGCAGTGCTTCCAGGAGTGTAGGAATCCCCTGTGCTGTGTCAGCAGCCAGCCTAAACCCTCAAGTGGAGCAGCACTCCTTTACTGACTACTGCCTGTGGAAGTGCAGTCAGCATGGCCAGACAAAGCCTTTGTCTAGGAAACATCCTGAAATGTTTTGTAACTCAGCCTCTGAGTTATTACTTTTACTGTATTATTTTGCCAGTCTTACAATTGATAATATTTTGATTTTAATTTTTCTTACGTATCGTTATCTTTTTTTAACGAAGAAGCGTCTGAAATTTTTTCTTTTTTGAGTACATCTTTCCAGAAGTGTATTTATCCTCATTGCTATGCTGGGGTTTACAGTGATTGTATATTTTTGCTCTCAGAATTTGTTATGGTAGTCAAATATTTTCTGTTTTTTCCAATAGTGGTGTGATGAGTTAAAAGGGGTCCACAGTTTTTCCAGAAGTGATCCAATTTATAATTTTCCACAGCTGGCAATGGATGTGTCATATAGCTGTTCTGGTTGCTCTCTCCATTTCAATTATAGAGGGTTCCTATATTTCAATTTTATTTTAGTAGTTTCACTTTGTCTGCTATTTATCAGGATTTTTAAAAATTTCTGTGCAAACTTTAACTGTTAGTGACATCTTTAAAGCACTGTAATTATATAATGCTTCAGTCCTTTAATATACCATGCAGATGTTATTTCTTACAGTTTCAGCAGGAAGAGTGTATGATCCATGCTTTTACTACTAAAAAGTGTGAGGCAGTGGAAGTCCACAGAGTCTGTCAAACACTGGCCTGAAATAAAGCAATTCTCATTCTGTTTAATTGGATTTTTTGTGGAGCAGTCTTGGGGTGTAAGAGCATACTGTGTAATGTACACATGATATGTGACTTTTAGTTTATGAGATCTATCACAGTAGTTTTAAAACTTGAGAGGGTGAGCAACTCTCTTCTTACCCACTGCCTTAATATATGTAGGCAGGTCACCTGTTCATCATGGGAGTGTGATATAGTATGATGTTTGCTATAATTCAATATCATACTTAAGCATTTAGTGCTTAGGATAAATAGTCCTAATATAAAATTGAAAACAAAGAAAGTAAATGGCATCATTGCTGTTACTGAGCCCTTTAGAGAGCACTGTGTCTGTCAGCTAGAGAGGAATGGAAGCTTGCAGGCATCCAGAGCACGGCTGTACACTGAGGTTCTGAAGGGAATTCTGTAACTGCTGGAACTTTTTTTTCTGATTGACAATTCTGTTATCAAACACAAATGGGAAAATATCCTCTTGATGTGGGAGAATACAATTGCTACTCTGACCTCTAGTCCCATGCATTTCATACAGCCGAGCCCTGAATTAAATACATTCCGCAGGTTATATTTAGGAACTTCTTTTGAAATGTGAATTAAAGTAACTATATGCTTTATATAAAAGAGTTCAGAGTAAAACAAAAATAAATACTGGCTCAATACAGCTCAGATCTCTCTGTATGATGTACTGTAGTATATCCATATCTTAAGATAACATTAAAATGAAAGCAAAGTTGATCTATCAGCAGTATAGTTTTGAGTGGACATTTGGTTGGGAAAAATGACTCCAGAAACACAATTTCTTTTAATGGGCCCTCCTTGTCTCTATTTTTTTTAGCCTTTAAAAAGCCTTTGAAAGCTTATTTCCATATGCTGGTACTTTATGACAGTGTGAGAAACCAAAATGTTTTTATTTTAAAGTACAGAACAAGAATTTCTTCTCGCCTTTCAAAGTCTCTGTTACATGGATACATTTACATCTACCTCTAAAGTGTAATTGCCACGTTATATACAGCATTTGAGTCAATACCAGAAAACAAAGCATGTTTTTTCATATAACTAAATATACCTTGTACTCAGAATAGTAATTCTTTCGGAAAATAACTTTCAAATTATGTCAGTTTTTTGAGCTGATCTTAAGCTTTTTTCCTGTCCCTTCACTTCTCTTTTCATCCTTCTAGATTTACATTTTTTATGGCACTCGGTCAAACGCTGAATTTGTGATCCACAGTGGTTTTTTCTTTGATAATAATTCACATGACAGAGTGAAAATAAAGCTTGGCGTGAGTAAAAGTGACAGGCTGTATGCTATGAAGGCAGAGGTCTTAGCTCGTGCTGGTATCCCAACGTAAGTAAAACACAATGCCGTGGGTTTTTAAAAATATTTCCAAAGTATACAGTGTCCAGTAGAGCATATATGAAGCTCTTCTGTGATAGTTTTCTAGGTGTAATATTGCTCCTGTTTGTATAGCAAATTAAAGTTATTGTAATAATATTTACAGAAGTTCTCTGAGCTATATTATCATCTAATTTGAACCATATATAAGGAAAAAAGCCTTTGCTTTAATAACCATTTGAACAAAAACAGAGCAAGGATTAATTTGAAGCAATCTGTGGGTTTTCTTTCTTTCCTATCCCTTGCAGACATACTACAATGCTCAGTATGTGAATCACAGCATTTTCCTTTAGTCTTTTCAGTCCAGAGGGTACTATTAGGAGCAGAAGACATGAAATATTGCATTTTCATGAATTTATTATGAAAGCTGTATAAAATAATTTTAAGTGTAAAATTGTACAGATAATTGTTCTTTTCAGATACAGGTTAGGGAAGCTTTTCAGTTTGAGCTAATATTACTTAAGTATTTTAAAGTTACTTTTGTAGCAGTACACTTTTATGTTGAAATAAGTTCAAAGATACAACAATTGCATTTGAACTTGCATTTTACTTTTGTTTGATTGTCTCTTTTATTAGTTCAAGTGTTTTTGCCTTGCACTCCACTGAGCCTGCAATCTCTGCCCAGCTCTTGGCTTTCCTTCGAGTGTTTTGTATGAGTGAAGGTAGGATGTTTTATGAAGATGACCTAATTTATGATTGTCTTGTTGTGGGGATTTTTGATTGGTTTTCTTGTTAATGCAGGAATGTGATAGACATTTTATATAAACATTAAGATAGAAGAT
The DNA here is from genome assembly GCF_020740725.1 of Corvus hawaiiensis. Lineage (NCBI taxonomy): Eukaryota > Metazoa > Chordata > Aves > Passeriformes > Corvidae > Corvus > Corvus hawaiiensis. Next base: position 12,704,132 of record NC_063218.1, read on the forward strand.
CAGAAAAGTTGAGGAATTTAAGTTAAAAAGGAATCTGTAAGCTACTGAGAACCCGAATCTTTGGCCATGTCATCTGAGGGAATATTTCAGTAACTCTTGAGAGCATGAGATGATGCAATTTTTTATTTCTTTTAATCTCCCAGACTCTTGTGAGTGAGTGAGCTTTGGAGTTTGACCTGTGGTTCTTAGGTTTCAAAATAGTTTGCAGAACAAGATCATGTAAGACCTGGGGGTTTACATGCTTAAAATCACAGCATTTTAGCTGTCACTGTGGAATTGTTTAAGTATGAAATTGGAATATTCTGTACTGTATACAGAGGAAATATGGAAGAGACATTTCAAAGTTAAGTGTTTTCATTATTTTGGTAATTGGTAATCTAAAAGTTCTGTATTTGCAGACTGTCTTTCTAGTGTTTCTCTTCTGTTATTTTTTTTTTGTGGGGCAAAATACCTGTGCATTTAATAAATATTCACCTTATTTGTGCATCTGAAACTTCTCATTAAATGTTCATAATAGCTTCTTGCTGGTTAGATGCAGTTTTGAAGGTTATGGATGTGGCAGTTTGTCATAACAGTGAGAGAATTCCCTTACAGTTAGGAATACTGTGCAGACAATGTGGATTTTTTGTGCCAGTAGGAACACAGAAGTAGTTGAGTTTTTGCATGTGGTCTATTTGCTTTCTTTAATAAAAACAGTGTAACTTAGTGTCATGCCTTCACTTCCTCCTGTCATCCATCTTTTAGCACTTACTAAGAAGTTAGAACATACCAGAATAGTTCAGTTGGAGTGGACCTACAACTACCATCTATTCCAACTGCTTGATACTTCTGGGAAGTAAATTCAAGGGAAGAAAATTTTAGGATGCTGATGAGGGAGTTAATTTTGGCTTGGAGAGGAAAATAGAGCTAGTGAATGTTTTAATTGCACATATCTGGTATATGATTGTGCTCAGTTTATTTATGTCTTAAATACTGTTTAAGAAAACTTTTTTGAGAAACCACATGGAAGCTCTTAGTGAAATTTGTGATAACTGCTTTGCCGTAGTCAAATTTATTAATTAAAAGTTTAACAAAAAAAATTACGTAATATCAAGGAGCTGATTAAATGCTTTCTGCTCTGTTTCTGCTCAAACTCTGTTTGAGTTTTGATGGATGTCTTTTCTGACCACCTGTAGGAAGTTTCTGCTACTGAAAAAGATTACCAAAACAATAGGAAAAATAATTCCACTGCTATTTGCACACTCTCTGGCCTATTCCTTTTTTTCTCAAAAAGTTCACTGAACTCTTTAAAAATTTACTCCCTTTTGTTTATGAATGATTTTACAAAGCATTCTGTTTCACCGTCACAGATTTACGCTGTGTATGAGAGGCTGTGATATCTAAAGTATCTTTATTTCCAAGTGGTGAGAAGGCCCATTTTCTGCTGACCTCAAGACTTCCAGTTGTCTCTTTCAGGCAAATCCTAGAAATAAGCAGCATACCTGATAATTCTTATTTGAGGAGAGGGTTATTTTTTGCTAGCTGCTCAAAGATATACGATTGAAAAGAAATCTTTCTGCAGTTTGTCAACTGACAAAGTGAATGATGAGATTGTTTTTTAACAGATTGGTTTTATACTTATTGCAGAAGAGCTGAAGGAGCACTTGATAGGTGAGCATGCGATTGACAAAATTTTCACTCTGGGGAACACTGAATTTCCTGTTAGCTGGGACAATGAAGTTAAACTTTGGACATTCCTGGAAGCCAGAGCATCCCTTCTTTTGAAAACCTATAAAACAACTGTGGAGGTAATATTATCATTATGTGTAATTTAAATGTCTGAATTCTTCTGTGTGTTGTGATGGTAGCAAAAGATACTTTGTCCTTCATCTTGTCTTTGCAAACTTCAATCTGAATGTTAGTACATAATTCATTCTGTACTTTTTAAGTGCAGAAACAGTTCTGCATTGTCTAAGGAAAATCAAATAAGATTTCAAAAAAGAAAATTTTGTTAATGTAATTTTGTTAATGTGTTTTTCCTTTGATTCTCCAAGTAGAGACTACCTGCTTTTTTCTCTGCAAATAAAACGGGGAATCAGTTTCAACTTGTTGTCTATTAGTTGCATTCTCCAGACTGCAAAGAAATGTGCTCCTATTGCAAATGTATAAGTGAACCTACATGCTGCATATATTTGTGAAATAACCTGACTTTGCTTGTCATGCAGACTGATTTATGTGCAGAAATGCTGGGCTTTTTTATGATTTCATGACAAATTTCACTGGGACTCCTTGCAGACACCCTCATGTCCATAGTGTTGGGTGTTACTAACAGACTTGCTTTTTCTTTTCTAACAGGTTGATAAGTCCTTCTTGGAGACTCATGACCTCACTCCACATGCGGTCATGGCCATCAAATTGCGCTTAGGTGAAAAAGAGATCCTGGAGAAGGCAGTGAAGAGCGCAGCTGCCAGCAGAGAGTATTATACCAAACAAATAGCAGATGGAGCTCCGCTTCCGAAGTACGAAGAGAACAATATTGCCTTGTTGGAGAACACTGTGGCAGACTCTAAACTCCCTATTGTCTTGAGAAACCTAGAAGATGTGGAAGAGCAAGGGGACTTAAAGATTGATGAAGCCATTGATGCTGAAGTCACAGAGAATGGGTTTGTAAATGGTGAAAACTCTTTATTTAATGGGACCAAATCAGAAAGTGAAAATCTTAGTAAAGAGAAAAGCAACAGAGGGACTGAAGATGCCAAAGAATCTTCTTCAGAAAGTACTGATGAGGTTAAAGAATAGTCCTAAAATTTTACTTTCTTGTGAAACTAAACTAGCTGAAGTTTATGAAGAGTGCATTTATGTTGGTGTGTTTCTTTGTTAACATTTCTCTTTCTGCAGAGAAAAATGGTTTTGCTGCTTTATATAAAAATGAATTTTTAAGTTATTTAAAAGATTTAGCATCCCTTTTCAATTAAGATTGCCATCTTGCTTTCAGGCAAAAACTGGGGAAAGAGGTGCCTTTGGAAGATTTTGCAGCCCTTTGTTGAACCAAATGTATTTTCTTCCTGAGGAAGAATTAAGCTCTTCTATCTGCTGTGCGTTTGTTGTTCTGTCACTCTGACTACCGAAATTAAAAGCTTGCTCTGCCTCCTGCCAAGAAAAGCAGAAGGCAGGATTGACTCGGTATTCAGCATGAAGGTAGGGGAGCAGTACAGCAGAAAACTGAATGAGAGGATAAGAAACTTGGGAGACTGGAGGAAAACCCGTTTAAAATCAGGTGTGCCAGTCCAGAAAAAGGTAAGGTGGCAACCTTATGATTGGTAGTTTTAAATGTCAATGAGAATCCAAATTGTATACACTTAAAGTGATCTCTGAAGATTTCAGTTTACTGTCTTTTGTTTACTGTATAAAATATCTTTCTTCTTCAGTCAGAGTTAGGCTGCTACAATACAACGTTCACGAACTTTTAAAGGCTGACTACTTTTTATGTCCAGGCAGTAGTTTTTATTTACAAGATTGGCAGAGCTACTGGAGATTTTGAAAGCAGATAGGCCAAGCCACAACTTTAAACTGATCAAAGTGAGGTTGCTTCCCAGCTTTTTCAGGTTTTCACAACTAGCTAGAGATTTTCAAAGCTACACTTTTGACTAAATCATTATTAAAAGGAAAATATTATTAATATTCCTGTCTGCTACTCCTTCATTTCTGTGTTGTTGAATGTAACATTGAATGTCACATGGTTACCTGATCTTACTCAACTTTGTCTTTTGGTTAAGATATTAATTGATCCTGCTTCGTCAAAGGAAGTGGCAAGCAGGCTTATGTATTCTTGGCCCAAGTCCAAACCACAGCCAAGTCTGCAGTACTTTTTGCCATTTAGATTGTGTCTTCATCTGATGCACATTTCTTGGGGTACCTCCACAAGTTAAGCAGGTCTACTGTCACCAGCAGTTTTGGTCACCCTCATAGTACGTGTTTTAACTTCTAGGTGGAAACAATACAATCCTAGCACTGTGCAATATCAGAGTAAGGGTAATTCCATGGCTTGACCTTGAAATTACCGGGGTATTAGGAGGAGAGGAGGACAGGATATTTTTATTTTGTGGATCAATTGAGAGGAGTATAAAGTGATTTAATTCTGTTCTCAGTATTAAGGACTTTGTCTTTTACTTTTGTATCCTTAAGTTCATGATAATGGATAGAATGGAAAGCTTGGACAGTTGTTTAAAGCTCAGTAGAGGTTGCAAACTGCTCATATAAGATCAGTTGCAGTAAAATGTCTTTTGGCACATTCATAGTTTTATTAGACTTTGCTTCTTTTATACTGCAACCTGGAAAATGTGTTTTTGCTTCAATCTTTGGTGCAATACACATTTAAGTAGTGACTTTCAGGTTGTTGTAGAATTCTGGTGTTCAGCTAGTATCAGTGTGGGGAAAATAGAAAAAATAGTTTTTTAAAGAATATTTCACTAAGAATGGCATGTTGCCATTGCACCTTGGATATTGCTTCATCACTAACAAGATGCTGGACCAGTATTTTTGTAACTATATGCTGCCTTTGGTAGAATGTTATGAATTGTTGTCTTGACTATTTAAATGTCATACAAGAGTCATTACATTTTGGGTTTTATTAGGACCAATACTCTATTTCTGTTTCTGCCACTTACATTGCACAACATTGTACTAGATACTATGATGCAATTCTGAAACTAGCCTTCCCTGAAAATTATAACTGTAATTCAGAATTTAAATGCTTGGATTCAATCTGATACACTGTATTTTGTTCCAGTGTTTGCTAATATCTATGGCTTAGCAAAGCCTGTGGTCACCACAGGACAGAATGTGTGGGTTTTCTTGAATAAAATATAGTTCTACCATGTCTTCACTAGTGAGTGTATTATACAAACAAAACCTCTACCTGCTACTGACTGCTGTATCTTTTGGGGTCTGTGGGGAGAGGAATATCTGTCCAGGTGTACAGAAAAAGATCAAAGGACAAATAGCTGGGGAAAAAAAAAAAAGGATTCTAGTAAAAGAAAGGGAAAGTGTTCTATTGAGTGCATGGTCAAATTCTTACTCTTCATCTGTTAGTGTTATTTAGAAAAATATGTTACACACAATAAAAATAGTGAGTAATCTAATTTTGTAATTTGCATTTTTCCTCTGTGCATGTAATAGTCCCTTCAGAAGCACTAACCTAAAACTTAAGCTTTTGAAAACTGAGGTGGAAACAAAAAAAATTGGCACTGATGAGCCCTTATTACCATCTGTCATGAAAACAGACCTTTCAAAGCATTTTAAAGTTAACTTTCTTCATAATGTTTGGTTAAGAGGCTGTTCACACTAATCCCAGGCTAAATGCCAAATCTTGCTTCTGTTTAGCTATCTAAAGTATTCCTGTAAGAAAGACATCAGTTGCATTTCTCGGACTATTCTCCAAAAGCAAAACGGGGGAAAAAAAGCCTTTTGAATTTTACATGAACCTACCTACTGATGAATCATTTCCCTAACAACCTGTAACTAGTTTGGGTCTGTGCCATGAGGTGATGTCCATATTTCCTTGTTGATAAAGTCAAATATACAAAATTGAGCAACAACCACCAGCCTGAGAAATGTTTTTAAAGTGTAAATGCAACAGTAGCTTAAGTGCTGTCATGAGTGAAGGAGAAATGAGAGCCTTCTGACTGGGGAGGGTGAGATGGTTTTTGTTCTTGGCTAGAATAAGTATTCTTTGCCTCATACATCATTATAAGGTGATATGTACAGAAAATCTGTGCAACTCAACAGTAACTGCCTTCTTAAGGCTGATTTGCCTTTAGAGAGGAATGATCATCATGGAGTTATGAAACTCATATGATTCAAAAGTATTCTGGGAGATTTAGGTTACAAAATCTTCTCTAGTTCACATGTTTAAAAACAGTATGTAGTATCTACTGCTGTCCCTTCTATCTCCCTTGTTTTATAGAAAGGCGTGTGAAGTAATTATGAAACATCATTTGAAGTATTTCAGTCAGACAAGCGAAAGGTGCTCCCAAAATCTGCTCCTCTTTCCTGATTTTATGGACTGAAAGTCAGTCCAGCTATTGCTTGTACTCTGTTCCAAACAGGAATCTTCAGTAAAAAACATTGCCCTACCAAATTTATCTGATGAAGCAATACCCATCCCTCTTCCTCTAGAAGATTTTTAACTGATCCTTGTTGAAGTCAGATATGACCACATGATTTTCACGTAATTACCATCTATATTTAATATTCTATTGTGTTTCCTTCTTTGCATGCACTGCATGCTGTGCATAAATTGGTGACTCACGGTTAGAAGAGCTTTCTTAGCATTTTACGGGTTCTACGTCTATTTCCTAACAAATGCCGCAAGTTTGGAAACCATGTGGAGGATTTTTCAGTTAAAATTAAAAAAAAAACCCCTCAGTCCATAATTAAGAAAAAAGAAAACCACAAATGGTCCTGGTTTCTGGAGCTGGTGTCATTTTTAATCTTGGAAGATTAAGTTAGATTGGAGCTGGGCAAGTGAACAACAGTTAAGTTTGTCTGGGAGGCAAGGGTTGCTGTTATGAAGAATAGGAAGTTCAGGAATTATTTCAGTGAGTGTTCAAAATCATCTCCAATTAGTTCTGTAATTACTGTGAAATTTTAGAATTAGTCTAGGGCTTCACTATCCCTAGGAACAGGTGAACACAAAGAGATCACAGCCTGTTGTAATGTGTTGAACCGGCAGCGAAGAGCAGATAGATGTAAGTGGCTGCTGCCTTGTTGTTGGTGCAGTGCTGGGGTAACCTCAGGGAGCCTGGGTTGGAGTCACAATTGTCCATTAACTGCTCCTCTGCCACTGTGGGGCACCTGCTCAGTACTAGGGATTAAGGAAATGCTTTACAAATCCAGCATGGAAGGACTGGATAAAGCCACAGAGAGCCGTATGGGGATAGGAGAAAATGTTGTATTCAGATCGGTCACCTGAAACAATGTGTCTAGAATTAGGGACCTGCATCCACATGATTTTTTTGTCTATAGGAGTATTTTATTATTTAGTGTTGATCAAGCACAGAAGAAGCTTTTGAACCTGAGTCTTGTGTCTTCCCAATCTGGAGAAACCAGACAATCATTTTCCGATTAAATCCAATTCAGACATGGCAAAATAGCTGATGCTGACCACCACATCTTGTGCCTTTGAGCACCTTAATGTGAATTAGAGTGAAACAGATCTGTAGCCCTTTGAGACTTGACCTTGCTTTTTCAGAAAGGTGCTTAAAATCTGCATGAGTATAGGGAATAGAATCTTGCACATGTGAGTAATGTTGATTTCCCAACTGAATCACCATTACTTAAGCACAGATTCAAATGCCAGTGGAACTAGATAATTGAACTTAAACAGTGGTATTTTATTTAAGTTTACTGTTTTTAAAAATGGGCCAACTTGCCAGCTCTGAACACACAAATCATTTGTCCTTTGAATAGGATTAACAGGGGCAAAAAGCAAGTTTCCCTGTAACATCCCATGCATGGCAAACACCAAGAGTAACTTCATTCCAGCTTGCAGCCTTGTTTCACTTGCACACGTTACTGACCAGGCACCCTCTTGCTTTGTGTTCAGCTGGGGCAACCTACCTGTTCCCTAGATGCATTTCTATCCATGGAGAAGTGTGGGCTGTCCTGTTGGCCAATTCTTCAGTGTTTGACATGGTGCTGTGGGAGTCAGTAGATTTCACATTGTACTGCTACCTTGGACCCATGCAAATGGAGTATTTCTTTCTTTCTTTTAGCTTTCTTTTTGCAAATGCTGTTTGATTTAAATATGCTGTGGTTCGTTGTGTTCACAGAAGTTGCCTGTTCCTCCTATGTAAGGCTGAAATTTGGAAACTGTGTAGGTGTCCTTCATCCAGCAACTGCTTTATGATATGGGTTAAGGGAAATTCCATTCCCTTTGCTTTATTCCACACTGGTTCACCGCTGTCAGTAATGTTAATACCTCAGCCAAGGCTCCTAATTTCAGCACTAGTAAGTGGGCTTGTATACAGATTTGTGGTCCAAAGGTATGAATAATGTGCCTTAAAACTGAATCTCCACGCTGAAGCAAGCATGCACAAACAGCCTCCGATGAACTGCAAAGGAATTTTTAGATTGCCTTGAATATCTGCAAGTCCCACTGCCTTGCAGCAATTAATTCAAGTGATTGGATGCTAGGAATGGTTTATTATAATTGCACACAGGTAGTAATTTATTAGGGTGGCTGTTTCTTTTGGCATATGTCAAGAAGGTCAGAGTTTAGGCTTTTTTGGACATTAACCTAGTCTTCTGAAACTCTGAAGTTCCACTTTTTGGTCATTAATTTTGTACATGCTGAGATTGTGACAATTAACCCACTTAATAAAGGTCAAGTTTCAATTTTTTCCAATTTCTGGAACACTTAACTTTATTCCTTCTTGAAAATGGGCAGATACAGAATGATAAATAGTTATTAAATGAGAGCGAAGATGTAGTTCTGCTGTCAAGATACTATTGAATGGTTAGTAACAAAAGGATCAGAACTGCTATGGATTTGAAATAAGAGGAGTAGCATAGATCAGACTACAGGTAAATTAAATAGAAAAGTGTGCATCACAGTAAGTTGTTTAAAGTAATTTTCACCTATGTCCCTGTTAACTTACTCTACCTAAGGTTCTAAATTAGGTAAATCCAGTATTTGTCCCTTTAATTTTTTTCATGTACAAATGTCATTTTTCCCACAGCTGTAAAGCAGCATCAAACCACAGCTGAAAGGCATAAACAAGCAAAGTGAGTAAGGAAATGGTGGTGGTGTTTTCAGATGACCAAAACCTAGTTATACTGCATTCCTTAATAATACCTGGATTTAATGAGCCACAAGTTAGGTAAAAATAAACCCTTGTTTCTGTGTAGTGGCATCCTGAAGGCTACATTGGCATGTTGTGTCTCTTAAGCTATCACTTAAAAATTACGTTAACATTTTTGAAATCTCTGAAAAGTATCTGCCAAAAAGCATATTTATTAATTTAAATTGTATCATTCATTGAAGAAGTGTCTGCAGATGAATCAGAAGTAGTCATTTGTTGTGTTAATAAAATCATTGTACCTTTAGCATTATGCCAGCACTGAGTTATGTTTGAAAACCTATTTTGCACATTCATTTTTGAAGTTTTTAGGTATTGACTAAGTGAGTCCTTTTGGAATATTACAGCAGCAGTTTACAGGTCGGTGCTGAACACTTCAATGCAGGAATGACACACAAATCTTTCAAATGACAAGAAGCTGTGGAATGAAAATAATAGTGTTTCCTATATAATTTTTTCATTAAGTAGTACAAGTACTGCTACCCAAACCTAAGAAATGGTGGTATCATTTTCACAAATTCTCAGTCCTGTGCTGCTGAACAGGCTCACTTCAAGTACAAGGGTACAAACTGTCCAGCACTATTAACATGTGCACCAATGTAATTGCACAACATTCATATTCAAATATCATCGCTCAGGATTAGATGAAATTATTTCCCCCTGGAAAAAACGTGTGGCTTTTGAGTTTAAAATGCAACACAGTTTGGCATGATGTGGCTTATTTTTCACAGGAGAGATCTAGCTGTTGCTTTAAGAACCCTTGCCTCATCTCCAGAGGTTTTTACGCGCACACGCACACTCTTGAGGTACTCCCTGCCCTTTCTCCCTTTGAGAGGAGTTATTAACCTGTGCTAATGCTGGCTAAACGCTCACTAGCTGGTAGCAATACTTGTGGGACAGACGATTTAGAGCCACTTGATTCAAAATATTCTCAGTTAAATCTAAGTAATCATTTCAAGTGATCAAATATCATCTGCTGCGAGAAGCAAATACACAGCACAATGATAGTTATCAAGCTTACTCTCAGCAAAGCATATTAATCTTCTCTTCGGATTTTACTTTTGGGAGTAGTAATATCCTCTGACAGAAAAATTCAGTTATCTTAAGCTGAGTTTCAAGAAGCAGCAGCATTTTTCCTCAGCAAAATGAGGTTCGACAGGTAGAATTTCAGCCTAAAATGATGTGCAGTCTTGAGGTGGACCTCATGCCTTTGCATCAGGAGAAATTAGCTAGTATTTTCTTTCTCTTTATTAAGAAAGCTATTTTTGTCATCCATATTGGGCAACTGTATAAAAATAGGCAAGTTTTGTATCTTGGCAGGATTAAATGAGAAGTAATGTGTGGTTTTTTTTCATATCCTTGAATATCAAAGCAAGACAAGCCTATTTAGGAAGTAGAATTTTATTGCTTAACATATATTTGCATCCCGCAGTGAAGACATTCACTTTCATGGCACGTTTTCTCCCAATGGTTTCTAAATGCCTTGCAGCACTCACAAAGCTGAATTTTTGCAGTATTTTTCTGAGATGAAGAAGCATTATTATGTTTTCTGGCATGAAGAAGGGGCTGCAAGAGGGTGGCAGAGCCTGAATCTGTAGTTGTGGTCACAAGACATGGTTACATTTTTAAGTTCATCTGAAATAGTTTTGTGAACAAACTACAAGATTGTTTCTAGAAAGAGGAAAAGAGATGGGCCTGGTACTTGTTTAGAACAAATGTTTACTAAAATAAGCACTTCCTCTTTAGGAATAGAAGATCATTAAGCACTGGGATTTTTTCTTCCTAGCTATGGATTGAGGGGAGAAAGTATTGCTGTAACAGCAGTGCTAAGCCTCCTCCAAGGACAGACTGGGATCCACTGGGTGTAATTGTACCTGCTCTGATCTGGCATCTTCCCTGAGCTTGCTCAGTGGTGGCAAATGCAAATAAAGTGTTAACTTGGAAAATACTGAGAAACATCCCATTTCCAAGAAGATGTAAAGAGTCAAATACAGACAATGAAGTCCAGGCGGAACTTCTATATGAGAGAGCCTTTAATGACTCTTTAAGGTAATGAGTAGTTGTGATACAGATATATGAAATAAGAAAAGATGTTTAGGGAAAGGCATAGCTGGTTTACTGACAAAAATGTTCTCTCATGGGTGTGTTAGTCTAAACTTCACAAATCTGCAGGAAAGGGTGAGATTTAGCATATCTTCCTCATGTACAAAACTGAAAACATTTGATCTGTCAAAACATCCTATTTTGATGTTTCAAGGCTGATTTGTTAATGAAAAAACCCATGATCTCTGCATTTCCCTACATGTTGTGTAAGCATTTCATATGTTACTTAAGTGTCAGGTGTTAAGAATTTGCTGGTCATCTTCAAATCTGGCAAAATTATGGAAAGCTCAGAGATTGCTGAGTCCCATTAAAATCACCAGCCAGGTAGTGCCCTGCTTTAGGGACAGACCTGCTTCATGTGCTCTTATGTTGCCAATAGAAAATCCATATAGAGACAGCCCTAATCACAGTTCATGGTTAGTCGTGAGAGTCAGGAGAAATCTATGCCTTGTTCATAAAAGCAACTTAAATTTAAAACCTCTGCTATGGGTTTGAAATTACCTTTTAAGACTATAAGCTTGTATGATTCTATGACTTCAACCCTTTTCTTTGAAATGTTGAAGTCAAAGATTTGAAGAGATCAGTATCTTAATAGCTTTTTGTCCTCTGCTACAAATGGTCAAGAATGAATTTTGTTGCAAATTGAAGAACAAACTTGAAGCTGAATTTGAAAGTTGCTGTTTGGTCCAGCTGCTGTCCCATTCATCCTCCTTTACATAGGAGGACCAAAGGGACTCTGAAAGGCAGAGAGCCCCCAACTGACCCAATGAAACGTAGTTGACCACTGGCACTTCATGCTATGGCAAACAAAACAAGAAACCCACCACTCAGGAGGAGTCTAAAAAGGCTAAGCATTGGTCTCAGTGCTTCAGATTTCTGTTAAAGGAAATAGACTAAGGTGACAATTAGCCCTCAGTCCTAAGATTACAAGCATATTTAGATTGAGGGGGGAAGGTAGAAACTTATTCCATGGGCAAATAATTATGTGGTTGTCTAAGGAGCAAGATTTTTGCATTGCTTTTGATGCTTTTTCTATGCATGACAGAATGAAAGTTCAGTGGTCTGGGCTGGATTTCCTACATTCCTCAAAAGACCAGTCAGACCAAGTCTTTGATAACAGACTCATCAGTTTGGCAATATGGAGCTTGAGGAAATGTGCATAAGTTTCCCTCCTATTTTATTTTATTTGACAACCTTTTCTTGAAGATCAGAGAATACTTACAATTTTTATAGAACTCCTAAATCATTTAGCTTACCACATATGCTTATAAATGCTTTTTGTAGTCTGTTCAGTTTTTTCATATGCTGGGTTTATGTCAGGTAAACTGGAATAAATGCAGGCTCCTGACTCCCACCTGATTATTAATATCCCCATGAACACTTGCTGGCAAACTGAGTTAACTCTCTACGATTTGAAGTAGCCACTAAATAAAATCCACTTACTTTTCAGCTTTTGGACCTTTTTGATCTAGTTTCAAGTCAAATGTAAGTGATATATCAGCCTTGGTAGAGGTTGATATGGCTGTCTGTCATCTTCAGCCTTCTTGGGCTCCTAGAGAGTACAGCTGCTTTGGTCAGCTGGAGTTTGGCTATAGGATCTCATCAGTTAAAAAATGAAGGAGGACATGCCTGGAGCAGGTGCCACCAAGATGTTTGAAAGGTTGCTAGGAAATAATACAGACAGAACAATAGTAATGAGTCAGTTAAAACCTCAAACATAGAAATGTTAAACCTAATAAGCCTAAAAATCTGAAGTGTGTCAATTTTCCTGGTTTTTATGTTTGTTGGTTTTTTTAAACATCTTTCGTATTTGCAAGATCTCTAAAGACACCCGTGCCCTTTCTGGTAATGGGATAAATACGGTGCTTACTGGAATGAGATCTCATTTTGTTCCATTTCAAACCAAGTAAGTGTGCTGTAGAGATCATGGAAGTCTGTAAAGGGATTTGCCTCCAAAGCTAATGAGCCAGCCAAGGAACAAAGGGAGAATAGCCCTAGTTTGAAGTCAGCAGTTACCAAAATGCAGTGTGTTAGCACTCTGAGTGTCAGTTTTGCCTTTTGTAAAGCATGCTGCAGCATTCTGGAGCAAGTGCCTCATGCTGTGGTGCAGGATCTCTACCTTTGCTCCTCCTTTTTCTCCATTAATTGACATTCAGAGAAAATGGACAACATGGGCAGTCTTGGCTGCATCATTCTCCATAGCTGCATACAAGCATTTTCAAATGTTGTGCTGTATCTGTCTGGTTCAGATGGGTCACAGGAGAACATTATTTCATTAGTAAATGCAAGAACTGCAGAAGGACTTGGTGTTAGCTAAATATCAGGCCGGAACCTTGGACTTGGGCTCCAGATTATCCACTGAGCCCACAGCAGGGAGCAGCGGACCAACTGTGTCTCCAGAAGTGCCTCACTTCAGACATGACCCAGCCAGGCTCACACAGAGAATGTGCATCCCCAATTTCAGCACAAGTACTGTCACCCTTTGTTAAAAAAAAGGACCTGGCCATTTCCTGTGCTCTCTGAGGGATCTGGGAAAAAAACCAAAAAAGCCCAGCAAAACATAACACCCTAATTCACAAAATGTTCTGTTGTGTTTCTGCCTGAATCTCATCAGGCACTAGCTAGTGCCACTTTCAGAGCACTATTTCTTAATTCTCTCTTCTTCACTTCATACTTATCTCACTTTAGAGAGTGTGAAATTTTTCAGTTCATTATGTTCTGAACTGTTATTTAATTGAAGCCCCTAATGTTCAGTCAGTACACACTGCACACAGTCATTTAAAATATTCCAGCAGTGCACATTTTTTATAAGTGGTTCAATTGGAAGTGATCAACGTTTGAGACTTCCAGCCTATAAAGGCTTCTGCTGTGGAAATGTGAAGTGCTACTCTCAATAATTTCAAACTGCTTCCTAAGCAGGCCTTCTGTTCCGACTCCCTTAAACTGCAGCATAATTTCTCAGCACGGTTTATGCCCAGAACCTTCATTTAATGGCTTGCACAGAGAGGAGCAAGTTGCAGGATTTGATGGAGACCACTAGCAGTGGAGCGTGGTGGGAAGCCCTGCTCTCTGAACAGAGAAGCTGGGTGGGAGATTTTTGTTTCACTCACCCCATCTTGTCCAGAACTGCTGGAACAGAGTGACTGCCCCCACTGCCCTTTTTTCTGTATGGTGTATGCCATACTTGCAGCTTTGTCCTCAGCTCCATGGGACCTGGTGTGACTGAAGTGTGAGCACAAAGACTGTCTCTAAATGGATTTTTTTCCAGTAGCACACTCTGAAACTCCAATGTTGTAAGGTGGACAGCACCTAGAAGAAACTAGAATGAACCATGGCATCGAGGAGGGCAGATCACAGCCAGCTGCAGTCTCACTGTCCCGGAGTGAAGCTGTGGTGCAAGGAAGGTACTGCCCAAGGATAATGTGCAGTTGTGCAGCTCCTTAAAGTTTTCTCTGCCTATATTTCAGACATGGCTGCTGCCTGTGACTACACAGACTGAAAGCTCACTTTTCTTCCCTTTTCCACAACCTGTGTGTTGACGATAAAAGGCATTGTGCTAGGGATGGTTGTCTTCAGTCTTCCCAAGCCTGATTCTGTGCAGCAAAGGAAATGCTCTGCTTGTGAGAGACAAAATGAAGCTCAGCACCTTCCTGCTCCTGCTGCTCAGAGCAAATGATAAACAGGGGTCACCAGCTGTCTGCTATGGTGGGACTGGCTAGTGGCAGTGGTAGAGGAAGAGTCTCCACTACTTTTCATTGTTCAAATTTAAGGCTGAAGAGGAGTCAGAGATTCCAGTTTTATTGAAAATGCTTGGTAATCTCTAGTAATGACCTAGTCTAACTAAAGAACAAGCACTTGTTAAAGGTCATTTTCCAAGTGCTGTCATCTTCTACTCTAATTAATATCAGCCCTGTATGATGTTGGCAGTGGCTTCAAATATTTTAGCATGGGAAGACTGGACTTCCAGTGACAATTTTAATGAAAAAATGTAAATCATCTCTCATGAATGCCACAATCAAGGTATTCATTAGCTAACCCTGGACTGCAGAGGAAGACCTACAGAAACAAGCTGTGAATCTTGGATAATATTGTAGGAGTGAGAAGTCTTCCAGACATAACCCAGTAAGCTGCTATCAGCTAGGGACATGTCTAAAGAAGTAGCCAAAAAGACCATGAAAAAGACAAATTAAGCAAGAGGAGGCAGGGTCTACACTACTGATACTTAATGAAAATATAGAACAAGTAGCTCAGGAACCTGCAGATTTAGGAAACTCTTTCCTTGAAGATCCTTATCCTGATCCTTTAAAAAGACTGATGAAAGCCCTGAAGCATGAGCAGATACTATTATATCCTTTCCAGAATGCACTAGGAATAGCCACACTGACTCTAGATTTATACCTTGAGGTAGGAAGAGTTCACTAGAACACTGACCCTGAATCCTGTTACCTGGTATAAGTCTGTAATGTGAATTTGTCCAAGACAAAGGCATCTGATGTTGATACAAAGGGGAAATGGTGATTCTGTTGCTATTCTTGGCAGCTTGTTTCAATATTTGATGACTCTCACTTTCAAAAACAAAATTTTCCTATTGCTTCAGGTCCTAATGGTAGATTTTGTACTGCTTTGTTTTGTTGGATGCAAAAACGCTCTCTCTAATCCCTGGAAATTTCCCTCTGTGAATATACTTGTATGGAATAGTCAAGTTTACCTCCCAGCTTCTTCTTTTGATGAGAGAGGCACAGAAGGCCTCTTGCTGTAAGTTTCTTCCAGCCTGAAATTCATTTTAGGGTCTCCCTCTGTGTTCCTCTAATTTTTCAGTACTCCTCAAAGATTCCTCCACTGGAATATATATGGTTGCTCATAACACCAAGGCTGTTTATGGTGGTATTTCTGTCTTTGATTGCCATTTTGCCTGGTCAAATATCAAAGTCCTTTAGTACTCCTTTTTGTCTTAATGTTCCTTGGCACCCCCACTGAGTTCCATGCTTATAGTTTCAATCACTACTGTTGATGATACAGTTTCCACAGTTCACAGGTGGAGCTTGTATTCTGGTTTCTAGACATCTGGCTTTGAGTTCAGGTGCATTAAAAAGTTCTCAGGTTTCATGATCCCATTTAACAAGTATTTTGGACAAGAATGTAAGAGCTTCATGATTGCCTTAACTTATAGTGCCTGCAATTGTTATGTCTTCTTCAATTCTTTTTTCTTTTAAAATGAATTTTCTTATTTTCATAAGTCCGGTGTTGCTTTTTTCTAAAATGTTCTTAAGTTCATGTTCTGCATGCCCTGTTTGTACAAGAAATTCTATAGTCAAGTTTAATGTCTCCTGGAATATTTTTACTTACATAGATAAAAATAGGGACATGTTCTCCAGTACATTTTCTTGGAACAGAGATTGCTAAACTCCACACTTTTCACATTTAGTCATAATTTCAGAAAAACAACAGTACATAACTCCTTGCAAAGTTTGTGAAGTTCAGCTCCAAATTCAGTTTTCCCAATAGTAGGTTGAATCAAAAATTGTCTCTCCAGGTACTTTCTCTTTTTGCTCTACAGGACAAGAACTGCACAGAATGAGTGTTTGTGGCTCTTGTTAAATGTCTTCATGCTCAGGAGGTAGTTTGTACAGCCATTCAGTAAAGAAAAACAGGCATCATCTGCATTAGGCGGTTCTTGAGGTAGGCATCTCCTAAGAATGGTCTGAAAGAAGTACCTCTGCTCAGGCCGTGTCAGGCCAGTGATGTTCACAAACTGTGTCAGAGCTGTAGAGTTCCTTACCAGGGTCTGTCAGAGGCCTTCACAATCATAGAATCATAGAATGGTTTGGGTTGGAAGGGACCTTAAAGATCATCTTGTTCCGACCAGCTGCCCAGGGCAGGGACACCTTCCAGTAGACCAGGTTGCTCAAAGACAGACCCATCCAACCTGGCCTTGAACACTTCCTGGGATGGGGCAGCCACAGCTTCTCTGGGTAACCTGTACCAGCGCCTTCCCACCCTCACAGTAAAGAATTTCTTCCTAATATCCAATCTAAACATCCCCTTTTTCAGTCTGAAGCCATTCCCCCTTGTCCTTGTAAGCAGTCTTTCTACAGGTGTCTTGTACCCCTTCAGGTACTGAGTGGCCTCAATAAGGTTTCCCTGGTGTTTTCTCTTCTCCAGGCTCAATGTCCCAATTCTCTCATTCTTTCCTCACCAAGGAGGGACTCCATCTCTCCAATCGTCTCCACAGACCTCCTCTGAATTAATTCCAACAGGTCCACAACCTTCCTATATTGTGGCCCCCAAAGCTGGATGCAGCTCTCCAGGTGGGGTCCCACGAGAGCAGAGTCAAGGAGAGTCACATCCCTCCACCTGCTGGTCGTGCTGGTTTTGTTGCAGCCCAGGACTGGTTGGCTCTGTGTGCTGTGTATTGAAGTTCACTTGCAGAAAAGACCACGGCCACTAGTGACCTGAAGTCATGCAAGAAAGAGCAGGATCTGATCTGAGTGATACTGCCAAATGACACACACGAGGAGCAGAGGTGCAGCCCTGCCACCTCTCTCCATCCTGAGCCAAGATTTTCATGTTCTCTGTAGCTCAGACGATTTCTCTCAATTCCTCCTGCATTTTCATCCAGCCACCCCACTGTGTACCTGCCCTCACAGAAGCCGTAGTCTCTGTCCTTCGCATATGTCCTTCACACATATCCCACACAGAATCCAAACACAAACCCAAGAACTTAGGTGATTCAAAAGTGTGAAGTATTTCCCAGTTTTCATAGACATGTGATACACGTTTTGGTGTGCACACACAGATGCCAGCTTGTAGCAGCTTCTTGCGATGTTGAAAACACATACTGGTAAGTTTTGCAAACAGGTGGGAAAAGAAAATGTAGCACTGGTTGTTTTTATTGCCTGTTGCTGGAGGCCATGGCAAACTGGCAACCAGTCACACTAGAATCAAATTCCAAAGAGCTCATAGCCTGTCAATACTTTGTGTGAACACTGCATTCCACTGTTCCAAACCCCAATGGCAAGTTGGCTAGTGAGAGGTGTAAAACTCTGGAAGAGAAGATTTCTAAATGAAAGATCACAACTCTTTCCAGTGTATTTACCCCATTAATACCCAAAACCTCTGGTTCATGCTATAAACATAATGAGCTAATAATCTCCATTTCACCATAAGGATGTATTTGTATCAGAAACTTGAGGTATTTCTCTCAATGACAGATTTATTATACAGCATTTAAAAAATATATTGGAAGCGGTTTGATCCTTATTTGGTTAGGATCATACAGAATCAATATTGGCACTGTGAGATTAAAATTTCTCCTTATTTTCCTCCAAAGCATAAAAATGACTGGAGTCCATTGTAACTATCTTGTGTCTGAATCATGGAAACCTTCCTATGCAGTTACCTTGGAACAGCTACCCTAATTCCCAAGATGGATGGCATGCTTACTGTACCAGGAACCTCTGGATGAGTAAATCTCTAAAGATTGCTTTTCATATTTATTTATAATCCCATTCATAAACTCATAACCTTGCAGTTTAAAGTCTGCTATGTTTCTTGACCCCACCACCTGTACTCAGGACTTGCTTCCCAAAACCCTGTTGATGTGGATGTGAACAGTCAACTTCTTCTGCTGTTGAAAATGGGGGTCTTTTCCAAAACACCGAGAATGTTTTGAGAGACATCTCTGTCTTGCATGCAACACGTTAAGCCTGAGGCTGGTTTCATAGCAAGAAGGGAAAATATGGTCAAAATGCAGTGAATGAATGCATATATCAGCACACTGTACTTACAGGTGGAATTAAAGGAGAAATGCTCTGTGAATTGTGCCATACCCACACTGCCTTCACTTAAACTCCTTCTGCTTTCACACTGCTTTGAGCATCAGCATTTGAGCTGATTTGTGTGGAGAGAATTCCACTAAAATATACATTTTTACAATGTGACAAGCTTGGGTACTCTTCCCTAGTAGAGACATGCAAAATCCAGTTGAAAGCTGTATTAGGTGGACAGCCCTGTTTGGTATTTTTTAACATGCAGATTTTGGTAGACCTTTTTGGTCATACAACCTTGGGAAGTTTTAACATCTGTAAATGCCTGAACTGTCCAGGAGCCAAGTGAGCTTGGGAGGTGGTGAGTGATGCTGAAACAGTATTTTGCAGTGGCTCAGCTGATGAAATTACCATGGTGTGTGGAGGTGGTGCTGGCTGAGGGCAGGACCCATAGTGATAACTGAGTTTCTCAGCTCTTCCACTGATCTACCCTGTGACCTTAAAAAAGGTGCTCTGTTTTTCTGTGCTGGCTTCTCCACCTATAAAATGACATTTTGACCTTAATGCTTGGAGAGTGACAGATACTGTCCAAACTGTCCTGGAAGAACTGAGCTAATTTGGTGCCTAGGATGTAGTAGAGTCAAGCCCTGTTTGGTAGTATGGTGGTAGGTCAGCACTGGTAATACTGGGAAAGAAACACTCTTCAAATCTCTGCAGTTTCTCCTTGCGACTGGTGAGTCTTGGCTTAAGGCTACAGTGCCCGTTCATGGAATGAGTAAGAAATGCGTCTGTTGAGATATGGCCTAAACTCCCTCCCACAGGAAAATGGGCAACGATGTTTGTAGCCACTTGTGAGTCATGGTACCGTGTACCACAACAAATCACAGAACCACTGACAGACTGGCACAACACTGCTCTGTGCAGAGAAGGCACTGTGGACCTGCATTTCAGGAGTGCTGTCCACTTACACTGCCAGCCCAGTCATGAAGAGCTGTGGGTATTTGAAAACCTTGGTTAAAACCAGGGGTAGAAATGTTGGAACCAGTCACTGTGGGCAGGATATCTTCTGAGGAGCCCTGGTAGACCTCCAGCCCCAGTAACATCCCAACGAGGGGATGCAAACAAAACTAGTGCTTCTAATCTCAACACTTGCTTTTATCTGAAAATAATTAGCTGAAGATAAATAAAACTCCTTCTGTCCTTGCAAAACTGCGAGGGAAGGGAAGTGCATCTAAGATTGCTTCAAATGAAACAGTGAGGCTCAGAGGAACCAGAGACCTCTGCTTGTATGCTGCATTCCTTACTCTTGAGACAAGTTTATGAAGGAATGGAGGGTCTTTAATCATTTAATTTGGCTAATTTAAAACTACATATGCATAATTTATTTACAGAGAGGTAAAACCCTCTAATTCCTGCATTTATTATTGTAACACACAGTATTAGAGTGATCATTTTTTTTTTGCTATTGCAATCTGCACACTGCCTGAGAGTGTTAGTGTGCTACACATCATGCCTGAGTGAGTGTGTTTGAGGGGGTTTGAGACTCCAATTCACGTATACCACCCCCCATAAATTATGTACTTAACTTCCATTTATATACAAAGGCGTTGCAGAAATTATAATATAAATTAATTTACAGGGCTTTCATTCCCAGCCATTGTTTTATGCCCTTTGTTTTAAAGGAAAAACAACAAAACCAAAAGAGGGTCTTCCCTTTCCCACTCCAGGGGGGGTTCAGTTTTGGTAACAGTGCAGTAGTGCCTTATGATAAAGGTGCATTTGGCTCATTCACAGCAAAACCCAGGGAACCAGCCTTGTTGAAACTACCTCCAAATACAATTTATGCAATCTATTCATGTAAGTGGGACACCTTTTCTAATTCCAGCTCATGGGAATTTAATTGCCAAGTTTGAGCCTTTGTCAGGATATCTATCACTTTTCAAGGACTTCATGGATGGAAAAAGAATTCAGTGAGGTCCAGCTCTTTTACAAGGCTTGACAACTATTCTGACCTTCTCAGAGTGTAAGATGTGAGAGCCCCAAAAGACCTGGCTGTGGCAAAGAGAGAGAATTGATTCCAGAGCTGCCTCATTCACAGGTACCTTTAAATTATATTCCAGCCTGACCCAGAAGGTTTCTGCCATGCAAGTATCACCCCACTCACCTTTAGATAGGTGAATTTCCCCTCATTCCTTTGCTGACCTGGGCTGTACTTTGTGCAGCCAGCTTCACTGAAGGCATTGTGTGTCCACCATAATGCCTCTCATCACTAATTCACAGTCCCTTGGCATGTATGAAAGCTTAAATTATTTCCTGCAGTGTGCATTAACTTGCACATGTCTACACTGAATTTCATCTTCCATCATGCTGTCTGGTCAAGTCTTTCTGGAACGTGTTGTAGTTCCCCATAGTCTTGAGTAACCTAAAAAATTCTGTGTCATCCGGACATTTTGCTAATTCACTATTTACATACCTACTCCCAGGTCACTAAGAAACATCTCTTACTACAAACTTTGGGCTGACAGGCATAAATTCTTAATGCGTATTGAAACCATGAGCCAATCTAGGGCTATTTCTTAGTTTGATATATTTGAAGTAGCTTTTAATGGCTTATCAGTAGGTGTTGAAGGAAGTGAAATCTGTGATAGCATTGCAGGTTGTGTTTTCTTCAGCTGGGATTGCCATCAGAGGCACTGGGGCTGACATTCTGCTCCCCTGGACAAGAAACTACCTCTTTTCTAAATCTGCATGGAATTTGAGTCTCTTGCCTTCACTGTATTTTTCCTGTGCAGGAAGGATGACAACTCCCATAGGCAGCAGCAGCTACTCAAGGTGCAGAAGGAGAAATATATGCCTCTGTTCTAGCAAATTGGGTTGACCTATTCCCCTGGAGCTTGCTGGCACATGAGGAAGAACCAGGAGCTGACAGAGACCAAGACCATGCACAGGGGCAGGAGAAAAGATGTGGGCCAGTGCTGGCTGTTGTTGAGCCTCCCACCAAAGTTATCTGCCCCAGCTCTGCTTGCGTGGTTACTGATGTGCCCCTCAGAGTGGTTCCCTGTCTGCTCTCCCTAGAAATGCTAACGGCAATATATGGTGATGGGGCTCTTTTTCCCAAAAATGGGTGATAGGCCATGTTGAACATAGCAGGTACAGTGTCTGACAGTGTCCCTTTGCAAGAAAGTATGGCATGGCCTCATCCTTTTAATGTGAGGTGCACCTCAAGAGAGTAATTTAACCCACCTGGTTCCTTACTTGCTATTTTACTTTGCAAATATTTTCTGTTTCTTCCTAAGCTATAGGAATATAGGACAGTACTCGTAGTGACAAAGAGGGAGGTGCTGTGGGCTACAGGTTGCTTTGGAGGAGAGGGCAGGATCTTGACAAAGAAGGTGATGTAGAGGGAAATGCCGGATTTTGAAATTTTAATAAGTAAATTTTACAGAGAAGGAGGAGGAATCTCCTTTTTTCTCTCCCTTCAAAATAATCTCAAATGATATAAAATACTTGAGGGTTGTTAGCTCTCCTGACAATGCCAGCACCACCCTGAAAATGTTACCACCAGTGCCCAACGTTATGTCCAGCAGCAGCAAAGCGAAAACCTGAGCTGAGCACTCAAACAATGAATGGTTGCCACTAGCAATGATGCTTTGTTGACAGCAATAGAATGGTATCTATTTCTCAGAGGTATTTGTCATTCCAGGGTATATGCAGGCTCAGGTATATGAGACTGATTTGGATTATGGTCGGCAACACTTAGAAGATTATCTTTGTAATCAGAAGAAAACTTTTAATTACAAGCGGAAGACTTTTAATTACAAGCTCAGTAATATATCAAGCTGGGGCTTAATCCTGTACTACTGCTCTGGAGTTCTGCCTGGTTTGGATACTTGTCCTCAGCTGTTTCCTCATGAAATCACTTCCTGGACTGGATGTTTTTGGTAGAATCGTTTTTGCAATAAAATGATGGAGGGCAGAGAAATATTTGACTCTCATGCTGAGCACACTTGGGAAACCACTGCTCTGCCACAGCCCCTACATGAACACAGGGAGAAGGTCACAGAGCTGTGCAGGTGCCTTTGTAAACCATTGCTTGTTCCTACCATGGTAAGGGACCAGGGTCCCTCAGCCACCGGCTCAGACCTCTGGTCTGCTGGGGAAGCCAGCAGCATAATCCCCTCCTGCTGCCCCAGCAGCACACCAGCTATAGAAGGAGATAAAATCTCTGTTTTCAGCTTGTCAACGCTCCTGTATGAAGCAATGCTTGTGTGATCTCCTTCCTGTGGTGCCCAGCTTTCCACACGTGGGTTGCACCGATCCCGAGTGCTTTGGCAGGGAGCTGGTAGGTGCTGTGATCCCTGGGTGGGGGCTGTGCTGCAGGTGCAGTGAAGGCACCTGCTTCCCCAGAACATCTTCAGTCACTTGGTTCCCAGCCTGGAGGCTTTGGGCAGCTCTGCCTTAGATTACATCTCCCACATCATCTCATACCTCATTACTCTCTCCACCCTCCTCCTTGTCCTCCAGCCTTTCCTCTCCCCTCCTGCCCTCAGCCACCCTCCAGCTTCCTCCCTGCCCCTCCAGTCATGCCTGTCTGCATTCCTCTTGTCTGCTCTGTTTGCCTCCCACCACAGCATCCCACAGGCTGTGTGCCTTTCTGCAGATGGACTGGGCCAGTCACCCATGGCTCTCCATGGGCCACTGGCTCCCAGCAGGCATCAAGGGCCCTTTTCCTCCTGCTCTCTTTGAGGTGACTTGCAGCTCCTGGGGGTTCCATGAGCACTGGAGCAGTCTTCGGGAGTTGGAGTTCAGCAGTGCATCCCTCCAGCAAGATTTTTTTGGGGGGGGCTAGGCAGACAGGGTAGACAGTCTGGGGGTTGCCTTATTAAAAAGGGGTCTTTGGGGTTTGTGGCGGTGCATGAGGCAGTGGGAAGGGGAACAAGGGACAGGAACCCTGTGGAACAGGATGCACACGAGGCTCGAGGCTGTTTGGGAGCTGTGGTTTCAGGTATGAGCTGAGCCATTAAGCAAAGCTGCCTCCAGCACTGCTCTGTCAGAGCATGGAAATGGGGCCAGCCCCTGCTCAAAGGCAGCATAAAGTCCCTTTTCTTCACATGGTGCCCTGGCCAGGCCTGCCCTTACTTGCTTCACAGAGGGCTGCGAGCCCCGGGAGGAGCCCAACCCTGGGGGCTGTGCCATCGCACCAGCCAGGAGCTCTGCTCATCCCCTCTGCCCCTCGGAGCCCGTGAAACCTGGCCGGCTCCCCCAGGCCCCGGAGAGCCCACGGAGTGGTGGGTGCTTGCCTGGAGCTGGGGATTGTTAGGGGAGGAGGAGTTTCTCCCTTGACATTTTCACAGCTCAGGAAGGAACAGGAGGGATTGATGACTCTCAGCCCAGGAAAGACAAAGAGGTGATACTGCCCTACTGGGCTTTGATAAACCCAGGCAATCAGCCACCACTTGTTCTTACAATCCCTCACTCCCACATATGCATGAGAAACGCTATTGTGGGGCTTTTTCAACATTACTGCATACTTATTAACTGACGTGCCTTTGTTTTCTATCAAAAATCTTGTTTCTAAACCTCTCCTTATAACTCACCACACAGACACATGCACATACTAATTTTTCTGTCAAAGAAATCAGTACTGTAACATTTGAAGGGGAAAGTAAAAGACCATTTTAAACTGTTTTTTTTTTTTTTCTTTTCACCATTTTCTTTCACCAAATGACTCTTCAGCTCTTAATTTCACAGACATTGTGCTCAGTTTCAGTAGCCTGGAGAGGTCTGTGGGGGTGTGATTGGGCAAGCTTTTGCTAACAAAAGCCTCTTCATTTTTTTCTCATAAGCAGAGTGCTTGCACCTTGCAAACCTGACACTCATACTGAGGCACAGATTAGTAAAGGTATTTTGGCATCTCCCTCCCAGCAAGTCAGACTTGGAGATTTGGCTTTTCCAGTATGATAGTTTGCTCTTTTATTGGTTGAATTTTCCTCCTGTTGAAGGAACGGCAAATCTGATTTGACTTCTCTGGGGGTAAAATCACAGGACCACAAGGCAAAATCTTTTAAAAATATCACTTGATTAATTCTCTCAGATACCCATCAGGAAAAACAGGCACTTTAACTCATTTTCTCCCCACAAAGCAACTGGCTCAGAATATGAGAACCCACTTCTAATTCAGGGTGATGGCTACCTGGCTGGATGCAGCAACATGCAGATGTATTGAAGAAAATGTGGCACAGCAGCTTCCTAGCAGGACTTCACAGCTTCCAACCCCTGAGTGCTTTTTAAGCACTAACTCAGTAATTATGCATCATGGACAGGCCTACTTTTTCACCATCACTTCTACATTTCACTGCAACTTTGCAAAATGATCAAATGATTGCGATCTGGAAGGTTCATGCTCTCTGTCCTGCATTCAGGCTATTGCACGACACTATTGTGCCACTGAGGCACTTAGTGAAACTAATTGTCTCTGCTGCTGTCCTGCCTAGGGGGCCACAGGGAACAGGACCCCGTTGTGCTAATTTCTGGATAAGCACATGATGTGAGTCCCCACACTGATGAATATATTACATAAATGGAAAAAGAGCTCCAGAGAGAGCAGAGACACACAAAGGAGTGAACAATACAGGAGCAGAGAGTGCCAGGTTGTATCAGTGGGCATATCAGCTACAGGATGTACTGCTCCCACTTGAGGCCAATGATTGGAATACCTTTCACAGGGGTGGAAGTCTGTTGGATGCACAAGCCACAGCTGAGACTGCAGCTCAGCATCGATGTGTATCTGAAGGGATTGTCAGGCTGGAGGTGCTCTGCTCGCTGTGTTCTGTAGGATGCTGCATCTGAATAGCATCTTTTGTGCCGAGCATCTCCATGATGGAACCTGAGACATTATAATTCCAAAACACCCACCAGACCCCAGAAAACTGCTGAAATGCATTTGAAATGGCAGAATTTTGATGTGGTCAATTAACCCCCTGCTATGTAGAACCCTGATATCTCTGTATAAATAAAATAAAAGGCAATAGTGGTGGATTGATAGCATAGCTGAGGAAGAAAGCAGCGATACCATGAGATAGTTCCTTATGAATTATTGATTGGGCGCTGTGATCAGAGCTCTGTTTAGCTTCTGTCCTGCTCTAGGTCATCACAAGCATACACCCCATGCCCTAACTCAGAGCATTAAGCAACCATGCCAAAGACAGGATCTTTGCATGACTGCCTCCAGATCCCAACACATACCCGTGTAGCCCCTATAATGGACAAGCACATGTATTATTAAGCAGCAGAAAGCACTTGTACAAGGCTGACGGCACACATGACTTATTTACACTGACCTAAAATAGCAGCACTTTAAATGATACAAACACAGAAGACTTTAAAGTGCTCCATGGAGATTTGTGAATACAGAAGGACCCTTTGGCTAATCCTGAAACATTGTTTTCTTAAAAAGTCATCTGATTCTTTTTTATGAACCTGCCATTACTTTCCCTACCTAGCAGTGACTTCCTTTGGTTTTCCCTATATATTGGATTATTAGCAGCTCAGTTATTAACAATCCTCCCACTTTTGCTGGCAGATACAGCTTTTCAGAGCTGACAGCTCCTAAGGGCTTAGGAATACTCTCCTGCAGGCTTGCAGAGTGGAGGATTCATGGGGTTTTCCCTTCTTTTAGCTGAGATTCCTGATGGAAAGTGGCTTTAAATGGCCTCGCTTCAGCTATGCCCACTGGCCAGGCTTGGCACATTTTGTCCCCACTATCGCTCCGTGTCTGTTCAGGGACAGGGGCTGTGTGTGCAGATGAGGAGGGAGGTCATTGCCAGAGTGGCTGGGAAAAGCTCCTGGGGGTGTGCCAGGATCATGTGGTGAAGGCCAGAACC
Organism: Corvus hawaiiensis; assembly: GCF_020740725.1. NCBI lineage: Eukaryota > Metazoa > Chordata > Aves > Passeriformes > Corvidae > Corvus > Corvus hawaiiensis. The sequence continues at coordinate 12,730,724 of NC_063218.1, forward strand.
AGTGAAACCTTAAAATGTATATATGTGTGGGGGGGGGTGGGGGGGAACCTTAAAGATTATTTAACAAAAAAAAACCCCTCAGAGTCTGACTTATATGAAATTTAATTTAATTTATTTTTACACCAGCAGCTGTCAGTTCAAAGAACAAAAACAAAGTAGCCATCTGTGCTTAATTTCATAAATCTACTGTAGATTGTCACATGATAGTGGAACTTGGACAAAAACATGTCATGTGATTGGGTCCAGTCCCTTTAAAGTCAGGCTTTCATATATAGTCAGATGTAGTTGCAGCTATAGGCGTGAGGCCCAACCAAGCAGGCAGTGACATGTCATGAACTGAAAGGGGTCAATCTGACAGAAATCCTGATTTCTAGGACTTGTGACATATTCCCTTCTTTTTGTGGCAGAAGGGTTTTGGTCCTTTTTTCATTACATTATGTTTTTAATTATCAATATTGGAGCAAAACTATGAGCTTATTAGATAAAAGCAATGCCTGCAACATGAAATGCAACATGAAATAACTCCCCTCCCATGAGAGCTGCAATGGCATGGAAAAAGCAGAGTGCCAGGGAGCTGTGAAGGACGAAGGGTGCTTGCAGAGTCAAGCAGTCTCACCTTCCATCAGAACCCTTCCCTGATTCTTTACATGTGACAAAAAAGCATTTTCTCTAAACCTCCACCGAACAGAGGTAAATCAGAGAAACATAAGGAAATTAGATTTCTTTATCCATTTTGAGAGGCAGGGCTAATAGAGAAAGTCAGAGTGTGTTTACTCTCCAAAATCGTATTACTAAGAAAGTGCAAGGGAGAGAGATCAGAGGGGGTGTAATTAAAATACAGATCAAAAAGTCACATTTTTCAATTTGCCATGTGAAAAAAAAATAACAATCAGCTTGTCATATTCTCATTAAATACCAGATGGTTGAGCATGAGTAATAGATCTTTGGCTGACAGAAATCTGCAAACTCTTTTCTTTTGAGAGTTTTTAACTTCAGCAATCCTACCATATCGAATAGTCGATAGCACTATCAAGGTGAAAGGATTTATTTAGTATTTACGTGCATGTATTTGTCTGTGCGTGCCTGAGCGTACGTGTGTGTGGGGTGGAAACCAGAGCTGGGCCCCAGAGAAAGTAAAATTGATTCTTAGCAGGTAAGTTTATCTGCCTAACACACTTTTACTCTCACACACACAGACACAAGGGTTTCCCAAGGTTTAATGCTTTCCACCTTCTCATGGATAATTAACTGATGACCACAGCCAGGCTGAAAGGAAAAGGCCACAGCTCCTTTATCTAATGCAGCCACATAACTATAAATCAGGTTGTTGCTCTTGCTCTGAGCCCCGCAGATCAATCTCTTTCTTGCACCACTGCTGTTCCCTCCAGTGGAGATCCAGCAGCTGCAGGCAGCCCTGTCCCACTGCCTTTTCTGGGGCCAGGTCACCCCCAGACTAACTCCAGCAAAAGTTTTACCATCTTCAAATTATTTCTCTGGTTTGTTGTCACTAGTGCTGTAGTACAGTGACAGTGACAGGATCTGGCCATAGATCACCACGGATGACAAATGCAGAGAGAATGAACAAGATGCTTCTTTTCTTCCCCACATGATTTGTTCTCTCAGGGTGCAACAAGATGCAGCACAAGGACGCGGTTGGGTGGGGAAGCTCAGATCTATCAGAGGGTGCTCATGGAGGCAGCACTGTCAGCATTGCTGGTCTGCTGGAGCCAAACCTCCCTGTAGCCAGGCTCCTGTCTTGATCCCAAGTACAAAGATGCATCTGATTACTCCCTCGCTGGACTTCAGCCGTTTGCAGGGCTTGATATCAGTGCAGCCAAATGACTGGGAGCCCTGAAAGGCTGATGTAATAAAGGAAACATTTAAGACTGCCAGCAACATGTGGAATTTTGAAGAAATCCTGCATGTGTGCAGAGGGGGCAGCCATGCTCCTCTTGCCTGCTCCAGCCTGTCGTGAAGGTGAACACACACTAGTCTCTCTTAGAGACCTTGCATTTTATTTTAATCCCATCAACACCACCCCCTCCCCCCTTCCTCTTCTTGTTGCTGTTTTCCCTTAACCTAAAAGAAGTAATTTTGAATTAAAGTAGATTATCTGGTCCTTGTATATGGAAAAACATCAATTACTGTCAAAGAACAACAGTTTTTGTGGTAGGAGTGTGGTAACTTTATTCTACAAGTTTGGGCTGGACTGATACTTAGAGTAATAGTTAATGCCAGAAGAGAGCTTGTGAGGTTTCTTGGCCTATTCTTTTTTCCAGTAAGAGATATTTCCCTACAGGATATTGTAACCGAGCTTTAATTAAAAAAATTAGAAGGCATTAAAGCAGCACAAAGTAATAGCCTCCTTCGGTGTACCTCATATTACCAACCAACCTGTTAGTCTCAAACCTTCTTCATTCAACCTACTGACACATCTGTGCTCTTGGCAGATCCAGATCTCACAACACTGTGTTGTTCAGGGATACCTAGAAGTGGTATAGCTACATGAGCACAATAAATTAGCATGGGTAGAGAACCATGCTAATAAGTCTGGATTGCTTCTCATCCTCAAGCTAGTTCTTTTAGACCTACCCTCATTTAGCACTACAATGTGCAGTGCAGATCTATCCACACACTACACAAGTCTTTGGGAACAATGCTGTTATGTGGAGTTCAGAAAATCCATGGGTGGTGGGAAGAGTGGTGAAGCTGAAAAGCTCAGGTTCTCCCCACTCAAACCTTCTAGTTGGTTGATAGAATGGTGCTTTCTTTTCCTACAACAAGGTCTTGGTGCCACTGAGATCTGTAGAAGTTTTGATACCAGCTACAGCTGTTCCAAAACTTTATCCTCTGCATATTTTTCTAGTCAGAGTAAAAAGGTTTTCCCAGTGATAATACCTTAATCTCTCAAAACTGTTGATTTTGTCTTAAATTTCGTTCAGGTTTGCCAGTTTCACAACATTTTCCTTATGCACTTTTAATGTTTTTAGTTAATACCAGCATATATTACTGCCTGAATCACCTTTTTTTGGGAATTGCCATCTTATCACACCAGCCTCATTTTTCAGCTGTTACTTTTTCAGGAGTTCACCCCCCATCTCCTCTTTTTCTCTTGGATTGACAAGGCTGACAGAGGCACCTGTAAGCACTTGCTTTCTTGATCCTGGCTTTAATGATTAGCTAAGGAGTCTCATATGCTCCTGTCAAGCCTATTGCTACCTCTGTCAACTTTCTTTTCAACACAGCAGACTTTGATTGCGCTTAGAGACAAGGTCTGCAGCACCTGCTTGCAAAGGAAATGGAAAGGTAGATATTCTGCTCATGAAGATTGACTTAGTAATGGAGCCAAGGTTAACAAATTCACCTGGAGATTTCCTATGGCTCTTGAGTCTGTGCTTCTCTAGTCTGGAAGGATGTACTGATGATAAGATAACAGTATCCTCACCTGCAGACACTGGCAGTGGTTTTTGGCACCTCCACGCTGTTTGGCTTCTCTTTGAGATCTGTTCACTCTCTGTTTAGCAGACCATGCCTTGCTTGCCTGCCTTCTGTCTACAGGTAAGGTTTTGGAGGGCTGCTGATGAGACTCTTTCATTGGTTTGCCTATACTGCTTTAATCAAGACAACACGTCCAGCCACTGATACTCCAAGAGACACCTAACATGGCACGAACCTGGAGGAAGTTTCCATGTGGATTTAGCCCACCTGACAGCTGTTTCATCTCTCAGGTCCTCACAACCAAGGTCAGAGACTTGGGCAGAGTTGCTATTTGCTCATCAGAACAAAGGAAGTCTTCAAGCTGGTTTTACCACCCTGTCAAACCTCTGTGGGCGAGGCAGGAGAGAACAAACTAGTTTTCAGGACCACAGAGGTATACAAATCTGAGGGTAAGCAGATATACATATAGGTGTCTGATGACTCGTCTGATATACCTGATTAGTGAGAAAGGGTGCTTTTGAGGTTAAGACACTGGAGAGGATTCAGGAAATCTGGATTTTGTTCCCAGCCCCACCACAGATTGCCCGTGGCATCTTGAGTAAGTGTGTTTGCTTGTACCTCAGCTGTCTGTGTGTGTAAAGGGGGCACAGGGCTATTTACCTCCTTGCTTTTCATCCAGAAAGACAGAACAAGCACATGGGTAAGTGTCCCTAACCCACGTGGGCTCTCATCTCACTGGGATCTCTTGATATCATCAGCATGTGAATTACAGTGCTCAAGGGAGGAGAGCCACGTATACTTAGCACATGTATGTACAAAGGATGAACGGTTCCCAAAGTATCAGAGAAGTATCAGAAGCTGGCCACTTCTAGGAGCAGTAATCATCTTCTGGCATCTGTCTCTGGCAATCTCAAACTGTTAACGAAAATTTGCATCAAACTGGGACTGAGTATTTTATTTCATGGTTCAACAGGCAGTAAAGTATTTAAACACCTCAATTTACCTTCCTTCATGACAATGCATATCCAGGTCCTGTCTGAAGAACAACGGAATTGAAACAAATGCAGAGCAAGACAAAACTACTAGGACAACACTGAAATTGTGGTCAGCAACACTATTTCTCTTTGTTCATTGGTCATATCAATTACATTTGTTACATGGTCATATCAGTCATATGGGTCACATAACATTAATTTTTTGATGGGCCTCAGGAGGTGGCACTGAACACCAGAAAAGTCTGGTAAAATAATTTGTCCATCCTCCTCTGATCATCCTCCTAGAATTTGATAGGTTCAAATCCTATCTTTGCTGGCTGAATTACAAATACGATCAAACCCAGTCATTCAGGCCTCCACACTCTCCTGCAACCAATAAGCATTGTTATTGTTATTTGCAATAGCAGTAACACTAATGAGTGAGAATCTCCAGAGATGGCCTATTATGTGTTCTTTTGATTGATTCAGTGGTCTTTCTACCCTTTTAACCCATTCTAGGTTATTATTCAGAGATCCTGCTTTGAGGTCCTGTCTTGCAATATCTTGCTTTAAGTCTGTTGTAAGGCACTCTTTTGAGAGTCCCTTTCTTGGCAAACTCTTGTAGCAGCAGGCTTTGTAGGCAGACTTCTTTCATTACATAACCTTTTCCTCTTGATAGGGCATCTGTAGTACCGGAGGGAGGAGGATGCCTGATGCAGACAGGTTTTATCCTCCCACCTTATTTTCACGTCCATGCATTTTCTTGTCTTTAAGAGAACTCTAATACTTCCCCTTGCTACTGAAAGTAGGTGGAAGAACAGTCAGTTTTTCCTATCCTTGGCAAAATGTTTTCCTGGCACTGTTGCATATTGTGGAGCAAGGAGCACAAGCACCCTCACTGTTGCAGTGATGCAGGAGGAGGAACAGTGCTCCAGCTAGGTTACCTGGGCAGGCATCAGACCTCCACTGACAGCATCAATTGAACTAGTGACATGAGCACCTGTGTTAGATTCTGCAGGTACAGCTGATACTAGAGTGGTGCAGGAAGACACATGGGATCACCTCCTGGCACAATCTGAACATGCACAGTGGAGTGGGAAATGCCATAAGGTCTTCTGGGAAACAATCCTTTCAAACCTCATAGCTGTCTGAGCCCACCCCCTTGGGAGCATAGATTTAAACTTGAGTCTCTCACATTCTGGGGGTATATCCTCATCCTTTAGCCTTACAGAGAAAGGTGAGAGAGTCAGGTTTGGTTTATAATTGAATGCAGGTGTTTAATTAGCTATGACAAAGTAGATCAGATTCAGCAGGGTATATTAAGAAAGTCCTGTTCCCAAATACCTGAGAAGGTGGTGATGAGGATACTCTCCTCAATGGGAGACCAAGGTTTGAATCTGCCTTCTAATCAGATGTGTGCGTGAGGAGAGAGGAGGAAGACTTGAAAGCGATTTCCTACCTCTTATGTGGCTGAGGGAAAAATATAGGGGAGATAACTGTTAGTTGTTTTTTAGTATTTTTTCTTATCTCTGGGAAAGGATTTACAGCCAGGACTCCCAGAGGAGATAGGTGCCACCTTCTCTCCCAGTGGTAGCTGTAACTGCCTCTGCTTAATTGCTTCCCCACTAAATACTTCACACCACATGGCCTCTTGTAGACATTTCTTATCCGTCAGCTTGGGCAGCTTCTTTTCCTACTCTCCAGCTTCTCTAATCCCATCCTGAGGCATCAGATTTACTTTCTCCCTTACAACAGACCTGGCACCTTGGGATGCCAGTGTCTCTAACCCAGGGCTGAGGATTCCAGTATGCAGTGGGGTAGGTGGAAGTTAGGTATTAAACCAGTGTGGTTTTCCTCTTTTGGTGTGAAATCTCCTTTCACCTCAACTATCAATGTGTTGGACGTGGAGGAAAGCAGTACTTCTGGCTGAAGCATGCATACAGTTAATCAAGCCTTGTGATCATTCTTTGTCTCAAATCTTCAGTAATGAATTCCCTCTGGCTAAAATGACATGTTTAAGGTCCTTGTGCTGTTATACTCAGCCTGCTTTATACTTTCTGCTGTGTGTGTGGCACTTGCAGGGAACTGGTAAGATACAATGCTTATACTCCTACTGGTCCATGACTCTGGCTTTATAGATCAAAAAGGATTTCAGATATCAGCCAGGAAAAAATAAATATATTTCTTGAAGGTTTTTTCTTCTAAAGGAACAAGTTTTGTTTGTATGGGATGTTTCTCAAATTCTTTGTTTTGCCATTTATATTCTGCCTACTTACACTTAAATTACATTTACTTCAGTGGAAAATGTCCCCATTCCCACACATTTTAACCTCCACTAACTTTCCTATGAGAAAAAGTAGAAGCACGGAGGAATAAAGCAGTGAAAAATAACAGGGTTAGCTTGTTTTTTAGACCTGTGATTCTGACACCAGAGCCTATCGGACAAATAGAATTAGTCACATTTTGTAACATTTTATTTCACTGCTTTTACTACTCTGGTCACTTTTCCTCTAGCCTTGACATCTCAGGAAGAAGAAAGAGGAGAAGGAAAGTGTTAGTCTTTGTTTCAGGATAGAGTCACCCTTTTCCCTTAGCCAACTCAAAAGTTAAAGCAACATGTTCCTGTCACAGATCACCCTATAAATACCCCAGGCGCATCCTTGCTGGCCCCACTGAAGATTCCCCCTTCAGAAGGATGCTAATTTTCATTGATGATTGAACAAGTCTTCAGATTCAAAGTTCTCGGTGTTGCTCCCCACATGCTGATGTCCCTGGACCTGGCACACACAGCATTACATGTGTGCATTTTCTTTGTTTGCTTCCATAGCAAGGTCAGGTTTTCCATCTCTTGCAAAACGTGGAAAAAAGTGATCCATAAGTCTTGTCACATTCTGGTTGGCTTGGCACCATTTTCTGCCACGCTGATCTACGGCTCTATATCATCCACCAAGTAACCTTTTAAGTGACACACTTCTACACTCTCTCCTGGATCCAGTAGCTGGTGTTAGGAAGCTCACCAGAGCTTTACTTCTTGGGTTCCTGTTCTGCAGGTCTGCAGGTTAACGTTTCTAGCTTTAATCAAAAAAGATTATGTCAACAGGAATCATACTGTAGGCTTTCCCAGTGCTAATTGTAACCTTTATTGGTGGTTAATTGATAAAAGTGCTAAAAGTCTGTTTCAGAATTTCTGTTTCATAAAAATGTCTCCTTTGTTGAAGTATCAATTAACCATCTTGGTTCAAAGTTTATTTCTCTTGTGTGGAGCCATGTATTCTGTAATAATTGTCTAGATTCTGACCTTAAATACTGTAATTTCTCCTGCTGCATTTAAAACCACTTCCAAAGGCTTCTAAGTTTTATTTCCTTCCCATTTTCTACATAAGTAGCTGGAGTTTGTTCATGCTTGGGAAGATTAATAAAACTATAGAATAGATTGTGAAATTCATCCCAAACCAAAATACAACGACCTCCATTCGAAGACCTCCTGCAGGCTCCATTTCTTTAATTAAATATATGCCAAAATTCCTCTCCATGAAGTAAATATATAAGACTGCATATTTGAGAGCAATTATAAGCTACTGTATTTTGACATTTCTTCACTGCAAATCTTTTAACCTTTATTAAGGGAATTCTGGTTGAATGGATTTCTACTTGAGATATATATAGCAAGAAAGCTTAATGTCTGTGTGAAATTATGGACAAACTAAAGAGAAATCATAGGAAATGTGAATAAATGAAACCCTGATTTTGGTCCTGCCAAAGGCTGTGGCCAGGAAATGTTCATTGTTAGCAAGAGCTACATGATTGTACTGAAAGCAGAGAAGGGTATTTTTGCTGGGGAATCTTCACCTTTCTCCATTCACAGTCTGGCTTTGCTGGTGCACAGAACAATGTGTTAGCAAGCCTTGTGGCAGTGGTGTCATAGGAAAGAGATAGGGGTGGTTACAAATGGGGCAGTGTAGTGGCTTGATGCTGACTGGATGCCAGACACCCACCAAAGCCTTGGTATCACTCCCTGCTGCAGCTCGACAGGGGAGACAAAATATAACAAAGAGTTCATGAGTTGAGATAGGGACAGAGAGAGATTACTCACCAAATACCATCACGAGCAAAACAGACTCAAATTGGAGATATTAATTGAATTTATTATGAACAAAATCAGAGCAGGATAATGAGAAGTAAAAAAAAACCTTAAAAACACCTTCTCCCCATTCCTCCCTCCTTCCCAGCTCTACCTCCTCCCCTCTGGCAGCTCAGGGAGACAGGGAATGGAGGTCAGTTCACTCAGTTACAGTCAGTTCACCACATGTGGTTTCTCCTGCTGCTCAGGGAGAGTTGTCCTTCCCCTGCTTCGTTCTTCTCTGGCCGCAATTACAACTGTGCAATGTCTTTAATTTTTTTCTTCTTCAATATGTTATCACAGAGGTGTTACCACCATTTGGAATTGGCCCAGCCTTGACCAGCAGCACATCCATCTTTGGACCTGACAGGGTTTGGCTCTGCTGGACGTGGAGGAAGCTTCTGGCAGCTTGTCACAGAAGCCACCTGGGTAGCACCCCCACTACCAAGGCTTGGCCATGCAAACCCAATACAGGCAGATGCTGTGTGTATGAGCCCAGTCAGCCAAGACAAAAGCCCTCTGCTCCTGCACTGTTTTGTTTGAATGGGAGCAGACATCAGTTTCCTCTTTCGATTTGGTCAATCTTTCAGTAGATTCTTCTGACAGTGGGTGGTGTGAAGTGTGAGATACGGGTGTGAGAGGGACCCTGGACAAATAAGCAGGGCAGGATGGCCTGGAAAGAAGAGCACTGAATGGGGAAGCATTGCTCCAAGAGAGGGATATTTGCAGGTGTGTTGACACTAAAGTGGAGGACACAGGAAATTCCAGGAGTGTATGGACCTTCTGCCCTCAGGAGTAGGGGGCTGATGTGCTGTCAATGGCCACATTGTGAGTGGGATGGCCAAGGCAGAAGAGGGGGCAATGGATGTGCAGGAGAGCCATCAAAGTCCTGGACTGCATCCAGATTTCCACTCCTGGAGGAGGCCAGAGTCCTGCTGATCCTTGTATCTTCATCTCAGATCATCAGGCATAGCAGGTATTCTCCCAAAACATCTCCGGATGTCAGGGAAAAGGGATAGAAAACTTTTCTAGGGAGGACACAAGAGAGATGAAAGCAGAAGGCATAGGTAGGGTTCTGTTTCAGACGAGGCCTAGAGCAGCAGAAGCTCCTGCAGCCACCACTGCAGACACTGGCATGTCGGTTCATTCGTGTGGGAAACCCCTGTGATGTGGGAAACTTCCTGGCAAAGAAACTGCAACTCCTGCTCGAGCCAGGAGACAGCAGCATGCCCACAGTTTGGGTATCATTTTGAGCAAACCAGCAGTTTTTGGGAGCTGCTTGGAGGCTAGTGGTTCTTCACAAACTCCACATTTTTCTGCCTTGGGTACAACCTTGAACTTTGCTTAAACTGGGGTTCTGTCCTGGAAACACAGACCAACACATGCAGCACTTTATGTACTATTAGATCTGAGCCCACTCAAACCTGCTGACTTGACAGCAGGCTACTAGATGAAAGCAGGCTTAGTTCACTTGTAATCCAGAAACAGAGAGCTCCAGATGAATTTTCTTACACGGCGTAGTTTTCAGCTTTTTTTTACTGGTAATCATCCTGCCATAGGGAAGAAAGGCAGCAGAATAAAACTTGAGCTTGCCATTCTTAGCTGGTCAAAACAGAAGTTGTCTCTCCAAAACTCCAAATTTCCCTTCCAATACATGTGTTGAAACTTTGCCATGGATATTTTTCTGCCTCTTAAGAAAAAACATTAGATGATCTATCTATAAGAGGATCTCTGACATCAATTGGTAATGGATACTGCACTTTAAAAAGATTCATTCTGAACAGCTCCTGCCCCACACAAACCCTAAGCCTGTTTGGCCTGACCTTCTGTGGCTTTTCTTGCCTGCAGAATAACTCATGAAATTTTTAGCATTCCTACAATCATAACATCTGGGCCTCATTGTTCTATACCTTGGGAAAAAGGGGGGCAGTGACAAACACACTTTGAATTCACATCCTCTTTCATCTGGTTTTCTACAAGGTTTGAATCCAGATGCTCAAGCATAAATTTCTGCTGGTCATTTCTGGCTGCCCTCCTGAGGAGCAGGCAACAGAGTGAAAGAGGGAGATGAGCCAGCAGAGTGATCCTGTGCATACAGAACTGGGGTTCTTCTTTGTGTTGGGCAAGTAAACAGAGTCACTTATTCAAAATATTCTGTGTATTGGGGTTTGTGTGGCAAGCTTTTGGTAGCAAGGATGGCTATAGGGGTGACTTCTCTGAGAAGCTGCTGGAAGCTTCCCCTGTCTAAAGTGGAGACAATGCCAGTCAGCTCCAAGAGGGATCCGATGCTGGCCAAGGCCGAACCCATCTGCTACAGTGGTAATGCCTCTGGGGTAACGTATTTAAGAGAAGGGGAAAAATTGCAGCACTGGAACAATTGCAGCTGAAGAAAGGACTAAGAATGTGTGAGAGGAAAAACTCTGCAGGCACCAAAGTCAGTGCAGAAGGAGGGGGAGGAGGTATTCCAGGCATCAGAGCTGAGAACCTCTACAGTCCATGATAGAGTCCACAGTGAAGCAACTGTGCCCCTGCAGCGCATGGCAGTCCAGAGTGGACCAGAGAATCACCTGCAGCCCCCAGAGGACTCAGTGTCAGAGCAGGAGGATGCCCAAAGGAGGCTGTGACTCCGTGGAAAGCCTGTACTGGAGCAGGACTTACAGACCCGTGGAGAGAGGAGTCCATGCTGCAGCAGGTTTGCTGTTAGGACTTGTGACCCATGTAGGAGACCCATGCTGGAGAAGTCTGTTCCTGAAGGACTGTGCCCTGTGGTGGTGATCCACACTGGAGCAGTTCATGAAGAGAGGCCTTGGGAAGTACTCAGATTGGAGAATTTTGTCTCCTGTGGCAGGACATTGTGGAAACAAGGGAAGGAGTCCTCCCTGTGAGGAGGAAGGAATGGCAGAGGCAGAGCGTGGTGAACTGACCACTGCCCCCATTCCCCAGTGCTATTGGTGGGGAGGAACGAGAGGATCTGGGAAGAAGGGAGGTGTGGAGAGGAGGTTTTTTTTAAGATTTGGTTTTATTTCTCGTTGTCTTACTCTGACTTTATTAGTGACAAAATAAATTATTTTTTTCAAGTCAAATCTGTTCTGCCCATGACCTCTTCCTGTCCTTGTCTCTACCCACGAACCTTCCCTTGTATTTTCTATCCCCTGTCCAGATGAGAAAGGAAGTGACAGAGGGGCTTTGGTGGGCACCTGACATCCAGCCAGGGTTAAGCCACCACATGCTGGAAGATTTTTTGCAACCTATTAAAAATGCCAAATTAGTGCTGGTATGTGAATTGTATTTCCTCTAGTCCCTTTCACAGACCTGCAGGAGTTTCTCTCTTGCACATCACTAAACTTTGAGCTGTGCACATTAAGAGGTCTTCGGTGATTTGAAGAAAATCATCTTCCTGTACTTGTTGCAAAGAGAAGTTGCATAGTTTTTAAAAAAAAAAATTATGACCCTTAGTATTTTACTCTTCTCTAATAATTTACTTTTGCATCAGCTGCACTTTGTGGTGTTACACAGTGTGTAGGAAATGTCATCAATAACCTGTAACCTTCCAAAGGTCTGGAGTCACAATGTCCATTCTGATGGGCTAAAGCATTATAGAAGCAGTGCATGCGTTTGGAGCTGGAAAGGGTAAGATTTTGGTGCAGCTGTAGGCTCATTAACTATAGGAATACAGTGTTGCTTTGTTGTTATGATTTGATAGAATGCTTGGAAACAAGCAAAAGATCAGTTTGTTTGGGAAGGAATAATTCAGCTTCATGTGGATGCCTTTTATTTTTAGAGAAATGTGTCTCCCTTAGACCCTTGTAAAAATAAATTGTGTGGAGCAGAGGGACATTGCCTGCATGCAGAATCAACTATTTGCCAAATGTTTTCTTTGTTTAAAATATGCACTTGCTAGACTGAAGCCCAAACTGCAAAGTTCAAACCAACACTCAAATTCTAAACAGTGCAGACTTTAAAGTCACTGAAGTCCAACTGGGAATCATGGCACTATAAGCTGTCCTGGAGTTAAATTTTTACAGCAGCCTTTGCTTACAAAATATCAGAAGAGGTGCAAGTGCTACCACCTGTTTCCTTCGTCACCACTCCCAGCTTTTGCAACAGCTCAGTGGTTACTGTGCTCCGCCAGGATGGGAATGCCCCAAGTTCGGTTTTGGGAGAGATGGGAAAGCTTTTGAGCCCATGGACTCTCAGGGGGTGCTCAAGAGGGTCTCCTTCAGACAGTCCTGCAAAAGGACACTGTTTTCATCCAATGCTACATTAAAAACAAAAGAATTTGAGCATGACTATTTTTTATCGCAGGCAATATTACCTGGAAGAGAGAGACAAGGGTAGCAAGCCTTGCTCCAGCAAAAACTTCTCTGGGGCAGAATACTGGAGCAAAGGTTGAAGCTAAGAGCTGGAACCAATTTTTTTTTTTTCCCTAAGTGAACACCTTCATCCTCACTAAGTTGGTGTCAAGGACGTGCTTTGTGTGCCTGTCTGGCTCCCTTAGCACACAGGAGTACTGTGGGCCGGGCAGGGCAGGACAATAACTGATAGCCTGGATTTGGGAGGGGGTGATGGCGTGGGGGAGCAGGGAAGGGATGTCTCAGCGCGGGAGGGGCCACCCTTTCACATCCCTAGGGAAGTACATCAAGCCATGGGACAGAAGTGCAGGGCAATCAATGGCCTGATATTCCTTACCCACCCCAGTCAGGTACGCACAATACTAGATACATTGTTGATTGGGGACCAAAATCAATGACAGCCTTTGGGGGAATTTTAGGTGACTAGTAACACATTATTAGATCATTTACTTTAATAACCTGCGAATAACTTTGCAGATGAGGAGTTATTTGGTAAAGCGGAGGCTTTTTCTTTAAATCTAATTTTTATTTTTAGTGAAATATAACACAGGACAACAACTAGTGATAATAGCTCCAGTATATGAAAACAGGAGGTTTATCATTCAACATATCACAGTGCATGGCTTGAACCTTCAGAGCTGCTTCTTAGCAATTTTAAGATGATACCTGTGGGTGTGGGGCACTTGGATGCTTCTAGATCCTTGGCTCAAAGTGTTTCTTCACAAGGCTATTCTGTGAACCAGGTTCAAAGCTTTCAGTGGGGAAATCTCCCGTGAAAGGCTCGTGCTTCCTCTGTGATCCCTGGTAATCTTTCCCTAAGAGAAAAATCTGCATTACTGTGGCCTGATTTAAATATGCAAGCAGAGTTTGACTTCTTCCCTTACTCTGTAATTAATGTATAAAGTACCCATCTCTCGGCAGTATCTCTGGGTGGTGTGTAGCACAGGAGCACTCAGCCCACCTGGGCTGCAGAGCTGGGGTTTGCTCCTGCCACCAAAGCGGACACTACTGCGCAAGGAAAAAGCAAACTGAAGGAAGGCTGCCGTGCTCAGTGACGAGGTGACCTGAAGAGAAAGGCCTGATGTGCCCAGCTGGGATGACAGCCACCGAGAGACCTCAGTGGACATCCTGGGGGAAGAAGCTCCATAGATGGAGTCCCTGCCGAGAGGGTTCAAACAGCAAACCCAAGCGCAGCAAAACTGTACAGCCAAAAAAAAGAAAGAAAAAAAGATAGTTTTCATGTTCCATAAGGCTATGATTATGTGATATACATATTTTTATTCAAGATCAAAGCGTTGTTTTTAATAGTTAAATATTCACATATGCAAATGAGATTTGATTTGCATAAAGTGATAATTATGTTATTCATTAGGACTTGGTAAATGTTGTGTTCAAATTCCATGATCATTTTGCTTTAGGGTTACTGAGAAACAAGTTTATGAGTTTGAGGGAAAACCTATTGTGAAAGTAAATGGCGGAGTTTACTTCCACCAGGCCGGGATGATTTCCCTACCTCCTACGTTCCCAGGGTGGCATGTCCAGTCTAGCCCATTATATCAGCTAATGTCTGTGGGGAGGCCCAGGGCTGCTGTCCCTGCAAGGTCATCTGTCAATGCCAGCCGGGGAGGGGGAGCTGTCAGTCTCCCCGTGTCACTGTCCCTTCCCAGCTGCCCCGCCGCGCTCTGCCCGGCCGGCTCGGGGCTGCGGGAGCGCTCCCGCTTCCCTCTCCGCTTCCCTCCCCTCTCACACGCGCCTTCCCCTGGGTCAGGAGGAACAATGGAGCAAGCAGGACAGGGCAAGCCTGTGCCGAGCTGCAGACACTTGATAAATGGGTGGGCAGGCGGCAAGTGACAATATGCAGACAAGTGATATCATTTGCAAATGGATCCGGCAAGGGAAGCAAGAATACAGAGAGGGGGAAAGACAGAGTCAGGGGCACGGAAAAGGTTTCTCGTTAACCCTTGCAGGAGGATGGGAAATGTGCTAGCTTGGATCTCTGGGAAATAAAAGGTTGGGAATACTGCTTTTTGGTCCCTCGCCTGCCACCTCTGCGGTAGCAGAACACCCCACAAGCAAGGCATATGACATTCATTGCTTTCTTAAAAATGCATTTTTAGTATCTTTTGGCTTCTCTCCTGATGCATAGAGATGGAACCTTGGGAATTACCTGGGATTTACCTTCCTTTACTCCTTCTTTGGAGAGATTCCCATCTCCTTGTTCACAAGCGGAGATCAGTGCCTCAGAATAAGGCCCAGTGCTTGGGCTACAGTGACCTCACCCTTCAGTCACCCCAGTGTCAGCATTACCCCATCACCCTGGTGAGTCAGCATCCCAGGAAGACCCCACATCCCACTGGCAGGCCAGCAGAAACAGGAAGGGATCAGGACAGCTGTGTGTGCAAATGGCTCTTCAGGAGTGGTTTACCAAGCCAGACAAATTAGCAAATAGGAGAGTTGTTATGCATGTTTTAAATATTTGTGTATGTAAATACTTTGTAAAAGTCAGTCATGAGATTAAATCCCCTCCTTTCCCCCAAACCCTTTCTAAACACTGGAATGAGAAGCAATCATCATCCAGTAGATTGAATGCAAAAAGGACTGGACAGTCTACTTAGGCTGTAGGAATAATTTTTTTCATTACATAACTGTTATTTGTCTCTCCTAGTGGCCAACAATCTCCACCTTTCTTTCATGTGTGTATTTTTTCTGGCACCAGTCACACAAGAAGTTTTATATCCATGCTATTTGCTTCCAATGGACATAGGCTGTGTTCACACACCATGGGATTTGCCTTCCTGTCTCATAAGCCCAGCTGTGCCACTGGAGTTGATCCTGCCCTGCTGTGCTCAGGCTGTCATGGTGCATGCCAAGGAAGTCAGACCATCTGCTTGGAGAACGTGATCAGGGATGGCTGCTGGGACAGAGCACTTTGGTATCATGGAGTTACTATAAATCTGCTTGTGGCAGCATCACCTCTGCAAATGAGCCTCATGCAGAATTTTCAAGACCATCGGGATAGGGAGTGTGTCTACAAAAGCTGGGTCACCTACAGTCACAGACTGTGTGTTGAGGCAATGCTGTGGCCAAGGTTTGGTTTTATGTTTTGTTCTTTGTACGGAAGAGGTTTCTGACATGAGCTGAACAGATCTGTAGGATGCTCTCTAGTCGTCACAAATTCTTCTCTGCTTATGATAGAACCACTGTCATGGAGGTTTGAGGAGGTTTCCAGCACAGAGACCACAACTCATCTAAGTGAAAACAACCATCAGCCCCCTGTTTCATGACAAGTAGCATTGGCTTGGAGTGAACACTGGCAAAATAACTAGATCAGGATATAATTCTTCCATGGTGAGATTTGCAACCAGGGTTTTGGGGTGACAGAGGTTCTCAGATTGCAGTATTTTGTGTGATACAACCTCTCCACCATCTTTCCTGCCACTCTTAAACATAGTGTAAACTTTGAAGTAATGCTTCCAGCCCTTTTCCCTGCAAAGACATGTCATATTCCTTTTTCTCTCTCTCTCTTTACTTACTGGATATCAGCTGTAGTTAACATATTTTAGTCATTCTATTTAAATGCACTAAAAATACAGGTCAAATAGCTGGATCATCCATCGACTGCCTCATTATCCTATTGAATGAGGACTCTTTTTGACTTTTACTGTGGACATGGACAGGATATTAAAACTTGTCTGTCATTAATAACTTCACGCACACCCATCTAAATGGCCAATTAATGTTCACATCTGCCTTAAAGTTATTTATTAACTTGTGTAACCTGTAACAGCCACTAATACTTTTGGAACTTATTTCTCTTCATTCCTGTCTTTTCTTCTGTTCTTTGGCCCCACATTAATACTATATTTCTTTCAGAACCTCTCTCACTGTAAGAGGATGGACAAGATGACCTGATAGCCTTTCGCATCTCTAATTTCTATATGCACACTTCCCTCATTAGGACACTCCTGCACAATAAAAGGCAGAATACCAGACTTAATATCTGAAAAAAATGTTCTTCTTTTCCCCAGCTGTCTTGCTGTGCTGTCAGGCCTGATTTAGCCTTACCAGCTGCGCATCTGTTGCTCTTCAGGGCACTGAGAGCCCGAAGATGGGAGGAGGTCATTAAGGGTCGTACAGACTCCATCATTAGAAACAAAACTGCACATCTCCTTTCTTATCCGTTGCTAGCTTTTTCCTTTTTTTTTTAGAAGACTTTCACATTGGTCAGAGAAACAAAATGTATGGGTTTTACTCTTCTTAGACCAAGCACTGTTTTTCTGGCCATCAACAGCAGTCTTTCCCTTAACTGGTGCTGTACCAGATCACTCAATTGCCCATGGAAATCCTCACTTTGTGTGCACGTGGCTTCAGTGCTGAGGGCATGCATTTTTAGGGTTGCTGCTTCTACATGTCAGTGACTGCAACAGTAAAAAAAAAAAAAAAAAAAAAGAGGAGGTTGGTCTCACAGTGCAGTTTTTTGAATTATATTTCAAATAATTGGTTTTCCGTTGCTGTTTTGTGTGATAGGGGAAAAAAATTGAAGATTCCTCTCTGCCTCATTTTCCTCATCTGACAATGTAGATGGCAAATTTTATGGAATTAAATACCTTTATCTTTGTGAGATATGTGAAAATCACACTTGGCTGCTCCCTGTTTCATATTATCTGCATTAGGGGATGAATTTGGGCTTACTCTGAACCACCCTGGAAATCCTTGTTATGACAGTTTTGCTTGATCTTCAATGTGACTGGCCTTTCATTTCACCTGAGGTGACTGAAAAGAAACTGAAGAGTGGCTGAACAAACAAAAAACTTTGCTGTAGTCTGAGCAAGTCTCAAAATGTGATATTTGGGAAAATGATAAGTAATAGTAAATTCCTGTTCAGGCTATTTCTTTCTGTACCAACCCTTTGGAGAAACTCCTGGGCTCAGAGGGGCAATGGACACCTTTTTTGGGTGTCACTGAGGACCTGAACTACAAGCCACTAAGCAGTCTTGTACACAGCTCTAGATGTGATCTAGATCTAGATCTAGATCTTGTACACACCTAGAGATGGTTCTAGGTGTTGGTCCAGGGCCCTATTTTGAGGCTTGTCAAGTCCTTTCAATGGGATGACTTTCAGTTACTCTAAAGCCACTTTGAACATAAGGGAAATGTTAAGGTAAGTGCAAAGGAGACTGGTTTTATTGCAATCCAAATTTAACAGCATAGTTACTCAATTTCAAGACAGGTGGATAGAAATAGAAAAACATAATTATAACTATCTGTATGTTAGATCACCCAAGAGGTGTCTCTCTCTCTGTTTCATCCAGCTAGCAAGCTGTCAGATGCTTATGCAATGGCTTGGCATAGCCCTTCCTTACATAGAAGTGTAGTCTCAGGCTGAGCTTTCAGATTTAGGAACAGGTTTATCTTTACAACCTCCAAACTTCCCTGAGGACCCATTCTGAATCTGATATCTATGCAGGAGAAATGCTCCCTTCTGCCTTGCAGAGCAGGGGATCAACCCTCAGAATATGCCTTCTTTATACACGGAGACCGACATTTCCTTTAACCACCTATACTTTATTCAGCCTCACTTCTACAAAGAGAGAAATGAGAATAGTGTGCATAGTGTTTTCCAATTTCTCATCAAGATCAGACATGATGATAAGTAACCACCTTGGAGTGATAGCACGTGTTAGCTGGGGTGAATCAACCTTGGGCTGGGCTCTGAGGCATTCTGGGGCAAGGAATTCCAGTGCTATGGATATTACTGACTAGTGATAAAGAAGCTTACATTCCTGAATCATCTTTTTATTTTGTATCCGTTTAATTTTAATCCTAATTTATTATAAACAGGAGAAAAAAAGCATATTCAAACCTCTACAAAGGCAGAAGATTCTGGTTTTAATATTAAAATATGTCATTTGCAACAACCTTTATGGCTTTGTCATATACTCTCAATAAATGACTTCTAAGATTGATTAAAGACCTTAGCTTCGCTTCACGTGTTAATCAATCTCACCAGCCAATTAGAGCTTTGGTGCTAGAGAGCAGCAGAGATCATCTCTCTGGCAGCATTTATTGTGCAAGCCAAACGTTTATGACCTAATACTGGTAGGAAAACCCATGGCAGTTTATGGAAAAAGAACAGCAAAGAATTGAAATGTTATTCATGCTGATACTTCACAAATAGATATTTAGAAGTTGTATTTCAGAAGTGGTAAAAGTTAATGCAGAATTGGCTTTTCTGGACTGAAGCAGAATTGGTGCTTTAGAACAGCAGACTCCTAAGCTACCCATGCTCTTCCTTCTTTTTATGACTCAGAATATGTCAATTAAATTTGCTTCAATTTCGCTACCTGTAAAAATGGAATAAAACGACCTGGTTTTCCATCTGGATGAGCTGAGGATGAATTAGCTCATGCTGGAAGTAAATGAAAAGCAAGACACCCGTTCCAGCGATTCTACAGTTTCCCACCTGAACAATTTAACTGAAAATGAATTTGGAGCAACAAGAGCAGAACTACATCAAGCTTGCAGGTCACTGCTTCCTGGTCCTGACTGCACTGAGCATGGCAGGCTGTGGGAAATGAGCAGAAGGGGCTACAGTCCATTTTCTGCCTGTCTCCACAGCTGACCTGCTTAGTAGCTTTTATAACAGTGAGGCCACAAGCTAGACAAGGAAAATCAACACTTGTTGTGTCAGTTCAGCTCAGTGCTGAGGCACACTGATGTGCCTGAGTTATACATGAATAAACAGACGATTTCAACCACCAGGGCTACAAGTCCCTGCATTTTTCAGAGGATTTTTAACTCACTCTAAACATAAAGAGAAATTCTGCACTGTGTAGGATGTAGTGATTAAATGGCCAAGCAAGAACTGCCTTTTTAAGTGTATGTGCCCTGGACCTTTTACAATGGGTTGCTGTGCCCTATTGGAATCTCTGAGTATAATGTAATTTAAATAAAAACGAGTGATAATATATAAAGACATACAGTAAAAATAAAAATTGAAAATAACTGCAAATGTCACAAAAAGTCTTTTGTATTTTCCATGGTGAATATTTTTTACAAAATTCTTTGTATTGTGAGCTATTGCAAAATGCTTTATTTCACAGAATATACATTTGAGAGTGTTGAAAGATCAAATTCCTAGAATTCATCTATTCTTGAGGTGGATGCTAACAACATGTTAGGACTAGACTGAGGGCATTATCTGAGTTCCATGTATAGCCTGAATTCCAGACGAGACTGAAGCCAATTTTATTTATGTTTCATCTTGGTATAATATCTTCCCGTCATTCAATTGTCTCGGTCTAAACACTGCAGGAAAGTTACTTTCAAATGAATGTCTGGGTGTCAGGGGCTAGCAAGCTAATAGTCTAATTACTTTTGTAGTCTTTATTAGTTGAAATGTTTATTAGAAAGGCTACTTTTTATCCAATGAAAGATGACAATCTGGGTTTGATTGAGCTCTGTTTGTTGTTTTAATATTGTTAGCTGTGTGAATGGGTTAACACACTTCTCATCTTCCAGAAGCTGAAGGCTATGAGAAATCCCAGGGGTAGCCACTCCTCAGCCCACATTTGCTGCCTTTGCCGAGGAAAGATCCCATAAGATTTCCCCCCCTCCATCACTTAAGGGTTGTGATGATTTTTAATGTCACTGCCTAGATGGCCTGGAGATTTTTATCTATTGCACTTACAGGTCACCTTAATATTATCTCACTCAGAGAGGGGAAAAAGTTTCTAGTGGGATAATATTAAGTTATACAGCATGACACAAGGTCAGACTGTGAGAGACAGGAATATATGAATAAAGCCAGTGGCCATGAGAGTCACCAGTGTGAAAAAAACCCCAAACAGGAAAAAAAAAGAAAGAAGAGAAAGGAACAAAGACGAAGAGGGGAAAAGTGCTGGTGGAGGAGAGAAGTGAGGAGGGGGCAAAGAAGAAAGATTAAAGGAGAAAAA